>NC_136672.1:1230826-2604958 GCF_903797595.1 Erithacus rubecula
ACTCTGCTCTCATTAAGAGAAAGCTCCAGCCCGGGGAAGGGCCTGGAAGAAATGATGGGAGAAGTTTTTGTGACATTGCTGAGAACCAGGGCAGGACAGCTCTGCTGGTGAAGCCTGGGCAGCTTTGGGCACCACAATGAGAGAGAACATCCAAAGCCATGATTCCTGGAGAGCATCCAGAGACATGAGGGTGGGGAAGGGTCTGCAGGGGCCACAGGAAGAGCAGCTGAGAGACTGGGTCTGTTCAGAGGAGAAAAGGACACTGAGGGCAGAGCTCAGCAGGGCTGCAGCTCTTCCTGAGGGCAGCTCTGACCTCTGGGACAGGGACAGGAGCCAGGGAATGGCTAGAGTGGAGTCAGGGGGATTTTGGATGCATTTCAGGGAAAAGTTCTTACCCCAGAAGGTGCTGGCACTGCCCAGGGAATGGGCACAGCCCCGAGTCTGCCAGAGCTCCAGGAGAGCTTGGACAGCACTGCCAGGGATGCCCAGGGTGGGATTTTGGGGTGTCTGTGCTAGGAGCTGCACTGGGTGATCCTGTGGGTCCTTCCAGCTCAGGATATTCCATGAACTTTGTTTGCTCCAGCACCCTCAACCCATCTGCATTCCCAGCTGAGTGTCCCCCACTTTCCCTTCCCCATCCTCCAGCCTGAGTGAAACTCTGCTCACTTCAGAGCTTTCACTTTATGTTACATCACCATTTTTATTTCTATTTATCAGTGTGGCAGGCACAGCCCACCCTTGGCTGGAGCTCACCTGGGCTCAGCAGAAGCACCTGTGCAAGGTGCAGTGTGTGGGACTGTGTCCTCCTGGCCCACAGGACTGTGTCCCATGGCCTGTGTCCCACAGCCACTGCCTGAGGTACACAGCTGGTGAAGCATGAACTCTAGTTGCCACAAAGGGAGCTGCTGAGGGCTGGAAAAAATTTTTTGGCCACTCTGGTCATTGGGGAGGGGGATTTCCTCTGCTAGGGTTCCCTTACAGGTGAGGGAGTGTAATGGTTTTGAAAGCAAAACTAGTGAGAGACTCCAAGTCAGAAATACATTTTAATAGGAAAAAAGAGAAAAATAAAATACATGGAATTGTACAAAAGAAAAAAAACACTGACAGTCAGAATACAGCCTGATACCCCGCTAGTCAGGTTGGTGGTAGCAGTCCATAAGAAGTGATTTTTTGAAGCAGTGATCCTGTAGAAAGGTCTGTCACTCTGGTCCTCTGGAAACCAATGGGTACGGGCTGCTTTAGTGTTCCAAATCTCAGTTTTTATCTGGGTAGGAAAGACTTGGCTCCTGCCCTGGCTGGAGCATCTCCCAGTGGGATGATGGAATTTTATCAATCATGCACTGGGACTTAATGGCCCATTAACAGGAGATATCTCCTGGAGGGAGGATGGGCTGTGGAAAGATAAAGATGATTGCCCCAGCTGGTTTAAAGATGGCCCATTAGCAGAGGATATCTCCCACAGAGATAAGAATCACTGCCCTACCTGGTTTCAGCAGATGGTGATAGAATACACACTTTTAGGCATACCTTTACCTTGTAACCTAGGACAAGGAGTCAGCTCTTGTCAGCCCTGAGGGAGTCCAAGGCTGAGCTTTGGGTCAGATTCCCCCACCTGATCAAGGAAGGAGTCAGACACCTGAGCCTGGGCCAGCCCAGTTGCTGCTAGTGCAAATCATCTCAGTGGGCAGAATTCATGCCCTGAGCCCCCCTGAAGGCACAGAGAGCTGAGGAGTCTCAGCTTTGGGAGCTGTTTCACTCTCAGGCAGCAGGAGCACAGAGGTGAGCTCGGGCTCATTTCCAAGGCAGTGAACTCGCTCAGTGCTATCAGATCAAGAATCTGATCACACCATGCTATCGAGCTGCACAGCTCTGGGACTGCAACCACTGTGGCTCACAAGCTCTGTCACTACACTGAGCCAGAGTAATGAACTTGTCACAAAATGCATTTACCTCGTGGCAGCAGGGACTGAACCTCTGAGACCTGAGTGATTCACAGCACTGAACCCACCAGAGAAGGGGCACAGCCTTTTGTGTAACAGAGCCTCCTTGGAGTCATCTGAGAATTGTCACGCTTGGCTAAAGGGCTAAAAGAGAAATGCAGCCCTGCTTTGGGCTGAGGATGTTGTGTGGGTCAGAATGTTGTGTGGATCTCCCTGAACCCACCCGGGAAGGGGCACAGCCCTTGGTGTAACAGAGCCGTTTTTGGAGTCATTCTGAGAATTGCCATGCTTGGCTAAGAGGGCAAAAGAGAAACACAGCGCTGCTTTGGGCTGAGGATGTGTGGGTCAGTGATGGACGTGATTGAGGCAGGGCTGCTGGATTTGTTGGGCTGCTTCTCTGCATTTAGAAATGAAAATCCTGAGCTGTGACAAAGGGATAAATCTCTCCCTGTGCACAGGGGCAGGGATCGGCTGCCAGCTCGCTCTGCATCCGCAGGGCTGCAGCTGAGCTCGGGGCTGAGCCAGGCACATCCAACACCAGCAGGTTCCTCAAGGACAGCCCTGGCCTTGGGGCTGCAGCCAGCTGGGCACCCTGCCCTCTCCCTGGCAAAGGGGCACCAGGGGCTTACAGCTGAGAGCAGCTTGGTGCCAGGCCAGGGAAAATGTCATGGGCCAGACTGTGCTGGTGAATGGGGCTGGGCTGGGGGCACCTGCCAGGGCTTGGGGCAGGGCAGGCAGCTGTGCTCAGCAGCTGGAGGAAGCCCAGGGGGTCAGAGCCCCTTCCTCTGCCCTGGAGCCTGTGCTGTGCCATGCTGGCACCTCACCCCTTCCCTGGCAGCAGGGGCTGCCTCAGGGAGATGTGGCCACAGGCTGTGCCCACAGCACTGCTCAGAGCTGGACAGTCCTTTCAGCTTTTACCCCACAAGGGGCCATGGATGGAAGTGTGGATAAAGCACCTGTGACACAGGTGGAGGGGGAAGCTGTGCCCAAAAGGAGAATCCAAACTAGTGCTGTGCCTGATAGGAGTGACAGCAGTGCCTGGGGCTCACGGGCCAGGCTCCCTGGAAAGGCCAGTGGCCCTGGCTGGGTCCACATCCAGCTCTGGTTTATCCCTGTGAGAGGCAGAGTCAGCCCAGAAGTTGGAAAGTGCGGGACAGGGGCTCAGGCCAGTTCCTCTGTTCCTCATTACCAGGGCTGGTGCCACCCCAGCCAGGTGTCCCTGGAGCTGAGATCTGCTGCTCTCCATCACCTTTGCCTCCCTTCTCTCTTCTCCAGTGCCAGCAAACCCTTCTGTCCTCTCCTCCCTGTTTCCCAGCACCCCCAGAGTGCACGGAGAGGGAGCTGCACACTGGCTGTGCATGCAGGGGATGGCACCCCAACCTGGGGACTGCCCCTTCCCCGTGCCAGCACCAGGGACACCTTCAGGTGCCACCACCTTTCCTCTGTGGTTTCATTCCTCCAGCACTAGGGTGCTCAGGAACCCCAGAGGGCCCCACACACTGCAGGGCAGGAGAGGGATTAGATCCAGTGAAGCTTGAGGGTGTGTTGGTCAAGAGATCAGTACTCAGCACATTAAACAAGGGAGGGCTGAGTGCTAAAAGCAGCAGGAACAATGCAAATTGTTGTGCTGTAAGGTCTGGCTGCCTCCCATCTGGTTGAACTTGCCCATAAAGGGAATCGTGCCCTCCCGAGTGTGTGGTGGGTGTGACTTTGGGCTGTGAGGGATGCTTACAGCATCTGTAGCTTTAGAGTGTTGCTTGGGTACAGAAAATCTGTGCCCAGAATAAAAACTGCAGGCATTAAACCTGTGCAATTGGCACAGACTCTGAAAACTGACCTCTCTCACTTCCCAGGGCTTTGGGACACTCTGCTCTGTTGTCACAGCAGGGCAGCTCTGCTCAGGACACAACAGTGGGAGGAGAGAATTTTAACTCCAGAAGTACAGAAAAGCAACAGCACATGGGAAAAGGAGATATCAGTGAGAAGGTGGAGCCCAGGCAGGAGTCAGGCATCCACCTCTGCCCCTGGAGCCCCAAGGGCTCCCAGCTCTGAAGGAAGGAGGGCAGAGCTCTTGAGCTCCAGCGCTCCCAGAAATAAAGCTCCTGTGCCTTGTATCGAGACATTTTTACAGGCTCCTGTTAACATGAACAATGTGGATGCCGTGTGCAGCTCGGAGAGCGGGAATTGCCCGGCTGGGATGTCCCTGGTGCCGCTGGCACACGGCAGCGCTGCCGGAAGCACCTCGGGCACAGATGGAGCAGAGGGAGGGCTGGATTGCAGCTCTGTGCTAAACCCACCCTCCCCTTCCCCTTGGCACAGCTCTCCCTGAAGGCTCGCGACTGGGAGAATGATGAGGACGATAAAATGTGCTGCTCAAGGATCCCGCAGAGGAGCTGCTGTAATTCCAGCCCACGATCCCACAGCCCCCCGTGTCCCGTGGATTAGCACAGTGGGCACTGCACTCGCTGGGAAGAGGATTAGGGAAGCACAGAGGCGGAGGGGCAGCTTTTATTTAATCTAATGGTTGTTCTACCCGATTTCCCGCAGGCTCTTTTGATTTGCAGTGAGCAGGCAACTGAGATCAGCTGGGTTTTTAAAGCCTTGCTGACACAACTCCTGATAAATAAAGATGAGCTTCTGCGAGCATTCTCTGGGAAACAAAGGATTTGTACCTTGGGATCTTCTGGTCAGGGCCACGGGAGAGGGGAGAGGGTGGCAGGGAGGAATTAACATGCAGAGCCTGGAACTGAATATTTCCCACCATAATAAGCAACAAGAAAAATGTGGAGAGGTGCAGAAAATCAGTTTAAAATGCAGACCCAGAAAGGATGGGAGCCCTCAGTGCAGGGTTGGTGTCCCTTGGGGACACAGGGCTGTTTGGTGGCTGCTGGCTCCTTGGGGATGTTCCCAGGAGCTCCTGGGGGAGGATTGCACCATGAGTACGAAGTGGCCATGCCCAGTGCAGTGTCCAGGCATCTCAGGGGCATCACCTGCCCAGGGCTGTGCACCCTGCTCTGTGGTCTGGGGTCTAAATTCTGATTCCTCCAGCCCAGGGAAAGTTGTGATGCCCAGTCAGAGCTGCTGGTGTGCCAAGGGGGAATTCCAAGGCACTGTGGTGAGCACCTTGCTGGTTCCCTCCTCAGGCAGGAGCAGGAGGGAGTAATCCAGTGGGATTCAGGGCTGGGAGAATTCCTCTGCTCTAGACTGGTCCCTGACCAGGCTTTTCACCTTCCCCCAAAGTCTGGTGTGTCCCTCTCCAGAAGTGGCTCTGTTGTTCATCTCCCCAGAGGGTGATGGATCCTGAAGGATGCTGACAGGGACATTTCCATGGACAGGGACAGGTCCCTTGGGAATCTCTCAGGCCAGGCAGGGAGGATGTGGCTGTGCCTGTTGGGCTGATATCCATGGGACCCACACTGGCCATACAAGTGTGATGACAGAAAGCCACTCTGTCCCTTCTGCTGCTGAGCAATGCACAGGGAAGGGTTTGGAGCAGGAATCTGGGATTGGCTCACATTTGGAAGCCCCAGCTCACAAGAGAGGCTGCTCATAACTCATTCAGCAGCTCCTCTGAGCCACCTCATTCTATTCCTACAACGATTCAGGCTCTTAGTGAGCACCACTCCTCTGTCACTGCACACAGCAGTGAGTGGAATCAGGGATTCCCATCCAGGGGCCTCAGGCACAGCCAAGCTGGGAGCCCACGAGCCACGGGGCAGCCATGGATTCAATTGCTTTGGCATCCTAGGATGTGCTTTGTAATTACAAGTCTGCTTTGTAGTGTCCTTCAAGGGCCAAGGGAACAATTTTTAATTTATGAAATAATATCTTTGCCTTTTCTAAAGTAAATATTTGGTGTCTGCTAAGGTTAACTCTGATTCATATCTTGCTGCAGGGTGAGTTCTGTAATAATGTCCCTGTGTTTGTGATAACAGACAATAGCTTTGCTATAAACGATGGAATTTGAGTACCAACCAGTGTTGCAGTGGAGAATCCCAAAGGAGAGGAGACAGGGATGTGGCTCCTGTTTATTACTGCTGGAACATTAGCAGCAGCTGGGTTAGGTCACCTAAAGACTTCTGTGCTGGATGGTTTCTATCTGGCCATAACTTTCCAAAGGTTTGCAATTTTCTGCTTGTCATCACTGTTTCTTTATGTGTGATCCTGCCTGATTAATTTCTTTTTTTCTCAGAGAGAATATCTTAGGAGAAAACTCCTGCATCCATGTGGATAAACCAGGTGTGATTGACCTTCCCTAGCCAGCAGAGTGCTGCTGTCCTACAGTGAGTCATTTGCTGCTCCCAGGAATTCCAGGATCATTCAGGCTGGGAAAACACTCATGTCCCACCTTGTCCCCAGCCCAGAGCCCTGAGTGCCACCTCCAGCCATTCCTTGGACACTCCAGGGATGGGCACTCCAAACCTCCCTGGGCATTTCCAATTCCTGACCTCCCTTTCTATGGAGAAATTCCTGCTGGTGTCCACCCTGAGCTTGGATTCACTCATGGAGACCTGCACCATGGGAAAAGTTTGGGCTGCTCTCTGCTGCTGTTCATACATTCCTCATCCTTTTTATTTATGTGATAATTCCTACATCTTTTTATTGTTTGAGATATCTCCATTTTTGAGCTCGTTCTGGGAGCAGAAGGAACACATGGCTTAAGCAGAGTTTATCTGAGGAAGCAGGAGCCTGGTGGCTGCTGGACAGAGGCAAATTCCTTCTGGCTCTGCCTGCAGTACAGCAGTGCCCAGCTCTGTAGCCATGTCCTCATCAGGTGACCCCAAAGTGCTCCACAGCCACTGTCAGGGGTAGAAGAACCCTCTGTAAATTAATTTTAAATGCATCATTCCTCTAAATTTCCAATGGCAGCTCCAACCTGCATCTCATTTTTCATGTCTGGGCTCAGCCCAGAGCAGAGTGCTTTGTCTCCATGAGAAAGTGTGGAATTGGACAGGGTATTTTTGAATTATGGGGATCTGGGAAAACATTCTGCCTTTCACTTCCTTGGAAGCCTGCAGTAAAGCTTTGATGCTGTTGTTGCTTATTTATCAGGAGAATGCCTTGGAGCAGAGTCCAACTTGTAGTCACTTATCTTCAGGAATAACTCACACCCAAGATGGTTTTGCCCTGTTAAAATTAATGGACTTGGTGCTGGCTCAGAGGATCCAGCAAAAAGCTGGAAATGCAAACCGACACAGGCTGGATGAACATCTGGCTGAGCTGCTCCTTGTGACTGAGATAATTAACACAGGCTGGCCCTCTCTCCTCATTTGCATCCTAGGGAAGCTCAGGCCTTGCTCGGATGTGGCTGGGACAGAAGATGGAAACTGCCCCAGGACTGGGGGCTGGAGAAGCCTGGTGGTCCAGGCTGTGCTGGCACTCATCCCTCGAGTCAGAGGAGGCAGCAAACAGCACCTGGAGCCTGCCAAGGGAGGTTCCAGCATTTCCTGGAGGAGGGATGTGCTGCAGCTCTGAAGAGAGGGTGGAGAAGGCTGGGACAGTCCTGCTGGAAAGGACAACACAGCCAAAAAGTTGACCTTGCCAGGAAAGTCATACAATTGTTTTCAGAAAATGAAATCCTTGTGGAGGCTCCTTTCTCACCCTCCTAAAGCTGAGCTTCCAAGTGGCCCTGCTGCTGTGAGAGCCACAAAGGCCTGGTTTGTGCCCCTGGGGACAGTGAAGGGCTCAGGCTGCTCTTCCTGCCAGCAGCTGCAAGCTTTAAGGATCATCCCAAACTGCAGGAAAGCTTTGCTGCAGCTTGGGTGATGCAGCAGTGAGAGCTCTGCTCTCAGTGACACTCACAGTGACACTCACCTGGGGCTGTCAGCAGTGACTGCCAGCACCTCTTTCCTTGGAGAGGGACATTCCAGCAGTGAGAAATCCGGGATTGCAGCTGCCTGGCCCAGCTGAGCACTCAGCCACCTCAGCTGCAGAGAAGGATGTCTTTAATATCAGCACCAGGATATGACTCACTGGGGCATTGTTTTTATCTTTTTCCAAGGGAAAAAGAAACCAAGCAGAAATTCTGTGCTGTGCTCTGTCACGAGGAGAGGGATGGGATGAAAGGTAATTGGATCCTGTTGCTTCCTAAACAGCTAAATATTTACATATAGGCTGGGCTATTAATCACGGCCCCATATGGCAGCAAAGCTTTGTGAGCACTCCTGGGAGAGCTGCTGGGAGCAGTGTGTTTGTCTCCCAAATGCCTCCCTGACAGCTCCACTTTCATCACAATCAGCTGTGACACCATAATTACAGATTTGGGGAGGTTTGCAGCCTCCCCGTGATGGATTGTTTGATACACACAATTTAGAAGATAGATGTTCTTATTTAAATCAGCTGCTTTGCCAGGGAAGTGGCGGCACAGGGAACAAACGGGGCTGTGCCAGTGGCCACTGATGCCTTGGAGTGGCTACCTGGAACAGAGGCTAGACAAAATTCTGAGAATAAAGTGAGGATTTATTAAAGGCCTTCAATAGATACATTTTGGGCTCTTAGAAGTCTCACAGAGGCTACACCCGAGATGGACAATTGTCACTAAATTTTCAGACAATTATAAGTTTGGTCTATTTGCATATCAGAGGTTAATCCTCCAATTACAGCTTCGTGTAATGAAGTAATTTACCCCAAGTTTTCTTCCCTAATTCACTGTTGTTTACATTTTTCAGGGCCTGAGGCTGTGGGGTGTCCTGGATTCTCAGGCCTAGAGAGGAATTGTATCTGAATAAAATGAGAGAACAGCAGATGACAGGCTGTGGGGTTTTAGAGTTACACAGGAGAGCAGTACAGATCTGAAAAATAAAAACCTGAATCCTAAGGCATCACCAGGACTAGCCCTGCACTCCTTGCAGCCCCCTCTGCTCCTGGTCAGGTCCTGGCAGGTGCATAAAGGTGCTGCTGCACATTCAGCCTCTGTCCTCTCCTTGCTGGTGACACCACCACTGACTCCTTCAGCTGTCCCCAGCTCTTCCAGGGCTTGGCTCCCTGGAAAGCCTCGAGTGAAGAGGAGAAGGGAAAAGAGAAATGGGAAGAGGGAGAAGGGAGAAGGGAGAAGTTCCTGGCTGCTGTGGCTAGTACTGGTCACTGACTGCTCTCAGCCCCACTGGCACTGAGCTCCAGCCTCACTTGCCCTTCCCCAGTAAATCCCAGGATGAATTTTTTTTCCATTTATTTCGTGTTTTGCAGCTGCCAATTCTATGGAGCAACAACATGCAGTTTGTCAGGGCTGGGTTTTTTAATGAACTTTTTTATGGCCTCTTTTGTAGATGCCAGGAACTCATCCTGGCTCTCCCTGCCCCATTCCAGGCTGGGCTGTATTTACAGCATCCCTCTGGGGTATGGGAATGGGGGTGAAGGGAGCACAGGAAGGGGGTGGGAACACACCAGAGGATGGAACTTGGCAAAGAGCTGCTGGACAGATCTTCATTCTGCTTTGGTCAGCACCTGTGAGGTCTGCAGCTTAGCACAGGTGGCTCTCACTTCTGAAATGAGCCGCTTGAACTAAACCTAAATACAAGGATTTATTTTATTTTATTTTATCTTATTTTATTTTATTTTACTTTATCTTTAAAATTTATAATTATATTCATATTCATATTTATATATTTATTTAGATATAGTTATGTATTTTTAGAATTAATTTATTTACAATTATTTTATTTTATTTACATTTTTATTTATTTATTTTATTATTATTTATTTCGAATTTATACTGGCAATTATTCTTATCTTTAGCAGATTAGTATTTTATTAAGATATATTGTTATATAGCTATTAGTATTTTATTAATATATTATTATATAAGGTATTAGTATTATCATATTATTATTATCCTATATTATCACATAAGATATTGGTATATTGTATTATTAGTATCTACAGCATTATTATATTGTAATATTTATTATTATATCCATTTTTTTATCTGGGAAAGCTGAGCTTTCTTCTCCCAAGCCTTTCTGCTTTACTGAGGTTGCCTCCTCCTCATCCTACTCCTGCCAGGCAGGAGATTTCTGTGTCCACACAGACCTTGGGATGTTTTGGCAACATCTGGAAGAACTTGATGCCAACTTTCCCTCTGCTCCAGCCCCTCCCTTCCAATCCCCAATCCCTGCTCCTTTGGGTTTGCACCATCTCAGAGCACAGCAAAGGATGGAAGTGAAGTCCAAGGTCAGTTCCTGATTTCCCCACAGCTCTTACACCATTGTTTTTGTAATTAGGTGCTCCTGTAGCCGTGGCTGTGCTCAGACATGGAAATGGGGTCCTGAAATCATCTGAAGGTCTCAAAATGCAGCTGGGAATTAGGAGAGTTTTCAGTGTTTCACTCTCTGTAAATGCCAGAGATGCTCAGAAATGGTCTCTCAGTGCTCTAAGTGTCAGTTTACAACTGTAGGGGGCAATTTGAAAACCTGAATAAATATTATCAGTAAGAAAATTATGTGTATGTGTGTACTAAAGACGATTTTTACCTTGATGCATTTATCTGAGGGAAGAAGGGATATTCACCACTTCTACTAAGGAACAGAATTTTATGGCAAATAGACCTTCCCAGGCTGAACTTTGCAATAGGCTTTGAGCTCAATTTATCTTCTGGATGGCAAAATTGAGCTTGTTTTGCTGTAAAAAGTCCAGGTGAGACAACAACAAAAATAGGGTTGCTTTTTCTTTCTTTTTTTTTTTTTTTTTTTTAAGAAACCTCAAGACAAATATGATTTAGTGGTGGTGATATTTGCTCTTGACAGAGCTAATGCTTTGGTAGCCTTTCCCTTGACCCCTGTAGATGGCATAGCCAGGAATATTTAAAATGTGATTTATGATGTGCTCCAGATGGAGCTCAGAGATGGATCTGGGGAGAAAAATACCTCACTGGAGGCCTTCAGCTGCCTGTGCCCTGTCCTGAGCAGGGGAGGGACTTGCTCTTTGCTGAACAGAAGGTAAAGAAGATTTCCCAGGTGGGCTGGGAGAATGGGAACCCATTTTCAGCATGAAAGAAAGGCCAAGTTAAGGGGCAGAGAATCAAAACCATGGAATTGTTTGGGTTGGGAAACACCTTGAGGAGTGTCCAGTCCCAGCAGGGATGGTGAGTGGGGGAGTTCAATGTGCACAGAGTCCTAGAGGGTTGGGGGGAGGGACATTGAAGCCACCAAGAGCTCCTTAAAGCCACCCAGAGCTCCTTAAAGCCCACCTAAAATTCCTTAAAGCCCACCAAGAGATCCTTGAAGACCACTCCGGACTCCTTAAAGCCACCCAGGGCTCCTTAAAGCCCACCTAGAGCTCCTTACAGCCCACACAGAACTCCTTAAAGCCACCCAGAACTCCTTAAAGCCCACCTAGAGCTCCTTACAGCCCACACAGAACTCCTTAAAGCTACCCAGGGCTCCTTAAAGCCCACACAGAACTCCTTAAAGCCCACCTAGAGCTCCTTACAGCCCACACAGAACTCCTTAAAGCTACCCAGGGCTCCTTAAATCCCACCCAGTGCTCCTTAAAGCCCACCTAGAACTCCCTAAAGCCCCCCAGAGCTCCTTACAGCCAGCTCCCTGGGCAGGGACCCCTGCCTGCCCCACAGCCCTGTCAGGGGGGACTCTCTGCAGGCACTGGGAGCAGCAATAGTCAGCAATGAGGGGCACCAGGCTAGGGCCAGGAGCTCAGGGCTGTGTTCAGAGTCCAGCAAAGATTTTCAGCTGCATTTCAGCTCCTGCCTTTGCCTCCTGAGTGTCCTTGGACTCTCTGCCTGAGGCTTCTCTCCATGAGACGGGGGTGGCATGAATCCCTGACCACGGTGCTGTGTCAGGAGGACAAACCTATTGATGATTATGAAGTGTTCAGGTAACTATGGCAACAGATATTCTGCCTTTTTGCATCTCACAAGAGGATACAAACAGAGAGAATGAGCCCTGAGACCTCCCCACGTCCCCCTGAGCTGAGTCATCACTTCCCAGCCCCTGCTTCCCCAGAATTATTCCAGGAAAGGTTGCTTCTCTTGGGTTGGAAGCAATGGAGTAAATTTTTTAAAAGCACCTTGCTTTATTGCTTGCTGGACAAATTATTCCCAACATCACAGCTTGGGTTTGGAAAGAGTCCATAATGTTTGATGGCAATAAAACAGAGAGCTGAGGCACAGGATTTATGGCCATGAGCTAATGAAGTGCAGGGATGAATGTTCAGTGTAACCCTGCTCCCTGCACCTCTCAGCAGCTCTCAGTGTCCTCCCCAGCTCCTTGCAGGGGGTTTGGATGATCCAGGAGCCCTGAGTCTCCCTGCTAATATCCAGCAGTTTCAGTTAAAACAACTTCAGCCACTGCAAAAAGGAGCCAAGACAGGGGAGAAATTGCTCCATGAGAAAACAATAATGCCATGAAGAGGGAAAGCTTATCCAGCCTCTGGGGAATAGGGGTGGCTGTTATTTGTCACATTGGTGGAAAGTGAGAACTTTGCAGAGAGAGGCTGTGCAGTTCCACACTCTGTGCATCCCAGGAAATGCTGCAACTCCAAACCCGGGCCTGGGAACTTTGCAGGAGATGGAAAACGTGGTGCAGGGCATGGGGAGGGGCTGGAGTAGTTCCAGAAGCTTGACCAGGCTGAGCTGGGCACTGGCAATGCCATGCCTTGATTTTGGGAGCCATCTGACCTCCATGGCCATGGAGGTTCCCTGCCCATCCCTGGGGTTATCCTGGTGAGGCTGCTGCCAGAGGGGACAGGTGTCTGTGCCTCTGTCAGGAGCCAGCCTCACCCTCAGTAAGTGGGGTGGAAATCCCAGCAGCCCAGGGGGGTTTGTGCCCTCCCCTCCCTCTCCCAAGGAGGCCTCATTGTGTCCCAGCTTTTGGGTTTGAATGGAAAACCTGGTGAGGTCTGGGCTGCTCCTGGGTGGGAGAGAGATCCCACCATGCCCAGCAGCACCTTCCCCACCCTTCCCAAACCAGAGAGAACAAAAGATCCCTGTGGCAATCCTGTGTCCTGTGCTCTGCATGGCCCTGCTGGAGCAGGGAGGTGGCACCAGATGGGACCTGCTGTGGTCCCTTCCAACGTGACCTGTCCTGGGATTCTGGGATTTTCCCCACTCATCTCCAGACAAAGCTGTAATGGATTGTTTTGTGGTTACATTTTTTCCCCCTTCAAATTCCAGAGGGGTTTTACAACCTTTTTTTTTTTTTTTTGGTGGGTCCACAACATAAAAATCCAAGGAGCTGCAATCAGAATCACATGAAGCTTGTTCTCATTCCTTTTGCTTCTCCCAGAGCTCCCCAGTATCTCTCATTCCCAGTGGATTCCCTCTGGCAAGACCAAGGCATTTGGAGCCAAGTGTGCTTCCCCTCTTGCCAAGGACACTTGTCCAGCAGCACCATTTGGGGACACTGGGATGGCACCTGGCCAGGGATGCAGCAAAGCTGAGGAACAAATGACCTTGACTGCTGATTTGCCTCTCATGGAGGGCAGGGCTGATGCTGGAGCATCTTCTCCCTCACTGGAGATGGAGGGAGCTGAGCTGAGCCTTCCCAAAGTGCTTGAATTCTACCTTCCTTGTGTATTCCTTCAAATTCCAGTGTGGCCTGAGCACTTTTCCCAGTGTAAACACATTCTAAAAAGCTGAAAAGCCTCTTAAGTGCTTCAGAAATGTGGTTCACCTTACTTTGGGGCTGACAGGAGTGTTTGCATCAACAGAGAGGCAGATTCTTGATGCTGCTTTCACTGAAACTCCTTCCAAGCCATAAAGTACCCTAGACATTTCTCCAGGTTAGACTCAGCCCAGGGATACTCCCAAACTCTTGTGTTTGGCTGGAAATGAAATGCAGGAGAGAGCAATTGATTGACAGCTGCCGGAAACCCTCTCAGGGCCACTTGGAGCTTTCTGCAGGGGAACCAGCTGGTGACATTTAACTGGTTTTGTCTGGCCAAGCTGCTCTGGAGGGAGGGTCACGTTCCTGTGCTGCCCAGAGTCACAAAGATCTGGAGGTGCTGTCACACAAACCTGTCACCTTCTGCTCTTGGCTGCTGCACTGGAGTTTGAGCTGCCCTGAAAGCATTGCAGTAATGAGTTCCTGAGTCTAGACGAGCTGGCTGAGGGTGGGTTTGGTTCACTCATCTCAGTGACCCTCCAGCTTTTGCATCGAGGCTCTCCTTCCCTCCTCAGCTGTGCCAGAGATAAAAATCCTCTTGCAAGAGACCCTCAAGGACTCTGTTCCTCCAGAACACCCTCTCCTTCTCTTGGCAGCCTCCCCTGAAACCAGACCCTTCTTCCAGCTGCACTGAAATCCTTTCAGGGAAAAGGGACAAATCAGTGTAGTTGGAGAGAACATCTGCCCAGATGTGTTTGGGGACAGGTGTGGGCAGACCTTCCCAGCACATCTGTTTGACCACTCATTTTCATCTGGAATTGAGCACATGGTGCAAGGAGGGCCCAAGGGCCAAATCTCTGCTGGGGAATCCCTTCTCGTGCTCATCCCAGCCTCCAAATTCTGGCTGTGATGCCTTAAGTCATATTTCCAGTTTGTGCACTGCATTGGTGTGTGACTCTGAACTCCATGCAGTGTCCCAAGTTCTCCTCCCAGCTCAGGCACACAAAACAATCCTTTTCCAGCCCCACAACCAAGGACACGCTGCAGCTTCAGCCCCAAAAAGTGCAACCAGCAGCCAATGGAGGAGACATTGTGGGAGGATGGGAGTGCAGGAGCTGCAGCTGGGATTGGACAGTGAAGCCAAGATGGAAATGGAGCCAAAGTGATGCAAGTGTGAGAACTCGTGACTGGGATCCATCTTGGGCCCATCTTGGGTGGAGCCACGGCCGGGCCCTGGCACGGCCCAAGGGGAATCCTTTGGAGCCTTGGGATGAATCCCTGCTTGATTCCTGTGGCACTGCCCAAGGGGAATCCTTTGGAGCCTTGGGATGAATCCCTGCTTGATTCCTGTGGCACTGCCCAAGGGGAATCCTTTGGAGCCTTGGCATGAATCCCTGCTGGATTCCTGTGGCACTGCCCAGCCTCTGCCCCAGGCACAGCCAAGGAATGTGATCACAACCCCTGGGATGCACACGAGCTTCTTCCTGGGTTTTCATGCTTTTATAAATTTGGTCTATTTGCATATTGGGGGTTAACCTTCCAATTACACCTTCAGGTAATGAAGGCATTTACCCCAAGTTTGCTCCCCGAACTCACTTTTGTTTTCCATTTCTCAGGGCCTGAGGCAGTGAGGTGTCCTTGATTCCCAGGCCTGGAGAGGTGTCTGACCAAAATGGGAGAACAGCAGCTCACACTGTGTATGGAGTTTAGAATTAAGCTCTTTACTCCCACTAGAAAGAATTTCAGGATTACCAATATATGAAAAATAGATAATCTAAAATCCTACGGCATCTCCCAGACCCACTGAGGCTTCTCTGGGCTCCCCCTGAGCTGCCCCTGAGCTCCTCTCCCTGCTGCAGCCCCAGCACCACCCTTCTTTATTTGATTTATTCCAAGTTTGGCACCAACCCAAGCGAAGCCTGGTGACAAAACAGCCCTGGAGGGAGCACACATTTATGTGTTTCCAAGGAGTGGGTTTGCTCTTTGATCTGTTGACTCCAAGGGGAAGGGAAGGACCCTCACATCTTGTTCAGTGCTTTATTCACACACATGTAATTAAGATCTCCTCTATCTACGGCTTGTCCTGCCTTTAATTAGAGACATCTCAGCACCACAAGCGCTGGCACAAACAGATAATGGAGCTGCCTCTGCCAGGAGACAAAACCAACCACGGGAAAAGACAATTTCCCTGGAAATTAACTGTGCACTCTGCCTTGGAATTCACTGCTCCACAAGGCTGAGGGGAGGGAGGTGGAAGCTGGGAGGGGGATGGTGGAAGCTGGGAGGGGGATGATGGAAGCTGGGAGGGAGATGGAAGCTGGGAGGGAGATGGAAGCTGGGAGGAGAAGATGGAAGCTGGGAGGGGGATGATGGAAGCTGGGAGGGAGATGATGAAGCTGGGAGGGGGATGGAAGCTGGGAGGGAGATGGAAGCTGGGAGAAGATGGAAGCTGGGAGGGAGATGATGGAAGCTGGGAGGGAGATGATGGAAGCTGGGAGGGAGGTGATGGAAGCTGGGAGGGAGATGATGGAAGCTGGGAGGAAGATGGAAGCTGGGAGGGGGCTGATGGAAGCTGGGAGGGAGATGATGGAAGCTGAGGGGGATGATGGAAGCTGGGAGGGAGATGGAAGCTGGGAGTGAGATGATGGAAGCTGAGGGGGATGATGGAAGCTGGGAGGGAGATGGAAGCTGGGAGGGAGATGATGGAAGCTGGGAGGGAGATGGAAGCTGGGAGGGAGATGATGGAAGCTGGGAGGGAGATGGAAGTTGGGAGGGAGATGGAAGCTGGGAGGGAGATGGGAGCTGGGAAGGAGATGGAAGCTGGGAGGGAGATGGGAGCTGGGAGGAGATGATGGAAGCTGGGAGGGAGATGATGGAAGCTGGGAGGGAGATGGAAGCTGGGAGGCAGATGGAAGCTGAGAGGAGATGGAAGCTGGGAGGAGATGGAAGCTGGGAGGAGATGGAAGCTGGGAGGGGGGTGATAGAAGCTGGGAGGAAGATGGAAGCCATCCCTCTGGGCTGGGTGCTGGCTCCCAGAGCCAGAGAGAAGCTGTGCCAGCTGTGCCAGCTGTGCAGGACACTGAAGCTCTGCAGAGCTCAGCCCATGGGGTGGGCACCAGGCCCTGGCTGGCACCTCCAGGGACTCACCAGCTCCAGGCAAGGCTCAGCTTAGGGCAGGGACCAGGCAGGCCTGGGCTCAGCCACCCTACCCTGCCAGCCTTGTGTCCAGAGTGGGGTGAGCCCCACAGCAGAGGGGAAATCCTAAATCCTTTCTCCCCCCATCCTGGGCTGTTCCATCCCCTCTCAGCCTCAGCTGCAGAGCCCCTCTGAGCCCGCTTCTGAAACACCAGAGGAGGAGATCCTGGGCAAAGGATGGGGCACTGGAGCTGGCCTGTGGTCCACACACTCTTAGATTGAAATCCAGCTCTGAGCTTCTCACACTCTCAGATATGGGGGAAGAGAATAAACCAGGCAATAAAGGAAGCTGCCCCTTGGGAACTCCTCTTTTTCTGTTATTTTTCCATTATCTCATCCATGAGGGAGAATTGTTCTGTGCCAGAAGAGCTGATCTCCTGGCTGGGGAGATGGTGCTCTGCTGGCAGAGCTCTGAGGTATTCACCTGCTAGAGAAGATTGTTTTCTCTGTGAAGAGCAGCTCATTTTCCCACTTTCTTTGTGTGCAGAGGAGCTTGGCTGCTCCATGCTGCATCCAGAGGATCCCTGGGCGAGCCCTGCCCTGGAGCTGGGGTAGGACAGGCAGGAGGAGAGGCAATGAGGCAACACCAGATGGAGCTGGGAGGAGCAGGCAGCAGCACAGGAACAGAATCCCAGGATCCTGAAGGCCAGAAAAGGCTTTTAGGATCATCAAATCCAACCCCATCCCAGCCCCACCACGTTCACCCATTAACACTCCCCAGGTGCCACATGCACACATTTTTTGAACCCTTCCAGGGATGGTGACCCCACCCTGGGTAGGAAAAAGGGTGACCTGGGCTGTGCAGAGCTCTGACCTGTGAGCAAGGCTGAGAATGGTCTCCTCTCCACCTTCCCACAACTGAGGGAGTTGCTTGGGCCATGTCCAGGGAGCTGTTCCTTACCACTGAGCAGAATTTCTGAGATTCCAGTTCATTTTACTGTTTGTTTTTGTCTTCTAATTTATATTCAGAGGAGATAGAGTTCAGTGCTCAAGGAGCATTTTTTGTCTGTGAGTTGTTAAGAAAAACCTGTGTACAGATCCATCCCAAGCCCTGGTTTAATGGGAATGCTGCTCAGGAATGCTCTTTTCAATCAGCTCTGTTGATATTTCACCCCTCTGGCCACTGAATCTCCTTTTTAATCAGCAGAGAAAACTCATTTCAGCTTTACCTCTACAACTTTCATGAGAAATCTGTCATGGGATGGGATGAAGGGCACTTCTCTCTCCCACAGGAATATTGGAGGGGCTCAAGACACAGATTTAAGGGGGAACCCTCAGCTCAAACTCCATCCAGAAAAAGAAGAGGTGACAGATTTAGCAGGACAAAGAATTCCTCACTAATAACACAAATATATCCTTGGTACTGATGACAAAGGTATGAAACAGCTGCAGCCAATTATTGTGGGGAAATCTATGGTTTAATTAAAAATAAAGAAATTAATACAATTCAATGAGTTTTAACTCCACAGAAAGTTGAAGAAGGATGGGATATTTTGATTTTGGACTCATTACAAGCAACAAAGTGGTTTGACAGGAGATGCTAAGATTCCCAGAAGACCACTTTTTAATTAATTTAAAATCATAAACCAATTAACATATTTAATACTAAACACCCATACAATTAATTTGGCACTCAGAGAAGATGTGTGGTATTTAGGAAAAGAAGAAGAAAAGCTGGATTTCTCAGAGAGAAATAAGAAGTTGATTTATTTAAGCACCAAATTCACAAGGAACAGGATAAGCACCCCTTCAGGTGAAAAACTGCTTTTCTTCCATACATCTGACTGAAATTTCCCTTTTTCAGTCTGAACCCATTCCCCTTGTGCTGCCACTTCAGTTCCTGATCAGTCCCTCTCCCATTTCCCTGCAGCCCCTCCAGACCCTGGAAGGGGCTCTGAGGTCTCCACACAACCTTCTCCTCTCCAGGCTGGACAATCCAGCTCTCCCAGCCTGGCTCCACAGGGGAGCTGCTCCAGTCCCTTTATCAACTTCCAGCTCTCTTCTGGAATTGTTCCAACAGTTCCTTGTCCTTCTTGTGTTGGGGACACCAGAACTGGCCCTGTTCCAGAGACATAATCCCCTCCTGGCCCTGCTGCCCACAGCTTTGGATACAACCCAGGGCATTTTTGGAGTTCTGGGCTGTGCCATTTCCCCCCAGGATTTGTGCCTAAACATCTCAGAAGTTTTTTGGGAACTGATAAACTTCCTCTGGCTGTGGAGCTGAAGGAAAAGACAGCCAGGTAAGAGAATTCTCATGTCTGGGTCTCACCTCCTGTCTGCTTGCAGGTGGCTCTCCCAGGAACCCCTGGGGATAATTTGTGTTCATCTTCCTCTCTCTTCCTTTGATGGACAGGTGTTTATTTTCTTTTTTGCCAGCCTGAGTGGGGAGAGATGGAAGATGCCTGGAGCAACAGCTTTCCAGGTCATTAGGAAGCCAATCAGAGAGGGGCTGAATCTTGGGGTGATGTTTTCCACTGGCATCAGAGAAGGAGGGCATGGCCTGTCCTATTCAAGCAGTTCAAAGAATTCTTCACAAGGAGGAAGGAGCACCAAGTTTAAGGATTGGGAGAAAAATAAGGAGAAGATCAAATAAACTTTCAAACTTGGCTGTGTGTGATCTCAGGAGCCTTCTGACAATAACATGTTATTTCTCATCATTACTGAAAGGCAGAATTAAAACTGCTTTAGTGCTTAAAAGTGCTTTTCTGAAGTGCAGCATGCCAGCATTTCTCCTACGTGGAGCAGGAATTTGGGATTTTTCTGGTGTTATAATAGTTTGGAAGAGAAGGAAAAGCTCCCCCAGGGAGAGTTTACCTGCAATTCCTGCTGGGAGCAATCCCAGCCCTGGGTGAGCACAGCCCTCATTTCTGTGTGCTGGGCTCTGCCCTCAACATTAAATTCCTGCACTGGGGCTTATTGGGAATTCTCAGCTTTTTGTGAGGTTTTAGAATTGTCAGTTTTTAGGAGGTTGAGGACAGTGAGCACAAAAGAGTTTGTAAGGGAAAAGGGAACTTGTGATTAATCTTGGTAACAGAGTGCCCTGAGTGTCTGGGGTACAGGAGAGCTTTGGGGCAGAGAATCGTGGAATTATGGAATACCCTGAGTGGGAAAGGGCCCCAGAGGGGTGGGTCAGCATCAGACATCCCTCAGAGTGCCTTGTTTAGCCTGTCCAGGACCCAGGGCACTGCAGGAGACAGCAGGGACAAAGCCTGCTGCTACAGCCACTTCTCGCTTCCTACTGTTTGTTTCTTTGGGAATTGCCTCACTTACTAGAAATAATTTAAAATTTTGTACACAAAAACTAATCAAGAACCCAAATTATATCTTTTTTTCAGCATGGGAAGAAATGCAGAATCAGCCTGAAATCATTTTGAAAATAATAAAGGCAGATTCAGTGACAGACTAAAAAGCAGAGCAAGTACAGCTGTGAGCTGGTCTAGGTTTATCTCAGCTACTCAAAAGCAGACAAAAGGTATTGGTCTAGCTCAGATTTAGTTTCTTTAAACTAACGCTTCGTTGCGTAGAGATTGGGGAAATAATGAATATTCTGCTTCAGCTGCTGCACCAAAAAATTCAGAAGCAAAATGGCACATGTCACATGGAAACAAGATTGGTGCTGCTTCTTTGTAAGTGGGATGAAGACTCCCTTTAAGAACACTATTTTTAGTCAACTAAAATTTGCCATTGACATGAAGTGAAATGTTGCCTCCTTTTCAGAACTTGGGCCTCCTGCTCAGTGTTTTTCCTTCAGCGGGGGGAGAGAAGATTTTGGAGCATTTCTTGCCACTTTCAAAAGGATTTTGCTCCTGAGAAGTTGAGGTTCCTTGCACTTTCATTTCTCGTTAAAATGAGTAATGATGTCTGCCCATGTGTTAAGAAGATTTTGGGTCAGGGTGACCCCAGTGCCTGAGTGTCCCCATCTCTGTGCCCACAGCAGCCCAGGACAGCAGCAGACATTCCCAGGAGAAGCTCCAGGCTGGGAAGTTCAGTTCCTTTCCTACAGACCCATCCTGACCTGCTGGGGACAGACTGGGACAGGGTATCCTGGCAGGGTCCCCTCTGTCCAGCCCCAGAGGGAGCTGGTGACAAGTGGAGCTCTGTGATGGGCCAATTGTCTGAATGATGTGTCCTTCCCCCAGACTGCAGCCCGTAATCACAGCAATTACACATGGCAATCATTAATAATTGCATTTCCCTTCAATCAATTTTTACTAAAATATAGCTTTTGTGCCAGATTCCAGTTAATTTTTCCCATAGATGTGTCTCAGGCCTTGGCAATATTCCTGTGGGAAGATCAATCAGAGCCCAGGACAGGATGACATGCTACATTTCTGGGGGGATCCAAGTTTTAATTAATTGTTATTCATAAACTAATTATTGGATTTACAAATGAGTTCTTGGGAAATTCATTAGCCCTTGGAAGCTGTGTGTCAGCCATTTACAGCAGGATGTGACTCTGCTTTTCTTCAGGAGATAGAAATCCGTGCCTTGAAATGAAAAAAGGTTTTTTATTTTCTGGAGCACTGTGCCCGTGGCCAAGGTCATTCCCCACTCTCCCCCTGCCCCTGCTCTTCCTGTGATGCCTGGAGAGGCTCCCTGGGGCAGAGGCTGGGCAGTGCCACAGGAATCCAGCAGGGATTCATGCCAAGGCTCCAAAGGATTCCCCTTGGGCAGTGCCAGGGCCCGGCCCTGGCTCCACCCAAGATGGGCCCAAGATGGATCCCAGTCACGAGTTCTCACACTTGCATCACTTTGGCTCCATTTCCATCTTGGCTTCACTGTCCAATCCCAGCTGCAGCTCCTGCACTCCCATCCTCCCACATTCTCTCCTCCATTGGCTGCTGGTTGCACTTTTTGGGGCTGAAGCTGCAGCGTGTCCTTGGTTGTGGGGCTGGAAAAGGATTGTTTTGTGTGCCTGAGCTGGGAGGAGAACTTGGGACACTTTGGATGGAGTTCAGAGTCACACACCAATGCAGTGCACAGTCTGGAAGTATGAAAGCTCAAACTGAAGACATCACCCTCACGAGAAGTTGTAACTCAGCTGCTCCTTGGGTGGTTTCCCCTCTAAAAAATGGCTTTATTCCCTCATTCTGGGGAGGCTTTTCCAACAAAAGTGTCACCACTGGTGTTTGGCCTGTCTGAAAGGTGTTGGCATTTAGCCTGCCTCAAACTCAGAAACAAATTCTCCTCTGAATGGAGAGAGGAGTGCAGTGTGTGCTCAGGAGAGCTCCAGGAGGAAGCCAAGTAAAAAATGTCCATTGCTTTCAGCCTTGACTCCTTCCCCCAGGGAGTGACCTAGAACTGGGTGTGGGTCTGGAGCTGAGTCCCACAAGGTTTGGGTCAGAAAGGACCTTAAAAATCATCCATGGCAGGGATACCTTCCACAGGTCCAGGCTGCTCCAACCCCATCCAGCCTGTCCTTGGGCACTGCCAGTGATCCAGGAGCAGCCACAGCTGTGCCAGGGCCTGCCCACCCTCCCAGAAGATGCTGAACATCAGTCAGTGGAATTTTGAGGGGCAGCTCCCATTTCTGCTCTCTGTGACAGGGACAGGAGCCAGGGAACAGCTGGAGCTGTGCCAGGGGAGATGTGTGTTGGATTTCAGGGAAAGGTTCTTCCCCCAGAGGTGCTGGCACTGCCCAGGCTCCCCAGGCAATGGGCACAGCCCCGAGGCTGCCAGAGCTCCAGGAGAGCTTGGACAGAACTGCCAGGGATGCTCAGGGTGGGATTTTGTGTTGTGGCAGAGCCAGGAGCTGGACCCATCATCCCTGTGGTCCTTTGCATCAGGAGATCCCATGACTCTGGGAATTGAGGGCCATCCCACTCCTCCCACTAAAGACAACTCTGAATTCTATTTTTTGGTGTGCCTTCATCATTTTACCTTTTTACCACCTCTTTCTGCCTTCCAATTTTTTGCATCACTGTTGGAAGCTTTCAGCTATGCAGGCCAGATAAACCTATGCTATTTTCATCAAGCAAAAGAGAGAAGAAATGTTGATTGCAGGTTGATTTGGATCCTTGTGCCAGTACCTCTGGAGTGGTGTGAGGCTGCACTGGCGCTCCGTGCAGTGAAACATCGCAGCCCTGCTGAGAGCTGCTCTTTTTAGCAGCCTGTCCTCAGTCAGGGATATTAATTGTTTTCAAATATCTGAGATGTCTGAGTTGTTCTTGCCCGAGGTGATAGGGAATTCTATTAAATCCTGTCAATTCTATTAAATCTTGTCAATTCTATTAAATCCTGCCAGTTCCAATCCGGGCGCTAATGCAGAGATGCCTCTGACTCGTGGTTTGTAACTGAGAGGGCTCCAAGTTGCAACTGCCTGAAACCCTGAAAGAAGGGGAGTGTTTAAAGCACATTTATCTCCTGACCACATCACCTTTCATCCTGGCACATTTGGGAATTCAAATATGCTGGGATGAATGTTCTGAATGGAGCTTTTCAGAGCCCTTCCAGGCAGAACCAGAGCTGTAGGAGTCAAAGGTTGTGTTAGAGGGAAAATCCCAGCTCAAATTAAAATCAAAAGTTGCTTCCAGTGCTCCTAAAGTGGATGAAAAATGTCCTTGTTTATCCTAGTGGAGTTTGCAGAAGCAGCAGAAATCCGTGTGCACTCTGTGATTTGTCAGCTCTCTCAGAGCCCAGCACTTAATGGATGGGAAAGCAGAGCTGGCATTTCTAATCCAGTCCCTGGATGTTCAGGGCAGGGAAATGTTGGTCTTGAAGCATCTGGGAACAAACTGGGGGTCAGGGAATGGCCTGCTCTGTGTGTGGACTGTCCTGGCAGTTCCCACATTTCCTTGCCAGGTGTTGGATGTCCAGGAGGAAAACAGGAATCACTCAGGGTGCTTCCCTGAGAGAAGCTGAGGCTCTGTCCAGAACAGGAAAGTGGCAGAAACTAAACAGAAATTTAATTCCCCACTTGTCACTGTCTGATTAGGAATGGCAAATAATACAGCAACACACACATGACTTCTTCAAAGCAGCAAGAAGAGGTGATTTATTGAAAAGGCATTGCACTTACATAAGACAGATTGGGTAATACAAACTAGAAAAGGCTCATGGGTCCAAGAAGGCAACACCTCTTTGAAAACATGCTTTCTGCAAAACAGCATATAGCACACACACTGCTCTGTGATCAACACCAGGTGTTAATCTGTGTTATTCATTCTTCCTTCTCTTGTTTGTCTCAGAAAAATCCCCAGCCTGGGAAAGATCCGAGCTGGAGCTCTAGCCTGGGAAAAATCTGAGTTGGATTTTTTGAGCCTTCAGCAGTGTCCACACCCACTCTCCTTTCTTTTAACTCTCTCTTTTACTTTATTTTAATTTTTTTCCCAGCTGAAACTATTTACTGACTCACAAAATGCTCTGAAACTGCATTTGTTAAGCACATCCACTATTAGTTGGAGGGGAGGGGGGAGAGGAAGCAAGCAACAAAACCAATGCAAAAAACACCCAGTTGTGGGTGTCACATTCTGATTTCAGCCCTACCTGGAACTGCCAGGTCTGGGACAGCCACCAGAGACAGCATAGCTTTTTTGGGGGGGTTAATGTCACACATGGCTTCTGAGGCCAAGTCCCTGAATCATCTGAAGGTCAGATTTTCCCCTCTGATCAATTCTCAGGTCATGGGGATGGTTTTTAATCCCTGTTTGGCATCGATGGGGGCATTTGAACAGTGGGATCAGGAGTTCCTGGTGATCTCAGGCTGTTCCCATCCCTCTGAGCGTGACACTGAACCCCTCTGGTGGATCCAAACTCCAAGAGACAAACAGAGGATGCTCTGCTCTGCTGGAGACGGTGCCCTGAGGAAGATGCTGCCCACTCACACCCCCCAAATTCATCTAACAAGGGGGTGGAGGGGCCACAAACCCTGGGGACAGCCAGGGCAGGGCTGGCAGGAGCAGAGAGAGGATGTGGTGGCACTTCTGCTGGAAAAGCCTCCCCAGAAGGAGGGAATAAAGCCCTTTTTAGAGGGAAAACCAGCCAAGGAGCAGCTGAGGGCTCTTGTTCTGTTCAGCTGGAGCAGAGGAGGCTGAGGGGAGACTTATCCCTGTTACAGCTTCTCGTGAGGTGAAGGGCAGAAGCAGGCTCTGAGCTTTGCTCTGCACCTGAGGAATGGCCTGAAGTGCTGCCAGGGAGGCTTAGGGTGGATTTTGGGAAAGGTTCTTCCCCAGAGGGTGCTGGGCATTGCCCAGGCTCCCCAGGGAATGGGCACAGCGCTGAGGCTTCCAGAGCTCCAGGAGCTCCCAGGGATGCCCAGGGTGGGAATTTGGGGTGTCTGTGCAGAGACAGGAGCTGTACTGGGTGATCCTGTGGGTCCCTCCTAGCCCAGAAAATCCCATGAAAACAACCTTTAAAACAGAAGTGCAGGCAGGAACCCTGCACTGGGCAGCTCCTTTAGTCTGAGTTTGGGAAGATTCTTTAGCTGTAGTTGATCCCACCCATCCCTCACACACCTGAGGCTAAATCTGCCTGCAAAAACAGATTCCTTCTGCTGAGTATTTAAACCCTGCAGCCCATCCATGCCAGGGCCACTCTTGCCATGAGTGAGGAATAATTGCTAAGCAGAGAACAGTCCTGCACCCTCAGGTGATTCCTTTAACTCCAGAAGAGCTGAGTCTGCACCAACCCTCCCTGCTCCATGAACACACATGGAGGAAGGAATGACAGCAGCTAAAATGGGATTTTCTTCACATACCTGACCTCAAATTAGCAGCACCCAGTGAACAAACCCTGCTCTGATTTGAAACCAAGCCAACCCTGCTCTGGTTGAGCCCCAGGACCTGCGAAGGTGAGGATGTGCTGGGCAGAAGCCTCTTGTTGTTTTAGTAAGAGCAATACTCTGAAAGCAGCAGCTCCCCTCTGAAAGTCATTGAGGACACACCAACCTGGGATCCTGCAATAGCTTTTTAAAATTTTTCATCAACACCTGTCCCAGCATTAGCAGCATTTTGGAAAAGACCTTCAGGAACAGAAAGAGTTGGGACACATTGCAGATGAAGGAGAGCAGAATTAGAAGGGATGGATGAAAATACTTATGCAAATGAAGCTTTCAAGCCCGTCAAGAAACTCACCACGACACTCATTTATTACTTTATTAAGACAGCAGATGGCAAACTGCTAATGAATGTGGAAGCCATGGAGAATTTTTATAAACAAACTGAAGGAGGAGGCTGGGAGGGAGGAACAGCTGGGTTTGGCTCCAGGTAAAGCTGAAGGTTAGGGAATAGCAGGAGGCTGAGGGGCTCAGACCAGGGTGGTGCCTGAGGAGCTTTGGTGGTGGCACTTGCCAAAAAAAGCTGCTGGGATGGTGTGATCAGTGCCATGAGGGGACAGAGCAGGGTGGGGAAGGCTGAGGGAGGAGAGGCAAACCAGAGTGCAGGGCCATGAGCCAGCTCACATTCCCAAAGCACACAAAGGAGTTTGGGGGTCAGGAACCACTTAAAAGGTTCAATAACAGCTGCAGTCAAGCCTCAGGCAACTCTGCCCTGTGCTCAGCACAGCCAGGCACAGCCTCAGCAGTGACACAGACACCAAAGCCACTGGAAGGGTCCCCAAAGCCACCTCATGGGACAAAGAGGTGCCCCAAATCCACCATACAGCACATGGAGGTGTCCCCAGAGCCACCTCTCAGGACAGGGAGGTGTCCCCAGAGCCACCTCTCAGGCAGGGCAGGGCTCTGCTGGCCCCCAGCCCTGGCTCCTCCCCAGCCAGGTCCCCCTGCAGAATTCCAGCCCCACTCTGGGCACTCCCTGCAGGTTTTCACTGCAATCACCTAAAGGCACATTAAACTCCACTCCTATGTAAGCAAAATCCCAAATCCTCTGAGCATCCTCAGCCCTGGCTGCAATGCAGGGCACTGGTTCCATCCCAGCTTTCCTGACCAGTTTATCCATGGATATTGTGCAGACCTAGAGGCACTAAAAGTCTCCATGGAAAACTGCCATAAACCTCCATCATGGAGAGGATGGGCTGTAAAACCTCCAGCAGAATGAGTCCTCTCCTCTTCCACTAAAAATCAGAAGCACAGACAGATCTTTGAATCCAGGGGAAACTTCCCTGTTGAGGGACAGCCCCAGGGAAGGCTGGATGGCTTTAAAACAAATATAATTTAGGATCCACAATGAGTATAACAGGTCTCAAAGTATGGATAGAAAAATCAAAATACTGAATGAAAAGAGCATCCCACATGTCCTGGGCATCTTTAAGCTCTCTGGCAACACCACAGAAGGCTTTATCTGGTTTTTCTCTGGCTCTTCTTTGTCACCAGGCAGGTGAAGACAAAACACTTCTTGTGGTAGCACATGAGATGCAAATAAAGCAAAGATCAGCATTAGCAAGACAAACAGCTTAAAGCCACAACTAGAGGAGCAACAGGACTACTTGAAGATGGAGATTCTGTGGAGAATAATTCTTAATTCAGGAGACAAGCCACTACAGAGTGTTGGTAGCTATAAATCACCCTCAGAGCTCTTTAGCAGAATTCCAGACAGGAAAACAGAGACCTGTAGCACATCATCAGCCCCTTGGGAATGCAGCTGGGCTAGAGAAATGTGAGTCATGCTGGTGAGAAACCTCTAAAGGGCAAGGGAGGGAATCACCTCTGCAGGGTATCAGTGAATCAAACCTGTAAAGGGCACAGAATAAACAGGAATAAACAGGAACAAACAGGAATAAAAGGCATTGAAATGAATCTTCCCTTCTAAGCTGTTGGCTTGGAGAGAGAGCAGAGTGGCAGCAGCTCCTCAGCAATACATATGACACATTTCTATAACAAATTCTTATAATAAATGTATGTGACGTGGCAGGGATGGAGGTGGTGGCCAAGGTTTGTCCCCAGTGCTTGGAGACCTCCAGGCACACTCAGGGCATGAACAGGAGCTGGAAAAGGGGCTGGAGGATGCTCCTGGAGGAGCTGGGCCAGGAGGGATCCGTGCTCAGGAACCTGCCTGTGCAAATCAGGGAATCCAGAGCAATTCCATAACCAGTCCTGGAGGAGCTGGGGAATGGAGCCAGGCTGGAGGGAAGGCCTTGCATGCACTCTAATGAGCTGATCTGACATCTCCTTGCTCGAGCTGACACTCATTACTGGAAATCTCAGCTTGTTTTCTTGCCATCAGCCAGGCCTCCCTCTTAATTTCCTCAGATTTCTCCCTGTCAGGTCACTTTAGAATTTCTTTGAAATAAAGACAATCTTGTAAATAAATGGAGGCCAAGATGCTTCCCAGGGAGATGAGACAAGGCCTGTCAGGAGAAGAAATGAGGATCTGGAGCAGAGTCAAAAAGAAGCACATCTTTTGTTGCAATTGCTAACTAAGTGTAATTAACTTCCTGATGAGGTGCAGGATCTTAAGGGCTGATTGGAGTTATAGACTAATCATTATTCATGAGAAATTAACAGACACTACTTACAGGGAGCTGAATGCTTTAAAAAGAAAACTGTAAAAGCTCACTGGAGCAAACACATCCCTGATCCAAGGCTGTGGATGAGCTGTTGGATGGATTCCTCCTGGCCAGGGAGAGGAGAGGAGAGGAGAGGAGAGGAGAGGAGAGGAGAGGAGAGGAGAGGAGAGGAGAGGAGAGGAGAGGAGAGGAGAGGAGAGGAGAGGAGAGGAGAGGAGAGGAGAGGAGAGGAGAGGAGAGGAGAGGAGAGGAGAGGAGAGGAGAGGAGAGGAGAGGAGAGGAGAGGAGAGGAGAGGAGAGGAGAGGAGAGGAGAGGAGAACCAGCTCCTCAAAATTTGAATCCTTGAGTGAGGCTCCAGAGGGAGAGGGGTTCAGCCCATGGCAT
Organism: Erithacus rubecula; assembly: GCF_903797595.1. Lineage (NCBI taxonomy): Eukaryota > Metazoa > Chordata > Aves > Passeriformes > Muscicapidae > Erithacus > Erithacus rubecula. The sequence continues at coordinate 1,259,302 of NC_136672.1, forward strand.
TTCAGAGCTCTGCTCCATCAGTGACCCCCTTTAACAGGATAACACCCCCCTGTGCTGTACTCCAGGATTCTGTGGTTTCATTCCAAGCAGGACAGCAGCTCAGAGCCAGACTCACATGAGGCAGCAGTGCCTTTCCTCTGCTCAGTGCAGGAAAACACCCAAAGCTCAATTCATCCTCCAGCACCAGCAGCTCCCCTTTCTGCCCAGAAGGAATCAGTCTGGACTGTCCCTTTACTGGGCTACAAGTCCCCTGGCACTCTCAGGGTTTTTGCCTTCCATGCTATCCAGATTCTCCCATCTCTGGGTCTGGAGGATTGTGGCATCATTAGGAATTCCCCACATTTGTCCTTAATTACAGCATCCCAAATGAAAGGCTAATCAGCAGCAGCATCCAGAGTGTGCAGGGCTCCTGCAGCGTGAGCAGATCCAGGGGAACTGGAGCTGGCTGTGCTTGCTCCTTGCAGGAAGCTCTGGCTGATTCTTCCTGAGCTGCTCCTTTTGGGCAGGTCTAAGGGGAGCACCGGGGAGTGCCTGAGCTCCCTGGCAGCTCCAGCAGCCTCTGGCAGCCTGGCAGGTCCTCTGGCAGCTCCAGGTGTTCACAGTGTCAGCTGCGAAAAGAAATAGTTCCTTTGGAAGGGGCTGACCTAACAATGCAGGCAGGGCATTCCTGGCCCTTCTGCTGCTCACACAGGGAAATGAGGCAGCAGAGGAGAAGGAATTGCTTTTTGTGCACAACACCTGAGGTTAGTCCCTTGGAAATGAGCTGTTCCCATGGATTCCCAGCCCTCAGGAGCTCCCTGAATCTCTGTGACTCACCACAGCCTCACAAAGGCAGGGAGAGAGAAACTGGAGCAGCTGCCTGGGAATGCTGCTGACCTGGAGGGTTTGAACAGCCCTGGAATCATGGCAAGGAGTGATTGTGTCAGTCTGAAGAAATACAACTCAGTTCTGGATGTTTGGGCAGGTCTGTCACAGTTCTAGCTCTGGATGTGTCCATTGGACACTCCCATGTTCCTGCAGAATGGAACAGGGAAGAGGTGTGAGGAAGGAACTGTGCAAGCAACTCCAAGGCTCTGCCTAAATATCCAGAATTGGTCTGTCCTGCTCCAGGCATCACCCTCCTCCCATTCCCTGATTCTCCCCTCTGTGCTGCCATGTTTGCTGTCTCCAAGATGACACCAGTGATAACTGTTGTCCTGGTTTGAAGGACAGGTGTCTGCCAATAAAGGCAGGAGCTTCTCTTTGAAGTGGAGAATATAAACCCCCTCCCTCCACATTATGATTATAAAATTATTTTGAAGTTAAGGGGCTCTCAGGCAAAGATATGGGAATTAGGAATAACCGTTCTCTACTAGGAAAATTAAAATAGGAATGCAGTATTACAAAGAAAAATCCCAAACCCTGCCAGAGTCAGAATCCAAGCTGACACAGTCAGTCAGTCAGGGTGCTGGCAGCAGTCTCATTCAATGGTGGCTGCATCCTCCTGCAGTGGCAGATGTGGTTCAGCTGGAGCAGTGCTCCTGGAGAAGGTGCAGTTTCCTCTGAAGGTCCAGGGATGATGTGGAAAGGTCTGGCATTTCACTGGAATCCAGTGGAAAGAAGGTCCTTTGGTGTCCAAAATCTCATTTTTTCTCTGGGTAGGAAAGGCTTGGCTCCTGCCCTGGCTGGAGCATCTCCCATGGGATGATGTAATTTTATCAGTCATGCACTGGGACTCACTGGCCATGAACAGGAGATATCTCCTGGAGGGAGGATGGGCTGTGGAAAGATAAAGATGATTGCCCAGCTGGTTTAAAGATGGCCCATTAGCAGAGGATATGTGCCAGGAGATCAGAGTCACTGCCACACCCGGGTCAGCAGATGGGGACAGAATGCACATTGCTGGGCACATCAACCCAACACAACTGTGCTTGAGCCCTGACCTGCCCTGGCAGTGACACCTCCTGTCTTTTATTGTGACAGCCCCACCCCAGCACTGCACACTGCAGTCCCTCTTTCCCTCACACAGCAGGTGAAGATGTTGAATTCCTGCCTTAGGAGCCACCAGAAAGAGCTGAATTCACCTGGGAAATAACTAAATAGTCCTCTCATGTCCCATTTGGAAGGAGGAAGGTAAATGGAGGTGTGCTGACACTTAATATCGAAAATAAATGTGCTCAGTTTTGGCAAGTGGCTTGGTAATGAAGTGGAATCCCAAACAAACAGGAGATTCAATTCCAGTCCCATCATATTTTGCAGAAATATATTGAACTGGCATTTTTATAAACTTAGAGATGCCTCTGTTACCAGAAGGTATCAGCAGGTGTAGAAGCAGGTGTGTAAAATGAGAATGAAATTCTGGAAATGTGAAGTTTATGAAAAAACAAAATGAAAACCCAAGGAAAGCAATGCTCAGTTCTTTCCTTCCTTAGGCATCTTTGAGGCCAGTGTTGAATCCCAGAACAGTTTGTGTTGGAAGGGACATATTAAAGCTCATCCAGTGCCACCCCTGCCATGGCAGGGACACCTCCCACTGTCCCAGCTGCTCCAGCCCCAGTGTCCAGCCTGGCCTTGGCCACTGCCAGGGATCCAGGGGCAGCCACAGCTGCTCTGGGCACCCTGTGCCAGGGCTGCCCACCCTGCCAGGGAACAATTCCTGCCCAATATCCCAACCTAAACCTGTTCTCTGTCAGTTTGAAGCCATTCCCTGTGTCCTGTCTGTCCTGGCCCTCAACTGTTTCTGCTGCATGGAACATTCCCAAAAAGTGCTTGCCAAGCTGGGGTTTAATCCCGCCCTTCCTGTGGCAGGCAGGGATGCCCCACTGCACTGAGAGGGGCTGGAAAAACCCCCCATGCAGCAGAGAATATATCAATAGGATGGGACAGGGCAAAGGCAGGCATGGAGGTAATTGGACAATCAGAAAGCTGGAAGTGACACAGGCAGATCTCCCAGAGGAGCCAGCCAAGAGCAATCCATGGGTAGGGCTACAAACGAGCTCCTGGAAACAGAGAGAACAGATGTGGGGAGAGCTGAGCCTTTGTCAGAGCAGATAATTGGGATGTTCAATGGCTCCATGGAAGTCTTGCACTCCTAATTGCTGCAGCACCTGCGTTCTCTGGCTGCCACAGAGCTCCAGACCTTCAAGGAGATTAAAAAAAAAATACAAAAAGCTGAAAGTTTCCTGGCTTGCAGGCAGCTGCTTTGTTCAGCTTCCTTGGGAAGCTGTGCAGGGCCAGCTTGGAGCCATCCCAGCACGGCCACCTGGCAGCTGCTGTGCCAGCGAAGTGAGCAGGAGATCCCACTGGGCACTGCACAATGAGCTGAAGGTGGAATTGTTCTTCCAGCTGGTCAAGGAGGCAGCTCCTGAGGCAGGCTCTCCCTGTTTTCCTCTGGAGTGGGATGTTCTCCCTCAGCCTGCTTTATATTTCCACAGGGATTGACTGGGAAGAAAATCAGCAACCCCCAAGCCCCCAAAGCCTCTCCAGGTATCTCTTAGCAGTTTGGAAAGCCCAGGACTCCTGGAATTCTGTGCAGAATGAACTAAAGGTAGAATTTTTCTTCTTCCAGTTGGAGGCAGTTCCTGAGGCAGGGCTCTCCCTGTTTTCCACCGTGGGATATCCCAAGCCCAGGACTCCTGGAATTCCATGCAGCTCTGCAAAGCTCCAATGGATGCAGAGCTGCCAGCAAAAATCATCCTGTTTTAATGAGTTACCTTCATTTCCTTCAACTTTATTTTCATAATCCCCTCTAATGAGTTCCTTCTCAGCAGGATGAGGGTTGCAGGCAGTGTTGAGCTCTTGGCTCATCCTGTAAATGAAATAAAAAATGAGTTGAAGGTGTGGGCAGTGTGGGTCAGCTCATGGGGAGGAGAATTTCTGTCACCAAGGGGAGTGTCAGTGCCAGCAGTGGCTCTCAGGAGATCCATCCCACTGGAGCTCTGCCCACCCCAGCACACTGAAATGTACCTCTAGTTAAACAGGGAGCAGGGCTAATTCTGGTGTCAGCCTTCAAAGCTTTCCCATATATCCAAGAGATCCTGAATCCAGCACCCCAGGCATGTCCAGCTCAAGATTTCCTCAGGCTTTCAGCCTTTCCCTGAGCCTTTTCTCTCTGAGCATTTCCAGGTTCCGCAGGATGTGCCAAGCATAGCCCCCTCTCCACACTCACACGTGGGCTGCCTTTTCATTTCAGACTGTGCTAATCCCAGCTCTTCCTGCAGCCATGCAGAGTTCAGGAATATTTAATTTATCAGAGGATTGGACTTCCAAATTTAACCTTTTTGTATCTTGAAAGGTGTCTCCTTGACGTGGCACTTTCACACAGATGGGGCTTCCTCAATACAGGAATTTTCTTCCATCTCATCAGCCTTTTCCTATTAGCTCTCATTTATAGGGATTTATGTGTCAGCTCATTGTTCTCTTTTGTTCCAATTAATTGCACTTTATGGAGGGGTTTCTTAAATTTGCACACTGCATTTGGATGGAGTTTTAAGCCTCTTTTTAGATCAGGTGAATCCAAAGAGATATAAATCTAAAACTAATCTGGGCAAGCCTATTAAACCATTTATTTAGTTTTTCTCCATCAAATTAGGCTTTTTCCATGGATAGGCTCTTCCAAGAACACCTGAGCTTAGAAGATCTTTGTGGACCAACTGATGCAGAGACCAGCCCAGTGCTTAAATGGGTCTTGGGCTATCCCAAATCTACTGTAAATATCCCAAATCTTTTGCAAATATCCTATATCTACTGCAAATGTCCCAAATCTTCTGCAAAAATCCCAAATCTTCTACAAATACCCCAAATTTACCCCAAATATCCCAAATCTACCTCAAATATCCTGAATCTACTGCAAATATCCAAAATCATCTACAAATACCCCAAATTTACCTCAAATATCCCAAATTTACCTCCAATATCTCAGACCTACTGGAAATATTCCAAATCTACCTCAAATATCCCAAATTTAGCTAAAATATCTCAAATCTGCTGCAAATATCCCAAATAATCTACAAATACACCAAACCTGCTGCAAATATCTGAAATCATCTACAAATACCCCAAATTTACCCTGAATATCTGAAATCTACCTCAAATATCTGAAATCTACTGCAAATATCCCAAATCTTCTACAAATACCCCAAATTAACTTAAAATATCCCAAATCTACTGCAAGTATCCCAACTCTTCTAAAAAAACTCTAAATTTACCTTGACTAACAATATCCCAAATTTACCTCAAATTTACCAGTGCTCAGGCACAGTCTGAGGAACAGTTTGGGGATAGCATAAAATGCAGAGAGGATGCAGGAGAGAAATGAAATGAAAGAAAATGCAGAAAGCTGCTGAAGGCTTGTGGGGAACCTAATCTGTTTTTTTTTCCCAAGCTGTTGACTTTTCTTAGCTCCAGCCTGAATCTTTTCCAGGCTGGGGATCTTTCTCAGAGACAAAACAAGAGAAGCTAGAGAGAAAACATGGTTAGATACCTGGTGTTGACCACAGAGGGATGTGAGTGTCTTGTGATATTTTGCAGAGAGCATGTTTTCAAAGAGGTGTTGCCTTCTTCGACCAATGAGTCTTTTCAACTTTTTTTTTTCCTATCTCCCTTATATATTGTGAGGAATAAAATTCCCAGATGCAAGTTTTTCGCTACAAGGTGTCCACCCGGTTGTTGGTGGTGTTTGTGTTGATGTGTGTCCATCCAGCTGACCATCATCGTTGTTTGGGTTGACTGTTTGTTGTTAATGTTTTATGTCTCTGTAAATTGTTAATGCCCCTGGCTGTTTGTCCCTTCCCCATCCCAGTCCCCACTCTTGTATCCACACCCACTCCCACTGCCCCTCCAAAATGGTGTGTGACAGCAAGTGCTCATGGGATAGCATTCAGTGATTAAAAACCTTAAAAACAATGAGCCATTGTAACATCTGAGACTGAAAAATGGTACTTGCAGGTGGGCAAAACAGTGGGGAAGATGAAATTGCCAACCAGAGCTTTTCCACCTCGACACCATGACTTCAACAGCACTTGGCTGGCATGACACCCCTAGACCAAGAGCCAGCAAACCTCTTCCTAAGGGCTCTTGTGAGGATGGAAGCCCCATCTCTGTTGTGTGGCAAAGCTAAATTCCTCCTGCTTTGCACTGTCCAGCAGGAACAGTGGTGGTGTGTGCGACCCCTTGGGTTCCCCACCCAAACCTGACCTTTAATAAAGGCCTTGACAAGGGAATTGGTCTCCTGGCCCATTTATTACATATATATGCCATGGCTTGTCAATAAATCACTCCTCCTTGCTGCTTGGAAAAGGAGTCATGTTGCTGTATTCTTTTGCTGCTTCCTGGCCCCACAGGGACAGAAATGAGCCCAGCTCAGGGGCTGCCAGCTCTTCCTTCCCTCCCTGCCTGTGTGGAGCTCACCCAGAGCCAGATGTCTTCCTGCCCTGTGAATTCAGTGGGAGGCAGCAGGATGCAGAGGAAGGGACACGGTGACTATTTGGAGCAGCTGAAGGCGTGACAGCTCGAAGGGAGAAGCCAAAGGAGCCCCCAGGTTTGTCACCCACCCCTGCATCCCTGGGGGATCAGCCTTGGAGCACAGCTCCTTGGAGCACAGCTCCAAGCTCTGGAGCTGCTGCTCCTCACAGGAGCATCCCTGGCTTTGCTGCTCTGCCTGGCACCACCTCCCCCTGCTGAAGGTTCTGGCTGCAGGGCAAGGAGTGCCCTGACTGAAATCCAGCCCTGTGAGGAGCAGCTGAGGCTCCTGGGTGTGTTTAGCCTGGAGAAAAGGAGACTCAGTGTTGGTCCCCACAAACCTGGGGGTTTTGAGTTTTCTGTGCTTCCTGGCACTGACCCTCTGGAGAACACTGCTTTTGTCCTGAGGCCTTGGGGAAGGCTTCCAGATTGGAGTGATGGAGTCATAACAGAGTGTGTGAATTCACATGGTGAAGGTGTTCGAGTCAGGTCCAGTAGAGTTGCAGATGACCATGACTCAAGGTTGTGGGAAAATCCTTGCAGTAGTGGTTAGTAAAAAATCACCCCCAGAATCCTCCAGTTATGTTAATCATTGCCAAAAAGTTCTCTGCTTCCCTTGTTATCACTGGTTCCTTTTTGCTGCAATGATTTCAATATTCCTAATTGCCCTTCTTTATTAAACCTCCTCCCTAAACCCTGCCCTAATTTCTCCCCTCCTCCAAGTTCATAAATACCCCTGACACACCCTAACACCTGCTTTTGTCCATTTGCCCTCGTAGATAAAACCAACCTCCCTGTCCCATCTTTCCCAGTTCATTCTGTACAAACTGTTCAGCTTACTATTTATTGTTTTCTAGTATTAAAGATTTTTAGTTCCCAAACAATTGGGTCAGATTGTCTTTCTGCATAAAACCACTGAGTTCAGTGTAGTCTCCAGCCCTAATAGGTGGGCTAAAATGAAAGATTGCAGGCTACATGAAGGGTTTTAAATTTGAGGTTTTTATAGTATAGTAATAAGTATGGAACAAGATGGAGGATTTTGGGTGATGTCTCTTTCAGTGTTCATCTTCCTTCTTCTTCATGGTTTCAGGTGGTAGTTTCTGCTTGGACAGTTAGTGCTGCACTGAGGGTGACTGGAGTTTGGTTATTGGGTTAAAAGTATAAATAATATAGGTGCTAATTCTCTATTGGGCTGCTTAGCTTTAAGAGACCTTGTAGCAGCTGGATCTCTCTCCATTTTGCTCACTTCTAGCTGGTGGCTAGAAGTGTTGCTGAATTTTCTGTACTCTAAATAAGATTTAATGCACAACCAAGCCCAAACACAAGAAAATCTGTTTCCTTCATGTGTTTTTTAATCCTGGCTCTAAGTGAAGAAGAGACTGCAGACAAACCACTAATTAAGTGGTGCAAAACACCACCCCATTACAGCTCAGGAGTGACCTTATTACTCTCTACAGCTCCCTGAAAGGTGGCTGTGGTCAGGTGGGGTTGGTTCTTTCTCCAGGCAGCACTGACAGAATGAGAGGACACAGCCTTAAACTGGGCCAAGAGAAATATAAATTGGATATTAGGAAAAAGTTTTTACAGAAAGGGTGATCAAGTATTAGAATTGTCTGCCCAGGGAGGTGGTGGAGTCACCAGCCCTGGATGTGTTTAAAGAAAGACTGGGTATGTCACTTGGTGCCATGGTTTAGTTGAGGTGTTAGGGCATGGGTTGGACTTGATGGTCTGGAAGGTCTCTTCCAACCTGGTGATTCTGTGACTCTGTGACTGTGATTCTGTGATTCTGTGACTCTGTGATTCTGTGATTCTGTGATTCTGTATTTTGTGACTCTGACTCTCTGATTCTGTGACTCTGTGATTCTGTGATTCTGTGATTCTGTGACTCTGATTCTGTGATTCTGTATTCTGTGATTATATGATTCTGTGATCCCAATCAAATTTCTGGAACACAGAGAGCGAGGGGAATCCCTGGAGTGGCTGCAGAGGGCTGAGATGAGGAGACACCCAGGAATGGCCAAGGATGCTGAACCTGCCCTGAGCTGGGAGCAGCAAAGGAGCTTTGACTCCAATGAGACTTGACAGCAGGTCCCCAAGCTGTTTTGTGAGGGAGAGGGGACAAGGGCTTCTTCCAGGGTTTCTGTGGCACTCCGGGTCTGGTATTTGTGCTTCTCAGGCTCCAGCCTGTGAGGGCTTCACCCCCCCTTACAGCAGGATTTTTTCCCTGCCTCCATTCCTCTGAGAGTCTCAGGTGTTATCACCTCCAGTGCTGATAAAGCTGCTCCTGGGCAGCCAGGGGACAGGGGGAGGTGGCACTGAGGGGCTGGGGGGTTCTGCCACCCTCTCTCTCTCAACTCCTGTGGAAGAAGCTGGGACACCTCCATGTTCAGCTTTGTGTTGTGCTCCTGAAGGACATTCCCACATCAAGGCAGAGCATTTGTGCTTCCAGAAACATCCTTGGTCTGGTCCCTCTGCTCCCTCAGCCTTTGCAGAGATTTCTGGGCTGGGTTCCTGCAGGTTCCATTTTATTTCTTTGACATTTCTAAGCAAAATTATTTTAATTTTTTTTTTTGTCCTCTTGTGAAGGAGAATTCTGAAAGCTGAGGGCTGCCTTGGCATAAGGAGTCTTCCCACATCTCCTGGCATGTTTTCCTCCCCTGTCTTGGTGAGGCAGAGGGAAGGAATTGCTTGGTTGGGAGTGCTGGGTTGACAGTTGGCCTTGGTGAAGAATTAGAAGTGTTTTCCAACCCTGACAATTCCGTGACTCTAAGCAGGGGGACTGGAGGAGCCTCTCTCCCTCCTGGCTCTCTGTGCTGCTCTGCCTGGGTGGGGAAAAACCCAGAAACAAGAGCTTGGTTTGGGGAATTTCAGCCTGAACCCAGACCAATGCGCTCAGTAAAAGCAGGGAATTGTCTGGGAATTGATCAATCTCACCCTGACTTTTGTAACACTGCTCATCTCACACTCCATGGCTCAGAACAGACCAGAGACCATTCCCAAGGAGTTTTTCCCGTGGAATTCAGCAGCCTGTGAGGCTGTGGCTGCCCCTGGATCCCTGGCAGTGCCCAGGGCCAGGCTGGACAGGGCTTGGAGCAGCTGGGACAGTGGGAGTGTCCCTGCCATGGCAGGGGTGGCACTGGGTGATCCCAACCCAAACCATCCTGGGACTCTGGATTTCTCTGGATGACCCTGAAAGTCTGCACAGCCAGAAATGAGCAGCAGTGTGTCAGTGAACACGTGGATCTGTCCCCAGTCCTGGAGTGAACAGAGACTGGGGGATTCCCTGTGGATTCCCTTCGACTTGGCTCCCAGGAATGTTTTTTTTAAATGCAGCCAGGCACATAAAAATGCAAATAAGCACCTGGTAGGATTTTTAAAAGCACATCATCCCTGGTAATTCTGTGGGAGGGAGGTGCCTGAATACAGATAAGGATCTGAATGCAGGTTCTAGGTATTTACAGAACCAACCCCAGGAGAAGCCTCCCTGCTCCTGAGATACCTACAGAGCTTTGTCAGCCCTGGAACCAGTTTAAACACGGGCTCTGCTGCTCCTCAGGGATGCTGCTGGGTTTCCCAAGGACTCCTGGCACACAGAAATCCCGAAGTTTCTGTAGAGCAGCATTCCCTGTGATTGCTACAAGGAATGTGGCTCTGCCAGAGGCACAGTAGCAGCTGAAAGCTTTGGCTTTGGAATATTCAAATGACATGCAAAATGCATGCAGAGGCATTACTCATTAATTAATCTAAATAATTGACTATTTCAGAATTGTGTCTGATCTCCTCCTGGAGCTGCCTCGTTTGCTGGGCCATTGTTCTGTGGACATCCATGGGAAAGATTTGGGGAATGCACAAAATATTGAGCCTTTGACTGTGGCAGGAGTAAATATGCTTTTTATCCAAGTCCTCCAGAAGCAATTAATTAACATTATAGCCTCCAAAAAGGGAGCTCTCTATAAATCACTGTCACTAAACCAACCTGCTTGGGTCGCTGCAACAAAAAAATAGTTGCTTCATGTGCACAGACATAGCTGAGGCTTCTATCCCTGGATGATCAAAGAGGGATTGAATAAATACATTCATTGGGAAAAAAGAGCTTCCAGGCAGTTTACACTCCAACAAGACTTGGAGTGCATGTTTTCCATGCTAACAGAGCAAACATCTTCATCCTCAATGAGATTCTGTCTGCAGCAGGTGATTTGGGAGGGAGGGAGGGGGGCTGACTCCAGGGCTCCATCTGCTCCATAGGATCCATGGAATCTATCCATGGATTCTGTAGGATCTCTAGGATCTGTAGGCACCTGCTTGAGGTTTGATCCTGCCAAGAGCCACGTGGGCTGGGGACAGTGCCCAGGATCGTGGAGTCTGAGATGAGCAGAGGGAGCAGAACCTTGTGGGTGAGAGCTGGACCTGTCCCAGCCCAGACGCCCCTGCCCTGGGCTGAGCCCCAGGGTGAGCAGCAGGGAGGGGAGGGGGATTCTGCCCCTGTGTCCCTGTGCTCAGGTGAGACCCCACCTGCAGAGCTGCCCCAGCACAGGCAGGAGCTGGAGCTGCTGGGGAGACCAAGGGGAGGCTCAGGATGGGCAGAGGATGGGGCAGCTCTGCTGGGAGGAAAGGCTGGCACAGCTGGGATTGTTCACCTGCACAGGAGAAGCTTTGGGCTGAGCTCAGTGTGACCTTGCAGGGCCTGAAGGAGCTGCAGGAAACATGGAGAGAGACAATTCCCAAGGGCTGGAGGGACAGGACCCAGGGAATGGCTTCAGACTGACACAGGGCAGGGCTGGATGGGATATTGGGCAGGAATTGTTCCCTGGCAGGGTGGGCAGGGCTGGCACAGCTGTGGCTGCCCCTGGATCCCTGGCAGTGGCCAAGGCCAGGCTGGACACTGGGGCTGGAGCAGCTGGGACAGTGGGAGGTATCCCTGCCATAGCAGGGGTGGCACTGGGTGAGATTTAAGTCCTTTCCAGTCCAAACTGTTCTGTGATTCTCTAGTTAAGTGTATTCTGTTGAAGCTCATTTTGCTCTCTGATTTCTAGGACATCTTCCAGTTTTATTTTGGCAATTCAAATCTCTGAGAGAACTTTAAACAAAGCAAACAAACAAAACAAAACAAAACAAAACAAAACAAAACAAAACAAAAAAACCAAAAAACCTAAACAACGAATAACAATTCCAATAATGAGACTGAGCCATGCAGGTTGAGAAACTCCCAGGGCCTGATCTGGTTTGCACAGGGTTTGCTCAGCCTCTTACTCATGAAATAACAGATTCAACCTAAAAATTTATTTTCCTCTTAGTTTTGTTGTTATTTCTTGTTTTCGAAGAATAGCACTGACTAGGAGGAAGATTAAATGTTCATGATTTTATTTTCATACCAGATTTTTTTTTTACCTCCGTATTTATAATTTCACCCCCTTTATGATGATATAATTTTCTTCCTTGCTTTGCAAGTTTAGCCAGGTAGAGAGCTTGGATAGAATTTATGGGGAAATGGAGATTTTGGATATTATCTCTGGGAAAATGGAGAGTTTGGACATGATTTATGTGGAAATGGGCTTATCAGAGTTTGTTACCTGATGCTACCAGAGCTCCCCTTGATTGCAGATAAAATGCAGTCTGTTTGAAAGGCAATGATCCAAGGAGAGCCCTTCCCAATATCCTGGAAGGGGATACAAGTAAGGAAATGATCCCAGGTCCAGTGCAGCCCCATAATGGGAAGAGGTTCCCAACTGTGGTCATTCAAACATCAAAAATGAAGAATATTTTCTTCCAAGAACAAACTCCCAGCAAAGGAAGAAACTGCAATTTCTGAAGAGCTTCCATATGTATTTTAAACTCGGCTGTGGGAATCCAGCCATCTGTCCAAATATTGAAATTCCTCAGCCGTTTCAAGTGGGCGTTCATCAAGCAAAAACATCCAAGGGAGCTCCCACGCCTGCTGTGTTCCTGGGCTTGGGCCACAGCCAAACACCATTGACACAATTTTCTTGTTTTGCATCTGAAGTTTTTGTTTATTTTTTTTTTTTTTTTGGCTGCAAGTCATCTCGGAGTGGGAGCAGAACAGAGCTGTCAGTGTGGCAGGGTCAGGTGTCCAGGTGTCCTGCGGAGCCACTGCAGGTGAGGACAGCACTGTCCATGTGCCTAGGGAGATGGGGAGAAGGAATATTGCCTGTCACACAGAGGCTCCTTGCTCCCTTCCACGTCCCTCCAGGAAGGGCTGGAGAGCCTCAGGAGGGTTTGATCACACAGGCAAGGCCTGCTCTGCATCACTTCACTGCGTTTTCTTTCATACTTTGCTTAAAAATATATTTTTTTGGCTTTTCTCTTCGATGTCTGGCTGTCATTTCAAGGTGAGGAAAATAATGAAAGTAGGGGAAAGAGAAAAGTCATCAGCCTCAGTTCCCCAGGAATGGCTGCTGGGTCTGGCACAGCCAGGAGAAGCTGGGCAGACCTTGGGGATTCCACTCAAGGCTTTGGATCTCCAGGATTTGGGATGTCAGGAGATGCTTTTGGTCAAGGCCACAGAGGGTGGTTTGGTGGAATGCAGTGGGTGAATAATGAGGAAATCAAGGCTGGCACCTTCAGTGCTCCTGTCCTTTGTACAAGCCTGGCTTGGAGTCATCCAGGCCATCAGCTGTTAGGCTTCCCTGATATTTTTGACCAAAAAACCTGGAAAAAGGCCAAAGGATTAGTGGGAAAAGCAAAGCAGAGTGTGACAGCTCTGGGAAGATTTCTTGGCAGAGATCTCTGGTAAAGGAGCAGGACAGGAGTTCCTGGTTACACAGGCAGGGATAGGGGGAAATAATTCAATTTGGAGAAATGTTCATTGTTCATCCATCCATCCTGCATTTAATCCCAGCAGATTGCCTGGCACTGATAAACTGACCTCCTGAAAGACATTTCCAAATTGAAGCCAGAATGGAATTCTTGTACTTTTCTTCTTCTTGCCCCTCCCCTCTATATTTGGCTTAGTTTGTTTTGTTCATAAAATGAAAATAATAAAAAGGTCTTCCTTTTTTTTTTTTCTTTTTTTTTTAATCTGAGGATTTGGGGCGTTCATAACATGTTTAATCTCTATCTAATCTTATAAATATAAATGACAATATTGTGATGAGCCAAAGAGGTGCAGACAAAGCAGAATGATTAAATCTGGGACTTTTAATGGATAATACATTCCTTCATCTGAGACTGATGAGGAGAACTTTGCTTTCTGTATTTTCTCTCTCATGGAGAACTGGGGATGAGAAAAATTAAATACTTTCATCGTTGCTTTTGTGCAGTTTCAAACACCCAGAACTGCTTAGGGGACTGCATATTCCTAAATATCAGGCAAGGTCTGACTGGGACACCCTGGAAATCCAGCAAGTGAGATTGTATGCTCTCAGCTGAGAGGAACAGCTGGGTCTGGCTGGAGTGAGTTTCATCCACTGCTTTAACCAGTGTTTGGGAAGCCTTCTCACACCAAAATTTCTCTGTCTTCCCTGTTTTTAATAAGGAAAATTTTCCCTGTGGCAGAACACCCAGGGAAGATGTGTGCCAGTCCTTGAAAGCTTTTGGGGTCCATCGAAGGACCCTAAGGTGCAAGTACCTGCTGTGCTGTTGAAGATTATCCTGCTCTGAGAGGAAGAATGCACTAGAGACACCCTGAGATGCTTTTCATGGGATGGTGAAGTAGCCCCAGTCAGGACACAGGTCAGGACACCAGTGTTGGGTTGATGTATGTGAATTCTACCATGTCTGCTGACCCAGGTGTGGCAGTGACCCTGATCTCCTGGCACATATTCTCTGCTAATGGGCCACCTTTAAACCAGCTGGGCAATCTTCTTTATCTTCCCACAGCCCATCCTCCCTCCAGGAGATATCTCCTGTTCATGGCCAGTGAGTCCCAGTGCATGGCTGATAAAATTCCATCATCCCATGGGAGATGCTCCAGCCAGGGCAGGAGCCAAGCCTTTCCTACCCAGAGAAAAAATGAGATTTTGGACACCAAAGGACCTTCTTTCCACTGGATTCCAGAGGAAAGCCAGACCTTTCCACATCATCCCTGGACCTTCAGAGGAAACTGCACCTTCTCCAGGAGCACTGCTCCAGCTGAACCACATCTGCCACTGCAGGAGGATGCAGCCACCATTGAATGGGACTGCTGCCAACACCCTGACTGACGGGTGTCAGCTTGGATTCTGACTCTGGCAGGGTTTGGGATTGTTCTCTGTAATACTGCATTTCTATTTTAATTTTCCTAGTAGAGAACTGTTATTCCTAATTCCCATATCTTTGCCTGAGAGCCCCTTAATTTCAAAATGACAATAATAATTTGGAGGGAGGAGGTTTACATTCTCCATTTCAAAGAGAAGCTCCTGCCTTTATTGGCAGATACCTGTCCTTCAAACTAGGACACCTTCTTTTAGATAAGGAGGAGAAAGAGAAAGGAGAAAGAAAAGGCAGAAGAACAATCCAAATGATATCCCCTCTGTCTGTGAACAGTGCAATGAACACTCACCCAGCTCTGTACTGGATCTCTCATTGCACTGTAGCAGAGAAACTGCTCTTCCCCTGCTCATTTTAGGGCCTTCAGGAGATCCAGTTGCCCCATCTGACAGGCAGGGGCACAGGGAGCAGCCCCAGGATTAGGGATTCAAGGAAGAAGACCCAAAACCCACCAGAAACACCAATGTTTGTGGACTGAAATCTGCCTGAGCTGGAACTTCATCCGCAGAAATACTTCACGGGACAATTGCTGTGTGGAATAAATTGCTGGGATCCTTTCCCATCTAATTCCACCCCAGCCCACGGTGGGATGCTCAGGGTAATCAGGATCAAACACGGCAAAGCTGTCTGACAGCATCAAAGACAATGTTTGATGGCCAGAAATCCATTCCTGAGCAGACATCTGTGCACTGAACCAGCCGTGAGATGAAATTCATTCCTCACAGAGTGGGCTCTGAAATCCTCCTCCTCCTCCTCCTCCTCCTCCTCCTCCTGTGCAAACACAGAATTTGCATTGATTTAGGAAGCCTTGCAGCCTTTGAAAATGTGTGTTAATTAAAAATGCTCTGTGCACAGAACAGAGGAAAGGTTTGAGCAGGAAATGCCACAGCTCTTGCTGCAGTTACAGCACCAGATGCAGAGACTCAGGGTGTCCCTGAGGGCACTGCCAGCCCTTTGGAGCATTCCTGGGAAAGGCAGGGAAGTGCTGGCACAGCACTGGGATCATCCCAAACTGCCCCCTGCTCAGCAGTGTCACAATCATGGAATGGGCTGGACTGGGAGGGACCTGACAGTTAAATGTGATTTTCATCCCAGTTTTTAATGCTGATGCTTCCCCTTTGAAACAATAGGTCCAAAAATGATCCTTCAGAGCCCTGCCCTTCCTCCACCCCTGCTGGCATCCTTTGGATGGGTCAGGAGGGAATCTCCAGGGTTGTGCCATTCCTGAGGTGTTCCTGTCACAGCCATTTCCACTTTCCCAGTACAAAACCATCCTAAAGCAACTCAGTCCCTGCTCTCTGTAATTGTTGTTCCTCTCATTCCTGCACTCTCTTTCCTAGGAAGCCTTCACCTGCTTCTTTTGTGATTTCTAAAGATTATAAATGAGGACATTTATTTCACATTGCAGGCAAACTTGTTTGGAGTAGCAACAATTGTAAGAATAGGCAGCAGCTGTGAAAGACATTTTATTTTTCCTTCTGAATAGCAAAAGTTTCTCATTTACCTTCCAGACACTCTGGGAACACGCTGCTCTTGAATTAAATACATGTTACAGCAAAGAATCAGCGGGGGAAAGGAGGGATCACTTGAAAATCCATTTCACTGCTTCCCAGCAAAATAAAAGACTTGGAAAATATTGCAGACAACTCTTCTGTGGTGCTCAGATTGGAATCAGCCTCTCCAATGGCACAGAATGTTTCTCACCAGAAGAAAACCCTGCCTGACCTTTGTGAGCTGACCCAGTTCTGGAAGCCACCAGATGCCACCAAGCTCCAGCAGCAGAGTCCCTCCTGCCAAGCCCAGGGGGAGAGGTGGAACTGCAGCAAGACAAGGCTGGGAGTGACCTGGGGAAGCCACCAGTGGAGAGGGGATGAGCAGCACATCCCTGACCCCATGTGCTGATCCAGCCTGGACCAGAGCTAAGATTTGGGATGGTTTAAAATCCTACTGTTTGCAGGTGAAAGGCACAAAATGTCCTTGGTGAGTCAGCAGCCTTGGATCCAGCCTGTCCAGGTCCCTCTGCAGAGCTCTCCTACCTGCAGCAGATCCACACTCACACCCAGCTTGGTGTCATCTGCAAATTTCCTCATGGTGGACTCCTGTCAATAAATTCTCAGAGTCATCCAGGGCAAATCCATCCATAGAACAGCAAATATTCAAACAATGCTCACCTTCCCCTGGCTGGCACCAAAATCCAAGGTGAGCTGTCCTTCCAGCAGGCTGAGCTGGTCCTGAGAGCCCAGGAGAGCTGCCTGGGCTGGGCTGGAAATGCTTCAAACTCTGGCCTTAACCAGCTCATGTCTCTGCAAACTGCCTGGCACTTGCTGCCTCTCCTCTGGGGGCTCATTGCCCTTGTTAACACCTTGTTCACTTGCCCTGGCAAGCAGCAAACCAGGACCATCCCCAGGGCAGGACCAGGCTGCTCAGCAGATTGATTCTGTTCTGGAGGGGAGCTGACATCAAAGGGAATCCTGGAAGGACTCCTGCCCATCTGCAGGAGGGTTTGGGATCCCACTGCTGCACTCAGGGAGCAGAGGAAATGCTGCTCACATGGAGAGGAGAGCACTGACTGCACCTAGTTCTGCAGAAGTGATGCCCTCAGGGAAGGCTGTGGGTGCAGGGGGAGCAAATATTTCCTGTGACAAAGAGACTGGTGGACACCAGAAAACAGGGATGGAGGACTTGGATGTGATCCAGGACATGGATGGGATGCAGGATGAGGATGTAGGATGGGGATGGGATGCAGGATGGGATGGGATGCAGGATGGGGATGGGATGCAGGATGGGGATGCAGGATGGGGATGCAGGATATGGATGGGATGCAGGATGTGGGTGTGCTGTAAACTGGGCCAGTCACACTGAAAATGCTTTGCCTTTGTGGAGCTGGGAGCTCATGGCCACCAGGACACCCTGTGGGGTGAGGATATATATGTAACACCCTGATGTTAAATCTGCTGCATCAAACCTTTTTTCTTTGTCTTTCTGTTTCCAGGGGCCTTCAGAGAAGGGATTGGGCTGGTGCTGGAAAGAAGGAAGAGTCCTCTCTCTGTGAAGTTCTGTATTGATTGAAGGATTTAATCTTGACTTTATAGATGTTTATTTTTGCCTATTGTAATAAATTCTAATTAAAATCTCTTTGTGGATTTTTCATCTGGTGGCTCTGTCATTTGGGTCTCAGGGTGCTTTGTGTTTCCTGATGTTTAATCAGTTCTGCTCACAGGCAGTTTTCCCTTTAAGCTCACCTTCACAATTGGCTGTGCTGCTCACAAAAATACAAGTTTATTAAACAAGCTGGGAGCTCAGAGGACCAAAGAAACCCTGCAGCTGCTGGCTCTCAGTTTCCATTACCCAGAGCAGCTCACTGGAGATGCAGAGAGGAGAACTCATCCCTGTCTGCTCAGGAGCACAGAAATGGAACCATGGATGCAGACAGGCTGAGCAGAACTGGGGGCACTGGAGTCCAGGATATCTGGAATTGTCCCCTGGCTCCTGTGCTCCAGCTGGGGATCCTATGGGATCCTGCAGAGCCCTGGCTGAGGAGCTCAGAGCTGCACAGGGGCTGTGCAGGAGACACATCCAGAAAGGAAGATTCAGAATGGAAATAAACTTGGCAGAAGGTTTTGGTTGAGGGAGGAGATGGGGACAGAAATCAGCTCTGCCTGAGGAAAAAAAAAAACAACAAACAAACAAAAAAACCAAAAAAAACCTCCAAAAACCAACCAACCAACCAACCAAGCAACCAACCAATCACCCCACCCCCAAAACCAAACCAAACCAATATAAAACAAAAACAAAAGAAAACAAACAAACAAACAAAAAAACCCAAACAACAACAACAACAACAAAAAACCACAACAAACCAAACCAACCAGAATTTGGCTTTAATTTTGGCCTGGGAACCAGTTTGAGCACCCTCCAAACACAGAACCAATTCAGGAGTACATCGGTGGAGATGCATTCCCAGCACGGATCCTGCTTCCTCTGGCCCCAGGCAGAATGAACATTTCCTCAGCCTGACTTGGGGCAGCTCACAGGAACCTGGGGAAGGGTTAAAAATCCAGCAGAGGGAAAGATGTGGCACAGAGGGACAGATGTGGCACAGAGGGACAGGGTGGCACAGAGGGATAGGGATGGCACAGAGGGACAGGAGTGGCACAGAGCGACAGATGTGGCACAGAGAGACAGGGGTGGCACAGAGACAGGGGTGTCACAGAGGGACAGATGTGGCACAGAGGGACAGGGGTGGCACAGAGACAGGGGTGGCACAGAGGGACAGGGGTGGCACAGAGGGACAGATCATCACTGTCCCTGTTTTTGGGGGTGCAGGGAGACTCGGAGCTCTGCTGATGTTCTGCACCTTCTGCCTGATCCCAGAGCTGCTCCTGACCTTGTCTGTTTGCATTTTTCCTTTTGGCCCTGCTGCAGAGTGAACTCGGATTTTTGGGTTTATTTTCACTCCCTTTCCCACCCCTAGCTCAGCAGAACCATCGATTCCACGTTTGCATTTTTTCCCCACAGGATGAAAACCTTTTCTATTCATGAACCATCTGGGCTTTGTTGGGCTTTGTTGAGCAAAGCTTGGATCTGGAGCTGCAGACTCCTCAGCCCTTCCCCAGCACACGCAGGCAGCACCAGGCCCTTGCTGACAGCTCCAGCAGATCCCGGATTATTTGCCAAGGGATTATTCAACCAACGTGCCCATTATTCATGGAGTGATTTTCCCATTATTCACCACATTCTGTCAGCCCACCAGCTGCATCCCAAACCTGGCAGCTCCTGATGCTCTACAGTGTCCAAAAAAATGATGCCATTTCCACAAACCCACCTGTTGAAGGGTCTGGCCCTCTGGACACCCCTCTGGAATCTCAGGTCCCAAGGGCTGTGTTGGGACAGCCCTGCTCAAGGCGTGTGCTCAGTTCTGTGCTCACCAGTGCTGCTGAAAATCCCAGGAATTCTGCTCCAGATGCTCCCACATTTTGGGTTACCCAGGCTCAGCTCAGAGACCAGTTCTGACAGCAGAAATCCTTCTGTTGGGACCCCCAGGGACATGGGGAACAAGATCTCCACATTTGCCATGGAAGCAAAAAATCCCACTCCAGGTGCTCCATGTCATTCCTTCCCCACAATATTCCTGGATTTTAAACCTAACCTGGCTGCTGGCTTAAAATCTTTTTCTGGCAGTGGTTATTTTTCATTTTTTTACATCTTAATTCTCAGATTCATCTCTTGATTCATTCCGAAGCACAATTATCATGCAGCTAATGAAATAAGTAATATTTTCTCATTCCAAGAAATCTCGTTAAGCTAATTAGCAGGCTCCTCTGGCAGCTGAGGCTGGTTTTACACTGTTCAATGTGTTTGGGGGTTATTTATTTGCTTGTCTAGGCCCTGTGCCCTCCCTCCAGGTGTGGGGGGAGGAGGAAAGCAAGGATGGAGCAGGGATGGGCAGGGGGCTGTGCCGCAGGCAGGACAGAAAGTGCTGGTGTTCTGTGTGACACCCTGAAGGGACACAGCTCCTGTCGCTTTTCCAGCTCCTTGCTGTCCCTCCTGCCACCTTGCCCGAGGTTCTGCTCCCTCTCCAGGGTTTCTGCTCTGTGCCACTCCTGCAGGAAGGGGCTGCTTGTGCCTGTCCTTCCTCTGGGGTCTGTGCTGAAACCAGCATCCAATTAGGTGAAGTTGTGTTGTTCAATTATGCAAACCCCTGTCTAGACACCCTCGTTTCTGTTTGATTATAATTCAGCTGGGATCAGTTCCTGACACAGTGACATTAAATCAAACAGAAAAAACCCACCTGGATGCTGCTCCATCCATCTCTGAAAATCAGAGTCAGGAAATCAATCCTGGGAATCGTCATGGGGGGCTCTGACATCCTGAAATTTCATTTGGAGCTTCAAGGACCAGTTTGCAAAGGAGGGAGCAGGACCCCAAGAGTTTCAGGTTCTTTTATTCCAGTGGGTTCCAGCTGTGTGGAATGTACGAGGTGAGCAGAGCAAATCCAGAGTTAAACCTGACTCTAACACAAAACCCCAACACCTGATGAGCTGCTGGGTGCCCTGGGATCTTGCCCAGGTATGTGGGATGTGTGCCACAGAAATGGTTCTGTGCTTGGCAGGAGAGCTGGGTCCCATTTTACCATCTCAGATAAAGGGGGGATGATCCCAGGAGGCACCTGCAGGAGGCTGAGCTTTCTCCTGCTGGCTCTGAGTGCTCTGCTGCATCCCTGTCACCCTCAGGGGAGGATCAGAGAGGGGGATCCAGGCCCAGACAGCCCAGCCTGGGATACTAAGGGTACAGCACAAACCACTTCCACAGCAGCCCAAGGTTTGTTCCTGGGGCCCAGCTGCTTTTTAGCCTCTCAAACAGAAGTAAAACTGCATTTTCACTGATGCCTGGGAGATTTGACCAAAGACCTTCACAAACCTGCCAGGAGAAAAGATTTGAGACTCCACACTGGGAAAGATTACAGCTCCAATTCCCTTCCTAAGGCAGCCTGAAATTCCCTGTGTTGATTCTCAGTGATATCCATGCTCAGGAAAACCTTCTGCTATTTTTCTGTGTCTGTTAATCATCACCTATGCAGACCCTGACAATGCCAGAGCATCCTTTGCCAGATGACAATAGGACTAAAGTTGGAAAATGCCACCCTTGCCCACAGGAAAGATCACCCCATCAGCTTCAAGTAAATTCCTATTTCATGGGGGCTGCAAACCTTTTCCCTTTTTTCCTGAAAACCCCATCAGTATCCTCAGAGGAGGAGCTGGGGACTCGGCACAGAGCAGCTCCTGTCAGACACTGAGCAGCAGAGAAATTCTGTTTGACAGGATTCTGAATTAATTTGATCCAAAGCACTTCAGTCTGAATAAAGAAATGAAATCATCTGATATAGGTCAAATATTCCCCTGGAAGCCCAAGGGAAAATTGAGTCTTTTCAGAAAAGTGAAAACAGGTCCTGGAATCACATCACACCCTGGAAAATTGTCTGACAGGAAATTCCTCAGCAGAAAATTATGGATTATCTATGGCTTTCTGTGGTTTATTTCTGGTTTTTCTATGGTTTATCTGATTTATCTATGGTTTGCCTGTGGTTTATCTATGGTTTATGTATAGATTATTTATGGTTCATCTGTGGTGTATCTATAGTTTATCTATGGTTTGTCTCTAGTTTATTTATAATTCACCTGTGATTTATCTGTGGTTTATTTGTGGTTCATCTGTGGTTTATTTATGGGTTAATCTGTAGTTTAGCTATGATTTATTTATGGTTTAGCTATGGTTTATCTCTGGTTTGTTTTGGATTATCTGTGGTTTATTTTTGGGTTGCCTGTGGTTTATTTTTATAATTATTTATATATATTTTTATTAATTATTTATTTATGGTTTATCTATGGTTTATCAATTATATATCTGTGGTTTATCTATGGTTTATCTTTTGTTATCTATGGTTTTATTATGGTTTATCTATGGTTCATCTATGGTCTATCTAAGATTTATCTATTATTTATCTGTAGTTTATCAATAGCTCTCTATGGTTTTCTCTGGTTATCTGTGGTTTTATAATGGTTTACCTATGGTTCATCTATGGTTTATCAATTATATATCTGTGGTTTATCTATGGCTCTCTGTGGTTATCTGGTTTATCTATAGGTTATGGTTTATTTCTGGTTCATCTCTGGTTTATCTATAGGTAATTTATGGTTTATCTCTGGTTTATCTCTGGTTTTTCTATGGTTTATCTCTGGTTTATCTACAGGTTGTTTATGGTTTATCTCTAGTTTATCTCTGTTTTTTCTATGTTTTATGTCTGGTTTATCTACAGGTTATTTATGGTTTATGTCTGGTTTATTTATGGCTTATCTCTGGTTTATCTATAGGTTATTTATCTGACTGTCCATGACTTCTGTGCCCCTCAGCCAAGCCCAGCTCTGATGTGCCCCCACAGAATCCTTCTCCAGCTCCCTTTGGAGAGAGGTGTTCAAAGACCAAGAAGTGTAAGACCCAAAAAACTCACTTGGAAGAATAATTTGCTAAAAGCACCCTGAACTGATGATGAATCCCTTTTAATTCATGTAGAGCAGAATATCTCAAAAAATGTACCACAGAGGCATCTGGAAAGGGAAAGCTCAGCATTGAAGGCACTCAGGGCTGTGCTCACCCATCCTGATGGCAGAAAAAAACTGAGGAGAATAAGCACTCCATAATTCCTTTAAAAATCATAAGGCCCAGGCATGAGAAAATGCTGCTGAGGGCACGTGGGCTGCACTGCAGGCAGGCAGAGAGGTGATAACAAGGAAGAGAATTAGCAGAGAATTGATAAATGTGATCCAGTGGTGCAGACAAATCCATTGGGGGATTCTGCAGGAATCAATGAATAATCGAACCAGGACTGGAATTTTGAAGGAAATTTTAACAAGCAGCTCCAGTGAAGCAGTGGGATAAGAGGGAAATCCCTTGCATGGACTAAAAACTCATTAGAAGAGGAAGAAATGGGCTGGAATAAATGAAAGGAGGTCCCAGGGACTTGGATTGCTCAGAATATTCATGAGGGATCTAGAGAAGGGACTGTGCCATGAAGGGCTGTGGTCTGCAGGCACTTTATTATTCATGGGAATAGCAAAGAGAATTTACTGGAGAAGGATCTAATTGTGGGGAATGACTGTGCAGGGAAGCAGTGTTTGGAATTCAAAGAGATACTGAGGGAAAAGCAGGACTCACTTCCCAGACTCCTTTGAATTACCTCCCACCCCATGGACAGGCAGCTCAGGGCTCTGCAGCGGGCCAAAAATCCCCAAGAAGGTGAGGAATGATCCAGAAAGGAGGGGGAGAAGTAGAAAACACTGATTTGTCACTGTGCTCCCACATTTCAGTGCCCTGATCCCCAACAGACACAGCAGAACCAGCCAGAAGTCATTAAAGGAGGAGCAGAGGGGGAAATGGTGTTGGTGATTCAGGTCAAACAGAGCAAGAGTGAAATCATAGAAGGAAGTAAACCAAGGGTTCTGACATACAGGGAGAAGAGGGAGAGAGGGGAGAGCTGAGAAGCCAAGGGATGTTGGGACAAAGACAGAGCATCCCTGGGCATCTCCTGTGGACATTCCTGGGGTGGCACAGAAATGCCAAGGGTTTGCCCAAAGTAACCACTGAGCTCAGAGCGTGCTGGCAATAATGCCAGGGCTGGGGGGTTATCCCTGTGTGGACCATTCCCTTCCAGGGCTGCTCTCCATGATCCTTGTGGGCCTCTTCAACCCAGAACATTCCAGAACTCTGCAGAGCAGATGGCTGGCACTGCAGAAAATGATGGATTAGTTATGGTTTATCTGTGATTTATCTGTGGTTTATTTGTGGCTTTTCTATGGTTTATCTCTGGTTTATCTATAGGTTATTTATGGTTTATCTCTGGTTTATCTTTGCTTTTTCTATGGTTTATCTCTGGTTTTTCTATGGTTTATCTCTGGTTTATCTACAGGTTATTTATGGTTTATCTCTTGTTTATCTGTAGGTTGTTTATGGTTAATTTCTGGTTTATCTCTAGTTTATCTCTAGTTTATCTCTGTTTTTTCTATAGTTTATGTCTGGTTTATCTACAGGGTATTTGTGGTTTATGTCTGGTTTGTCTATGGTTTGTTTATGGCTTATCTCTGGTTTATCTATAGGTTATTTATGGTTTATCTCTGGTTTATCTCTAGTTTTTCTATGGTTTATCTATTGTTTATGGTTTATCTGGTTTATCTCTGGTTTATTTATGGGTTATCTGTGGTTTATCTATGGGGTGCCACTCGAGTGTCTGGATAAATCTTGGTGCTCCCTCTCAGGGATTTGCCCACCCTCCTCAGAGCCAGCTGTGTTTTATGGTGGGCAAAGGGGACCCAGGCTCTGGGAAACAGCCCTGGGAGCACCCTGAGAGCAGCCCAGGGGTGCTCCCCACTGCAGTGGGGCCCCAGGTGAGAAGGCCTCTTTGTACCTGGGCATCCACCAATGCCCATCCTGCTCACCTGGACTCACACTTGTCCTGCTGTACCCTATGAACTCTTCTGGCCATCACTGGGCTCATGGCTAGCTCTTGTCCCTGACCCCTGGCTGTGCAGGGCACAGTGGCACTGTCCCCTCTGTGGGGATGACATGGCCCTGCCTGGCTGTCCCCTGGTCCCATGCCCTGAGGAGCAGCTGCCTCCATGTCCCCACAGTGCTCAGAGATGGCAGCAGGGAGGAAGAGGAGCTCTGGCAGGATGAGGGGATGCATTATCCCACAGCTTTTCCCAGACTGTCCCTGAGCCCTGAGGCAGCTGAAGGGACACTGGGCAGGGACATTCCTGCCTGGAGGAGCCCTCGTGGCTGTGCCAGCAGGTGTTCTCTGTGTGGGCTCCTTGCTGGGCTGCTCCTGCCAGCCCCGTTTGGAAGGAAACCTCTGCACAGATTTCTCGTGGGAAAACCTCCCACGTGCTGAGCCAGGAGGGTCCTGGGGACAATCAGGAACAACAGCGATCCCAAATGCCACAGAGCCCCTGCCAGGCTGCACTGCCACAGCACCCCCAGCCTGGCACAGCTCTGGGGCTGCCGGGGCACCAACAGCTCCAACCCCCAAGCACAGTTTCACCTGTGCACAGTGACACGTAGCAGGAGGCTGAGGGAAACATCCACTTGGTTAGGGTATTTATGAGCATTATTTACAGCAGCCCCGCACAGCCACGAGGAGACAGCACGTGTGACAGATGTGCAGGGCTCTCTGCTGTGCTTTGTCACCAGCAGAGCTCCTCTGGAATGATGATGAGCTGTTCCTGCGAGACAGCAGCGATTCCTGCTCGTCTCAGTGCACGTTAACCTTTGGTGGCCTTGCCTGGGGTGCCCACAGGAGGCTGCACTGGCTGTCGTGTCCTTTTCCTGCAGTGAAGATTGGTAATTAGTCCACAGCTACCTCCCTGCCCTACTTTGGGAATGACATTCACTCCTGGAGTTTCTCTGGCTGCTGCTCTTTAGCGCTAATTAGTTCAGCTCTGCTCACACGGGCTCTGCTCCATTGCTGGGGGAGCCTTGGCCACCCGTGGAGCTGCTTCTCCTTCCACTCACTGAGGCACCAGTAATTGGCCTGGCTCCCTCTACCCCTTCCTGAAGATGTTTCTTCATCTGCAGAGCTTGAAGGGATGGCAAATGTTAATGCGCAATTGATGGAGAAGAGGATTTCCTCCAGGAAGTTGCTGATCCATGAGCTCGGTCAGGCAGCGGCCAGCAGCGAGGGACACTGGGTCACACCCCCTGATCTACCACAGAAATGGCCAGAAGTTGTCACTCATGAATGGCCCTGATTGCTGAACACATCAGAGCAGAGCAGTCCTGAGCACTTTGCACATCCCAGCTGGAAACAGAGGGGCTGACAGGGAAATCCCTCATGGCACTGGGCAGGCCCCAGAGAATCCCAAACCTTGGGAAGCCAAAGGGGGGGATTCATGCAGAGCCTTTCAAGCTCTCTGCAGTGCTGGGTGTCATTATCATGTCCTGATAAAGAGCAGGGAAATCCAGTTTCCAAGGAAGGGAAATGAATGTTCTCCTGTACAGACCCCTGAGTGGCTCCAGCAGCGCTGATTTTACTGCTGTGCCTGTGGCCTCTCACAAGTGTGTGGTTTATCAGTGGCATCCGTGCTGTTTTATGGGCAGGGGGAGGGAATTCCCCACAAATTTTGAGCGGTGGATGAGGAAGGACCCATTAAATCAGCAGGGAGGAGGAGGAGAGTGTGGAGCTGATGCTGTCACAAATCAGGGGGGCTGTGCCTGACTGAATGCAGGGCCATTTCTGGGGCTGGGGCTTTAAATATCCCTGAGAAACTGCAGGATTCCAGCTGCAGGGCCCTGCAGAGCCTGGCCAGCCAGGGGGGACCAGAACCTCTCACAAAGGCTCTGCTGGAGGAGCCTTGCTGGCTTCTCCACTGCTCAGCAGGGCTAGGGTTAAGGTTAGGCTTAGCATTAAAGTTAAGGTTAGGCTTAGGGTGAAAGTTAGGGTTGGTTAGGTGGAGTTTTAGGATTGGAATTTGGGTTAGGATTAGGGGTAGAATTTGGTTTAGGGTTAGGTTTAGGGTTAGAGTGGGAGTTAAGGTTGGTTAGCTTAGTCTTAGTATTAGGTTTTGGATTAAAGTTAAGATTAAGGTTAGAGTGATAAATTATGGTTTGTTAGGTTCAGTTTTAGGGTCAGAATTTGGTTTAGGATTAGGGCTAGTGTTGGGATGAGGAATAGGATTAGAGTTTGTTTTAGAACTGGGGTTCTATTTGGGTTTGGGATTAGCAGAGTTTTAGGCCTAGAATTACATCCAGGGTTGGTGTTAGGGTTAGGATTAATGTCAGTGTTAGGTTTAGGTGGAGGATCAGGATTATATTTAGCACAGTTTGCTGACCTGCTAATACCTTAACCTGAGGCATGTTGCAGATCTCAGACTCCTGAAATGGAGGGAGACTCATGGAGCAGGATCAGGGGGCTGGAGGAGCCCTGGAGGGGTTAAGCCAGGCAGCCCTACACCCACAGACCCCCAGCAGCTCTCAGAGACCATCTCATCTTTCAGGATTTGGGGAAAATCCATTAAACAAAGGAGTATTTATAGTATAGGAAGGATTTAGTCATTCAGGCCTGAATGTCACATCAAAGCAGAGAAATGCCCCAAATGCTCTGCTTGACATTTGGGATTCCCTGTGAATTAAATGTAGTGAGGCAGATAATTTTAAGAGCTTGAATACAGAATCACAGAATCTCAGAGTGCTTTGGGTTGGAAAGGACTCAAAGCCCACCCAGTGGCATCCCTGCCATGGCAGGGACACCTCCCACTGTCCCAGCTGCTCCAGCCCCAGTGTCCAGCCTGGCCTTGGCACTGCCAGGGATCCAGGGGCAGCCACAGCTGCTCTGGGCACCTGTGCCAGGGCTGCCCACCCTCCAGGGAACAATTCCTGCCCAATATCCAACCTAAATTTCTATTCTTTCTGTCTGGACCCATTCCCCTTTGTCCTGCCACTCCAAGGCCTTGACTGAAGTCCCTCTCCAGATCTCTTGGTGCCCCTTTAAGCCCTGAAGAAGATTCTAAATTGACTCTGAGCCTTCCCTCTCCCCGGTGAACACCCCCAGCTCTCCATCCCCACTGCAGACCAGCTCACTGCAGTGCTGCCAGCCCTCTCCAGCACAGGGAGCAGCATTCCTGTGCCATGCCAGGGTGAGGCAGGGGCTGGCAGTGCCCAGCTGATGCTCCCCAAACCATGCCAGGCCGGTGGGTTTGTCCCTGCACGTGCCCTGCAGGCAGGAGGAGATGGGCAGCTCCTTTGTGCTGCCTCCCGTGCTGCAGAGCCAGCCTGCAGCCATTCTTTTTATTGCTGATGCAGCTTCCTATGGAAACAATTTAGTGCTAATAAGCTCCATTTATAATAGTAAGGAATGGTTCGGTGGGATAATTGTCTCTAAATACCATTCATGGCTTTGTTGCTTTTCCTGCGTGTTGCTAATTATTCTGCATCTGAAATAGCACCCAGAGAAGCCACTGAATGCCACTGAATAGGGCTCTGAGCACTCCAAAAGGATGAGGCAGGGTGTGATTAGGAATATCAAGGCCCTAATCCAGCAGACAATGCACTGCTCCCTGTGTCTGAACAAAATCACAGCCTTTGCAGAGGCTGGGGAAATGCAGTGTTCATGTACCCCAGGGACCCTGCAGGGATGGACCAGAAAGTTCCTGTCACAGGAGCAGTGTTTGGAGAATCCCAGAATCCCAGAATAGGGTGGGAAGGGACCTTAAATCCCATCCAGTGCCACCCCTGCCATGGCAGGGACACCTCCCACTGTCCCAGCTGCTCCAGCCCCAGTGTCCAGCCTGGCCTTGGGCACTGCCAGGGAGCCAGGGGCAGCCACAGCTGTTCACAGGGAAGGATTTCTCCCTAATATTCAACCAGAATTTCCCTTCTTTCAGTCTGAAGCCATTCCCACTGTCCTGTCACTCCAGTTCCTGATGAAAGGTCCCTCTCCAGCTCCCTTGTAGCCCCTTTCAGCTCCTGGTGGCCAAGGATGCAGCTCAGACACTCCCTGCTCTGCCCACTCCCGGCCCTCCTGGGCTGCCCCTTTCAGGGAATGCACACAGGGAACTACAACAGACCTCGAGCAGCATGAACTGAAATCCATCCCTGGGACATCCCCCATGGCCAGGAGGGTGATCCCATCACTCCCTGAGATTATTTGAGTTGGGCTTAACTTTTAAGACTCATCCAAGCTGAAAAAAAACATTTGTCACAGGCCCTCACCAGTTCAAGGAGCTGAGAAACCAGGTCCTGGCCCATCTTCAGTGTGCCCTTTCTGGTGGGAAAGCTGATCCCTTGGATGTTGGAGCCATGGATCACTATGGTAACATTATAATTGACATTTCTGGGGGATTATGGAGTCTGAAAGTCATAAACTTAATGAAAGTATGTTTTTATTGCACTTCAACTTCATCTCTGATTAAATCAAATTTGCATAATGGAAAGTTATTACATTTCCACGTTTCTAATTTCCCTTCCACCTCCCTTCTCCTTTTTGCTTCTTTTGCCAAGTGTGTCTCAGGTTTTGTTTGCAGCCAGGGCTCTGAAGGTCGCCTGAGCCGCGGCTTGGGTGAAAAATGCTTTTAATAATTGGTGTCAGAGGAGCCCAGGAAGTGAAGCCCTGAGAGCTGGATGCTCTGAAAAGCTTCTCCTCCTTCTCCCCAGTAACGAGAGGCTGCAGCACCTCTGCTATTAAGTGCTTGTTGCAGGAGAGAGGTGCTGCTGAAAGGTAATTTATCAAGCAAAGTGCTCTGCCCATCCCCAGCCTCACCTTTGCACAGCATTTTAAGCAGCAAGTGTGTTTTTATTTTCAATAAACAAAGCTCCCAGCCCTGCCAGCAGGTGAATGATAATTCGTTCCCTGCTGCACTCAGGGACGACCCCTCCTGAATGCAGCTGGAGGAGCTTTGTTGGCCTTGGCTTGGCCAGGAGAGTGGGACAAACTGTTCTGCAGGCACAACAAGCTCTGCACAGCTCCCTGGGGTCACAGAATCACCAGGCTGGAAGAGACCTTCAAGACTATCAAGCCCAACCCATGCCTCAACACCTCAACTAGACCATGGCACCAAGTGCCACATCCAGTCTTTTTTTAACACATCCAGGGATTGTGACTCCACTACCTCCCCAGGCAGACCATTCCTGTACTTTATCACTCTTTCCATGAAAAACTTTTTCCTAACATCCAACCTGTATCTCCCTTGGTGCAGCTTGAGGCTGTGTCCTCTGGTTCTGTCAGTGCTGCCAGGAAAAAGAGACCAACCCCACTTGAGCACAGCCACCTTTCAGGGAGTGATAAGGTTACCCCCGAGTCTCCTTTTCTCCAGGACAAACACCCCCAGCTCCCTCAGCCATTCTTCACAGGGTTTGTGTTTCAAGTCCCTCTGGACATGTTCAAGCATCTTAATGTCCTTCCAAAACTGAGGGGCCAGAACTGGACACAGCACTCAAGGTGTGGCCTCAGCAGTGCTGAGTGCAGGGGAACAATGACCTCCTGCTGGCCACCTCCCTTCTGCTCTGGTCCCACACAAGGCACAAGGTTGACCCTTGCAGGCTGTGAGGGTTTGAGAGCCCCACTGCAATCTGGGTTCTCCAGAAGGTCCAGAGTTTGTGGGATGAAGGCAGAGCCCCAGCCCCCCATGGGCTGTTTGCTGCCCTTTGGGGCTGCCCCAGCAGTGGGGTGTGGCACAGGCACTATTCCCGTGAGATGGGGTGTCCTGTGCTTTGAGGTCCCCTCCCAAGCGTGCCTGGAGCAGAGCTGGGCAGATCCCTCTGGGGGTGCCAGGCTGGCCAGTGCTGTGTCCTGGCTGCCGGGGCTCCCTTTGCTGGGGACATCCAGGCAGGCTGGCAGCACCAGCAGAGGGAGGGGCAGGAGCAGCACTGCCCACACCCCTGCCAGTGCTGGGGCTTGGGGACAGTGCCCTGCCTGGGGACACAGTGCTCTCACTGCAGCCACCTCCTGCAGATGGGCAGGGTGAGGGGTCCTGGCTGCCCCCTCAGCTCTTGGGGTGACCATTCCCACCCCAATTCCTCCCCTCCACTCTCCCCTCCTCCTCATGCTGCTCCCTCCTCCCTTGTCCCCTCCACAAACACTCACACACACTTTTGCTATGATCAGCCTTTAGGATTTCTCCCAAAATTCCTCCTCCAGGTGGTGTTTGCTCATCACAAGGGTGTGGGATGAGTGGGCTCCATTTTTAATCCCCACCCCAGTGGAAATCACGGACCCTTAGGATCTGACAGTTCAGCTGGAATACAGCCACGTATTTTTATATAGCTCAATGTATTTTTGTTATGCTCAGAAAAAAGAAAAGCCTCTTTGAGTTTTCTGTAGATTGTTTGATTTATTTTTTTTTTTCCTTAGAAACCTGACACTATCTGCTAAAAAAATGCAGCTGAAAATCCAATTTTTCTTTTCTTGTTGGCAAAATTTTGACAGGCCTTATCATGAAGCAATAAAAGCCACTCTCCAAGGATTAAGGGCAGTGGGGCTGGCACCACTAATGAAAATAAACAGACATTTCCAGCAACCTTTAGCTAAAGATCTGTCCTGCAGGGAGGCAGAATGGGGAGGGAAAAGGCAGCTCCACCCCTGGCCAGGCCAGCACTGAGGGACAGTGCCAGGACAGGGAGGGTGACAGTGCCAGCCCAGCATGGGGACAGGGAACTGCTGTTTGCAGCATGGAGCTCTGCTGGCATCAGGGACAGTTTTCCAAGGAATGAGAGAGTCTGAGGGGTGGGATGTGGGGGGATGCTGCCTGTAGGGAGCCAGGGTGCTCCAGGGCAAGGATCAGGGGTGTGGAATCCAGGGATGTGGGAGCATTTCCTACCAGATATCCCTGAGGAAAGCTCACCTTGCTCCTGAGCATCTCCCAGGCATTGGACACCCTCAGTCCCTGCAGATCCAGCTGTGCTCCCCACACTTTGGGGAGTTTGCACCTCCTCAGCACTGTGAAGGCACTGCTGCCTTGATTCTGTCCCTTTCAGAGATGTCCTGAAAAGTTCTGGTGCCCCCTGAGGCCAGAGCAGCCCCCCAGCTCCTGGGGAAGGGGCAAAGCTGAAGCCTGGGGCCAAGTGCTGTAAATCCACTGGATTTCCCACCTTGCTCCTGCCCTATCCCCTGGCTCACTCTGGTCCCAAGGCCTCTCCCAAGCTGTCAGTGCAAACCATGGGCTCCTCCTGACTCTGCCACCTCATCCCACCCCTCATCTCCCTCAGCAGAGGAGATGAAGTCAGAACTTCCCTGTCTCCTGCTGCCCTCATTCTCTGGATTATGTTTTGGCTTAAAAATCCCAAATCTGCTCTCTTCCCCACCAGGGTTAGGATTCACTCCTTCCTTTTGGGCTCCTGCACCCCTGAGCAGCAGGGAACAGAAATTCAGGGAACAGAAAAGAGCCGCACAATTTCCTGTTAGAGTTGGACAAAGCCCACAGGGATCATCAAATTCCAGGAATGCTGTGCTGCACGAATGCAGGGAGCAGTGGGAAGGGAATATTCTGGGCACTACCATAGGTGTGTCTGCCTCCAGGCAGAGAAGGTCCAGCTACAAAACACCAGCTCCTCAGAGAACACTCCAGTCAATGCTTTTCTCTCACAGAAAACAAAATGAAAGAAAGAGATCTCAGCTCTCTGTGAAATTTCCAGCCCCTGCTCAAAGCACAGAAGAGCTGGAATTATTCAAAGAATGAGTCTCCAGTGTTCCTTGTCTTATCAAATGAGGCCTTTGTCTCCAGCTCAGGCTCAGAATAGCAGAGTTGTGTGGATAAAAACACAGAAGAATGCTTCAGGGCCTCTCCAGAACCCTGACGTGGAAAAATTTCAGCCCAAAGATCCAAGTCTGGCAGAGGGGGAGGGAGCTGAGCTGTGCATGCAGCTCTGAAATTTCCAATCTTCCTGGTGTCCTTTGGAATACTGACATTTCCAGTCAGTGCATGCTGAGGGCTCTGCTGGGTGGGGGCCAGCCCTGGGTGATGCTTTGCCAAGGATAGAGAACAAATCCCAGCTCCACGGGGAGATTTTCCAGACTCTGACCCTGGATGCCACCACACTGTCCCCTCCCCTTGTGCTGATCCCATGGGGACAAAGCCCCTTTTTTGGGGGGGCAGAGTCTGGGGCAGAGGGCAGAAAGCCACAGGGTGGGGCAGGGCTGGCCAGACATCAGGAGTGGGGAGCTCCAAATTTCGGGAAAGGAAGATTCCCATGTGTTCCAGCAGGACAAGGATCCTGCTGCTCCGTGCATGGTTGTCTTGGTTTGGAAAGACAGGTGTTTGTTTAAGAAAGGCAGGAGCTTCTCTTGAAATGGAGAATGGAAACCACTTCCCTCCAAATTATTATAATTTTTAAATTAAGGAGCTCTCAGACAAAGATATGGGAATAGGAAATAAAATAAAAAATACAAAAAAATACAAAAAAAAACCCCAAACCCAAACCAAGAGAGTCAGAATCCAAGCTGACACAGTCAGTCAGTCAGGGTGGTGGCAGCAGTCCCATTCAATGGTGGCTGCATCCTCCTGCAGTGGCAGATGTGGTTCAGCTGGAGCAGTGGTCCTGGAGAAGGTGCAGTTTCCTCTGAAGGTCCAGGGATGATGTGGAAAGGTCTGGCTTTTCTCTGGAATCCAGTGGAAAGAAGGTGCCTTGTTGTCCAAAATCTCATTTTTTCTCTGGGTAGGAAAGGCTTGGCTCCTCCCTCGGCTGGAGCATCTCCCATGGGATGATGTAATTTTATCAGTCATGCACTGGGACTCACTGGCCATGAACAGGAGATATCTCCTGCAGGGAGGATGGGCTGTGGGAAGATAAAGATGATTGCCCAGCTGGTTTTTAACAGCTGGTGATAAAATCCATACTTTTGGTCCCATCCTGCGTTGCAAGCCAAGACAATGGAGCCCTTGCTGGGGACAGCACTCCAGAGCTGGGCAGGGCCTGGCTGAGGCCACGCTGGAGAAGCACAGATCCCTCCCTGCTGATGTTTCCCCTCCTGAGCAGCAGCAGGCCACATTCTCTCTCACAGGCAGCCTGTCCCAACACCTCAGGTATTGCATATAAATGAACCTTATAAAAAGAAAGGTTTGTAAAATCAGGCCTTGTTACTTGGCTAGGCTAATAGCCAGCCTGTTAATTTCCATAAAAAAAAGAACTGTAAAAATGAGAACCAGTTTGCATAACAATCTCTTCTTGTGAGAAAAACCTGTTTGCACCTGTGAAAAATAAGAAGTCTGTATGTGTAAGAATCTGTGGAAAAAAATATAAACAAAAAATCACTTGCCAGTATGCACACAAACACCTAGTACCAATAAAGTATATTTCAGTAAATTACTAACCGTTAGATTACACATGGTGCCTTCTAATCATACTATAAATATGAACTATCTGAATAAAAACTTGGCTAATATTTCTTAAAGTATCCGTGTCCCTTCTACAGACTCCATGACAGCCAGGGACACAGAGCGCAGGTTTTACAGTCCCCACTGAGCCTGGCACAGGGCTGGCCGTGAGTCATTACTCCCTGGCTGTCCCTTCCCAGTGTCACCAGGATCCCCAAGGAACAGCAGCCCCAGCTTGGGCTGTGTGCTGTGCTGGGAGGGAGCTGGGCAGCCCCCAGTGCCCTGCAGCATCCCCCAGGCCAGGAGAGTGGGAGGAGGGCTGGCCACACTGCCAGCACCTCTGCACTGTCACAGCACTGTCACCCAGCCCTGCCCAGGGCTGGGCCCTGCTCCTGACAGAGAGGGAATTCTGCCTCTGAAATGAAAAGTGGAAGGGAAATTATATTTCTTCATCCATTGTGCTTTGCTAATGGGTGGAGAGAGTTCCATTTATAACCCAGAATCCCAACAGAAATTGCCTGGTCTGGCCCAGCCCATTGCTAATTCTCCTGGGCAGCTGATTGCTGCTTCTCCCAGACTTTTCTAAGGATGACAAAGGAGCTAAAAGCTGGCACAAGGCACCAGCCCCAGGGGGAGCACTGCCCAATGTGCTGAGCCTTTATCCCAAGCCCTTTGGGATGCAAACATAGGCTGGAAGTGAGGGCTGGGAAGTTGGGAAGCAAAGTCTCCTTTGCTCCAGGCATTCCTTTCAGGTGCTCTCCAAGAAGAGCTGGAAATATCCCTCACATGAGGAGAAGAAAATGTCCCTCACATGAGGAGAAGGAAATGTCTTCAACAAAGAGAAGGAAATGTCCATCACACAAAGAGCTGGAAATGTTCCTCACATGAAGAACAGGAAATGTCCATCACACAAAGAGAAGAAAATGTCCCTCTCATGAGGACAAGAATGTTTCCCTCACATGAGGACAAGAAAATGTCCTTCACATGAAGAGAAGGAAATATCTCTCATGTGAGGAAAAGGAGATGTCCCTCACACGAAGAACTGGAAATGTCTTTACACAAAGAGCAGGAAATGTCCCTCACACAAAGAGCAGAAAATGTCCCCCACATGAAGAGAAGGTCACAGGAAAGGAAGGAAATGTCCTTACACAGAAAAAAATATTTCTCACACAAAGAGAAGGAAATGTCCCTCTCATGAGGACAAGGATGTTTCCCTCACATGATGACAAGGAAATGTCCCTCGCATGAAGATCTGGAGATGTCCCTTACAAAGAGATGGAAATGTCTCTCATGTGAGGAGCTGGAAATGTCCTTCACATGAAAAGAAGGAAATATCCCTCATATGAGGAGAAGGAGATGTCCCTCACATGAAGAACTGGAAATGTCCTCACGCAAAGAGCAGGAAATGTCTCTCACATGAGGAGCAGGAGATATCACTCACACAAAGAGCAAAAAACGTCCCCCACATGAAGAGAAGGAAATGTCCTCACAGGAAAAGAAGGAAATGTCCTTACACAGAGAAGAAAATGTTTCTTACACAAAGAGAAGGAAATGTCTATCACATGAAGAGAAGGAAATGTTTCTCACAAAAAAAAGCAGGAAATGTCCCTCAAGAGCCAAGGCAAGGCTCTCCATGTGCAGGGAGTGCAGCTGGTGGTGGGAAATGCTCTGGCTGGCTGCCTGGGGAGGGTTCAGTCACCCCTGAGTGGCAGTGCCCAGGGCAGGCTGGCACATGGGCATGGGCTGGCAGTGGGAGCAGCACCCCTTGGAGGAGCTCTGCTCTCTGAGCACCCTCAGGCCTTGGAGTGACAGGAGCCACCCTCTCGGCTTGGAATGTCTCAGCAGCTTTAGGGAAGTGGCACTGCACCCAAAGGAGCAAAGAAGGGAAAATCCAGGTAAGCTAGAGGTTCAAAAAGGATGTTTTCTTCATGGATTATTGTTAAACTGGCACTTTTTAATCCCAGTGAGACACAAGCCATGGTTCTGGTGTCCTTCCAGAAACAAGATCTGTTCTTTTGCACCCTCCAGCACTGAGAATTCCTACCCATCATCGTGCTCAGTGCCTGGAAAAGCCAGGAAAAATGGGTGAATCTCTGGGTGGAGCCCTTGGTGAAGCCTGGACAACCACAAGCCAGGCAGGAACAGGTTAAAGTCTGTGCAGCTGGTGGAATTCAGAGTAAATCCTTTATGTTAGCAAACAAGCTCTGGCAAATCCAGGTTCCTCCTGTGTGTTCTTAAACGATCCTTTAAGAGTTAAACAAAACAGTGACTGGTGCCTTTTAAACACAAGTGACCTTTCTCATGGTTCTTTTCCCCAGGTAAGTGTATTTCCATGTAGTTTTAGAGTCTTTAAGGTTTGGGAAGTGAATATTTGGAGTGTGAGGTTTTAAAGTGTCTGGTGAGCAAAACTCCAATATTGACCAGAGGCTGGGTTGGCTCAGGCTGGAATTCCTTTGCTTGCTGCCAAAGCTGTGAGGCTGCAGCTGCTTGCAATGCACACCCAGAGCACATCCCAAGCAAGGGGCACCAGGAGGGAGCCTCAGGCCCCTGGTTCCCCCTGCAGGGCACGAGGCCACCCTGAGCTGCTGCTGTGGGGCTTGTCATAGGACAAAATTGGCTGGGAAGGAACATTAAAGTTTGTCCTTAAAGCCATGGCAGGGACTCCTTCCCCTGTCCCAGCTGCTCCAGCCCCAGTGTCCAGCCTGGCCTTGGGCACTGCCAGGGATCCAGGGGCAGCCACAGCTGCGCCAGCCCTGCCCACCTCCAGGGAACAATTCTTGCCAATATCCCATCCAGCCCTGCCCTGTGTCAGTCTGAAGCCATTCCCTGTGTCCTGTCCCTCCATCCCTTGGGAATTGTCTCTCTCCATGTTTCCAGCAGCTCCTTCAGGCCCTGCAAGGTCACACTGAGCTCAGCCCAAAGCTTCTCCTGTGCAGGTGAACAATTCCAGCTGTGCCAGCCTTTCCTCCCAGCAGAGCTGCTCCATCCTCTGCCCATCCTGATCCTCACCTGGATCTCCCCAGCAGCTCCAGCTCCTGCCTGTGCTGGGGCAGCTCTGCAGGTGGCGTCACACCTGAGCACAGGGGCACAGGGGCAGAATCCTTCTCCCCTCCCTGCTGCCCATGCTTTTCCCTCAGATTGAAATTTTTGTTTGTTAAAATCTCTGCTTCTGGGTCCATGCCCTGATCTCAGTGCGAAGGAGATCCAGGTGCTGAGGGATCACCAGGCCCTCATCACCTCCTCCCAGTAGTGGAAGAGTTGTGACAAACCATCACCTCTGCTTTTCTGCAGGGAAACAGGTCCTGGCAGCAGATGGGAGGGATGAGAGTCACAGGAGAAGGTCAGTGCAGGGCTGGCTGTTCTGGAAACCACTGCTGGCTTTGCTGCCATGGTTCAGGACTGAGCTTCTGGCTCAGGACTTCTGAAGAGCTTTAATCCTTGGCCTCCTGCTCAGATGGCTCAGTGAGGGTGACCCTGAGCAAGAGGCTGCAGGCAAGGCCTCCAGGAGGACCTTTGACTCCTTTGGCTCAGTGTCCTCCTCCACCCAAGGTGGTTTTGCTCCATTTGCAGCACCCTGAGAGCGAGGGTTTGGAAGGGCTTCTCTACTGCTTGGAACCCAAAGCTCCCTGCTGTGCATTCCTGGGCATGTCCCACAGCACCAGGCACAGAATAGGATGGGAACACACGGTATCCAGCTTCTCACTGGGGGAAAATGGGATTCCTAAGGGTGACAGCCCCCCACCAGGCCAGGGGTGCATTTCCCTGTGTGGGTGCAGTGGGACAGGCTGGCCAGAGCTGACAAGGAAACCCCTGCAGGGTGGCACCCGTGCCCAACAGCATCCTGCTGTCCTGCCCAGCCTGGAGAGGCTCCAGGACACCTGGATCACCCTGCCACCAGGAGATGAAAGGCACAGAGTGTGTGAAGCTCCAGATAGAGGGATGGAGAGGCAACAAACACCAGGGAGCTTTAGCAGGAAGGGAAGCAGTAATCCCTTGGCTGCTTGACAGGGAGCTGCCAGTTTTGCAGCAAGTGATGCCTCCAGCCTGCAGAGTTGGATAGGATTGTCCCAAATAACCAGGTGTCTGTCAGAAAATTCCCATTTCTCTGTCCTTTGGAAGAACAGCACCCATACACTCTCCTTGTAGGGAAAGAGCTGTTGCATTGCCCAGGGAGTTGAGCTATGGGGTGGAGCAGATGCCTTTAAAGGAATAAATATTTCTGCATCTGCAGTGGAGGCTGCAGAGCCTTACCCAGCTCCTGTGGGATGGAACATGCTATGGAGTGCAGGAAGATGGGGGAATCAGGGTCAAGCACCCTTAAACTGGCTAAAAAAATCCCATTTAGAGAAGCAGGCCCTGCTGTCTCCACCAGTTAAGGATACTGGTGGGACTTGTTAGCGAAATCATACAGAGCAGGGAAATAAAATCCTTGACACATCTACTGGGACCAGGGACAGCATTTCCTGCTCGGGTGCGCCATCGGGAGAGGAGAGCACCGGGGATTGTCACTCCAAAGGAGCGACAGCACCGTGGGAAAGGGTGGCAGTGGCTGCCTATGGCACAGCCCCGGTCCCCATTCGGGGTGCGCTGGGAGTGTCCCGGGCAGAGCTGAGCGTGTCCCTGTCCCCGCCGTGTCCCTGTTCCTGTTCCTGTCCTTGTCCCTGTCCCCGCCGTGTCCCTGTCCCTGTCCCTGTCCCTGTCCCTGTCCCTGTCCCTGTCCCTGTCCCCGTGTCCCTGTTCCTGTCCTTGTCCCTGTCCCCGTCTTGTCCCTGTCCCTGTCCCCGCGTGTCCCGCGGCCGGAGCGCTGTGGCCGGTGCCGGTGCTCGGGGTCAGCTCCCGTGCCCGGCCCGGGGCGCTGAACCCGGCAGTGCCCGGGCCGGTCCGTGCGGAGCGGGATGCTCCGAACGCGGCGGGGACAGCGGTGCCAGACGGTTCGGGCCGGTCTGAGACGGTGGGGGCCGGCCGGTGCCGGCTGGTCAGTGCCGCTCGGTCCCACTGGGTCTCGCTCGGTCTCGCTCTGTTCCGTTCGGTACCGCTTGGTTCCACTAGGTCCCGCTCGGTTCCGTTCGGTCCCGCTCGGTCTCGCTCGGTGCCGCTCGGTCTCGTTCGGTTCCACTCGGTCCCTCGGTCCCGTTCGGTTCCACTCGGTCCCGCTCGGTCCCGTTCGGTTCCGTTCGGTCCCGCTCGGTTCCACTCGGTCCCACTCGGTCCCGCTCGGTTCCACTCGGTTCCACTCGGTCCCGCTCGGTTCCGTTCGGTCCCGCGGGCGGTGCGTTACTGCCCCCTAGCGGTTCTGGCCGCGGGCCGCCGCCTCCGGGCACTGCTCCGGGACCGCCGATCCATCCCTGATCCCAACCTATCATCCCTGATCCCACCGATCCCAACCCATCATCCCTGATCCCACCCCATCTCATCCCTGATCCCACCGATCCCAACCCATCATCCCTGATCCCACCGCATCCCATCCCTGATCCCACCGATCCCACCGATCCCAACCCATCATCCCTGATCCCACCCCATCTCATCCCTGATCCCACCGATCCCAACCCATCATCCCTGATCCCACCGCATCCCATCCCTGATCCCACCGGTCCCACCGATCCCAACCCATCATCCCTGATCCCACCCCATCCCATCTCTGATCCCACCGATTCCAACCCATCATCCCTGATCCCACCCCATCCCATCCCTGATCCCAACCCATCACCTCTGATCCCACTGATCCCATCCCTGATCCCATCTGATCCCATCCCTGATGTCAACCCAAAACCTCTGATCCCAACCCATCTCCCCTGATCCCATCCTATGGGACCCAGTCCCATGCCCCATCCCTATTCTGATCCCATCCCACGCTGATCCCAACCAATCCTATTCCCATCTCACCCAATCACACCCACAGCTGCCAGCTGCTCCCTCACGATCCCTCCCACTCCCACACAATTTCTCCTGATCCCATCCCACTCTCACATATTCCATTCTGCTCCCACCCAATTGCCATCCCATCCTATTGCCATCCCATCCTATTGCCATCCCAACCTATCCCATCTGGAATCTGCATTGTTTTACTTCCTCCTGCTCCTGGGCCTGACAGTGAAAGGCTTGGGAGGGGGAAGGAAGATCAGATCCGTGCTGGGATTCATCCATGGAACAGAGCAGCTTTGCAGCTCTGGCTGTACCACAATCTGTCCCATCACCATTTTTTCCCTCTCCAAAGAGGAAATTAGGGAACAGCACTGTCGACTGGCCCTGCCCCTCCAAGAGATATCCACAGTGCCATGGCCCTGCTCTGGGAACAAGGATTCCCACCCAGACAGACTGGGAGAGGAGAAATTTCCCTTATTTGGGAATAACAGCTGAGCCAGGTTTCCAGTGGAACATCAGGAATTCAGACTGCGATTTCCCTCCTCAACTGTCTGAGAGAGATGGGAATGGGTCAGGACAAAGTTTTCATTCAGGAACAAGTGCTTCCTGGGATGAATGCATTCTGCAGGGATCCAGCAGCAGCTGGATGTCTGCAGAGCCTGCTGAGAGCGGATGGGAGAGGAAGGACCGGGAGCACAGCGATGCTGGAAGCAGCCTTCCTGCCAGGGAGAGGCACTTCCAGACAGAAACGAATGGGGAATGTTAAAATAGACAGGGAAATCAAGCAGGAACCAGGAGGGGGTAAAAATAGATCATGGAGCTCTGGAGGAACAGCTGGAGTAAATTAAGGGCAGGTAATTGGAGCAGGATAAGGTGGGTGAGCAGCAAGGGCTGGAAGGAGCTATTCTTAGCACAGGCATTTACTCATCACACATGGAATCCTGCGCTTGGCTCGGGGCTGGCCTGGCAAGGGTTTGTCACTTGGCTGGATCCACTCGTTTTCTGAGCTGTGTGACACTGCCCACCTGTGTCCAGAGCCTTGGTGGCACCTGTCCTGAGCCTCTGGTGACATTATTTGTGAGGTGTCCCAGCTGTGTCCAGAGCTGTGTTTATACCTGTCCAGCTGTGGTCTGGAGCTGGGGAAGCCATGCCAAGTGCAGGGGGAGTGCAGCTCTCCCAGCTCAGGGGAGGGGACAATCCCCAGGGGATACTGTGCCCTAGGGAATGGATTGGCTTTGCTTTGGAGCCCAGAGAAGCAGGGGTTGATTCTTTTTTTACTGCATGTGGTTCAGCTTCTGTTCCATTTCCCAGCAGCTGCTGAGGGCTCCTGGGCTGTGACACAGCATCATCACCTGGGGACAGCCACCATGGCACAGCTGCTGAGAGCCAGGGCAGAGCAGGTGTCCCCCACAGACTGGGACTGCTCCCATGGGTCCCCCCAGGGCCAGAGCCCTTCTCTATTTCCTCCTCAGGGTAGGAGCAGGGCAGCTACCACCCCTCCTGCCAGGGGCTGGGGTGTCCCCGTAAGTGGGGCCCTGATGTCCCCAGGGCAGCAACTTTTCTTCATGTTTCCCAGTGCTGGAATGACACCCTGGATAGGTTTTCCAAGGTGTATAGCTCATTCCCATCTCCAGACCATGGCAGGGGAGTAAGGGCTCATTCCCATCTCCCTGGTGCTCCTTGTTGTTGGCTGCACTGAGATTTGTTCTTTGAGCTCAAAAACACCCTGTCAGTGCCTGTACAAAAATTCATCAGTTTCATTCCTCCAAGAGAAGCCACAGACTCAGAGGTAACAACCACTTAGGCCAGTTAAGTCTCCTCCATTTGATCTAAAATACCAATTAATACAAAACGATTGAAAATGAAATAACCGTGCTGCAAACCCTCTTATCCCTCAACTGTGGAAGAAAGAATCCCGGCAACAAGTCGGAGTAAATACCTTCATTAAACACTGAAGGGAGGCGGCTGGGATTACAACAGTCTGTAAACAAGGGAACAAACAGGCTGATCTAATCTCACGCAAGAACAAGCAAGTGTCAGGGGATGAGGGCTGTGTGTGACTAAGAAAGGGCTGATAAGTAAATAATAAAGGAAAAGGATTAATGAATGGCTGAATATCCGGGGCTGACAGTGAGGGCAGGGGATGTGGGGAGCTGCTGGGGACCCTGCCTTGTCCCCTGCTGTCCCCTGGGCACGAGGGGACCTTCCCTGTGACAATCTCTGTGCTTTAACAGAGCCCAATGATCTTCCTACATGCACCCACCTGATGGGTGTCACTGATGGGACACTCCAGCCCCAAGAGGGAGTGACTGTGACTGCCTGGTGGCACTGAGAGGGTCAACCCACCCGGCTGGGAGCTCTGCAGGGCATCCCTAACCCAGGGAGCTCAGTGAGGGGGAATCCCACAGGGCAGAGACTCCTGAGTTACCACACCAGGGCCTTGGCTCTGCATCTGAAAAGAGCAGAAGAGAGGGCACAAGTCACCTGTCCCCCCAGCCCTGAATGTCCCTTGCTCAGAGCTGTACAGGGGCTCGTGCTCACAGGCAGACCCTGCCCTGGGTGCATGGGGATCACAGAATTCCAGACTGGTTTGGGCTGGAAGGGATCTTAAAACTCATTTAGTGCCACCTCTGCCATGGCAGGAAGACCTCCCACTGTCCCAGCTGCTCCAGCCCCAGTGGTCCAGCCTGGCCCTTGGGCACTGCCAGGGAATCCAGGGGCAGCTACAGCTGTGCCAGGGCTGCCCACCCTCACAGGGAACATTTCCTGCCCATATCCAACGTAAGTATTCCCTAAATACCCCCCTTGTCCTGTCACTGCATTTCTTCATGAAGGGTCCCTATCCCATTTCCCTGCAGCCCCTTCAGACCCTGGAAGGGGTTTGGGGTCTCCAGGCTGGACATTCCCAGCTCTCCCACCCCCTCCCAGCATGCACAGGCTGGATGCAGTTCTTGCAAGATGAGATGTTTTCTGCTGTCCTCAACCAGAGCTGGATTTACCAAACCCCAGATCCCTGCTCCAGGTGTTTCCCAGCTGTCAGCCTGCTGTGCTCAGTTGTTCCAGCACATTCTGTGTTACTGGGAGTGTTGTTGCTTCTCAGTTGTCCCAGGATATTCCTTTCTTCTGGGAGAAGGGAGCAGCTGCTGGTGGCAGGATTTGGAGCCACTTGCAGGAGGTATTTGTGGGAGAGCCAGGGCTGCCTCTGGGCACACAGTGCCATACCTGGTGTTCCCTCAGCTAAATTTTGCCCTGGTGAAACTCCAGCAGAGATGACTCACTGTGACCTCAGCATTGTCCAGCAGTTGTAGCAGCCATGGGTGGACAAACATTCCTGGGAAGGTTTCCACAGCAGATCCTCAGATGCAAGCAGAGCAGAGTGGGAAAAGAGGGCTCTGTCCCCCAGAATTGTCTCCCCTGTGCTCTTTCCTCCCACCCAAACCTGTGTGGGATGCAGCAGCAGAGCTGGGAACAGCATCTCTGCTGGGAGCAGGATCTTTGTTGGGAGCTGGATCTTTACTGAGAGCAGGATCTTTACTGGGAGCTGGATCTTTGCTGGGAGCTGGATCTTTACTGGGAGCAGGATCTTTGCTGGGAGCTGGATCTTTACTGAGAGCAGGATCTTTGTTGGGAGCAGTATCTTTACTGGGAGCTGGATCTTTACTGGGAGCTGGATCTTTACTGGGAGCAGGATCTTTACTGGGAGCTGGATCTTTGCTGGGAGCTGGGCAGCAGCAGCAGCAGTGTGGATGTGCTCCAGTGTGGATGTGCTCCAGTGTGGATGTGCTCCCACACGTGTCCTACCCCTCTCCATGTGTCCCTGCAGCCCAGAGGGACAGCAGCTGGGACACAGTGCTGGGGACAAGCTGCTGGCACGCAACTGCCACCAAATGCATCTTATAAATCAAATTGCTACCTCTGCTGCACCCCAGAGGATCCCTGACAATTTAAGGCATCTCCTCAATACATAAATAGGAAAAACAAATGCAGGAGGGCTGGTGGGGAAGGTGGGAGGAGAAAGAGCATCCTAACAGTTTAGGGAGGACTTTAAACATCTATGACTTGGTTGTTTTGCTGGGAGAAAATTGAAGATCTAGAGACCATCATTTTCCTGGGGTTAGTAAAGCTAGAAAGGACCTACTGCTTGTGCATCCTGAAAAATCCAGCTGGTTATTTTTGGGGGTGGGAAGGGAGCTTCGTGCTTGCTCTTGCGAGAAGAGCAGAAACACATTGCCTGTGCTGATGGCATTTTGTCCCTGGAACTCATCCCACAGCTGATCACTCCATCACAGCAAAGATTTACTCCAATAGCTTTTGTGTTTTATAACATTTACCAACAGTCCTCGCTCTGCTTGCTGAAAACTCGAGGAGTGGGCAGGCGTCCCTGAGCACAGCTCAGAGTTCTGCTGTTCTCCCTGAAAAAAGGATTTGTCAGCAAGGTCAAAGCTTTTATTCCTGCAGGTGACAGAGTGGAAACGAATGGCCAGGCCTGGGGATGAAGAAGCTTTTTAGCTGCTCTGTCCTGAGGCATGGGTTTGTCAGGCCTGGAATTGTCTGGCACTGACACCTGAGGTGCAAAGCTGAGCTC
The DNA here is from genome assembly GCF_903797595.1 of Erithacus rubecula. Lineage (NCBI taxonomy): Eukaryota > Metazoa > Chordata > Aves > Passeriformes > Muscicapidae > Erithacus > Erithacus rubecula. The sequence goes on from NC_136672.1 coordinate 1,303,744, forward strand.
ACCTGGGCTGGGCTTTGTCTGAAGGGCTCTTGGTCCCAGCCCCTTCTGCTCTCACTAAGGAGCACTCCCAGCCCAAGGAAATTCTGCTCCAAAGAACTCAGGGAAGGTGGTGTTGGCTGCCTGTGAGCCTGGCTGAGGGGCAATGCTGCCAGAGAGGGAGGGCAGGGCTGGCAGGGCACAGGGACTGAGCCCAGAGCCACTGAGCTGAGCCCAGAGCAGGAAGGTCTGGGCAGCCCTGGGTGAGGATCTGCAGGAATAAGATCTCCAGCTCTGGGAATAAAGGACTCCCAACACAACAGAAAAATCCTGGGCAGCCCTGGGTGAGGATCTGCAGGGATAAGATCTCCAGCTCTGGGAATAAAGGACTCCCACTCAGCTCTCAAGTGGTTCCTGCCCCTTTCAAAGCCTCAATGTCCCTTTGTGTCACTGAATGGAAGGATGCCCTGCAAACCCCTGGATGTGCCTCTCAAAGCCTGCACAAAATCCTCTGGCACTGGGGAGGCCTGGAGAGCCCTGGGCCCAGCAAAATCCGGGAGAATGTCTCCATAATCCATCTGCAGTTCTTAGGGAAAGAGAAGGAGGAAAGCAGAGATCTGCAGGCTGCAGGCAGGCTGAGCTCCAGAGATCTCCTCAGAACAGGAGCTTCACTAGTGTCTGAGAGCCCTGGGGGTGTTATTGGGGTGGATTTGTCTGACAGCCTTTTAAACCTGTCTATATTTCTTCTGGCACCGAGTTCCCCACCACGCGGTTCAATAGCTGCTCCTGTTTGGAGCTGCCATGCTCAGGGGGTTTTGTTTTTCTGCTGGCTTTGCATGGCAGAGCAAACCTCAGGACACCTTGGGCAATTTCTGAGCCAAGCACTCACTTTTCTCCTGATTGATTCCTTGCTCCTGGGGGTTAATGGTGGGTGGGGGAGACCTGAGCTGCTGGGGGTGGTATCTGACTCCTCACTGACAGCAGGACCCTTCCAGAACATCAGCTGGAGCCTCATTATCTATCTCATCTCATCTCATCTCATCTCATCTCATCTCATCTCATCTCATCTCATCTCATCTCATCTCATCTCATCTCATCTCATCATCTCATTTTATGTCATCCCACCCCTTTCCATGGGCACGGACACCTTCCACCATCCCAGGATGCTCCAGCCTGGCATTGGACACTTCCAGGGATGGGGCAGCCACAGCTTCCCTGTGCCAGGGCCTCCTCACTCTCACAGAGAGCAATTTCTTTCCAACATCCACTCTAAACCTTCTCCATTGCTAATCTGAATATTTCCTGTGATTTTTGGCTGTCATCACCCCCTGATTTGCAGTCCTAAAGCCCCAACAAAGCTCCTCTGACTTCCACTCAGCACTCCTGGTTTACAGAAGCTTCCACACAGCTGCAGTTCCAACCTCATTTTTCTCCCCTCTCCACTCCCAGAAGAATTTCTCTGGGAGAAATGTGTGATACCAGGTGGGGTGACACTGGTGAGACAGGCAAAGTTCCCACAGATCCACCTCCTCCCACTTTGTTTAGGAAACATCAAAATGCCTTGGAAGGCTCGTGCTGCTTCCAAGAGCTCAGATCTTCTCCTCACAGACAGCAAAGAGCTTCTTTGTTGTTGAGAGAAACCAGGAGCACTGGGAAGACATCTTGACCCCTTTTCTCAGAAGCCAAATTGTCTCTGAAACCCAGCAAAGGAGAACAGGGGTTTCTTTTGTGATTTCCTGCTCAAGTTCCAGAGGATTCATCCAAGCAGGGGTGTTAAACCTGGAGTCCTGGCCAGCCTCCAGCACAGGTAATTACAGATCTGCCAACCTGAATCTCTCTCCCTGAGTCAAAGGTGCTGTTCTTCTCTCCTGTCCTGATGCAGTGACAGTGTCCCAAGCAGAGTCCTCAGATTTTTCTGTCCTTCCCAGAGAACAGTTGATGAGGCACAAAATGATCTGCACTGGTCCCCCATGGAAGTTTTCCCACAGAAAGCTGCTGTCGAGGTGGAATGGGAGTTATAGGATGGAAGCTGTGGAGCTGTAGCCCACCCTGATGTTCACCAAGATAAAATCCAGCCCCACCTCCCTGCATGCTGGTGGGTTCCATCCAACTCAGGACATGGCATGATTTTCATGCAGCTCAAAATGCTCCAGCTGTTTGTTATGAGGAAACAGGGAATGGACAAACAGCACCAAATTCCCCCTTTGCCACTTTGGGTGCTGCCAAAAGCCCATGGGAGAGGCAGAACTCTGTAAAACACCCCAGGGGAGGCCAGTGGGGAGGGGAAGTCACTTGTCCCCAGTGCTGTCCCTGCAGCCCCAGAGTCTCTGTCATCCTGGGGCTGGTGACACTCAGCTGAAAGGAGCAGCCACGAGGAGCCAACAGGCACCCAGGAGCCTGAAAGCCACATCTCCACAGCCCCAAGACACAAGCAGCTGATCCTGAGCTCTGGGGGTGTCACCTGGAGTGAAGCCATGGGGAGCACAGGGGAACCCTGCAGCCCCTGGGCTCTGCAGCTCCCTGGGGATGCAGCAGCTGCACCCCACTGAGGCTCCTGCATTTTTAAAGGCTTCCTCCTCCAGGCCAGGGGGTGAATTCCCAGCCATGGACAGCTCAGGAGCCAGCCCTGCTTTCCCTCTGCCTGGGCAGTGTGCTCTGGGCTGGGGGCACTGCCCAGGGCCCCTGGGGGTCACTGAGGACCAGGGACTGGAACCTGCTGCTTCTTCTCAGCCACTGAATCACAGAATCCCAGACTGATTTGGGTTGGGAAGGAGCTTAAAAACAATCCAGTGCCACCCCTGCCATGACAGGGACACCTCCCAATGTCCCAGCTGCCCCAGCCCCAGTGTCCAGCCTGGCCTTGGGCACTGCCAGGGATCCAGGGGCAGCCACAGCTGTGCCAGCCCTACCCACCCTGCCAGGGAACAATTCCTGCCCAATATCCCACCCAGCCCTGCCCTGTGTCAGTCTGAAGCCATTCCCTGTGTCCTGTCCCTCCGTCCCTTGTCCCAGTCCCTCTCCAGCTCTCCTGGAGCCCCTTCAGGCCCTGGAAGGTCACAAGAAGGGCCCTCTGGAGCCTTCTTGCTCAACTTTCCTCTTGCTACAGGCCTTAGGAGTTGAGTCAGGTTTTGTGGCCAGGTTTTGTGCTGCTTCTGAGCCCTCAGCATGTGGAGCAGGAGGAAGGACAGGCTCCTGCCCATCTGCAGGGACAGCACTCAGGGCTCTCCCTGCACGACCATGGATGACAGGCCCAGGGATATTCTAGCATTCAGGGATTGCTCTGGCTCAAACGTTTGATTTCTGCCTTTTCTGTAATTGTATCAATGTGGGGAAAAAAATGTAAATAGGAATTTTAATAAAAGTATAGCAGTAAGCAGATCTAATCTCTAACCTTTTGAAATATGAAGAAGCTGCTTTATCGGCGAGGAAACACAATCTCTCCCCAGCAGAGATGGGAATTTGTGGGAGTTAAATTAACTAAGGCAGTGCTCCCCTCTTGCTCGTAGAATGTAAACGAAGCATATTGAGGATTATTGCAAAGGGAGAATTAATAAAAACCGAATGGGGAAATTTCAGATCCAGGCATATTTGCTAATCGTTTCCCAGGCACAGGGAGAGCAGCCTGTGGTCCCAGCACCTCCTTCCCTGCTTGCAGGGAGGAGCAGGAGATCCTGTGGAAGGCCTTGCAGTGAGAATGGGGGAGCTGCTGGGGTGAGCAGTGCTTGGAATTCCATGGTGATTCCATCTGCACACAGTTCTGCAAAGTAAAATCTTTACACAGTGAGGGTCCTGAATTTGTGGATGTCACTTGGTGTCCCCCACTTTACACATTCCAGAGTAGCAATTCTTCCAGTGAGGGCCAAACCTTGGTGGTACCATGGAGATGTCCCCATGCCAAAGGGTTCCTGGGTTGTCCTGGCACTGTAAACCAAGCCAGGATCAATCAGTGCAGGTTATTCCACCTCAGGGGCAGCTGCAGTGGGAGGGTCTCCAGCACCAACCCCAGCTACAAATGTTGAATAAATGGTGAGTGAGGGGCCAGGGAGTCCCTGGGCAGGGCAGGAGCAGTGACTGCTGTTCACCAGGCTGCCCTCCTGGCTGCACAGTGACTGCAGAGCAGCAGACAGAGCAGGCAGAGAATTATCCACCCTGAGTGCTGCCCCAGCAGTTCTGCCAGTTCTGCCTGGCACCAAAGCTGGGACTTGTTCTGTTTCCAGGACATCCCAGATAACCTCACTACTGTGCTGGATTCATTGCTGTTGGCCACATTCTCCAGGAATACTTCACCTTCCCAGGTTTTCTGATATTACAGGGCCTGATTTCTCATCATCAGGTTTCTTTCCTTCAACCCTCTCTTCTAAGAGCTGCCCAGGTGGGCTCAGATGTAGCCCAAATTTATTGTGTCAGCCATGGTACAGCCTTGAATGGTGCCCACGAGGTTTTTTCACCGACAGGGTGAGTGGTCACAGCTGCAGAGCCACTTCTGAGTGACAAAAGATGTCCCTGAACCACATGAACATCCCCTGCAAACACCACCACATCTGCTTGGCTGGGATTTGTCCTCCCTTCTCCAGGCACACATCCTGCAGAAGGGAGTGAAGGAGAACTTCCAGTAGAAAGCTGCTAAGCCTGGACTGCACCTTCCCCACAGAGCAAACCCCAAATGCAGCTTTCCTTTCATTCCTGCTTCTTCCCAGACACAATTCCAGTGCCTGGAGGGGTTGTACAAGGAGGCTGGAGAGGGAATTAGGACAGGGGATGGAGAGACAGGACACAGGGATTTGCTTCAGACTGACACAGGGCAGGGCTGGATGGGATATTGGGCAGGAATTGTTCCCTGGCAGGGTGGGCAGCCCTGGCACAGGGTGCCCAGAGCAGCTGTAGCTGCCCCTGGATCTCTGGCAGTGGCCAAGGTCAGGCTGGACACTGGGGCTGGAGCAGCTGGGACAGTGGGAGGTGTCCCTGCCATGGCAGGAGTGGCACTGGAAAGGCTTTCATTCAATGATTGTATGACAATCTGTCCTGTAATTACCCAGTTTTCTGAATAATTTTGAAGTCCACAGGGCCAGAAGTCCTGACAGAACCTGCTCCTTGTCCAGTTGGGATGTTCCTTCCTCCTCTCCTGGGCTGCTCCAGGGCCACTGTGCTGGCTGCAGGCAGCAGCAATTGGACTCCTGAAGTGATCTTTTGTCTGCTCAGAGAAGTGAATTGGCAGCAGCACAAAGATCTAAGGAAAATAATTCCCATTAAGCCAGGGGCACCCTGCCTGAGCAGTGCCTGCCTCCAGCACCAGAGCCATTCCTCCCACTGCCCCCTGCTTGGGATCTGTGATTGTTCATGCCCATGGCAAGGATTGCCCTGGCCTGCCGTGCACACCGTGCTCCCATCCCACACTCTCTTCTCAATTGTGCAAGCCTGGGGTTCAGCTTTCTTTGGTCTCCCTCTCAGCCTTGAAAAATATCCTAATTTCAGAGAGCTCTCAGTTCTATTGAAAGGACTTTTGGATCCTCCCATTTTCCAGTCGCTCACCAGGCCCATGAATGACTGGGAAGAACTGCCTCATCCCTGGGGATTTTAGGAAAGGTATAAAATTCACCAGTGAAGAGAAACAGAGGGACTCAGGGAGCCTGGAAGCAGATGTGTCACTCTCTCTGAAATTCCTGCCATGCCTGAGGAACTTATTTGCTTTCTGGACAAATTTGCCTGCCTGGCACGGGGCTGAGGGAGGGGCTGGCACCAGGCAGGAGCTCTCCTGGAAAACCCCTCTGTCCTTATCAGATCATGGCCTGAGCCCTGCACTTGGAATCCAGGGGTCTCTTGAGCTGGGAGGAACCCATCAGGATCATGAGTGCAATTCCTGTCCCTGCACAGACACCCCAAAATCCCACCCTGCCAAACTGCCAGGGCACTCCTGGCAGTGCTGTCCAAGCTCTCCTGGAGCTCTGGAAGCCTCAGGGCTGTGCCCATTCCCTGGGGAGCCTGGGCACTGCCAGCACCTCTGGGGAAGAACCTTTCCCTGAAATCCATCCCAAAATCCCCTGATTCAGCTCCAGCTGTTCCCTGTCCCAGGGAGGAGCTGCCTCCAGGGAGCACCAGGTTGTGATGGCATCAATGCTGCCCAGCCAGAAGTGAGGGACAGCCCTGGGTGAGCTGTGAGGAGACGAAATCTGGGATCACACATCTTCCAAGCTCTGGCAGGCTGCAAATGCACTCCTGTGCTGCTTTGAGTGCCAGCTTTCTGCTGCTGAATTCATATTTCAAGATAAAAGAGTCAGAGCCAATGGATGAGATGTTTGGAGGAAAGGAAAGCCCCTGTTCACATCAGCTGTGCCTGAGCTGTCTGTGGTGGCCTGGCTGGGGTGGGATGGACACAGAGATGGCTGGGCTGCAGACCTGGGAGCTCTCTGTCACATTGCTGGGCTTGGAGGCAGCATCAAAACAGTGCTAATTGCTCTCATCTCTCTGGTGTTGTCACCTGCATCCAGCCCTGGCTGGGTAATGACCGTGCAAGGTGTGCTTGCTCAGCCTGGCTCCCTCCATCTGGCTGGGATGGCTCCTCCTGCCTCAGGCTGGCTGCTGCTGAGTGCCTGGAGCTGCAGGCCAGTCTGGATGGAAGAGTCGCTGCTGGGTGTGCCAGATCACAGGAAAAAACAGATCTGTGGCACACTGATGGAGCTGGGAGAGAAGCCTGCCCTCGTGGCAGTGACAGGCTGGGCCATGCTGCTGATGGAAGTGACAACAGGGGCTGTAATGACACAGAAAAGAAAAGCTCACACTGCTCTCCCTTCTGTGCACATGAAGCAGGATAAAGGAAATTAACTCCTGACAGGCAGTGTGGGCAGGGCTGTGCACAGCCAGGTGTCACCCTCAGGTGTCATCCTCAGGTGTGTGCTGCCCTTGATGGGCTAAGGAAATCTGGAGAAGCCCCAAACTTGCAGTGACAAAGGTAGGAAGCCAAAGCAGATCAAATTATCTTTCCCAGGCCTGGAGGAACCATCACACAGGAGAGCGCAGTGGAAGAGAAACCCATACTGAGGTCTCTGCATTCCTTTCTGTCTGCCTGGATCCCCAGGGGATGTCACAGTTTGCAGGAATGCTTGGAGCGTTTCCCTTGTGATGGATTTTCTGTTAATATCAGGAAGAAGCATGCAAGAGAAAGGGAAGGGATGATTTATAAGGATAGAGTGACAGGACAAGGGGGAATGGCTCCAAACAAAAAAAAAAAAAAAGGGAAAATTTAGGTTGGATATTAGGAAAATTTAGGGTTTTGCAGAATTGCAGTGGTAAAAGCACTTTCTAAATACTTCTCTGTGAGCAGAGCTGGATAAATACTGAGGAATTTCTCATTTGCTGTAGAAGTTTCTTTGTTTTCCACTTGCAGATGGCCCCATTTGAAGGGAGTGCATTGCTGAAGTGCCTGGCCAATGCTGGGGACACCTCAGTGACGTCCCTGCCCCTCTCCCAGGAGTGCTGGTGGCACTTTTCTGCACAGCTGGGCACAGCTCACATCTGTCCTGGCCTGGCACAGAACAGGAGACAGGGACACGTCACTGCTGCAGGACAGAGCTGTGACAGTCACTGCCACTGGGCTGGGGGATGGCAACAGGGAGAAAGAAACAAGAGGTTCCCGTGGGGAAGAGAATCCCAGCTTCTCAAATTGTACAACCCCATACAAACCACAGGATCCTCTCAGGCAGCAGAGAACAAACCAGCCGTGAAAAGCTGGTGAAATATCCCTTTTTTGCACTGGTTTCTGCTCGTGTCCTTTGAGGCAGCTGCTCAGAGGCTGCAGGAGGAGCTGAGCACATCTAGCCCTGCCTGTGTGAGGCTCTGCCACCCCTGTGCCTGCTCGTTCCCCTCACATTTCCCTGCTTTCTATTCAACCTGTCTTGTACCTGGAACAAGCAGCTTCCTGCCTGGAACAAACCCGGGATCCACCCATTCCTATTCAAGCAAGAAGGAATCCAGCTCCACAGAAATAATCCCCCAAACTCCTATTAGGAGCTTTTTGTAGCTACATTAATTTTAGAAGAAAAATTAGGTCCGGAGTGCTGTGCTGGTTTTAATGAAGATTCACGGTCACAACTGAATCCCCTGACGAGGAGGAATCAGCTTTTGAGCACATCAGACTCATTAGAAACTCCTCACAAAGTCATCAGAGGCCGATGAGGGGTGGCAGGAAAAGGGGAGCGATGCTGGGCAGAAATTGGATTTCGGGAGTTTGTGAAGCTGCACTTCCCTTCCCCGCCTGCAGCCGCGGCAGCTCCGGCGCGGAGATGAAAGCACCCGGCGGAGAAGATAAACAAGAAAACAGCTCTGGAACAGTCATGCTGCCAAAAACAACCCGGGGAGGATGGGACGGGAGATAAAAGAGAAAGTGCTGGAGGTTTCGGAGTGACTTCCAGGTGGGGATGGGGCTGGGAGCGGAGCTGTCACTGTCACATAGTCACTGTCACGGAGTCACTGTCACACAGCCCCGCGGGCAGCGGGGAGTGCAGCACGGGCATTTCCTCCCACAAGCATCTCAGCCTCTGTCCTTCTCTTCCAGCCAGCAACGCGGCTCCAAATCCCTGGAAAGTCCCAGAAATCCAACGTTGCTCCTTAGGGACTCTTTCCTCTTTTCCTTATTTGCTTCAGCTTTTTCTCTCTCGTATTTTGGCTCCAGGCAAAGCAATAGGATTATACCGGGGATCTAGGGAAGCTCTGTCCTGACAAATTGAGCAGGAAGAAGCAGAGGATCTGGGTGGGGTTTTATCATCACCTTGGTGTGATAAAGCTGTGGTGGCATCAGAGGAGCACATGGAGTCTGAGGCTCAACCAGTTCTGGAGGCTGGGGAGGCACGGAGAAAAAGCCAATCTCAGCCCCCAAACATCCTGTGGGACAGCAAAGGTGGCACTCAGTTTGCACACTGTGCCCTTGTAATGTTTGGTGTAAGGACAGAGATCTGCCTTTTGCTTCTGTCTCAAAAACCTTGGATCTTTCCCCCAAGGATTGCCTTCTGCAGGAAGCCTTGCCCTCCTGGGAGAGGACACTGTGTTTTTGAGTGCCCCCTGAGCAGGAGCACTGCAGAGAGCTCGGTTCTTGTGTAGGTGTGCAGGGATCGGCCAGGTGAGGGAAGCACACACATTGCTCCATCTGAGTGCCTCCCACACTTCAGAAAGCCTTGGAGAAGCAGGGACAGAGTTCCCAGGAAACCCAGGGCTGAAGATGCTTCCTGTGGTGAATTTGATGAAGACATGTGGAAGGCTCCCAGCATTTGGAGATGACCTCCCTACATCAGTCAAATCTGCTTTACAACCTTTGGTGTTAGGGCTTGACAGTCACTCAGCAGGAGAATTATTGCCAAGAAGGGGCCAGAGGAGCTGGGCTCGGGGTGTTGGGGTTCAGAGGGGTGTGTACATTAAACCAGCTCAGATCCCCCTGGGTGGCCACGCTGGCTTTAGGCTACCTCCTCCTGCCCTGGGTTTGAGCCTGGGGCCAGGCACTGCTGAGGCCTGGGACCCCATGGTGTGGATTTACCTGGGCACCTCCCCTAACTCCAGAGCTCTGTGGCCATGGAAGGGCACCAGTCCTCCCTTTTGTGAGGAATGAAGGGATTTTCCATTTCCCCAGCTGTTCTCCAGCACCAGAGCAGCTTTAGATGGCAGAGCTAGAGCTTTCTTTGCCAACCTCACAGTCTGTGGGCTGTCCTAAGGGAGTTACCAAATGAGCTCTGGGCACTCAGATCTTTCCTTGAGGAAATGATTCCCACAGGGTGCAAGACTGGGGATTTTTAGGGGTTCTCTCTTTCCATTGCTCTCTTCCTCTTACACTGCACTCCCTTCCCTCTTGAAAACTGCCCACCTGCAGCTGCAGGGATCCCTTCAGTTCCCATCTCCATGTGATCCTTGCTGGCATTCCTTGCTGTCCTGTGTGTCCTTACAGCTGGCAGCACCTTGCCTGGCTTCAGGAAATGTTTGTAGAGGCTTTAGTTGGGTTTGCAGTGGAACAAGGGGGAAGCTCCAGGAATTTGAGGAAATTCTGCCTCGGTGGCTGTGGCTCACAGCAGTGAGAGCTTCTGTGCCTGAAGGGATCTTGCTCAGAACAAACCTATGGTGGCTGTGCCCGGGTCACTGGGCAGCCCAGGGCAGTGCCAGCCCATCCCTGCAGCATCCCAGACCTCTCCTGGAGGGGGGAGAACTGTTGGAAGAAGTGGGGAGTGTATCAGGCTGGGGTAGGGGTGCTGCTCTCTCTCCACCCCGAGCACATCAGGGAGCAGGAACTGGGACTCAGCCGGACCCGGTGCACCTTCCCGGGGAGGTGCCAACAGCCCCGGGATGGAGCAGCAATCCCTGGGAAGCCTGCGAGGCTGGTCCCGGTGCAGGGGGGCAGCACGGCCTGGGGACAGCACGGCCGAACAGCCCTGGGGACAAGGTGTGCCCAGTACCGGGCTGTGCTCCGGGCACTGCCCTGGCACAGCTACAGGGAGCACATTCCTGCCGATTCCCGCAGGGACCGCACCCCTGGGACGGGTCTACACCCCACACACCTTTAGGGATCACACCCCTGCCTATCCCTGCCGGGACCGCTTCAGCCCACCAGGGACAGGGACAGTGGCCACTCACCACATCCCTGCCAGGACAACATTCCCAGGGACAGGGACAGTGGCCACTCACCACATGCCTGCCGGGACCACATCCCGGGGGACACGCACAAGGTCCGCACCCCGCACACACCCGCACACACCCGCACGTGCTCCCGCCCCGGGACCTTTCCCCGCGCCCCCGCGGAGCGCCCCGAGCGCGGCGCTGTCCCGGGCGGGCGCTGCGGGCGCGCTGCGGGGCGCGCTGGCCGGGCGGGCCGGCGGCGGTGCCGGGTGCCGGCGGAGCGGCGCGGCGCGGTCCCGGTGATGTCAGGAGCGGACCGGCAGCGGTGGGCGGTCCTTCCCCGGCTCCCGGCTCGGCTCGGCGCCCGCCCCTGCTCCGCGCCCGGCTCGGCGGCGCTCCGCTCCGCCCCCGGCTCGGCTCGGAGCGCGGGCAGCCCCGCGGCCCCGCTGCAGTCCCGCTCCGGCATGGTAAGGCCGTGGGCATGGGGCGGGCGGGGGCGGGCCGGGCTGCCCGGGGCGCGGCGCGCTCTCACCCTCTCCCCGTCTCTCGCAGCCCCTCGCCGGAGCAGCGCCGGGACCCCGCCGCCTCCAGCCGCGCTCCGCCGCTCGCCGCGCGCCGGCATGAAGCGGGGCGGCCGCCGCTGAGGAGCCAGCGCGGCGGCGGCAGCAGCGGGACCCCGGCCGCACCCCCGCCCCCGCCCCGCTCCATGGGGCAGCGCCGCGGCCGCTGAGCGCCCACCCCGCCCGCCGCGCCCCCCGCGCCGCGCCCCCCGCGCTGCGCCCCGCGCCTCGCCCCTCGCCATGGGGCCGCGGCACCTGCTGCTGCCGCTGCTCCTGCTCTCCCTGCAGCTCCTGGCCCTGCTGCTGCTGCCGCTGCCCGCGCAGGCGGCCGGGCCCCCTCGCGCCAAGGGCAACCGGACCCAGGGGGCGGTGGCGGCGCGGCGGACCCCCAAGCCGGGCAAGGAGCTCCTGAACCAGACGCTGGCGGGCCCGGGGGCCGCCGCCCCCACGGCTCTGCCCGGGCGCGGCAAGGGCGCGGGGGGCGGCAAGGCGGCCCCCGGAGGCGGGGGCGGCGGCGGGGGCTCGGCCCCGGCGCACGAGACGTGCTGGGGGTACTACGACGTGAGCGGGCAGTGGGACAAGGAGTTCGAGTGCAACAACAGCCTCACGGGCTTCCGCTACTGCTGCGGCACCTGCTTCTACCGCTTCTGCTGCAACAAGCGCGCCGAGAAGCTCAACCAGAGCCTGTGCCGCAACTACAAGAGCCCCGAGTGGGCCCACCCCACCACGGCCAGTGGCGCCCTGCCCGCCGACGGCGGCGACGGCAGCGATGGGGACGCCAACAAGTACGACCCGGACAAGGACAGCACCAACGCCACCGTCTACATCTCGTGCGGGGCCATCGCCTTCGTGCTCATCGCCGGCGTCTTCGCCAAGGTGGCCTACGACAAGGCGCGGCGCCCGCCCCGGGAGATGAACATTCACAGGTGCGCTCCTCCCCCGGCTCCCGGCGCCCCTTGTCCCCAGGGATGGTCCCTCAGCGAGCGTTCCCCTCGGCACACTCTGCTCGAGGGTTTCAGCACCGCACTGCCCGGCCAAGGGTCCTCCTTTCGAGCGCCCGGCCGAGGCTTTCCCAGCTGTGCAGCCTGTCCCAGAGTTTCCCGTTGCATGGCTCCTCCACCTTTGTACTTGCATTGCAAGGGCTCAGTTTTTACACCGCTGCCCAGGGGTTCTCCCGCTGCACTCCCTGCCCAAGGAATCACTCCCTGTGAACCACCCACTGGAGTCTCTGTGCTTTGCTCTGGCTCACCATGAGTTTCCCTGCTCTACCCTTCCAAGGGTTTCCCCACTGTCATGACTCTCAGATGGCTCCTCTTCTATGCCACCCGTCCAAACGATTTGCCATTGTGCTGCCGCTTCGAGAGGTCTCCCCTTGAGTCACTTACCCAAGGGTTTCCCCCTTTGTGAGGGCTGTCCAAGCTTTCCATCTTTGCACCATCCACGAAAGGATTTTGCCTTTCCCTCCTCTGCCCAGGAGTTCCTCCTTCCCACGGTCCGACCAGGGACACCCGCACCCCTCTGGCCGTCCCACTGCCACCTCGGGGCCTGTCCTGGTGCCCCATGCCTCTTCTCCCGCGGCCACGTTCGTGTCTCCTCCCCGTGCCTTCAGCACCGGCTCCGGGACAGCTCCGGGACAGCTCCGGGGCTGTTCCCGGATAATTCCCGGACTGTTCCCGGACAGCTCCGCGCTGCTCCGCTCTACCAAGAGTTTGTCCCGGAGCCCCACGTGTAGCCGCCCCCGTCCCCCGTCTGCAGCCCGGCATTCCCCTCCTGCCCCCGGCACACTCCTCTGTCCCCCGACACCCCCTCCTGCACCTCGACACCCCGTCCTGTCCCCCGACACCCCCTTCTGTCCCCCGACACCCCGTCCTGTCCCCCGACACCCCGTCCTGTCCCTCGACACCCCGTCCTGTCCCCTGACACCCCCTCCTGTCCCCCGATACCCCTCCTGCCCCCCGACACCCCCTCCTGTCCCCCGACACCCCTCCTGCCCCCCGACACCTCCTCTTGTCCCTCGGCACCCTCCTCTACATCCCAGAACGTCGCACTTGCCTCTCGGCATCCCGTCACCCCTCTCCTGCCCCCAAAGCCTCCCTTTGCATCCCGGCACCCCTTTTTACTCCTCGCAGCCCCCTCATGTTCTCTGGCACCCCGACACCCTCCTCCTGCCCCCCGGAATCTCCCCCAGCATCCCGGCTTGCCCCCCTGCACCCCTTGCAACCCTCCTCCTTTCCCCGGGACCCCCGCACATCCCTCCTGCCCCCAGGCATGCCCCTCCTGCCCCTGCCACTCCCTCGCTGCACCCGGGGATCCTCAGCAACCCCCAAACCCCTCCAAGCCTCCCCCTGCCCCCCCGGGGACATCAGAGCCGCTGGGACCCTGCGGGTGCCGTCCTGCCCGGGGGAAGTTTTGGAAGTGTGGCGGGGATGGATGTGAATCCCTGGGTGGTGCGCGCGGCCGCGGGGGCCGTGCGGGAAGCGCTGGTGGCAGGCAGAGCTGTGCACGGTGCCGTTTTCATGCTGTCCCTCTCCAAAGCCCGGCAGCCTGTCCCTGCCGGCCGAGAGGCGGCTCGGTGTCCCCTCGGTGTCACACAGCGCTGTGCTGACAGCGAGTGCTCGGCGCGGCACAGACAATCCTGCTTCAAAGCAAAAGCTCGGGCGTCTCTGGCAATCCTCCTTTTGGATAAATGCGTGTTCTCTCAGTTCATATTTATTTTATGATGAAAAAGTCCCTCCAAATGATGAGTGCTGCTTGCGTGCCACGAATCCGAGAGCTCCCCGTGTCTGAACATAAAAATTGGTGAGAGGCTTCTTTAGAATAACAGTGCTGAGCATCAGGGGGAAAGAACTTAACTCTAGCTGATAATGCCTCCTGAAATTATTTTAATGAAGACTTTTTAATCAGAAATCTTGAAATCACTGACCGTATTTTTAAGGCTGAAGTTCAGCTGCAATCAACAGAGACATATTAGAGAAATATTAGTTTTTTGTGAGGGGAAAAAAAGATGAGTGACGCAGTTTTTATTTATTTGGGAAGATGTGTTTTATTTAGACTCCTCCCTGCAGTGAGGACAAGGAGTGAGGCTGGTTTACATTTGCTGAGGGTCTGGCCCACATATTCCACTCCAAATCCCACCTGCCCCTGGTCCCTGCAAGAATACAACTCCACAGTGTCCAAAACTACACCCAGCTGTGCAGAGGCAAGGGTCCTGCAAGTGGCTTAGCCAGAAAATCGGCTCTTTTAAGGCTTTTGTTAACTGAGGGATGGTTCCCCAGCTGCCCAGCTCTTCTGGCTTCAAGGCAACTTTGCCTGGGCCTTATCTTCACACTAAATTTGGAAATCTGGGTTGGATGTCCATATGTTACTTCTGCTCCAGCTCCAGCCTGCTGCAGGGTTGGATCCTTCGCCCTTGGAAATCAGAGCCAGTGTTGCCAGACTTGTCTGGATTCTTCCTGATGTTTTCATTTCTTTGATGCTTGCTTTGCTTTATTTAGATAAGTTCTGGTGAAATAATTCACCTGTGTGTAGAAGTATGAATGGCAGATTGAGTGCTCGGGAAGCTTGACTTCCAGAGCATTTTAAGGAGTTGATTGACTTCTATAATATGGTAGCTGGTAAAAGATTATACCTTTCAGAGCTGTGTTACCTGAACTTGATCAACATCACACGAGGGTTTAAATACTGTGAAGTGCATCTCCTGCATTGAGCTGAATGCTCTCAGTGCTCGAAGCAGAATGTAAATAAGAGGAGAGAATGGTTTGTCTTTGTCTCTGACAGCTGTGGGGAGTAACAGGGAAGGAGGAAAACAGGATGGGCTCAGATATTTCTGTCTGTTTAAGGTCGTGTCAGCTGGAGTGAAGTATAACATCCACAATTAATCTGTGTAGTGATGGTGAGTGCATTAAACCTCAGTGTGCATTCTCTGGGAGGAGGAGAGCAGCAGCATGAACAGAACTTGGTACAGGGGACTGGAAAAAGCCTCTTGGGCTACTATCCCCCAGGCAGGGAAGATCAGTCAGAACTTCCCTGCACTTCACCATGGGCAGGATCACACACTGTAAATTTTACTTCCTTGTGAATGCTCACTGAGCAGTGCCATGTGTGGATGTTATCCCTCTGCTCGTTTCTCATCCAGCTTTCACAGAAAATCCTTATGAACTCACTTAGAAAGAACATTTTGAGGGAGGCAGGGCTCATATAATGTCTTTTGATGGAAGAAGGGTTTACAAATTCAGAGGAGAGCTGTCACTCTGCTCTGGAAGGAAGGGGCTGTGTGTGTGCAGCTCCAAGCTGGAATCAGCTTCTGTTTCCAGGCACTGCCACATCCCTTTAAAGCACAGGCACTGCTGTGATTCTGGGCTCAGCAGTGGCACTCACTGAGACAGTTTCTAACCGCGGTTAAATGGAAGTGCTTTGAAAACAGGAGCTGGAATTTTCCTATTTTACAGAAATGCTTGTAATGCTTTCAGTGGAACAGTGGAACTGGTTGGTTGTTTTTCTTGTTGTTTTTTTTTTTTTTTTTTTGTTTTTTTGGTTTTTTTTTTGTTTTGTTTTGTTTTTTTTTTTTTTTTTTGTAATTATAGGATCTCTCAGCCTGGCCATATAGAGCTGCTTCTTGCTTTGGGGGTTACACAGCCAGAACTATTGCTGGGCTCCAGGCAGAAGCTGGGGTTGGTTTCTGAGAATTACACCCAGCAACGCTGTGTGTGCTGATGCTCTCTCATGCATTGATGAGGACAGTTTGTTTTTGTCTCATTGCCAGGCTTGTTTTCTTTTGTCAAGCATTTCTTAGGTGCAATTTATGAAGTATTTCTTTTACTTTCAGTATGGGGATGAGTTAGGGAATGTTTGAACAGGGAATATCAGCTGGTTTCCAAAGCTGGGTGAGTTTTCCATAGCAAGAAGGGGTGACAGAATGTTCCCATTCCATGGCCATGACCCTGCATCCCCACAGAACAGAACATAAATAATTCACAGATGTTGCACTGCTCCACAACCCCTGCTTAGCCTCAGCAGCAGCCTCTGCACTCTGCTGAGCTGGGAATGCACAGATTGGGACCTGGATAGAGTTGGCAGCTTGGGATTGAAATATCCCAAGTGCATTCTGCTGGTCAGCTGAGCCAGAGGCACTCAGTGGCAGTGCTGGCCCTGGGGCACTGGTGGGAGCCCAGCTGCTCTCGTGGGAAGCAGCACAGGGATTTTTCCCAGCAAATCAGCTATGAGTGCTGCTGAAAGGCCTTATCTGGCCTTGCATGGAGCGTGTCTGAGAGGTGGGAAAGGGAGAAGGAAACAGGCTCTGGGTGTGCTTCACTTCACCCTCCTCCCACAGCATCTGTGCTGCTGCAGAGAGGGAAGGTATCTGTGCTCCTCTTTAGCCTCTTTGCTTCTCCTGCTCTGGGAGTGATGGCTGACAGCTTTTATAAATGGACATCCTTTCCCCATGGGGAGAGCACAGTTAAATTACCCATCCCTGGCTGTTTCTGCTCTGTGCCTTTGAATTTCAGCAGGAACCACAGGCAGTGGGTGTGTTTGCCCCAGATCCAAGGAGCTGCTGGTCTGTGTGAGCCTCCCTTGGAATGGAGCAGGGTTTGTGATCCTGCAGGCTGCATCTCCCCGCAGCTCCAGGGCCTGTGCTTGCTGAGGGGCTGCTGCAGGGAGCTGCTTTCAGGTGTGGAGGTTATCAGGAGTGCCTTGCTCCAGCCCTGGTGTTTGAGACGGGGATCACAGGCAGCTCCTTCAGCTCTGCTCTCACTGCCGAGGGCTGCAGGAGCCAAACGATCAAACTGCATCTGTCCCCAGGGCAGGGAGGGATTGCTGTGAACACACCTGGCCACAGGGACCCTGCAGAAGGTTTTCTTCCTCGGATGCTGTTCCTGCTTTCAGTCTCTTTCCACTGATGTGTTTTTATGCTCTGCTTTTTTCACTCCACTCCGACTCACTCGGGTGCCTTTCAGCTGCTCTTTGCCCTGCTTTGAGTTGTTTAATCCTGATGGTTTCTGAGTCTTTCCTCTGAAGTGCCCTGTCCCTCCCACAGGCACAGAATACAGGGCCACAAGCACAGGTCACACTGAGCTAAGAACAGCCATAACATCTCAGAATCACAGAAACCACAGAATCACAGAATGGATGGGGTTGGAAGGAACCTTAAAGCTCATCTCATTCCACCCCTGCCATGGGCAGGGACACCTTGCCCTTGTGACCTCAGAGGAGTTACTCAGAGCGAGTTCTGTTTCAAACCAGCCCTGCACTACCAGCCCTGCACCTGGCTGCACTTGGGGTAGCTCCTGAGCAGGGAGAACAGCTGGATCTTGTCCTGTTTGCAGGGTGAATTGTCCAGATGCATACCCAAATCCAGGCCAGGTCTGTATCTGTGTGCATGTACCTGTACAAATGAACAAAACATTTTTCCTTCTGTTTCACTTCTGTTTTCCTTCTGTTTCTGGGAAAGCTCCAGTCTGGGGCTCTGCTTGTGCTTTGCAGTTTGATAATTGGGTTTTTTTGACGTGTTTTCCTCTCTGAGTCTATTTTGTGAAGAGATTGGGAGCACAGAGGCTGCATGGCCACTGACTTCCTCTGGCTGCTTCTGGGCTTCTTCTTTCCCTTTGAACTTCTCCCATTATGAGAGGCCAGGCTCAGAAACTGTGCTGTTTCCACCAAATCATCTCAGTGTCTGTAATTCCCATTTATTTGATATTTTCCTGCTCGCTAATTAACTTTTTCTATTAGTCCAACTCCATCATAAGGTGTCAAGGGAATCCAGTGTAGCTCTGAACTTCTGTTTCTTTTAGTTTTGAAATCTCTTATATCCTTAAGTAGTAGCAGTTGATCTCTGTGCCTTTGGAGATCAGATGCCTTTTAAAATTTCTGTTTCACATAAGATCTGAACTTGCTCAGGAAGATGAGATCAGGGCATTTATTGCTTGCCTTTGCCCTCACTCACATGGGCTGGCTGGGTTTCCTTAGATCTGTGTGCACTGCATGGCTTGGAGGGCTCAGATATCTCAAATATCTCCTTCCCCAGGTGGATAAACACAGAATTCTTCCACAACAAATGCTGTGCTGTGCCTCAGCTCTCACCACAACCTTTGTTGCAAGGGCTCTTCAGAGAGAGTGCAGCTTTCTTCAGTGAGTTCAAAGCCCTTAACTGTGCTCAGAGCAGAGGATTTGGTGTACAAGCAGAGCCCTTGTGTCACACAGCCTGAGGTGTCTCCTTAGACCTGAGATCACTTCTGGGGGACATGCAGGTGTTCTGGAGCCCAGCTCTTCCCAATGCCCCCAGTAAGAGACTGCAGGAGGCTGTCCTTAGAGCTTTTCATGGTTGTTGATTGTTTCTTATCTCAGGAATGTTTTGTCCAGCTAACAGCAATCTGTCCAGCCAGGCATCCAGGGCAGAATCTGCCTAAGAAAGACAGGGCTTATCTTTTATATTCTAAATTACATACTAGGTATTTACAAATGACTCCCAATGCAATTCTTGTAACATGGTCCAGCTCTGTTCCATCCAATCTGAAAGTGCCAGCATGTCATCCAGCATGGATGACACAAAGAAGGAGGAAGAGGTAACCACCCCCCAAATTCTCCATCTTGGCCACGTGCCCCTTATTGTAAACATTCTAGAAATCTGCTAATTCTACATTCTAACAGTCTAATTTACACTCTACTTATTTTTGCAGCTTGCATTTCTTCTCTCAATGTTGGTAAATTGTTCCAAGGAGCTGGGCCAGCACAGCATCCTCCCCACAGCCTTTCACACCCAGCAGCACCTGCTGGTTTTATTTCCTCTCCTTTCTGTGAGCAGGGCTGGGGCTCTGTCCTGCACAGCTCCCAGCACCCCTGATGCCTTTCCTGGGTGTCTCCCCTGTTCCAGAGAGCTCTGGGAAGAGCAGGGGCTGGAGCTGGCTGGGTGAAGGTGGGAGCTGGGGTAGGGGCTCACAGGGCCTGCTCCCTCCTGAGCCTCAGTGGCACCTGGGGGACCAATCTTCTGCCTCTCACTGTCCCCAGCAGCCTTGCATGGCCCAGGTACAGGTCCTGAGGACACTTTCTGCTCAGGGTGTCATCTCTCTGCAGAGAAACATCCCTTGGAAAGGTTTGTTTTAAGCTTTTAATTACCAAAGCTTTACGTAAGAGTTTTGTTCTCTTCAGGCCTGCTGTGTTCAGAGGAGCTGGTGTCACCCATTTTGAGCTCAGTCACTGCTGGAAATTCCTTGAATTCCTTGCTCACATCACAGAGATTATTCACTTTGGACACTGGTGTGAGGTGTGTGAAGTGGTTGTTTTTAGAGCAGGATTAAATTCCAGGAGCTGCCCAAAATTATTTGGCATTAAGATTTCTCAGGAGACATCTAATTTTTCCTTGCAATGTGTATTTTTAAGAATGAGTATTGACTTACACTGGGTGCAAATGTTTCACTCATGGTAAGACATCCCAATGTTTAGTATTATTTAGTGTATTTAGTATATTTAGTATTACTAAACATCTCAAGGTTTAGTATTTTCCCTGCTTTAACTCCATGGGTGATTTCACCTGTTCTTGGACACACACACACACACAGACATGGAATCACAGAATCGTGGAATGAAGTGAAGGGACCTACATGAATCATGCAGCCCAACCCCTGGCCCTGCACAGACAGCCCAACAATCCCACCCTGTGCATCCCTTTGAGCTCTGCCAGGCACCCCCACACTCCTCTTCAGGCATGTGAAAAACCATTCCTGGTGCTCCTCCCCAGAATTCCTGCTCTGAGGGATGGGCTGCTGCTGTTCCTGGCAATGCAGAGCCCAAATTTCTCTTTTGCTGACCTGGGACTGGTGCAGCTCTGGCTCTGCTGAGCCCCTGCACTTCCACAAATAAAGCTCTGCTTTGGCACAGCCTCCCAGGGGGAGCACCAGCAGCAATTCCCTGATGGATCAGCTTGCAGTGCATCCCTGTGATCAATTAATCAATTAACATGGAGATAAAGCCTGGGCACGGTCAGGGTGATGCCAGCAGGCAGCAAGGGGGCATTGCTGATGCCACTTCTGCCCTGCCAACTGCTGTGTGACACAGCCCAGGGGATGCAGCACCTGGGATGTGGGAACACTCAGGACCTGCTGGGAGCACCTGGAATGTGGAACCACCAGCTCTGGGCACACAGAACTCACTGACAACACCTGGGATGTGAAACCCCCAGCACTGGGCAGCCCTGGGTGTGGTCAGCGTTTGGAGCTTCCCGAGGCTCACAGCAGGTGTGGGGCCAGGAGCCAAGCCATGAATAATTCATATTCTCCCTCTGTGAGAGTGGCTGGTGACCAAAATGTTGTCCCTGGGAGAGAGCTGTCCCTTGCAGGTGAGCTGGCTCCAGCTGGATAAATCCATTGCCTGCAATAACTGCTTCTTTCTTCCTGAGTTAGTAACAGAGCATAGGGGAGTCTTTAACCTGGCTCTTTTTTTTTAAAGAACTTGTAGTGAAATCCTGGCTGTGCTGAAGTGATTGGAGTTCTGCCACCAACTCCATCCCCATTCTGCTTTAGCAGCTCCAGCACAGCCAGGCACTGCTCTTTTCACCGTGCTCTGCCAGATCCATTTGGTCATTGTCCTTCCATTCCTCCCCAAATTCTTAGGGACTTGGAACAGGAAATTCTGTTTTCTAGCACCTCATTTTTAAGGTCTGCATGAGAACCATTTTCAGAAGGCAAATCAGTGAAGTTTGACCCTGTACACCCTGGACTGCTGGGAATAGGCAGCTCCTAGTGGGAAATTCAGGGAGCAGTTCAGGTTCTGGGCAGGGTTAGAGGGGCTGGTCCCTCCCAGTCCTGCAGCTTCACCTTCTCCCTGACTACAAAGCCACATTTTGGGATCAAAGTCATTTCCCCTTCCAGCACCAGGCCCCGGTTTGCTGCCCCACTGCTTCCATCCACCCCCTGATTCCTTTGGTTTTACACTAAATCCTTTTGGTTTTTCCCTCTGAAAATGGCCACAGCTCCTTCCTTGCATCGTGGCCCCGGGTTTCTTCCCAAAGTCCCCAGTTTGTGCAGAGTGCCAGGAGAGCCATCCCTGGGGGCAGGAGCTGGCCTGGGCTGTCCAGGCACAGGACACATCTGCAGGTTCCCCTGTACAGGCCAGCCCAGCAGCCTGTCCAGTATCCTGCTGCCCTGGGGCTGCTCTGGCTTCAGGGGGACAAAGCCTGGCGTTGGCACGGGGATGACGTGAGAGAAAGGTGTCACAAATCCTTATCTGAGGGAAAGGTGTCACAAATCCTTATCCTGGCAGGGACAGTGCTGCTCCAGCCAGGGAGGTTTGTGTTCTCAGATAAGAGAGGTGTCGTCACAGGAAGGATTCTGGAGTGTCTCATATCCTTGTGCAGGTGATTAGGATTCTGGTGACATCAGTGGCACTAATTGTACCCAAATGGCTGCACACACACAAGAGACCCAAATATCCCAGTGAGTCTGTTCTCCTGGAGCTTTGCAGTGGGCAGTGAGCCAGCTGGAGCCAGGGGACTGTCACCAACCAAATCCTTCCTCTCTTAGGTGGGACTGACCTCCCACCACCTCAGGGCTTTATGGAAATAAACTGGATCCCACTCAGCACCGTGACTGAACTGGCACAGAACAAACCAGAACAAACCTCTCATGTTTTGTTCTGCTGCATCTGAACAGTCCTTTTTCCCTCTGTTAGCCATGAGGAGGGTGAGGAGTGAGCACTCAGGACACCCAGACTGGGCTGTTTAGGGGATGAGGAGGTGACAGCTCCAGCACTGCTGAGCTCACATTGCTTCAGTCACAGACAAAACAGGCAGGGCTGCTTTGGACACTTCTGCCCCATTTATCTCATGCATGGTCTGACAGGACAGGCATCACTTTTCTGGGATTTCTTCACTATGTCTGGAGTAAAGTCTCCTCCCTTACAGGTGTCTGGCACCCAAAATAATTTCCTCGTTGTGACCATCAACCAATCCAGTGAGTGGCTCTTGTTACCATCCCTCCAGGAAGAAAACCAAAATGGGTTTAAATTCATTCTGTCAGGTACCTCAGCTGTGCAGTTGTTTGTGGCAAGGATCAAAGGCTGAAATGTTGTTCTGGACTCAGGGTTTTATCCTCAGAGAGGGCAGCAGGCTCTGGGTTGGGAATGTCTGGGAGGACTCAAGACTCTCACTTCTCACCAGCTTCAGTTGTTCCAGGGAATGTTCACTTGAATGATCTCAGTTATTTTTTAGGAAAGGGTTGTAAAATCTCCATGCAGGAGGCAAGGAAGGTGATGTCATCAAACCCATTCAGAGAGAAACAATCCCAGGAGAAGGGGGCAGAACGAGGAGAGGCAGCCTGACTGCAGTGCAAGGTGGTCTGAGACTCAATCTGAGCAGAAATCAGGCTGGGAGGGACCTGTGGAGGTTCCTCCTGCTGCTTACACAAAGCCAACCTCAATAGAGGGAATGGTCCAGGGCCTTTTCCAGCTGAATTCCAAGGGTGGAGACCCCTCAGCCCCCCTGTATTCCTGTTCCAGTGTTTTGCTGTCCCACTGTGATTTTTCCTGTCAAACCATTTTGTCTCCTTTGCCAGACAGCTCCATGAACAGCCCTGTTGTGTCCCCTCTGCTGGGGTGTAGGGTCTCTTTTAGCCTCTTCTGCTCAGGCTAAACTCAATTTTGGGTAGAACTGGTTTGTTCTGTCCCATTTCCATACCCCCAGTTTCTCCAGCTCCTGTTGTGTGCCCCATCCCACCCTGCCCTCTCCAAGTCCCTGCCTTGGGACTGCCATTAAAACAAGTGGAATGAAGTGTTTTGGAGTTATCCACCCTGATTTAGTGTTCTCTGAGTGATTGCACTCTCAGAGTGTCTTGGATGAGTGTCCAAAAGGAGCCCAAGCCACTGTGGGCCAGTAAATGATGGTGCTACACCAGCTCCTGACCCAGCACCAGCTCCTCCTTCCCTCAGGAGCAAACAAAAGCAGTCCAGGCCTGGCCCAAGGCTCAGCACCCCTCTCCCATGGCTGCCACCTTCTCCTCTCTCTGGGCCTGGCTCAGCACAGTCTGTGCTCTCCTGTCCTTGCAAACACCAATCCCTTCACCCCACGAGGATCAGTCTGTGTGCACACACTGAAATCCCAACAGGGGTTGGTTATGCCCTCCAGGTCTGCTCTCTCTACCACCAACAAATAATCAAAAAAAGGGTAAAAATATCCTGATTCTGTACAGGCTGGTGCTGAACTAATGTGATCCTCCTCGGAGCCTCTGAGATCCTCCAAGAGTTCCTTCTGTGGAGCACATTAGTATTGCAATCCATTATGCACAGGGACAGGAGTCTGGAGAGGAAATGATTTGGAAAATGGAACAGACCCAGGTCCCAAACTATTTCTCATCTGAAAGCCCAGAAATGTGGCATTTAAGGGATGCCAGTGGATATGAGCAACAGCAGCATCCCTCTTGTTAATGTGCAATGAGGGGATATCTCCTCCTGACACCTTCCCTGAGACCTGAGTCACATGTGTGACTCCACACATGTTCTCTGTGCGGGGAGAAAAGAGCTTTTCAAACTCCACCACCTTTCAAGTGCCACTGTCCCTCACAGCCCACACAAGCCGCCCCTTTCCTGCTTTTCCCAAGGCTCAGGAGAGAACCTGGGGCTGCCCTAGGAAAATCAGAGCACTTCATGCAGTAATTATTTCACTGTGTCCATCATATTCACTGAGGGGGGAAAATCTTGGAGTGTCCAAGGGGAAAACACTGGCTGCAGCTGAACTGGGTTATATTCCTTTTTCCTGG
Source organism: Erithacus rubecula (assembly GCF_903797595.1). Lineage (NCBI taxonomy): Eukaryota > Metazoa > Chordata > Aves > Passeriformes > Muscicapidae > Erithacus > Erithacus rubecula. The sequence continues at coordinate 1,327,607 of NC_136672.1, forward strand.
GAATAACAGGGAGAACTCAGCCATTAGAGCAGCCCCTGATGGCACAGAGCTCCAGGTAGGCTCAGAGCTGTGTTGACATCAGCCCCTGGGAGCTGCTTAATCAATTTTTCTGGCTCTCCTTTAAAAAACACTCCCAGCACTGCTGGGGTTTGAGCTTTGTGCAGAAAAAACAGAGAATTCAGGATGTGGAGATCACACTTCTGATATGAGTCAGTTTTAAAGGAGTTTGGCTCAGGCAGGGCAGTTTTGGAATCACTTTTTGGAGGTGCCAGGGCTGGGGGCAGAAGTGGTTCCTGCTGGAGGCAGTGCCAGGAGCAGTTTGTGTGCTCTGGGAAATGATGGAGAGGTACCATAACCCTGGACTGGAGTGGAATAGAGGGAGCAGATGAGATACAAATAATAGCCAGGCAAGCCTGGAAACACTTGCAGCAGACACACAGAAACAGAGCTTTTAACCATATATTTAAATGTTATTATTATTGCTATCATTGCCTTTTCCTCTGCTGATGGTAGAAATCCAGCTACTCCTGGATCCTCAGACCGTGCAAGTACCAATACTGAATTCTAGCCGTGTGAAAATACATTTTTTCCCTTTTTTTTTTTCCTGTCTCCCCAGGGCTCTGGCTGACATCCTAAGGCAGCAGGGACCAATCCCAATTGGACACTGTGAAAGAGAGACTATCTCGGCCATAGATACCTCCCCCAAAGAAAACACCCCAGTCAGGACCTCCTCCAAAAACCACTACACCCCAGTGCGCACCTCCAAGAGCAACCCAGGTGAGTGCTGCTGCCCCAGGAGCCAGAACAGCCTGGCAGCAGGCTGGGAACACAAATGGAAATGGCCCATGGCAGCAGGGAGGGGTGGGGATGGTCCTTCCAGGTTTCTGCTGAGCACACAGTGGTTCTTCTCTCCAGGCATTTTAAAAATTCACGACTGCTGAGGGTGGAGTGCAGGTTGGAGCTGGTGAGGGTGTTGGGCTGTGTGTTTCTCACAAAACACACCTGCTGGGCTCCCTGTTAGCATGGCACTCTCTGGCATGGTGCAAGAAAGAGCAGTTTGTTGAAGGGAGCCAAATAAATAAGACAATTAAATAAGACAGTTTGTGAAAAACAAAATACAGACAGTTCCATTGGCCAGAGAAGGAGACACCTCTTGTCCCAGGCTTCTCACTGATCCAGCAGGTGTTTATCTTTTGTTATAATTCCTTCTCTTATGTTGACAGTAGAGAAAAATCTCTAGCTTGGGAAAAATCCTAGCTGAGCCTGAGAAAGCTAGACTGGAAAAATCCTGTAAGATTCTCCCTGTCTGTAATGGCCACAGTCTGACAGAGCAGCTGAGGAGAGAGGATTCCAAAGGGCTGGGGCTGCCTCGTTCAGGCAGGTGAGCTGCAGGGATGGGACAGTGCAGAAGGTGACCCAGAGGGATCCCAGCAGCTCCAAGAGGTGCTTCAAGAGCACTGAACTAGGAATTAGGGCACCTGTTAGGTTGTTTTCAGCTTCTTTTCATTAAAAAAATTGAATTATTTTTGCCTTGATTTCCCCAGTGGCCCAGGGATTGCAGCCTCTTGGCTACAGACATTGTTGTGATTGATTTCATGCTCCATGGATGGGTAATTGCCATTGTTCAGTGGGGTGTGGCAGGTTCTCCATCACTGCTGGGCTGCATGGGGGACTCTGCTGCACCTAGATGTGCCCTCCTCCCTCACAGGCTGTTCAGCTGCCTGGAAGGTTCTGGTGGCGTTTCCTGCCCAGTGTCACCCAGTTCTGCTTGTGGTTCCTGCTGGGGAAGGTTCTGGAGGAAGCAGTGGGAGCTGTGGGCTCAGCTGGCTCAGCAGGGCTGGTCTGTGGCTGTTTGAAGGGTTTTGGTGCAATGTCCTCAGCCTGTGCAGACAGGTGACAGTGCCCTCTGAAGCCTCCCCTGCTGTTGGGAACAGAACATTTTCCCTGAGAACTGAGGATTCCTTTGCTTTCCGATTTCCAGCCCAAAACCAGGCAGCCCTGTGATCTTGTGTGTAAATTTGGATCTGTGAGATAAAACCTTGGTCTGGAGAACAGCCTTGAGGTGAACTGTGTGGAAGAGGGAGGTGATTCTGCCAATCTGGGGCTTGGAACTGGCTCTAGAGAGGATTTGTGGTTGTGCCCCAGGGTAGAAACACGAGGAATGAGGGATTGTGGCCAGTGACCAGGGACAGCTGTGACATCACCCTTAGGGGGACAAGGGTCCAGAGAATGATTCCTGAGGGCTGGGGGAGCTGAAAAGGGGCTCAGCCTGGAGAAAAGGAGGCTCAGGGGAACTTGTGGCTCTGCACAGCTCCCTGACAGGAGGGGACAGCTGGGGGGGTCGGGCTCTGGAAACAGGGACAGGGACAGCAGGAGAGGGAACAGCCTCAGGCTGGGCCAGGGGAGCTCAGGGTGGGCAGCAGCAGGAATTTCCCCATGGAAAGGGAGGGCAGGAACTGGAAATGTCCAGGGAGGGTTGGAGTGCCCATCCCTGGAGGTGTCCAAGGAATTCCTGGATTGGCACTCAGAGCTCTGGGCTGGGGGCAAGGTGGGGATCAGGCACAGAGTGGATTCAGTAATCTGGGATGCCTTTTCCAGCCTTGATAATCCTGGCATAATTGAAGATAATGATAATAATCTATGGCATGAACACCTTCTGGAGACACTCTGTCTCTTCCCCCTGGCTCCCATTGTTCACTCAGGGCACACAAACACAGAGGAAGGTGCAGAAGGAATTCTTTGCTCACAGGAGGGACCAGCTGGGTGTTGAAATCTGCCTTAGGTGTTGTGTTCAGACACTGGCAAATCTGAGAGGAGAGAGATGGGAATGTTTGGAGGGGAACTGCTGACTGCAGAGTCTCTGCCTGTTGTCTCTGGGGAACTGAGGATTCCAAGAAGTTTTTAAGACTTTCTAGTGCAGAAGTGAGACACAGAAGGATGCCAGGAGCAGAGCACAGAGTGGTGACCAAATCACCACATGGCAGAGGGACAGCACCCAGCCAGGAGCTGCTGGTCCTTGCTGAGCACTGGGACAAGATATCAAAGCCAAGAGGAAAGAAAGGAAAGGCAGGATGTGAACAGCACCCAGCCTCTGCTTGGGTTTGTGCCTGGAAAGGCTGACCTGGAACAGAGACTGAGGGAATATAATTGGTATTTATTGAGAAGATTCACCTTGGGCAGTGCAACAACCTGGGCTGCACCCAAATCAAATCCCAGATGGATCCTGGTCAGGAGTCTTTGCACTTTTATAAATTTTGGTTTGTCTACACATTGGGGTCAATTATCCAACCACAGCCCCAGGCTATGAAATCTCACTGGCTTGCCCCCTTCCCTTTGACATTATTTATGTTTTTTGGGTACCAGTTGTCCTTGATTCTCCAGCTGGGAAGGGATTGCTTTGTCACCACCCTGTGAAGAGAATTTACTAACACCTAATATGAAGTTTCAGAGTTACACACCAAGCAGCAGAGACTCTGAAAAAGATAAAAGCTAAACCTCCAGGCATCATTTCCCTGCTGCCTTGGGTGATGTTTGCCCAGGCTGTGTGAGGAGGAAAGGCCATCAGAGTCCTGCTGGAACAGGCAGGAGTGCAGTAAAAGAAAACACCCCCAAAGGCAGAAGGGAGGGCAGTCCCAGCACAGCCTCCCTCCCTGGCAGCTGCAGGCACTGCTCCTGGGGCAGCCAGATAGAATGAGCCCTCTGCAGCCCTGCCAGGGCTGGGGAGGCAGAACTCACCCAAAAGAACTTGTTCCTGGCTCAGCTGTGGCCACCATCACCTCATAGATCAGGGCAGACAGAAAGCTGATCACTTAAAGGGATCATAAAACAGCTTTACAGTGATGCTTGCTTGTAATGTTTTCTTGTAATGTTTTATGGTCAGAGCAGAGCAGTGCTCTGTGGTGTCTGTGCTCAGTTGCTGAGCTAAACTTCAGATTATTGTTGGGAAAAGTATGTGTTGTTGTAAATGGAATATAACTGGTCAGCCTTGGTGTGGAGTAGAAAATCACCAGTGCTTGTTTTTTGGGGAGAAAGAGAAGAAAAGGGAAAAAAAAAAAAAAAAAAAAAAAGGAAATAGGGACAGCTGGAGGAAAAAGAGGTGGTAATATGGAATAGTAGGATCCAGGCAAGGCAGTGCTCACTGGTGCTGCAAATTGGCTCAAGGAGCCCACAGCTGCAGGGTTTGTTTTTGGAAAGCAGCAGGTCTGGGGGCTGTGGCTTGTCTGAGGAGCCAGAGGAGGAGAGGTTAAGCAGCCAGAAAGGATTGTCCTCACTGCACAGCAGCTGATTGAGTTTTGTGTTTGTTTGACTTGGAACTTTTGTTTCCAAACTTATAATTGGAAGGGTGCCCCTAAGTCTTGCTAAATAAACCTTGGCTTCATTTTTCCATTAGGCTGGCTTGGTGTCAGTGAGCAGGATGATTGTGGGTGACAGTGACAAATGGAGGGGGGCTGTGCCTGAGGCTGCAGAGCCCCAGCAGAGCAGCCTGAGCAGGATCTGCCCAGGGCAGGGTGGGGAGGAGCCCATCTCCCACTGCCAGCTGCTGCTCCAGATGAATTCCAGACTGGTTTGGGTTGGGAGGGATCTTACAAACCTCCAGTGCCACCCCTGCCGTGGCAGGGACACCTCCCACTGTCCCCAGCCCCAGTGTCCAGCCTGGGCACTGCCAGGGATCCAGGGACAGCCACAGCTGCTCTGGGGGCATCACCATCCTCACAAGGAGGAATTATTTCCTTAAATATCTGATCTAGATCTACCTTCTTTCAGCTCAAGACCATTACCTCTTGTCCTGTCCCTCCATCCTTTGTAAAGTCTCTCTCCATCTTCTCCACAATCAGGTCACCCCAAAGCTTCTCCTCTCCAGGCTGAGCACCCTCAGCTCTCCCAGCCTGAGAATATTTTGGAAGGCCTTTCAAAATGCTTGAAATATTTCTGGGCTTCAAAGGATATTTGAAAGCCTTTTGGAACTCAGATGCAAACTCAGAATGTGGCAAAGCAAAGCTCTGAAAGCTGCACAGAGCTGGGCCCATGGAGCTCTCTGAGTGCCCTGGGAGCAGAGGGGTGCCAGGGTCATCTCATGGCTCTTCTCCAAGCCAAGGACAAACCACAGATCACCCCAAGGAAGGCTTTGAAACATCTGGATGATGTAAATCACTGTTCTGGGTTTACTAAATCCTTATGGATCAGGTGGACTCAAATCCTGCCCCACAGCTGGTAGAAATCTCTGATCCTGCAGCACAGGATGTGTCTGATGTTTTCCTTTGTCCTCAGCCTCCTCCTGGCTCTTCCACACTGACTCTTCTCTTTCTATACAGCTCTCTTGGTATCTACCCCAGCCTGGGAGAAAAGGGATATTCAGGAGCATTTGGGAAGCCAAATCTCTTCAGGACAGGGATGTCCCTGTCACCCTTGTGAAATGCTTTCAGCATTGAAGGGTCCTCAGATGTCCCCTACTCCAACATGAGGCAAGGAGGAAAATCTGTGCCTGGAATGCTGGTATCTCTGAGCAGGAGGCTGGGAGAGCAATGACAAGACCTTTTTGCAGGAGGAAAGACTCTGGCCTAGATTTATATTCTGTTGGGCTCTTCATTCTCACTTGTCTCTCCAAGGGGATGCAGGTCTGGATCCAGCTCCAGAGGCTGACCACAGGGAGACTTTTCCCAGGGTTAAAATCTTCTCTCTTCACCTGTGCTGGGGACAGCAGGAGCTGCAGGTGTGGAGAAGAGCTCATTGCCAGGATCACCACTTGGAATGCAGCAAACAACACAGGCTGGTGCTCTGATTAGCCTGATCTATCTGGGGAAGGCTTTTAATAAGCTGTTGGAGTCAGGGTGTTCCAGAGATGGATGCATTCAAAGTGCTGCTTTCAGCAGAGCCTCGCACCCAGAGGCACATTCTGAGCTCCTTCTGAATGAGAACAAATGCAGGAGAGGCCTTTCATCTTCGTGGAAATTGTGGCAAACATCTCCAGCCAAACCCAGAGGGTGGGGAGCACTTCTACCCTGAGCACCACGTGGGGAAGGGGCTCTGCCCCTGGCCCTGCTCCCGTGGGCTCAGCAGGGCTGTGGTCCTTTCCTAAATCCCAGGGGGATCCAGATTCATTCCAGGTTATCAATTCTTTTTCTAAAGCCCAGGGGGATCCAGATTCATTCCAGGTTATCAATGCCTTCCCTAAATCCCAGAGGGATCCAGATTTATTCCAGGTTATCAATGCCTTCCCCTAAAATCCTAGGGGATCCAGATTCATTCCAGGTTGTCAATGCCTTCCCTAAATCCCAGGGGATCCAAGTTCCCTCTGGTTTATCAATGCCTTTCCTAAAGCCCAGGGGATCCAGATTCATTCCAGGTTATCAATGCTTTTTCTAAAGCCCAGGGGATCCAGGTTCCCTCCAGGTTATCAATGCCTTCACTACATCCATCCTTTCTCCTTTCCCCTCCTCCCTTCCCCCAAATCAGCTGAGCTCTGTTTCAAACTCTTCCTTTCTTCATTCACGGAATTAGCGAGCTTCTCCCCCAAATCCCCAGCAACTCTTTGAATTAATTTGCCGAGGATCAGTGCAGGGATGTGTGTGGAAGGCGTTCCAGTCCCTGCTGTTCGCAGTTTGTGTTGTCATTTACAGCTGTTCAGGGGAATACAAAGCAGGTGTAAAACGATCCCCCGGTCGTTTTCCAGCCCCTGCACTGTGTTGTGAGAAACTACTTAAGGTGCAGGTGGGTGAAGAATTAGGGAAACCACCTGGAAAGCACCCAGAGTGTTCTAGGAACGGGGTTTTTCTATTCTCTGTACTCCTCTTGCTATTCCCTGACATTTGAGAAGAAAGGAACAGGATCAACTTGAGGATTTGTAGGAGCTGAGGCAAGTCAGAGCCACTCCATCTGCTTTTGCTGCCAGCACATCCCATGGCATGGAAAGCCCCAATGCCTTCCCTCCCAGAAAAATCCCAAAGGGATCCCAAAGCATTTTTTGAGCCACCCGAAAATGTCAGAGTTTCTTTCTCAGAACATTTCAAGGGGAAGAGTTACTCAGTGTCCTGGCACTTGAAATAGCATTGCCAAGGGGAGGATGGGTCCAGCAGGGTGGGGAGAGCTGGATGCTGCTGGGATGGGGGAGCTGAGAGTACACACACTGCTCTGTCCTGTGGGGTGCAGGATTTAGGATACTCACCCTGGACACCAGCTGCTCTGTTCTGTGGGGTGCAGGATTTAGGATCCTCCCCTTGCACACCAGCTGCTCTGTCCTGTGGGGTGCAGGATTTAGGATCCTCCCCTTGCACACCAGCTGCTCTGTCCTGTAGGGTGCAGGATTTAGGATCCTCACCTTGCACACCAGCTGCTCTGTCCTGTGGGGTGCAGGATTTAGGATACTCATTTCCACCATGGCTGGACAGAGATGCTCCTCCTGCATCTCCCCATGGGCTCCTTCAATCCTGTGTCCTCAGCCAGGCTGAGATTGGAAAGCAGCTTCCAGTGCTCACTGGAAAGTTGGAAGTGTTGCCCCAGTCAGCTCTAGAACCCAGAGGAGCACAGGAGAAGGGATTGGAAAGGCAGGAGAAAGAGCTGGAATGCAAACTGCTTAATTGCCCTGGTTCCAAATGGATCTGTTTAACTGCTAAAAATATTCCTTTGTTTATCTTTTCTTAACCTTGCTGCTTTGGACATCCAGGCTCCCCCTTGCACAGCTGCCAGTGTTCAGTTGTGGGAGGTTTGGCTGCCCAGGAGCCCATCCTGTGGTCCCAGAGCCTCCTTCCCTGCTGCCTCTGGATATTGGTTTGTTCTGCTCTCCTGAGCCTTTTACTGAGCTGGAAAGTTTTAGGGTAATCTGTGTAAAAGAACCTCTGGGGAAACTCTGCCCCACTAACAAGGCACAGGAGACAATAAAATATCCCCAGTGCCAATTTATTTGCCAGTGAACTTTCTGGGGGCTGAAAAGCAGCAGCATTTGCAGTAATTTCTTGTGTCTCATTCCCAAATATCCCTCGTGACTGATGTCAGGGGTTTGTGTGTTAAAGCAGCTAACAAGTGACAAATCTGAGAAAAAGATTGACAAAAGCAATCAGGAAGTCTGGCTGTTGTGAGGAAACAAAGGAGGAGGTGGAGGGTGTAAGTGTGTGCACACAGAGGGGATAATGACACTCGAAGCTGCAGCACAGCAGCAGCATCCAGAGTCACAGGACAAACCCCAGGTGCTGCTGCAAGAGTTTTGGTGGAATTTAGCATTCCTTGGGCAGAGAGCAGGCCCAGAGCCACAGGGCCAGTGTGGTGCTTATCAGCCAGGTGGGATCTGCAAACTGGGGGTTACTATGGCAACTGCTTCATTTTAAATTATTTTTTAAATCCACTCTAATGGAAGTAGTGAGCAGGAGGGAGGGCTAAACCCATAGATTTACTCTGAAACAAAAGCTCCCTGTGCAACTTGGCCTGCTGAGAGCTCCACACCAAAACACTGGGACAGTGTGGGAGTGCACTGGAGCAGGATTTTCTGGCACAGTGCTCCAGTGGAGAAGAAGCATTGATGTGGAAAAGTCAGGGAGTCCTGTGCAGGCTGTATCCAACACGTTGGAGGGGCTCTGGGGATGCTCTGAGTGATGCTGAAATTGCTCCAGAGCAGCTCCCAGGCCTCCCCTGCACTCCACTGGGAGCACCAGGCTGATTCGCAGAGCCAGGTGCTGGCACCACAGCATGGCCTGGGCTGGAAGGGACCTTAAATCCCACCCAGTGCCACCCCTGCCATGGCAGGGACACCTTCCACTGTCCCAGCTGCTCCAGCCCCAGTGTCCAGCCTGGCCTTGGGCACTGCCAGGGATCCAGGGGCAGCCACAGCTGCTCTGGGCACCCTGTGCCAGGGCCTGCCCACCCTGCCATGGAGGAATTTCATCCTGATCTTCAATCTCAATCTCTCCTCTTTCAGTTTAAAACCATTTCCCTTCATCCCACACTTCCTGGGATTTGTGACAGCTGCTGGGTATAGGAGCAAATCATGGGGCTGATGGGATAATGGGATCCTGGGAAGTGGGGTGGATGGATGGATGGATGGATGGATGGATGGATGGATGGATGGATGGATGGATGGATGGATGGATGGATGGGGATGAATGGATGGATGATGGATGGATGGATGGATGGATGGATGGATGGATGGATGGATGGATGGATGGATGGATGATGGATGGATGGATGGATGGATGGATGGATGGATGGATGGATGGATGGATGGATGGATGATGGATGGATGATAGATGATGGATGATGGATGGATGATGGATGGATGGATGATGGATGGATGGATGGATGGATGGATGATGGATGATGGATGATGGATGGATGATGGATGGATGGATGGATGGATGGATGGATGGATGGGTGGATGGATGATGGATGGATGGATGGATGATGGATGGATGGATGATGGATGGATGGATGATAGATGATGGATGGATGATGGATGGATGATGAATGGATGGATGGATGATGGATGGATGACGGATGATGGATGGATGGATGGATGGATGGATGGATGGATGGATGGATGGATGGATGGATGATGGATGGATGATGGATGGATGGATGGATGGAATGATAGTTGGATGATGGATGGATGGATGGATGGATGGATGGGTGGATGGATGATGGATGGATGGATGGATGATGGATGATGGATGGATGGATGATGGATGGATGGATGGATGGATGGATGGATGGATGGATGGATGGATGGATGGATGGATGGAATGATAGTTGGATGATGGATGGATGGATGGATGGATGGATGGATGGATGGATGGATGATGGATGGATGATGGATGGATGATGGATCCATAGATGGATGGGTGGATGGATGATGGATGATGGGTGGATGGATGGATGATGGATGGATGGATGGATGGATGGATGGATGGATGGATGGATGGATGGATGCAGGAGTCACAGAGCAGGGCCAAGGAGCTGTGGGATGGAGCTCAGGAGGATGGAGGCTCTGTGTGTGTTGGAGGTCCAGCCTGGCATATCAGGCTGATTTCCCAGTCCCTGGATCTGTGCAGTGGGATGGGAATGGCAGTGAGGTGCTGTTCTCAAAGCACACAGAGGCAGGAATGGGGACAGTTTTGGACCATGACTCCTAAAGGGGGGAAGGTCAGGTCATGCCTTTGTTCTGACACACTTCTCAAGCTGCAGTTTCCCAGAGCAGAACAATGTCCCTTGTGCTGATGGGACAGAGGGCTCCATCTCCTCCTCCTCACACCCCTGCTCTGGCCACTCCTCTCCTGACTCCAGAGCTCTCCCATTCCTCCATCATGTGCTTTAGCTCATTGTCCAGAAGGTGCAGTGATGAAGTGTAGGGGTGAGAAGGATGCCCTGTTCAGATTGGTACCACAGACCTGAGTCCCTCAGACCTAAGTTGAGGTTTTTGAGGTTTTCTGTGAGAAATCTCACAGGGGAGCCTGTGTTTAGATGCTCTGGGAACATGGTGTCCAACTGGGACCGACTCTCATCATCTTCAAGGCTCCAGGCACTGTGAGATGTGGGCTGTGGCTCAGGCCAGCAGGTTTGAGATTTTCCAGGACACACATTTGACTCCATGGTGGGAATTTACAGTCCAAACTCCTCTATCTGCAGTTAAGGTACTTTAGTTAAAGCTGTACAGAGTTTCCTCAGGGGCCAAACCCAAGCAAGTCTAACCAGCTGTGCTATTCTGTAGCTGTGGACAGGCAAAATCATTTCTGTAGCAGGTTTGAGTCTCCCTGCTTGCCTCTCTGTGTCTTACCAGATCAATTATTGTTTGTTACCTCCATTAGATCTTCAGGAGAAAGGCAGAAGCACAATCTTTTTCTTCCATTAATCAGAGCAGTTTACAGAAAACATCAATTTAAAATGTTAAGGCCAATTTGCAACTGGTATTGACAACAATTAAATTGGCCTCCAGAAAGTTGCTTTTTGACACTGTGAAGAATGAAATCTTTATAAGCACATTCTGTGTGTTGAGCCTCTCCTGGTTCCTGATTGCTGATCCTATCACACTCCATGGAAGTGTAAACAGAGGTGAGGAGCTGCAAGCAAAGCTCCATTAAGAGTGTGCCAGAATCAGTAAACTTCTCCCCCCCTCTTGCTGGACCCCTGCCCAGATATTGCAACTCAATCTATTCTCTGTTTCCATCACTATCAGCTTCCTTTAATTCCCAGCTGTTTGGTTTTTTTACTTTAAACTGCACAAAAATGAACTGGAACAAAGGTTCTCTGCTTTTTTTGGCATGGTGACCTGTGAAGCCCAGAGGTGGCCACTGGCCACAGCCCTCAGGAGAGAGTGGCCACGGGCTCTGAGGCTCCAGGTGACCCTTGCTGTGGAGAAGCAGCTCAGGGGTGGCAGTGCAGGTGCTGCAGAAGGGACCTGGTTCAATTCCCCTGGGGGTGTGACACACCTGACTCAGGTGTGGAGCTCACACACCTTGCCCAGGGGCAGTGGGAATGTTTGCCAGCACAAGGCACTGCTGAGGCTCTGAAATCCTGACTGAGGAGCTCCTGGTTCAGCACCCACATCCCAAAAGGCTCAGCCAGGGCCTCTCCCTGCCTTGGCTCAGGCAAGAACTGAGTTTGAGATTCTGTCTTCCCCTCTCCTGCAGCAAGCTCCTCTACCTGAGGCAGCTTCTCCAGGGCATTCCCTCCTTCTGGAACATGCTGAGGATATTTTCCAGAGGCTTTCAGAGGAGGTTTTCTCTAAGCTGACACACAGCAGGAAGGTTTGGCTCATGCTGAGGACAATTTTATCGTTGTCTGCAAACAACTTTTATCCTCGGCTCTGTTTCCTTCTGGCCCTTCAGCAACATTGGGAATTGAGTGGTTCTTGCCTCACTTCCCCTTTCCTGAAGCTTTGATAGCCTCAGACCTATGGCTATGGGCACCTGAAAGGCTCCCCCAGGATTATTTATATGATCAGCCCTAAGAAGGAATGATGCCCTCCTCCAGAAAAGGACACATCCAAATGCTTGTGCTGTTTGATTTAAAATATTTGAGGAAGAAGGGAAAGGGAGTACATCTGTCACAATCTCACTTACAATCAGCAAAGTTAATGGAAAGATTCCTTCTGACTCTCCTGGGCTTTGGACAAGGCTGTGTGCTGCAACATTAGCAAATAATGAAGTTCACATCTCATCAAATCCTCCTCAGGAAAATAATTCTAAAATATGTGGCTGGCCTTTTGCAGCTCTCTCTCCAAATCTGTCCCTGGTTTGTCAGCTGTGCCAACACTTTTATCTCTGGTGTTAAATCACTTCTGTGGATAAGAGCTGCTCTCTAAAAGAGCCCCCACAGATGTTCCATCACTGCCAGTCCCAAGAGCTGCCCCAGGGCTCAGAGAGGCCCCCCCAAAGCACTGAGGTAAATATTAAATATCCAGTACATGGCTTTCTACCCAGTGTCTGCCAACTGCAGGAATGCACAGAACCAGAGAATCTCCTGAGCTGGATCCACAGGGATCAGGAGTGCAGCCCCATCCCTGCTCAGACCCCCCAAAATCCCACCCTGAGCATCCTGGCAGCGCTGTCCAACCTCTCCTGCCCATTCCCTGGGGAGCCTGGGCAGTGCCAGCACCCTCTGGGGAAGAACTTTTCCCTGAAATCCATCCCAAACCTCCCCTGGCTCCTGTCCCTGTCCCAGAGCAGAGCCTGGAGCTGCCCTGGGGAGGAGCTGCAGCCCTGGGGAGCTCTGCCCTCTCTGCATCCCGCCCCAGCAGCACAGTTAGGGGTGTCCTCTTCTCTCTGAGGCTGCTCTCCGTGTGTTTCTGCTCCTTGGTGACCCCCTGAGAGGTACAGGAGTGGCCCTGGAGGACTCCAGGTGTGGCACAGCTGCAGTGCTGTCCCTAGCTTGTGTCCTCAGCCCCTGAGCTGGGCAGAGGCAGCACTGGGAGGGGAAGGGTGACTGCACTCAGCTCTCCATGTGCCTGACAGGATTCTGGGTGGGTTTATCCATCCAGGGTTCAGGTGGGTTCAGTGTGGGGTCTGACCCGTGCTGGTGGAAGGGAATGGAGAGCTGCAGGGGGGTTGGATGAGCTGGGCTGGGGCAGGGGCTGGGGCTGGATCATTCCCAGCTCCAGGCTGTAAGATCTGGGCTGGCACTAAAGCACAGAAGCTCTGTGTGCCCATGGCTGGGACAAGGCATGGGCAGCCCTGCCAGGGACCAGTGTGGTGATCTGAGCAGTGAGAACTGAAGGAAACATCAGGAGCCTCCTCCTTTCAAGCTGTGCAGTTCAGCCAGAAGGACAAAGGTTCTGGTTCCTTCTTTGCAGGAGAACTCAAAGATCTTGAGATGTTTGGTCCTGTCATATGTGAATCATTAAGGAAAAGCCCTCCAAGGTCAGCAATCCCACCTCCTCACCAGTCCCACCTCCCCTGAGCTGTTTGCTGCCTGGGGTGCTCAGACAGGCTCTGGCAGTTTGGGGAGTGCTGAGCTCTTCCCACGAGTACCAATCCTGCTCCTTGAGCTGCTGCTCTCCCCCGTGGGCTGTGGTGCTGCTCCCACAGATCCTGGAGTGCCCAGCTCACCCTGCAGGAACTGACAGCCCTGGTGCCTCCCTGGGGATTTGCTGTACTGGCACTGACGTGCTCCCAGCCCTGTGTTCAGTGGCAGTGACACCTGTGAACATCACTCTAACATCATTGCCAGAGTGATACTTGGTGCAGCTGATGAAATATTTACCTTGGAGCAGCTGTCAGGCCATTAATGTTTCACTGGCTGCTGCCAGCACGCTCCTGAATTGTTCATGAGGTTTAATTGCACTGCCCCCTTCAATCAGGGGCACTTGCAATTAGCAGCAACTCCCGCGCCCTGCTCCTGAGGGCACCCTGGGCACTGGGCACAGCACTGAGCTGCACCAGCCCTCCCAGGTGCCCCATGCCACCCCTGGGTGTGCAGTGCTGCTGTGTGACAGCCCAGGGCACAGGGCACTGCAGAGTTGCTGTGCCATGCTCACACCCTGGGACTCTGCTCCCAGTTTGGGGACAGCAGCAGCGCTCACAGGGTGACTCCTTTCACCCTGGCACCCCTGTGGGTGCCTCACTGGGGGATGCTGGCTCAGCCTGGGGTGGGCAGAGGCACAGGACAAAGCCCAGATGTTCTCTGGGAGATGTGAATCCTGTGGCTGTGAGTGCCCCAGGACAAAGCACCTCTGCACTGCCCTGGAGCTCAGCCCTGCCCCTGCAGTCTCAGCACATGCTCAGGGAGCAACTCCTGCTCCTAAGGCACCTAGCTCTCCTTGACCTATTTGCTCATTACCTCTACAAATGTGATTTTGATTAAGGAATTTTCCTGAGTAATTACTTTGGCATTAGCAATCCAGCCAAACAGAAAATAGTCCAAAAAGCAAAGTGGCCTGGTGGCTGCCCTGAAGGCTCTGTGCTGGTAGCAAGGGAGGGGAGCAAAACCAGCCCTGGAGGGCAGATGGACACAGCTGAGTGCAGGGAGGGTCAGTGTGGGGACAGCTGGACACAGCTGAGTGCAGTGAGGGTCAGTGTGGGGGCAGCTGGACACAGCTGTGGGCAGTGAGGGTCAGTGTGGGGGCAGCTGGACACAGCTGTGGGCAGTGAGGGTCAGTGTGGGGACAGCTGGGCACAGCTGAGTGCAGGGAGGGTCAGTGTGGGGCAGCTGGACACAGCTGAGTGCAGGGAGGGTCAGTGTGAGAGCAGCTGGACACAGCTGAGTGCAGGGAGGGTCAGTGTGTGGCAGCTGGACACAGCTGAGTGCAGTGAGGGTCAGTGTGGGGGCAGATGGACACAGCTGTGTGCAGTGAGGGTCAGTGTGGGGGCAGATGGACACAGCTGAGTGCAGTGAGGGTCAGTGTGGGGCAGCTGGACACAGCTGAGTGCAGTGAGGGTCAGTGTGGGGGCAGCTGGACACAGCTGTGTGCAGGGAGGGTCAGTGTGGGGCAGCTGGACACAGCTGTGTGCAGGGAGGGTCAGTGTGGGGCAGCTGGACACAGCTGAGTGCAGGGAGCTGCTCAGGGCTGGCAGTGGCACCTCCCAGCCTGGCTGACAAGGGCCAGGCTCAGGGCTGTCACTTCCCTGCCAGGACACCCAGTTAGCCTGGAATTCCAGTTAGGAAGGAATCCTTCCCTGGCAGGGTGGGCAGGTCCTGGCACAGGTGCCCAGAGCAGCTGTGGCTGCCCCTGAATCCCTGGCAGTGCCCAAGGCCAGGCTGGACACTGGGGCTGGAGCAGCTGGGACAGTGGGAGGTGTCCCTGCCATGGCAAGGGTGGGATGGGATGGGCTCTAAGGTCCCTTCCAAACCAAACCATTCTGTGATTCTATGAGTCTCTGATTTTATGATTCTATGACTTCATATTTCTATGAGTCTACAATTCCATGATTCTATAATTCCGTAAGTCTATGATTCAATGTTTCTATAACTCTGTGATTCCATGATTCTAAGATTCTACGATTCCATGATTCTGTGATTCAATGACTCTTATTCCATCTTTCTACAATTCTACAATTGCAAGATTCTATTACTCTATGATTCCATCTTTCTATGATTCCATGATTCCATGATTCTGATTCCATATTTCTATGACTCCATGATTCTGATTCTATGTTTCTATGACTCCATCATTCTATGATTCCATGATTCTATGATTCCATGATTCCGTGATTTCATGTTTCTATGATTCTGTGATTCCATATTTCTATGATTCCATGATTCCATGATTCCATGATTCCATGATTCCATGATTCTACAATTCCATGATTCTATGTCTATGATTCCTTGTTTCCATAATTCTACAATTCCACAATTCCATGATTCCACGATTGCATGATTCTGTGACTCAGACAAAGGCAATTGTCTCACAGCAAAAACACCTGCAGAAGGGGCCAAGGCTGAGCTGCTTCCATTCAAGAGAGGCACAAAAACAATGGTGTCACCTTTAAGATGAAAGCAACTGGCTGAGTTCCTCCCTGTGAGAGTAACTCACTCGTATACAAAGCCAGCTCTCCCTTTCTGCAGGCATCTGCCTCAGCCCTCAGCAGCTCTGGGGGAGTGCTGCCAAACACACAGGGACTCATTCCAAGGCCTGGGCAGGGAAAATATAAATATCCCTCTGGTTAATTTTGGGTGCCATCATCCATCAGTGGCTGGCTGGTGTGATTTAGCTCCTTGCCACCTCCTGACAGCACAGGCAGGAAAGCATTCCCATGCTAATGTCACATTTCTTTTATTCCAGCTGCAGTTCAGGTGAAGGAAAGGGTGGTGGGACCATGTTGGGGACAGGAGTTACCTGGAGCAGTCCCTGCTGGGGGTGCCACAGGTGCAAATAGTGACAGGAGGAGCTGCAGGGCAGGGCCACCACGGCCTGACTGCTGGGACAGGTGTCCAGGAAAGGCTCATGGAATCCTAGAATGGTTGGCTTGGAAGGGAACTTAATGATTGTCCAGTTTCAGCCCCCCTGCCATCAGCCATGGGTTCACTGGGAATGGGCACTTTTATCTGGGTGCTGAGTTGGGAGCAAGGGCAGGGACAAAGTCAAGGACAAGGCCATGGACAGCTGGAAGATGTAGGAAAACAAGCAGGAGGATTCCCAGAAGGTCCCCAAACCCCCTACAGGTGTCACAGGAGCATGAGTGGGTAAGATCCCAGAAGATTCTGAGTCTCTGAGTGTGATGTCCCCTCTCAAAACAATTTAAGAAAGGATCTGGACACTTCAGCACTTCATAAACTTCAACAGGCACCATCTCCATCTTCAGGCACAGGAAGTACTGACAAGAGCTTCTCCTGTCTTTCCTGATGTCAGCAGGATTTGCCCCTTAAGTCCTGGCTTTTCTCTCCTAATTGCAGTTCCCTTTTGAGATGGGAGCTTTTGAAGTTGTTCTTCCCAAATCCTTTGCTTCCAGAGCAAAGCAGAAACCATGAATGACTCCACTTGAGGGTGTGAAACAGCAACTTGAATCCTTGGACTGTGAATCCCATACACCCATTTATTTACTCACAATTATAAACAGAGCACTTCATAAATATTTATAAGGAAGCTCCCAAGGCCCAGCTGAGAAAATCAGTGTTATCACCATTTCCCAGTTCTCAGAGTGAAGCACAGGCGGAGACATTGGTGGAATTGTACAGTTCTACAAATTTCCTGTCAAAATTTGGCCCAAGAGCTCCCAGTTCCTGACCCTCCACTCATGTTTAGAAGGGAATTGTGCAGTTTAATGGAATTTCTGTCAAAATCTGGTCTGAGAGCCCCCAGTTCCTGAATCCCCTCCATGTTTAGAAGGGAATTGTGCAGTTTTAAAGAATTCCTCTCCAAGTTTGGCCCAAGAGTCCCCAGTTTCTGAATCCCCTCCATGTCTAGCAGGGAATTGTGCAGTTTTGCAGAATTCCTGTAAAGTCTGGCCCGAGAGACCCCAGTTCCTGAATCCCTCTCATGTTTAGCAGTCTGGGCAGCTCAGCTGTCCCCCTGAGAGCTGGGATGTGTGGTCCCAGGCTCTGGATCAAGCTAATCCTGGCAGAGATGAGGAGCAATCCCCCTGAATCCCCCCTGAGTTCTCCCTTATGGAGCACTCAGCTCCCAAGGGGATTACAGAGCACCCGAGACTCCAGAGCTGCCATGCAGGGCCAGGGGTGATGTGCACACCTGATTTCCCTGGAGTGGTATCTGAGGCAGATCTGGACAGTTTTAGTCATGCACAGCTGACCCTCCAAAGGCATTTTGATATCAGGGAATGTTGATCTCCAGCCTTTAATCCCTTCTGGGACAGTCACTCCTCAATCTTCTCCCTCCACCTGAGAAGAGCAGGTTCTACCTCCCTGCTGCTGATACCCTTGAAGCCTGGGAGGTATGATCAGCTCTCCCTTTGCCCTTAATCACTTTCCTTAGCCTATATAATTAAATTCCATCAGGTATTGCAGCTAATTTTTGAGGAGCTCCCAAAGAACAAAAGCCAGTTTGGTCACAGGCGAACAGAACAAATTAATTAGGAGGGGAATATTAGGCCCTCTGTAAATGAGATTCCAGCAGAAGCAGCACAGCATGACTGGCTCTGGTGCTGCTCAGTTCCAGGGGTACAGAGTATTTGGGGACACAGCAGGGGAGGGAATGGGGCTGGGAGCAGCCCCTGCTGAAGCCACTCCCGGGATTCATCCCAGAGCAGGACACAGGGAACTGCTGGTGTTGTGTCTCTTTAAAAGAGAGCTTGGGCCAGCAGATTCCTTCAGTGTGCTCTGGGAATGGCTCCTGTCCTGTCCCTGCAAAGCTGACCCCAGTAAAAGTGAGTGTTGAGCATTCCAAGGATCCAGGGGCAGCCACAGCTGCTCTGGGCACCCTGTGCCACCTGGTCCTGGTTTGAAGGACAGATGTCTGCCAATAAAAGCAGAAGCTTCTCTTTGAAATGGAGAGTGTAAAACCCCTCCCTCCAAATTATTATTATAATTTTGAAATTAAGGGGCTCTCAGGCAAAGATATGGGAATTAGGAATAACAGTTCTTTACTAGGAAAATTAAAATAGAAATGCAGTATTACAAAGAACAATCCCAAACCCTGCCAGAGTCAGAATCCAAGCTGAAACCCGTCAATCAGTCAGGGTGGTGGCAGCAGTCCCATTCAATGGTAGCTGCATCCTCCTGCAGTGGCAGATGTGGTTCAGCTGGAGCAGTGCTCCTGGAGAAGGTGCAGTTTCCTCTGAAGGTCTAGGGATGATGTAGAAAGGTCTGGCTTTCCTCTGGAATCCAGTGGAAAGAAGGTCCCTTGGTGTCCAAAATCTCAGTTTTTCTCTGGGTAGGAAAGGCTTGGCTCCTCCCCTGGCTGGAGCATCTCCCAGTGGGATGATGTAATTTTATCAGTCATGCACTGGGACTCACTGGCCATGAACAGGAGATATCTCCTGCAGAGAGGATGGGCTGTGGGAAGATAAAGATGATTGCCCAGCTGGTTTAAAGATGGCCCATTAGCAGATAATATGTGCCAGGAGATCAGGGTCACTGCCACACCAGTGGCAGCAGATGGGGACAGAATTCACATTGCTGGCCATATCCTGGATTGAACCCAGGACACAGGGCCTGCACACCCTCACAGCCAGGAATCCCTTCCCAATATCCCATCCAACCCTGTTCTCCTTCAGCTTAAGGCCATTCAACTTATCCTCTGAAAAATCCCTCTATCCCCTTCCTGACAGCCCCTTTGGGGGCTCATGGCAGGAATGTCTGGGTGCTGCTGCCCCTGAGTCTGCCAAACCCTCACTGCTCCCTGGGGGCTGAGCAGCTTCCCACAGCTGCCTGTTCTGGGAAACCTGGGCTGGGGAGTGTCTAGGTGTCCCCTCTGGCTGGGGGTGTGCCCAAGTGTCCCCTCTGGCTGGGGGGACACCTGACATGACCAGAGAACAGACAGGCAGCTACTCCTGATCACTGTTTAGAACCCTCTGCCTCCCTCACTTTCTGTCACAAAGGAATGAACAGTGCCAGAAGTTTCATGACCATTCAGAGCCATTCCAGCCCGGAATCCCCAGGAACTGGCTGGTCTCTGTGTAATCACCTTTGTAATCTCCTTCTCCCCAGGCTGCTTTTCTGAACTCCACTGAGGAGGGTCTGGGTTAAGAGAAGTACCAGGACAGGTAGAGGGTTGATCTCTGTGTGGCCCTACAGGACAGGAGCAGCCTGAGGCTCATTCTGACCTCAGTGAGGACAATTTGAGAAAATCAGCTCTGAGAAGGGAGAGCAGGGTGGGGCTGAGAGAGCAGAACCCCTGTGAGGGGCAGATCCTGGCCCTGGCAGAGCAGGGGCTTCACAGCCTCAGCACAGGAGCAGAGAGCACCTGGAGCCCTTCCCTTTCCTCATCCACCTGGGAAGGGGAGGTTCTTCGTCCCTCCCATCCTTCATCCCTCCCATCACCTGCTCAGCCACTGTCTCCCTCACCAATTCTTGTTTCCATTTCCTCAGTGATTTCTTTTCTGTTCTACCTCCCAAAAGAAGGTTCCCCCTACCTGAACCAGAAAAAAAAAGGTGCAAATATTAATGCCCAAATCTCATTTTTTATTGACAAACCTGTTATTCCATCCTCTGCCCTTCCTGCTCCTCGTGGTGGGATCAGTCCCTTCAGGAGGTGGCTGAGACACACACAGTTATTTCCTCTCCTTTTATCCCTGCTTTTCCAGAGATTTCCTGAGCTCCTGTTCCTTCAGAGTGCACTGAGGCAGCAGCACCTCCTTCCCCTTTTCCTCATTTACCCAGAAGGAAAATTCATCCATCATCATCCTCCCTTCCCCTGGAAGTCATCCCACAACCTGCAGGCTGCAGTTAATGTCCACATGGACCTCGTATCCCTAAAAATTTTCTTTGTTGAGACATCATTGTGTGAGCCAGATGCATTTGGGGAGCGTAGCTGAGGTTTTGGAGCTTCTTTTTCAAGGAGGTGAATGTGAATGCAGAAATTTTCAGCACTTCTGGAATGAATATCTTCATCTTGAATTACAAGTGCTGCTTTAAAGGCAGTTAAGGATCAAGCAGCTTCCATGAGTTATCTCAGGAGATGTCATTACTTAGGAATTAAGGGCTGGACTTGCACAAAATCCCATCAGCAGGGGAAAGAAAACTTCCCTCAGTGCCTTTTCCATGGACAGAATTCCAGCTGTTCCCAATGAAGGCTGCAGAGCTGGAATCTCCCAGTTAAAATGGGAAAATGGGGAAATGAGGAATCTCCCAGTTAAAATGGGAAAATGGGGAATCTCCCAGTTAAAATGAGGAAAATGAGGAATCTCCCAATTAAAATGAGGAAATGAGGAATTTACCCAGTTAAAATGGGAAAATGGGGAAATGAGGAAATGAGGTATCTCCCAATTAAAATGAGGAAATGAGGAATCTCCCAGTTAAAATGAGGAAAATGAGAAAATGAGGAATATCCCATTTGAAATGGGGAAATGAGGAAATGAGGAATCTTCCAGTTAAATTGGGGAAGTGAGGAATGTCCCAGTTAAAATTGGAGAATGAGGAATCTCCCAGTTAAAATGGGGAAAATGAGGAATGTCCCAGTTAAAATGGGGAAATGAGGAATCTCCCAGTGAAAATGAGAAATGAGGTATCTGTGGCCTCAGCTCAGAACAGGGCCCTGAAAAAATTATAATAATATTGATAGTAATAGTAATAATAATAATAATAATAATAATAGCAATGATGCAGGAGCAGTGGCTTCAGCTCAGAACAGGTCCCGGAAAAGATATTATATTAGCATTAAAACTGCAGGCAAAATAGAACACTGAAGAAAAGTATTATTATTATTATTATTATTATTATTATTATTATTATTATTATTATTATTATTGAGGAATGATAGCCCCAGCTCAGAACAGGAGCCTGAAAAAATATTATGAGATTGTTTTTAATATTGATATTGATATTGATCTTTATGTTATTATTGATATATTATTTATATTGATACTAATATTAATATTGATATTAAGAGTACTACTGCTGCAGGTCGGGATGGGATCCTGAAGATATAACAACAAAAACAACAACAACAACAAAAATATTAAATTATAGCTCACATGAGTAGAGGAAGACTCATTTATTCCACCCTTAAAATGGAGCTATAAAGTTTATTTACTCTCCTTGGGGCTCTGCAGTTGGGCTCATTCTTCCCTTTTGGGTCATCACAGGGTCACCAGGGACAGCCTGGCATTGTCAGGCTGCTGCCACCAGCTGTGCCCAAGCAGAGCCAGCCCAGGGTGGGACACAGAGCAGTGGGAGCCACAGAGCCACCAGGGCAGTGACAGAGGCACCCAGGGCAGTGACAGGGACACCCAGGGCAGTGACAGAGCCACCAGGGCAGTGACAGAGCCACCAAGGGCAGTGACAGAGCCACCCAGGGCTGTGACAGAGGCACCCAGAGCAGTGACAGAGGCACCCAGGGCAGTGACAGAGCCACCCAGGGCAGTGACAGGGGCACCCAGGGCTGTGACAGAGGCACCCAGAGCAGTGACAGAGGCACCCAGGGCAGTGACAAGGGCACCCAGGGCAGTGACAGAGCCACCAGGGCAGTGACAGAGCCACCAGGGCAGTGACAGGGGCACCCAGGGCTGTGACAGAGCCACCCAGGGCAGTGACAGGGGCACCCAGGGCAGTGACAGAGGCACCCAGGGCTGTGACAGGGCCACCAGGGCAGTGACAGAGGCACCCAGGGCAGTGACAAGGGCACCCAGGGCTGTGACAGGGCCACCAGGGCAGTGACCGAGGCACCCAGAGCAGTGACAGAGCCACCCAGGGCAGTGACAGAGCCACCCAGGGCAGTGACAGGGGCACCCAGGGCAGTGACAGAGGCACCCAGAGCAGTGACAGAGCCATCCAGGGCAGTCCCAGCACCAGAGCACCCCTGGGTGCTGCAGGGACACCCCTGGCGCTGTGGCTGCTCTGATTCTTTTCCCACCAGTCTCTGGCACAGCCCTGCAGCTCCCTGGAGATTGCTGCTAGGGAACTGCTGCCTCTGCCTTTTTTTCCCTTTCCTTCTCTTTTTCTTCTGTGTTTCTTTTCTTTTTCTTTTCCTTTTTTTTTTTTTTTTTTTTTTTCCTGATCTTTCCCTTCCCTGCTGTTCAGTAAGCAGGGAGGGTGGCCAAGCTCCCAGCAGCTCAGCAGAGATTCCTGCTCTGGAGCCTGAGAGCTGTGCACTCCTTCCCCAGCTGGGATGGGGTGAAGTACAAGGAAATTCTGGAATTCCAAACCCCCAGCACAGGGGGATGTGGGGCAAGGGCACCCCAAACATGTCACACTCCCTTTGTGGTGCCACATGGGCTCAGAACAGCCCCAGGCTGGCATCCAGGAGCCTGCCAGGGGGGACAGTGGCCTGGAGCTGGCAGAAAGGAGTTAAAGCTGATGTTTCTGAGGACTGGGATGGCACTGAGCTGGATAAGCTGTGTGCACAGGGCTGTGAAGCTGCAGCACTCAGTGCTGACTGATACTCTCTGGCCAGAGCACCTCAAACAGCCTGCAGTGACTGCTGCTGCTCCAGCAACCAGAATGAGAAAAATTCTCCTTCTCCCAAGTCCCAGAGTCCCAGACTGGTATTGGAAGGGACCTTAAAACTCCTCTCATTCCTCCCCTGCCATGGCAGGGACACCTCCCACTGTCCCAGCTGCTCCAAGCTCTGTCCAGCCTGGACACTTCCAGGGATCCAGGGGGAGCCACAACTTCTCTTAAAACCCTGTGCCAGGGCCATCACAAAATGTAGTGAAAGCACAAACAAATCAAGGCTATAAAATACCTCTACAGAACCACAGAATTTCCTGAGCTGGAAGGGACCCACAAGGATCAGAGTCCAACCCCTGGCCCTGCACAGACACCACAACAACCCCACCCTGGGCATCCCTGGGATGACTCTGGCAGCTCTAAAGGGTCTGGCAGAGAGCAGGGTTGGAGCAGATGCAAGGAGAAGATTCATCCCAGAGAGGGTGGGCAGGCCCTGGCACAGGGTGCCCAGAGCAGCTGTGGCTGCCCCTGGATCCCTGGCAGTGCCCAAGGCTGGGATGGACAGAGCTTGGAGCAGCTGGGACAGTGGGAGGTGTCCCTGCCATGGATGCACTGGATGGGCTTTGAGTTCCTAACCCAACCCATTCAGTGATTCTGTTAAGGACAATATCCAAGGGGTCCCTTCCTGCTGCTGTGCTGTAGGGCAGAGGGGTGGCTTTGGTGGTCTTGGTGGCTTTGGTGGCTTTAGGGTTTGCTCTTTGGGAGCCATCAGAGCTCCAAGCCCCGTGTGTGTCCCTGGGGAGGAGAAGCAGCCCATGGGAGCAGGGCTGTTCCAGTCCTTCAGTGGGTTTTGTGCTGCCCAGAAAGTTCTTGTGGAGAGCTGGAGAGGGGCTGTGATTTATTTTCTTATCCATTTAATCCCCTCCTTGAGCAAGTGCTTTTATCTGAGCAGAGCATGAGCTCATCTCTGCATTTCTGTCATCCCTCGTTGCTGCCGAGACCCTCGAGCGCTGCACTCCTGGGTTTTGCTTTCACAGAGCCATTTTTTAAAGTTAACACAAGCTAAAAGTGCTGCTTCCTGAAGCCTCTTGCAGCTTCTTCCAGCTCACAGAGGCTTTCAGAGTCAAGGACAGCTGCTGTAGTTAAGGGAGTAAACAATTAACAAAGGAGATGTTCCCTGCACAGCTTTGAGCTTCACTCCTCCAACTTTCCCAATGGCAGGCAGACCCAGGATCCTGCTGGCCTGTGCAGCCCAGTGCTCTGGCTTTGGCTGCCTCTGCTGGGCTCTGAGTGGGTTTGTTTTTGGCAGGGCTGCCCCTCTGGACTGCTCCAAACCCCGTGCCAGAAAATGCTCCTGTTCTTATCTCAGGAACTTTTCCAGGATGCACATTTTTCTATAGAGCCCAGCTCCTGGCCAGTGATTTGACTTGAAAGTTGCAGGATTTGGTTGTGAACAGGGAACTTTTACCTGGCCTGGCTGCAGGGAAGGGTGGAAGAAGTGATTCAACCCCCCTAAGGCTGATAATGCAGGGGTCACACTGGAATTAATCAAAAGGAAGAGTAAGGATCTCTCAATTTTCCAGCTGGAAACATCCTCCTGTTTTGCTTTGAACCCAAATTCCCTGATCCTGGCCTGAGTTGTTCCTGTGTTTTCTGTGTGCTTGGGGTGCCCCTGTGCTCCTGCAGGAACATCCCAAACCCTGGGATGGAGCAGGGAGTGCTCCAAAGGCCTGGCAGGAGGAAAAGGGACAGAAAGGAAGAAATGCTTTTGAAAGAGGGTGAAATTATGGGTGGGTGGTCACATTTGCTGCACTCCAAACCCCCTGAGGGAGGGTGCAGCCAGGGGGGCTCTGCTCCCAGGGAGCAGCAGGACAAGAAGAAGAACTCAGGTTCTGCCAGGGGAAGATAACACTGGATAAGAGGGAGAATTTCTCCATGGGAAGGTTGTAAAGCCCAGAACTGGCTGCCCAGGGGGTTCAGAAATGTGCAGATGTGCCACCTGAGGCCATGGTTTGTGTGGTTGGACTTGTTGATCTCAGAAGTCTTTTCCAACCTCAGTGTTCCTGTGATTCTCTGATTCCTGGGACAGGGAACTTGGCTCTCCTTAGCCCACCCAGTGTGATTTAAGCTACAGAGTATCTGTAGGACATGGAAAATCTGACATTCCCTGTGCTGATTTGGAATACACCCTGTTCATGTCTGGCTGTGCAGTGCTGACAGCTCACCCCAAGTACCACTGAACTCCTTCCAGTTGCTTTTTTGGGCACATTTCTGTGTCCTGGACAGGCAGCAGTGCCAGAAGGATGGTGTTAAACTGGCAAAACTCAGTGCTGAAGCCCTCACTGAGCTGTTTGTGACAAGTGTGAGAGGTGCCAGCAGGCTCCTTCTTTTTGGGTGGTTTGGAGAAGGAAAATGGGGACATTTGGTGTCTCAGTGGCATCCCTGGGATGTCCCTTTTCACTGTAACCTCTGTTAATTTGTTTAAGAGAAGCTCCCCAGCTGCAAACTCTTCAAAACTTGTCATGCCTGACACCCACAAATTCCCCAAGCTGGGATGGGTGGGGTGTGTCTGGCTGCCCTGGGCACCTCTGGGGACAGGAACTGATGGGTGGGGGTCTGGAGCTGAGCCTCCCTTGCATTCCAGAATGCCCCAAAGTGAGAGGCAGGACAGGGGATGGTGCAGGACACTCTGCAAACACCTTTTGGCAGCTCGTGCCCTTGGGCTGTTTCTGGTATAAAACACCTCCCAGAGGGGGAAACAGCCCCAAAACATCACTCCAGCAGAATGAGCAGCACCAGAAGCAGGCAGGCTGTGGATGCTCCAACCGCCCCCCAAAAAGGGAAGGGATTTTTCTTTTCCTGCAGAGATGTGTGTGGCTGAGGTCTGTGCTGAGGAGCTGGATGTGAGGGTTCCTCCCTGGGTGCAGGGCCCTTCTCCCCAGGGCAGTTTGTGACCAGGCTGAGGTCAGATCTCTGTGCATCTTGCAAAAGTCTGTCCATGGCAGTCCCTGTCTGCCCTTCTCGGGGTGATGTAATCTGTGCTCAGTAATAACATTTCCAAGAGGTGGATAACAGCATTTTAGTTCAGCTCTAATAATTCTGTTAAAGCAGAGCTGGGGTTGTAATTGCAGTTTGGCTGAGGTTGTTCCATATGTGTGTTCTGTAGGATGCCTTTGTAATGAAATGTTCCCTCCCAGCTCCGTGCCCTGAAGAATTTGCCTTTATTGTGTGGCAGGCAGAGCACTCTGCTCTCTTGTAACCAGAGGAGAGGGGGGGAAGGAAGTGAAATTCCACCTTGTTTCAGTCTCTGCTGAGGATTTGGAGTTGTGTAAGTGTTGATCTTCCTGTGCTTTGGTGCCACAGCCCTGCCCCAGCCCCAAAGCTGGGCAGTGAGTGCAGAGTCCAGGGGCTCACAGGCATTAGAGCACATGGAGCCAGAGCAGGAGAGCAGCAGGAGCCTCTTCAGGAGGTCAGACCCAGGGCTCTGAAGCAGCACTTTAAATCTGATCCTAGCCAGGAGAAACAGAGATGCAAACTCTGCCTGGACAGGGAGTGCCATGGGTCAGGCAGGGGCTGCTTTGCTCTGGAGCTGTTTGTGTTGTGGGGGCCCTCAGGACCAGCTCTGGGGCTGGAGTTTCACTCCCAGACCTTCCAAACATGCAGACAGGGACCCCTGAGCACAGGAGGACACGTGGAGGGGTCACAGCTGCACTGCCCAGCTGTGGGTGGCAGGAGGGACAGTGCTGGGGATGGGCAGGGGGAGCAGCCCTGGGAGAAGGATTTGGGGGTGCTCTGGGACCCAGAAACTCCCCCTGCCCTGGGCTGAGCCCCAGGGTGGGCAGCAGGGAGGGGAGGGGGATTCTGCCCCTGTGCCCCTGTGCTCAGGTGAGACCCCACCTGCAGAGCTGCCCCAGCACAGGCAGGAGCTGGAGCTGCTGGGGAGATGCAGAGGAGGCTCAGGATGGGCAGAGGATGGAGCAGCTCTGCTGGGAGGAAAGGCTGGCACAGCTGGGATTGCTCACCTGCACAGGAGAAGCTTTGGGCTGAGCTCAGTGTGACCTTGCAGGGCCTGAAGGAGCTGCAGGAAACATGGAGAGAGACAATTCCCAAGGGCTGGAGGGACAGGACACAGGGAATGGCTTCAGACTGACACAGGGCAGGGCTGGATGGGATATTGGGCAGGAATTGTTCCCTGGCAGGGTGGGCAGGGCTGGCACAGCTGTGGCTGCCCCTGGATCCCTGGCAGTGCCCAAGGCCAGGCTGGACACTGGGGCTGGAGCAGCTGGGACAGTGGGAGGTATCCCTGCTATGGCAGGGGTGGGATGGATGGGATTTAATGCCCCTTCCAGACCAAACCATTCTGTGATTCTATGAAAAATCCCTGAAATGTGAAATAAAATGAAAATCACTCCATCTACACCCGGTTTTCAATGAATTTGGCATTTCTTAGCTCTCTCACTGCAGGGCAGAGGGCAGCACCGAGGTTCAGCCTGGTCAGGGTGAACTTCTGGGATGAGTTCCAGGAGCTCCTTCCCAGCCCCTGGCACAGGCAGCTCCACCAGTTTGTGGCTGAGTCTCCTCTGGCAGCTCTGGAAGGACTCCCAGCACCTTGGGGAGAGCACAGCTCTCAGAATGGAGGAAAAGTGGAGAAGGAAATGGGGAATTTCCTGGTCTGGCATGGCCCTGTCTGTGCTCCCACTGCTCTGCTGGGCACCTGCCGTTGGGATTGCTCCAAGGCACTTTTCACTTCCAGTGGGAAACATCCCACTCAAGATGTGATTGTGGCAAATAAGTTGAATAACAACACCTGGATTTGGCACCCCAGCAGCCACCAGGCCCCTCTAAAAGGAAAAAAAAAAAAAAACAACATTTCCAGGATTCTCCCACAATTTTGCAAGGCCTAAAGAAACGATCATGAGTGAGCAGGAATAAAAAAAATCTAAAAAGCAAACGTGGCATCCTACAATATATCTGTGGAGAGGGAAAAGTCATGCTGCTTGAAGTCTGCAAATTTGAGTTTCTCCTGGGAAAATGTAACTCCTGTTCAAATGCTAATGACTCATTATCACAGGGATGTTTTAATTGAACTACAATGTTCCATAAGCAGGGGCAGAGCAAGGTTCAGAGAGCAAATGGCTGATGAACAATCCTCAATCTGCCAGTAAATGTTTGCTTTTTTAGAAATTTCCCCTTCTTGATCTGTCTTAAGGAGATTCTCCAAAGGGACCTGTGAAAGGCAGCTGATTTCAGCCTGAGGTAGCTGCAATGTTTGTGTGGCTCTTTTATCCTGGTTTAAAATAGGGGATTTATGGCACTGCTAGAGTGGCATCTGCCTGAGAGGCTGGCCCTGAGAGTGCAGAAATCCCTGGGACAGGAGCAAGAATTGGCTCATTGGAAAGCAAAGATGCAGAAGGTTTTAGAAGAGTGATGGAGAAAAGGAAATCCAGTTGGGCATTGCAGCCCCAGAGCATCTCTGGAGGTTCCTCAGGACCAGCACAAACATCCCAGGGAGCACAAACAATTGTATTAAGGCATGTATTCCAGGCACCCAGAGCTCTGCCTCCTTCCTCAGGAATCCAGAAGCCAGAGCTTGGAGGAGGGAGGTGGGAGAAGAAGGGAGAGAACCCATGATGTTTGCATGGAAGCAGAAAATCCTGCTTTCTTTTTCCTGGACACTGTTCTCAGGGAATTTCTGGGGGATGTCTCCACACTTGGAGGTTTTTTCCACCACCTCACACTGCCACAGCTGGGAGAAGAAAACTGGGAGCTGCCAGCTCTCCCAAAGCTGTGGAAACACTGGTGATGTTTGCAGGGAGCTCATGGCTGATCTTGACCAGAACAAATCCCTGTGGGGAGGGAGTGGGATGGTTTCTCTATTAGATGGGGATGAACATTTGTCAGAATGTCACAGCCTGCCCTGTGAGCTGCTCTGGGGCTCTCCAGCACCATCCCAGGGTGGCAGAGCCTGTGCCAGCCTCTCCTGGCCTGGCACCTGCTGGGGATGGGCTGGAACCTGCTCTGAGCCACTGGGGAGAACAGAGGAGCTCAGGATGGGCAGAGGATGGAGCAGCTCTGCTGGGAGGAAAGGCTGGCACATCTGGGATTGTTCACCTGCACAGGAGAAGCTTTGGGCTGAGCTCAGTGTGACCTTGCAGGGCCTGAAGGAGCTGCAGGAAACATGGAGAGAGACAATTCCCAAGGGCTGGAGGGACAGGACACAGGGAATGGCTTCAGACTGACACAGGGCAGGGCTGGATGGGATATTGGGCAGGAATTGTTCCCTGGCAGGGTGGGCAGGGCTGGCACAGCTGTGGCTGCCCCTGGATCCCTGGCAGTGCCCAAGGCCAGGCTGGACACTGGGGCTGGAGCAGCTGGGACGGTGGGAGGTGTCCCTGCTATGGCAGGGGTGGCACTGGGTGGGCTTTGAATTCCTTCCAACCCAAACCATTCTATGAGTCTGTGATTTTATGATTCTATGACTCCATATTTTTATGAGTCTATAATTCTATGATTCTACAATTCCATAAGTCTATGATTCAATGTTTCTATAACTCTGTGATTCCATGATTCTCTAATTCTAAGATTCTACAATTCCATGATTCTGTGATTCAATGACTCTATGATTCCATGTTTCTACAATTCTACAATTCCAAGATTTTATTACTCTATTATTCCATGTTTCTATGATTCCATGATTCCATTGTTCTGGTTCCTTGTTTCTATGATTCCATGACACCATGATTCTATGATTCCATGTTTCTACAATTCTGCAATTTCATTATTCTATGATTCCACGATTCCATGTTTCTATGATTCCATGTTTCTATGATTCCATGATTCGATGATTCTATGATTCCATGATTCCGTGTTTCTATGATTCTATGGCAGGGGTGGGATGAATGGGGTTTAATGTCCTTTCCAGCCCAAACCATGCTGGGATTCTGTGACATCTGGGGGAGCTGGACCTGTTTTTTTATGAGCCAGTACCCACTGCTGGGGTTGGCTGGAAGGGAAAGAGGGAAGGTTCCAGAGCCTCTCTAATTCACACAAGGCTGCCAGAGAGCCTGAGTTTGGGTGGGAACAAACAGCTTTGGTGTCAGTCTTTGCAGAACAGAGACCAGTGTGTGCCAGGCAGGACAGGGCTGCTCCCAGCTGGACCCTCCTGGTCCTGCCACAGCTCCTGACCCAGCTCTGCTCCAGCCCAGGGCCATCTGCCACCCCAGATCGTACAGGAAATCTGGGAAAAGTGCAATTTCCCAGGGACTGAGCTGCATTCCTAGCCCCCACTTCCCTCCCCCTGCACCTGTCTTATCTCTGCCTATTCCTGAAATAATAGGAACAGAAAAATTAACGACATGAAAAAGGGAGGAGAGGATAAAGAGTATCTGAAAAATCATCTGTGTCCTCATTTCAGAGCTTTGCATGGTAACAAGGAGGCAGGATGCTTTTTTTTTGCTTTATTAATGTATTGAAATATTAAAAAGCAGGGTGTCTCTTGAACCTATTCTGTTGTCAGGGACTGAGAAAGCTCTGAGGAAGTCTTTTGAGGAGACTGTTGCTCTTGAGGAACTATCCAGGGATGCCATGCATGGAGCAGAGCAAATCAAAGCCAAAATCCAAATTTGCTGTCCTGCTGTTCATGGGGATGTGGACAGGGGTGACAATGGCACTTGGGACAAAATCCCTACCACCAGGATGCTCTCAGGGGTTTGGCTGGAATCTCTTCTGATTTCCTTTATCTCTTTCATCTGCAAGGTCTGAGTGAGACCAGGGAGAGCAAACGTGGCTCTGAGCCAGGGAAGAGCCAATTTCCTGGAGATTGGCCTCTTTGATTTGGCACTTTGGTGCTTCCCCTCTCAGGTTCTGCTCATTCCTGGGCAATTTCCAAAACATGCAGTTGTTCTTCTTCACAAATCTTTGCCAACAAAGAGTTCAGGCTTTGATGTTGCTACAGGTGTGGTTTTCTGTGCCACCCTCATGGTGCCATGTGGAATGTGCACGAGTCAAGCACATGTATAAATATATAAACACATGTGTATCCACACAGACAGACTGACTAAAGGTGTTTTGTCTCCTTTTGCCTGCAGGTCACTATGGAAAGGATATTTATCGCAGTGGAGGGCCAGATCTCCATAATTTCATCTCCTCCGGGTTTGTCACGTTAGGAAGAGGACACACGAAGGGTACAGTGGAAACCATTTTTTGCTAAATAAAAAGATTGTTTTAAATCCAAAGCTTGGAGCTGGCTGCTGGGCTCTGGGTGCCCTGAGCTGGCAGAGGGGTCAGCCCAGGAAATGGGGCTGCAGGGTCAGTGCAGGACCTAGGGGTCCTGGCAGGGGGATCCATCTGCCTGTGCAGTGGGACTGTTCCTCCAGCTTTGTGTTTTCCTGGCTGCTGTGTTTCCATGGGTGATCCCAAAGGGGAGGGCAGGAATGTCCAGCTGGACCAGGGAAGGCAGTGACCACTTCCAGACTGTGGGTCTGGAGTTCTTTTCTTTGACCTCTGGGCTTTTTATTTATTTATTTATTTATTTATTTATTTATTTATTTATTTACTTCTTTATTTAGATTGGGGGGAGGGGGGGTTATGATGAATATTTTATAAAATTATTTCTTTTTAGCTCCTGAAGCCTATATTTTCCATGTTCCTATAATCTGTGATATAATGTACAAACAGGAAAACACAAAAAAATTATACATATGCTGCTCTGTGTATGTTCTGTGTAATGTACTGTATATAAATATCTGTGGAGAGACAGCTTTATCACAAACACCCAAACCTCCAGGGCGTTCTGGTGACACCAGAGCTGTGTCCTGGTGACACCACAACCCCTGGCAATGTTGATTGATGATGCTGTTGCCTTTTGGTGAGTGTTTCTGGTGTACAGTGAGACGTGTTCCCAGTGTCCCCCTGCCCTGCCCGGGTGCCACTGTGCCCTGCTGTGACACTGGGGGTGCATGTGCCACTGCTGTCCCCTCGTGTGTCCCCAAGACTGCTGTACCCCCCTAGACACGATGTATGTGGAGATTCCTCTCTAGACCAATGTACTGTATGTGGAGCTGTGTCCTCGTGCTCCTGTGTTGTTTCTGTGGATGACCGTCACTCACAAAGAATTAAAATACCTTGATATTTTATTATTTTTATTTTTTTTCTACATTTCCTGCACTTTTTCCAGTTCTCCACGAGTGTCATCCAAAGTAGTGTTGGTCCTGTAGAACTGTCAGAGAAGAAACAAATATATGTATATTGTCTGTGTATGTCTGTGTGTGCTTAAATAAAGTTTACTGAGGCTGAGGCAGCGCCCGTGGGACTTGTAATCCAATACCCTGAATTCCAGTTCTGTAATCCAATTCCCCAAAATCCCAGTCCTGTGATCCAATATCCTGTAATCTGATACTCTGGTATTCCAGTCCTGTCATCCAATACCCTGAGGTCCAGATTTGTGATCCAATACCCTGAAATCCCAGTCCTGTAATCCAATACCCTGAAATTCCAGCCTTGTAATACAATACCTTGAAATTTCAGATATGTAAGCAATATCCTGCAATCCCAAATTTGTAATCCAATACCCTAAAATTCCAGTTCTGTAATCCAATACCCCAAAATCCCAGTCCTGTAATCCAATATCCTGTAACCCAATACCCTGAAATTCAGATATGTGATCCAATACCCTGAAATCTCAGTCCTGTAATCCAATATCCTGTAATCCAATACCCTGAAATTCCAGCCTTGTAATACAATACCTTGAAATTTCAGATATGCAATCCAATATCCTACAATCCCAAATTTGTAATCCAATACCCTGAAATTCCATTTTTGTAATCCAATACCCTGCAATTCCATTTTTGTAATCCAATACCCTGAAATACAATATCCTGAAATTTCAGTTTTGTAATGAAATACCCTCAATTCCAGTCCTGTAATACAGTACTCTGAAATTCCAGCTTTGTCATCCACTACCCTGCAATCCCGGGTTTGTAATCCACTACCCTGCAATCCCAGATTTATATTCCACTACCCTACAGTCCCAGATTTATAATCCAGTACCTTGCAATCCCAGATTTATATTCCACTACCCTACAATCCCACATTTATAATCCAGTACCTTGCAATCCCAGATTTATATTCCACTACCCTGCAATCCCAATTTGTAATCCAGGACCCTGCAATCCCAGTGCTGGATTCCAACACCTGCAAACCAATACCCTGCAATCCCAGCTCTGCACCGAGGGAAGGGAAGCAGAGGAACCTCAGGTGGGCTGGGAGCTGCAATGGTTCAAGGAAGGACCATGGTGACATTTCACACAAGGTGTCCCCATCCCAAAGGAGTTTCATGGTCATGTCCTGCCACGTCAGGAGTGTATTTAGGGTCAGGCAGCAAAGGTACCCCAGGAATGTTGGTACATGGAGTGGGGTGTCCCAGCCTCCACTAAGCCCATGGAGATCCTTGAGCAGGGCTGTAAATGCAGCCCTTTGTCCCAGACAGGTGAGTTATCCTCACCTGGCAGCCCTGGGGCACCTCACAGCAGTTTGTTCCCAGTTCCTTCCCAGGTGAGAACAAAACCTCCTCTCCTCCTTTAGCTGCAAATGCTTGGGGCTCTGCTCTCCTGCAGGTGGGCCAGGGGTTTCCACACCTTTTCCAGAGCACATTTCCTGTCCCTGGGAAGGTGGGAGAGTGGGCAGTGGGAATGCAGCCTGTTTATCAGCCAGGGGGTGCTTTCCAAACTGAATAAAAGGCTCCTGTTCTCTGCAGAAATGAATATCGTGGCTGTTTATAGACATCAGAATGGACTGGCCTTAGAATTTACCTTTCAGCTGCCTGTAAATTCACCTGGTTTTTGAACAGTGCTACAAAGTTCATTTCCAGTTTCTCAATGGCAAATCCCCCCAGTGCTGAGTGGTGAGAGTGGTGAACACCTCACAGCTGCTGCAGGACCTGCTTGTGCTCGTGTGGCTTCGTCTTTGTCTGTGACATGACCTGACTGTTTGTGCTGTGACAGGGGACACTTGGGGTGTCACAAAGGACTGAGGGGTTCTCTCCTTAGGATTGTGCCTGGAATGCTTGGATTTGGGGAAATATTGTGTGACAGATTTCCTGAGTTCAGCTTGAAGTGACCACCCTGTCAAGAGGGGTGGGAGCTTCAGCCAGGGCTTTAGATGAGAGGGTTCTGTGTTATTTTGTCCTATTCCTATTTAAATGAGCAGGTTCTGTCCTATTTCATTCTATTCCTGTTTAGATGAGCAGGTTCTCTGCTATTTTGTCCTATTTCTATTCAGATGAGCAAGTTCTGTCCTTTTTCAATTCCAGTCCTTGTGTTACAACCTCCACTTCAGCCAAATAACCTCAGCCTGCCCTGTGGACAGGGTTCTGCCCCTGGACTGAACACAGCCAGTCAAGTTTCTCTCAATATTTCTCTGCACTGGGAGACACATTTTTGGTGTTTTCTCAACTGTCTTCTGTGCTGTGGCAGAACTCCAAGTGCTGAGTAATATTTAAGATCTCATCTATTTTGAGCAGAAGACAAAGATGTGAGACATGCCAAAGCACCATGGATACCAAACCAGCACACTCATGTCTGACATCCCCAGCTCTTCAGGATGGGGGCTCATGGCTCTTCATGAAGCCCACAGGGCAGTGCCTGCCTCCCAAAGGCTCTGGAGCCATCCCAAGGTGTGTTCTTCAACCAAGGGAGTCACTGTGCTGTCCGTGTGCCAGGATGGTCCAGGATGAGTCCTGGCTCTTCAGGGCATGCGAGTCCCCATGGCCAGGCACAAGGCAGGGCTGATCTCCCCCAGCACTAGGTAGGAGGAAGTTGGGTTTCCCAGTAAAAACGTGATTTTTATTTTGTTTTTTTTGGTTGGAAATTTTTTTTTTTTTTTTTTTTACTCTCAGTCTCAGACCTTGAAGCTTCAGACCCAGTAGTTTCCCAATGGAATTAAGCTCCTTGAGTTTCAGCAGTCTGGGACAGCAGCAGGAATTCTGTAGAGCAGACAATAATCTCTGTTCAGCACTCAAGGGCTTCTTTGTTTTCCTGGTAACTCTGCAAGAGTGTGAAAAATAGTGAGGTTATTTTCTGGAAAAAGCAGAATTTCCTGATTGAACTGAGTGCAAGGGCTCAGGGGAGTGAGGCAGGAGGAACAAAGGAGTTTAGACTCTTCTGCAGGGTCATTTCATAGGGGAAAACAGAGCTGTTCCTACTACCTGCTCATTCCCTGTAAGCTTGTGCCAGATCTGGAGGAGCTGCTGTGTGGAAAACTCAGGAGGAGTCAAATGTCCCCAGAGCCTGCCCAAAAACACTTCCAGAAATGGAACCTCTCCCTCTTGGTTCAGGGCTGTGCCTGGATTGCCTGTGCTCTGAGTCAGGGCATCTGCAGGAGGCTCTTTCCTTGCCCAGACGTGCTCTGAGGCTGTTCTGCAGGCAGGAAGGAGGGAGGGGATGAGCCAGGTGTGCAGGGCAGGGTGCTGGCATCACCCTCAGCATGGCAAGCTGCAGACCTGAGGGCAGAGCCAGCCTGGTGGCTGAGCAGCACGAGGTGCCCCCAGCACAGCTGATCTTTGATTTGCTGTGCAGATCGGGCAGATTTGCAGCCCAAATGTGGGATCTGCCTGCTGGGGCTCTGCTCTCACTCACCTTGTACCTCAGGTGTGGGCACGGGGCTCAGGGCACAGCCTTGGGGCACAGGATTTATGCTTGATGCGTGGGAACAGGATATTTGTGCTTCAGAAGGACCTTACACCCAGGTAGATACTGTCCTCAGATCCAGCATCACTCCTGACATCTCCTGGTGAACATCCCCCTCCCTGGCATTGTGTGTATTTAAAAGGAGAAAATTGTTCTTGATCTACCTTAGAAGATGATCATTTTCCCAGGGTGTGTGGGCAGAGAGATCATGTATTCCTGGAGCCAGAGCACTGGAAGGTGGCAGTCTCATGGCTTCAGGGTTTGGGAGCTGCAGAAAATTGTGGGAGCACAAAAAGATATGAGGAAGAGTGGCTGGAGTGAGGGGGCAGCTGAGCCTTGTGGCTGCTCCCATTGCCTGTGTGCCAGGGGCTCTGAAAGGTGATAAAAACACCTCAGCTCTGAGCTGGCACCTCAGCCAACCTCCCTCCCTCCCTCCTGCAGCCTCCTGGACAGGCAGATCCCCAGGTCAGACTGGCACATCCCCAGGTGTCCTGGTTTGAAGGACAGGTGTCTGCCAATAAAGGCAGAAACTTTTCTTTGAAATGTAAACTCCCTTCCTCCACATTATTTTTATGATTTTGAAATTAAGGGGCTCTCAGGCAAAGATATGGGAATTAGGAATAACAGTTCTCTACCAGGAAAATTAAAATAGAAATGCAGTATTACACAGAACAATCCCAAACCCTGCCAGAGTCAGAATCCAAGCTGACACAGTCAGTCAGGGTGGTGGCAGCAGTCCCATTCAATGGTGGCTGCATCCTCCTGCAGT
The DNA here is from genome assembly GCF_903797595.1 of Erithacus rubecula. NCBI lineage: Eukaryota > Metazoa > Chordata > Aves > Passeriformes > Muscicapidae > Erithacus > Erithacus rubecula. The sequence continues at coordinate 1,363,976 of NC_136672.1, forward strand.
GGCAGATGTGGTTCAGCTGGAGCAGTGCTCCTGGAGAAGGTGCAGTTTCCTCTGAAGGTCCAGGGATGATGTGGAAAGGTCTGGTTTTCCTCTGGAATCCAGTGGAAAGAAGGTGCCTTGGTGTCCAAAATCTCAGTTTTTCTCTGGGTAGGAAAGGCTTGGCTCCTCCCCTGGTTGGAGCATCTCCCAGTGGGATGATGGAATTTTATCAGTCATGCACTGGGACTCAGTGGCCATGAACAGGAGATATTTCCTGGAGGGAGGATGGGCTGTGGGAAGATAAAGATGGTTGCCCAGCTGGTTTAAAGATGGTCCATTATCAGATAATATGTGCCAGGAGATCAGGGGCACTGCCCCACCTGGCTGCAGCAGATGGGGACAGAATACACATTACTGGGCACATCCTGGATTGCAGCCCAAGACACCAGGTCAGACTGACAGATCCCCACATCAGACTGGGTCACACAGGCAAGGCCAAGGGTGAAGCACCAGCCCCATCTGCCAGTTCAGCCTCTGGGCTGGACACAAGGAAAGTTCCTCCAAAGGCAAAGGCAGTTCTGGGTCACACTTGGCAATCAGCTCTTCCTGCACTGCTTTGGTGTCTCCAGCTGAGCTGGGGACAGCTCCACTGTCTCACTCCTTCCTCCTCTGGGAGCTCCAGAGTTTTCCCTGCTGCTCCCTTTGGATGCCTCCCCTGGTGAGGAGACAGGAGCACAGAGTCAGTGCCTCAGGGCTCAGGCTGTGTCTGTGTGACTCTCAGAACAACTCAGCAGGGCTGGGACATCCTGTGCCAGCAGCAGGAGCAGCTCATTTCCTCCCTGAGATGTTCTGGTGTCCCCAGCCACTGGCATATCTGTGTGCAGGAGCACCGAGCAGCAGCTGGATGTGCACTGGGGCTGGCACCACTGCCCTCCTGCACACCCTGCCCCTCTGGCACACCCTGCTGCTCTGGCACTCCCCAAACTCAGCCCCTTCACAGCCCTGCATGCAGAACCAGCCGTGTTGCTGCTCCACTGCCATGTAAATATGATTCAGAGATCAATAGGAGAAAAGAGATTTATTAATTTGCTCCTCATTAGCAGTTTGAGAGTTCTGATTCCTCCTTCCAATGCTGCCCTGGTTCCCTGCTGTCATGGCTGGTTCCCTGTTGCTTGGCTTGCAGCTCTGTGTTCCAGTTTCTTTCCCAAAGTGCTGATTTGTACCCTTAATTTGTTATTTTGGGGCCTTCTATTACATCTGTCACAACTTCCTCGGCCCAGCACAGCTACAGAACACGCAGTGAATCAGCTCCAAGCTGGAATTTACTGCCTGCCCCCATCATTAGTAATCCACACTTGCAGCAGACTCATTATTACAGGCAAAGACAGAACTTTGAAGATCTTTTTTTTTTCACACCTGCACCTGTAACTTGCCATGAATAGATTTGCAAAAATTGAGGGTTAGGTGTGCTGAGTCCTCTTTGCTCATTAAACACTTCTTAGACATCCCATCAATGGAGAGCTGGAGCTGGAGCCCACTGCATCCCAATGAATCACTTTCTGTTTATCCTGGATAATTCTGGTGGAGTCTTGCAGTGGGTGAGCTGCAGATCACCCGCATCCTGATTCCAGATTAATTCCAAGCCATGCATATTCTGACAATTAATTGTATTGGCTGGGAAATAGGATGATTGGGATGTGGAGAGGGCCTGGGAGCCGGGCAGGAAGATTCCATGACGCAGGAGGACATTTCCAGCCACTCTGAATTATTTAATCACCCTCAGACATGGCCGGTCCATTTCTCAGCAGGGTCTGGACAGCTCTGGTTTTTATAGCCCTCAGAACAGTGGGGTGGGAGGAGAGGGGGAGCCATGGAAAACATTCCAGTGGCTGCAGCTGCTGTGGGAAGAGGTGGGGGGAACACCAGCAGAACCCCCCCAGTTGCTGGTGTCACCTTGTCCTGGTTTTAAGGACAGGTATCTGCCAATAAAGGCAGAAGCTTCTCTTTGAAATGGAGAATGTAAACTCCCTTCCTCCAAATTATTATTATAATTTTGAAATTAAGGGACTCTCAGGCAAAGATTGGGCAATTAGGAATATCAGTTCTCTACTAGGAAAATTAAAATAGAAATGCAGTATTACAAAGAACAATCCCAAACCCTGCCAGAGTCAGAATCCAAGCTGACACCCATCAGTCAGTCAGGGTGTTGGCAGCACTCCCATTCAATGGTGGCTGCATCCTCCTGCAGTGGCAGATGTGGTTCAGCTGGAGCAGTGCTCCTGGAGAAGGTGCAGTGTCATCTGAAGGTGCAGGGATGATGTGGAAAGGTCTGGCTTTCCTCTGGAATCCAGTGGAATGAAGGTGCCTTGGTGTCCAAAATCTCAGTTTTTCTCTGGGTAGGAAAGGCTTGGCTCCTCCCCTGGTTGGAGCATCTCCCAGTGGGATGATGGAATTTTATCAGTCATGCACTGGGACTCAATAGCCATGAACAGGAGATATCTCCTGGAGGGAGGATGGGCTGTGGGAAGATAAAGATGATTGCCCAGCTGGTTTAAAGATGGCCCATTAGCAGAGAATATGTGCCAGGAGATCAGGGGCACTGCCACACCTGGTTCAACAGATGGTGACAGAATTCACATTGCTGGGCACATCAACCCAGCATACACCTTCTGCAATGAGCAGGGAGGTAACAGAGGTGAGGGACTCGTGTCCTTCTGTCCCAGACTGGGCAGAGACCTGGACAGAGATTTTTTGGGTGTGTCACACTGTGAGAGCAAGAAGCACCAGGACTGGCAGCTGCTTTGAGGCCTCCCCTGAGCTGGTTATTCTTAGGCACTGCAGGGAAATGGGCACAAGCTGGGCACACAGCACGTGGATCCCTGCAGGACCAGGAGATTCCTGTGTCTGCCTCAGAGCTGGAAATGGAGGGGAGCCTTTCCCACGGGCAGCCTCACTCTCCTGGAGATCCCATTGCTCACCTGCCCATTGATTTTGGCATTTTTAACTTGGCCTGGTCAAAGGGGAATCCCGGGGTCAAGGACAGGACTGGGGTTGTCTCTTCTTTCTCTCTTTAGAGACAGTGAAAATCAGAATATTATGTTAGAGGCAGGAAAAGGCCACCAGGCCCTTTCTGGGTGTGTGCATGCAGGATTAGCTGGGTCTGGGAGCTCACAGGGCATCCCTGGCTTTGTGACAGACCCAGAGTCTGGGACTCCCCTTCCCACTGCTGAGGGGCTCCTGTTCCCCTGCCAAGTTAAATCCCACAAGTTTTCACTCCCCTGATTCCCCATCTGCTGCCCAGCCCCACAGGCTGCATCCAGCCCTCTGCTGAGTTCTGTGGAGGGGTTTCAATCACCTGGAGCTCCAGGATGGATCCCTCCTCTTTCTGCTGGGTGATAACAGGATAACAACATAAATGACAGTGGCAGAGGAAGGAAGCCCTGCCTGTTCCTGGCTGCCCTTTCACAGGAGGCTGTCAGCTCACAGGGATGTTTTGGCAGATACCTTTGAAAGCTGAGCTGGAAGTGGGGAAGAGCTGGCAGGTACAGCCCAGCTGTCTGTGAAACTGGAGCTGCAGCTGCTCACCACAAGCTCCTCTTTGAAGAATGTGTTCCTCTCTATTTATGATCAAGAACTGCTGTATAAAAAGCCCTTATGATTTCTTGCCATGGTGTCACTGAGGATCTCAGGCTGGTTCTCTCCCCAAACAGGGAATTTAGCCTCAATGAAGGCTCACCCTAGAGCTGGATTGATGTGCCTTTGGCAGGGCTGCATTCTCTCTTCATCCTGCTTGCCAGTTGTAAATAAGAAATTCAAATATTATGAAAAGAACTGGAGACTCCTGGCAGCAGAGAGGGGACTTTGCAGAGGATCTGTAATTCTGAAGCATCTGTGATCTTCCACAACAACATGATCAGAGCTGGGCAGATGGAGAGCTTGAGCACTCCCAGAAATTACTGCTACAGCCAAGCCAGTGTGCTATGCACAGTTTATCTGCCCAAGTGCCTTGGGAGGGACTCTTTGGGATGAACTCATCATCAGAGAAGAGGTTTTTGGAGACACAGGGCTCAGGTTTGCCTGCTAGACTGACTTTCTATGGATGCTGCTTGCTCCCAGGGGAATTCTTTGGTCTTAGGAGCTTCTGTTCATTTGGTTTTAGGAGCTTCTGTTCATCTTTCAGGGTCAGGATAACACTGGGCACTGCAGGGATGTGCCCATCAAATGCCACAGCAGTGACTGCAGACAGCCCATGAGCGCCAGGTGTGAAATTCCTGATTGATTTTACTCTTTGGCACAGATTTCTCTTCACCTCTTGGCAGCACATGGGGTCCTGCCTGTGACCAGTTTGAGTTTTGGCACTGCCTGAAGGCCACAGGTTGAAGACGGGAACTGTGATTTTTGTGGAATCATAGAATCATGGAATGCTTTGGGTTCCAGGATCCAGGGAGAGCTCAGAGACCCTTGCGGGGCTCCAGGGGAGCTGGAGAGGGACTGGGGACAAGGGATGGAGGGACAGGACACAGGGAATGGCTTCAGACTGACACAGGGCAGGGCTGGATGGGATATTGGGCAGGAATTGTTCCCTGGCAGGTTGGGTAGAGCTGGCACAGCTGTCACAGCTGTGGCTGCCCCTGGATCCCTGGCAGTGCCCAAGGCCAGGCGGGATATTGGGGCTGGAGCAGCTGGGACAGTGGAAATGTCCCTGTCATGGCAGGGGTGGCACTGGGTGGGATTTAAGGTCCCTCCCAACCCATCCTGGGATTCCATGGTTCTGTTTGATCCCCCCTGGTGTCACAGGGTCACCAGCAGCACTTCACTGGCCCTGTCCCTCCTGTTGCCCAGGACATGTCAGAACATCCCTGCACTGCTCTGTGCCCTCAGGGGCCAAGGCTCTGCCATCCTGGCTGGGCACAGCAGGTGCTGGAGCAGAAGTTTGCTCAGGCTTTGGAAGCAGAGCTGTGGATTTTGGTCCAAGGAGGAGAAGTTTCTCTCTGCCATGAGAAAGGACTGGATTATCCAGAAGGACTGGCTTTACTCAGGATCTCTTCCCAGCTGTTGAGCTGCTCTTTGTGTGCTCAGGCAGAGGCAGAGCTCAGGAGTGAGCTCTGGCTCTGGAGCAGATCTGTGTCTGAGGGCAGGGAATATTTGCTCCTCCATGAGCCAAAGTGCAGGATTCCCAAGGAGCAGGGGGAGAGGAGGGGAGGAGCTGGATGAAGCCCTTTGTGAGGGCTTGGAGGGTGCAGAGGGTCCATTCCCTGGGGTGGGCATTGAGACAAAACCCCTCAGCACTGAGGAGGAGGAGGGTGCAACCCTCATCTGTCACTGATGGAGAGGTTCTGGGGGTTCTCAGGATGCTTTTGGTTCCTCCAAGGAGCAGAGAGGGGAGCAGGAGGGATGTGAGGGAGGGCTGTGGACGGAAGGATGAGTGGAGCAAGTCCCTGCTTGAACTTTCCAAAGTCTCTGCCCCTTTCTCAGTTATCCTGTGGTGGGATTTCCACCCAGCCCAAGGCACTGGATGAGAGGGGGCTGAGCCTTTCCCCTGCTCAGCTCCTGGTGGAGCTGGGACAGCTCTTTCCTTCTAAGCCTGTTCCATCATCCCCACTCTTCAGGCACTGGTCTTAGAACTCCCCAGAAGTTTTAGATCCCTTAAGAAGTGGCTGTCACATCCAGAAAAATGCATCCCTGCTGTCTTGTCTCATTCCTCTGATACAGGCAGCCAGGGTCAGCTCTGCAAAGCCTTTCCTGGGTGCCAGCATCCCTGCCAGGCAGTGCCTGCAGGCTGCCAAGGTGTTCCCCTGGAGCAGAGCTGCCAGAACCCCCACCTGTGGCACTTTGGGGCTTGTGTTCAACCTGGGGTTTTCTGTCTGGCACTGGAAATTCCCTCTGGCAGCTCTTTCCCCTCCTGCATGAGAGCAGCACTGCAGCCATGGGAAGGGGATGATGGAGCAGGGTTTGGCCAGGGACAGTCTCATGGCACCTGTGCCTCTTGGAGAGTGCTGCCAGCCAGAGTGAGCTGGGGGCTGCCAGGGCCTCCTGTGGTGCCACAGCCCTGGAGCTCAGCCCAGCTCCAGCCCATTCCCTGCCAATAGCTGGAGGCTGTGATGGATTTCAGTGGCACTGCCCTGGGTCTGCTGCAGAAAATCAACTCGTGTGTGCAATGCACAGCAGCCCACGGTGCTGCTGCACACCTGCCCTGCTGCAGAGGGGTTTGCACTTCCCCTCTCAACCAGCAATGCATTAAAGAGGTGGTTCTTTTCTTTTCTTTTCTTTTTTTTTTTCTTTTTTTTCTTTTCTTTTCTTTTTTTCTTTTTTTTTCTTTTCTTCTTTCTTTTCTTTTCTTTTCTTTCTTTCTTTTTTTTCTTTTCTTTTCTTTTCTTTTTCTTTTCCCTTCCCTTTTCCCTTCCCTTCCCTTTTCCCTTGCCTTCCCTCCTTCCCTTCCCTGCCCTCCTTCCCTTCCACCCTTCCCTTCCATTCCCTTTCATTCCTTCCCTTCCTTTTTTCACTGCCCTTCCCTCCCTTACCTCCCTTCCCTGTTCCCTTCCCTTTTCTTCCTTTTCCCCTCCCTGAACTTCCTTCCCTTCCCTCCCTTCTTCCCGCTGAACTTCCTTCCTGAACTTCCTGAAATCCTCCCTTCCCTTCCTTCCCCTGAAACTTCCCTTCAGAACTTCCCTTTTCTGAACTGCCCTCTCACTTCCTGAACTTCCCTGAACCCCGCTCCCTTCCTGAAACTTCCCGTTCCTTCCCAGCCCTTCCCGCTAACTGCCCTCCCTGACTCCCCAGTTGCTTTTCTTTCCTTTTCCTTTTTTTCCTGTTCTGCCTTTTCTGGGTTTCTTTTCCTTTCATTTTTTCCTTTTCATTTTCCTTTCTTTCCTTTTCCTTTTTCCCTTTCTTTCCTTTTATTGCCTCCATTCTCCCCACCCTAGTTGTGCCCAGGATGCAGGGTGCTAACTGCTCCCTGAGCCCAGGATTTTGCTGCTGGGAGTTTGTTCACAGCCTGGGATCAGTGCAGGACCAGACTGAGCTCAGGGATCCCCTTCCAGCTGTGATGAGGAAAATGTCTTTGCAATCAGAGAGCTGCAGATCTGCTGAGTCCAGCAGTTCCTTCAAACCCCATTTCTGAGCAGGGCTGAGCTCTGTGTGCCACCAGATCCGTGATGACAATTCCTGGACTGCTCTGTGGAAACTCAGCCCTTCAACATTGTCTTCAGGTGCTCCACTCTTATCTCTTCTTGTCCTGTCATCACAGTGCTCTGTTGTTTCAGATGGAACACCAGGTTTTATTCCAAGGTACCAGTAACTGGCATTAATTTCAGATCTGCTCAGATAGCAGGAGTGCACAGTCTATAAAAGGCATCTCCTCATCTTCATTTTAAAGCAGGAAACTAAAAATAGAGCCAGTTCAAATATAGGTGATGAGAACAACCTGAGGTTTGGATTAGGAGGTAGAATGGGATTGAAGACTGCAGAAGTGTCTGGTGAAGTGTCTGTGTTGGAGGGAGCTGTGGATAAAAGCTTGTGACGTAGGTTTGGGCCAGAGAAGGTTTGGTGAGTTCTGCTCCTCCTCTCTTTGTGGAAGGCATGGATGGAAAATGCTGGGCTCAGAAGGGAGAGCAGGCAGTGCTTCTGTCCCAGGGTGTCACCCATGGGTGTCCCTGCCACCCACTGTGGGCTCAGGAGGGTGCAGGACACAGAGCACAGGCCCTGGGCTTTCATGGGGCCAGGGGCTGCAGAGGAGGAGTGGCAGCAATGTCCCTGAGGATGAGGAGCTGCAGGGACCCCCTGAGCTCCTGCTGTCCCTCCCAGCTCAGGCTGTGCACCCACAGGCTGCCAGAGACACCCCCAGCTCGGCTCAGTTTGCTGTGAGCTGGGGAAACTGGGACACCCTGACTGAGGGGCAGGAGCTGCTCAGGAGGGGCTGGGTCACCCTGAGCCAGCTGGGGACAGGGCTGGCACCTGACACCTCCGGAGGCTCTGCTGAGGGGACACAGCTTTGAGCTTGGAGACCCCTCACCTTCTCCTCCTCAGGGCTCCCTGCAGGGACAGGGACAACAGTCCCCAAGGAATGTGGGCACTGATCCCACAGAGCCCCATGTCTGCAGCACCCACACTGCTGCTCCCTCTCAGGTGTTTAATCCTGTGTAGGCTCTGAGCCCTGCCCACTGCAAAGGAGATTCCTCATGGGGGAGCAGGGCTGCTGCCCTCCCATCCCTGCCTCTGCACAAGGGATGGAGGGACAGGACCCAGGGAATGGCTTCAGACTGACACAGGGCAGGGCTGGGTGGGATATTGGGCAGGAATTGCTCCCTGTGAGGGTGGGCAGGGCTGGCACAGCTGTGGCTGCCCCTGGATCCCTGGCAGTGCCCAAGGCCAGGCTGGACACTGGGGCTGGAGCAGCTGGGACAGTGGGAGGTGTCCCTGCCATGGCAGGGGTGGCACTGGATGGGATTTAAGGTCCCTCCCAACCCAACCCAGTCTGCTCTCCGAAAGCAAAGCAGAGCCAGACAGGTCCTGGCAGGGGTTTGGCATCTCCCAACCCCTCCTGTGTCTCCTGGCTCCTCCTTCCCTTCTCCTCTTTCCAAGACAGCAGCAGTGACCAAGCAGGGGCAGTGTGACACTCAGGGAATTTGCTCCTCAGAGTCCTTGGGACCAGAGGCTCTGCTGTGACATCCCACATCCCAGAGAAGTCCAGAGGAGACTCATCCCAACCATGGCTGATTCCTCCACCACCTCCCAAGGGTGATGGACCCAAAGAGAGACCTCTGCATTTATCAGATCCCCTGGGACAGAAGCCTCCCCCAGGATGGATATGGACTACCAGGAACAGAGAGATGGCACAAAATTCAGTCCCTTTGGGCTGCTCTTTAGTCCTCTCTGGATAAGGAATCACCCACAGGAGGGGCAGGAGCCACTGAGAGGTTTCTCTTCCTCTGCTCCATGCAAGGAAGATGAATTCCTCCTGCAGCAGCACAGAACTGTGCTTCAAAGGGGATTTTCTGGGAAGGATTTGTCCTGCTGATCAAGGTGGGACTAAAGTTCAGCTTGTTTAGCCCAGAAAAGGGGGCTGGGAGATGTGGGCTCATCCTGCATCAGTGTGCTGGGGCTAAGGGGAGGACAGCCATGCACATAGGCAGGGCTATGCAGTTTGGGGAGGGAGAGGGGCACTCTGAGCTGGGGATTCTCCAGCAGTGTCCCATCAGTGCAGCCCTGCAGCAGGCACTGCTCACTGCCCACAGAACACTCTGTCCCTGCAGCTCTGCCACCAGGCTTGCAGGACATCTCCCTTCTCCTCCCTGAGGGGCTTTGGAGCCCAGCAGGAACAGTGTTTCTGTAATAAACCTGCTCCAGCAGCCCCGAGTGCTGACAGGGAGCAGAACAAAGGACAATTTCCCAGAGAAGGTGGATTTATTTGTGCCTTTGTAGCTCTGTTCTGAAAGCACAAGTAATATCCCTCAAGAAGGAGCACGGAGTCCATCAGCTTCCAGCTGCTCAGACCTTCCCTGAGCTGTGTCTGTTCACATCCTCCTCCTGCAGGAATTGATTGACTGGGAGATAAACAGATCAGGCCATTGCTTTTCTCTCCTCTAAACCCTCTGCTTTTCTTGCAAGGTAGGTCCTGTGCCTCAAATGTCACAACTCCAGAGCTCTCCAGAGAGGGGAGAAAATCCTGGCAAGGAAAACAGGAGGGCAGCCCACACCTGGGACTGCTCCCTGCCCTGCATCCTTCTCCTCTCCCAGGTGATCCTGACCCTTGCAAGGCTCACAGCTCACACATTGGTCATATAGGTCCCATACAGATGAGATTCTTGTTAATTAGCATCTAAAAACGGGGCTCAGTCTGAGTCATTTGACTTTTAGTCATCCTGGCTCTCCAGGAAAGGGCCAGTGTGTGTTTCTGCCATGGTTCAGCTCACCCTGAGACAGGGGAGCTCCTGGCTGTGCAGAACTCAGGGACACACTGGAATTTGTGCTCAGGGTTTGCAGCTAAACCAGGGGGCTTGGCTGTAGTTTGCAATGAGCTCCCCAGAGCTGCAGGCAGGAGAGGAACCAGCCCTGAGCACTCACTGCACCTCTGGGGCATCCTCCTGCTGAGCCACCCTGAGCCAGGGCTGCAGCCAGGGCCAGGCTGCTCTGCACCCACAGCAGGCTTGCTGTCTCCCTATGGAGCTGGGGGGCCAAGAAGGACAAGGGAAAGGGAGGTCAGGAACTGGAAATGCCCAGGGAGGGTTGGAGTGCCCATCCCTGGAGGTGTCCAAGGAATTCCTGGATTGGCACTCAGAGCTCTGGGCTGGGGACAAGGTGGGGATTGGGCACAGGTTGGACTGGATGATCCTGGAGGTCTTTTCCAGCCTCAGTGATCCTGGGATTCTGGGGTTATGTGCTGGCCTGGGTGCTGAGGAACAGCACAGGGCAGAGAAGGAGGAGGAGGAGCAGGAGGAGGTGGAAGGCAGTTGTGGCTATTTCAGCATTGCTGCTCCCCAAACTGAGTGTGAACTCCAGTGTGAGCTGAAGGCCACCCACTCTGCAGAGTCACAGCACAGAAGGATCCCCCAGATCTGTGACTGGTGTCACATCCCAAGGTTTGTGGCACAAAGCTCAAGAGCTCCAGCGAGCACAGCCTGCCTTTATCCTGCTTTTATCCTGCCTTTATCCTGCCTGTGCTGACCCTTGCTCTGCCACAGCCTTTTCTTGGAGGGCTTCAGTGGCAGAGGACAGGCAGCAGGAGCTCTGGTGCTCTGGGCCAGCTGCAGGGCTGGTGCTGGGGAGCCAGGAGGCTGCAGCCCCCAGGGATGGAGCTTGGGGGGTGCTGGGCACAGAGTGCTCAGGGCCAGGTTTCTGTGCCTGTATTTGTCAACAGGGGACTCTCACAGAGGGGAGACACCCCCAAAATACCCCCAGGGAATGACACAGGGCAGGGCTGGATGGGATATTGGGCAAGAATTGTTCCCTGGGAGGGTGGGCAGCCCTGGCACAGGGTGCCCAGAGCAGCTGTGGCTGCCCCTGGATCCCTGGCAGTGACCAAGGCCAGGCTGGACACTGGGGCTGGGAGTGGAAAATGTCCCTGCCCATGACAGGGGGTGTGGAGGTGGATGATCTTTAGCATCCTTCCCAACCCAACCCATCCTGGGATTCTCTGACTAAACCCCCCCCAGCCCAGCTGTGCTCCCCACAGGCTCCAGGGGTGCCCAATGAGCACAATTTCCTCTCTCAGGCTTTTTCCTTGGCACAGGTGAGAGCATGGATGTGGCTGGAGGCAGATTTGTCTGAACTGTAAGGTTTTTTATGTGCCTGCACTTTTACACCCCCCACTCTGGGCCAGCTCCCAAAATCCTGCTGGGGCTGCTCAGGGTGTCACAAACACAGGATGGTGACAAACACCCAGTGCCAACAGAGTCCAGAAGCAGCCCAGGCTCCTGCTGTGCATTCCTGTAAGGCAGAACTGAGCCCTCTGATGGGCTCCTCTGATGCCCACCAGCTGCAAAAATGATCAAGGCAGCAATACAAAATAAAGGCTGGAGAAAACAACAGATGTGCCATGGTCAGCACTGGGAGGATGGTTCCTGCCTGGCACAGGTGAAATGAAGCTCAGCTCAACCTGCCTGACTAGGATGAGGCCAAACAGGCATTTATTGTGTCATGAACAGCCTGGGCCAGGAAGCACTTTCCTACCTGGATGGAGGCAGAGAGATTCCAGCTCTTTTTGGAACAGAGGTTTCAGTTTCCAGAAGAGTTCAATCCCATTCCAGGTTCCTGCCATCCTTGTGCTGCTTTGAACCACAGAGAGGAAGGCAAATACCAGCATAAGGTGGACAAACCCATGAGCTGCGGGGTTGGAAAAACCAGGGGGGTTGTAGTTTTTTTGGTTTGTATTTTTCCATTTTTGTCACCAGGGAAACAGAAGCAGAAATGACAAATGCTTTTGATTTGTCGACATTTCCTACAGATATTTTTGGCCTAATGGTGACAAAGCATTTGTGGGTTTGAGTTCCATACTACCTGATTGTCTTCCCAAAGTGAAGGTGGCAATGCTGGCAGAGGGCTGAAGGCACAGGTGGGGCTTTGTATAGATGGACTTTGTCATTTGGACCTGTCTTCTCTCCTGGCTCCATCCCAGGAATTGTCACCCTCTCCTTGGGCAGAGCCACCAGCATGTGCCACAGCAGCCCTTGTGGCTTGAAGGCTTTTGGAGTTTTACTTTATAATCAAGAGTCTTATACAGGAATAAAACCTGTCTAGAGGACAGGTGCCTTTGTAGGGAAAAAGGGGTTGGAGGAACATCACAGAATTCCAGGATGGTTGGATTGGAGGGGAAGCTAAAGCTTATCCATTTCCCCCCCTGCGATGGCAGGGACACCTTCCACCATCTCAGGCTGCTCCAAGCTCCAGCCTGAGAATTCCATTCCTGTCCCTCCCCACCCTCACAGGCAGGAATTCCTTTCTATATTCTTTCTAAAAATGTTCAAGATGAGAACCACGCTTTCCTTCTCTTTTGATTTGTAAAGTTGATCTGGAAGGAAGTGAATTGAGGAGCTGGGACCTGCTAGGACTTCCCTTAGGCACGTTCCTGGAGCTGCTGTTCAGCTGGAGGGATGAATCCTGCTGGGATGGCTGTGGAGTGTCTTGTGAAGAGCAGAGCTCTTTGATTATCCTGTTGCTATTTGTCAAATGCAAAGGACCGTGTAGAAAATCGTTTTCAGCCTTCAGAACTCCTCTCCTTTCACTCTGCTTTTGATGTCTGAAGAGAAAATAGCCCTGTGAAGCAACCGGATTTCTTCAGAGCTATTAACAAGTCTTTCAGGGTCCCAGGGTGACATAACAGGTCTGGTCTGACTCATTCCATTTAAGAGTGTCTCCTTCCAGACAGAAATAGCTCAGTGTGCAGCCATAAAAAACATGAATCAATTAATGTCTTCTATTAACTAGAAACGCAGATAAATCTCCTCAATCATGGGAATGCAAATTCCTGGCTCCCCTTCCTTCTCCTCCCTGTGCTCTTTGTGTTTGGCTCCTTCCTCAATCGATCTTTTTGGGATGTTGACTCCAGGTTCATGTGGTTATTTTCTGCAGCTGATCCCGGGCACTCTGGGTTGCAGAAAGTTGTGTCAGGGGCACTGGATGCCACTCCAGGAGATCTTGCTGTGGTCCCCATGCACTCAGGGGGTTTGAGTCCCCCAGATCCCCTGGAATTACCACACTGCAGCTGGGACCAGCTGGACTCAGGGCTGCCCTGCTGTGCTGCAGGGAAAGGAATTGTGCAGTACTGATGTTACAACTTTGGGATTTGCCTTCAAGAATAAATATTGTAGGAGTGCAAAATCCCTGTGATGAGCAATCCCTTGTCCCAGGAGAATGGAGATAATCCACTCTGGGTGCTGCCATCCCTGTATCCCAGTGCTCTTATCAGCATTGTCTCAGATAACAAACCTGCTGTACACAGGAATCACGGGAGCTAATTTCATAAATAAACAAGTTAGAAAGGATCCCAGCACAACTCCCAGGGACTGAGCAGCTCTTCAGGCTAACAAAGCCTGTTGGAGTGGGGATGGGGTTATGGTGTGTCCCAGCAGCAGCCTGTGCTCCTTCTGGGGTGGAATTATCCCAGCTCCAGCAGAGCAGAGGAACTGAACAAGCCCCAGCCTGATGGGATTCCAGGGCAGCTCTGTGAGGGAACGATGAGTCCGAGCCCAGATCCTGCAGCCACACAGGACACAGCAGCTCCAGCTGGAATTTCACACCCAGGGCTTGGGAGCTTGGCTGGAGATGACACTGGCACTGCCACGAGAGGTGATGCCTTAGGTTTGATCTTTCATATTCCCAGACTGTGCACTGCATTGGTGTGTGACTCTGAACTCCATCCAAAGTGTCCCAAGTTCTCCTCCCAGCTCAGGCACACAAAACAATCCTTTTCCAGCCCCACAACCAAGGACACGCTGCAGCTTCAGCCCCAAAAAGTGCAACCAGCAGCCAATGGAGGAGAGAATGTGGGAGGATGGGAGTGCAGGAGCTGCAGCTGGGATTGGACAGTGAAGCCAAGATGGAAATGGAGCCAAAGTGATGCAAGTGTGAGAACTCGTGACTGGGATCCATCTTGGGCCCATCTTGGGTGGAGCCACGGCCGGGCCCTGGCACTGCCCAAGGGGAATCCTTTGGAGCCTTGGCATGAATCCCTGCTGGATTCCTGTGGCACTGCCCAGTATCTGCCCCAGGGAGCCTCTCCAGGCAGCAGAGGGGTAATGGTGCCATTCCTTTTTAGAGGGGTCCCAGCTCAAAGTCACAGAGCTATAGAGGATGCACAGAGCTCAGGGGGTGGAATCAAACCTGAGCTGTGCCCCAAATCAGGAGCTGCAAGAGCTGAGCTTAGTGAGATTCTGAGCAAACTCTGAGGTTCTGTGAGATTGGGGCTGCAGGAGGCAGCAGGACCCTGTGGCAGGGGAGGAGAGGTGCACAGAGCAGGGTGCAATGGGGACACAGGCAGCTGAAGAACCCCAGAATGGTTTGGGTGGGAAGGGACCCTAAATCCCATCCCATCCCATCCCTGCCATGGCAGGGACACCTCCCACTGTCCCATCTGCTCCAGCCCCAGTGTCCAGCCTGGCCTTGGGCACTACCAGGGATCCAGGGGCAGCCACAGCTGTGCCAGCCCTGCCCACCCTCACAGGGAACAATTCCTGCCCAATATCCCATCTTAATTTATTTTTCTTCAAAGTCCTGTCCCTCCATCCCTTGTAAATAATCCCTCTCCACCTTTCCTGCAGCTCCTTCAGGTACTGGAAGGAAATCCATGCAACAAGGGTTCTCCCCTGTATGAGGTAGATCCTGAAAAGGGGAGTTCCAGTGACATTTGCAGTGTCATGGACTCAGCAATGCTGTGGTGCAGAGTTCAACCCAGGGCACAAAGTCATTTCCTCCTGTCCCCTGCTTCTCTGTGTACTGGGGGAGAGAAGTCCCTTCTCAGTGTCCTCTCCTCCTGGAGAGGAGATTTCAGTGATCTTTAGGGTCAGTTTAAACACCAAAGCCTCAGTACCAGTCTGTCTAGCAGCTCCTCTTCACCTGCTGCTAGGTGATAATGACTTGAAGAACAGAATTAATTAGGCCAAACCCTTCCATGAATCTCTCAAGGTGGATTTTTCTCTTTTTACTTTTTTAATACTCAGGAAAGAAAAAAAAAAAAAAAAAAAAAAAAAAAAAAAAAAAAAAGTTTTAGCCTTTTCCCAGTAAGAAATAGCGAGGAAAAGATTTGTCTGTATTTTATTAACCATTTAATGCACACTCAGGTGTCCATATTTTCTTCCACTTACTAGTCTTAGACCAAAAAACAAAAGCTCTGACATCCAAAACTTATTTTCCTCCCCCTTTTAGTCTTAGACCAAATAGAAAATCTCTGAATATCCAAAACTTGCTCGATAAAACTCTGTAGAGCGTAGCACTGGATTCCCTAGGGCTGTTCTCTGTCCTAGGGATGCTCCAGGTCCCTCAGGCTCCTCCCTGACCAGCCTGTCCCTGTCTCCATCCCCAGCTGGGGCTCCTCTGACACTTCTCTTTCTGTTGGAGTGAATTAAACCGGATTCCTTTCGAGCCCATGCATCAAACCCTGCCCTCAGATCCAGCTCCACTCCCCGAGGGCTTTTGTTCCTGAGATTGTGCTGGAGCAGTCTGAATCATGATCTCATCAGAGACAATAAAACCCTGAAGAGGCTTCTTAAGTGCTGGGTTTAAGCTGCTGTCAGGGACTGTGCCTGCTCACATAACGAATCCATCCTCCATTTCCACAGACATCACTCAGGTCAGTCCCCAAGTTACCCTTGCTCTGTATTAATTTGGGGTCAGACCAATCAAGCATTGAGGGAAAACACATTAACGCCAAAATCAGAGGATTACCACGGAGGTTGAGGGTAATGAGCAATCCCACTAAGAAAACATCTATTATTCATGCATGCACGTGTGCACTCACACACAAACCACTCTTCTGAATAAAAACTCCAAGCCAGAAGACATGGGGGATAAAACCATGGAAATAGCAACAAGTTCAGAATAAAAAATTTCCACTTTTTCCTTGAAAATATCATTTGCATAAAAAATGTGTGGCTTTTATCTAAGTCTCCATTTTCATTCAGAGGAAAAATTGCCTTTCCACATTATTCCCTCTATCAGAAAGTTGATTTCCCAGGCTGCCAAAGCAGCCCACGTCCCAGAGCCACAGCACAAGCTTCGTTTATCCTGATTCCAAGAGGAATAATGGGCACAGCTCCTGTTGATGGTCTCCAAAAAAGCCCTGGGAGTTTTGATGCCTCAGTCGGAGCTCACTGGGGTTCACCTGAGGCAAAAGCAGCCCAGCACATCTGGGGTGATCCTGTCCCTGTGCCCATCCCTGGGGCACATCTGGGCTGATCTTGCCCCTCTGCCCAGCCCTGGGGCACATCTGGGCTGATCCTGTCCCTGTGCCCAGCCCTGGGGGCACATCTGGGGTGATCCTGCCCCTGTGCCCATCCCTGGGGGCACATCTGGGCTGATCCTGCCCCTCTGCCCAGCCCTGGGGCACATCTGGGCTGATCCCGTCCCTCTGCCCAGCCCTGGGGCACATCTGGGCTGATCCTGCCCCTCTGCAGGGTCAGTGCTGTATCCATAGTGGGGTGCAGTGGCAGCTGACCTCTGATGTATTGAATGGATATGAACTGCAGTGAGGGCTCTCAGATTGGCTGCAGAGGGTGTGATCCACATCATTCAGCAGAAACCAGAGACTGGGATTGCTCAGGACTTGTCTAAGGAAGATTTTTCCACTCCTGGCAGTGCCCAAGTCCAGGCTGGACAGGTTTGGAGCAGCCATGGCAGGGGTGGCACTGGATGGGCTTTAAGGTCCCTTCCAACCCAAACCATTCTGTGATTTTCTGATTAATTTGTAATTATTATTATTTTTGACTAATGGAGTTTCAGTTGGACCTCAGTAAACTCAGAGCTTTGATCTGCACTGTGTGGCTTCAGGAAAGGCATTTGCTCCTCAAAGTGCTGAGCATTTCAGTGGTGATGACACAGAAAATGTTTTTACACCCAGTTTAAACCTGTGGGAACTGCAATGGCCCCAGAGTCAGGCATGGAGTCTGAGTTCAGACATGGCATGGATTGAAATTGCCCATTTTCCTTCATTCCAACAAAAAACCCTGGAATTATCAGATTAGATGTGGCTGCTGGTGCTCAGAGAGGTGGGCAGGGTCAGCACCCCTCCTCCAGCCAGCCACAGCTGTGACCCCACTGAGATTCCTACCACCCACAAGCAATCCAGCTGCTGGCACATCTGCAAGTCCCCTCCTCCTGCCCCAGTCCCACAGGGCTGCTGGGGCCTGTTCTGCTGGGCTGTGTCCCCTCCTGATCCCAGCCCTCTGCTCAGCACCCCCACATAGCCACAATTAACACCACGGCTGTAATTAGCACCATTATCACATTACTGGCATTATTCTTGTTCCAACACAGCCTTTTTGTCTCCTTATTATGCTGTTTCTGTTGTGGCCATTATTCAGATAAGAAGCCAGATGCTCTGCCTTGCTCCAGAGCTCCCTGGTGCTGCTTGCTGCCACATCCCCTGTGAAAAGTCAGTCCTCACCCCCAAGCACTTCAAAACCTAATTAGAGCAGACAGACCAGCATCATCTTGGTCTACCAGCAGCTTAGGAGCAACCCCCACTCCTCAGGATATTCAAGGTCACTTTGCCAGATTTCCCAAAGATTTGGGAGAACTCCCAACATTCCCAGCCTGTTATCCCTGTGTTGTTTTCCTCATGCCTCCTGAAGCACACACAAGCCAGGCAGGTGTTTACCCTGCTTATATTTATCCCTGACAGGTGTCCTTTCACTTGAATGCAATTTTTAAAAATCCCAGGCTATAAATAAATGACTGGAGAAAAATGATGTTGAGAATAAGAGACATGGAGGGGCTGGAGCATGTCCAGGGAAGGGAACAGAGCTGGGAAGGGTCTGGAGAAGCTGAGGGAGCTGGAAAGGGGCTCAGCCTGAGAAAAGGAGGCTCAGGGGGAACTTGTGGCTCTGCACAGCTCCCTGACAGGAGGGGACAGCCGGGGGGGTCGGGCTCTGGGAACAGGGACAGGGACAGGAGGAGAGGGAACAGCCTCAGGCTGGGCCAGGGGAGGCTTAGATTGGATATTGGGACAATTTCTCCACAGAAAGGGAGGTCAAGCAATGGAATGGGCTGCCCAGAGAGGTGGTGAAGCCACTATCCCTGGAAGAGTTCAGAAAACGTGTGGATGTGGCACTTGAGGACATGGATTCGTGGTGACCTTGGAGTGGGCAGCCACAGCTGCTCTGGGCACCCTGTTCCAGGGCAAGATTCTTTCCTAACATCTCCTCTAAACCCACTCTCTGTCAGTCTGAACCCATTCCCCTTGTGCTGCCACTTCAGTTCCTGATCAGTCCCTCTCCCATTTCCCTGCAGCCCCTCCAGACCCTGGAAGGGGCTCTGAGGTCTCCACACAACCTTCTCCTCTCCAGGCTGGACAATCCAGCTCTCCCAGCCTGGCTCCACAGGGGAGCTGCTCCAGTCCCTTTATCAACTTCCAGCTCTCTTCTGGAATTGTTCCAACAGTTCCTTGTCCTTCTTGTGTTGGGGACACCAGAACTGGCCCTGTTCCAGAGACAGAATCCCCTCCTGGCCCTGATGCCCACAGCTTTGGATATTCCAGCACATCGCTCCAGTGGGAGAGCCTGAGACCCCCAATCCCATCTTTGCCCTGCTGAATCCAGCAGAATAGCTGGAACTGGTTTTAGTAAGAGCAGAATTAGGCTGAATTTTTCAAAGGGACCATCTCATTTTCAATCTGGATCCCTCTGGAGCAGGTCCAGCACGTGGAGGGGCCGTTTGCAGTTCAACACAACAGAGATGGAATTATTGTTCTCTGAAATCCATACATATTCTCCAAATCTGCCACTTTCTATTAGAATGCTGCAGAAGCCCTGGGAGAATGATGGTGTTTTTATCCAAAAGGTTAAGGAAAACATAATGAATGGAAAAGATGAGCTGTGACAGAACTGAAACAGGAATTTTCAACTTTTGAAAAACATCCAGATATTTAAGGCCTTTTAAATGAACTTGAGATGTTGTGTGAAATCCATTTGGTATGGAAACACTGAAATGCACTTTTCAAATTCCAAGTAAACCAACCTTTTAAACAACATTCCACAAACATTTTTAAAGAGTCAGCACACTGTGTCTGAAACACGCTCCTGCAAAATCCAAACCTGGGAAACCTTGTTGTCCTGAGCTCCTCCCTTCCCCTCTGGACAGGATGGATGAGCTGCTCCTGGGGCAGGTGTCACACACAGGGGATATTCCCTTAGCAGCTCACACCTCTCCCTGTGTGTGGGAGGTCCTTTCCCTGCTCAGCAGTTGCTGAGAATGTCCTTCAGCTGGGTTTTTTGGGGTTTTGACACTTTGCTTATTCTTAGCTGCTCCTTGCAAAGGGGGCATTTCATGCACTCCATCATTTTCCCATATCCAAGGAAAAGCCACTTTGGGGATCCTGATCAGAAGGCAGGAGATGATGTCCCTTGTTTGTACTTCCAGGGAAAAGGTTCATTCCTCCTCCTGCAGCACCACTGTTTCAACAATCTGATTTTTTAACTGATGAAAATTGCAGTGTCTCCTCTATGGGAAAGCTCCAATTTTTCTTCCATGGGGAAAGCAGAGATCTGGATTGCAGAGATCACTCTGAGGATCTGTATCTTGCTCTGGGGAATGTGAGGATTTGACAAACCTGCCAGGAAGTGCTGAGGGTCACAGGGGCAGAATTCACCCAGAATTTCTTTGACTTTCCCTATTGCTGACTTATTCAATTTTGTCCCTCCTTTAGATGCAGCCCTGGAAGAGGAGCTGTGGGTTCAGCTCCTGCTGATCCCACAGGACAGGACACCTCACATGGTGTTTGGCCAAGGTTTGGCTGTGTCCATCACACCCCCATCCCCCAGAGCTGCATTTTGGGCCAGGTTTGGCTCCAGGACAGGGCAGACAAGCCAGGTGTGACTGGGGCTCTGTCCTGCAGCTGGCAGAGGCTCCCTGGGCAGGTCAAGGGGACAGGGCTGAGCTCCCAGGCTGTGCCTTGCACCAGTAGAACCAGTTTGAGCCTGGCACCCAGCAGAGTGGGACTGCCACACGGCCCCTGGGAGCCTGAATGGCCCCTGAGTGCCCCAGATCCAGCAGAGTCATGTGGCTCTGGCTTTATTTGCTGTTATTGCTGCTTTCAAGTGGAAAATTGATATAATAGCAGTCCTTTCTCAGCACACAGCAGTCTGCACATTTGTACAATGTTCTTTGAGGACGATCAGCAGCCACTGGCATAGAAAAGTGACAGATGCTGTCTGCAAATAATGAGCTGAAGCAGTTTCCTTTGGAAGGGAACT
Source organism: Erithacus rubecula (assembly GCF_903797595.1). Classification (NCBI taxonomy): domain Eukaryota; kingdom Metazoa; phylum Chordata; class Aves; order Passeriformes; family Muscicapidae; genus Erithacus; species Erithacus rubecula. Next base: position 1,384,354 of record NC_136672.1, read on the forward strand.
TAAGCAAAGTCCCTTTGAGTTTGAAAAGCCAAAGAGGTTCCCATGTGTCCTCAGAAGCTGATGGGAAAAGGCATTTTCTAGTGGCTCATGTGGCATAATTATTTTTTAACTGTTTCTCTCACACCAGCTCCTCTGGAGAGAGGGAATGACCCAGTTCCTGTTTACTGAGCTGTTCCTACTGGGGACAGGCATGAAAGAGAATGAAGTTTATGGCTTATTCTGTTCCCTCCTCCAGCATTCCATGTCTGCACAAATCACAGGGATAAGGAGCATCATCACAGATAAAGCACATCCCACACCTTTGGGATCCTCCCATCCCTTCTTTGCAGCTCACACGAAAATCCTTCCAGCCCCTGAGGAATCCCACCCTTGTGAGATTGAAGGAAGAGCATGGGAGGCTTCATCCTGAGCTTTGATCCTCTCTCCTGCCTCCTGCTTTTATCTGGCACAGCCACAGTCCTGTGCCAGAGGTGCTTTTCCTGATGGAGCTCTAGCAGGTGTTCAAAGCCCTCCCATCACCTCAGAGTGCTCCAAGAAGCCCAAATTACTGAAAAGAAGGTTTTGAAGTTTCCTAGCTGGACATTTCCAGCCCTGCCAGTGAATTGGAAACACAGTTTGCCTTTAGTGATGGAAATCATCTTTCTGGTGCAATATGGATGTTACTGCACATGGTATTTTCTGATTATTGCACATCCCTGAGTCCTGAGGATAGAATCAGGCTCTGGGAGCCTTTGCTCTTGAGGTCTTGGACAGACCCAGCATTTTTCAACATTTCTGTAGGGAACTGAACCTACAAAAGGTGCCAGATGGGGCTCCTCTCCAGTAAAAGTAGCTCTTGATAAACTGTCCCTCTCATTAGAGGCTTCAGCAAGTCTCTAAGAATTGATTTTCTTCCAGCCTGACCTGTTCTCCTGGGTTTCTTTAGCAGTGGAATCCCAAGCAAATCCAAGGTAGGATGCTGTAATTCCCCCCACATAAGCTGGGATTTATGGTGGGAGCTGTGTTACACAGCACATTAAATCACAAATGGATCAAAATAATGAGCCACCATCCCTAAGGGCACCAGGGGGTAGAGCTGAGGCACAGCCTCAATCTTAATTCCCTGTCTTATTTTTAAAAACATCATTTGCTAAACTTCTTGTGTTGTTTCTCCTTGCATTCATTTTAGCTCTTTCCTTTCTGTCCCTTCCTGCACATTTATAGATGAGAAGCATTTCTGGGCAAATTTAGAATAGTGAAATGTTGTGGAAAATTAATTAATACTAATAATCATTGATGAGTTCTGTAGATGAAACACATAGAACAAAGGATATTAAAATTAAGGGATTCTACTTAATTCCAGAGCCTGAAGGGAGCTACAAGAAGGATGGAGAGAGACTTTACAAAGGATGGATGGACAGAAAAAGAGGGAATGGCTTCAAACTGATAGAGGACAGGGCTGGATGAGATATTGGGCAGGAATTGTTCCCTGGCAGGGTGGGCAGCCCTGGCACAGGGTGCCCTGAGCAGCTGTTGCTGCCCCTGGATCCCTGGCAGTGCCCAAGGCCAGGCTGGACACTGGGACTGGAGCAGATGGGACAGTGGGAGGTGTTCCTGCCATGCAGGGCTGGGATGGGATGAGCTCTAAGGTCCCTTCCAACCCAAACCATCCCAGAATTCTATGAAGATTCCAGATTCTCTCACAAGAATTCTCTGCAGCTTTGTTGCCTTTACAATCTCCCAGCTCAGGCATGAAGGCTGAACACAGTTTTCATTCAGGGTTGGTGTTTTCTTGGCTGGTTCTGCTCTTGGTTGTTCAGGGGTGATTTTTTTTTTTTTTTTCCTGATGTCATTATTTGTCGACTTGGACTGGAGGGTTTTTTGAGTTCTGTGATGTTCAATGAACTGTTCTCTGTGAGATGGAGATCCCTGGCACTGAAGGGATAATCATTTAGTGACAGCAAAGGACAATAAGGTTGCAGAGCATAGAGAGTGAAAAATCCCCATCCCCAAAGTGGCAGAGCAGGGACTATCCATCTCTCAGCCTGGGCTGGCAGGGAGGGAATTGTCTGACTGGGGAACAGCCTGCATTGTTCAGGGGAAAAATCAGCAGCTCCAAGGAAAATATCCATCCCATCCTGGGTCTGGAGTAGTTTGGGAGAAAACAAAACCTCACACAACAGAGCTGGGAGAGCTAAAGGCTCTTCAAATGGTCCTGCAGGTGCCCAAAGCTGAAAAAATGGAAAAGAAGTGACCATGTGGTGACAGGGTGAGAATTCATCCCATGTCATGCAGGAATCTGGCCCAGAGACAGACTCCAGCTCTGAGAGCAGCTCCTCCAACATGACCCCATCCCTGCGTCCCCTGCATCCCTGCATCCCTTGTTATCCTCCTTCAAACTTGCACTGGAAAAGGCATCTCCCAGCCACAGTGACCCCCAGAAGCAGCACACAGCTCCTGTTTCCTGGAGCTCTGTGTGCCCATGGAAGCCAGACCTGCCTTCCCCAGCAGCTGCACAGGAGCCTCAGGGCCTGCACACACAGTTCCCCCAGATCTGAACCCAAGGGAGGGCAGCAGGAGCCTGAGCCTGAGCCAGGGAGAGGTTTAACCCTTCCTCGGCCACGGGTGGGGGGAGGCTCTGGATGAGGATAACATCTAAAACATCCCTGCAGGGAGGGAACCAGAGCAAAAGGATGAGGACCAGCCTGGAGGACAGCTCTGCATGTGCAGGTGGAGGTCAAGGGAGCAGCTGGAGGAGAATGTGAAGCCCTAAAAAAGCAGCTCTGAGGACAGGCAGGGGCAGGGGCTTGGCCCCAGCCTCAGACAGGGACAAGCAGCTCCTCTGCCTTGCCCTGGGTTATTTTTATCTCTGCTTTGGTGCCTCTAAAGGAAGGCTGAACACCCCTGCTGTCAGAGGAGTCAAGAGATGCTTTTTCCTTCTTTAGTCTGTACAATTATCCAATGAACAAGCAAAACAGGGCTTTGGGAAGGGGGTCCCATGGGAAAAGCAGCCTCCAGGAGCTCTGTCCCTGTGCTTCCTTTCTCTGTGGGGCTGCAGCACACAGGAGAGAGAGGGTGGGTGCTGTGGGTGACCATGACAGGGGTCCCTGTCCTGGTGGGCATGGGAGTGGCCGTGTCCTGCTGTCCCCTCTGGAATCCTGGGTGGGTTCCCAGAGCACGGCCAGCCCGATCTGGGGCATGATCACTTGGCTCCTGCTGCAGGCTGACAGATGGGGCAGGGGTCTGAAAGCATCCCCGAGGACATCAGAGCTGGGGGGGCTGGAAGGGAGCAGGCAGAAAGCAGAGCAGTGGGAGGAGGCTGGCAGGAGGATGGACTGCCCGGCATCCCCCCTCGCCTGCCAGCATCCCTGCATCCCTCCCACGGCAGCACCAATCCTCCTGCTGCAGCTGCCTGTGCCTGCAGAGGCCTCTGCTCCCTCCTCCCCCCCTCCTCCTGCCTCATTGCCCAGCCACAAATTAAGGGAGTGGTGCCTTACCTTGGCTGCACGGCTCTTTGGGGCCCTGAGCCAGGGGAGCTGCAGTGTCACGGTGTTCCAGCAGCAGGGACACTGCACAGGCTGGCAGAGATGCAGCAGGGACACTGCACAGGCAGGCAGAGCTGCAGCAGGGACAATGTCACAGGCTGGCAGAGCTGCAGCAGGGACACTGCACAGGCAGGCAGAGCTGCAGCAGGGACAATGTCACAGGCTGGCAGAGCTGCAGCAGGGACACTGCACAGGCTGGCAGAGATGCAGCAGGGACAATGTCACAGGCTGGCAGAGGTGCAGCAGGGACACTGCACAGGCTGGCAGAGATGCAGCAGGGACAATGTCACAGGCTGGCAGAGGTGCTGCAGGCAGGGGAGCAGCACATAGGGGTGCAGCAGGGACAATGTCAGGCTGGCAGAGGTGCAGCACATGGGTGCAGCACACAGAGGTGCAGCAGGTTGATGTGCAGCACCCAAGGGTGCAGCAGGCAGGGGTGTAGCACACAGGGGTGCAGCACACAGAGGTGCAGCAGGTTGATGTGCAGCACCCAAGGGTGCAGCACACAGAGGTGCAGCACGCAGGGGTGCAGCACACAGGACTGCAGCACACAGGGGTGCAGCACATGGAGGTGCAGCAGGCAGGGGTGCAGCACACAGGCCTGCAGCACACAGGCCTGCAGCACACAGGGGTGCAGCACATGGAGGTGCAGCAGGCAGGGGTGCAGCACACAGGGTTGCAGCACACAGAGGTGCAGCACACAGAGGTGCAGCACACAGGGGTGCTGCACACAGGAGGTGCAGCACACAGGGGTGCAGCACATGGAGGTGCAGCAGGCAGGGGTGCAGCACACAGAGGTGCAGCACACAGAGGTGCAGCACACAGGGGTGTAGCACACAGAGGTGCAGCACACAGGGGTGCAGCACACAGAGGTGCAGCACACAGGGGTGTAGCACACAGAGGTGCAGCAGGCAGGGGTGCAGCACACAGGGGTGTAGCACACAGAGGTGCAGCACACAGAGGTGCAGCAGGCTGCAGCCACAGGCACGGCTCCTCCGTGGGCACCGGGAGCAGGCTGGGAGCGGCATCGCTGCCTGGGACACGCACGGAGCTCCCCGGGAATACAACCCAGCCCCAGCTCCCTGCTCGTCACCTCGTGCCCGAGTGCAGCACAGCCCTGCTGCCCGCACAGCTGCCTGTGATCCATTTGTTTGGCTTTTCCTCCACCCTGTGCACTGCCGTCGTGCTGGCGGGTGGCAGTGAGAGCGGGGCAGATCTGAGCTCTGCTCTCGTGTCATTCACCGCCTGTGGCCCGAATGCAGAGTCCAGGCAGCCTCCTGCTGCTCACCTGCTCCTGCAGAGCGAGTTAGTGACAGCCCCTCCTTGTCTTCCCCCCAAAAACAGCCGGGCTTAGAACCCAAAAAATCCTCCCAGCGCAGCCGGGCACTCTCCTGCACAGCCAGACAAGGCTCGGCAGTGAGAGCCAGAGGAAAAACAGAGTTCCCAGTTTGTTTACTACCTCTTGGCACTCATCCATGCCCGGCTTTTTATATCGCACTGGCGGCTCTGCAGCCCGGCTGAGCAGGATGAGCTCCGGGACCCATCCCGGTCCGGCCCGGCCGGGAGCTGCTGCCCTGCAGGGAATTCCTCATCTGGAACCGCAAGAGCGTGGCTGTGCTGTGCGTGGTGGGCTAAGGGATTTCAGCCCAAGCTGCTCTGCAAAAAGCTCTTCCCTGCGATTCTGAGCTGCCATGGGAAGCAAAGCTGACGTCATTTCTGAGCAGGGAAATTTGTGGAGGTTTCTGGATAGGGGAGGAGAGAAAGGCTAATCCAGAGGTACTGATGCACAGGATGAGTTTTAGATGTAAACCAAGGCTCACAAAAGGAGGTGTTTTGGCAAAGATCTTCATTCCCTGTGTCAAGGGAGCAGCCGGTTTAAAAAACAAAATACAATTCTGTGACCCTTTTGTAGCTGACAGCAGGGAAAATGTGACCATAATGCTGTTTTCAGCTAGAAGGTAATTCCAAAATAAGCAATCATAAAAAGAAAGAAAGAAAAAATAAAACATTCATTAACCTAAAACCAGTTTCACCAAGGATTGACTCCAGCCCCCCACAAAGCTGCACTGCTTGTACTGAGTGCAGCAAGGGACCATGTCACCCCTGTTAGGTGACAATCCCACACAACAGTGGTTCTAGGCTCCCCAGCCAGGCAGGACAAGTGGGAATTCTCTTTCCACCCCTCACACAGGAATTATTTCAAGTCAAGGTGGCCAACCTTGATATGAAGCTTTTGGTTGGGGTGTGGTCAAGGTTATTGATTCACGTTCAGATAAATTACTGAAACAAAGGGAGTAAAGATTTGGGAGCTGGAAGGAAACAGGGTTAATCCAAAGGATCATTTTGCCTGGGCTGGGAATGGCCTGGATCCTGCAGCACAGGAGGCTGAGGCTGCAGAGCCATCCTGGCCGTGGGTGTGTGTGGTGTTAGCAGGAACAGGGGCACAGACACAGGCACTGCACGTGTCAGCTCCTTCCTCGCTGTGTTTGCATTCCCTCCTTTCCTTCTGTACCAGAAACAAGGAAAAAATATCCTTGGGGCCCCTTTGAAAGTGTCTCGAGCATCCAAGTGATGCTTGAAGAGCAGCCTCAAGGGCAAGTTTATGGATCAAGTATGGCCAAAGCATTTTCAGGGGCTCAGCACAGGGAGGAGCTGGAGCTGCTGGAGAGATCCAGAGGAGGCTCAGGATGGGCAGAGGATGGAGCAGCTCTGCTGGGAGGAAAGGCTGGCACAGCTGGGATTGTTCACCTGCACAGGAGAAGCTTTGGGCTGAGCTCAGTGTGACCTTGCAGGGCCTGAAGGAGCTGCAGGAAACATGGAGAGAGACAATTCCCAAGGGCTGGAGGGACAGGACACAGGGAATGGCTTCAGACTGACACAGGGCAGGGCTGGATGGGATATTGGGCAGGAATTGTTCCCTGGCAGGGTGGGCAGGGCTGGCACAGCTGTGGCTGCCCCTGGATCCCTGGCAGTGCCCAAGGCCAGGCTGGACACTGGGGCTGGAGCAGCTGGGACAGTGGGAGGTGTCCCTGCCATGGCAGGGGTGGAAGGTTGGAATGAGATGGGGTTTAAGGTCCCTTCCAGCCCAGGCTTGTGGTGATTTCATGATTCTGTGATTCCCTTATCTCTGAGCTGTCTGAGAGGTGGCCCAGAGGGAAATCCCAGAGGGACAGGTACAGCTACCTCCATCCTGCCTGGCCTTGCAGTGTTGAATCATGGCAGGTGCTGGACAAATCCCAGTCTCAGGGTGGAAACACCCCTGTGGGGTTTGCTGTAGGACCTGGTGTGTTTGAGACACTGCAAGGCTTGGGTTGGATAACTGGGAGAGGATGGATTTGGGGTCCTGGGAGAGAATGAATCCAGGTACCTGGGAAAGGATGGATTTGGGGTCCTGGGAGAGGATGGATTTGGGGTCCTGAAAGAGAGAATGAATCCAGGTACCTGGAAAAGGATGGATTTGGGGTCCTGGGGGAAGATGGATTTGGTTTCTGGAAGAGGAAGGATTCAGATTCCTGGGAGAGGATGGAATCAGGGTTCTAGGAGAGGATGGAATCAGGGCTCTGGGAGAGGATGGATTTGGGGTTCTGTGAGAAGATGGATTTGGATCCCGGGAGAAGATGGAATCAGCTTCCTGGAAGAGGAAGGGTTCAAGGTCCTGGAAGAGGAAGGGTTCAGATTCCTGGGAGAGGATGGAATCAGGGTTCTGGGAGAGGATGGAATCAGGGCTCTGGGAGAGGATGGATTTGGGTTCTGGGAGAGGATGGATTCAGGCTCTGCAATGGCTCCCAACAGTCCTGCAGCCCGTGAAGGTTTTGTTAAAGGTTTGTTCCTGCTCCTCACAGCCATTCTAAGAGCAGTGCCTGGCATTCTCCAAACTGCTCTTAAAACATTACCATATTTATAACTAATGCCCTAATTTGAAGGGATATCGAGTTCTTTTGGATGTAAGTAGTTATTAATTACAATGCAACAGGAAAATTCATTAGGGAATCGAATCAAACTTTCAATTAATGTCATTTTTATCCAGGAACATTAGATGAGCTGCTTTTTTTTTTTTTTTTTCCTTTAACAAGGATCTGGAAACATTTGCTAATTTCCAACTATTATAGTTCCTTCTATGAAATAATGTGAGCTCTCATTTGCATATAAGAAAACATTTTCTGTATTCACTGTGACTCTGAGCTGCCCTATTTATATCAGGAAATGGAGCTGAAGACTCCCTGTGTATTTCAAGGCAAGGCTTTTCTCCTGCAGAAGAGCAGAACATTTTCCCAGCCCACAGTGAATTAGGGGTGTTATTTTGGGGGGTTCCAATCCTGGGATCTGCACAATGCTTAGCAGAGGGGCTGAGAAAAAGCTCAGGGGGCTTCTTGCTGAGTGTTCCACAAACATTTCCCTCAGTCTTTTTCTAAGGTGCTCTTTGCTTCTCTACTTCTTGTTCCAAATCTTTTACTTTCAATTTCATTTTCAGTCTCAAAGCCAAACCTGCTTGAGACAACAAAGAGTCTTCAGGTGCCAGGTGTGAAATCCTGATCACCTCAAACTGAACAGATCAGACACCTCCAGACTCTTTTGGTGGGGAACTTCTTTTCCTTTCTAATCTGAGAACATTTTCAGGTTCAGACTTAGGCTTGGTTTTGTTCTGTTTCTATATCTAAGAGACCATTCCACAGCATTCCCAGCTGCAAGTCCATGGAAAAATGGATCTTCAGTGCAGAGGACTGAACCTGTGCTGTTCCATGCCCATCTAAGCTGTGAATGGTTGATTTTGGTTTTATCTGTGTTCTTCTGAGGAATCCTGAACAGCCACAGGAAAAAGAAATAAACCTTGCAAAGATACAGAATCCTCTCTCCCTTGCTCCCTCCTTCCATGTCTTTTGTCTCCCAGGTTTCCATGTTTGTTGTTGCTGCAAGCATCAGATAAATCAGCTGCATTAAAAAAAAATAAAATTAAAAGCAGCAATAGCAGTAATCACCACTCCATTAATGATCTAAATGCTGAGGGCAGGACAAAGCAGATAATTAATTTCATTTTTTGAAGCAGAAAAATCCCTCAATGTTTCAGTTGATCCCAGACAGTTTTATTTTGGTTTTATATTAAAAAAAAAAAAAAAAAAAAAAAAAAAAAAAAAAAAAAAAAAAAAGTTTCAGGTCCTTACAAAATAACTTTATTTTAGTTATTTTTGTCCTGAGCTTTTTCCAACAATAAAAAAATTCACAGTTCAAAAATCCTTTCTCCTTTTCCCCGTTATCTTATGAGGAGAGGAGCCCCAGGCCATGGGATAAATGAGGACAAAAAGAGTTTTTGGGTAAGGCTCCTGTTGGAAACCAGGGATGGGGTTTTCTCAGAGAAACCACTTTTGATAAAACCTCTAAGCTTGGAGTTGAGGTGCCAAAGCCTTCCCCTTTCTCACCAGGGGCACAAAATGAGCTTGCAGAGTTAGCCCAGCATGGACTGGCCTTGGCAGGTGCTCTGAGCTAGGACTGCAGGAGGGAGGAAAGGTCCCAGCAGGACAAATCTCAAGGGAGGAGATTTGATGAATCCTTGTGGGCACTGAAATGAATGTGCCAGGAGAGCAGCTCCTTTCAAAGCTTTTATTGAAGGTCAGCTTTGGGTGGGGAACCCAAGGGGTCAAGCACACCCCCACAGCTGCTGGATGATGCAATGCAAAGGAATCCAGCTTTGCCAAAAGACAAAACTAAAGCTTCCATCCTTGCAAGAATCTCCAGTGAAACCTCCACTGGCTCTTGGTCTAGGGGTGCCAGGCTGAGCAAGTGCTGTTGACATCATTGTGACAAGGTGAAAAAGCTCTGCTTGGTGATTCCATCTTCTCCACTGTTTTTTCCACCTGGAGTACCATTTTTCAGTCTTAGATGTTACACTGGTTCATTGTTTTTAGGGGTTTTTATCAGTGAATGGTGTCCCATGAGCCCTTGCTGTTGTGGAGGTGGGGGTGGACACCAGAGTGGGACTGGGATAGGGAAGGGACAAACAGCCAGGAGCATCAACAATTTACAAAGACATTGAACGTTAACAAATAGTCAACACAAACAACAGTTATGGTCAACTGGTTGGACACACATCAACACAAACATCAACAATTCATTAACAACTTCACTACATCAACCAATAACCTCTAGCTCCATGCCCAACATCAACTCATTTAGAGCAGGCACCCCAATATCCAGCACCCAGAACCCAGCTGCCCTGGGGCAGGTGCTTTGGCCCCCCCAGAGCTCTGGGTGCCCTGCAGGGCTCCCAGGCTGACCCCAGCTCCTCCTCTGCCCAGCTTTTCTCCTGCCCTTCAGCTCCTCTCCAGGCACTCCTCCTGCTCTGCCTGGCCCAGCCCGTTCCAGCCTTTTGTTCCTTTCTTGGATGGAAACTTCCTTCACTTTTCCACTCAGAATTTATTCATGGCTAGTGCCTACTTTTTGTTCTTGTGCCAAGTTTGTCTGTTAGATCTTCTCCCTCCCCAACACTTTCCCTGCCCACATTTATTTATAGAAAGCAATCTTTGCCTTTTTTTTTTTTTTTCTTTCTTTCTTTTCTTGATTTTTTTTTCTCCACAGGACCCTTGACCTTTATGGATCCTTACCATAGCAAAGCCTGACTTTTGTGCAGCTGTCCAGCCTTGCTCTGTAGCCACATTTTAAGCTGTGCTCCTGAGCTCTGGAGGTTCCTTGGGGCGAGCAGGTCTTGTTTTTTTTGGGGGAGCCTGAGCAGAGCCTTTCAGCTGTCTCTGAGCCCTGGGTGTTTTTCTTGTCAGTGTAATGTGCTTAGTAACAACACCTACCACTTTTCCATGTCACACTCTGCACTCCTCCATCAGCTACGCCGTGACTGGAGGAGCAACACAAAGAAATTGGATTTAACCAGCCAGGGAAAACATTGCTTTCTTCAATAACCTTTGCCTCCTCCAGGTACCTCTGCAGGTCACGGGATTCCAGTGCTCTGGTGACTCACAGCTCTCCCACCTGGCAATTATTCGCTCAAAACAATTCCTGAAGCTTTAAAAAACCTTTTTTTGGGTGCAGGAACCTCAATGACATCTTGTCAGTGAGTGCAGGTCTGCTGGAGTCACTGCTGCTTGGTAAAAATGCTGTGGCTTCAAGTGAGAAAAGTATAAATAGAGATTTTAATATAACTCAGTAATACATCACTGATATTTTACAGACCAGGAGGGATAATATATTGTGATAGTATAATAACAGTTCCTGGGGAAAGTGTATTTTTGGATGAAAAGTGAGAAGGGAAGAAAAAAAAAGTGTTTTGAGTATTGAAAAATGTTTTAAGTTTTCAAAACACAGAACCCAACAGGAGGATATTTCAAAAGGAATTTAGTTGTTCAAGGGAAATATTTGTTCCCTTTGAAAAGATTACTTCCCTCCCAATGCTGGTTTTGGGCAGCCCTGTCCAGCTGGTTGTGGCTGAAAGGAAAAGCAAAGGAGTTCAGGAAAGGGAGCTGGGCTGGGAGTGTTCTGTTTCCAGCTGGCTGTGGGAATATTCCCATTTTTGAGCTAAAACTGCAGGGTGCTCCATCTCCAGCATCCCTGGCTCGTTGTTCTCAGCTTGGCACTCTGGGACATGGACCACGTTCTCCTGGGGCTGGGGAGCTCAGGGGTCCTGCAACTTCGGGTTTTTTTCCTAGAAATGCAGGACTGGGGGGAGTTTGGGAAACTCTGGGAGCCAAACTGACCTTGAGAAGCTGGGAAGGGGCAGCACCAGGGGCAGGGAGGGAGGGAGAGTTCAGAGCATTGAACAAGAAAGAGCTGGGAGCACATCCCAGTGGATCCAGATGGGACAGGGACTGGGGCACAGGCTGCACACAGAGCAGGAGGGCAGCTCCTCTCTCCAGGAGAATCTCCTGGCACAAAGCCTGGATGGCCTGGGAGCTTTTGCCATCTCCAGGATGGCCCAGCAGTGCAGGATACACTCAGATCATCAGCCCTGATTCCTGTTTACCCCTAAATATCAGGTTTTGTCAAATAGGAGGTAAAATGCACCATCTCACTTAAGACACAGGAACAGTGGGAAATGTTAGCACAGAGATTTTAATTCTCAATTAATTGAAAAAAAACCCCATCTCTCCCACTCTCAGGGGATTTGATTCCTTTTTTTTATGCAGGCTGGAGGTACCACAGCATCTCCAGATGATGTAATTAACCTGACCTATTTGGTGGCTCCATATTAATGTTCCTTTGTGATGGATTTACAATAAAGCCTTGTTATTAAAGACTTCAGAACAAGATTTATTATCATTATCTCGTTTCTCCCCATTCATTATTCCCTTCTCCTCAGCTGGAAGTGAGTCAGGACCCCTGGGCACTTTCCCTGTGCCTTCTGGAGGAGACTGATGGGCCTGACCTCTGTGCTTGGCAATTTCTGCCTTGCACAGTGGGTGCAGGGCTCTGAGCACTCCAGAACTGCTCCAGGTTTATGTAATCCATGCAAAGGGCTGGGGATTCTGCAGCTGGTACACACTGTTATCCATGGGCATCTTCCTTCTGGCAGCTGCAGCCCAGCTCCCACTGCCTGCAGTGCTGTGGGACATTTTCAGAGGCACCAGGTCAGGCTGGCACCCAGGAGATCCAGGGACAGCCAGAGGTTGTTCATTAATCCCCATTTGTATCAGCAGCAAAAACCTGCCAAATCCCTGGGCTGAGCACTGCTCTCAGCTGTAAGGGGCTTTTTTTTTTTGGACTACAATGGGTTTAGAGAGAATTCTGTATCAGAATCAGAGCATAACAGTCACACTTTATTTTTTTTTTTTCCCTAGAACAAACTGTTACAGAGGGAACTGCAGACAGATTTCTGTACCTGACTTTACTTCAAAAGGCAGAACTCAGCCCAAACCCCAGGGCAGACTTGGTCTCATTGACTGCCAAGGGCAGAACATTCTTAATGCATTTGGTATTAAATAAACAGATGGGAAAGTAACCCCAGATTTAAATTTCTGTTAAGATAATGTCAAAAGTTTATTGAGCCAAGGGTGCTGGTGATTGAGTTAGTGTTCCACATCAATAGCTGTGGCCAGGCCTTTTGTAGGACACTGAGGAATGGGCTCAATATTTTGAGGCCTCAGATGGAAGTAAATTTTAAGGCCAAACAGCAAATATGCTTTGCTTGGTCCCTAGGGAACCTGTCCTTAGACAGAGCTCAGCCCCTGCCTTCCTCCAGCACAGGGCAGGGGATATTCCAGGGGTGCCAGGACCAAATGCCAGTCTCTCTGAGCACAGGATGCTGGCAGGGCCACACACAACCCCAGTTTCTCAGCAGGAATTGTTCTCTGGAGCCTGGTAGATCCCCTGGCACAGGACATCCCATGGGCACTGCCATCCCCCAGGGCAGAGCTGTCCCCTGTGCTGTGCCTGGGGAATGACAGCTCTCCTGTCTCTGGACACAGCAGATTTACTGCCCAGATGAGGCAGCCCAAAGCCCCAGAAATTAATTGGCTGCTGCTGTAAAGCACAGCAGCAACGTTCTGAGAGACATTATCTGCTGTCCTGCTTGGATTAAGAATTCATGAGGGCAGAAATCATTCCACGGGCTTTGTTTTGCTTTAAGTTATACTTTTAGAGGAATTATCTGAGAAGAGAGGCTGATTGATGACACAGAGGGAGGGAGCTCAGGAGACAATCCATCTCTTGTATCTCATCTCTCCCCCCTCCAGCCTGCAGGACAGGGCAGGGAGAGCAAAGCCAATGCTCCAGCTCTGCCTGGGGCTCCTTTCCCATTCCCTGTGCCTCAATAAACTCAGACTTCTGTAAGGAGCTGCCAGAGCTGAGGCCAGGGGACAGAAAGTGCCACCCCCAGCAGCATCTCAGCCTTGCTCAGAGCTGGTGCCATGGCAGGAGGTGCCATGTCCTGAGCACCTGCTCCAGGAATCCATTGGACTGTCAGGAGCAGGATAGATTGCCTTGTCTGTGTCCTGCAGACCATCACAGAACTGGGGTTTATGTCATGTGCCCCCACCTTTAACACTGCAGATCCTAACCCAGCTTCCTGCAGGGATGGTGGCTGGAGTGGTGATGGGACAAAGGAGGGTGACACAGACATTTTCCTGATTAAACAGAGCCTTCATTGCAGTATTTGCAAGGCCACACGTGTGGCCATCTCTCTCCTGCATGAGGCACTCAGTGCTCTGGGCTAGGGACAAGGTGGGGATTGGGCACAGCCGGGACTCAGTGACCTTGAAGGGCTTTTCCAACCTGAATAATTCAGTGATCTTATAGGATAGCTGGAAGGGCCCCACAGGATCACCCAGTGAAGCTCCTGGCACAGACACCCCAAAATCCCACCCTGGGCATCCCTGGGAGCTCCTGGAGCTCTGGCAGCCTCAGGGCTGTGCCCATTCCTTGGGGAGCCTGGGCACTGCCCAGCACCCTCTGGGGAAGAACCTTTCCCAAAATCCAACCTCAGCCATTCCCTGAGGTCACCAGAGAGGAGAAATGACCCCTGAGAGCCTCTCCATTTGTCTGTGGCCATCTCCAGTGTCCCAGCCTGGAGCACTGAGTGGAGATGCCCATCCCAGCCTGGCCTGGCTTGCCTGGGGAGGATCAGCAGAGCCCCCTTTGCTCTGGCTGCAGAAGGAGCTCCAGGGAATGAGCTCCAGTTGAATGAAGCTCAGAGAATGAGCTTTTCAATGGAACAGAGCAGAGCTGCAGGGACTGCAACTAGACCAAGGCCAAAAGTGGCGAGGGAAGGGGCAGGCTGAGCTTAAAATGGGCTGAACTTAAAAGGGAATCACAGCATGCCAGAGCTGCAGCCTCTGCCCCATGAAGTACAGAGCTGTTTTACCACCATTCCAGGTACCTGGAGAAGCAGGACTGGGATATCAGTATGCAGGAAGGAATCAAAGCAATGAATCTGCTAACAAACGAGAATTGCAAAAATAATTGATTCCGAAGGAAGAACACAGCAAACAAAGCCCAACAAATTCCTTTCTGCAGAACATTCTTACTTCTAAAAGCCACCACTTGGAAACTCCATTTCACAAAAAAAGGGGGAGGGGAGAGTGTGATGGTGTGATGTCAGCTAAGACCTTGGTTTTGTAGAGGAGCTGGCAAAAAGTTCATGAGGTTCTTCCCTGGCAGGGTGGGCAGGGCTGGCACAGGGTGCCCAGAGCAGCTGTGGCTGCCCCTGGATCCCTGACAGTGCCCAAGGCCAGGCTGGACACTGAGGCTGGAGCAGCTGGGACAGTGGGAGGGTCCCTGCCATGGCAGAGGTGAAATCAGAGGAATTTTAACGTCCCTTCCAACCCAAACCATTCTGGGATTCTTTGACTTGGGGGCTGAATGTGGGGTCTGGTTTCTGAGAGACTGAGGTGGGAAAAAAGAGCAGAAAGAGGAGGAGGAGATGGAGGGAGCCCCAGAGCTTCACCAACCCTGAGATGGGGAAGCTGCAGTGCAGACATCAAGAGAATTTTGAGGAAGGTCATAAAATGATGAGGGGAGAGAAAACAGGAGATGATCCCACAAAACAGAGCCATGGTGTCAGGAAATCTTTATTCCAAAGGGCTGAGTGCTGTCCATGGCCTGCAGAGACACTGGGAGAGCAGGGCACAAGGGGCAGGGCTGGTGGAAAGGTCTCACAACTTCCAAAACCTCACCACTGGGAAACCCACACTGTCCTTCAGGCTGGTTTGAAATGCTGCATCATCTCCATCCTCACGGGGAAAGGGCAGCTGATGTTCCTCACACAGGGTGGCTGGATTAGCCACCAAACAGAATAATCAAAAGTGATCTTTTCAGCTTGGAGGCAGCAGCTGAATGACCACAAGGGAAGCCAAAGGCAGATATCAGCTCTCTGATTTCAAATTAAAACAATTGATCAATTGTCCTTGCTGGAATTAATAGCAAAACAAATAGGCCTGCAATATTAAACTGAAATTCACTGCCTGGGTCTGGCTGGATCCAAATGTATGGGGTCTCTCAGGAGAATCCTGGATATTTATTATGGCTGGATGAATTGCATTTCTGTACATAAAATGCAAATATTGGGCAATTTGAAAAGTAAAGGTCATTCTGAAAGGAATGGAGAGGTTTTTTTGGTTGTTTTTTGTGTTTTTTTTGTTTTTTGTTTTTTTTTTTTTTTGAAGTGTGTGAATTTGGAGTTTCTGGAGCTGCTCAAGCTCAGTGCAGCAAACAGCACAGTCAGGAATGGCAGTGGGGTCTGGAGGGAAGGATGTGGAATTTCAGTCATTTTTACACAGCAATTAAAGAAACTCTTGTGCTCTGGGTGAGGAGAGGGGCCTCTGGTGTTGGGTGGGATCAGCTCCTCATGGGCTCAGCCTGAGCCTTGGGGCAGAATTGTTTGGGATGTGGGATTGGATTGGGATTGAGTTTCTCCTCCTGGTCCCCGAGGGAGTCTGAGCTCACCTGGGGAGCTTGGGGTTACCTGGCTAAGCTCACCTGGGGGCTCACTGGGAACAGCAGAGGGGATGTGGCCAAACACTGCCCAGCACTGAAAAGGGGAGAGAGGAACCCCAGAATCCCAGATTGCTCTGGGTTGGAGGGATCTTAAATCCAATCCCATCCCACCCCTGCCATGGCAGGGACACCTCCCACTGTCCCAGCTGTTCCCAGCCCCAGTGTCCAGCCTGGCCTTGGGCACTGCAGGGATCCAGGGGCAGCCACAGCTGCTCTGGGAATTCCATCCCAGCCCCTCCCCACCCTCCCAGGGAAGAATTTCTCCCCAGTGTCCCACCTAACCCTGCCCTCTGGCAGTGTGAAGCCATTCCCTGTGTCCTGTCCCTCCTTGGGAGCTCACTGGGGATGTGGCCCCAAAATGCCTTTTTTGGAGTGAACAACAATGGGAACCTCAGGGAAACATTGGGGTCCAGTAAAATAAAAAGCAGCAGAATGATCCTGCAGAGGCTTTGAATGAAATCAGACAAGGAGGAATTAACAACTTTAACAACCCAGGCCTGGCTGCTCTGAATGAAAATACAAATGACTTCCCCTGAAGGACCTTGATAGGAAACATTTCATCTGGAGTGCAGGGAGTCGCTTATTTGCTTTTCTTTGCCTTAAACAGATCAGCAAAATGAAGATGAGTTAATAAAATGGTTTTGATTCTGCCATTTTTTAAAATAAAAAAATACAGGCACTTGCAAAATGCTGCAAATACCCCCAGCTCCACTGCATTTAATAAAGACAATTCCTAGGGATTTTTCAATTCCAGATTCATTTTCTCCTTCCTGCTCCTCAACTCCATAAATCCAGTGCCTTTTCCATCTCTCAGAGCTCCTTCTTGGTGACTTGGAAGAGTCTCAGGATGAGGTTTCCCTGTGTGCCATGGGAAGAGAAGTGGCTTTGCCATGCAGGACACGTTTTGAGCTGCACCCACCCATAAATCAGCAGAGAATGATGAGCTGGGGTGGATGTGGGGCTGTGGTTCCCCTGGCTGAAAATGCATTTCTCTGGCAGAGGGGAGGGAATCATCCTCACACCAGTATAAATCAGGAAATTCTCCTTAGCAATGATGATTTCACACTTCCAGCCAGTAAGAATGGAAAAAATCCAGAAAGATACTTTTGAAAAGCTCTTTTTTGGGAATTTTATATTGTTTAATCATCTGCAGGGAAGAGGAAATTCAGTGCAGGAGCAGTTTTTAACTGATGGTTGAGGGAATTCTGCTTGTTCCCTGTCTCATCCCCCCATGGTTTGAGGCTGGAGGAGCTGCCAGAGGTGGCAGTGCCACCAGGGTGGGGACAGGGACCAACACCACAGCACCAACATGGCCAGGTGAATCTCCCCACCTCTCCCACCCCACTCCTGACCCTACAGACCACACCACAGGGGTGGTGGATCCACGGAAACACAGAATCCACAAGGTTTGGGGTGGAAAGCTCACCCAGTGCCCATGGGCAGGGACACCTCCCATGCCCCAAGGTTCTCCAAGCCCTGTCCAGCCTGTCCATTGCTCTGCTCCAGCTGTGGTGATCAAGTGCACCCTTGGGCAGAATCAATCACACCATTTGCTTTTTTGTTTTTTTCTCATCTCCTGATATTCCTTTTTGTCACCCTTGTGCCTCTGTGCCTCCACTCCAGCCTGGTCTCAAATGCCTTTTGCTGGTTACTGTTCCCCATTTGGGCCAGTTTTGCACCAAAATCTGCTCTTCTGAGACAGGTGTGGATAGGCTTGGCCTTACATAATACTATAAATATGGCTCTGCAGATGTTGTTGATCTGTGCCCTCCAAAAATCCCCCAAGACTCTCTGCAGCTTACCTGGCAAGTCTGGCCATTCCTTATCTCATTCCAACCTCCCTGGAATCCACCCATGTCCCATGTCAGGAGGGGAAGGGCTGGCTGGAGTCACCGTCCCTGCAGTGACCAAAACCAGTGGCTGTGCCCCCCATGACTGCTGGAGTGGGTGTGGTGGCACTGGGCTGTGGCTTGGGAGTCTTTTCCAATGATTCCAATGGGTTTTCCAGTGATTTCCAATGGATTTTTTTTGCCCAGCTGTTTTCCAAGCCCTGCTCAGTTGCTGTCACCAGGCTCCAGCCCCAAAAGCTTCTCCTTGGTGCTGTAACAGAGGGACAATGAGGGACAAAGGCAAAGGAGCAGAGTGGGGCTAAAAACTCTGTGCTGGAAGCAGAAAGCAGCTTGGCAGATTGCTGTGCTGCTTTGAGCTCATACTTGGGGATTTCATGGGCTCTTCAGGCCAGGGGAATCCTCCTTCCAAACAGGACACAGGCAGGACTTTGTCCCTGCTGCAGTGTGGGGCACCAGGGATCCTCGGGGCTGTGGGTTTTCTGCATTTTTTACCTTTTTAAATTTTTTTAATATTCTCTGTATTCTTCACATTTATTTGTAACTTTGCTGTATTACTGTAAGTCAGCTTCAGTATTTTCCTAGGCAAAAAGACAAAACAAATTCCAGGACCCTGGTCCTGTCTTGGTTCTCTGTAGGTTGTGACCAGCTCCTGGAAACACATTTTTATAAACAGAGCTTAGTCCTCATCTGAGGGGAGAGGATTTAGAATGTGCTAGAGCTATGGGGGGCATTGCTTCATCAAGTGTTCTAACTGGGGGCTCTTGTCAGAGCTGTTAATTAGCAGGGTCTATAAAAATTTTGCCTGTGTCACACGGGGTGTGCATCTTCTGTGTTTCCCACCTGAGGAATTATTCCCCTAAGGATCTCATAGAAATGTCATGTCAAAAGTTCTTTTTTATCGCCTAGGAGCAGAGAAAAGGCATCAGGGAAGGCAGAGGGTGCCGTGCCCTGCAGTGACCTTGGGAAGGAGAATTAATTTCTCCTCTACCCCAGAGTCCTCTCCTCTCCTCTCCTCTCCTCTCCTCTCCTCTCCTCTCCTCTCCTCTCCTCTCCTCTCCTCTCCGTCTCCCTCCTCTCCTCTCCTCATCCTCTCTCTCCTCTCCTCTCCTCTCCTCTCCCCTCTCCTCTCCTCCCTCCTCCCTCCTCCTCTCTCTCCTCTCCTCTCCTCTCCTCTCCTCCTCTCCTCTCCTCTCCTCTCCTCTCCTCCCTCTCCTCTCATCTCCTCTCCTCTCCTCTCCTCTCCTCTCCTCTCCTCATCCCTCCTCTCCTCTCCTCTCCTCTCTCTCCTCTTCCTCTCCTCTCCTCTCCTCTCCTCTCCTCTCCTCTCCTCTCCTCTCCTCTCCTCTCTCCTCTCCTCTCCTCTCTCCTCTCCTCTCCTCTCCTCTCCTCTCCTCTCCTTCCTCCTCTCTCCTCTCCTCTCCTCTCCTCTCCTCTCCTCTCCTCTCCTCTCCATCAATGAAATCCACAGGGTTTTTGGAGAATTGGTGTGATTTCTCATATGTAAGTTGAATTTATGAGAGGAAGAGATTATTATGGGATATAAACTATTGAGGGAATGGATTTGTCAACTCAAAGCTATCTGGTTTCACTATAAATTGCCCAAATGGAGAGGAAGGAGCTGTTACACAGCACCTTTGGAATGATTTTCCCCTCTTCTACTTTGGGACTTGTGTAAGCAAAATGCTGTTCCAAGGCGTAAGGAGGAGACATTAAATAAATAAAGCACCAATTGCCAAGATCTGGAGATTGAAAGTGTTTACACAAAATAACTCAAAAGCTCTCCAGGGGCTGACTTGCACAGCCTGGCAGAGCTGAGCTGAAGGGAACTCTGATATTCCAGAACACCCAGGTTACATTTTTCAGGACAACTTGTGCAGATGGGCTTTAGACAAGAGTGTTTAAAGGCTTTGCTGAGAATGCACCCCAGGATTTGGCACCAAAGGCCAGGCTGGATGGAGCTTGGAGCACCCTGGTGCTGCTGGAAAGGCTGACCTAGAACAGACTAGACAGAGCAAAAGGAATAAAATTGGTATTTATTGAGAGGATTCACCTTGGGCAGTGTCAGAGCCTGGCCGGGGCTACACCCAAATCAAATCCCAGATGGATACTGGTCAGGAGTCTTTACACTTTTATAAGTTTTGGTTCGTCTACACATTGGGGTCAATTATTCAACCACAGCCCCAGGTTATGAAATCTCACTCCCCTGACTTACTCCCTTCCCTTTGACACCGTTTCTGCTTTTTGGTACCAGTTGTCCTTGATTCTCCAGCTGGGAAGGGATTGCTTTGTCATCACCCTGTGAAGAGAATTTACTAACACCTAATATGAAGTTTCAGAGTTACATACCAAGCAGCAGAGAATCTGAAAAATAGAAAAGCTAAAACCCCAAGGCATCACTGAGACCCTGGGAAGTGTCCCTGCCCATGGCTGGAATTAAATATCTTTAAGGTCCCTTCCAACCCAAACCATTCTGTGACTGTGATTCTCTGAAAGACCATCCAGGAACTGCTGCACACAGCTGGACACATCTGGGAGTTTGAAATCACAGACAGGGCAGTCTCACACTCAGAGGCTGTGATGGGCAAAAGGGTCTTGCTGCATTTTGTATGCACAGGACTCAGAGTTCAGTGCAGGAATTGAAAAGTCTAGTTTTCCAAAATGTGGAAATGGCAGAGAATTTGTAGCAGACGTGGGACTTGCCTGAGGCAAAGGGAGAGCTTGGGCTGGATCAATGGATTCCTGGGAAGAAAGGTTTCATGGTGATGAGCTGACATTACTCCAGGAACAGTCTTGCATAAAATCTGACTCTGCTGCACTGGTTGTTAACCATGGCATGGGTTGCTCTGCACTTCTCTTGCACTGCAGCATCTTCCTGAAGCACCACCAAGTCTGTGAAAGCAAGGAAAGCTTCTCCTAGAGCACTACAAGGGATGGAGGAGAGTTAAACAGGCTCTAAAATGCAATATATGGATGAGCTGGGGTGTGCCTGTGGAGCCAGCTGCACAGGCTGAGTGACCTCCTGGTGTTGGGGACAACAATCCATCCAGCAAGGTTAAAGGACTGGATTTAGATTAATTCCAGAGCTTGTCCAATAAGATAAAGCAGTGTAGTGAAGGTAAATATTTGCAGCTTTATTTGCTGGGAGATTAATGTAATTGGTTTGGATTCCTTCACATCTTCCAGCCTCTTCATAAACACTGCACACTGTTAAATGCTGCAATAATGAAGGCATTTTGTCTTCATCATACTGGAGGGCAAGAGGCAGGGGAGAGCTATTCTTGCAAAATATTAGCCCAGTTTTGCACACCCCAGAGGATCTATTAATTTAGGTTAGAGTCTCTGCAAGGGCTGAGCTTGGTGAGCATGGGAAGCTTTCCATAACCCCACCTCCACCTCCTCTGGGGCTCTTCCCCCCTTTCTTCTTTTTTTTAAATTTTTCTGTACAGCCAGTGCAGGACTGGGCACAGAGTAACCCAGAGTGATCCAGTTTGTCTGGATTCCCTCCCCAGGGGCTGCCAAGTAGGGCTTGGGCTCCTTGGAAAATTCCACAGCTCTGTTGTGTGCTGTGAGACACCCTGGTCTCATCTGTCAGGTGACAAAAGGGGGGAACTCATCTTCAGGGACCAGGAGATGAAAGGGAAGGGAGGGGTTGATCCCGGTCCAGCCCCAGGCAATTTCCCTCTCTCCTGTGATGGGACAGCAGAACTTGAGCTCTAACCACTGCATGTGCTCTGGTTTGGTTGACAAGGTTGGACTCAATGGTCCCTGAGGTCTTTTCCAGCCTGAATTATTCTGGGATTCTGTTCTACAGACTCAGCATCACAGGGAACAGAGACCCCTCTGGAGAACACCCAGTGCCACCAGCTCAGGGCAGCTGATCCGACACTGACTGTCCAGGCCTGTGGCAGATGGGGCTGGGATATGACAATAGAAAAGCTTTTCTGTGTCTAAATGGAGTTTAAATTGCATTTCAGTTTTGTATTCACTGCTTGGTGTCCTTTCACTGAGCACTGATGAGAAGAGCCTGGTTCCACCTCCATCCCTGCTGATCTCTACAGCTACAGGGATTTTCTCCCTCCTTTTCTTCAGCCAGGGCAAGGCCCTCCAGTTTCCTCTGATGGAGGTGGGAATGGAAGCAGGTTCCAGTTCTGTTATTCAGAATATTTGGCTTTCAGCCATTCCCTGAGCTCCCAAGGCCCTGGGAAACCCAGCCCATGGAACAGAAAGCAGCTCCTTCAGTGTCTCTGTGGCAGGACTCTGGGTCACTGATGTCTAGCCCCAAGGTGTCACTGGGCTCCCACCCCTGGCCCAGCTGCACCTCTGGGTGGGCACTGCCAGTCCAGACTCCCAATCCAGCCAAGGGAACCCATTTTGCAGACCCATGTCTGCAAAATCAAGTAAAATCCACAATTCCGAAGTGGGACAGGGCAGGAACTGGATCCTGCTCGTGCTTCCCTATGCCAGCCCCAAATTACCTGCTGCCTTTCCTTATCCCCATCCAGCCAAGGGCTCAGAGTCTGCTAATGACTTTGGGGACTCTTTTAAAGATCCACTTGTCTGTCTCTCTGCCTGCAGATGTTCATTAGTGGGGTGTCTCATGGAGTTCATGCACATTCTGTGATTGTTGTTACCAAAGCCACAATGGCCACGTCGGCCTGGACAACAACAACAACAACAACAGCAACAACCCAGGCCTGACAAGCCCTTTAAGCTCTAAGGTATTGATTAGGTGGTTCTGGCTTAGCTGTTGAAGAGCAAAAGTTGTTTGTTGCAAATATCTGATTGTGCATCATCCAGCTGTGCTCGCTTGGGAGAGCAGAGTTATCCCCCTGATTTCCCTCTGTGGAAGCCAAGTGAGGGATCTGGGGAGTTTATGGGGCTGGAGGGGATGTGGGGAGCTCAGGCTGGAGGGGACACAGGGAGTTTGTGGGGTTTGGGGAGATCTGGGGATTTTTTGGGGATGGAGGGGATGTGGGGAGTTTGAGCTGGTGAGGACACAGGGACCTTGTGAGGCTGAAGGGGATATGAGGAATTCGTGGGGCTGGAGGGGTCACAGGGATGTTGTGGGGCTGGGGGGCTGTTTGACAAAGGACAGGGATGTGGGACACCCTGGAAGCCCCAGCTGGAGGAAGTTCTGGTGTCCCCAGGGATCCCACACCAACCTTCCCACAATCTCCCTGCTGGAATAACATCCAGCTTCCCCACAGTGTGGCTGAGTAGATTTTGTCCTTCCAAATTCCAGTCTGGTTAGGAGGCCAGAGCACTCAGAAGGATTTTATTACTCCAGCAATGCCTGGATGAGATGATTTAGTGACCAAGCCAAAACCTGGGACAGATAACACAGTCTAAATGTCACTTTGTCCCCTGCCTGTGCCACTCACTGTCCCTGTGGGAGCAGGGTGGGTGAGGGCTGTGGGGAGGGGACCCTGCTGTCTCTCAGCAGTGACTTTCAGCTCTAAAAGTCTCTACTCAACCCACAAATGGGTGTCAAAGCACAGTCATCACATTACCATTTCTACAAGCTCCCTGTAGGTGACTCTCCCAACTGCAGTGTGGATCAAAAATACGCCAGAATGTGAACAGAAGGTAATTTTAGGTCTGTGATTTCTTTCTAGAGATTATCATCAAATTTAGATCTGTTGCTGTCAGCACAAACCACCCACCCAGAGACCTGGTTTTCCTGAGGTATTGCAGACAGCATTTCCCTTTTTGGGAGCTCTCTGGATGCCCCACTTCTACCGGCCCTGCTTTGCCTTGGTCAGGAAACTCCTGTGGACCCACCCAGTCCCATCCCACCCCACAGCTCCTCTGGGACAGGAGAGACTCAGCAAAAAAGGCTCATGAAAGCACAGAATTCTCTTTTCCATCTCCTCACTGCTCCTTCCCCTCTCACAAAGCACTGAGAGATTCCCACACCTGACATTGCACCTGGACTCTTGTGTCATTAGTTGCCTCTCTGGTCTGCTTTACAATTCCCTGCATTTCTTTTGACTTTTTTTTTTTTTCCTTTTCACAGTGGTGAGTTTCACAGTTTAATCAGGCACTGCTTGAGAAAATGCTTCCTTGTGTGTTGGGAGCCCTCCCTGCCTGGGGTGGCCTCTCACTCCTGCCTTTGACAAAGTGTGAATAATGTGTCTTCACTGCCTCCTGTGCCATTCCCACTCCAGAGCCCTGCTCCTGCCTCCCCAGGGCGGGCTGTGCACACAGCTTCTCATCCCAATCAACCCATAAATCACAGCTGTGGGGCTGGGAGCATCATCTGTCCCACCGTGCCAGGGGCTGTGGGGAGCAGCAGACACAGCTGAGCTTTGGGACAAGGTGGGGCTGGGGCCAGGGTGTGACACAGAGCCCCAGGTGACACTGCCAGGGACGTCCCTGCTTGTGGCACAAGTATTATTTACAATTCACCCCACTTACACATTTCTAGAACCATCACCCAGGTGGGAAAACACTTTACAATTGGTAATTGTAGGATATTGATCCACCCCTTCAACCCCCAAAATCTATAATTGGTGCTCTTCAAGATCCTCACAGCTCACTGCTATCTTGAATCTTCTGATCTTGGTATTCGATGTTTTCACCTTCTTCTCTCCCAATTTTGCATAGTTGATGTTCCAGCAGCCTTGGGGGGTTTTAAACAAGTTATCAAAAAACTCCTGAAACTTTCTCATGCTGTGCATCAGTTGTAAACACTGATCTAAACTGAGAAATACACAAAAACAGCGAGAGTGTGAGAGGGACATGAGACCTAACAGCAAAATGTGCAGCAATAACTGACCAGCAAAACACTGCAACTAAATATGCTTTCTTGGCTGGTGCACACACACTAGCCCAGATTTATACAGACATGTCCAATCCCTGTTCAGCCTTACAACACCCAGACACTGCTTTCCTCCTCTGGCTTTTCCCTTCCCAAGCCAAACCAGTTTTTAAATCATCCCCCGGGGGCTTCCACTGGAAATCAGGAAGGTCCCCAAATTCTTTCTTTCTTACTGAAAGTCCTGCAGCTCCCAATGCTCTGGCCCTGCTCCCAGCACAGCCCTGAGCTTGCTTCCCCCTCCTCCCTTCCCTGCAGCTGGAATGCCCGAGATTTAGCAGGAGATTCAGGAAATTTAATACAAGCAGCTTACAAAACATTAAATTCACTCTTAGAGTTATTGTGGCTGAAGTCTCCTAAATCACAAAGTGGTAACACTTCCCTTTCTAAAGGAAAACCACCATATGATCTACTTAGTAATGGCTTTATCATTCTTTAATTGCTGCTTTTGTTTCTAAACAGAACAAAACCAAAGGGAAAAAAAAAAAAAAAAAGCATGCAAAGGAGACAAGAAAAGTATATATTTACATCAAATCAATTGAGATACATGAATGAAAGGAAATGAACCAATTTACCAGGCAGGAAAGGTTAAGGATGATTACATGGTTTAAAATCTGTGCAATCTCTTGCAGCACTGCTCATTCTAGGCTGTGGTTACTGGAACAGAAATAGTCCTGTATTTTATATCACTAAAAAAAAAAAAAAAAAAGGATTTTAATGCAGTAGGTGGAGAAAACAAAGAGCTTGTGGGAGCTGGCCAAGCTCCCCAGTGGCTGGCAGGAAACTTTGGTCACTGGGATCTTGGATCCTGGCATCTCAGAGCTCATTTCTGTCACCTCACCGAAGCTCTCCCAGATTTCCCTCCCCAGTTTTGTCTCCCACTCCTCTTCAGTGCTCTCCCAGGCTCTTTGGGGTGGTTCAAGAGCTTTGCCATATTTCTCCTCGTCTGCAAATCCCCATTTGATCAGTCCTGGTGCCAGCCTGTGGGAGCTGTGGCAGTGCTTGTATCAGGGTGGATGGTCCTCAGGGACAAACTCAGGCACTCTGTATAAGCTGGTATTAAAGTTTCAGTTTATTGTAAGGGAGTGGGAATACAGAGTCCTGCTAAGGGCCAGCCACAGCCCAGAGTAGGACAGAGAAAGAAAGGGGGTAAGAGAAAGAAGTGAGAGAGTGAGGTAAGAGGGGGTGGTAACAGTAAGAGGTAAGAGAAAGAGCAAGAGCAAGAGAGCAATTTCCTGTTTACAATACAATAAATCTTCTATGATGAATATTCTAATTTCCATTAACCAATCTAACACAAGATACAAATTTCTATAGCATTTACATACAGCCTATAAGAATCATTACATTACCATAGTGTGTTATATTTTAAACTCTAAAAACTACTCTTTGGACCCTAGCAAGGTCTTCTCTGGCCTTTGGAGCTGCTCTCCAGCAGAAGGCATTGTTCTATCAAGAGGGGATTACTTTCAGCTGGCCATCCTATTGTCTTCTAGTTATTTAGTAACTGAGGTTTGGTATCTCAAAGTTTGCTTCCATTTCAATCTCACTTATGGTTTCTATGTTCTCAGAATCTAAGCACTCATATTTGTAAGGTTTTCCTGGTTCATCCTTCCCAACAAACCTGGATGCTCCTGGAGGTCTTTTCCAGCCTTAATGATGCTGTGATTTTCACACCCACTACTTGTTTCTGAGATGTCTTTTCCTGTTGGGAGTGCCTCAGGCATTCTTCTTTACCACTTCACCTCAAAACAGGACAAATGGAAATAAATGATGCTTGGAAATTCAGGCTTCCCTTTCAGTGGAGAGCAGTTCACACATTTCAGCGAGGAGATTTTAGAAGTGCAAATGTTCCTGTAGTACACTGAAAAATATGAATGAAAAGGAACACGTTAGAGCTTCAAAATAGCCTGGGGTGAGATTTTTTTCTGATGAGGAGGAGAAATAGTGAAAAAAAAAAAAAAAAAACCAAGATAATTTTATGCACAGCCCAAGATGGAGCAGGGAGCCTTTTTCATGTCAAAAATGGATCATCCTATTTTTGAAACAATGCTTGGTTTTGGTCTCCACAAAGCTGTCCCTGTGAGGGTGCACTGGAGCTGAGCTGTTCCCTTTTCCCTTCCCTCACACATTTGGTGTGAGTGCAGGTGCCAGGCTCTCAAAAGGGACGGGGACTGAGAACTGGAGGCAGAGCCACCAAAAGGAAATTCCCTAGGCAGCAGCAGTGGTTCTCCCTTGACTAGAATCAGGCAGGGGCACAGCATTTTCAGCCAGTTCCAGAGCAGCACAAACTTCACTTTAATTCCTGGAAATTCCATCTTTGTTGGTGTCTGAGGCTCAGCCATGCAGCCTGGCGCCTGTGGCTCTCCCAGACCCCTCCTGGTGCTGTTTCTCCTGTCCTTCTCTCCAGGTGCTCACAGAGAGGGAGAAATCTCTCTTTTTAAGGACCATTCCTCACAACTTAATGTGCAGCAGAAGGGAATTACTGTTGGGCAGATTTCTGTGCATTCACACAGAGGGTTCCAGCAGCTCCTGCAGGGTGGGAAGTGCCCAGGAAACAATGATAGCAGGCAGAGAAACAAAATCAAGAATAAGATAAGAATGAGGGGTGATAATTCAGTGTTTGCCTCCAAAGGCAACCCCTTCCTCCAAAAGCTGAGCTCAGGGCCTGTCCACAGTGATCAGATCAGATCCTCACAGCTGGGAGTTGCCACAAGAGCTCCAGGGAGGAGAAGCTCTGGGAATATCTGAGAGCTGAGCTGCCACTGGGGACAGACCTGCCCTTGGAGCCAGGCCAAACCCAAAGAAAAACAGCCCAACGTGGAAGGCCATGTGGGTGGGAGAAGGGGATATTGCAGCTGTGGTGTGAGTTATGGCAGAAGGGTGAATAGGGAACCTTTCCAGTAAACCCACAAGGTTCTGCTGTGCTCCTCCACAGCTGGAGCCAGAGCACTCTGTCCTGGCTGGCAGAGTACAAAAGCCATGTCCTGAGCAGTCTGAGGAGAGCAGGAGTGCCAGCAGGCAGTGGGAAGGCTGGAGAAGCTTTGTGTGAGCCTGAGCAGGTCCTGACAGTGCAGAGCCTGGCTCTGGTGCTGGGGCAGGATGGAGAGCAGCACAGTGATCTGCCCTGGCTGTGGGAACAGCCCTCTGGGGTTAAACTTCCAATGCTCTAGGCACCAACTTCATCAGGTTATCTTTTGAAATGAGCAAAGCAGCTAAGAGCTGCTACAAAACTGTTTATTGCAGAAGCACATCATCCTAAAAGCAAAGTCACAGATGTTAAAGTCCATGCTGAGTTTTGGTGTAGAGTCCCAAACAGAAGCAGAAGCTGCTTCTGGAGGTCCCAGTGAGGCTGATGTTGCTGTGGCAGCTCCTGCCTTCTTCTCTAGTGTTGAGAATGGTGTGAGCAAAGCAAAGCAAAAGCAAAAGGGCAAAAGCAATGGTAAAAAGCACCAGCTCTCCCCAGTGAATGCTCTTATACAGAATATTCCCAACAAGCTAAGGCACAAACTGGGCCCACCACTCCTTAACCTAATAGTATTCCAGTTTCTTAGCATGCCAGGTTATGTATAGACTATGCATACAGCCTATCTTGTTCTAACTGAAAAATGTAAGCAATATTCTTCCTGCAGCTCTAATATGTCTAAAACTATGTTCCTGGAGACTCCACTGAAAGCACTGGTATGTTTTTCAACATTCACTAGAACTCACACTGCTACTCTGGCATCTGAGACCTTTTATTCACTAAAAGCACTCAAAACTCATTCTAAAACCTATTTGCTTATCCTAAAATTTGAACTTAAACCTCTATTTTATGTGTGAGTGGCTTAATATACTTCCATCCATCCAAAGGCTTTAATTCAATCCCTGCACTCTGATTTCTCTCTGAAGAATTCAAAGAGACCCCTGACTCACTGACCCCAACAGACCCAGAAATGCCTCCTTTGGTAATCAGAGAGGCCCTCCTGACATTTATTTCACTGCTCAGCCTCCCCATCTGCACCTCATTCAAGAGTGCAGGAAAAACTTCCATCCACTTCTGCACCAAGGGCAATTCACAGCAGCCGCCTCCTGTACCAGTTCAGGGTGTTAAATCTTTGGGATTTAATTACCACCAGAACCAGCCCTGCAGGAGTTCTCTCTTCACCCTGCAGGTCTGAGGGTGATTCCTGTGCAGCTTCCCATTGCTGGGGGCTCAAAATGCCCAGAAATTCCTGTGTCAGAAGCACCTGCTTGCCAACCCCAGGACAAAACCCCACAAAATCCACGTGCAGCCCTTGCCTTTGTGTTTATCATGGGGGTGCCAGGCCAGCACCTCTGTTTGCATCCCCAGCAGCTGCTCAGGTTGGATGCCCCTCTCCTGCCAGTCCCACCTGGGTCTCCTTGGCAGGCACAGAATTCTCCTTGTCTCTCTTCCCCCCTCACTTTATTTCTCCTGTGGAGGCCAGACATCTGTACTTTGTATGTTCTTAGCCTTGCTCCACTTCTCCAAACCTTTACCTACTTGGCTCTGGCTCCAAGCACCAGGAGTAAAACATATATTTATGGAATAAGTAATTTTAAAATTTGTTCTTGCTAATTATTACCTTCGTTACGGCTCAGTCCCGAGGGAGTGCTTGACGTTTTGAGAGCTTTCTAATCAAATTGTTCTAAAGCTCATTTTGAGGTTCATTAAAACATGGGAGGATCTTTCATCTTTATATAACTTTTGAAACTGCTAATGGCCTTAAATAAAATAGGAGCCTTGTGAAAAATGTACCAAATATGCCAGGGAGGCTTTCGAAGAAAGGAGTGAGAGGGTGATAATTTAAAAGCGTTTGTGAAGGAAGTTTTCCAGATTAGTTAAAGAAAGAGAAGTGGGAAAAGTTTTGTGGGTTCAGAACAGAGAAAAAAAAAAAAAAACAGTTCCTGGGCTAAAGCAAAGTGTGAACCTGCTGGGAATTCTAACAAAGGGGTGGCATAAAACCCTAAAGTCTACAGAGTCATGGCTGAGCCCCACTGCTGCATCAGCTGGAGGAGGATCAGTATTCCATGGGAAAGTCAGAGCAGGAAAACGTGAAGGAAGGAACAAGGTCAGTCATATTCCCAGTTTCTTTGTTCCTAAAATACTGCCTTACCTGCTGGCTGTGGGATGCTGAGAACCAACTTTGTTTCTTTGCTAGTACACCCTGCACATCTCCAGCTATTTCATAGCCTGTAGCCATAAGGGAATCAGGCCCATATTTTTCCCCTTAATTTACAAGATTGTTTGCACACTGGGATGCCAGATGGCCTGAACTTTAAGTTAGGAGATAATGTAGTCAAATACCAGCCTCCCATCCTGAGAGGAGCAAAGAAAATCCCTCTGAAGAGGCAGTTTCCTGCTGAGTGCTCACAACCATCTCCAGCAAGGGCTCCGAGCCTCTGCAGGGGCAGCAGCAGCTGCAGACAGCCCTGCATGGCTGCAGAATGCCTGGGGGAGAGCAGCTGCTCCAGGACACAAAGCCACAGAATCTGAGACACAGAACATCCTGAGCTGGGAGGGACCCACAGGATCATTGACTCAACCCCTGGTACTCCCCAGACCCCCCAGCAATCCCACCCTGTCCATCCCTGGCAGTGCTGTCCACAAGCTCCTGCAGCTCTGGCAGCCTCGGGGCTGTGCCCATTCCCTGGGCAGTGCCAGCACCCTCTGGAGAAAGAACCTTTCCTGATACCCAGCCTGAACCACTCCTGACACAGCTTGAGCCACTCCCTGGTCCCATCTCTGCTCACTACAGAGGTCAGAGCTGGACACAGCACCCCAGATGTGCCCCAGGGCTGGGTACAGGGGCAGGATCACCCCAGATGTGCCCCAGGGCTGGGTGCAGGGGCAGGATCACCCCAGATGTGCCCCAGGGCTGGGCACAGGGGCAGGATCACCCCAGATGTGTCCCCAGGGCTGGGCACAGGGGCAGGATCACCCCAGATGTGCCCCCAGGGCTGGGCACAGGGGTAAGATCACCCCAGATGTGCTGGGAATGCTCTTCCTGATGCCTCCTTGTGATGGAGCTGGTTCAGTGACTCCTGTGCCAGGGAGGGTCATTGCTGTCTCCAGACTCATCCTGTGTTTATTTGCTTTGCTTTTTCCATTGCTGCAGTTATGATTTGGTTTTCAGCAGCATTCAATTCTCTTTATGGGGAAACGATTGGCACTAATTGATAAAATGCTTTCATTTACTCGGTGACAGAATTATTAGAGGCTGATAATTGATGGAATGGTATCACACAGCTTTTTTTCCGATGATCACATTAATTATAGATCCCTCCTGCTTTCTTGTCTGCAGCACTGTTGCTTCCATTCATGTTCATTTAACTCGATCATGCATTTCATTAGAAAACAATGAAGTGTGATTGTACAGAGCCCGAATCCCAGCCAGAACCAATGGCCTGAGCGTCACAATTCAACACGGGGAAGGCAATCATTTATTGGAGTGTGTTTTGGAGGGGTGTTTGCTTCATTTGTTCTGTCAGAGGCTGGTCCAGAGCTGCTGAACCCCGGAGAGCATCCTGTCAATTCATGGGTGTGCATGTGAATGAGTGATCACGGCCCCAGGGCAGCAGCAGGTGTCCCAAAGATTTCCAGCTCTTTTTAGTGCAGATGAAGGCAAAGCTGGGTCTTGGGAAGACACCCTGTGGAACACAGAGGATTCCTGGCAGAGGAGGTGACCCTGGAAAAGGGGTGGTGTGTGAGTATTGTTCTCTTGTTCAAGTTCTTAGCTAATTATCTGTTGGAAACTGGGATTTGGTGTCTGAAGGTCAGGTTATTTTCAGGATTCTGAAAAGAGATTTTCAGAAATTTCAGTAAATTTTCAGGATTCTCATCTGAGACTGCAGAAAGGGAAATTTCTGCTGTTAGTCACAGAGTCATGGAATGATTTGGGTTTGGAGGGAACTGAAAGCTCATCCTGCCATGGGACCTTCTACTGTCCCAGGCTGCTCCAAGCCCCATCCAGCCTGGCCTTTGACATTCCAGGGATGCAGGGGCAGCCACAGCTGCTCTGGGAATCCGTTCCCTTCTTAAAGCAGCATGAAAAGGTTTTAAGATATTTTCCCACGGAGATGTGCAGTTTGTCACACAACTGTAACCACACAGAGAATCCATAAATCCAAAAGGTTTTGCTTGTGGAAAATCTTCCTGCACCCCTGTGAGAGAGCCAGTTTGGGATAAAGCCAGGAAGAGCAGAGGGTGGTGTTGGGTTCCATGTGTGTGCTGGTGATGGGGAAACAGGGAAAGATAAAGGAAATAAAGCTGGGCAAGGTGCAGGGTGTGGTGCACCCCAAGCTGAACAGAGCTGTGGGGAATTGGAGGCAGGAGAGGGAAAATGCAGTGCAGAGGAGGCTGAGCTGCCTGGGCACAAGTAGGGCTCACGTTTGTTCTCAAATATATTCTTCTTTTCTGCAGAAAAGGAGGCTCAGGGGGAGCTTGTGGCTCTGCACAATTCCCTGACAGGAGGGGACAGCTGGGGGGGTCGGGCTCTGGGAACAGGGACAGGGACAGGAGGAGAGGGAACAGCCTCAGGCTGGGCCAGGGGAGCTCAGGGTGGGCAGCAGCAGGAATTTCCCCATGGAAAGGGAGGGTAGGAACTGGAAATGCCCAGGGAGGGTTGGAGTGTCCATCCCTGGAGGAGTCCAAGGAATTCCTGGATTGGCACTCAGGCTGGACTGGATGATCCTGGACTCTTCTCCAGCCTCCAGGATTCTGTGATTCCTTTCTCTGGTTCTCTGAAGAGCCCCTGCCCTTGCTCAGCCAAACCCTGGGTGCAGGGTTTAACCCAGCCCAGCTTTGGTTCTGATCTGCAGCTTCCCCTGGCTCTGGCTCTGCCCTCCTTGGGCTGGCAGCTCTCTAGGACAGGAGTGACTCTGAGCACACAGCACAAAAGATTATCCAGGGGTGCTAAGACAGAACTGTAGGAATTAAACACAATCCAACTTTGCTTCACTCAGCAGCATTTTGCTGCTGCTCTGGCTTGGGAGACAAACATATGGCCCTGTGTGTGCTGGGAACAAGGGCTCCCCTGACACTTGTCACTGACATATGAGACAGGACAAGCTCTAATTTGCTCTCCCTTGGCAGCAGGAAGCATCTGTAGTGCTGGGAGCACTGGGACAGGGCAGGAAAACTACAAGGTAAAGGGCATCCTAGTGAGGGGAAGAGAAAAGCTGTTAATTGGCATTGGAAATAAACCTGGGACTCACTCTGAAGGAGGAGAGGTTCCAGTGTCAGGTAAGACTGTGGAGCTTTCAGTGAAAGTGCAGAAAATGAACTGAAAGTTGAAAAATCTTCCCTCTGAGGGATGAGGTGGGTGTTTGCCTCTGGGCTTCTGGAGGAAGGCACTGCGTGAGATTCCAAAATACCAGTTTGACAAAAATGGCACAGAAATGCCCTTCATGAGCCAGCTACATGGAGGGGCCACTGGGGAGTGGTGACAGAGGGGACAGAGTCTGTGCAGGAAGGACAGTGCTTAGAAAACCCAATGTGTTTCTCTGTTGAAGCACTGGAGGAATATTGGGATGACCTTAGCCAAGGGAGCAAACAGGGCTGGGAGAGGGCAAGTCCAGGGTTCTGAGCTCCTCCCAAGGAGCTGCACAGCCCCAGAGGAGCCCCTGCTGCTGGAGCTCTGAGCCTGGCACAAACAGAGCCCTGCTGGGGCCAGGGGAGCTCTGGTGTGCAGGGACACAAAGCAAAGCTTCAGGAGAAAGGAGCAGTTCCCAGAGCCAGAGCATGGCAGGGCAGAGATTTCTGTCCAGAAAACACCACAGCTCTGTGGTGGGAACCCTTGGGCACCAATCCCCTCCCAGGCACATGCCAGTCACACCAATCCCAGGACCATGGTCACATTGTGCTGTGGCCACGTGTCCCACAGGGAAAATCCTGGAGCTGGGGAGTGCCAGGGAGGCAGATTGCCATTTACACACTGCCTTTATGGCAGGAGGTGCTGCAGATCCACCAGAGCCCTGAGACAGGAGAGGCAGGGTGATGCCTGGAGAGGCTCCCTGGGGCAGAGGCTGGGCAGTGCCACAGGAATCAAGCAGGGATTCATCCCAAGGCTCCAAAGGATTCCCCTTGGGCAGGGCCACAGGAATCCAGCAGGGATTCATCCCAAGGCTCCAAAGGATTCCCCTTGGGCAGGGCCACAGGAATCCAGCAGGGATTCATCCTAAGGCTCCAAAGGATTCCCCTTGGGCAGTGCCACAGGAATCAAGCAGGGATTCATCCCAAGGCTCCAAAGGATTCCCCTTGGGCAGTGCCAGGGCCCGGCCGTGGCTCCACCCAAGATGGGCCCAAGATGGATCCCAGTCACGAGTTCTCACACTTGCATCACTTTGGCTCCATTTCCATCTTGGCTTCACTGTCCAATCCCAGCTGCAGCTCCTGCACTCCTATCCTCCCACATTCTCTCCTCCATTGGCTGCTGGTTGCACTTTTTGGGGCTGAAGCTGCAGCGTGTCCTTGGTTGTGGGGCTGGAAAAGGATTGTTTTGTGTGCCTGAGCTGGGAGGAGAACTTGGGACACTTTGCATGGAGTTCAGAGTCACACACCAATGCAGTGCACAAACTGGAAATATGAAAGATAAAATTTTAAGGCATCAGGGACAGCTCCCTCAAGTCTGTGAAGGGGCAAAGGGACCTTCCTGGGGGCAGTATCTGTGCCCAGCACTAAAAGCAAAACCTGTGGGTTATTTAATGTGCCACAGGTACAAGTCATGGCCACTGCACAGGTCCTGATCCAGGCTTTGGGGGGCTGAGAGGGGGTTGAACCCACAGACACAGGGCTCAAGGGTAGGAAAGGATATTTTCCTCCCCATGTTCTGGCTGTGTCCAGCCTCTTGTTCACATCTCAGCTGCTTTTGGTCACTTTGTGGCTGCAGAACCCTTTGAGCACATCCTGTGGTTGGGATGATTCCCACATGGGCGCAGTAGAATGACCTCTCCTGATGGAAAGGAGGATTGGATGGGCTGGACATTGGATATTGGGAAGGAATTCCTGGCTGTAAGGGTGGGGAGGCCCTGGAATAGAAATCCCAGAGCAGCTGTGGCTGCCCCTGGATCCCTGGGAATGTCCAGGGCCAGGTTGGACATTAGGGTTTAGAGAAGCTTGGGACAGTGGGAGGTGTCCCTGCTATGGCAGGGATGGGATTGGATTTAGGTCCCTCCCAACCCAAACCATTCCATGGTCTGTGACAGCCCTGGGTGGGCACAGATTCAGTTCCCAAAGAGTGGCAGGAGAAGTCAAATCACTGCTGTCCCTCCATCCCTTGGAAATCCAATGGCAAACTCTATCCTGGGCTTTGTATTGTGGGTTAAGCAGCCCAGTCTGTGGGGCTGGAGCAGGAGAAATGAAGGAACAACATGAAATTATTGCATCTTTCTGTTATCGCTTAGCCCAGCGTTAGAACATCAAAAGCTGCTCTCCAAAACCCATGAAATCTTAAAATATTTGGTGTTTGTTGTGTAAATCTGCTGAATTTGTGCACATTGCCTTCTCTCTCCAGCCATCAGGACTGAAAACTTTTATTTGTTAATAAAGCTGAGTGGCTTGGGGAGCCTGGAAAATGGAGTATTGGAAAGTAGCAGGAAATAATGCAGCATTTCACTGGGAAGAATCAATGGGCTCAATAGCATCACTGTTATTTGTTGAACTCCTGAGCTGTTTGCAATGGGCAGCGTCCCACTCCCTGTGCCTGACAACCCCAAACTGCTATTACTTAAAGGCAGGGAAAACATTGAAGCTGGGAAGTCTCAGAACTGGCCTTTTATTGAAACTTATCTTTCATTGCTCACGAGAGACGTGAAAAATCAATTTCACCAGACGTATTTTTTTTAAAGCAACATCTAATTGCTTGCAAATAGGGGCTTGGAGGAGAAGGGCCTCCTTCAATTATCAAGCAGCAGCATGGCAGGGGAAGAACACAATGTCTATTACTTTTTTGATAAATCAATAAAAAAATAAACAAACAGCAGCAGATTGGTCCCGTGGGGATGCCAAGTCCACTCCCAGGATGAATTTTATAGGCCTTATAAAAACAGAGTTTATATGATGGCATCTTAATTAGAGAAGAGCTTCCAGTGCTGCTGAGGGATTCTATAAATTCCTGTCCATGGGGCAGCCAGGCTGGAATTGCTGCTCTTCCTGGGGCTGGCTGCTACAGCCACAAACCCCTCTCAGAGCTCATTTCTTGCAATTTTGGCTGCTTTCAGAGAAGATGAGACAGGAAACTAAGGCTGGAGGAAGGGACAAGGAATGGATAATCCAGCCCAAATCCAGGGCTTGGGCAGGCTGGGAGCTCTGACAGTGTCACGGGGAGCACACTCTGCCCCAGGCACCCAAAATCCCTCTGCTGGCTGTACCTGTGCTCTGGCAGGAATCTCCTGGAGCATCTGTTGCATTTTGGGCTATAGGACTGGCCAAAGGATAATGCAACATAGTTCCTCCTGTAATGGAGAACCAAAAGACAGAGAGAGCTTTATTTAAAGAAACACTACACATATATAGGGTAGTAAGTGAAAAACAAAATAGAAAAGACTCATTGGTCTAAGAAGACAACACCTCTTTGAAATCATGCTTTCTGCAAAACATCACCAGACACTCACACGGCTTTCAGCACCCTGCAGGTGCATAATCATTGTTATAATTCATTGTCCTTGTGAAGCCTGAGAAGCCCAAGGCTCCAAGGCTGCTTTTCCCCTGGATCCCAGCAGCATCCAACAACATCCATCCCCCTCAATCTGGCTAACCTGTGATGTCTTATGTTTCACCTTTCATATTTCCAGTTTGTGCACTGCATTGGTGTGTGACTCTGAACTCCATGCAAAGTGTCCCAAGTTCTCCTCCCAGCTCAGGCACACAAAACAATCCTTTTCCAGCCCCACAACCAAGGACACGCTGCAGCTTCAGCCCCAAAAAGTGCAACCAGCAGCCAATGGAGGAGAGAATGTGGGAGGATGGGAGTGCAGGAGCTGCAGCTGGGATTGGACAGTGAAGCCAAGATGGAAATGGAGCCAAAGTGATGCAAGTGTGAGAACTCGTGACTGGGATCCATCTTGGGCCCATCTTGGGCACTGCCCAAGGGGAATCCTTTGGAGCCTTGGCATGAATCCCTGCTTGATTCCTGTGGCACTGCCCAGCCTCTGCCCCAGGGAGCCTCTCCAGGCATCACCTGAGGCTGAGCTGCTCATTCCTTGTGCCAGCTGCTCCCTCTGTCCCCAAGGGATGCTGGAAACACCCCCTGGCCCCTCGTGCAGCCCCCAGTGCCCTCTGAGCCACTGGCAATGCTCAGCTCTCCTTCCCCAAACCTCTCCAGTCCCTTTCCCAGTGATGCCTTTTGCTCTGGTGCTTACAGACACATCAGGGTGATAAAAGGGGTGCCTTCTGTAAGGCTCCTCAGGTGCACAAATTTGTCAGGTTGGAATCACCACTGATGTACAATTGCTATAGATTCTGTAAATTAGCATATCTGACAAAAACTCCCCATTTAGGAACCTTCTTGGTGAAGTAATCCCCCCAGATTCTCCCCCTCAGAAGAGATCCAGGTATTGTTTATAAATATCCGTCTCAAAACCTGGTTTCAGCATTGGTTTTGATCTAAAATCCAAGAAATCTCACCATAGAAATACTTAAGATGAAGAATCTCAAAACAATCAAACCACAAAAAAATACAACTAAAAACCAATGTCCACAATTTGCAAAATCTATAACAGCTTTTAAAAGAAATCAATTAGATTAAACCAATTTTAAGGATCCCCAACAATGAACCTGTGCCACTTTTGAACTTACTAAGAAGGAACTACAACATCAAATCTGTGAAACCCCTCACACCTAAAGCTCAAAACCCTTAACAAAGCTGCTAAAAGCTTTCAACAAAAACAAACACATCCTTGTGCAATGTCACATCCATTCTTTCTTGTGGTGTTGGGAGAAAGAATGCAGCTGTATGGGCTCATATTTCAGTGGGACACCTCAAAAAAGGATCCTTTGGGAATTTGATTCCTAAGGAGAACCAAGAGGGATCCTGGGATTTGTTTTGTCTTTCTACCTGGGAAAATATTGAAGCTAAGCTACAACAAGAACTTACAAATCTGCAAATACATGAGTAAAGAATACAGGGAATATATAAAGGAAAAAAAGGGTAAAAACCCGAAACAGCATCACCAACACCCCCCTGCATTTCTGGGATCCATCCCCAAGGGCTTTTCCCTGGAGATGAGCCCTGCAGAGCTGCCTTGCTGCCTGTGCCCCTCCTGCAGCCAGGGTGGATCCCCAGGCAGGCTGTGGAACAGCCGAGGTGCAGATTTAAATGTACATTTAAATGTACAAACACCTAGGCAGGCAGAGTGGAGATCTCGCAACATTTGATTAACCTGAATTATTTGCTTTCATAAACAAGTAGGTTTTGAAGATCTCTCCAGGACTGCAAATGATTTTGGCAATTATCTGGGAGAGATAATTGCGGATTTCAAAGGAGGATGCTCTAATGGGGAGGAGGGAGGGTACAAGGTGACCTGCTCAGTAATCCACCATGAAGATTAGGGAGGAAGACATCAAAAAGAGCTCTGTTCATTGATGCCATTTCTATTAACAGGATTAGTGGGGATGGCAGAGGAAAACTGCCCTGGACAAGAGACATTTCCCCTCCAGGAACAACAGTTGTGTTCTTCCCCTGGGCTGGACAGCTTCTGCAGGCTGGGTGAGAGGCTGGGATAGTGGAAGGTGTCCCTGCCCATGGGGGTGCAATAAAATGAGTTTCAAGGTCCCTTCCAACTGAAACCATCCTGGGATTTGATTGCTTTTTTTTTTCCTTTTTTTGATACACAATTCAACTAGGAATAGATAATTTTTTAATTTTCGGAATACATAATTTTAACTAAGAGATCTAAAATCTTCTTGACTTCTCAAAACACTGAATTAGGAAATAAAAAACCAAAAACTAAAAACCAATTTACCCAGCTGGAGATGCCAAAATGGGGCTTCTTGACAATTTAGAGATTAATTTTTTTTAACTGTTCATACTGCTTATTTTCCAATGACTGTAACTTTATATTTTCCTTTTTTTCAGTCTAGAATAGCTTCTTTTTTACCAATAATTGCATTTCTGTTCCCCTACAATACTCAAAACCATCTGATAAAACTCTGACTCATTCCTGCTTTGAGTGTGGATCCCCCAAGCCTGGTTGGAGTGAGGGGGATGGAATTTGTGCTCAGAGTCTCTGATGGAATTTCCAGATTGCAAAGCTGGAATGTAAATGATAGATGGTGACAAGTAAAGGTGTCACAGAGGCAGAAGCTCACACATTTATCCAAGCAGCTTTATATGGAGGGGAAATTGAATTTTCAACCAGCAAAAAAAATCAGAAATTGGGGGAAAAAAGCATTAGTGAAAATTCTTTGGACTCCCATTTTCTTTTTTCTTTTTCTTTTTTTTTTTCTTTCTCTCTCTGATTTTCCTGGAGGAAAAATAAATTTCCTCCAATCTGCTTTCCTTTTAAAACATGACTCTGCCTTGGATATCTTGGCCAATCAAAGCCAGAAATTGCTTTATTATATACCATAATGTAATATAATGTAATAAATATAATGTAACATATAATATACAATAACAGAATATGCAATCATATTACATACCATGATGAAAGATAATATAATTAATTTAATGTTGTGCATAATTAAGATAATATAATTTAATACAATATACCATAATGTAATACAATGTGAACAATGTAATGTAATATGGAATGGAATGGAATAGAATAGAATAGAATAGAATAGAATAGAATAGAATAGAATAGAATAGAATAGAATAGAATAGAATAGAATAGAATAGAATAGAATTTCCTGGTGAAAAGCTGAAAATGAGTGGGTTTATTTCAGAGCCATTTTCCTGGGCAAAAAACAAATATCCCCTTTTTTTGGTTGTTTATTTTTTCGTTTTCTTTTGTTTTGGTTAGAAGTTTGAAATTGGAAAGCGGGAAAGATTTTAAAGAGGAAAATTTGTCATCCCTGTTCACAATCCTGCCTTACTCCTTGTCTGCACCCCATTTCAGAAGGGACAAAGGAGAGCCCCAGAGTGCTGTGGCCTCTGTGGGTGCTGGGATCACATTGGGGTTCCATTGTCTCCATGGCCAATCCATGGCTGATGATTTGCTTGTTTTTATACTGAACCCCATCCCCTGATCTCCTCACTTCCCTCTGTGTCCTAGGGATCAGGGCAGTACAAGGGAATCCTGGAAAATGCAGGATTTGGGGTCACTGCAGGCTCCTGGTGCTCCATCTCTGGCACTCCAAACGTTCCCTCAAGGCTTTTCCAAGGCGTGGGAGCTCAAAAGGCTGAGCTTGCCTCTGCCTGAAACAATTCAAACTCTGAGCTCAGACACTATGTGAACTTGGAATTAAAGGCAAAAAATGA
Organism: Erithacus rubecula; assembly: GCF_903797595.1. Classification (NCBI taxonomy): domain Eukaryota; kingdom Metazoa; phylum Chordata; class Aves; order Passeriformes; family Muscicapidae; genus Erithacus; species Erithacus rubecula. The sequence continues at coordinate 1,424,396 of NC_136672.1, forward strand.
AAATAACCATAAAATTTGTACTACCAACACAGAAAAATGAGAAAATACTCAGGAGGACCCTTCTTGCCCTCTTCTACAACAGGGGGTGTAGTCAGCAGGGATTTGGGGTCTTCCCACAGGTAACAAGTGGGGAATGGCCTCAGGTTGCACCAGGAGAGGTTCAGGTTGAATATCAGGAAAATTTTCTTTCTCAAAAGAGTGGGTGAATATTGGAGCAACTGCCTGGGGTGGAGTCTGCATCCTTGGAAGAGATCAAATCCCAGGCAGATGTGGCTGATGATGTTGTACATGATACATTCAGTAAGCACAGGGTTATTGATCCAAAACTGGATTTGATGCTCTCAGAGATCTTTTCCAACCTTGCTGCCTGGGTGATGCTGCCAGGAGGATTTGCCAAGCAGAGCTCTCTGATACCTGCATTACCCTGCTCAGCCTCCTGCAGAGTTGGTGCTGCACAAATCCATCCTGCACAAATAATTCATCCTGCACAAATCCATCCTGCACAAATAATCTATCCTGTACAAATAATCCATCCTGCAGAGCTCCTTCAGTTCCAGACCTGCCCATGGAGCCTGGAGACACTCCCTGGGGCAGAGGCTGGGCAGTGCCACAGGAATCAAGCAGGGATTCATCCCAAGGCTCCAAAGGATTCCCCTTGGGCAGTGCCACAGGAATCAAGCAGGGATTCATCCCAAGGCTCCAAAGGATTCCCCTTGGGCAGTGCCACAGGAATCAAGCAGGGATTCATCCCAAGGCTCCAAAGGATTCCCCTTGGGCAGTGCCAGGGCCCGGCCGTGGCTCCACCCAAGATGGGCCCAAGATGGATCCCAGTCACGAGTTCTCACACTTGCATCACTTTGGCTCCATTTCCATCTTGGCTTCACTGTCCAATCCCAGCTGCAGCTCCTGCATTCCCATCCTCCCACATTCTCTCCTCCATTGGCTGCTGGTTGCACTTTTGGGGCTGAAGCTGCAGCGTGTCCTTGGTTGTGGGGCTGGAAAAGGATTGTTTTGTGTGCCTGAGCTGGGAGGAGAACTTGGGACACTTTGCATGGAGTTCAGAGTCACACACCAATGCACTGCACAGTCTGGAAAACATGAAAGTTGAAACTTAAGGCATCACCCAGGAGCCTGCAGTTATTGACCCCCAAGCCGTGCTAGAATGGCACAAATATTGACAGGCACTGAGGTAAACACGCAGCTTTATTGAGCAGTGAGCCAGGTTTACAGGAGCAGAAGGAATAGCAAATCATGTTTCATGAGTTGGGCTGTCAATACAGCCTGTTATCACTTCCTGCTGGAAATGCCAGCATTGCACAGAGCCAGAGCCCGTTCCCACTGCTGGGACCCACACTCCCAGGTGGAGCTGTGCTGGCCCCATCTGAGCCTGTTCTCCCTCACTGACTCATCACAGCGCTCACAGATGGTGCATTTTTATCAGCAGACACAAGAGAAAAGCTTCAGGAAATGATTCTATGAACAATTCCCATGCAAAGCACCTCACGTGGGGTAACAGGAGCAGAAATGCTCAGGACTGAGAAAGGAAACATCATTCACCTCCCAGCTCCTGCCAGTGCCCACTGGGACCAAACTGGCAATTAGGGGAACACAGGGACTGTACAGCAGTTCCATTCCATGGGATACCTGTGCTTCCCATGCACTTTGTGTGTCCATCATCTATTTATTTAATTTATAAACTACCTTGGGGAGCTTATGTAAGCTCCACCTGACACACATGGGAGGCGTTTCTGGGTCATGCTCTGTTATCTCAGAGCTCAAGCCAACTCCCAATAACTGATGCAGCTCCAAGAGAACATTTTCCTGCGGCACTTAATTTGATAATTATCCACCATGGGGTTCCTCAGCTGCTCCTGGCCCTGCTTTGGACAGGAAGCCAGGCTGGAGGGAGTCCTGTTGGAACCAGGTCCTGTGATTTTAGATAATGAAAGTCCTAAATGATTACCTTTCCTGAAGAAAAACGTGTTCCTGTTTGCCATCATGACCCTTTTCTGGCAGTCCTGACTCAGATTTTTCCTCTTCTTGGAGGGGGTCTTGGCTTAGACCCTGTCCCAACACCTCATCCCTCATTTCCTGCACACCAGAATACCAAACTTCTGAGAGGTTCTTGTTTTACTGGGGTTCTTTCCTTCCTGGGGAGGTGGAAGTGAACTCAAGGGTGAGGATCTTTGATTTTGCACATCAGTTTCCTCCCTGTCACCCAACACTGGAGCTACCTGACCATGAAAAACCCCAGGAGATCCATAGTGGTGGAAACTCGGGGATATCAATTCCACCACGTCTCTGATGATGGACTGGTCACTGTGTAAATCCTTCCAGGCTCCTTCCTTCACCTTCTGTTAGGGATTGTCACAATCTGTGGCTATGGGAGAGAGATTCTGGAGGGTCTAAGAACTCAAAGAAAATAAAGGACACTCAAATTCCTGTGACAGCCCCACTCACTGCCACTCCCAGCCCACATCCAGCCTCATTTCATGAGGACAACTTCTCCTGGATTCATGCAAATTCAGGAGGGGCAAGGAATATTCAACGGCCTCCAAAAAGGAAAGAGGGAAGCACAATGAAATTTCAGGCTGAATATTAAGCAACAATTCCTATTAATTAAAAGTAGGCTTCAATAATCTGAGCAGAGATCACAGTCAGGAGTGGGAGATGGAGCTGAATGAATATTCAGCACCTCTTTTTCCTGGGATTCTAATCTCACTGAGCTGTGCAGTATTCTGGCTTTCTGCTGTCCAGGGTGGTGTGAACTGGAAATATATTAGGAGTTTCATAGAATGTCATTATTGCTGAAACATATCCTGCCCCATAAAGTGCTTTGTTGCAGCAAAACAGGCTCCAGAATCACTTGACTATTGTTTTGCAGAATGTTCTGTATTTTGTTTAGTTCATTGCCTACATTTTTATTTTTCTATTGAGGTGCCTTAGCCACTGATTCTGGAGATGAGTGTATTTCCACCAAATTCATGATCTAGGGAGGTGTCTGGCAAAATAAAGGCTCTCTGTTAATGTCAGAATTTACTCAAGAGCACACTGGATTGTGTTGAAGCATCTGCTTCAGTACCAGGCTGCAAAAGGACCCCAGAACAGCAGAAATCATCAAATCCTCATGACCATGAAGTCAAAGGGGGTTGAGCAAAGGGTTTGAAGCCACCATGAGCACACCTGAGACTCACAGGTACCCTCAGCTTGGTGTCTTCTGCTGTACATCAGCATTGCTATTGCCATCAACATGGATACTTCATTTATTTTTTTACATTTTTTGCACCTTCCCCACATGAGCTGTGATTATTCTTCCCCACACCTGCTATTGAGTCTGTTATGGAATCCAGTTACACACCTCTTCTGTTCCAATTTCTCCTTCAGCCCACATTAATAAATATTTAGAAGATGGGAATTCTGTGTCACAGCAGGTTGTGCCTTCCCTAACTACACTGGTGTGTAGGTGTGAGGTTCACTTTGCCATTTTCAGTTGTTCACCTCTCAGAAAGCCATGAAATATTCAGAATTTCCTTGATGCTGCTGTAGTTTTCTTGGCTGCTCACATTTGCCCTGCAGCTACCATGACCCATGGCTTTAAATTCCCTGCAAGGACCCAACAGGAAATGTCCTTGGACTGAGAGGATTTAAGCAGAACTCTTTTAGATGGTTCAAAGGGTACCTGTGTTATAAATCTGGGAGGGTGAAACACTGACCAGAACACTCCCAGTCCCCTGGGCTGTGTCAAGCAGCACAGGTGAGACCCAGGCTGAGCATTAAAGCTGCTCTTGAGCTGGACACTCCTTGGAGGAAGGAGATGTGAGGTCTCAGACTCCTCCCCACACTTTGGCCTGTTGGTCTGTGATCCCTGTGCTGGCTGACCCCACTAGATAGGTGACAGTGGACGTGACTCAGAATAAAAGAATTACTTGGTCATATTTGAGTATTTTCCTTTTCCTTCCACACCACCAGACCAGTGCAAGGACCTGGTGCTGAATTCCCATCCCCATCCATCAGGACAGTCAGAGTTAATTCCAGTGCAGCCACAGGGCATCTGAGGCATCACCAGCACAGGGACAATCCCCATTGCTCTGTAACCTGTGTGCAAACACACTCCTCAAACTGCACTCACAGATCTGTATTTTCTCTATAACTTCTGGGCAGAGAACCTGGCTTGAGATGTTTGACCTTGGCCAACTCCTGGCTTTGAAAATCTGTCTACCCCCAGTGTTTTGACAAGTTAGCTATACCAGTATAATTAGCATTCCAGGGGTGATGCAAGGTCCCTCTCTTGCTGTGAAAGGTTTCTGACTTCCTCCTCGGTGAATTAATCCTTTTATTCCCGGGTTTGAACTTGCTCATTCTGTGGAATGACCCCAGATCTCTTCAGGGGTTTTCATTAAACACACACAGCTCCTCCTTGAAAAAACTGCTCTTGTGGTGGTGAGCAGTCCTCAGCCATTTCAGCTTTGTTTGAGCAGCCTGTGGTGGCCCCAGGGAGCAGAGTGCAGAGACAGAGATCTGATCAGAGGAGCAGAGTGCCCTGCAGGCACTGCAGAGAGGGACCCTGTGCTCATCCATCCCAAACCCGTCTGCCATGACCCCCACTCAACACCTCCAAAAGCAAAGACATCTTGAAAGCTTTTGTTAAGATCAAAGAAATCTGGTTGCATCAATCTGGAATACTAAACTGGAATACTAAGCTGGAAAGGAATCTGTGGATGGATGGAAATGTAAATTCACAATGTGGAGCAATTTCCCCCCTGGACCCCATCTTGAGCTCATTGGCCTCTGAAGGAGATGGCAAGGGCTGTTCTCACTTTGGACAGGAGAAGGGCTGAGGCTGGGCTGGGTTCCTGATTTCCTTGGAATTTCCTTGGGATCCAGCTCCCGTTTCTAGTAGGAACCTTTATCCCATGCCAGTGTGGCACAGCAGGGAGTGGCACAAGCCAGTCCTTGCAGCCACAGGGAGAGGGCTCTTGGTGCTGAGCTGACTGGCCCTTGGCATCCAGAAAAGATGTTTTTTCATTTTTCTTGCAACATTTCAACCGATGGCTCGTGTGTTCCTCCTCCTAAACCCACACAGGCAGCACCATTGGCAGCTCCTGCTCAAGAAATTGGTTTTGATCGACATTGATCAAAACTTTGACAGGATTGCCACCCACGGTGCTGTCCATCAAGTTATTTTCTCCAGATATTAATGATAGATTTGATCTTATATCTCTCATCAATTAGCAGTCCCCAAAGTTAAATGCAGTGGTCTGTAATTTCCCAAAGTTTTGTCTTTCTCTTTCCTAGTTGGTTCTCTCCTGAGCTTATGCCAGGGAGTCCAGGATTCAGCTTTTCCATTTTAGGGAGTAATTTCCATGTTTAGGGGATCATTTCACCCTTGTCATCAGCAATAGCTTCCCCCTTCCTTAAGTCCAGGTTGTTTAATGTGGATTTTTGACCTGCCCAAAGGTTCTTTTTCCTTTTCCCACAAATGTGACACACCAAAAACACCCCTTTACTGCACATTAGGAATACGTTGCCTTAGTCAATTTTTTCATCTTCCTTTTTTTTTTTTTTTTTTTTTTTTTTTAAATTAAAATTTCAATGAAAGCAATTTTTGCAGTGGAAAATAGCACATACTAAAATGTCCAACCAGTTCAGAGGGTCAGGCTGGACAAGTATTGGAGCAGCCTGGGACAGTGGGAGGTGTCCCTGTCCATGGCAGGGGTGGCACTGGAGGGGCTTTGAGGTTCCTCCCAACCCAAACCTTGTGTGATTCTGCAGGTCTGTGATTTAGGGATACAAAGGATTATGAGAGATGGAGGGTGGAAAGATTTATCAAGAGGGGATAAAATGGAGGGTGACATTATTGGGACTGCAAAGCAACACCAAAGACAAGAAAATCGTTCAGATTCTCTATTTCCCTGCCTAGTTTAATACAGAGCTGCATTTTTGCTCTCTCATCTTCCCTCCTCTAACTCAGAGAACAGCCCAGGACCTGTCATTTCCCAGAGACTGGCAGGTCCTTTATCTCCCATGATATTTTCCATCAGCCAGGCTGCAAAACCACGGGAATCTCGGGTCAGGATTAGCCTTGCTGAGCTCACAGGAACACTGAGAGATTTTCTGGCTATAACTCATGCATTTGAGGGGACAGAGGTGTAGCAGGGCAGGAGAGCAGCCCTGTCCTTTGGGGGATGTAGAGCTGGGTGTGGATGTCACCCTCAGCCTGCAGGTGACATCACAATGAGGGACAGCAGAAGTTCCTGGCCGGAGCACGGGGACAGGGTGACCTCAGGGCTGTAATGAGGAATTTGCAGACATGAGTCACTGTGCTGCAGCCACAGCCACCTTCAGGAGGGGAAAATCCTGCCTGTGGTCTCACAGGTCTTGGTGATGTGATGGGGATGCCACAGAGATGGGTGCCAGCTCAGCGCTGGGGACATTCCTCAAACGTGAGCCAGATGTTCAGTCACATCAGCAGCTGCTTGCTTCAACCTCTCAAGGTCCAGCCCTCACCTGAATGCAGATTAAATTGAAGATGTGGCCCAGAATGGCTCAAGTGTCTGTGCCATGGACGTGGCTGGGCTCAGTTTTTGTCTGAGGACAAAAAGAGCTTTAGTAAGTGAAATGTTTGAGTTCACTTACTTATATACAGAATATAACAGGAAAGTTATGATGCTCAGGATTAAAAAAAAAAAAAAAAAAAAAAAAAAATCATTTCCTGACTGTGTCAGTATCAACTGGAATAGAGTGGAGAAACAAGGCAATTTTGCCAGGAGTGATCCCACATTTCTAAGCACCTTAAAACCTCAAACTCCTTCCCACCAAGTGTTTTAAGAACCTCTGGAGTTTTCTCCACTGGAGCTTCAGGCCAAGCATGAGAATTAAGGAAGATTTTAGCTGAACCTGCTGAGACTGACATTCACTTGGTGCTTTCCTTGCTGGGGTTTTTTTGGCATGGCAGAAAATGACCCAGGAGCAGCTACAATGAGAGCTGAAATTGGGGAACTCAGCACTGACCCAAGGAGAAGGGGTTTGAGGAGATCCCTTCCAGGTTATCTCAAGGCAAGGTTACCTTGTGACACTTATCTTAAGGTTTTTGGTACCCAGTCCACTGGAAAAAGCCCCCTGGCACATGAACATCCCCTTTCATGTCTCTCATAATAAATTCCTCTGATTATTGCCCCACCTGCTGCAGCGTCACTGTGTCCCTGTGCTCACTGAGGGGACTCACAGTGACTTTGCTGTGATCCCATAAAACCAGGACATGCTGCAATGCCCAGTGCTCATTTCTGTGAGAATCCTGTATCAGGAAGCTTTGGGGATTATCTGAAGGGTTTGAGATTTCTTTCCAAAATCATGCTTTATCCTGCCAACAAGACAACAGCATGGATGCTGCTGGAATCCTGTTCTTGACATGATTTATGTCCTGCAGGAGCTAAAAGCAAGAAAAAGACACCAAAGTTTTTCTCTTACATAAGCTTCAAAAGTTGTCCAAGCTAACTTTAACTTCGTGGAAAAGTTTGCACGTTTGGAAAGTGTGACCACACCTCCCAGGAGAAAAATCCAGTCCTTTTCAGAGCAGGAGGATGAAAGACAGGCTGGCACTGAGCTCAGGGAGCAATGACAGACAACAGCAAAGTGCCTGCAGGTATTTATTTGAACTGTTGGATTAAAATTCTTTGGCTGTACTCATGACAACACTTCTCCTTCATTTTCCAGGTGTTCTTGTTACCTGCCTTTTATCAGCTGAAGTTACAGGAAAGTAGTTTTAAGAATTTGTTTTTGAGTATTGGACAGGAGACTAAACAAGGAGGAGTGTTTGAACAGACATCAAAACTCATTGCTGAGCTCGAGGTATCCCAATGCTGACAAAAACTTGTTTCATTTGCAGTTTTGAAGTGGTGCATCAGGAGATATGTGCAAACAACCCCAGTGAGATAGCATAGCTCTGCTCTGAATTTAAACCAACCAGCCATGAAGGAAGAAAAAATTCTGAATATAAGAGCTGCATAATTTCTTGATTTGAGAAAATTTGCTTTTATTCCACATAGAAATCAGGGATTCAGACAGCACAGGATATACTGAATATAAAAAGGGCACACACATATCAGGTGAGCTGAGATGAGGTGACAGATCTAATAAAGAGTTTTTTTAATAGCTGAGCCCAGGCAGACAGATAAAAATCAGTTCAACTCAGGAAAGCAACACAGAATCCCAGACTGGGAAGGGTCTTACAGTTCATCCAATGCCACCCTTGCCATGGCAGGGACCACTCCCACTGTCCCAGACTGCTCCAGCCCCAGTGTCCAGCCTGTCCTTGGGCACTGCCAGGGATCCAGGGGCAGCCACAGTTGCTCTGGGCACCTGTGCCAGGGCTGCCCACCCTCACAGGGAACAATTCCTGCCCAATATCCCATCCAGCCCTGCTCTCCTCCAGGTTAAGGCAATTCCCCCTTGCCCTGTCTCTCCAGGCCCTTGTGAACAACTCCCTCCAGCCCCTTTAGGTACTGGAATGGCCTTTGTATAATAAGCAAACAAACAAACACATGAATCAACACAATAAAAAAATACAATAAACCTAACATGACCAGTAAGTTCCTCCATCCCTGGAGGCTTTCAAGACAAGGCCAAAACTAACATAAAACTCAGCTGTTGTGGCCAGAGCTGTGCAGGAATCAGAGATCAGGACTTGGCTGATCACCACTGAACTTTGGGAATTTTCCCAATGTGCCCAAGTCCCAGCCTAGCTTGAATCAGGAGCCAAGGTGCCTCCTTCAGTGAGGAGATAAAAATGGGACACTTGTCTCATCAGAACTAGCAGTTGGAGGAGGCTGTAAGGAGAATATCAGCTCCTGGTTTTTAGATAGCAAATATTTGGTGATGTGCTTCCCTTTGGAGCCTTGTCCCAGCTGTGCAGTATTTATTGATGGAATGGGCTAAGAGCAGAATTTTGTCCAGATTTTCCTCTGCCTCCTCATACTGGGAGCTCAGCACATTGCTCTGCAATGTCCCAGCTGCTGGTGATAGCAGCCTAATCTTTTAATGAGATTTTTGAAGACTTTATTGCTACGTCTATGTAAGGAGTCCAGAATCCCAGTGCCAGGAGCTTAATAAATAAGGTTTGTTGGTCTGGGGAATTCCACAGATCTGGAGCAAAAATTACAAGAGAATTTACTCTTCCACTAGGCTGTCTAATAGTCAGGAGCTTATTCTTCTGCACAGCTACGGAAGAGAAAGGAGCTCCTCTCTAGCAATTCAGGTCTGAAATGGAGCCTCATTTCTGTAGCATCAGCACTGCTGGGGGTGTGTTCAACCTTCAGCTCCAACTTCAGCACAGAGGCACTGGGAGCAAAACCAATGCACCCATTTTTCCATTATCTCGTGGAACTAATGAGTTCCATGCAACAATAAAAGTCATGCTTATTAAATGTTATCAACCAGCTGTAGTAACTTTTGGAATGAAGTTCTAGGTTTGGATGGATGATTACCTGGCAGTATTCATTATCTGCTCACTCAAACTCCTCAGGGGTAACTTGGGAAGGTCTCCAGAATGCAAATTCTTCATGAGGCAGCCTCAGTTTTCTCTGCCTGTTTTACATCAAGCCTTACATTTGTCAGGTGAAATGGGAACTGCATGAAAAGCAGCTCCAGAGATTCAGGAGTTACTGGCAAAATCTGTCTATTCACAGAAGAGATCATTTGGGTTTGTTGGGAGGCCATTTCCACAGCAGCAATTGAAAGGAAGCTCATGTGAGAGGGACTACAAGGAAAAACTGAAGGTTCATTTCCATTTTTCCCAATAAATTATGCATGAAAAGAGGGAATTGTGTTCAGACTCTTGGCTCTGTGCTGTCAGGTGGAGCTGAGCACGCTCAGGGATGCTTTGAGCAGAAGACAGGGCTAAAAGGCAGCAGGTCCTCTCGAGGATCTCAGCTGCTGAGCAGCAGCAGCTGCTGGGCTGTTTGTTCAAACTGCAGCTCGGAGCTCTGCTGCTGCCCTTGCTGAGCTTTCCAGGAACTGCAGGTTGGGAAAGGGAACCTCCTCAGCAACAGAACCCTGCCCTGGGCACCTGCACACGGGGAGTTGCTGCTGCTGAGCTGTGTGAGACGCCAGAGGTGCCAGGCAGTGATCCCAGCTCTTTTCATGCTGCACTGTCCCCACCCTTCTGTCCTGCCCTGATTTTACAGCAGTCTTTAATTCTGGCCTGAATCAGAATAGGTGAGTACTGGTTTGATAGCAAAACTAGTGAAAGACTCCAAGTCAGAAATACAATTTCATAGGAAAAAGAAAAAAATAAATGCATGCAATAGTACAAAAGAAAACCACTGACAGTCAGAACACAGCCTGACACCCCACTAGTCAGGGTGGTGGTAGCAGTGCAGATGAAGTGATCTTGTTGAAGCAGTGATCCTGTAGAAAGGTCTGGTAGCTCTTGTCCTCTGGAAACCAGTGGGTAAGGGCAGGTTTGATGCTCCAAATCTAAGTTTTTATCTGGGTAGGAAAGGCTTGGCTCCTCCCCTGGCCGGAGCATCTCCCAGTGGGATGATGTAATTTTATCAGTCATGCACTGGGACTCACTGGCCATGAACAGGAGATATCTCCTGGAGGGAGGATGGGCTGTGGAAAGATAAAGATGATTGCCCAGCTGTTTAACAGATGGCCCATTAGCAGAGGATATCTCCCACAGAGATAAGAATCACTGCCCCATCTGGTTTCAGCAGATGGTGATAGAATGCAGAGTTTTGGACACATCTTTACATTGTGACCTAGGATAAGGTGATTATTCCCGATGAACTGCTTGTTGTGATTATTCCAGCCCTGTCTGCTCATTCCATATTATTTCTCCCTCTTCCTCACATTGGGGTTGCCTCTCTGTGCAGCTCCTGTGTGAATCTAACCCCGGGGTGGTTGCAGTGGGGTGGGGAGCAGCAGCTCAATGTGACCCCACAGGTTCTGTCCCTCACACAGAGTTTGGTGCATTCCTTCCCCTCCCTGTCGTTCCCTTGATCCATTTCTCACAGCTTGCACACTGCTGGTGGGTTTCTCTTGCAATGCTGAGATGTCACCTGGAATGCCACTCCTGTGCTCCAGGAAGAGATCTCCAGGCTCCCATCCAGGACTGGCCACCTTCCACCATGGAGAGAGGCAACAATGCCCAGCCTGGGCTCACTTTGGCATTCAGGTGTTAAATCTCCTTTCAAAACAGGGAACTCTGCTGCTTCACTGCTAAACTGGGAGGTTTCTCCTCCAACTATACATCTCCAGTTTAAATATTGGAGATTAGATATTACATTGGGGGCTTTCCCTCCAACTATAAATCTACAGTTTGAATATTGAAGATTAGATATTAGATATTAGATTGGGTGTTTCTCCTCCAACTATAAACTTCAATTTAAATATTGGAGATGAGATATTAGATATTAGATTGGGGGTTTCTTCTCCAATTGAAATATTCCAACAGCTGAGTGAGGTATCTCCAGGACTTCTGGGCACCAAGGGGAGCAGGCCAGAGTCACCTCTGAAATATTCTTTTTAAGAAGCAAGTGAACATCCCCAACAAATCCCCAGGTCCAGGCTTCCCTGTGACTTCTTTCCTTTTTTACCCTCCCCGTCACCTTCTCACCCTTCTCCTTTTTGCTTTCTAGGAGATTATACCAGAGGTTGACAAAGTGCTAATCTTGCTGAGGATTACACACAAGGAATCTCTATTGATTTCCTTTTTTTCTTTTACAGAAATAATAAAAGGCTGCATTGCAGGGGTTTGGGGATGAGAGCGCACTTTTTGCTCACATTAAGGGTTTTGCTTGCATAAAACATTGATTTATTAGAGAACCTACAAATAATATACTTCATAGAGAACATGCTGCATTTATACAAGTGGAAGTCCTCATTAGTGTATATAATAGCTGAGACAAAATAAGGCAGGCAGAGGATGTTGGTATTATTTTTATTATTATTTTTATGTAGTGCTGTGGGTTTATGGCAAGTAGTCAGTCAGACATTGTGCACTGGCTCTGTCCTCTTGGGCAAGGACTTGATTCCTAGAAATTGGATATCATTCTACGATAACTTCATTGTTTTACCATGGAATTTTCATGACACTTGGACTAGTTTGAAAGGAAAATCTATCCCACTACCTCTCCTGGATGGGAGGAGTCATGTTGGGAAGAAAAGAGATTCTCCCACAAGCATTAGGTTCACATTGAATGGGTGAGAGTTGTGAGCTCCTGATCCACAAAATCTGACAAAATGAGAGGAAACAGCCCAGGGAAGGCTCTGGCTCCTGGCAATTCATTTATCCTGCAGCTCCCTGTGATGCTGCAGCTGGAGGATGGAGGATCCAGGGGGGTCCCTCTGAGTGTGCTCAAACCCTGCAGCCTTTGTTCCCAAATGGCACTGGGGACAGCTCCTGGGAAAGATGGACACGTTTGGAGCTGGGCTGGAGCTGCTGCTGTTGTTGCCCAGGAGCTGCCCCAGGCTGGGTTTGGGCAGTGCTGGTCACTGCAGGAGTCAGTCCCTGCTGGGCAGGGTGGACATGGCCAAGGACCAGGCAGGGGGGACAAGGAGTTGTCCCCACTGACCCCATGGAATCATACAAATGTTAAGAGTGGGAAAGACCTTCAGGGTCATCAAGTCAAACCCAGCCCCATCTCCCTGTTCACCCCTGTGTCCCCAGGGGCAACATCAACACGTTTTTGGAACACTTCCCAGGGATGGGGACTCCACCACTGCCCTAGGCAGCCCCTTCCCATGCTTGGCAGTATGAGGTCATGTTCAGGAACAAAATCAAGGAGGAGCAGGAGGAGAGCTCTGCCCAAGTCTGGCTAGGGATATGTTGGTTGGTGATGAGCAACTGTTTTCATTTGGGTTTTATTTTCCTCTCTTCATTATTTTCCTTTTCATTACAATTTCTTATTTGTGTTATTGACTGTCTCTATCCACAAGTATTTTTCACTTTTACCCTTCCAATTCTCTCCTGCATCCTGTTGGCTGTGTGGGGCTGAGTCCCAAGCTGGGAAAAGAGACAGTAGGGAAAGAGAAATGAGGGATTTGTCACCCAGAACAGCCTGTCTGGGCAGGATGAGAGGGTCTCCTGGCAATGTTGTCCAGTGGAACCAGAACTGCACTCAGAAGAAGGGAAAGGGAAGCCCTGCAGTGACAGGAGCTGTGGTGGCAGTGTCACACAGGCTGTCCTCAGGCTCCTGGGGGACACAGCAGGCTGCAGTCTCAGAGAGGAGCCCAAAAACCCTCCTGAGCTTGGCTCTTTCAAAGCTTAGGGTAAGTGTAGGGAAGGATGGCCCTGTGTCAGTGGGTGTCAGCTAATGAAGCCCAGCTTTATTAGGCCTGGGAGCTGCCTACAGGCAAAACAAATGTTCAGCTCCTAGACAGGGGCATTGCTGAGGAAAATGAGCTGATCCTTCCTTCCATTGCCTCAGCAGAAGGTTTAGCAACAGGCAGATCCTCCTCTCAGTCCCCTCCCCTCGAGGCACAGGCAGGACCTGGTGCCTGCTGCCAGAGATTTGTCAAGAGTAAAGAGCAAAGATGAGACTGTTCCCTCTGACTCCTGCTAATCCTCCTCCTGACACAGCCCGGGGTCATTGTGTGCTGCTTGCTATTGATTTATTTAGATTTACCCAGAATAATCAGGAGTGCTCCTTTGTGCACTCAAGGACGTGGGAAGGTCTCCAAAGCCAGGCAGATCACCAGCCCTCTGCTCCCTCTGTGCCATGGAGCTTCTCCCAACAGAACCTGGACAAGAAACACTGAAATGGGTTTAAATCTTTCCTTCCCACCCTTCCTTCCCAGACTGAGCACAGGCACTGGGCTTTCAGAAAGGGGTGAGTGCAGCATTTTAGGGTCATTTCCCTCCTGTGACCTCATGGTCACAGGAACAGGACATTGGTTTAGAAGGGTTGATGGGTTTATAAAATCCTTCTGTAAAGCTGCAACCAGTTAAAAAAAAATCCTGGAATTCTCTAGTCTGGAGCCCAGTGTGTCCATCTGGGGTGTGAGGGGAGTTGAAATGAGCTCAGGCACTGCAGGTCCTTCAAGGGCTGAGCTGCAGGGCTGGTGCCTCATGTCCCAGCTCTGGTTCTGGGCACTCAGGACACTGGGGATGTCAAGCTGTGCTGGTGTCCCTGTCCCTGCTGTGCCAGCTGCTCCATCTGTAGCTGAAAGCTTTACGACTCCATAACATTTTTATTCCCCCTCATTGCAATTAAAAGGTTCCCAGCCACCTCTCTGGGAGAAAACACCTTTGTCATTTGGAAGCTGAGAATGTCCTGGGTACTTTGAGCTCCTGGGATGTTCAGTATTGTTGGACTTTTGTTTTCCCAGGGGTTTGGCTATTTTCCTTCAGGTATTTCTTTATGGCAGACTCCAAACTGTATCATTCCAATGAAATGCAATGCCTGCATCCTGTCTTTTGCACCAACTGCGGATTATTTCTCTGGGATGACCACAAAGAGCTAAGGGTGAAAGCCAACACTAATTCCACTTCAGCTGTTATCACCCTCTTTAACTCCCCATTAATTAGGTTTCCTTCCCATCAGCAGCTCCAGAGCTTGAGTCCAACCAGCTGAAAGTCACATTTGCCTCAGTGAATGGAGTGGCTTTGAAATTCAGCTTTAGGCTCTCCAACCAGGGGTAACAGTAAGCAGATTACTGGGAGAGATTTGCTGTTTACTGCTGGAATTGCTCACCACTTTTAAGACTAATCAGTAATTGTGATAGCTACCAACACAGTTATGAGGCTGTCACAACCTTAACTCCAGGAGAAATTGGCCATCCAAAGAGCTTCTGAAGCAGTTAACTTGGAGTTTGGGGAACACAGAAGAAAATTGTTGCTATTGGGGCATTATGAGAAGTACTTACCACTAGACTAAATTTAGATACCTCTTTAAACTGTTCTAATTCCCCAAAATTTATGAGTTAATTAAAAAAAAAGAGATCCCATTTACCTGAAACTGGAAATAAAACAAAATCAAGGTGCAATCAGTACACAAATTCTGTTTGTCATGGAGATGCAGCAGAGATATAATTTGTCTCCTAATTTCCACACAGAGGTTTGTGCTGAATCCCAGAAATGCAGCAATCAAACACATTTAGCTCCTCAGACACTCTCACTACTCCTTGTGGCCTCTGCACTGCATGGAATCAAAGTCTGTGCTGGCTTCATGTCACCTACCCAGGGGTCAGAGATTTCATTAACAAATGAGATGATAAATGAATATTTCCCCACATGTGTGAAGAAATGCTGTCTTAACTCTGGGCTTAGGCTGTCATTCCAATGGCAGAATCCAAGATTTCACCCACCTGAGCTGTGACCTGGATCCCTCCAGGAACTGAAACACCACATCCCAAAGTTCCCATGCTGTACTCTGGAGATGTCTCTGCTTTTCTTGGTATGGTGGTGCCAAAAAACCACCTTGGGACACCTCACAGAAGGCAGGGAGGAAGCCCAGGTTGTCCTCACAGAGGCTGGGTCTGGGAGGACACAAGGACAGCAGCAGAGCACGGCAGGGGCAGTTCC
The DNA here is from genome assembly GCF_903797595.1 of Erithacus rubecula. NCBI lineage: Eukaryota > Metazoa > Chordata > Aves > Passeriformes > Muscicapidae > Erithacus > Erithacus rubecula. Next base: position 1,439,922 of record NC_136672.1, read on the forward strand.
TGATGAGGTGGGTTGTGCCTCACCTTGGGCTCAGCTCAAAGCCACAGTGATATTCCATGATTTCTCAAACACACTGACATGGAGGCACACCTCAGGGTGAAATCTGCTTACTAAGGAAGGAGCTGAAATAAATTCTATTCTGAGATTAGATATTCATGTTATTCATTCATATTAGATATTCACACTCCTGTGCCACAGCAGAGCACACACAGCCCCTGCTCCCCAGGCTGGGGTGAGAGTTGGGACTGCACAGCTCCCTCTGAGATTCCCTGAGTGCCAGTGGAGCTGCTCCACTCAGACCTGCCAGCAGCAGCACAGACCCTGCACATCCCAGCCAGCACTGAGTCCTGGCTGCTTTTGTTTACCTGGGCTCTGACACTGCTCTGCATTTCTGGGACACCTGGAAGATAAAAGCAGTCTGAGGACAAACCTAAAAAAACTGGCAGGAAAGGGAAGAAGAAACACCTTATCAACCTTTTTGGGTCCTGTTTTGTCAGTCTTAGCATAGATAAATCAAAAAGTGAAGCCAGATGTCAGCACGTCTCTTGGCTGTATTATCTTAGGATGGATTCCTATCAAATACACAAATAAATCCAGTTTTAAGTCAGCTCCCAAGATGATTGCATAATGTTAGTGACATTTAAAGACTTTTCTATTCATTTAAAGTATGAGGGCAACCATTCTCCCATTTAGCATCCCTTTAACAGACTGATTTACTCCTCAGATGTGCTCTATTAACAAACACCAGCAGTACATCAGCATTTTTCCTCCCAGTCAAAGCTTGGAAGGGTTGGTTCTTCCAGATAACTGAGGGCACATTTAAAAGCTGGTTTGAAGAAGAGGACAAAGTGGAATCATGCTGGAACAGAGCAAGGCTAAGGGTGCTCTGGACCCTTTCTGGTGATGCAGCCAGAGGCACCAGAGGAATTGACCCTGGGTGATGTTTCCTTCCCAAGCTCTTGTCTCCTGTCACTTGGGTGGGACTCATTGCACCCAAAAATATTTAATGTCCTATGAAGACAAATCCCATCCTTCCCTGGCTGCACAGGGCACCCATGTCCCCTCTCTGATGTCATAGTCACAGAATTCCAGATTGGTTTGGGTTGGAAGGGTTCTGAAACTCATCCTGTGCCACCCCTGCCATGGCAGGGACATCTCCCACTGTCCCAGCTGCTCCAAACCCCAATGTCCATCCTGGCCTTGGGCACTGCCAGGGATCCAGGGGCAGCCTTGGGGCCATGCCCATTCCCTGGGGAGCCTGGGCAGTGCCCAGTAATCTCTGGGGGAAGAACTTTACCCTGAGATCCATCCCAGCCCCCTGGCCCAGCTCCAGCCATTCCCTGAGTCCTGTCCCTGTCACAGGGAGATGTTTCAAGCACATTCCACGTCTGTGCTGTGATAAGGAGGGAATATTTTTGTGTGCTCATGGCAGCCACCAACTAGCTATCAAAAAAAAAAAGACAGGAAAAGATGGGCAGATTCTTGTAATCAGCAGAAAAATGAAAAAAAGCAGAGGAAAATGGCAAAGTCCTTGGATTGCACTGAAAACAGCATGGAGATAACATGCAGTGTGATCTGTCACAAACTTGCCAGACCCAGTGACAGCATCATCCAAAGAAAGAAGCAGTCCTGATGGATCTAACATAATTTCAAGGTATTTAATTGTGTCCTAGCAGAGACAACCACTGCCAGATTGCTTCTCCAGAGTGAAGGAGGTGGGAGCTGTGTCTCCCACAGCAGTTGCAGTGAATGTTGGATAGCTCAGTGAAAGGGAGAGGTGATGCCTTAAGGTTCAGCTTTCATATTCCCAGACTGTGCACTGCATTGGTGTGTGACTCTGAACTCCATGCAAAGTGTCCCAAGTTCTCCTCCCAGCTCAGGCACACAAAACAATCCTTTTCCAGCCCCACAACCAAGGACATGCTGCAGCTTCAGCCCCAAAAGTGCAACCAGCAGCCAATGGAGGAGAGAATGTGGGAGGATGGGAGTGCAGGAGCTGCAGCTGGGATTGGACAGTGAAGCCAAGATGGAAATGGAGCCAAAGTGATGCAAGTGTGAGAACTCGTGACTGGGATCCATCTTGGGCCCATCTTGGGTGGAGCCACGGCCGGGCCCTGGCACTGCCCAAGGGGAATCCTTTGGAGCCTTGGGATGAATCCCTGCTTGATTCCTGTGGCACTGCCCAAGGGGAATCCTTTGGAGCTTTGGGATAAATCCCTGCTTGATTCCTGTGGCACTGCCCAAGGGGAATCCTTTGGAGCCTTGGGATGAATCCCTGCTGGATTCCTGTGGCACTGCCCAAGGGGAATCCTTTGGAGCCTTGGGATGAATCCCTGCTGGATTCCTGTGGCACTGCCCAGCCTCTGCCCCAGGGAGCCTCTCCAGGCATCACCTGGAGCTTGGATGTGGCCCTGAGCAGCCTCATGGCAGGGAGTGGATGAGATTTGAGGGCTCTTCCAACCCAAACCATTCCTTGGTCCCGTGAGTGGGGGTGCAATGTGCTCCTTGTAGCAGGAATTTTGTGGGCTGGAGGAGTGTGGAGATCCAGCCAGGGCAGCCCCCCAAGATCCCTGCAGCTTTCCTGACTCCCTGGCTGAGCTGGAATGTTTAATCTGAGCCAACGAGGTTTTCAGAGAGGGCCTGAAGGGGAAATGTCCTTTGGGAAGCCACTCAATTTATCATTTCACGTCTCTTTTACTTAATATCTTGTGACTAATTTCATCTCCTGCCTGAAAAATATTCTCACAAATATTGATTTTCCATGAACCCCACATGGATTTAGACCAGCAGGGTGATGCATATGGTAACTCAGATTTATTCCCAGGAAAGGTTGGGAATTATTGATGTCATTAGACAGGAATAAAAACTTTATTTTCCCAACCCAGGCTGCAGTTTCTCCCATGGTTGGGTTGTGGAATTTGGACTGCTGATCCAGGTTTGCTCAGGGTGAGGAACACACCAAAAGAGAAAGGAAGTTCAACCCTTTCTGTATTCCTTTGGTTAAACTTCTTCAGAACGGGGAAAATTGAAAAACGAGGAAGCTTATTATGGGATTGATTGGAAAAACTAGATGGTTAGCTGCTGAAATCTGAGCTAGGCTTGGCAAGGCAGTGGGGAACCTCAGGGTTTGTTCCTTCATTTTAGATCCTAAAGAATCTCTTCTCTGTTGATGGAAATGATGACTAATTACCGTGTAAGACAAGAAATATTTTTTGCCGAGAAATCCCTCCTATTTGAGAGTATTGACTTGATTCCTCCAGTGAAAATTGCCTGTCCGAGAGTTCCTCCCAGAAGTGACCAGGGGATAAATGATGTGTGTTCATCATCCCTAAATCAAAGCAAGTGCTGTGACTCACCCCTGGCCAGCTCTGTCGTTGTTCTTATTATAGGATCTCCTACAAAGGTCACATTTAACTACTAAAAATAAACCCTCAGCCCAAAAATCCTTCATTCCTCAGCAAACAGAGCAAATGTAGGCTACTCTTGTATTAAAAGTACAGATCCAGGTCACCCAGCTGACCTACTTAGGGGATATTTTAGGGCTTCCCAAAAGATTTCACGTCCTCCAAATGTCAATCTTATTTCAGCTCCACACATCAGGATAAGTCTTCTTCCTTCAGAGAGGACTCTTATTTAGATGTAGATTTTATCAAAGTTAAACCAGCTTAACATTTCTTACATGAACTTGGAGAAAGTTGAGGTGAACTTGACTCCTGTGGTTGGCAGCAGGAGGACGATGTGAGTAAAACCTTCTTTTGGTCCCAAATGATACAATTCCTTCTCACCTTGGTGCCTTTGACAGCGATGCGTAATCCCTTCAAGAGCAGAGAGCAGAGACCTTTATTTAAAAGCTGATGTTTGGAGAGCAGTGTCTGAACTCAGACAGGGATTGAACATCACCAACGACCTCATTTCCCACCTCATTTCCAGCTCACCCAGCGCTGTTTTCTCCATAAATGAGTGTCCTGGGCCTTTGCCTCCCAAGGAGAAGGATGGTTTGAGGCACCTGTGCAGCATTTCCTCCTGGGGGAGGGCTCTGCCCTGTGCTGGTCTCTCTCTCTGGTTCTGTCCGAGGTTCTGATGTTCTGTCCCTCTTGCAGGAGTCCAGCCCTGCCCCTATAGGAGCCTGATGGCACCTGAGCTGTCTGAAATAGCTCAGATAACTCTGAGTTACTCCAGGGAGCTTTTAAAGACCCATCAAACCTAAGAGTACATTTAGATCCTACCAAAACCTGATCTTGTAACCCGTTGCCAGACTTCTGTATTTTACAGCAGGAAGGAGAGGACAGGGTTATTCCTCTGCCCAGGAGGGATATGAGGAACCATCAGGGTGTTTGAGTTCAGCCTCTCAGGACACAGGGACACTCAGACAGAGCATGGAACCCACGGCATCCCTTCAGGAGAATAGAAATCATGGACAAGGAGCTGGGGGCTCTGCCTGGCCCTTCTCCACCTGAGGGATGGAGCAGCTCAGGCTCTGCCTTCTGATCACACCCTGCCTCCTGTTTGCCTCACAAACAGCTCGGGGTTTCCAGAGTGCATTTTCCCCACTGACAACACCCCATCCTGTCCCAGGGCTCTGTGCTCCATGAGGAACAAGGAGCATCACCCTGAAAACTCAGATTTCAGTGGCAGCTGTCACTTTGTTAAGCCTGAAATGCATCTTTTGAAAGAAATCAATATTTTGGGGACAACATCCACGAAGGAGTCAGGTGGCAGTTTGAGGAGTGAGACACTGGGAGGTGTTTCCTGGTGGGAGTGAAGGACAGCACAGCCATGATCCCAAGGGATTCCAATCAACCACTGATGTTATGAGAGCAAGACCATTAAACCCAGACTTGTGCATTTCATTCTAATCACATCTGCAGATAGAATAATACTTTAATAAGCCTTAAGCTGGAATTGATTTTTTTTCATACACCAGGAATAGAAATCAAGCAAAAATGGTTGGAAATGATTTAGCAGTTACTAAGAATTAAGGAAAAACCCTTTATTGTTAATCAAAGTGGATTAATTTCTTTTTATTATTTATTGTTATTATTGAGGAGCTAAAATGCCTTTTCCTCAGTTTGTGAGCATGGCTGGGATTGGAGGTGGGTGCTGTAGGGCTGTCCCTGATGGACACTTGGCCTTCCAGTGGTCCCAGTGTGTGACACCACGGTGCAGGAGATGGCATCAGCACTGAGCAGAGGAAATCTGTCAATAGTCAGGTCTAGATGGTCCAAACCTGCACACCTGTGTGCACAGGAGCCCTGCAATGCCCATTACCCATGACTGCTGTGCTTTGGGACAGTGGAGGTCTCTGAACATCCCAGGTCTGTGTGTGTCTGGTACAGCAGCAGGAGCTGCCTGGGGCCACCCCCAGGCCCAGCTCAGGATCTCAGCAGCTCAGTGTTGATCCAGCCTGGGAATAGAACACTCTGGAGAGAGCTCACAGCACCTTCCCCTGCCTGAAGGGGCTCCAAGAGAGCTGGAGAGGGACTTTTCCAAAGGACATGGACAAGGGGAATGGCTTTGAGCTGAAGGATGGCAGATTTAGATACAATATTGGGAGGGTGGGCGGCCCTGGCACAGGGTGCCCAGAGCAGCTGTGGCTGCCCCTGGATCCCTGTCAGTGCCCAGGGCCAGAGTCCCTGCCATGGCAGGGGTGGGATGGGATGAGCTTTAGGTCCCTCCCATCCCAAACCATTCCATGATTCTCTGACAAGCACCTGCAGCCCCCTCTCCACAGTCCAGCAGGCTCAGGAATCTCAGTTTGGAGAATCCATCTCAGAACCCCCCAGGTGACATCCAGTGCAGGCAATGCTGTGCCCATCATCCATGCAAATTCCTGGCTCCTCTTCAATTCCAGCTGAGCACTTGTCCTGAGGCAATTCGTGCTCTCCCATTTTTCTGCAATTGGCCTGAGCTGTTGGACCATCCTCACAGACAAATCCTCCTGGACCCCTCAGCCACGAGCTCCTTCTTCCTTCTGCTTTCCCATCAGTGTTGATCCTGGCATGGAGACTGCAGTGTGCAAGGAAGACAAAGCCTGTTTTAGCCACACTGTCCAGCTCCACAAGGAGAGTTCCTGGAGCTGTTTCACTGCAGTTTTGGTGTAAATCCAGCTTCACTCCGGATGCTTTCCCCAAAAGGGCCCCCACATCAGCTCAGGACAGATCTGCACGAGGCTGATTTGCCTCAGCAATTCTCATGGTCTTTCTGAGGCTACTCATTCCAAACCACTTGGCCTGTCAGGAATCCCACAAGTGCAGCACATCCCTTTGTTGGCATTGTCCATCCCTAACTCCTCCCTCCACAGTGTAACCTCGTAGGAAATTTGATTTCCTGGAGAGACAGGGATAAAAACCACCAAAGTGTGTTTTTTACTCAGTGGCACCCAGGCTGAGAACTCCCATCCTGGGATTTCCTGCATGACTCCTGGTAAAACAGTTCCTGCTGGTGAGACTGGAATTGCAGCCACTCTGACTGGATAAAACTCCACACCTGCTCTCACACTGTTCTGATCATTATTCTCTGTTAGTAATTAGTGTTGGAGGAATTGCAGAGCTGTGAAATCAGCTTTGGGAGGTTTACTGGGTGGCCCAAAAGTCTGTCAGGTCTGGCAATGGAGAGCCGTCCTGCCAGGACCAGAGCTCAGCCTGAAGCCAGGTCCTCCCACAGCAGCCATGGGCAGGGATTTTCTTCTCCTTTCCCTGGGTGGCTGCACGGGGCTGTGAGGCTTTTCCCAGCTGCACTTCTTGTTAAATGGGCACTCCTTGCGAGGTTCTGGGTGTTGGCTTTGCTGGTGAAGAAAGAAAACAGGAGAGATGGAAATGGAACTTCACAATGTGGCTTTTCTGTTTTACACAGCAGCTTCGGCAGGAGGGTTGGGGGCTGCACCTGCTCTGTGTTATCTGAGAGGTTTGGCTGCCCCAGAGCACCAAGAGGGAAGAGGGAAAAGTGGGAAGGAATTGTTTGCTCTGAAATTCCTGCTGCAGGGAGTTGCTCACAGGGCTCAGCTTCAGTCCAGCTCTCATTCAGTGCAATTCTGGGCACAAAGCTGAGGCTTGTCTGGGGCACAGAGAAGGGGACAGCTCTGCAGAGCGCCTGGAAACCACAAACTCTGTGCTGTGGGGTCATGAGAGTTATGGGGGATCTGGAATGGGAACTTCCAGCAGGGCAAATTCCAGCAGAGACCTGTTGTTCTACCTCCAATGCCTAAATCTTTCTAAAATCAGGATTTGGGGAGCTGGACAGAGCAGTGTGCAGCTTTTGGAGCAGCATGTTCACTGCCACACTAGGCACTAATTCACTGCTGTGTTTACACAAATCTAGATGGATGCGGATTTAAGCCTAACTATTCATGTTGTTTTCTAATTTTCTTAATTGGAAATATTTTTATATCAACTTAAAATGAGCAAAGGTGACCTTTGTGTCAGCCACTCGTGCCTGCCCCTTTAATGAAGGGCTGATGAAACCCTCTGCAGGCTGATTTGGGGTGTGGGGCTGCTTCTCATCAGACCCTCCAGCTCCCATCACCAAGCCTATCAAATTTATTCTTGTTTCATTTACTCTTTCTACTGTAAGCTCATGTCAAAATAAATAGAGTATTTTGGTGGCTTCTTGTGAGAAACACAGCCTTGTGAAGAGCACCAGTAACAGCTGAGGGCTCTGCATGTGCTGCTGAAAATTATATTGGCCTCTTAGGATTCTCTTTCACAGTCCAAACTTTATTGCAAACTTAATCAGATGTTTAGAAAAATACTAACACAGTGTAAATAGAGATTGACAGAAAACTATCTTGGAATAAATAGAGCTGCTGGAAAATATACAGAATTTTAGACTGGGGAGAATGACAATGTCACAAGGAGGCAATTTCACCAAAAAGGCTGCCATGAGGGAATAAATAGATGTGTGATTATTTGTGTGGACTGGGAGAAACACTGGAAATTGGGTGCAAAATTATGGCAACATGTCGGGCAAATTGAGATGGCTCAAGTGGAGCAGAACCAAACTTCAGAAGGAAGTGGCTGCTGCCTTTTCCATTTCTTGTGAGAAACAACCTGGAAATACAGGGAATGTTCCTAAAAGCTGTCAGTGTTCCTGGTGCTGCATGTGCCACCCAGCCCTGCTGCTTCCTTCAGTGGTCACACCCTCAGAACAGCCACAAGTCCCCAAAACCCCACAGGTGCTGTGGGAAGAGCAACCGTGGAGGTCTTGCATAAAACCAGATCCTCCTAAGATCCATCAACCTGTAGAATTGGATTAATTAATATCCAACACTAATTAGAATCCTCCCATCAGTTCTCTGGGTAGCCCCCAGTAGTGGAAATACCTGACCCAGGTGCTGGGTGAGGTGTCCTGCATTTGGGCACAATTTTGGGCACAAAACCAGATCAATAATATTGACTGTCCCAGCATGTCCCCTCTCTCTCCTTCACCTGCTTTATCACACAAAAATTGTGGTGTCACATGTGACACATCCTGACAGCAGCAAGGATGAAGGATATTAGGCAGGATTCATCACTGAGCATTAATTAACAGCCAAGTTCTCAACTGCAATCAGGGGACTGCCCCAGACAACACCTCCCTTCAGCCAGCCTCTGAATAAAGGTTGGCAGACAACCTGACAGCAGAAAAAAACAATTTACGAACAATTTCTGAATGATTTCTAGCATTTCTGGAGAGGAAAAAAAAGCTCAGGTTATTCCCTTCATTCACAGCCAGCAGCTTCCAAGCACTGAGGGAAAAGAGAAACAAAAGGGAGAAGGGGAGGAACATTACCTGCTGCTGGAGGTGTTGGGTGCTCTTCATGTAAAATCTGCTTAAAATCTGTCCCCTGGTGGCCTACCCACACCTCTGACCTCACCTGCCTGGGGAACATCTCTGGTGTGGCTTGAGGGGTTTAGTTCTGCTCAGTTCATCTCACACAATTTTGAAATCACCGAGGTTGGAAAAGTCCTCCCAGACCATCGAGTGAGGACCAAGCAGGGTCCTCATGCATGGGGAACCTGCCCCATGGCTCTGTGTGCAGCCTGAGGGGCTCCTGCTCCCCAGGAGCCAGCCCTGAATGCCCACAGTTATCCCTGAGGAGGGGATCCTCTGGGGCTGGGATGGATTTTGCAGTCAGTGACTCAGGGCTCTCTGGACAATCCTCTGTGATTTTAGAAATTCTTGATTTCCCAGGCACAGGTGAGATGCCTCTCTGCCTGTCCTGGTTGGACCTGGCTAACACATTCCTGTTCTGCTGTAGAAGGAACCATTCTTTCAGATTAGTGCAAAGAAAGATTTTAAAGAAGCACGAGATAATATCCATAAACCTGTGGGAAAGTGAGAGCCTGGAGGCTCAGCTGAGCCTCCAGTGTGGGCTGCAGCTGTACCAGATGTTAAGTGTCATTTTCAGAGTAGGAATGGCAAATATAGCAACACACACACACACATGACTTCTTCTGAGGCAGAAGTTTATTCTGTTTATTGAAACAGAATTATTGAAACAGTTTATTGAAAGGCCACTGCACTTATATAGGGTAGATCGTGCAATACAGAATAGAAAAGGCTCATGGGTCCAAGAAGGCAACACCTCTTTGAAAACATGCTTTCTGCAAAACAGCACATAGCACACACACTGCTCTGTGATCAACACCAGGTGTTAATCTGTGTTATTCATTCTTCCTTCTCTTGTTTGTCTCAGAAAAATCCCCAGCCTGGGAAAGATCTGAGCTGGAGCTGAGAAAGCCAACAGCCTGGGAAAAATCTGAGCTGGAATTTTCCATGAGCCTTCAGCAGTGTCCACAGTTAAGGATAATGGGAAGTAACAGATTCCCACTGGAGCACTGCATTATACAGAATTCTTTGGGCTTGAGAGCTGGACCTGACGATCTTGGGTGTATTTCCTTGTTTCTGGGACTTCGTGTTAGAGACGTGAGACACAATCCTTTTATGAAGTGAAAAAAGGTTTAGGGTTTATTCACACATCTCTTTATACAGAGTTTTATAAGCAACTTGTGTTTCTCTTTAATTGGTCATTAATAAGTCATTATCCTGTAATGATTGGCTGGTTCAGTAGAGGTGTGTACGTCCAGGCAAGAGTTTGTTTTGAGATATTGTTTGCATTCTTCTTTTCAATGGTTTGGAATAGTTTACACAGGTGGAAAGCAGTTGTCTCAGAATTCTTTCTCAGGGAAACAAGCTGTTTTTCACTGTCACAGGATTCTGTTCTCAGGCAGGACTGGCAGATTTTTCATGGATTAAGTGAGAATTTAGTTTGTGAGGCTTCTATGGACTTGCTGTTTAGCTACTGCATTTTCTGACCTTAATGATTCTGTGACTGATGATTCCCCTTGACCAGAAGTCAGAAGATTTGGACTGGGTTGGGTTGAGCTGGGTCTAACCCCTCCCATTTGGTGACAGTCAGCAGAGCTCACAGAGAGGGAGCACTGGGGACAGATGTGACTGCAGGAATAGCAGAATATTGGTGAGCTTGTGGTGCTTACTCTGATCTCCACTCTCAAGCATAAAAAAGTGAAATGAAAAGGTAATGATAGCAACTGCTCCTATGAGTCATCAAAGGATTTCAGGGAACACACGGAGCAGCCAGAGAGCTAATTTGAATTGGAACTGGGTATCTCAGTCCCTGTTGTAAATGTCCCGGGAAAATAAAGCCTTGCAGAAGGAATCAGATAATTAACTGATCCCCCAGCATTTCATCCGACACTTTGGAGCAGAACAAGCTTTGGCAGGAACCCAGTGGCTCCAGGAACCCTGACTGCCCAGCACAGGGAGATCTGCAACTCCTGGGCTTCAGAGAAAAGGAAGGGAGGATTTTCTGGCAAGAACTGACAATCCTTCTCCTCTCGGCAGCAACCCCAGATGCTCAAAGTCTGGGGGGACCCACAAGGAACCCAGCCCAGTGCTGGGAGGTTTTATTTATTCTGGGCAATGTGTGTCCCAAGCCCCACAGCAGTGACTCCCCCAGCCCTGCATTTCCAGTCCCTGTTCCAGGATCAATCAGCTACACAGGGGCTGAAGTGTGCCTGGATTTCCCTGGAGATGCTGAGCAGGGACTCCAAGGGGCAATTCCACCAAACAGTGAATCCCACCTGCCCTGCCCAAGCTTTTGTGGTCACCTCAGCACAGCATCTGCACAGTAGGGCCACATCCTGTGAAACATCTCCAGAGGAAACGGGCTCCAAAGGGATCCTGGCTCAGCACTGCCCACCTGAGCAATTCCCAAAGTCGGACTCTGTGTCCTCAGGGGGATTTACAGAGAACACAGCCCATGTGCTTCCCCCTCTGTGCTTCCCACTGCAGCCATGGGAGCAGCCAAGCATCCGGGAGCTCTGAGTGACACTGAGAGTCTCTTCAGCATCCAGAGCATCCCTCCAGCACTCAGGGTGTCCCTTCAGCACCCAGAATGTCCCTTCAGCATCCAGGGTGTCCCTTCAGTATCCAGAATGTCCCTCCAGCACTCAGGGTGTCCCTCCTGCACCTAGAGTGTCCCTTCAGCACCTGGGGTATCCCTCCAGCATCCAGAATGCCCCTCCAGCACTCAGGGTGTCCCTCCAGAACTCAGAATGTCCCTACAGCTCTCAGGATGTGCCTTCAGCACTGGGATTGTCCCCTCTGTTTGTCAACAGACACCTCCCAGAAGCCACCCTGCAACCTGCAGCTGCTGATAAGCAGCCTGCCAGATGTTCCCTGCAGCTTGACACAAAACATGTCCCCATCCTGAGATTTCCCAATTCATCCTGGAGCCCAGCAGCCCAGGAATTCACCTGTACAGGGGGGTTAATTGCTTCAAGGCAAACATCATCCCTCCAGCTGTACTTGCTCAAAATAGCAAGTGGAATCTTGAAGGAGTTATCTGAGTTACAAGGAAGATTTGGTTCCTGGTTACAAAATTGGGAGTACAGTTGTAAAAGAGGAAAGTAATAAGAAAAAAAAATGCAATCTCAGAGCCCCTCCAGCACTCAGAGCTGCTGTCTCTATGGGTTCCTGCATCAGATCAGGGCTGTAGGAGGCAAGGCCAGCTCTAAAGCTGAGCTCTGCCCTGCCCAGGCATATTCATGGGGCTCTTGCTGCTGACGAATGCAAATGAAGTTTCAAAGAGTATGGGAAGAGCTGCCTCTCCCCTCCCTGGCTCTCTCTCCAGGGAATCTGGCCAGGCTACAGCAGTTGTGAATTCTCTGAGGCTGTGGATGAAGCATCCTCAGGATGAGTGTCCTTTGATGTTTAAAAAGTTTCCAGCAATGTTGACTCTACTTTTCCATTCACCTTTCTTTCCTCAGGAAGACAATTGGCTTGCAGCCATATCTGTTTAAGTGGTGAAATTCTCTGGATTCAGAGCCCTGTGCCAGGTCCAAATCACAAATATCACAAATATCCCTGAGGTGGCACAGGGAACATTCCCCAAATTGAGCTGAGGGGCTGAAGAGTGTCCAGGGCAGGGAACAGAGCTGGGAAGGGTCTGGAGCAGCTGAGGGAGCTGGAAAGGGGCTCAGGCTGCAGAAAAGGAGGCTCAGGGGGAACTTGTGGCTCTGCACAACTCCCTGACAGGAGGGGACAGCCAGGGGGGTCGGGCTCTGGGAACAGGGACAGGGACAGGAGGAGAGGGAACAGCCTCAGGCTGGGCAGGGGAGGCTCAGGGTGGGCAGCAGCAGGAATTTCCCCATGGAAAGGGAGCTCAGGAACTGGAAATGCCCAGGGAGGGTTGGAGTGCCCATCCCTGGGGGTGTCCAAGGAATTCCTGGATTGGCACTCAGAGCTCTGGGCTGGGGACAAGGTGGGGATTGGGCACAGGTTGGACTGGATGACCCTGCAGAGCTTTTCCAGCCTCAGGGATTTTGGGATTCAGTGCTCCTGCTCCTGCCCTGTCCCTGTGCTGTGCCAACAGAGGCCTTGGCTGTAGGAGCTGAGCTTGCTGAGGTGCTCTGTGACTCTGCAGGTGTCTCTGAGGTTCCTCAGCATAATTATTTCATTAATTAATTGGAGAATCAGTTGCTGAGGTACATTCTGCAGGACCCTGAGTGTGCCTGCACTCCACAGGGTCTGGGATTGTGCCTGGATTCCCAGAGCATTGAGAGCAGGACCTGTGTGAGTGTCTGCACGTCCCTGGCATCCCCAGAGACCTTCCTACATATGACACAGGATCCCAAAGTTACTCTAAACCTAGAGGATTTCCCCAACCCTGCAGAACAACTGCATAATGATGAAAGAGCTTATAAACTCCTCAAAGGTTTATTTTTTTCCTCATTCTGGGCCCATAAAATGAAATGTTTTATTCACATCCATAGTCCCGTGGGTTCAGTTTCTCTAATAAGAGATGCCACAAATGAAACTCTTACACCAGCATTGGATTAGAGTATTTTGTCATTAAACTGCTTAGAATTGTTTCTAGGCTTTTGCTTTAGCTTGGATAAATGGGTTCATCATTAGTTTTCATAGTGAAATTTCCATTTCCCTTCATCTGTGTTTGGTCCCAAGGTGCTCAAAGCAGCTTTCCTGGTGAGAGACATACCAGGGAGGGGATGATGGCCCCAAACATGCTGCCTTTCTGTTCTTAAGCAAACAAAATCACCAGGATACTTCCAGAGAAAAACATTGTTGTATTAATTATGGGGCATGTTTATCATTTAACAGCAAGTATTAAAGCCAGAGATGTGTTTTATTCCAACAGGGGTTACAAATTTGGTGTGTGCTCTGTGAATCAGGAGAATCCTGAGCTTTCCCTGGCACGTTTGCTTTGCTCAGCAGCAAGGTGGTGACAACCTGAACATCCCTCCATGTCCCACCTGTGCCTGCAGCCCCTGGGCAGGCAGGAGGGAGCCCTGGCACTGCTGGGTGACCTTTCCATGAGCCTGTGCTGCAGGCTTGTTGCATATAAATAAATATATATTTTACAAAAGAAAAGCCTTATAAAATCAGAACTCGAGCCTACTACTTCAGTTAAGTACAGTTAACAGCTAGCCTAATAATTTCCTATAAAAAGAAATTAAAATAATTAAAATCAGTTAGAACAACAGTCTATTTTAATAAGAAAACTGTTCACACCTATAAAAACAAGAAATCTATCCCATAAAAATCTGTAAAAAATATATAAACATATCAAAAAAGCTTAATAAACAGGTACAATAGGCCTTACCAACCAATAAACTAAATTCCTAACCAATTAAATTTAGCACAGTACCTTCTAATATTTCCTACAAACTAGAGAAATAAAAAAATAACTTTACTACATAAAAACCCCTAAAGTCTCATCTAATTATATTACAGCAGAGGCTCTAGGTCTAGCCCTGCCCTGGCTGAGTGTTCTGCAGAGCTGGTGCTCAGCCCTGCTCCTTCCCTGCCCCTGGAATGGCTCTCCCTGTTCCACCTCCTGGGTCTGGGTTGGGCACAGAGGGGCACCAAGGGCTCTCCATGCTTTTCCAGCTTTTGTTTGGAGTGTCTCACTCTGTGTGTGAGGTGCACTCTTCAGTCAGGGAACAGAAATTGGCACTGCCAGGAGAGCAAGGGAATCCTTCTGCAAACAGCCACAGAACCAGGAGTGCTGAGGGCTCAGGGTTTCCTCTCAGGGTCATTCACCACTTCTGGCCTGTCTCTGGATGCTGCTGGGAACCAGGGAAAAGCAGCCTTGAAGCCTTGGGTTTCTCAGGCTGCACAAGGACAATGAATTATAACAATGATTATGCACCTGCAGGGTGCTGAGAGCTGTGTGAGTGTCTCAGGATGTTTTGCACAAAACATGATTTCAAAGAGGTGTTGCCTTCCTGGACCAATGAGTCTTTTGTTTTGTTTTGTTTTGTTTTGCACTAACTACCCTATATAATGTGTAGAGTTTCTTTAAATAAAGCTCTCTGTTTCTGTTTCTCCATTACACGAAGAACTATGTTGCATTATCCTTTTCACCACTGTCCTACAGCCACAATGCAGCACTGGACAACCTGCCCAAAAATGGCTTTTCACGCAGCAGTCAGAGAATAACCCACTGTGCAGAGATCCAGTGCCTTTCCTGCCATGGGAATCAGCTTGGATTTAGTGCCTCACTGGTGCAATTTCCTTCTCCCTTTTGTGCTTTGCCTTTTTCCATCACTGCCTTCTGTGCAATGTTGGTGAAGGACAGCCCTGGCAAGGAGCGGCTCCATCCCTGGTGTGGGAGGGTCTGAGGGATCCCAGTTTGGGTCTGGCTGGTCTGGCAGCACCCACAGCCCAGGACAGGGGTCCTGCTGACACAGGAGACCCTCACAGGCTGGTGGGGCAGAGGGGAAGGGCTGGGAAGGGCCGTGAGGGTCCCCCCACAGTTACCTGTACCTGCTGGAAAACGAGCCCAGCCCAGACTTGGAGCCATACTAGAGCCTGGAGAACTTGTCCTGAGGCAGGTGCTGAGTGTTCCCACAGGTTTGGTGGCTCTGGCACTAGGAAATTCTGTGTCCTGTGGCACGGGAGAGCAGAGACAGGAATCAGGGAACAGCCAAGGTCAGCAGAGTGCAGGCAGGAGCCACAGCCATGACCACTAGTGAGTAAGGGACACCAAACATCCCGGTGAATTTAGGGCTGTGTGACCATCAGAAAAGCAGCCTGGGGGTGTCGTGGGTGCAAACACACTTCTGGGGATGCACCAGTGGGGTGGGGGACACAACCCAGGCAAAACCCAAAGGTTTTGTTGATTGCAGCACAAACAATAAAAGTCTCTTGGAGATTGATGACGAATGTGAACAGAAAATACAACCTGGTGGTACAATTTTCAATCAGCAGCCAAAGTTGTGTGTGTGCCTGGTTCCCAGTCATGCTTTTAGCAGATATTTATTAATGGTAATTAGCACAAGTTGTTCAAATGTGTCTGCTAGAAGGCAACATCAGCATATCTCACACTGCTGCCTTTCCCAGGGAGGGCTCAGTGCAGTACCTGGGAACAGTCCTGCTGCTTCTGTAATGAGATCTTTATTATTCTAATAATCATCATGGATGGCAATAATATTTTACACTTACAAAGAAAGCTTATTCTGAAAGGATCCCCACAGGCCTTCCAATCCTCTTCACATCCTGCAAAGGCCAATGACTCTGCCCACAGATCCCAGGCTGAAAACCCTGGATGTAAATTAGCAAGTCTGTATTCCATGGATTAAAGCAGAAGAAGGAAGGAAGTAGTGATGGATTAAAGCCATATTAGTGGCCATAAGAACTGCAGCCTCAGGAAGGAGACACTGGACACCTCTTGCTCTCCAGGGACATCTCTCCAAGGTCAAACACACACTGAGCTGGTAAAAGACAAGGGATGAAAAAACAAAAAAATCAGACAGGGAAATTAAAAATTAATTCATTTTAAATGGAAATGACAGGTTAGAAATGATTGTCCAAGAAAGCCCAAACTTGCAGAAATTAGATGATCAGGAGAATTTGGAGGCCACATAGAAGAGGAAGAGGCCAGATGCTAGTAAAGAGATCTAAGGAACTGAATTGCTGCAGCGATGAATATGCAAAAGGAATCAGCCCAGATGGAGATGAGGTGGAGCAGGGAGGGGAACCTCATCCTTCAAAATAAAGGGGGGCAGTAAAAGTAAGAGGAGTTGATGTCCAAGCAAAACAGGGCAGAGTATAAGGAAAATGAAACAGGAGAGAAGAGGGGAGACTGTTCTCAGGCAGGATACAAAGGGAACAAGCTGGAAAAAAGAACAGCAGAAAGGTCCCTGTGGTCAGTGAGTCTTGGTTCAGAATTTCCTGTTAGAGAAAGGAGGTGCAGCAAAGAAAGGAAAGGACAAAAGCCAGCAGGAGTGTGAAGAGGAATAAAAACACATCAGAGCACCTAAATGGGTCAGTGTGGAAGAGTTGGAGCTTCAGTATCTGAACAGGAGCAAAAAAAAAATAGTGGAGATGTGAAGGAGCTGAGAGAATTAAAGGACAGGGAGTGGTTGAGGCTGGTGCAGGGGTGTGCAGCCTTCAGGGGCTGTACAGGTGAGATGGGAACGTGATGGAAAGAGGAGAAAACCAAGGAAATCACGGCAATGAAAGTGTGTCATGGCTGTTTCCAGTCTGGGACAGAGTGGCAAAAGAGGTTCTGCTGCAGGAATGTTTATAATGAGCTGAAGATTTGCAGGGTTGGAGCTGGAAATGGGTAAACACCCCAAAATTAGTGTTAGTGGAGGAATTTTGTCATCAGAGGGATTTTAATACCCTAGAAAACAGCAGTTTGCAGAACAACTCCCAGCTCCCTCTGGTGCCTTGGACATCTCCTGAGTTTCTTTCCTCAGCAGCCACTCGACAAAAAAAAGGCAGCACTTACACTGAGGAGCTGTGAGGATTCACAAAACACTCCTGGGACACTGTGACCTTGGGTGGGATGAGCACAGAAGGGTTCAGGTGAAATGAAATACAGGGACAAAGGATGGATCTGGGTAAACCTCTGCAGCTCCCAAAGGAAAGCTCTTACAAACTCAGGGAAGTGTTTAACAAAGCATGACAAGCTCAAGGACTTTGGTTCAGCAGCAGCATCTCAGATTCCAGGTGTAAAACTATTTGTTTCTGGATTTTCAGGGGAGAGTGCACCACAACTGACTGAATTTAGAAAAAGCCTCTTAGGAATAAGCAGAACCTGGAAGGAAAGAAAGCAACCTATTCCTTAGGCTGTGCAAGCAGGAAAGTGGGGTTGCTTAGGGATAGATTGTGTTTCCTGCACTCCACTTACCCCCAATCCCCCCCAAAACAGCAACAGAGATCCCAACCTCAAACCTTGAGGTCTCACCCAGCATTTCCCTGATCCCAGGGGAGCTGGGGGAGCCCGAGGCACTTGCAGCTCCTGCAGGCAGAGCTGGCTGCAGGCTGGTGCTGACTGACAAGGAGGCAGCTTCCAAGAGGAATCTATAATGGTTTGGAGATACTTCCTTTTCCCTCAGTGCAGCCACTAATTTGAATCTCTCTCATCTACTCAGCTGCCAATTTTTGAAAAAAAATCATTGCAGAATCTTAATTATTACAGGTGCTTCTGTCATTCTTTCAGGTGGGGTTGGAATTGGCCATTGGGTTTTAAAGTTATTGCAGGAGAAGAATGGAAGGAATGAAAAAGTGCTCGGTGGTTTGTTTCTTTTTTTCTTTTTCCCTTGGGAAACCAAGCTGAAGGAGATTGATCAGCAAAGGAGTACAACTTAGAGGTCAAGAAGTGCAATGATGAAGGGAGAACTGTCAAGTGTCACAGTGGGTTACATGTTAAAGCAAAGAGAAAAAGCTCTTTGGTTATGCAAATGAAATGAGGAGGAGAGAGTGAGACTACTGCAGAATGAGGGGGACGAAATTACAGCCATCCTCTGCAGGACTCCAAAATAAAAGAAGGACTTGTCTCCCATTTTTAATGATGGGGATGATGACCAGGCCATCAGAAGGACAGAGGCAGAGCAATACCCCAGGAATACTCCAGGAGCTGATGCACAAGCCCACAGGTCTGGGACAGCAGCAGCACTTGAGGCTCCAGAGCTTCTGAGTGTCCCTGGAGCTGCAGTCAGGATCCATCTGTGCAGGACCCAGTGCTGAAATGATTCCCAGCTCAGACTGAAAATCCTAAACCTGCCCTGTGTGAGAAAAAACAGAAATCCCATCACATGCAGAATTCCAGATAATGACTTTTTTTGTTTGGCTTTGTATAAAGCCCGTATAAGAGAGGGAGATTCAGGGCACCCAATCATACAGATTTCAAGAGATACTTAAGATTAAATGCTTTAAACATGTCTGTGTTTGTTTCCATGTGAACAACAGGAAGGAGGGAGGGAGGAAGGAGGAAAACAAGCTGGTGCTGCACAGAGCAATCCCACATTTGTATTCCCAGGGAAAAGAAGTGCCTCAGGTCATTCCTGTAGTGGCTGCCACCCCAAATCCAGCATTCCCATGCACCAGGGCAAGAGCAGAGTCTGGCACAAAACCTGGCAGTTTGGTAAATTAAAAACCTGATTGTTCTGATGCATCTTCTGCAGTTTTTCCTTCCTGAAAATTTGTCCCTGAAATTGAGAGGAAGAAATGGGGAAAGCAGACCAAACAAACTCCAAGTGGTTTGGTTTTACCCATCCCCAGAATTGCAGGAATTTAGACCAACATAAAGAATTCTTTCTACAGAACATAAGAAAAAGTGAATAAAGTGTTCCTGACACTCTTGATCATGCAGTTGATATTCCTGAGGTTTGTGCAGCTCCATGAAATTTCCTCCTTCCAAAAGCTGATGGTGCTCCAGGCAAATGTTGTGTCAGAAGAACCCAAATCCAGGGGCCATGGCCAAACACAGCCACAAAATCCCCCCTGCACACTTTGGATCTGGAGCTGTTTGTGCTAAAACTGGAGTCAGTGCTCTGGTGCTTGTCAATCCTGAATAAAAGTCCAGGAGTGTTACGGTGTTTGCTGCTCGGAAATGAAAACTGTAGGGTATCCTGATTTACAAACTAATTAACTTGCTGATAAATTTGAAAGTATCTACAGGGAGCTCATTAAGGGGAAAAAAACCAACTCATGAATGGTGGAGTTCACAAAGCTTAACCTCGAGGTGAGAAACAATGAGCCAAATTAAATATCTCTCAGGAAAACTCCAAAGCAGCCACGCGTAGTCACACCCAAGGAAGGAGCTGGAGAGACTCCTGGATCACCACGGCAGCTCTGCAACCAGGTTCTGCTCTCATCTGCTTTGGAAGAATGTTTCTTACAGATTGAATTTCTCTAGTCCTCAAGGTTGTTATTTGCCCAAGAGCTAGGTTTGGGCTGTATTTCCTTGAACATGATTTCCATGAACAGTGGAAATCAGTTTCATGTATTTCCATGAACAGTGCTCCCCAGCCATGAGTTATTAGCACACTATGTACTTTTATTAAGATTTTCCATAGAAATATTGAACAATATTGGCCTTAGGGGCAGCCCTTTAGGAGCTCTGGAGACTCCTCCCAGCTCTGCTCTTCCCTTTACCACAAGATCTTTTCTGTCTTGTCTTTGTTCCTTCCTCCCTCCCCTTTTAATTGTCCTGTAATCCTCCTTTTCCTCGGCAGCACTAATGAGTTCCTGATGTGGCACCGTATCGAATTCTCTCTCCCAGCCCCCAGAGATGGTATCAAGCATGTTCCCTCTGTCTAAAAACTCCATTACCTTATCAGAGAGAGATATCAGATTAGCCTGCCACAATCTCCCTTGGTTAAAGCCTTGCTTCATCCCAGCCTATTTCCCACTTAGAGCCACGGCTTTAATTACTTCTGCCTTCCAAATCTATTCAAAGCTTGCATCAAGCTGAGCTCTTCTTTCAGGCTCCAAACCCCACTGTTTGCCCTTCCACAGCAGGGCCCTTGGACTGGGGCAGAGCTGAGTCCCAGCAAGGGGGGGCACAGTGGGGTGTGCTCCCTTCTGGGCTATGGCTTGGAGTCAGGAGGGGAGATCCAACCTCCCTGAGGGTAAAAACTCCTCCCTGGGGGATTTTTTAAGGCAGCTCTAACTGCTGGAAACAGGCTCAGTCACCTCAGCTGGGGCACCACAACTCGAGTTTTAGGATCCCTTAAGGGTCTCTGAAAGTGCTACTTCTCTCAGGCATTAGGGCTGAGCAGGTCTGGCTGAGTGGACCTCCCTGTCCCTATTCCTGCCCAAAGGAAACCCAATTTATTGCTTGGAAAGCTGTTTGTCTGGGGAGATCCACCCCAGAGCTGGGCATGTGTAGGGAAGCCAACAATAAATGGCCATTCCCCAAGCCTGGGGCTACTCCTTCCCAGTGACAGCTCCTGTATCTCTGAGCTCAGGAGCCTACAGGAGCAGTGATCAGGACAGTGAGCACGGGCCACGTGCACATATCTCCATCCAGGACAGACCCTGAGGCTCTCCTCAGTGCCACCAGAATGAAACAGGCATTTTCAAGGTTTGGTTCACCACTGCCAGAAAACTCCACTGCCTGCAAAGGGACTGTGAGCAGCCCAGCCTGAGGGACATGTCTGCATCAGAGGTGTCACAAAGCACAGCCATGGAGTCAGGGCTCCTTTCACCCAAATTCCAAGTGCCACGATGTTGAAAGAGCATCTTGTTGGAAAAAGGTCAGCTCCTTTATTCCTCATTATTCATTATCTTTTCATATCCCTCTACCATCAGCTGTTTGAAAAGCTATTATTGCAGCACGTTCAGTGGTGAAATGGATGAAGTTCTCTTCTCCCCCCATGCTGTGACCTCTGTGACAGCTGAGAATAAAACTAATGACAATAAATTATAGAGGTGTTGCTGGATATTGCCAGAGGAGTGATAAAATGTGATGGCAGTTAATAGAGCATGTTTAAAAGACACAAGGCAACTGTTGTGTACCAGGAGACACCCAAATGCACTCAGAAAAAGAGAGGAGTTGTTGCAATAGTAAGCAGACAGGAGTCAGTTTCTTCCTGCAGAAAAAGCCAATTCTTTATTCACATAGCTTATATTTACAAGAAATATTAAAAGGCACCATGTTAAACCTAATTGGTTAACAACACACTGCAATTCAGTTTATTGGTTGGCAAATGTCCTTTGTGCCTGCCCATCAAACCCCTCTATTTATGCATTTTGTTCACTAATTTCCATGGGACAGATTTCTTGTTTATTATAGGTGCAAACAGTTCTCTTACCAGAAGGATTTGTTGTGCTAACTGCTTCTTGTTCTTCTGATTCTTTCTTATGGGAACTTACTGCTTAGTTGGAAATTCAGCAGAGCAAAGCCCTTCTTTTAGAGGATATTACCTATATGCAATAAGCAGAGGCATGCTGGTGCTCAGGGCTAGGGCTGTGGTTTCCAGCTGTACCCTGTGTGGTGCTTTGCCTCCTCCTGCACAGCCTGTGCTGCTCCCCACCCTGCAGCCACCAAACCCACACCAGCTGCACAGCTATGCCCTGGAACTGAGCTTAGAAACAGACAAAGTTACAAAAATACAAGCAGGTCTATCTAATGAAGCACCTTAAGGTACATTTAGGGCAGATGAAGCCTCCCCAAAGGGTGTCCTGGTTTGAAGGACAGGTGTCTGCTAAAAAAGGCAGAAAACTCTCTTTGAAGAGGAGAATGTAAACCCCCTCCCTCCAAATTATTATAATTTTGAAATTAAGGGGCTCTCAGGAAAAGTTATGGGAATTAGGAATAACAGTTCTTTACTAGGAAAATTAAAATAGAAATACAGTATTACAAAGAACAATCCCAAACCCTGCCAGAGTCAGAATCCAAGCTGACACAGTCAGTCAGTCAGGGTGTTGGCAGCAGTCCCATTCAATGGTGCTGTATCCTCCTGCAGTGGCAGATGTGGTTCAGCTGGAGCAGTGCTCCTGGAGAAGGTGCAGTTTCCTCTGAAGGTGCAGGGATGATGTGGAAAGGTCTGGCTTTCCTCTGGAATCCAGTGGAAAGAAGGTCCCTTGGTGTCTAAAATCTCATTTTTTCTCTGGGTAGGAAAGGCTTGGCTCCTGCCCTGGCTGGAGCATCTCCCATGGGATGATGTAATTTTATCAGTCATGCACTGGGACTCACTGGCCATGAACAGGAGATATCTCCTGGAGGGAGGATGGGCTGTGGAAAGATAAAGATGATTGCCCAGCTGGTTTAAAGATGGCCCATTAGCAGATAATATGTGCCAGGAGATCAGGGTCACTGCCCCACCTGGCTGCAGCAGATGGGGACAGAATTCACATTGCTGGACACATCCTGGATTGCAACCCAGGACAAGGGGCTACACCCAAGATGGACAGTGGTCACAAGTTTTTCAGACAGATATAACTTTGGTCTATTTGCAATCAGGAGTTAATTGTCCAATTACAGCTTCAGGTAATGAAGCAATATTCCCCCAGTTTTCTCCCACAATTTACTTTGTTTATGCTTTTTGGAACCCAAGGCAGAGGGTAGCCTTGGATCTCAGGCTTAGGACTGTTTTGTCTGACCAAAATGTGAGGACAAGTTAACTAGCACTATATCTGGTGATCAGAGTTGTGCACTAATGCAACACAGGATCTGAAAAACATAAAACCTAAAATCTCAAGGCATCCTTCTCACCTTGCCAACCTCTCTGCCAGCAGCAGATCCTTGTGGCCCTCTGCAACCCAGCCCAGAGCAGCAGAGCAGCAGGGATGTTGTCTCCAGTGCCCAGCTCAGGTCACTCCTGTCCTGGTGCCCGACAGAATGCCATGAGCCTCCATCAGTCCCTGTCCCACCCTGGGGCTTTCAGGGCTGGAGATGCTGCCCCAGTGACAAGGATGCTGTGAGGACACGTTTGGCTTGGCAGAGCAGTGTGGGTACCCTGGGTTTGCCTGCTCCAGACAAGCAGAGAGGGTTTAGCAGCTCCTGGATGTCTCTGTGCTCTGTACAGCACATCCCAGCAGTACCAACAGAGCCCTGCACGGTGCAGGCAGAGTGAAGCAGACTCCTCCTGACAGATTGCTGCTCCTGTGTTTGCTTTGTCAGAGCATGTACAAACTCCCTGTCTGCAGAGATGAGATAATCACAGGCTGCTGGGGGATTGGAGTAGCTCTCAGTATGTTCAACAAACATCAAGGACAGCAAAGCTGGGATGCTGGAAAAAAAGGCTCATCAGCATACCCTGCTCACTGCTGATCCCACTCAGGGGTGAAGGGCAAAGGGCAGGCCCTGCCTGACCCCTCATCAAACTGAGATTATCCTGAGATTTCAGTGGTCCTTCATCCTGCTCTTGTAGGTCCTGTCACACTCTGGATGTGTGAGGTGCTCAGGTACCTGTGATTTTTGTCTCTGGCTTAAAGCCAGGCTCCCTCAGTCCCCTTAATCCCTCCACTGACTGCCCTGGGGTTGCAGAGCACAGCTCATAGCTGGTTTCCTGTGAGCAGGGCTTGCTCCTGCTCTTTCTCCTCTGTGGTCTGCTCTAACCACTAATCTCAGATGTCTTAGGCTGGACTTAAGGAACAACCTCCCTTTAAGTCTAACCACAGATTGGGAAGATTGAGACATTTCTATCAGAATGAACCTACTGTTCTTTTCTTCTCCTCCACCCTCTTGCCTGCCTGTGGAAGGACAACACTATGGGAGTGTTGTGGCTGAGCAGCTTGAGGGTTTCAGCACAGGGCTCATGAGATGCAGCAAAAATCACAGCAGAGAGGGAGGGATGGCTGTGGCTCCCTGTGAGAGACATCCTGGGGCAGGGCAGCCCAGAGCAGCACCCTGCAGGATCTGGGGGTGACTGCAGGTAAAACTCAGCTCCTCAACGAGATCCCACTCCTGCACAGCAGCAGGGAAAGCAGAGGGAAGGGTAAATAAAGCACAGCAGAACTCATCTCCCATTCCAAAGAGCAGCAGCCCAGAGGCTGCGATCTCTAATTAAACAATATCTCCCACGAACGCAGCAATGAGGGTGACATTTACCTCTTGTAGGCTATAAATACCCAGCCATAAGCAAACATTTCTAATCAGTGATTAGGGGTGAGGTTATTTCCCTGACGTTATAAGTGATTGTTTGTTTATGCAGAGTTAATGGGCAAGATCATGCTGGAGGTGCTGGCCAAGGGTTTGGAGCTGGTGCCTGCACCAGTGCTTTGGCACACACTGGACTGGGTCACCAGGCTTGGGAGCAGCTCCAGGACAGCCTCCAGCCGAGCCCTGCAGGGCTTTTCAGGGTCACTGAGGCACAGAGCAGAGTGGGGATGGTCTAGCCCTGCAGGGCCTCTCCTGTCCTGAGCCAGACATGGGGCTCTGCCTGTGCTCTGGGGTGGGCATGGGGCACTCCTGCCCACCTGGCTGCGGCATCCCACCCTCAGCTGGGCTGAAAGCTGGGGGGATTTGTTGCCGTGGAGAAAGATTACAGAGTGGCGGAATAACACCAACAAGACACTCTCTTGCTTGGTGCAGAAAAGAAGAAAGAGCAATTTATTGAAAGAAGCCATTGCCTTAAATAAGGTAGTTCATGCAAAACAAAATACTGACAAATCATTGATCAGAAAATGAGACACCTCTTCTCCATTTCTCATGGACCTTGCAGGTGTTTATCTCTGTTATGATTCTTTGTCTTATGTTTACAATAGAGGAAAAGTCTCCAGCCTGGGAAAAATCCTAGCTGAGACTGAGAAAGTTTCATGGCCTGAGAAAAATACTTAGAACTTGAGAAAAAGGCCTAGCTAAAATGTGCCTAGACCTTCAGCAGTGTCCACAGGGACTGAGTTTGAGATAGATGCTGACTGAATGGAGGGAGGAAACCTTTTCCCAGCCGGTTTCCAGCCCCACCAGAGGCAGACACCGTGCCAAGGTGCCAGAGTGGCAAAGCTCACTTTTTCTGCAGCCTTCTGTGTAGAGATGAGAGCAAAAGCAGTGGGGAATGAGCGTTGTGACAGGACCTGGGGAGGCAGAGGTTTCTCACAGCTGCAGCAAACACCCCCAGCCCACACTGTGCCCCAGCACCGTGCAGAGCAGGGTCAGGGAATCCCAGGGGCAGGGGCAGGGTCCAGAGCCCTGCCAGGGCTGGGGGCAGCTCTGCAGAAGCAGCTGCTGGAATGGTTTGTGACAGCTCCTGTCTGTCCCCAGGGAGTGACACACTCCAGCGTGGAAGCAAAGCCAGAGATGGGCTGGGACAGCCGGGAGCCAGCAGAGCTCAGGGAGCTCCTGAGCCCACAGCACTCTGCTGATGTGTCTGCATTTTATTCAATATGCTTTTCCTCCTGCAAGGAGGAAAATAGAGGGACTGAGGCAATGCCCTTTTCAGAGACGTGGCAGTGAAATGTATGGGCTCATCCCTGCTGGCAGGGCAGGGCAGGGCTGCACAGTGACCCAGCAAAGCAGCAGCTGGGCTCAGCATCCCCAGAGCTTTTCAGCATCCCCAGAGCTTTTCAGTACCCCCAGAGCTTTTCAGTACCCCCAGAGCTTTTCAGCGTCCCCAGAGCTTTTCAGTACCCCCAGAGCTTTTCTGGCCTGTTCACGTGCTCATTGCTCAGCTCCCCACCATCTGCCACACCAGGTCAGGCTGGAGTTTGGTGTTGCACAGTTCTGGCAGTGGCTGGTGGCTTTTTTCCCTTTGCAGCATGCACTGCCCTCTGATCAGGAGCTGACAACTCAGTATCACATCACCAGGTCTGTCTTGAGAAATCCTCCAGGACAATCAACAGAGAATGTGGAGAACTTGAATTTCACCCTTAAATATCCTAAATAAAGCTATGGTGACTGAGCTGGAAACACATAAATAGGATGTAGGCTGGGGTTTTTTATTGCCTACAAACAGCTGGGTTTAGCTGTGCTGAGAGAGGTTGTGTCCTTGGAGGGAGATCAGCAGCTCCAAGAGCTGCTGGCCTGCTCCCCACACCTGGAAACAGGTGTCTCTTTCCAGTCCCTGTGCCTTGGATGAGCACTGAGCTGGTAAAAGTACTCTGAGCACTGTTTTTGCTGGAAGCTGAATTCCCAGCAAAAGGAAATTCACATGATGACACTGCCCAAGGAATGCTGAGGCTCCTGCTGGAAACAGAAACTGCTGCTGCCTTGCCAAAGCACAGGACTCCTGGGACAGGCACTGTGAGAGGAGAAATCCTCACCCAACCCAGAGCTGAGGTGGCTCCAGCCCTGGCAGAGCTGAGCTGAGCACCACAGTGCCAGGGCAGCTGGGGCTTCATGCAGGCAAGAAACTGGGAGGCTGAGGAAGGGATCTGAGAGTGGAAAAATCACCTGGGAGAGCAGCACAGGGAGCTCTGCCCATCCCTGCAGGCTTGCAGGTGAATTCCATGGCTCCAGGTGGATGTGGGGAAATGTTGCACGCAACACAAATGACCTTTGGTGGCTTCTTTTGCCAAGTCACCCATATCCAGTGCTCTTCCTTGGGGACATTTCTTCTCACTTCTTCCTTGGACACCACACTGGGGCCTTCAGCTCCACTTGGAGGGCAGCAGGGCACATAGAGAGCACCCAAAGGACAAGAATCCCCTAAAACTTATCTGATATATAACACATCAGTCTGAAATATGTCAGGGCTGAGTGATTCAGATGAGTCCTCTCCTCTCCTCTCCTCTCCTCTCCTCTCCTCTCCTCTCCTCTCCTCTCCTCTCCTCTCCTCTCCTCTCCTCTCCTCTCTCCTCTCCTCTCCTCTCCTCTCCTCTCCTCTCCTCCTCTCCTCCTCTCCTCTCCTCTCCTCCTCTCCTCTCCTTCTCCTCTCCTCTCCTCTCTCCTCTCCTCTCCTCTCCTCTCCTCTCCTCTCCTCTCCCCATCATTTTTAACTCCCATGACAGCCCCACCTGCCCTAAGGTGACTTTATCCAAGCCAGAAAAAACCACTTTTGGATTCCATCAGCCCAGGTATTCTCCACCTTCCCATACTCTTCTGGACCCTGGCTGCAGGAACTTTGCATTTATATTGCTGCATAATAATATCACTGCTTTATATCCAAAGCCAACGTCTCCATCACAAGAGTTATTTCCCTCACTCAGCCAGTGAATAGCAGTGCTGTTAAAGAGGTAATGAGAAGATAAATTGTGCAGGGCAGCTGACAGCAGGAGCATGAAATGATGTCTCTGAGGCTGCTTGTCCTCAGGGAGGGAGGTCTGGCTGGCTGGTGCTGTGCTGGGATTGCCCTCCTGGATCATCCCTGCACTCAGTGCAGCAGGCACTGCTGGGGCTGTTCCTTGGCAGGGCTCTGCAGGCAAACAGGGAGCACAGAGCTCTGCAGGGCCACACAGGGAGGGTGTGTTAGGGAACAGCCCTTCCCAATAATGCTGGCTCCTGAGGGTGTCCCTGCTGTCACCTGCACACTGCAGCTCCCCTCCTTCCCCTGCCAGTGACTCACCCAGAGGATGCTCAGACAGCTCAGAGAGCCCAGGGAGAGCTGGCATTAGGAACTCTGCAATACTGATGTGCCTGAGCCCTGCACACACTGCCCCTCCTCCCCACAAAGCAGGGCAGGGGCAGGGAGGGGTGGGCACAACCTGCCCACAGCACTGAGGGGCACAAAATGCAGCTCTACTGAGTGCAAAGTGCAGGAAGGGCTTGGAACCACCAGTGAGGGACAGGCAGAGGCAGGAAAAGCTGTGGCTGGCAGATGGGAATTGCCATGAGACCCAGAAATGCAGAGATCATCAAGGATCTGCTTCTGAAAGGGGGAACAGAGAGCCCCCAGCCCAGGGGCACTGCTGGGTCCTGGCAGGGAGAGCCCCCTTCAGCCACAGCCCCAGGGCACTGCACCCCTGATCAGCCTCAGGGACCTGGTTGGCATTTCTCATCCCTGGGATGGGGGAACAGCTCCCTGAAATATGCTGGGCAGGGCTCTGGAAGGCAGTGGGGTGCTCCTGGGAAGTACTGGGAAGCTCTGAAAAGCACGGGGACGTTTCTGGGATTCATTGTGGTGTTCCTGGGAAGTACTGGGAAAATCTGGGAAGCTCTGAAAAGCACTGGGATGTTCCTGGGAATTACTGTGGTGTTCCTGGGAAGCAATGAGAAGCTCAGGGAAGCAGTGTGGTATTTCTGGAAAGCAGTGTGGAGCTCTGGGAAGCAATAGGATGTTCCTGGATTTCATTGTGGTGTTCCAGAGATCCATTGTGGTGCTCCTGGGAAGCAGTGGGGTGTTTCTGAGAAGTGGCAGGGAGCTCTGAGATCCATGGGTTGCACAGGAGCTGCTCTCACTGAAACCTGCCCCAAATCTGAGCACAGGAGCACTGAGCAGATGGGGAGCAGCTCTTAGAGCCCAGATCCTCTCCCTGCCACAGATGTTGGCTCAGATCTGGGGCAGCCCCTTCCCTTCAAGGATGCTGATTTCACACTTCTCCCCAAGTGTTTGCTGCTGTGGGGTCTTTGGAAGGGTTTTTCTGTCTGTGCCACACCTGGTACTGAGGAGCCTGGCAGGGACAGTGCTTTGCTCTGCACATGCAGCTGGGTTGGGATGTTTTGCACCACAAACCAAGCACCTGCTGTGTGGAGTGCCCAGCCCAGGGGCCACCAAACATGCTCACAGCTGAAATATGGTTTTTCTGACAGCAAATGACACCAGGTGTATGTGCTGAGCTCTTGGTGAGATGATTTCAGCTCCCAGCCATCTGTGCAGCCTCATTTTTCTAAGCCTGGGGGCTTTCAGTGCTTGAGCAGCACGTGCAGCCTCAGCACTGCCTTCCACCCCCTTGGCACCAGCTGGAGCAGGGCTGTGGCTGCCAAAATGTGGGAAGGACCAGCTGTGGGAAAAACTTTGGCTGGTCAGTGCCCCAGTTTAGTTCAGTTCCCCACAGCCTGGCCCAGGATGGAGGAGCAGGAGATGGGTCTGGAGAGACAGGAGGAGCCAGCAGTGCCTCCCAACATCCAGTCCAGTCCAGTCCCTGCCAGGGAGAATCCACATTGCCCCAGCACCCCCACTGCTGGGTGTCACTGGCATTCACAGGATAAATGGCACACAGCATTTGTCACAGCATTTACCACATTTACACCATAAATAGCAGATATAAATTACCACCAGTACCAGCTCTTCATGTGTTTCTCCAAGAAGCTGCATTTCTCCAGAGGAATTTTCTTTCTCACATGTAAAGCTTCCTCTGGACATGATCTGGGTATAAAAACCAGAACAAACACATATGGTGCTAAACAGAAGTATTGTCCAAGGGAGGGGAGCCTGGGTATGGAACTGGGGAATGGCCACATGGAAGGAGACTTTGCATTTGGTGGAGTTCCCTCAGCCTGACTTTGGAGAAACTTCCTCAGGGGACAGGCTTTGCATCTGGACTGAGGCTATTGCAGTGTGTCAGCATCCCCATGTTCATCCCATCCCATTATCCCATCCCATTATCCCATCCCATCCCATCCCATCCCATCCCATCCCATCCCATCCCATCCCATCCCATCCCATCCCATCCCATCCCATCCCATCCCATCCCATCCCATCCCCTGCCTCCCACCTTTGTACCAAAGTGAGATCAGGAACCTGATCTGGCTAAAACTCGATGACAAAAGCAGACAAATAAAACAGCAGAGGGAATTTCTTGCAAGATCCTATAAAAGCAGGCACAAGGGAGGGGTGAGAATCATTTCCCTGAGGCTGAGGAGGGAGCAGGACCCTCTCCTCCAGTGCCATCACCCCTGGCACCCACTTAATCCAACCACACAACTGCTTTGCTTGGCCTTGGTGAGTTTGGTGCAGAAATAAAATGAAATAAACCCCAATAAAACCCAATAAAAGCCGTGTTCCAGCAAGCAGAGCTGAGGATCAAATCTGCCAACATAACTATTCCCATGGAAGGCAGGGAGTGAGTAAATAAATGGGAATTGCTTTGCCTACAGGAGAGAGCTCACTGCTGTAAATCCTCTGTCAGGTCCCCTTTTCCATACAGGAAAGCAATAAATATTCCAGGAGTTATCAGGGGGGGTTTCAACCACACATGGTAAAGAAACCACAACTGAGATCAGGAAAAAAAAAATAAAATCTGAGGTTGAACCCAAAGCCACAGATTCAAAATAAATAAATGTTGATGTTTTGTTTGCTTTTTGCCTTGAGGGCCTTGGAGCTGCCAAGAGCTGTGTCTGTACAGAAGAGAGGCAGTGATCTCCCTTAATGAGAGATCAATGAGATTCCCACCTAATCAAAGGATTTGAGAAGCTGGGGCTTGAAAGGTTTATGATGAGCTGCTTCACCTCCAAAATTGGGACAAGTGGACATCCAAGGGATGCTCATTTTCCTTGGAAAGGGATACCAGGGTCCCACAAGCACTACTGATGTTTTTAAAGGTGTTTCTTCAGTAGTTTTTACAGAATTTTCCCAAATAAGGCCTGTTTGAGCAGACCTAAATAATGATAAATACTGTAACTTCTTGTCACTAGACAGACTCTATTCAGGGATGTTGACTGTGCCAAGAAATTTGGGACACTGGAATTGAGGCAGCTTTCCTGGAATACCTGGACTTTAAATTGCATTTTTTCTCTTCAGCAGTAATCCAATATTTCCAATATCTAAGTTGCTCTGAGGCTTACAAACATAAAAGAATTAAAATTATATTTAAAAATAGTTGTTTGTGATTTCAACTGGTTTTGAGCTGACCAAACAGAAAACTTTTCATCCCAACATATAGAAAAGGGTTTTTTTTAAATTAAATATTTATAAAAATAGCATGAATGCATAAAATCTCCATGAATCTGTGTTTCATACCAGGAACATGCTGGTGGCCAGAGTTAGGATGTCTTGGGAAAACTGAGATTGTGCAGCCTCGAGATGAGAAGAGTCTGGGATGGTTTTGTTGTGGCCTTCCAGGACCTGAAAAAGGCTCTAAAAAAGATGGGGAGAGACTTGGACAAGGGCTGGAGGGACAGGACCCAGGGAATGGCTTCAGACTGACACAGGGCAGGGCTGGATGGGATATTGGGCAGGAATTGTTCCCTGGCAGGGTGGGCAGGGCTGGCACAGCTGTGGCTGCCCCTGGATCCCTGGCAGTGCCCAAGGCTGGGAGCAACTGGAACAGGGAAATATTTGGGATTTGAGGTCCCTCCCAACCCAAACCATTCCAGGATTCCCTGATCTGTCCTCAGCCCTTTCAGAGAGTCTGTGCCACCTTCTCCCTTTGCTGGAATTGAGGCACTGCCAGAACAGAGCAGGGACTTCTCAGTAAAAATAAGGATTTTGACGCTGTCACACCCAGATCCTTCTATAGAATCGCTGTTTTGAAAGCCACACTTTACCATGACTTAAGCAGATGCTTAAAGTTAACCATCTGCTTAATTGCTGATAGGATTAGGATTTAAATAGAGCTCTCGGTTCTTCCCTAACACGGAGCCACTTTCTTTGTGCCTTAATAAAGCACTTTTGGCCATGGTCCATTTTAAGGGCTTGATTAGTGCTGGTGACTTCTTTATCTGCTCAAAGATAAGACTCTGATCAGTGTTAGATTGCATCTGGATCTTAATTGTCCTGAAAGCACTGGCCCAAAGCCACGTTTAGCAGTTGACAGCCATGCAAAGGAGCCTCCACCCAGGGAAAACAAGGTGCCAGGAATCAGCAAAAGTGTGGAATTAATTTCTAACCATCACATCCTGGTTCCTGGCCCCTCACAGACACTCCTTGCTGTGCCACACCAAGATATGTGACACCTCCAGGCTGACCGTGCCTTGGTGACAGACGAGGAGCAAGTGCATTTCTATGGCTTTGGAGTGATTTAAAGCCAGTTAAGGACCTCAGTTTATTTATCTGCATCGTCGTGTTGCTTGTAACACCCCACAGTTATCAGTCCAGGGGCCGGGCAAGCTGGGAGCTGTCCCAGTCTGAGGTTTCTCCTTTTACCCCAAGATCACCCCAGAGGGACATGCAGTGGTTCAAACCCTGTTTTTTCCCAAAGCAGCCAATGAGAGATTGCTGGAGACAGTTTTCTGAAGTTTCAAGGATTGTTTATTATTTCTTATCTCAGACCCTCTTGGCCAGCAGGGTCTGCTCAGCCTGGCATCCAGAGTGGAATCTGCCTGCTGAAGGCAGGGCTTATTTTATATAGTCTGAACTACGTGTTACATGTTTACAACAATTTCCCAATACAATACAATCTTGTTAAATGACCCCATCCAATCTAAAAGTGCCAACCTGTCACCCAACATGGATGACATGGAGAAGAATGGAGGAAAAGGTGTCCATCTCCCAAATTCTCCATCTTGGCCATGTGTCCCTTATGATAAACATTCCAGAAAGTCTATTTATCTACGTTCTAAAAATCTAATTTATACTTTATTAATTTTTGTGGCTCGTTTCCATTCCCTCTGTATTAATAATTTCCCCCAGGGGTTAGAATTCAGTGCCTGAGACACCAGGGTCTCACTCAGGGGTCTTTGAGACCCTCCCCAGGGGGGTTTTGAGACCCCCAAGGAGGTCAGAGGTACACCTGGGCTCCCACAGGGAGCCACCCACCCCTCCAGCCCCTGCATCCTCCTGCAGGGCTCTGGGGACAGGACAAGGACTGAGCCTCAGCCTTTGGAAAAATCAGATTGTTTTATGTGATTATGTGGGGCAGCAGGCAGGGGGTTCCGCTCTCTGCTGGTTCCTGTCCCTCCTCAGCCCCAGGTGGGATGGGACAGCCAGGCCCTGGTGTTTCCTGAGGGAAAGCAGTGACCAGGGCTGGATTTCTGCTCTCCCAACTCACTGGAGAGCCCTTCTCACATGGATTTCATCCTCAACTTTTTCTCTTTATACTTTGTGGAAGAGGGCAAAACCAGAGCAGGACTTTGTGTTCCCTTCTCTTTCCTGCCATCTCCACAGGGCTCAGAGGGGCCGTGTGGCACTTCCAGAGGTATTTGCATAATTATCTCAGTGCTCAGAACGTGCAAGAGCTGGCTGTGTTCCACCAAAGACTGCATTGAACTAATCCTGTTTAGACACCCTGACTATTTATACCTCCTGAATCGTCTCCATCTCCAGCAGTGCCCTTTAAAGGACACATTTGCTTCTCCCCTGACCATATGTTCTCCCGTGAGCGGCACATTCTGGACGTGTTTCCAAAGGTTGCCGTGCAGGGCTGCTTCCCCAGCTGCTGCTAGTCATGCAGCCTGCTCAGCTGCTGGATTTTTGAGCAAACCAGGCCATATTTATCCAATTTGTGTTTTCAAGGCAGTGTGAAGCTCTCAGGCACAGAGGGGACCCCTTGTCAACACCAGCTTTGTGCCTTGGGCTCTGCAGAACTTTCTCTCCCAGACAGAAACTTCTTGTT
Organism: Erithacus rubecula; assembly: GCF_903797595.1. Classification (NCBI taxonomy): domain Eukaryota; kingdom Metazoa; phylum Chordata; class Aves; order Passeriformes; family Muscicapidae; genus Erithacus; species Erithacus rubecula. The sequence continues at coordinate 1,473,489 of NC_136672.1, forward strand.
CTTTTTCTTCATCTGGATTTCTTCTAGTCCTTTCCCACTTTTTTCCTCCTGATTTTTTCTGGAACATGTGAGAAAGGGCAGCAAGGGGTTATGTGAACACAATGAAAATGAGAGCAGATAAAGCAGGAAATGCTGTGGAGGGATGCTGAACCCCAGCTCCAGGTGAGTTCAGACATTCCCACCTGGCTGAGGCACTGTGGCTGCTGCTCCTACTGCTGGGGGGATCCCCAGGAAGGAAATGTCTCTTTTCCAGAGACCCCTGGTGCTGAGCCAGCCAGGCTCTGGGAAGAGCAGGAAAAGCTGCCCTTTGGGCAGACCCCACACTCACTGGCCAAGAGGAGAAAACACCATTCCTCTTTCAAGCCAACAGCCTGTCCAGAGATGCTCCAGAAGGCATCAGGTGCCTTGGAGAGATTTGCAGCTCTCTGTGACCTTTACCTTCACCATGCTTCTGTTGTTTTTTACAAAAAATCACTTTAAAGCCAAGACCAGGAAATACTTTTCTCGTGGCTTTTTTTTTTCTGCAGATGCCCTTTTTAGCTGGAGCTGCTTGAAAGCAGAAGTTGCATTTTCCTCGTGCCAGGCTCTCCCCTGCAGTTTGCTTTGGCAGTTTGGCACTTGGGAGGAGCTGCAGGGATGTGCTGGGAGGGAGGCATGTGCTGGTGTGTAGGGAGCTGGTGAGTGGGCCTGGTTTCCATGTTCCAGCGTGGATACGAGGCTGTGTGGGAGGGGGAGAATCCACTGTGAATGGATTTGTGATTTGTGCAGCCTTTCAACACAGGAGACAGATTTTTGTGAGTGAACCCTGAGCCCTGTTGTATGAGAACATCCTCCTCATGCTCCTGATTTTACTCAGATATTTCAGATATATTCCACCTCAAAGCTCAGTTGGCCTTGCTGATTTTTAATTTTTTTTTTTTTTAATTCTCCTCCTGTCAGGGAGCTGTGCAGAGCCAGAAGTTCTCCCTGAGCCTCCATTTCTCCAGGCTGAGCCCCTTCAGCTCCTTCAGGTGTCCCTCACCAGGAGGTTGTGCCCTCACTGCTTTGGCTGGGATGGAGAGTGACAGACCTAGGGTTGAACTGGGCTGGGGGAGCATTTCCATCCTCCTCCTCCTCTTGTTGTGTGGCCAGGTTCCACCTGCCTTCATTATCCTTCCCCCAGGTAAACCAGGAGCTGTTCCAGCTGCCTTTCCTCCCCCACCAAAGGGGTATGATTAATTAGCAGCTGATTTGTGCTTGCAAAATCCTATTAAAAATCCCCTGTGTGACACAAAAAATCTGCCCTGAGTTTTCGAGGGCTGCTCCTCAAAAGGAATAAAGGCTGGCAGGTGTGAGCACACCTGTTCTGGGCTCAGGTACAACCTGGGCTGGCAGCCCCCCCCACCTGCCAGGAGAGGCTGGGAGCTGTTTGTGAGGCTTGGGTGGGTGGAGAGGAAAAGCCGACATGGAAAATAACAGTTCCATAATCAGTGCAGGATTTGGATAGCGTGGGATACTAAAGAACAGGGCCATTCACCGCTTAATGAGGATTAAAATAACTCCTGAATAGCTGCCTTATTCCCTGAGCATCCTGTTCAATGAATGAGTCACAGGATTACTGTTGAAAAATAGGTTGGAGTGGTAGAACAAAAACCTGACATAATGAATATCAAACGGAAGGTTTGGGGACAGCCTTTCATTTGGCATTTCCAGCCCCTCCAAGGACTGACACACTGACTCTACCCAGCTGAACTCTTGGGTTTGTCTCCTTTGCCCCTCGTTTGTCCACTTCAGGGGTCAGCGTGCTTGGGGAGAGCCAGGCAGGTGCAGAAACACTGCAGGCAGGAAATCCACAGCACAGGAGTATAAAGGGATCAGCTGTTGGCTGGTGTACACGAAAGGCAGCTGGGGTTTAACAATCTGTGAGTTTAAATATTCCTGTGCTCATCACCTCTGAGCCCTGCCTGGCACACCTGGCTCAGGAGGGGCTTTGCTACCCCATTCCTGGGCTGCATTTTGCCACTGTCACTGCCCAAAATCCCTGGAAAAGGGTCGGTGCCTGCTCCCCTTCCCAGCTCAGCTTGACCACCGAGCAGCTGAAGGACGTTTGCTCAAGGTTCCCCCTCTGGAATACAAATTGTACAAAAGCAGAAGATGCCGGAGGGGGCTGGTGGGTGATGAACGAGGAGCTTTGTGCTGGGAGTATTTCCATTCTCCCCAGCAGCTTTTGGGCTGCTTTCCTCCCTGCCTTCCTCTACATCCCCCCCAATTTCTCAAGACTCGAGTGCTGGGGAAGATCAGCCCTAGAAAGGGATTTTCTCTTCATTAGTGCAGATATCAAGGAGGTTTCTTGTCATCACAACAACAAATGCTGGTTCCATCCTGATCTGGAAATCTCAGCAATTTTGGTGACAAGATTGGAGGGGCAGAAGGCAAAGAATTGGTTTCCACAGAATCATTTTGGTTGGAAAAGGTTTCTAAGTGTCCAGTCACTAACTCATGCCACATCCACCCATCTTTTAAATCCTTTCAGGAACGAGGATTCCACCCCTGCCCTGGTTTCCTTCAAAGGCTGATGGTTCCTCTTTAGGTCATTTCTTTTTTTGTATTAACTACAGGTTTCAGAGCAGCTCCTAGCACTTTAATAAATTCTCTAAAACGAATGCAAAGTATAGCATGTCTGTCAGAGTGATCATATATCTGTACTACAGTTACAGATATATCTGTAATGCAGTTGGCATATATTAAAAATATCCTTGCTTTGCAGTTTTCATAAGGAATTTTATTAGGAAAGACAGGCTGGAAAATACGGCATTTTCTTTTCATATTCTGACACTTGATATTTTTTTTTCCATTATAGAACACAATAAATCAAGTCTTTATTAGTAATATTCCCATATGAAATCCCTGAGACCGAAAAAAAAATAGGTTCTGGAGAAGACTAAAACCAAGTACCAAAGGGAAGATTAAAACTGTGGGAAAATGAGGATTTCCTAGGTAGGAAATGCAGTAGGAACTCTTTGGGGGCTATTTAGAGTGTTCTTTAACACTTACCCAGAGTTTGCACCTTTGTGCTGATGATTGAGGTGATTATTATGGTTTAACCCCAGCTGGGAACAGCCCCACGCAGCCAACAGGGTGCAGGAGAGAATTGGAAGGCTGAAAGTGAGAATATTTGTGGATGTAGGCAGTTTAACAAAATAAAATAATAAATTGTAAATGAAAATGAACATGACTTCTGTGCACGTGTCTTTCCCTGTTTGCAAAGGAGTGGGAGCACTGGTTTCCTTTTTTCCAGTGAAACATCTCACTCTTTCTGCTGGTTATTTTATCTGATCGCTCCTCCAGCTGCGCTCAGAAATTTCCTTTTGTGGCCTGGCAATTCAGAGCCCTGTGGCTCCTTTCTTCCCCTAATAGAGTTTCCTGGTAAATAGCTTTGAACTCAGATCCTTGTCTCAACAATAGATAAGCTTCTGCCTAACTGGCTCTTCACAATTAACAGCATTATCTTGTTAAACCTGAAGAGGTGTGGGAAGGCTCAGCCATCATTTTAAAGTATTTTATTGCTTAGAAAGTGTTTACAAAGGGCTACAGGAGTGGTAAATGAAGCCCAGTGCTGCATTCAGATGCTTGATTAGCTTAGCCACATCAGAATGCCAATAATTCACATTCTGACAGGGCTGGATGATATTGCTGAGGCAGCAGCCTCAAAACACCTGAGGTTTTTAGAGAAGAATGAGAGGAGAGGAGAGGAGAGGAGAGGAGAGGAGAGGAGAGGAGAGGAGAGGAGAGGAGAGGAGAGGAGAGGAGAGGAGAGGAGAGGAGAGGAGAGGAGAGGAGAGGAGAGGAGAGGAGAGGAGAGGAGGAGGAGAGGAGAGGAGAGGAGAGGAGGAGAGGAGAGGAGAGGAGAGGAGAGGAGAGGAGAAGGAGAGGAGAGGAGAGGAGAGGAGAGGAGAGGAGAGAGGAAGGAGAGGAGAGGAGAGGAGAAGGAGAGGAGAGGAAGGAAGGAAGGAAGGAAGGAAGGAAGGAAGGAAGGAGAGGAAGGAAGGAGAGGAAGAGGAAGGAAGGAGAGGATTTGAGGTGAAATGAAAAGTTGCTCATTATCAGGAGGTGACGGTTCCTATTCGGGTGCAGCTGTCCTCAGTAAAGAGCTGGTTTCCCCCAGGAGTGAGGTTGTGGGAATAAGTGACCCGTGAGAGGGCAGCAAAACCTCTGCTGGTTCCCTTCTGGAACAATTGGTGTGTTTGGGTTGTGTCTGCTCCTGTTCTAAAAACCAGCATTTCACACCTTGAGCAACCCCATGTCTGTGTCCCCTCTCACCCTGCAGGGAGCAGCAGGGCGTAGGACACACAGAATTTGGGGTTCAGGTGCCTGCTGCTGCTTGATCTGTGAATGAACTTGGCTGGAGCCCAAGGGATGGGCACAGGAGCCACCAGCTCCTCTGAAAACTTCTGGAAGGATGAAGAGATTCATCTGGGGAAATTCATCCTCCCAAGGCCCACAGGATAGAAGTGTCTGTGCAGCCATCCAGTCATGCTCAATGAACTTATCAGCTGTAAATGCCAGGGAGAGGTCATCGAGAAATACACCAGGCTCCTTCCTCACTCCCTGCTTTGCAGCCTCAAAAATAGATGGAGTAACACATAAATAAGGCAATAACTGGGGGAATCACTGCTGGAATTCACACTGGGTCAAGAGGAAGATGAGGGAGGGATGTGCCCTTGTGGCAGAGGAGGCAGCAGCATCCTGGGATGCAAGTGGGAATGGGGTCCTGGGGAGGAACAGGGCAGTGCTGGGACCAGTGCTGGGACCAGTGACAGGCTCCCAGTACAGCGGAGCATGGCTGAACTGGGCCGGTGTCCTGGTTTGAAGGACAGGTGTCTTCCAATAAAGGCAGAAGCTTCTCTTTGAAATGGAGAGTGTAAAACATCTTCTTATAAATTATTATTATAATTTTGAAATTAAGGGGCTCTCAGGCAAAGATATGGGAATTAGGAATAACAGTTCTCTACTAGGAAAATTAAAATAGGAATGCAGTATTGCAAAGAACAATCCCAAACCCTGCCAGAGTCAGAATCCAAGCTGACACAGTCAGTCAGTCAGGGTGGTGGCAGCAGTCCCATTCAATGGTGGCTGCATCCTCCTGCAGTGGCAGATGTGGTTCAGCTGGAGCAGTGCTCCTGGAGAAGGTGCAGTTTCCTCTGAAGGTGCAGGGATGGTGTGAAAAGGTCTGGCTTTCCTCTGGAATCCAGTGGAAAGAAGGTCCCTTGGTGTCCAAAATCTCAGTTTTTCTCTGGATAGGAAAGGCTTGGCTCCTGCCCTGGCTGGAGCATCTCCCATGGGATGATGTAATTTTATCAGTCATGCACTGGGACTCACTGGCCATGAACAGGAGATATCTCCTGGAGGGAAGATGGGCTGTGGAAAGATAAAGATGATTGCCCAGCTGGTTTAAAGATGGCCCATTAGCAGAGGATATGTGCCAGGAGATCAGGGTCACTGTCCCACCTGGCTGCAGCAGATGGTGACAGAATGCACATTGCTGGACACATCAACCCAACACAGCTGGTTCCAGCAAAGGGCTGAGGATGCTCAAGGGGCTGAGATGGGGCCGGGATGGGAGAAGGCCCAGGTGGATCTGTCAGTGCCTGTGATGGACTGAGGGTGAACAAAGAGTGGAACTGGTCCTTTCCCAGTGGTTCCCAGTGCCAGGGCAAAGGGAACAAACCCCAATACACAAAATTCCACCCAAACATCAGAGAACCCTCCCTCACCGTGAGGGTGGGTGGGCACTGGAAAAGCATTTGGAGAAGGGACACAGAGTGTCCATCCTCAGAGTCCATGGGGCCACAGTGGGGATTGTTCAGCTTGGAAAAGACACATCCAGTCCAGCCACCAACCCTGCAGCACCTCCATGGTCACTAAACCATGTCCCGAAGTGCCACATCCATGTGTTTTTGTCTAAAATTCCCTCCAGACAGTTGCAGGGATTCCAGAAATATCCAGTTTCTTGTTTGTGCCCCTTCCTCTGGTCCGGTTTTCACATTAAATTGAAATTTGTCATGGGGGAACAGAAACTGAAACAAAGTCACAAAATGAGTTCCTGCAGAATTTTTCCTTGCTGGAAGCAATGAACAGTGGAGGATTCAAAGGAAAATTCAAACTAGGGAAACATGTAAGGCATTTATTTAAGGGCACTTTAGGTGGATCCCAGTGGATCTGGGCTCCTCTCAAGATTTGCTCATCTCGTGCTGGCAGCCAGGCTAAAACCCTTCTATTTTTCCATCTGTCTGGGATAGGAGTGCTTGGATTCTGGATGGAGCAGGAAGCAGGTGAAGATGGCCAGTCTGTTATCACCTGAATAAATAAACTCTGATTTTAATCCTGATTGCACCCAGACACTCCCCATAGTGAGGGAGAGAGACAAACAAGCAGCCAAAAAAACAAAATCTCAGAAACAAATCATGGCAACTTAACCTTATTTTTATTATTTTTGCTGTGTTTTATGGCCAGGAGAAAATAATTAATATCAAAGATCATGACCTTAGCAAGGTTTCCAGCAGCTTCCAGATTAATTAGAAAAGCAGGTTGTTAATGAACCTGGCTAGGGAAGAGGCCATGAGGGATGAGTGACCATGCAGGGACTAAACACCAGGGGAAAGATGGCCTGATGTGGTTCTGGATTTGGTTTCTTTGTTCCTGGTGGAGAAGGAATTTGCTTATTAAATTTGCAGGTGGTATGAAGCTTGGATGACCGTAAGTCTATTAGAGAGCAGGATTAGAATTTAAAATGTTCTTGACAAATTGGATAAATAGCCTGAAAATAAATTGATTAAATGGAGAAAAATGAGATGCTTCGGGTGAAGCAGGAATGCTAAAAAGCCTTTTCTGTGTTGGAGAACAATTGGAGAGTTCCTTGGAAAAGCAGTAAGGAACCATAAAGGATCACAGACTTTAAATGAACCAGGAAAATAAAAATATCACATGTTTGTGTGAACAAGAGAAGCTGACTGGGCACAATGCAGGCATTCCACTCTGTCCTGGTTAGAAACACATTCCCAGCCTTGAGGAGGATCTCAAGCAGGTCAGTGGGAGCACAGGGTGCTGGAATGACAGGGAGCCAAGGCAGAGCAGGTTTTGCAGGGAAACAGGAAAGGAATGGTGTCAGCATGAAGGATAAAGGAACACACACTTACTGTGGTCACAAAGAGCTGTGGCAGAAATGAGGGGGATTCTCTCCACATCCCTGGAAGACAGGAAAGAAGGAATTGGTCTGAAAAACAGAATAGTCAGTGACACAGATCTGGGGAAAAAGTAAAATGTCCATGACAGATTTGGGAAAAGCTGAGTAGCCACTGGAGTAACCCCCTGCACCAGCAGAGCAGGACATGAGGGATCCCTAAAGATCTCCTCTCATCCTGCACTGCCACAGCTCCATCCATACTGCAAAGGTCTGGACAAGGAGCTCATTCCCTACTGTAAACTAAAGCTCATGGATTTATCAGGAGTCCCTTCTCTGCTGATTTCAGTGCAGTCAGAAGGAGACAGAGATGTTTCCCAGCCCCAGATCCAGCAGTGGCTCTGCCATGGGTTGTTTCCCCTGCACTGGGTGTCTCAGTCCCACAGGATTCCCATTTCCTGAGGAGAGATCCAGAGCTCACATGCAGCTGTTTTGATGCCTGGAGAGGCTCCTTGGGGCAGAGGCTGGGCAGTGCCACAGGAACCAAGCAGGGATTCATCCCAAGGCTCCAAAGGATTCCCCTTGGGCAGTGCCAGGGCCCAGCCGTGGCTCCACCCAAGATGGGCCCAAGATGGATCCGAGTCACGAGTTCTCACACTTGCATCACTTTGGCTCCATTTCCATCTTGGCTTCACTGTCCAATCCCAGCTGCAGCTCCTGCACTCCCATCCTCCCACATTCTCTCCTCCATTGGCTGCTGGTTGCACTTTTTGGGGCTGAAGCTGCAGCATGTCCTTGGCTGTGGGGCTGGAAAAGGATTGTTTTGTGTGCCTGAGCTGGGAGGAGAACTTGGGACACTTTGCATGGAGTTCAGAGTCACACACCAATGCAGTGCACAAACTGGAAATATGAAAGCTGAAACTTAAGGCATCAGTTTAACTCCATGAGGCCACACCTTTGACTCCTTGTGATTTTGTTCACAGTGGGACACTCCTGGTTTGGGTGTTTGGGTTTCACATCCTGAAAACCTCCAAAGCTCCAAAGGGCTGTACTGGATGGAGCTGGAGCAGTGGAATGGGGCCCAGGAACAGCCCAGCCTGTGGGTACAGTGGGGTGTGCTCCTGGCTGGATGTGTTTCTCACCTTTGCAGAGAACCTTCATTTGCAGGCTCAGCAGAAGGGGAGCAGATTCTCATTATCGTGTTCTCCTTGAATCTGGAATTTTAAATGAACTGCATAACAGAATCTTCTGCTTTCTTAAGCATTTCCTTCTCCTTTCTTTAATCACGCTGAGATTTCCTGTGATACTGTGAGCTGTAATTATCATCTGCAGATCAGTGGCAATGCTAAGCTTGTTCTTAAAGGGATTTTTTTTTTTCTGTGAATTTCAGATGACCAAGAACAAAATTATAATCACCTGATACTAAACAGTGCCACCCAGACACCTACACATGGTAAGAGAAAGCAAAGAGCAAAATTACACACGTTGTAACTTTCCTCTGCCAGCCAGTAACATTTACTGGTACCAAAGTGTGTTTAATGCTAATGGAAATATTCCTCTGGCAATTCTGCATGGCTGATGGTTCCCATTAACATTAAACACAGGACCATATTTTCAAGAGTGTGCACAGGGAAATATGGCCCAGTCTTTTCTAACTGTGCTGATCAGCCTTGTGTCTAATTCCAAGATACTCCTTTGTTTCCCACTTGGTTTCCTCCACCTTGTCCCAGCCTGGAGATGTTTCTTTGCATCCTCCATGGCCAGAACCTGCCTCTCTGCTCAGCCCTGTCCCCCAGCCCTTCTGTGCCCTCCTCTGGGTTTCTGAGCAGCAGTGGAGCCTGGGCTGTGTCCCCTCTCCCTCAGAGCCACCACGGACCAGCCAAACCCTGGAGCTCCTGGCTCCATCCAACCCCAGACCAGCCCCTGCCCCCAAATCCCTGTTACCCAGTCTCTGTGCAGTCAGATCCATTTCTGGTTGATCCCTCAGGTCCCCTCTGCTTTCTTCCCTCTTCTGCTGCTGCTTTGTCTTGGTCCTGTCCGTGTTCCTCCCTGTACCCTTTGCCTTTGGGATGTGATGCATCCCTCTGCTGTAAGCACTCAGTAAATCTCACCTCAGTCACCTCTGCCAATGCTGAATCTCTGTATTTGTCACTCTTTTTGTCCTGGCATTTGTTTTGACTTCTGAAACCTTGTCCTGACTTTTCTGGAGCTGATTTATTGCAAGTTGTGTTCACGTATAGAAATCTCCCTGCTGCTAAGGAGGGTGGGAGAACAATTGCCCTTGGAAAGATCACCTAAAAACCTTGGGGGTTTCTTCTTGCCAGAGGAGGCAGGCATCTCCTCAGCCTGCAAATTGCTGCCATGGTAAGACTGTGTTATTAGGGCTTCATTTTCTGCCTTCCAAACACTCCAGGAGGAAGAGTGTCAGCTTTAAACTCATCAGTGCCACAGCAGTATTTATTGAGCCTGAACTGACAGCCTCCAATGTTCCTGACTACTCGTCCTGTTTACTTTTCTACCTTCCTGAGGGGAAAAAAAAAAAAAAAAAAAAAAGAAGAAGAAAATGGAGAAATAGGGTTGAAACTGTGTTGTCTTCTCTTTGGTCTTGGTACTAGTTTTTAAAATCCAGGCCCTGCTGTGTTCTGAGCCGCCCTTAACCTGCTGGGTTCTGTATCTGTGCAGGAGCTTGAATGCAGCTCCAGCATCAGGGTCCCATTGCAGCCAAGAACTGCAGGGAATGTGCTAAAACAATTCCACTTCCCTCTGCTACTAACAGATGCTTTGCTTTTTTATGTACTTAAGAGACAAAGAACCAAAGGCAGACACACTCATGGTCTTGGATTCCTTGTGCTTCCTGTGTCTTAATAATTTGGTTGTTCTGAGTGATGAGCTGACTGCAAGTGTGTGATTCAGAGGTGCATCTTCCCTCTGAGTGTTCCAGATGGCCATGGGTGCTTTTGTTCCTTACATTTATGTTCTGATGCTGGTGAGCCATTGCTTGTGGAGTCTGAAACTACCTTTGGACTTTTCAAATAAGACATCAGAAGAGCTTGCAGGATTCAGAGTCACTGCTGAGGTTGTGACCAAGGTTGAATTTAATCCCCTCCCTGGCACGGGGTGCCTTTGCTGTGTGGCCATGCAGATGTGGGGTGGACAGGAGCTGTCCTGTGTTCAGCAGCTGGTTCCTGGCACCCTCTGGGCAGTGACAGCCTCACAGAGCAGAGTGAGGGGCTTGCAGGTGGCCTGGAATCCTCTTCAGTGCAGCTGAATGTCCTCAGGGTGCTAGCCTGGGCCAGCAGAGCAGTGGCTGGAGGTGACAAACAGCCAAAAAACCCTGCTGTGCCTGGAGCAGCTCCCTAAGGCTGCACCCCTGAGTGTGCAGGGTGAGCTGAATCCTGGAATTCCTGTCAGGATGGGAGATCAGCTGCTCTGGGCTCCTCTCTTCACAGGTCTTTGCCTTCACCTGTAATTCCCTGAATCTCCAAACTCCTTCCATCCTGGGCCTGAGCAGCAGAGGATGCCCCCAGCCAGCTGTGCAGACCCTGAGCCTGGGGCTCTGCAGGAGAGCTCCTGGTGGGAAAGGGAGGAAAGCCAAGGCCCCTCTCCCCTTCCTGCACTGCTGGGACTGCAGAAAAATGGAGCCAAATGCACCCAGCCAGGTGTTCTCCCAAAGGTCTTGGGAATCACAGCAGGATCTCAGGGTCTGGGAATGATCCAGATGGGCAGTGGGGCAGCTGTTCTGCTCTTTGGAGAATCATAACTGGATTTTGGTGTGCAGGAGTGGTCCAGATGTGCAGCAGGACAACCATTCCCTGTTTTGGGAATCACAACAGGATCTCAGCATCAGGTGAGATCCAGATGTGCAGTGTTCTGCTCTTTGGGGAATCATAACAGGATCTCAGCATCCAGAGGTGATCCAGATGTGCAGTGGGGCTGCTGTCCCACCAAGCAGTGTTCTGGGAATGCCCTTCTCCATCCCTGACAGGGCCAATGTCCAGCTGGGGAAGGCAGAGGGTGGCCAACATCTGTTTCCACAGCAGATGCTCTGCAGCTCCTCATGTCCTGCTGCCTTCAGCTGCCACAAAGAAACAAATTCCAGGGGATGAGAGCAATCCATGCTCACAAGGAGTGAGGACAACAAGGAAAAAGCAGGTTTGAGGTCTTGGAGCTGTTCTGCTTCAGCTACAGGTTCCCAGGGTTTAACCCCCAGGGCTCTGGTTTAACCTGGCAGGGGGGGCCACTTTTGGGGCACAACTTTTCAGTGTAACTGGGCTGCCCACCACAGAGCTGGGATTTCCCTGAGCAAGAAGGAATAACCACTAATTAAAGGTGGGGTCCCAGTGAATCTGTTCTGCCAGGCTGCTCTCACCTCGTTAGCACAGGGCTGAGAGGGGAAATCTCCCTTCCCTCTCTCCTGGCTGGCACAGAGGGCTGAAACGTGGGCTGGGAAATGGGATATCTGGGGAAGACAATTCCCAGCAGGATCAGAAGTGACCATAGGCAGGTGAGTCACAGGAGGTGTCCAAGGCAGGTTGGGTTGGAACCCCTGGAAGGTCCCTGCCCCTGGATCAGCTTTAAGGTCCATCCCAACCCAGCCTGGCACTCTGCAATTCCATGACTCTCCCAGCCCAGGGGCTGCAGCCCCAGGATTTCAATTCTGCTCTTGTTGAGGGCTCTGAATTCACCATAGTGACTCTGAGCATCCCACATCTTCCAGAAATCCCTTGGGGGTTTTTCTGCTGCTGGGATATTTCTGCCCCAAATTCCCTCCCAGGACACCAAGTGTTCCCATTCCAGAGGTACCTATAGCCCTTTAGAAACAGCTAAAATTCTGCTTTCAGTGACAGATTTTAGACCCCAACTCCACTGAAATCTGAATTTTCATGTGGATTTCCTTAACTCTAGACTTTATTTCTACCTCAGCTGCAGATTTGAGCTGCAAATGAAGAACTCTACAGCAGTTTTAGGAAATGTAGTGATTTGTATGTAAAATGTGAGTGGGAGGGAGCAAGTATTAGGCTCTAAGCACAACCAAGTTTTACATATGAAATGCAGCTAAATCTTTTGATACATTAATTTATCTTGCTTAGATATTCAACCTTCACACAAAATAAGCACATAAAATGATTTTCCCCATAAAAATATTAAAATATGAAGGAAAAAACCGAGCTGGGGGCACAAAAGAGAACTGAGCATCAGCTATAACAGAAATACACACTGACTGCCTGGGCTCAGTTTCTGTACAGCTTATTGCTTTATTTTTACTGCTACTGAAGTTTCATCTCATTATATTTAGTGCATATATAATTATCCTAACCTAAAGAGCACCTAATAAACATTTTTTTTTTTACATCTTTATAAATACCAAGCGCATTTCCAAATAATATGGTTAGAAGGAAGTTCATATCACAACTTTTATGTCAGTTAATTGCATTTGACAATCATCTCAAAAAGTACTTGGTAAACCACCATGAGCAGCCAATTACCTCAAGGTTTTAATTTGGCCGAGTGTTTTTCCATGAATGATGCCTGGGATTGCTCTGATGGAGGCAAGTTTCATTTTATAGCTGTACTTATGTGAGCTATTATCAGTTTTCTCTCTATGTATTCATGAGTGTGATTTTCTTTTTCTCTTCCTTCCTTCCTTCCTTCCTTCCTTCCTTCCTTCCTTCCTTCCTTCCTTCCTTCCTTCCTTCCTCCTTCCTTCCCTTCCTTCCTTCCTTCTTCACTTCCTTCCTTCCTTCCTTCCTTTCCTTCCTGCCTCCTTCCTTCCTTCCTTTCTTCCTTCCTTCCTTCCTTCCTTCTTCCTTCCTTCCTTCCTCTCCTTCCTCCTTCCCTTGCCTTCCTTCCAGGCTCCTTCCTCTTCCCTCTTCCTTCCCTTCCTTCGTCCTTCCTTCCTTTCCTTCCTTCCCTTCCTTCCTTCCTTCCTTCCTTCCTTCTTCCTTCCTTCCGTTCCTTCCTTCCTTCCTTCCTTCCTTCCTCCTTCCTTCCTCCTTCCTTCCTTCCTTCCTTCCTTCCGTCCTTCCCTTCCTTCCTTCCTTCCTTCTCCTCCTCCTTCCTTCCTTCCTCCTTCCTTCTTTCCTCTTCCCTTCTTCCTTCACTTCTCCTTCCTCCCTCTCCTTCCCTCTTTCCCTCCCTCTCCTCTCCCTCTCCCTCCTCATTCCCCTTTCCCTCTCCCTTCCCCTCTCCTCTTCTCTTTTCCCTCTTTTCCTCCTCTCCTTCTTTCCTCATCCTTTTCCTCCTTCTTTCTCTTTCCTTCATTTCAAAAATCCAGGGCATCTTTCTTCCCACACACTAATAGGGCTTTGGGGGATATATTGCTGAAAAAATCCTTGCATCAATTTTCTAACATCAGACCAGAAGCTTCAATTTGGGGCAATCCCAGAAGATATGAAAATGATTCCCTATTCTGTCACATCTCCTCCAGCAATTTGTTGAGAGTTTTGTGTCTATTGTGTTTAAGACACTGTTTACAAAATCATAACAATTAAGGATTGTTTAAATTAGCTTTATCCCCAGCAGAAATATATGGGGGGAAATGAGAAGCTAATCAGATGTGGAGCAATAACCACAGAACAGTCAGACCCTGATGTCCTGACCTTGTGCAGGGCAGGAGTGGCAGTGGGAGGGAGGATGCAGCTGGGACAGGGCTGGAGCACAGCCCCAGCTCCTGGGGCATCCAGGAGCTTTTGGGGTGCCAGGCACTGACTCCTGCTCTGCTCACAGAACACCCAGATTCTGCCATTCAGCCTCAGTTCTGGGATGGGAGCTCACTGCAGAGCCAGGGCCAGAACTGCTGTGCCCTGGGAGCTGCTGGCCCTCAATGCAGAGCCACCCTCAGAGCTGGGCTGTTTCTGCGGATGTGCTGGGACTGAGGGAGGCTGGACTCACCCTGCTGAGTGTGTGCTGCCCTTCCCTCAGCCACAGACACAAAAACACACAAAAGGTGAGGGCGGCAAGGGACCTTAAAGTCCCCCGGTCCCAGGCAGAGCACAGAGGGTTGCTGCCCCTGGATCCCTGGAATGTCCAAGGCCAGGCTGGACACTGGGACTGGGAGCAGCCTGGACAGGGGAAGGTGTCCCTGACATGGCAGGGCTGGGATCCAGTGACCCAAACCAAACCAAGCCACACCACACCAACCCAACCCAACCCAACCCAACCCAACCCAACCCAACCCAACCCAACCCAACCCAACTCAACCCAACCCAATCCAATCCAATCCAATCCAATCCAATCCAATCCAATCCAATCCAATCCAATCCAATCCAATCCAATCCATTCCAATCCAACCCAACCCAACCCAACCCAACCCAACCCAATCCAATCCAACCCAATCAAATCCAGCCCTACCCAACCCAACCCAATCCAACCAGACCAGACCAGACCAGACCAGACCAATCCAAGCCAATCTAAACCAAACCAAGCCAAGCCAAGCCAAGCCAAACCAAGCCAAGCCAAGCCAAGCCAAGCCAAGCCAAGCCAAGCCAAGCCAAGCCAAGCCAAGCCAAGCCAAGCCAAGCCAAACCAAACCAAACCACACCACACCAATCCAATCCAACACAAACCAAACCAAACCAAACCAAACCAAACCAAACCAAACCAAACCAAACCAAACCAAACCAAACCATTCCATGTCTCTGTGGTTTTCCCTCCAGAACCAGCTCCCTCTGCCTGCCCTGGCAATCTCTGGGCACGAGGCCCTGACAGAGCTGGGGGCAGGTACCCCTTTGCCATGCTCTCAAGGTCAGCCCCAGCTCTGGTCCAGAGCCAGGTGTTTTGTTCTGCACCTCTGCAAGGGCAGAAACCTCCAGCATGAGCAGCTCCTCTGCTCTGATTGCTCTGTGCAATTTTAATTTCTGCAGCTCTCCCATTTTACTTGGCAGCCTTGCTCCTCTCAGTGCAGTTGTGGGGTGTATACTCAGTAAAGCACTCTGTGTGCTCAGGGCCTTTCCTTGCTGATCCCCAGGGTGACAGCACTCAGGGGTGTCACTGTCCCACCCCAAGGCATCACCCTGCATCCCTTCCCTCTGCACCTGCCTGCTGCTCAGCTCTCAGCCAGGAGCCCTGCAAGACCCAGCCCCAGAGCCATCCTGACAGACACAGGGGTTCTAACTCTGGCTGAATTTCAAATCCTCCCTCTCCAGCTCTTATAAATGAGGGCAGCTACTCACAGGAGAGCTCTGATTTGCACCACAGAGGATCTGACCTGGAAATGTGGAAACTTCCTAGAGATTAGTCATGAGAAATGCAAAGCACTATTAATAACAGTGTTTGTAACACGAGCAAGCAGAAGTGTGAAAACACAAACACTGAAGATACATGTTATAAATTTAATTTGAGCATGTGAACATCAGTTTATCTGCCTGCTCTGACAGCGTGTCACTTCAGAATGGGCTGGGAGCTCTGAGCTGGGCACAGGAGGCTCCAGAACGTCATCAGTGCCAGCAGATTTTCCTCAGGAACGGGGCCCTTTGTAAGAACTTGCGTCAGAATCCGAGACTCTGCGTCTGAGCCTTCAAAGGGCTGAGCAGAAGGCAGAGCTGGGGGAGCTCTGACAGAGGGCTGGAGCTCTGCTGAGCTGGAGCTGAGCAGCAGAAGGCTGGGTTGTAGCAGCTTCTCCTAGGTGACATTGTTTGCTTTCTCTGGGTGAATGTTTTAAAAGGCATCTGTTGAAATGTCTTGCAGAATTCACACAACATATGTGCAGACTCAAATGCAAATCTGCAGCACATCCCTTTTGCCACTTGAGCTTTGTTTAAAACTTTGCCATCAATTCACTTTTTTTGTTTTTGTTTTTGTTTTGGGTATCATCTGCTCCCGTCCTTGAACATGAAAGGTTTAGTGCCTCTTGTAAACACACTTTGAAATTGTCTTCCAACAAGATGGGCAGAGCAAGATGTGACAAGAAGACTTCAGGTCCAATCTGCACAGCTCTGGAAATCCTGAAACTCCTCTGAGCCCTGAGCTTGCAGAGAGGCTGCAAAGCACTGGCAGAGAAATGAGGCTCTGCCTCAGCTCAGAGGGGCTTTGTTTCCCTCTTAGGTGCCACAGCAGCTGAGTGCTCGAGTCCAGCAGAGCCCTGGATCTGTGTGTTCACCTTCAGTGCAGTCCCCAGGCACAGCAGGGCTGCAGGACCCACACCAGCCCCAGCCCATTCTCCTCTTTGGATCAGTGATGGCTTGCAGTGCCCACCCAGAACAGAGGTTGGACCGAGTTAAAGAATAAAGTGGGGATTTATTAAAGGCCTTGAATAGATACACCTTGGGCAGTCAAAGCCTCCCTGAGGCTGCACCCAAGATGGACAATGGTCATGAGTTTTACAGACAATTATAAATTTGGTGTATTTGCATATCAGGGGTTAATTCTCCAATTACATCTTCAGGTAATTAAGTTATATCTCCCCAGTTTGCTGCCTCCCAGTTCACTTTTGTTTGTACTTTTGGGGCCTGAGGCTGTGGGGTGTTCTTGGATCACAGGCCCAGAGGAATTGTTTTGTCTGCCCAAAATATGAAGACAGTTAAATACACTTTATGTGAATTCAGAATTATGCATTAATGCACTATAGGATTTGAAAAATATGAAAGCTAAAATTCTAAGGCATCATCAGGATGTAGTAGGAGCATGAGCAGTCCCTCCAGGGCAGCCCCTTCCCCAGCTCTGTGAGCAGAGCAGGAGCCTCCCAGAGCCTGGCCCAGGGATGCTCTGGTTCTTATAAAAATACAGCAGGGTTCAGACTGGCCTGGCAATTCTGGCTCGTGAAGCAAAAGAAATGCACCCACCTTGCTTGGTAGGGCTCCAGGAGGAGAGGTGAGAACTCCACAGAGCTGCCTGCTGCTCTCCTGAGCTCCTTGTGCCAGCCTGGTGAGCTCTGGGCTGGGCTGTGCCCAGTACCAGGGCTGGAGCATCCCTGCTCAGGGCACTGTGCTGCCTGGAGGGTGAGGGAATGCTGCAGAGCTGAATTCCTGCTGAATTAATCAGAGACATCAGCAGAATTTTAAAGCTTTGCATTGACTGTACCAAGGTGGGGCTGTTCTGAGGCTGTAGCAAAGGGAGTTTAGAACCCCAGAGAAATGGCTGGGTGAGGTTTCTGTGGCTGCTGTGTGTCCTCTGTGCTGGTGAGTTCATCTCCTCTGCCAATTCCTGTGCCAGGATGGATGGTGTGTCAGAAAATGGGCACAAAATGGCACAGAGATGAAAGGTGGTGCTGAGGAAAATGGGGACTAAACCTGACTTTCACAGTGAATCCCAGTAACATGGGACAGAGCTCGTTTCCCAGTGCCCAGAGTGTAGAACTGGACTGGGATGGGTGGGAATGCTGGGGAACACAGTGTACAACCTCAGCTGCCTTGCAGGGAACTGGGAGACCTTTTTATTTGCATCTGAGTATTTATCATGACCTGCAGCTTCCATAGGAGCCCACAAACACCACAAACAAAGAGGAGAGAGACCAGAGACAAGCATGACTCAAATATATTGCAGAGTGAAAAACTGCTGAGAAACTGGTGCTGAACTGGCCTCAGAATATAAATTCCACGAGATATTTCTCCTTACTAAAGCGCCTCAGTTTTCTGATCTCCCTCTCAGACCACATTATGTAAAAGACATCTGAAATTAGCTGTGGTCATTTCAGTTTATCCCTTATTTTGCTGAGTGACGGGCAGTGGATTTCAAGGTGACTTCTCGTTTGCCAGAATCATTCCTGACTGCCTGGATGGGAAGAGCAGCAAGAAGATGAAGGGATGGTGCAGCAGCCCATCAGATAAACGTGTGGCACTTGATTTCACACACCTCCTGCAAACAGTCAATTAATGCTCCTGCTCCGGCACTGAGCCTGTGCTGGGCTCATTGCAGCATGTCCAAACCTCCATGGAAATGGAGATTAGCTACAGGTTCTGCCTGAGGAATTTGCAAAGAGATGTTACCCCAGGGTCCTTGCCACACAAGCACAGGGAGTGGGGACATGGTTTCAATGCTGATGCAGTCTCTGTTTACTGGGTAACATCAAATCAATTGTTTCCAGCCCTGATGAGCAGGATGCACTCCCTGATCCTGCAGCCAGTGTGTTAGACATGGGTTGAAGCCATCAGCAGGGGAGTGATGCTCTCTGGGAGGTGACACTCCAGCTCCCTTGGGTCTGTGCTCTTCCTGCCACACCAGAACCAGTTCCAGAAGAGCAGAGAGGAACAGAAGAAATGGGAGAGGAGATTTATGAGCTGAGGTGGTTATTGCAGTGCTAGGAGGAGTTTTTCACCAGTGCTGAATTCTGTAAGGACTGCCTCAGCCTGTCTGACACTGCAGTGCTGAGGGTGGGTGACAGGAGGTTTAAAAAGATCCAGGGGAAGTCACAGTGGGAGAAAAGTTGTGGGAGCAGCTCAGGATCCCTGTGCACAGACACTCAGAACTGTTGGGTTCATTTCCAGGCAGCAGGGGCACTGAGGACACCGTGAAATTAAAAATGCAGAGAGGAGGAAAACGTCCTACTGTCCAACAAACAGGGCAGAGAGGCAGCAGGGAGGAGATGGCCTCACTCTTACAGATGATTTTTGGAGAAAATAGATTCACTTATGACTCAGGTGCAGAAAAATGTCTGTGAAATGTCTGCACTCTACTTGGGTGGATTTTGTTTTGAATTTTTTTCTGAGAAATGGGAGAAGTTAGCAAGTGTATGGACACTGCACAAAGCCAACAGTTTTCCAAGGGAAATTCACTTACTGCTCTGTTACATTTGGGCAGAATCTGTGCAGAATCTCTTTTGGGCAGAATCTTTTATCTCAACAAGCCTGTGCTGCAGAGGAGGCAACAGGGCTTGGGGCAGGTGAGTGCACACTGGTCATGCATTGCTCTTCATGGACAGGAATGTGTGAAGCCAAGACTTGGACATTCTGCTGCTCTACTACAGAATTTACCCACCTGATTCCATTTTCAGACCATCCCTGTAGTGGTCACTCCTGGTCTTATGCCTCAGCTACAGAACCCCATCCCTGCTGTGGGTTTCTGACAGAGCCCACTGGTGTCTGTTCTGGCTTTGCTTCCAATAATTGAAGTTCCTGCTTTGTTAAATACTTTCATATCTGCTAATTTTAATAGCTGAACACCTGGGAATTGTAACTGCAGTCCAACAGGTCCGTGTCCCTTGGCTGGGCTGATGAAAGATCATTTTCCAGCTTGCAGTGAAGGAACAAGGTTTCAAAACCCTGCAGTTCAGTTCTAGCATCTGGGCTCAGTGAAAATCTTTACTGACAGTGCCCTCAGCATTAAAATTGTGCAGAGGAGACCCTGCCTGGGGACCCCCTCAGTGACCCACAGAATGAACATCAGTAGAGGGGCATCCTCAGGGACAGGGATTTCCTGCCTCAGGAACCTCTTCAACACCTTGCCTTGCCCTCTGAGTGCCCCCAGATGTGCCCCCAGATGTGCCCCCAGAGCCCCACCACACACTCCTGAGTGCAGGGAGGTTTCCAGAGCCCCCAGGTTATTTCAGAGCATTAATGAGGCATGTGGCACATGCAGAGGGCAGCTGGATCATCAGTCCCAGCTAAAAGAACCCCCCCCCAGGCTGGTTTGTGTCCCTGAGATGGGCAGAGCACAGTGTGGGGTGAAGGTGAGTGATGCTGCCCGAGCACCTGGCACAGCCCTGGGGTGAGAGCTGGGACAGCTCCAGGGACTGGGGCAGCTCCAGGGACTGGGGCAGCACTGTGCTCTCCCTGTGATCGCTGTGGACAAGGAAACAGCACCACAGGATCCATTTCTCACGATCTGGACAAGGAAACAGCACCACAGGATCCATTTCTCACGATCTGCTGGTGCCAGCTTGAATCATGTCCAGGGGCCCGTCACTGAGGCTGGCTGGGGTCCAGCTCTGCTCCCTGCTGGAGCCTGTGGGGCTCCCTGCCTCTCATCTCCTCTAAACCTGCCTTTCTCTGCTGTTTTTGCAGATAAGCCACGGATGAACAACATCCTCACCTCAGCCACCGAGCCCTACGACCTGTCCTTCTCCCGCTCCTTCCAGAACCTCTCTCACCTCCCGCCGTCCTACGAGTCTGCTGTCAAGACCAACCCCAGTAAATATTCATCTCTGAAGAGACTCAGTAGGTGTCAGCTCCTTTCGTTCCCCCTGTGTCTGATTTGTTCTGGGAATAACCATTCCCTCTGCTGGGGCACTGCCAGGGTGGCATCTCCAGTGCTGATTCCCTTGGCTGTCACTTCCCATCAGGGGTGAGTGGGGAGTCATTTCATTGCTGGGGCAGCACAGCACAGCCCAGAACAGCACAGCCCTGCACAGCACAGCCCAGCACAGCCCAGCACAGCACAGCCCTGCACAGCACAGCACAGCCCAGCACAGCACAGCACAGCCCAGCACAGCACAGCTCTGCACAGCACAGCCCAGCACAGCCCAGCACAGCACAGCCCAGCACAGCCCAGCACAGCACAGCCCTGCACAGCACAGCCCAGCACAGCACAGCACAGCCCAGCACAGCCCAGCACAGCACAGCCCTGCACAGCCCAGCACAGCCCAGCACAGCCCTGCACAGCACAGCCCTGCACAGCACAGCACAGCCCAGCACAGCACAGCCCAGCACAGCACAGCACGTGTGGTTACTGCTTGTTGTGCTACCTGCCACCCCCTGCCCGGATCTGCTCCTGACACAGTCACTGAGAATCCTTTTTCCTCTCTGCTGGAGTTGAGCCCAGCCTGGCTGGGTGCTCAGAGCTGCCCGTGGCACAGCCAGGCAGGGATCTCAGCAGCCATGGGCACTAGGAATGCCATCAGGAAGATGCTGAGGTGGTTGGGAATATCTTCTCCAGGAGCCCTGCCTGCCTTGGGCAGTGCTGCAACCGACGTGCTCCATGGTGTCAGAGCTGCTCCTGGCCTGTTCCACACTCAGATCCATTATCTGCTCCATGCTTTGTGTCCAGACCTGTCCCCTGCTCAGATCCACTCGCAGTTCCATGCTGTGTGTGTTCAGACCTGTTCCATGCTCAGATCCACGCTCTTTTCCATACTCTGTGTGTGTGTCCAGAGCTGCTCCTGACCCATTCCATACTCAGATCCATTTTCTGTTCCATGCTCAGATCCATGCTCTGTTCCATGCTGTGTGTCCAAAGCTGTTCCATGCTCAGATCCATGCTCTGTTCCATGATCTGTGTGTGTCCAGAGCTGTTCCATGCTCAGATCCATGCTCTGTTCCATGCTGTGTGTCCAGAGCTGTTCCATACTCAGATCCATGCTCTGTTCCAAGATCTGTGTGTGTCCAGAGCTGTTCCATACTCAGATCCATTTTCTGTTTCATGCTCAGATCCATGCTCTGTTCCATGCTCTGTGTATATCCAGAGCTGCTCCTCACCCCTTCCATGCTCAGACCCACTGGGTGTTTTGGGTACTCCAGCAGCTTTGCCCTGCTCGCACTTGTTAGCATCTCTCTTTTCCTGCAGTTTTATGAATTGCATTGTTCTGCCAATGGTTCTGTAGTGCTCCAGTTCATCCTCTTTGCTGATCTCAAACCCTTCAGCTCCAGTGGGATTCTGAAACAAGTGATTTTTGTGCAGGAAATGCTCTCTGCAGGCTCTGGAGTTTCCATGAGCAGTTTCTGGATGCAGCCATGGGGTCACACTGCCTAACTTAGAGAAATTACTGAGAGAAAATATTTACATCCACAGTAGATCACTGAGGGCAGGGGAGGATGAGAAGCTGATCTGACTTAGTCTGTGGAAAATCTGCATTCCCAGTTTAGCCAGCTAAGGGAGGCACACCAAATTTAGTGACAGGAAAGCCCTTGGACTATCCATAGGTAGTCCATATCCATATCCATATCCATATCCATATCCATATCCATATCCATATCCATATCCATATCCATATCCATATCCATATCCATATCCATATCCATATCCATATCCATATCCATAAAGAATATCTGTGGAAGATTTTTCACAAGAAACAATGAAATAAAAATGCAGCACAAAAAACCACCAAAAAACCACCACCAACAAAAATCACAGTCTGCTCCTTGACTCTTCATTGTGGGACTTATGTACCTGTTTAATATTAAGGCAAATTCATTTGATGTGCTTAGAAGTAAGAATGTGCTGAACTGGAGTCCAGAGCTGAGGTATTTGGGGATTGGAGCCTGCCCTCCTCCCTGTGCCCTGTGCTCAGCTCTGCTTCTGCCATGAGCTTTGCTCCCTGGGAACACTCAGATCCCCCATTCCCATCCAGAAGATCCCAGTGCTGAACAGTTCATGTTCATGAGCAGCTTGGATGATAATGTCTGGTATTGGAAACCTCTTGAAATCAGGTCATTGTAATATTTCTGTTTTAAATTGTCCCCATTTTGAGATGACCAAAATGAGAATTTCTCTGCACAAAAAATGCACCCTCTGGAGGCCCTGGATGCCCACAGAAGCTGTGGCTGATCCCTGGAAGTTCCACAGCCAGGGTGGAGCAGCCTGGGACAGTGGAAGGTGTCCCTGCCATGGCAGGGGTGGAACAGGATGATTTTTAAGGTCCCTCCCAACCCAAACTAGTCTGGGATTCTGCAGTGTGATCCTCTGATTTCCTAGATCTTGTCTAAAATGACAAAAATGGGTTTGTGTTAGGGTGCCAAGGTTAAAGGTTCTGAGTGCAGTGAGTGCTACTGGAGCCTTCCCTGCCCCTCTGGACAGTCCCTATCCCTCTCAGGGCATCCCTGGAAGTGACCAAGGGCACTGAGCTTGTCTTTGGCCCTGTCCTGGTTTGAAGGACAGGTATCTGCCAATAAAGGCAGAAGCTTCTCTTTGAAATGGAGAATGTAAACCCCCTCCCTACAAATTGTTATAATTTTGGAATTAAGGGGCTCTCAGGCAAAGATAGGGGAATTAGGAATAACAGTTCTTTACTAGGAAAATTAAAATTGAAATGCAGTATTACAAAGAACAATCCCAAACCCTGCCAGAGTCAGAATCCAAGCTGACACCCGTCAGTCAGTCAGGGTGGTGGCAGCAGTCCCATTCAATGGTGGCTGCATCCTCCTGCAGTGGCAGATGTGGTTCAGCTGGAGCAGTGCTCCTGGAGAAGGTGCAGTTTCCTCTGAAGGTCCAGGGATGATGTGGAAAGGTCTGGCTTTCCTCTGGAACCCAGTGGAAAGAAGGTCCCTTGGTGTCCAAAATCTCAGTTTTTCTCTGGGTAGGAAAGGCTTGGCTCCTGCCCTGGCTGGAGCATCTCCCATGGGATGATGTAATTTTATCAGTCATGCACTGGGACTCACTGGCCATGAACAGGAGATATCTCCTGGAGGGAGGATGGGCTGTGGAAAGATAAAGATGATTGCCCAGCTGGTTTAAAGGTGGTCCATTAGCAGATAATATGTGCCAGGAGATCAGGGTCACTATGCCACCCGGGTCAGCAGATGGGGACAGAATGCACATTGCTGGGCACATCAACCCAACACAGGCCCTTGGCTGGAGAGGGGGTCAGTCAAAACCTTAAATATCCATGCAGGGAATCCCTGCTCAGTGCAGGGCAAATCCCACCCAGGGACCCATCCAGGGCAGCTCTGGACAGGCTCCAGTGCTCTCTGCAGGACACCAACCCAGCCTCTTGCAAATGCCAAACCAGCTCTGGATTTCTGAGCAGACAAGGAGTTTCAGCCCTGGAAGTGCCAAGCCCTCCCTGCTCCCACTGGGGCTGAATAAACTCAGCACCCCCAGAAACACTGAATCACTTTCTTGCAGCTGCTCTGCTCCAGAGCCAAAGCAAAAGAGGCTCCCAGATCCCAAACCTCCCCTTACAGAATGCCAGCAAGATAATTTTCTTATTCCTATGAAGGAATAAGATAATATGCCAGCAAGATAATTTTCTTATTCCTATGAAGGAGCTGAAGGCAACAAAAAAAAAAAGTGTGATATCTAAAAGCTGCAGTTCAAAAATTATATATTGTGCCTTCATTTTTCTTATTTAACATTAATTCTTTCCTGTCATAGTTAGGAAAAAAATAAAATATAAAAGTTATGAAGAGATCGTTAACAAATACTTGTATTTGAGCAAGATAAAAAGCATTAGGTATTTTTTTAAATCTATGTTTCAGGTGCTTGTCTAGGTTTCCTCACACTTGCCAGGCAGGGAAAAGTTACTTATTTTCTTCCAGTTAGCAGAGACAGATGGTGAAAGACCAGGACACAGACAACAGGAGCAACAGGGCTGTTTTGGGGGGTCTCCGAGGGGCTGGGCACCCCCTGTGCCCTGGCAGGGGGAAGAGCAGTGATGGGAGCAGTGAGAATGTGGCTGAGCAAGAGCAGCTGGATTAATTCCATCCTGCCTGGTGCTCCAGGGAATTGCTCTCCCAGCTAAGTGAGAAAGGTCAGTCAGGAAGGAAGCTCCTATTTTCAGGCATATTAAACCACTTGGTGCTGGCTGGAGAATCATCACAAGTGACTGGGCAGCTTGGAAATGTTAAAGCCAATTAAAACAAGGAGAGACAAGCCCAGAGAGGAAACCTGCTGGAGCTGCAGAGGAAGAAAGCTGGGAAAAAATTACCTTTAGGAAAAGGAGAAGAATTCTTGTGATGGCCTCACATGCACACACACGTGCATCTGCTCTCACCATGGTAATGTGTAAGAACAGGGGAAAAACTGTCCTTGGCTGTTCTGCTCCCCTTCCCAGAGCACACAAACCCCATTTTTAATGGAATTTCTGGAATTCCAGTGCCAGGGGAGCTCTGCTCTGCCTTTCTGCACTGGCATCTTTAGGTTGAGGTGGAACATGTAAGAGCATTTATTTGGGGATCTCCCTCCAAATGAAGGAAAAAACCAACAAAAAACACCAAAAAAGCTGTCTGAGAGCAAAACAGCTTAGCCTGAAGCCAAGGCAGTTGAAGCATCCTAATATTCCTGAAGTTTGGTGAGACCAGCCCTGACTGATGTTCTAGAAATTGCCTAAGGAGGAGAAAGAAAGAGCAGAAAAACCCCAACCAAAACCAATGAAAAAAGCCCAGAAAGTGTGCAGAAAGCATAATTACCAGTAATTACAGTTCCAAATGTTTAAAAGACACAAAGTAAGACCAGAAGTATGGGATTGATTCAAAAACAGAAAAAATCCTGTCAAGCAATACACCAGTGATTCTTTTTTGTCTGCTCACAATTTCTGCATTTTTGCAATCCTCTTAGGACACTTAAAAAAAAAAAAAAAAAGGCATTTAAGATTTAAACTTAAATTTAAATTTTAAGCATTTAAAATGTTTAATATTTTAAATTTTTTAAAATGTTTGATGGAGAAACACGCTGGATTGTAGTTTTATTTTGTTTACAATTTGAATGTCTGCTCTCACGTGAGCATCAGTGACAAGATCAGAGTTATCAGATCCCAGCTGTCCCAGGGGCTGTGCTGTGTGATCAGGAACCAGCCTGGAAGGTGTCCCTGCCCACAACAGGGGGTTGGAATTGGAGCATCTTTAAGATTCCTTCCAACCCAAACCATTCTGTGATGCCAAAGAAACTCTGCTTTTGGCCAACTGTGCAACCAGAGCTCCTCATTTCCCACCCCCAGCTGGTGGGCAAAGCTCCTGGAGCTCCACTGCCCCAGCCTGGAAAGCCTCCAGCAGCTTGTTGGGTGTGACACACGGCTGCTCTCACTCCTCTGAGCTGCAGGTGAGAAGTTTCCCCACACCTGGAAATGTTCTTCCTCCTCAGCATCACAGCCTGAGTGAGCTTAGGGGCACCTTTGAAATTAAATCAGCACCCTGAAAGGTCAGCAAAAGGCTCCACAGACCTGTACCAGGGTGGGAGAGGGATGGAAAAGGTATATTTTTATGCTGCTAATGAACAAAACATCTTAAAGTGTAGAGCATGCTGCATTTCTAATCTAAGGAACAACTTCAAGCCATTTCCAATCAGCTGATTGTGCCACCTCTCCAGCAGCCTAAAGCTGGAAACCTCACATTAGCTGGTTTAGCTCCTGCTGGCAATTACCAGAGCCAGGTGTGAGCATCCAAGCACATCTCCATTTGGGATGTTCTGTGCTTTAATTACATCTATTTAGAGCCACATGGGCGAGTGGGGTGGAACATCTAGAGCAGAGGCCAGGGTGCTAATTGCTCCATTCCCAGGCTGCAGCATCGCTGAGAGCTGTGCACAGCAGCCTGGCATTTCCAGCTGGGGCCAAAACACAGAAATGCCTACACTTCCCGGGGCCATATGGAATCTCCCCCGCCCTCAGGCTTCCTAGAAGGTGATTTCAAAGACTCGAGAGCTGGAGGCCAGGAGAGCTGCTGCCTGACATTTGCAGTGAGACATCCTTCCAAGAAGTGTTGGATGGCAAAAAATAAAGAGTAATTCCTGCACTGTGTGCTCTGGAGAGCAAATCCCACGGGCAGGAAGCAGCACAGGGAGCTGTGGGTGACCTCGAGCCAGGGGTGGGCTGGAGGAAGGGGCTGTCAGCAGCCCAGGTGGCACAGATGCTCTCAGCTCCTGCTTCTGATGTGACACAGGAACAGCCCCACCTCCCCAGGACCTGGGCTGTGCACAGGGGCAGGGAAGGGAAGGTGTGGGAGAGGGGATGAGGACAAGAGTGAGGGACGTGGCCCAGCACAGGGTGGTGACAGCCCTGCAGGGCTTGGCTGAGCTGGTGCCTTGTGGGCAAAGCTCTGGGATGCTGTCAGCACCCACCACAGGAGTCTTCAACCCTCAAGCAGTGTGGTGCATAAAACCTACAAACTGATGGCTATGCCAGAAGAACCGAGGGAATTTCCACCATTATTTAACTACCAGGCCTGTTGGGGGCCCACAGGAAGAGGCAGCACCAACCTCACCTGCCCCATGATCACCCCAACCATCCTGCAGCAGAGCTTTGCTCTCTCTGTCACTCTAACATCCTCAGAATCTCCACATATGGAAAATTTTCCTCTTCTACCACCCTGTCCATTCCTATCTTACATCACCTGCCATGGACTGAAATACTGGAGCTGAGAAAATAAACAAGGCTCCTCTTTATTATCACATATTTTCATCATATTTGTCAGAGAAGCAAATGACTTTCCAGAGGAGTTTTATGTCAGTCCCAGGAGCTGAGGATGGTAGGACAGGATGTGTTTGCCCATCAGCACTTGGCTCCAACCTGCTAGGGACAGTCCCTGCTGGGTCCTGGGTGTGCCCAGCTCTGAGGACTCCGTGAAAAGCTCTTCCTATGAGGTTACTTTGCAACAAACCTCGCTTCTTATGTAAAGTGGAGAAATTCCCTTTGCATGAGGAATCCCCTTCCTGTACCCCCCTGCTGTCCTCTCCAAGGAGAGGAGGGTCCTGCAGGTGCCTGGGGTGGGTCTCCCTCTGAGGGGCTCTGAGGTCACTGAGGAGCCAGAATGGGAGAGGGATGCTCCTCTCTCATCAGGAGAACCTCTCAGACAGAGAAATGGGACAGAAGGCTCACAGGGATGATCAGTGTGGAGCACTAAATGTGACTCTATCCCCTGGCCCATGGAGGCCAGAGCTGTGCTCTCCCGCTTGTGACAGTGGAATTTGGGGGAGGGATGGGCATTCTGGGTTTTGGGCCACAGGCACAGCAGGGCACCTCAGGCTGCCCAAGGACTGCCAAGCCTCCTTCCAGGTGAGTGATCCCAGTACCCCAGCTCACAGCATAAGAACATCAGAGGGATTAACAAGAAAGTTTATGTGTTTCTGTTGTTGCTTTTTTAAAAAAATTCTGAAACAACTGTGAGGTTGCATCTTTGAATTACCAGTTGGTTGAATCAGGCAGTTGCAGCTGCTGTAGGACTCCAGTGATCTATCACGATACAACTGCTGTAGCCAACATCGTCTCTGAGACTGCAGCGTTTCTCTCAAAGCCAAAAAAAGGAGGGTGAGTGTGTGGGGAGTGTGTGCTGCATTTCAGAGTAGCAGAGAGATCATTTCAGATGCAGGAGCAGCAAACTGAGCAAGAAATGTTCTGTGGGATAAATTCTATTATATCAACCAAGGTTGATTATAAAAATGGGAAACGAAACCTTAGGCAATGTCTCAGAGACCATCCCATGACCACCAAATTTGTTTTGTGACCACATGTGCAAATATTTAAATGTGGTAATTAAAGTGTGATGAGGTCACTCGTGGGCTCCAGGGAATACCCAGGTCTCAGGCCAGAGGTGACCTCACATGGAGACCTCACCTGCTCATGTCACCCGCCGTTCTTTCCCATGAAGGTGACATTTGGGAATTTCTCCAGAACTCTCATGTAAATGGTGTGGTAGCACAGTCTGGCCTTGGCAGCACGTGGAGGGGTGTCGGGTACACTGGGACTTGCACTGTCCCCATGCACTCCACGCTCCTGTCTGCCACAAGCCCTTGGTGACCCAAGGGCTGTCCCTGCCTGTGGCAGATGGTCTCTTGGCTGTCACCAGGAGGCAGCTCCAAGCTGTGCGCTGTGCACAGCCCCTCTGCACCCCTGGGACAGCGCTCTGACATTTCTAACCTCTCCCTTTCCCTCCCCACAGCTGACAAAGAGGCTGACGAGTACTACATGAGGAGGAGACACCTGCCCGACCTGGCAGCCCGGGGCACGCTGCCCATCAACGTCATCAAAATGTCTCAGCAGGGCAACCACCGGGACAGGCCCCGCCGTCCCATCAGGGCCATGTCCCAGGACAGGGTGCTGTCCCCTGAGAGGATCATGCCCGAGGAGTTCAGCATGTCCTACGAGCGGATCCTCTCCGACGAGCAGCTGCTGTCAGCGGAGCGCCTGCACTCCCAGGACCCGCTGCTGTCCCCGGAGCGCTCGGCGTACCCCGAGCAGTCCATGTCCAGGGCACTGTCACACACGGATGTCTTTGTGTCAACACCCGTCTTGGATCGCTACAGGATGTCAAAAATGCACTCCCATCCCAGTGCCTCAAATAACTTGTACAATACCTTGAGTATGAACCCGACCTCGGCCAAGCGCCAAGCGTTCGCCTCGCGCCGGCACAACACGGTGGAACAGCTGCATTACATCCCCGGCCACCACCACCACTACCGCACCGCCAGCAAAACCGAGGTGACTGTCTGACACAACCCCGTGCGTTGTAGATACTCCTTAAGGACTGGGGTGGCCACAGCACCCCGTTCTGCAGTGGCCTTATAGGCCAAGATAACCTCTACTAACTCAGTGTCTGCAAAGACTTCTCTGACAGTCCCGCCCACGTTGTTTTTAAAGCCACCCCTTCATCAGCGACACAGGAAGAACTGAAGCAGCAGTCAGACACTAGTGAGGGATAACAGAGGAAATTTCCTGGTGTGCATCAGTTTCTGTCAAAGAAAGCCATAGTAATCGATGGCTCCTTCCAAGGGCTCACCTGCATTATCCCATAGTTTCCATGAATTCAGGACTTTTCAGTTGCTCCAAGGAGAAGCAGCCTGAGACAGGGAGGAGGAAATGCAGCCCCCCCATCCTGGCAGGAAGGGGCCTCGCTCTTGGTCCTCATGTTTGGTCTTTCTGTAGCAAGGAGGGAAGTTCTGGCTGCTGGGGTCAGCCCCAGGCTGCTCGACACCCGTCAGCCCCCACACATCTGTTCTTTGTCACCCTTGGAGCAAATTCAAGGGCAGATTTCCTATGGGACTGGCAGATCTAGGGACAAGAATAGCCTGGTTGAGAAATAAAGTTTTAGTTTATACTAAATATACTCATAAGATAAAAACATACTAGTGCCTACAAATCGCCTGCTCTCTCAGTGTAGGAAGTAGTGGGGTTGATGTGTTCAATAAGCACAAATATGCTGAAATGCTTGTTATACCCTTTCCTCCACTCATTCTAGTATCTTGGTGTCTCCAACATGTAAATAGGAAGGAGGAAGAGGGTTTCTCTTCCTCCAGCTTCTTGCCACTGCTGACCCTAAAGCAGCAGAGCCCGTTCAGCTCCACACTGCTGGCCTGTGCTGGGGGAGGTCCTGACCCCACCGAGACCCCACGAGGCAGGGCTGCCACGCCTGTCACCCAGCCTGGATTTCTCCCCAGAAGTTTCTTTTCCTGATAGCATTTTCCATGGCCCAGTTCCCTTGTTTCTCCTCCATTCACAGCCTAGAGCTCCATATGTAGCAAATCTTTTTCTGGCCCTTAGCAGAGGCACAAAGCTGAGGGTGTCTGTTTACCGAAAAGCAGGTCGGTAAGTTTCTGTGGTTTTCTCTCCCTGCAATGGCCTCCCAAGAAAACCTTCCAAATTCCAATTCCACTGAGTCCCAATCCTAACCATGACGACAGTTCCATTTCATGCATATAAATTATATATCCAGCATAATTATAATTAATGGGCATGTTGTATATCTGATATAATGCTAATTAGATACTGTATATTTGTAAAATCTTTAAAATATAGACTCGTGGGTCCAGAATTTGTGAGGGTTTTACCTTTGGCTTTCCAGACAGATTGGGCTTTGCTTTGGTCTTTTGTTAATATTTGGGTTTGGGTTTTCTTTTCTTTTTTTCCTCTTTCATTTGTGCTCCTACCAAATTCTGTATAATCGACTCCCACCAGAACACACTTCTGTGGCCAGGAAAGGGTCTCAGGGGGTTGGAAGGCCAGCCAGACCTGGTGCTGGAGCTGTGGGTGCTGGACACTGTCCCTGGAGTGCCCTGGAGGCCCCAGCACACACACACTCATACACACACACACACGGTGAGATGACGACTGATTCAGGCTGTGAGCGCATCCCTGTGCACTTCTCTTTGTGCCCCACATTCCCACAGTGATTCTTTTCCTGCATGGCTCTTCATTAGGCTTCACTGAACTCTGCCCTGCCCTGCTCCCTCCCCTCAGATACCTCCTGGCCTTAATGACATTCCCAGCCCTCTGTGCCAGGTCCTGTAGCAAACACTGATGGTAGGGCGTGAGCTGAGTCTCCTGCAGAGGCTTTGGTGTGGGGTAGGCAGGAGGAGCACGTCTTTACCCCAGTGGGACTTACAGGCTCAGTGGGGTGTCCAGGTGGCCTTTCTCTTTCCCAGACTGTCCTGGAGCTGGTCCTATTTCCAGAGCTTTATGCTGCCCCATCTGATGGAGACTGTTGAGAAGGACTCCATCGGTGAGAGGTTACTGGGGCTTTGTTTGACGGAAACTGAGCTGGGAGGGAACAAACAAATAACAGTCCCTGGGGTCAGATCCTGCAGCCTTGGGCAAAATCACTCTGGGCAACAACCAGAACTGTCTGTGGATCAGGGTGGCAGTTCATGGCAGGGGAGGGAGGAGGGAGAACAGGCTCACACTTCATCTCCTGCCCCCTCCCTGGATGGACACTACTCTCCCCTGACTACCTCCAAGCTCCTTGGCTCAGCCCCTGGATTTTTCTTCCCAGAAGACAATCCCTGTGAGAACAATGTCCTTGCTGACCTTCCCACAGGCCAGAGTGTGGGACTCGTGTGAAGAGCAGAGAAGCTCTGATGGCTGATGGGGAGGCAGCCCCTGCTGAGGTTCTGGGGCTCCTCCTGGCCCGAGCACAGCAGGGAGATCTGAACACTGGGGGAGAGCAGAGCCCACTGCAGAGCCTCCAGGAGCTGTGGTGGCAGAGCTGAAGAGGTGACAGTGGGAGGCCATGGGTAGGTGAACACTCCTCTCTTTCCATGTCCATAGCTGTGTGTCTCAAACTCTAATCCTCATCTCAATGTTCCATTTGTGAACTAAGAAGCTGGTGGACTATATGAAAATTTGGAAATTTATGAGTAGCCCGTGCCAATGCTGAGCTGTGCCTGGGCCATTTGACCTCTGTGTCTTCTCCTGTTCTGGATAACAAATATCACAGGCCCTCTGCTGACACGTCCTACCTGGGCAAGAATCCTCCAGAGAGATCTTAGCCTCATTTCCTTGTCTTTTTTCCACCCACTCAACTGTTTCAAGCAGATGTGTCCCACAAGGAGCTTTTTTAGGCCAAATCTCTTCAGGGACTCTGCCACCACCACAGAAAACTTTGAGCAGATTTCCTTGGGAAGGAAGCGTGCCCTGGATGCCACCTGGGCACCATGTGTTCCCGTGTGCTGGAATGGCTTGGTGGGTGGGCAGTGGCATTGCAGCACACACAGATGTCCTTAGGTCATTTTCTTCCCTTATTCCTTCTCATGAGAATTTGTCACTGGAAGAACACTTGGTCTGGGACTGAGTGCCATGACCCCAGCCTGGTCCCCAGCACTTAGCTCCCCACGGTCCTCATGTGATGGTAATGGGAATTTCCAGCTCTGTGGAGGGATCAGACCATAACGTGAAATGCTCTGAGACCCTCTCACCACTGAAACTGTGGATCAGCCAAGTGTTTTTGTTAATCTTGTTTGTCATTGTCCCGACACATGGTGTGTGATGTGCCACAGTCCAGTGTCTGCCCAGGGCGAGAGATTGCCCAGGCTGCCACTGCTCTCCTCCTGGGCAGGGTCCTGGCAGGCAGCAGCTCCAAGGGATGCTGTTCCCTGCACTGGGACCTTCCTGCTTCCCTCTCCTCATGTCTGAGTCACAACAACATCCTGCACTCAGGAGAAAAGCGGGAAGCAGCCACATTCCTCTGTACAGTAAAATAGAACCTGCCTTGATTAATCTCATACTCTGAAGAATTGATCTGTATTTCTCCACCCACAGGTGCAAACACCTGGCGAGTGTCCAGTTCCCAGAGTGCATGTGCAGGGACTGGAGGAGGGGGATGTAGAAAAGTTTATATTATTTCCTACAAGCTGATAATTGTTTGCATTCCCTGGGCAGCCACACATCCTGGATGGCTGCACTGGGTTTTTTACAGTTCTCTGTGTATGT
Organism: Erithacus rubecula; assembly: GCF_903797595.1. Classification (NCBI taxonomy): domain Eukaryota; kingdom Metazoa; phylum Chordata; class Aves; order Passeriformes; family Muscicapidae; genus Erithacus; species Erithacus rubecula. The sequence goes on from NC_136672.1 coordinate 1,506,365, forward strand.
GTATATAGATACAAATATATATATATATACATACATACTGCAAAATGCAATCAACACATTCTGACTGACCCTGTACCAACTGAAGCTTCCAAACTGTGTTGAATCATTCTTTGAAACGTGGAAAACTATTTTTAATGAATCACACACAGCACCACACGGAACAGGAACTTTGTCGCAAAAAGCCTTCTAATGCCAGAGAATCGTGTTTTAAGGAAAAAAAAATATTTTTCAATGTTTTAATGTTCCTTTTATAAATGATGATCTGTTACTTGGGGATGGGGGTGGGTGGGAAGAGACACAGACAGTTGTCCAGGAGTGAGCCCTCCTTCCCTGGCCTGGATTTAATTTCTGTCTGCTGAGCCAGGCTGGCTGCAAAACTGCTCCCAGGAACCTGAGCTTCCCACATGCCCATTTCTGTTCTACCACAAGCATTCCCACCAGGAATCTGCAGGAGCTTGGCATCAGCTTTTTGCAAGAGATATTTATTTCCTGGTAGCTGGGAAGGCATCCTCATCTTCTTCCATCACACAAAACAATCTCCATGAAACAGGGTAACTTTAATTGTGTTTGAAATACATATTCTATTTGGGATCAATTTGCCATCTTCAGCTCATGCAGAACTAGCTTGTCTCAGTTTAGTTTCAGATTTAGTGCTTCATCTGGAAGGAGGGGCTCTGCTGAAATACCTTCAGCACGAGCAGATTTTGTGTTCAGGTGTATTTCAGCTGAGTGAAAGAAGGAAAATATGTCAGGAAGGGGCTTAAATATTTTCCTAGTGAGTGTTGTTAGCAATAAGCCCGAGTTGGGGCTGCTCCTTGGGGAACAGCCTCTTCTGTGCTGTGTCCACAGGCAGCTGGGAGAAGGGACCATTCCCAGCTCTCTCAGTGGTGAGAGGTGCCCCCAACCCAAACCCCAGCTGGGAAAAGCCAACCGTGCTTCACCCGAGGGCCAGGGCAGAGCTGGATGGGGCTGTGTCAGTGTTGGTGAAAGAGATCTCTGCTCCAGCACCCCGGGGCTCACATGGCCACACCATCCCAGGAGCTCTCTCCATGCCAGGAGCTCTCCATCCTGGGAGTTCTCTCTCCATGCCAGGAGCTCTCCATCCTGGGAGTTCTCTCTCCATGCCAGGAGCTCTCTCTCCATGCCAGGAGCTCTCTCTCGCTCTCCCTCCCAGGAGCTCTCTCCATCCTGGGAGTTCTCTCCATCCCAGGAGCTCTCTCCATCCTGGGAGTTCTCTCCCTCCCAGGAGCTCTCTCCATCCTGGGAGTTCTCTCCCTCCCAGGAGCTGTCTCCATCCTGGGAGTTCTCTCCATCCCAGGAGCTCTCTCCATCCCAGGAGCTCTCTCCATCCTGGGAGTTCTCTCCATCCCAGGAGCTCTCTCCATCCTGGGAGTTCTCTCTCCATCCCAGAAGCTCTCTCTCCATGCCAAGAGCTCTCCATCCTGGGAGCTCTCTCCCCATCCCAGGAGCTCTCTCTCTGTCCCAGGATCTCTCTCTCCATCCCAGGAGCTCTCTCTCCCCCCCAGGATCTCTCTCTATCCCAGGATCTCTCTTTATCCCAGGATCTCTCTCTATCCCAGGATATCTCTCCCCCCCAGGATCTCTCTCCCCCCCCAGGATCTCTCTCCCCCCAGGATCTCTCCCCCCCCCCCCAATCTCTCTTTATCCCAGGTTTTTTCTCCATCCCAGGAGCTCTCTCTCAATCCCAGGAGCTCTCTCTCCCCCCCCAGGATCTCTCTCTATCCCAGGAGCTCTCTCTCCATCCCAGGATCTCTCTCTATCCCAGGATCTCTCCCCCCAGGATCTCTCTCCCCCCAGGATCTCTCTCTATCCCAGGATCTCTCTCTATCCCAGGATCTCTTTCCCCCCAGGATCTCTCTCTATCCCAGGATCTCTCTCCCCCCAGGATCTCTCTCCCCCCAGGATCTCTCTCCCCCCAGGATCTCTCTCTATCCCAGGATCTCTCTCTATCCCAGGATCTCTCTCCCCCCCAGGATCTCTCTCTATCCCAGGATCTCTCTCCCCCCAGGATCTCTCTCCCCCCAGGATCTCTCTCTATCCCAGGATCTCTCTCCCCCCAGGATCTCTCTCCCCCCAGGATCTCTCTCCCCCCAGGATCTCTCTCCTCCCCACCCCACTGTCGGGAGGAGCTCTTCCCCTGCCCCGCTCCTCCGCCGCTCCCGCCCGCCTGCAAACCCCTGAGACAATTTTGTAGCAAGAGTTTCTTGGCTCTGAGAAAGACACTTCTTACTGTAATATTTTTAGTTTGGGGGACAATATTTCCTAAGAGGGGGTAAGTGGATATTTTTGTGCTTTAGCCCAGTTTATGGATTCCATGTTTATTATACAGTAGTACTGAAGAGGAAGTACATTTGTATCTGTAACTTTGCACAGACTCTTGGTTAACCATTAAACAAGCTTCAAGATGAGCAGTATTTGACTGTTTTTCTCTGTATTATTCTTGTTGTTATACTTACCTGTAAAAGCACATTCTGTATGTACTGTAAACAAAAATATTATCAGTTTAGTAAAATTTAGAGTCTTAAGGATTTTTCCACTTTTGTCAGTAACAACTATTTATGGATTAAAAAATAAAGGCAATTTCAACATATAAATTGTTTCTTTTTGATATCTATTGGGGGGAAATAAAAGCCATTTTCTTGGCAGCCTTCCCAATCTTTGTAACCAGCGTTTGAAAGGTAGATATCTGTGATTCTGTGTGTAGTTAAATAGCATCTATTAAAATGAATGCTGCAAGGTCTGGAAGACTCATTATTTTTATGTATTTATTTACTGCATTTCATCATCTTGCCAGGAAAAAAGCAGGGGGAGCAGAGAGACATTAGCATTTGCTGTAAAATTTTGTCTCACAAGCCTAGAAGATTTTATTTTAAAGCTGCCCTTCCTTAAGGTTGCCTCCATAATCCATGATATTGTCTCCATCCAGAAAGCCTTGAGTTGCAAAGCTGGGACTTGTGGAATGTCCCATGGTGGTGAGGCTCCACAGGGGCTTTGCTTTTGCCCTTGGCAGTGGAGCAGACACAGGATTTTCCCCCATCCCCTTCCAGGATGTGAAAGTGCCCAGGAGGTCAGGGTGGGTCTGACTGAGCAGCCCCCCTGCCACCCCAGAGGGGTCAAACTGCATTTTCATTTCTGCCAGCTCTGAACCTGGGCTTCCCTACCACAGCTGGGAAACGTGGCAGGGATCCTTTCCTTGCCTTTTGTGAAGGAAATGGAAAATTTCATATTTCACATTGCTGGTGCTGCAGGGATCCTCCCCACTGCTGCTCTGTGTGGGGCAGAGGTTGTCACCTCTCCAGCACTCACTCCCCAAGCCCAAGCTCTGCTTTGTCCTTGCTCTGGTACTTGGGATGGTTCAGTCTGGAAAATAAAAAAGGGTCCAGGATGACCTGACTGGGGCCTTTCAGTGCCTGAGTGGAGCCAACAAGAAAGGAGAAGAGAGAATATTTACAAGGGATGGAGGGGCAGGACACAGGGGATGGCTTCACACAGACAGAGCAGGTTTGGATTGGATATTAGAAATTAATTCCTGGCTGTGAGGGTGGGCAGGGCTGGCACAGCTGTGGCTGCCCCTGGATTCCTGGCAGTGCCCAAGGCCAGGCTGGACACTGGGGCTGGAGCAGCTGGGACAGGGGGAGCTGTCCCTGCCATGGCAGGGGTGGGATGGATGATCTTTCATGTCCCCTCTAACCCAACCCAGTCTGTAATTCAACGATTCTATATCTTTCTGCTACTTCAATGCTCAGCTTTAGTAGATCAAACTTTATTAGACCAAAGAAGCTTTGAGGAGCAGCACCCACCATCATCTTCCAGGGTGGGTGCAGAGGGAATACAAGGCCCTTTTGTGGCCCTTTGGCCAAGCTTGTTCTCCTGTGTGAGCAGAGCTCAGTCAGTGAGGCACAATCAGCACTTCCTAAGGAGCTCATGAACCCAGAAGAGTTAATTAAAATGCATTTTTAAGGGAGAAGTTTCATTTTGCCTTTCAGTTCTACTCATAATGACCCAATTCTGTGTAGCACTAATAAGTGGGGATGGAGCAATAGGGAATTAGCTAATTTCTCCACTTCCCATAAAAGTTATTGAGGAGAACATCAGGATTTGTGGTGTTGAGAGCAAATGGTGACAGAGATGAAGCTGGGACTAATTCTCCCCTGAAAAGTCAGTAAATCCCACTGCTCCCAGCCCAGGTCAGCACTCAGGTGCAGAGCTCAGTGTCTGCTGAGCAGCCTTCACTCCAGCCACCCTCACTGGTGACCTCCTCAGCTCTCTGCTGGTGGCCCAAAGTGGCCCTGGGGAAGATAGGACATCCCCAGTGTCACCAGAGGGACACTCTGGTGGCTGTTCCAGGACAGGAGGAGCTCCTGGCCAGCCCCAGGCAGCTCTGGGAGGGGTGCTGGGATCCCCCCAGAGCTGTGCTTCAGCTGAGGGGGTGTCTGCAGGAGCCAGAGGCTGCACTTGAGAATCTCCAAGGTCTTTTCCAGCCTGGTTCACTCTGTGGTATGTGATCCCTGCTGCTGGGGAGATCCCACATCCCCTCCCTGGGAATGGGGCACAGGGCAGAGGGACAGGCTGAGCATCTCCCTGTGACCAGCAGGAACCTCCCTGGGGCCCAGAGGCAGCAGAGAGCAGGACCAGCTGTACCTGGAAGGATGGGAATGATGGGATGGGTGTGGAGTCACCTGAGGAGCAATAAAAATGGATTTTTGTCCATTTTCCTCAGTCACAGGTCACTCCTGCTGTCACCTGGTCACACCAGTGCTGGCACAGAGCCATTCCATTAGCAAAGCAGCAATTCCTCTGCCTGGGAAAGCTTGGGATGCTCCCACATGAAAAAAGAGAGGATTGTGCCTATTCCCTGAAAGACAGAATCCAGGAAAAAACTGCTGGGAGGCCCCAAAGGTGCTGTTGAAGTGGGAGTGGCCCCTCCATCAGTCACATCCTCCCAGCAGCTCTCCCACTCTTCCTGAGCCCCAGCAAAACACACAGGAATGTTTCCCAAACCTAAGGATTAGCTCTGCTCCCAATTGCCTTGGGAAGATGCTGGAAAATGATGAGGAAATTAAGGGCTATGGGATAATTAACACCTGCCAGTGTGGGTTTAAAAAAAGCAGGTCTTGTCAAACAAAGTCCCATCGGTTCTCCAAAGCTGTTAGAGCTGGGGCTGGCAGGATGGTGGGGGGGGGGGGGGGTGCAGTGAGTTTCACCTTTCCCACAGCACTGTGCTGCTGGATAGTCTGAGGGAGAATTTTATCACTGCTAATCCTTGAGGGAGCTGCAGCAGAGAGGACCTGGAGGAGCTCAGAGAGGAGTTTCACCCTCTGAAGGGCCACCTCAGGGTGTTTGGCAGAACAGCAATCCAGAAATATGAATGAAATTGTCACTGCTATAAGTTTCAGCAGATGCAAAGAGCAACAAAAGAGGGAAATTCTGAGTCAGGAGTGGGCTGGGTCCTTGAAGAGGAGGTGTCCTAATGCCAGCAGCTCTCTCAGACCCACAGGAACCAGAACAGAGCTGCTGGGGAGGATGTGGATGCCTGAGTGGAAAAGCATTCCAGCTCAAAGTGGAGTTGGGGAAATGCTTTTCAGTGAGATTTTTACAAAGCTCAGCATTTTAATTCAAAGTGAGATGCTGAGGTGACAGGGTCACTGCATATAAGCCCTTTCAGGGGGTGAAAAGTGTAGGATATTAAACAGCTCTTTAATCCAGGCTCAGAAGGAGCAGCTGCTGAAAGCTGGGGCCAGATGCCACGGAAAAAAAACACTGCCAAGGAGACACAGAACAGGGATGTGTCCCACTCAATAAACACTGAGTGCCTGCCAGCACTGCCTTGCTGCCACAGGATTGCCCTGAGCAGGAGCCCACCTTGCTCTGAGCTGTTTCCCATCAGAACCCAGAGCTCAGCCAGCCCTCTGTGACCTGAGCTCCCTTCACACCTGGGAGTGCTTTCTGCCCACGCAGCAGAGATTTGTGCCCACAAGGTGTTTCTCCCCCTGCAGTCACACACTTAAAGGCATTTAATAATGAATGGGGCTTGGAAGAGCTTTAAGGAGCTCCCATTCCCTGCAGAGCTGGGAGGACTTTGGAAGGAGAGACCTTGGGAAGTGACTCACGCCAGGCACAGAGTGAGTCAGGAGCACACTGGGAATTCGATGCAGTTCCCATCCTCTTTCCTTGTCCAAATGCCAGGTAGCAGCTCTTCTGTTCTGCCTCCAGCTTCAGGAAACCTTTTTAAAATTTATTTTAATTTGAGCTTCGTGGCTGTCGACAAAGCCCAGCCACTGCCAAAAGAACTTCAGCTCTGCAGTGACCAGGGGGACAGGGGACACAGCTCACAGGTCAGCTGCAGTGTGTCCCTGTCACCCAAGCAAGGCTTCTCTGCTCACCTCACTGCCTCTCCTTGCTTGGCAGAAGACAGCACGGGGTCACAAATCAGCTCAGGGCTGAATCAGGGCGTTTCAGAGGATTTAGGGTCACACTGCTGCCTCAGAGCTCCTCAGGAGCTGGGTCTGCTCTGGGGCTGTGCAGGGTTGTATGGTTAATGTGCTCAGGAGATGACCCCTCATTCTGTGGAGAATTTCTTCCCAATATCCAACCTGAACTTAATATCCAGCCTGAGGCCATTCCCTCTCCTCCTGTCCCTGTTCCCAGAGCCCGACCCCCCTGGCTGTCCCCTCCTGTCAGGGAGCTGTGCAGAGCCACAAGTTCCCCTGAGCCTCCTTTTCTCCAGGCTGAGCCCCTTTTCAGCTCCCCCAGCTGCTCCAGACCCTTCCCAGCTCTGTTCCCTTCCCTGCACACGCTCCAGCTCCTCCATGTCCTTGCTGTCATCAGGGGCACAAAGCTGACCCCAGCCCTGGAGGTGCCCAGCAGTGCCAGCACAGGGGACAGGCACTGCCCAGGTCCTTCTGCCACAGCCCAGGTGCCACTTGCTCACCTGGGCACACCTGGATTCATGTCCAGCCTCTGTCTCCAGCACTCCCAGGGTCTTTCCCAGTTTTCCAGTCCCTTTGCCCCAACCTGGGTTTGGTGTGACCCAAGGGTAGGATGAAGCCATTACTTCTCTTTCCTTCAATTTAAGGGTGAAGAGGATTTTACATTACAAACACTCAGCTGACAGCAGGCTTTGTGTCAGGCTCTGTCACCTGTTGGGTTCAATCCCTGGTGCCCAAACTGTACCTGTGCCCCCTCTGAGTGCTCTGCTGTGTCCGTGGGGCAGAGGCACATCCTGGAACCAGCAATGCTGCTGGGGACCCCCTTTATCTCACAGGCTGGGGCTTGTCTCTTCTGGGTCCAGGTCCCTGGGCTGATGCTCTGTCTGTGTCTGCAGCCCTGGCAAGGAGAACCCTGGATCCCCTCCTCCAGCTCAGCTCCATGGCCAGGCTCTGAGCCCCTGCCTGTCCCTGCCCATCCCTGCCTGTCCCTGTCCATGTCTCAGGGGTTTTCTGGGGGAGCAAATCCCAGCCATTGTTGTTCTCCCTCACTGACCAGCCTGGTATTCACAGCAGATGAGAGGCAAATTCCCAGCCCTGGTCCCGAGGGAGGATGCCTTTTCAAGTGTCCACATTTCCTGATGACTCATTTCCAGAGGCCTTTTCTGTGCCATTCATCACGGGCAGGGATGGGGCTGTGCAAAGGCAGGTTTATCTCCAGACACCCAGATGAAGGGCCCCTGTTGTCCTCATTGTACAAAGAACTGAGGCTTGGCAAGGCAAGAGCAAATGTGTTTGTGTTTTCTGAGGGCTGGATTTATGAAAGAAACAGAATTTTAGGAGATTTACCATCACACAGCACCTTTGGGCTTACAGGAAAAGCCTCAGCTGCAGCTCTGAATTAGGAGTATTGCTGGAAATGACCTTCAGCAGAGGATGGGGCTGAATCAACATCATCTTTAGTGTGTGAATATCCAGTCAGGGCATGGAGACCCAGCTGAGCTCCCAGGCAGCTGCTGCCCACCACCCCAAACAACATCAGCCAGCAGCTCTTCCCTTCTCCATGCCAAAACTGCTCCTGAGTTTGGGGTATTTGGGTCCTGAATTTGGTTCTTGAGGCAGCAGAATCCCTTCAGCAGCCAGCCCAGGGCTGCCCTGGAGGAATCTGCTTGTGCAGGGAATGAGATGGGGCCAAGACAAAAGCGAGCTGCAGTCATGGGTGGATGCTCTGGCTGCACCACTGCTCCTGTGCTGGTGCTCCCTGAATGTTTTGGGGCTATGTGTAATCACAGTTTCATTCTTTTAAATAAATACTTCTTAGGTACAATCCCAGCTTCATCTTCCAATCCTCCCCTATTTTTCTCATGTCAGCTCCCAGTTTTTCAGTTTGATGCAGAATCTTTCCTGAGAGCTGGCACTAAATGAAGTTTGGGAAACATATGGCAGAGAATCTCTGCACTCAGGAATGCCAGGATCTCACACCTGCCCCACCTGAGTTCAAAGCAGCACAGAAAGAAACTGAAGGAGCTGTAAATCCTGGGATATCACTGCTATAAAGCAGCAGCTAATTAGTGACAAAAGCCCCACACTACTCACCCAAGCACTCCTGTGCAGGAGCCATCACTCTGTTCCAAATACTGAGCACTCAATTCTGGGATCTTCTGCAAGGAACCTTCTTGTTAAAGCAGCCACCTTTGATATGGGGCTGCTCTGCTCCACCTCCTTTGAAGCCCATTATAAACATTAAGATTAATTCAGGACCCTTTAGATCCCTGACTGAAGTTCTCCAACAGGAAAAACCTCAGGCAGGAGGGCTGGTGTTAACCTGTGGTGCTGTGCTCAGGTCAGGGCAGGAGGCAACTTCCCTCCTGTATTCATTCCTCTGTACAGTACAACCAAGAAATGAAGGAAATTAAGTTCTCTCCAAGTTTTAGATGTGTCCTTTGGGGAGTGTAGAGGGAGGCAGGAGAACCAGCTCAAGGAATGGCTTGCCTAGAACAGAGGGATTTTCAGTGGAACCCCTTGCCTGGTCTGTGGAAAAGGGTGTGTGAAGATTTATATCCCATATTTGTGACATGGGCTAGGACAGCAGCTCAGGAGAGAACTCCAACTGTTCTCTCACTCACAAGCCTTTCTTTTTGTATTTTAAGCAGGTTTTGGACCAATCAGTATTGTTTTTACTCGAGTGGAACTGATCTTTAGACCACCTAAAGATGCCAACAGAAACACCTTGCAGTGCACCTGGAGTGGATTTCCTGATGGTGTGCATGGCTGAAAGCCCTGCTGAGCTCACCCACACTCACCCTCACCTGTGCCTGCAGGGTTAATGACAGGATGCTGGCCTGGATTTGCTGCTCAAATATTCATTAGCAGCTCCCCAGACACCTCCAGGCAGCGTTCCTGCAGGGATTTGTCCCAAAGGCTGTGATTTTGGACAGGCACAGGGGCTGTGAAGCTGTTCAGACCCTCTGCTCTGCTCTCAGCTCTGCCCCTTGGAGCTTGGGCAGGCACAGCTCTCCCCTGCAGCCAGGGCACTTCTGTGTCCCTGTACAGATATACACTATGGGACATTACATACAGGTAAATAATTATAAAATAAAAGCTTTGTCCCCCTTGTGAAATCATGGCTCAGGCTTGCTACTTCAGCTAAGTACAGCTAACAGCTGGCCTGGCAAGCTCCCCTGAGAAAAGAATTTGCACCTGTAAAAATAAAGACTTCTACCCTGTAAAACACCTTCTCTTCAGGAGACAAGAATGTAAACATTGTTAGAGAGCAGAGATTTTGACAGACACGTACACTAGCAGCCAATGAAGATACCAACCAATTAAACAGGATGCCTTTAGAAAACCACATCAATATGAGCTGTGAAGAATAAAGATTGGCTATTGTGCAAGAAGAAAAGGTGTCTTGTCCATCTCTGCAGTGACAGGGGGACACCACAGATGTTCCTCATCTGCACTGTCACAGGGCAGGGACTGGAGGGGAAGGGACACACCTGACCATGTCCAGGTCCTGCCTCTCCCTCAGGCACAAGCAGAATTCACAGGAAATTTTGCCTTTTGAGCAGGAGGGGTTTCAATATTCCTTGCTGAAGATGAGCTCCCAGCTCGTGTTTGCCAATTCTTCTCCTCTGCAGCCCTGGAGGATCCACAGAAATTCCTTCTTTGCATAGGCTGAGAAGCACAAGAATGAGGAGGAAAATCTGAGAGGAGGAATTCTTAACTGAGGAGGGCAGGCTGCTTGTCCCTCAGCCTGCAGGGCCACTGATGTCCCCTGCCACACCCCAAAAGCCACTGTCTATCTGTGGCAGCCACCGTGCAGTGACCAGTGGCCAGCACAGGGTCCCAGCTGGTCTCTCCTCTGTGCCCACCCCCAGCTGGAGCTGGAGCACCAAACCAGTCACTGGTGCTGCAAGAAGGTGGAAGCTGTTCAGCCCAGGAGAGACAATGTCCCAGTGCTGGTTCTGTGTCACTCTGAGCTGACCCTTCCTGCAGGTGGCCAGGCCACAGCAGGAGCTGCCACTGAGGCAGGGCTGGCTCAGGCTGGGTGTCTGAGCTCTGCCTGCCACCACTGAGTCCAGAATAATTGCTCTGAGTGGGAGCAGAGAGCGTGTTAGTGCTCATTAGAGACAAATTGTGCTGCCTGCTGTGAGCAAAATAAAGAGGCATTTACCCAGGCTGGCTGGGAGCTGTGTTTGCACAGAAACATCCCCTCCATGGGGCTGGAGAGCTGCTGCCAGCAGAGCCCCCAGGGTGGAGGGGGTAATGAGGACTGCCTGGGATTTGGGTGATGATGGGGTGGTCTCCCTGCATGCAGAACTGGCTTTAAATACAGCCAGCCAACCCTGATGGAAAAGCTTTACCACCAGGGACTCTGGCTTGGGTTTGGGCTAATCCTGCACGACCACAGCCTCCTCAGGCTGTTCCCATGCTGAATCAGCTCACTGCAGTGAGGTCAATATTACCTGTTGCAGTAATAAGCAGCCAAGACTCAGTTTCTTCATGAAGAAAAAGCCAATTTTTTTATTGCATGGGTCATATTTTATAGGATTATCAGGAGGCACCGTGTTAGATCTAATTGGCTGACAATACACTGGCACTCAGTTTGTTGGTTGGTAAATGGCATTTTGCATGTCTGTCAAATGTCTCTATTCCTGGATTGTTTACATATCTTCTTCATGATTCTCATGGGACAGATTTCTTGTTTTTTACAGGTGCAGACTGTTTTTCTTTGCAAGTGCTAACTGCTTCTCATTTCTCAAATTCTTCCTTATGGGAACTTACAGGCCAGCTGGTAATTCAGCAGAGCAAAGCCTGATTTTATAAAGCCTTTCTTTATAAAATCTCTACCTGTATGCAACAATCACCCTCCAGGCTGGGCTGCTCCCAGAGCACAACCAGCTCAGTGCCACCTTGGTGCCCAAGCCAAGAAAACACCAGATCCTTGCTGTGGGCAGGAGAACACCAGATCCTTGCTGTGGGTGCAGAGGGAGAGCTCCAGCAGCAGCAATCTCTCCATCTCCCCCAGCCAGGCCAGGCTGTGGCTCACCTGCTGCCCCCCTTCCTGGCCCACTCTGAGCACTAATTCATGGTTTTCACCCACCTCTGTTATGTTTGAAGGTATTTTTTCAGCCTGGTAGCAGCTAATTGAAGAGATCAAAGAGTTCAAGGAATGGATTTAGTCAAATGTTGGATTATCTGATTAATTGCTTTCCCCTGCACGTATTTTTCCCAAGGTAAATTCAAGTTAGCACCTGTTGAAGAGCCTATTACTCACTGTCTGGGCTCTGGTGCATTGGAATTCAAAGGTTTTCTGTGCTGGATCCAAAGGCTCTCCATGTAAAACAGGACAATTTCTCATTGTCTCAGCTGGCAGCCACCTCCTTGCTTTGCAATTAAAAAAAACACTTCATGGCCAAAACCCACAGCCAGCACAGCCAGATGTGTCCCCAAGCCTGCACAGCCTGCCCTGCCCTGCAGGACATGGTGGCTGCACCTTCCCATCAGCTGCAGTGGGCTCTGTGGGGTCTCAGAGCAGCCCTGCCCTCAGAGGGGCTCTTTGGGACAGAGCAGCCCTAAAGCAGCTGCTGAAGGGATTTGGCAGGGGATGCTCAGGCACTGGAGATGGTGTGGGAATGGTCACATCTCCCCTGGCTGTGCTGACACAGGACACAACCCCAGGTGCAGGACACCTGGGCACAGCTGAAGTTGTCCCCAGATGAAGTGGATGAAGACAAGTTTTTCTTCTGGGTAATTTATCCCAACTATGAATCACATTTCCAGGAGCACTCCAAAGCCCAGCTGCTCTGAGGCTCCTTTTAGAAGGAGCCCATCCCATGTGAATTGTTTGAGGGCATGGTGGTCCCCAAAGGAGGACAAAACCATGGGGAAGGTATTTTGTGCCCTTCTCTCTGCTCTCCTTGCAGAGCCACATCCCTGCCCAGGGAGGGTCCAGTCAGTCCCCTGAAGGGAGCAGGACAGGGAGGGATGGTCCAAACTGCCCCCTGTCCTGTGTCTGCCCCTGCAGCACAGCAGGGGTGGGCTGGGCTGGGCTGGGCTGAGCTGGGCTGGCCTGAACTGAACTGGGCTGAGCTGGGTTGGGCTGAACTGGGTCGGGCTGGGCTGGGCTGGGCTAAACTGAGCTGAGCTGAGCTGACCTGAGCTGAGCTAAACTAAACTAAACTAAACTAAACTAAACTAAACTAAACTAAACTAGGCTGGGCTGAGGAGAGCCGCGCTGTGAACAGCAGGTCAGTGGGCACTGCAGGGGTTTGCAGGGGGCTGTTTGGGTGCTCTGGGGGTGGTGACTCCTCTGCCCTGCTGCAATAATAAACAGATGGGGCTCAGTTTCTTCATGCAGGAAAAGTTAATTTTTATTTATACGACTCATTTTTATTGTATTTTCACAGACTTCATGTGCAACTCTAATTGGCTAGTAGGTTTTTTACTACTTAATTCATTGGTTAAAAGATGTTTTGTGTGTATGTTCTAAGACTCTCTTTCACTTAGGTATTATGTTTTCCTTTGTGGATTCTCATGGGTGAGCTCTATTTTTTCTGCAGGTACAAACTTATTTTTCTCTCCAATAATAGATTGTTGTGTTAACTGACTTTTCATTCTTTGATTCTTTATTCTGGGAACTTACAGGCTAGCTGGTAATTCATTAGAGCAAGGCCTGATTTCATAAGGCTTTTCTTTTATAATAGTTCTGAATGTGACCCTGTCCCACTGAGGATGGCAGTGACAACCTCGGGGAGCTGTGGGACAACTGCTCTGCAAGGAGAGGGGTAACAGCACCTGGGGCAAACCCAGAGCAGCTGCTCTTCAAGGTGCTGAGCACAGACAAGACCCAGTTTCCATCTCAGACAGGTTCTTCCTGTTTCCCTGTGCTCCCTGGTGCTCCTGACACAGCCCTGAGCACAGCTGATCCCAAGGTGCCAGCACTGGATTTAGGGGTCACAGCTCAATGTGACTCAGCAGGGAGGAAGCCAATTCTGGCCTGAGATGTTCCAGGAGAGGAGAGGCCCAGGGCAGGGAGGTGACTCCAGCCCCTGGGGATGAGGGCTGAGGCCATCCACACACATTAGAGGGATGATAAAAAGGGAGCCAGTGCAGAAAAGAGCCATAAAAATGATTTGAGGGTGGAAGAGAACACTTTGAAGTGAAGGATTTAAAACCTCAACCTGTTTAGCTAATTGAGGAGACACTTGAAAGACAATGTGCTCACAACACAGAGCAGCTTAATGTGGAAAAACACCAAGTTCTGAAAGGCTCCTCAATAAACAGGGAAAAGCAACAGGAGAGCCAAAGCCAGGCATATTCAGAGTGGGGAAAAATGGGCAGATATTTCCCAGGAAGGATGATACAGGAACAAGCACCCATAGAACTAATAAACTCTCCCACTCTTAATTATTTAAAGGTGTCTCTTTTGTATAAGTTATGTCCTTGGTCCAGCAAGGTTCATCCACCACTGTGCTCCCTGGAGCAGCTCCAGAGCTCTGCCAGAGCATCCTCAGCTCCTCAGCAGCCCTTGCAGAGAGAGATGTTCGTGCTTCAGCTCCAGCTGACCCCACATGCTCCTCACACCTTCTCGTGGCCACTCTTTCCAAGGGGAGGTTGATTTCTGTGGGATCTAAAACACTGGGCAACCAAGTGCAGCAAGGACCTGGGGAAACACCAAAATCCTCCCTGGGGCTTTCCACCAGATCTGCCCCATTTTCTGGCAGCTCTGCCAGCACACATCCTGCTCCTTCCCAGGACAAATGGGCCTTTGGAAGATCTCTCTGTGGGCTGCCCTTTTCCTCGTGCCTTGCTGACCCACCTCCCTGAAACCCAGATTCTGCTGCTGCAGGTTTAACAAACAGGGCGATTTTCCAGCGAGGTTGAAAGCATTTGCTTGCTGCCTTGTTTGAAGATGGATGTGGGCAGTGGAATGCCTCAGGCTGTTCTCTTTTCCAGGGAAGAACTGGATGCATCTTGATTTCCCAGTGCAACCATTTTGGTTGCCATGATGTCTTGGAGAGCATACATTATTAAAATAATTACGAATATTTCTTACGCGTGCACCATGTGTAACACAACGGAGAGCTGGGAGGGTTCAGCCTGGATTTGAGGATGGGGCCACAAGGAATGTTTGGAGGAGCCCTTGTGCTTGTCATGCTGTGATCAGCTCATCACAAGGGCAGGGATGAACCAGCAAAGGTGATGGCCAGCCTGGGGGGAAGCTCGCACTCACAGCAATCTCAGCCTATTCTTTAGACACAGCTTAACATTAAACCAGACAAAGCACTGTGTGCTCCTGGAGGGAGAAGGGATGGCTCCTGACAAAGCACTTCTTCACTCTCATCCTCTGGCAGTGCTAATAGAGGTGTTTTATGTTGATCTGCATCAATTGCTCCATCCTCCTGGCACTGCTCCCAGATGCAGAGGTCATCTGAAGTGGAGGAGATCCCAGCTGGCAGTCCAAAGTCTCATTAATTTGCAGAGATGGTGCTTGTCGCTGCCCCCTCACCAAGCACTGAGGCTGACCCTTGGCTCTGGCACGTGCCACTTGTCCCTGTCCCTCCTGTCCCTCCTGTCCCCAGCTCAGCCTGGCTCAGCTGCTGGCCCTCACTCAGCCCAGATGTTCCTACAACAAACAAGCTGGGGACAAATGGCTCCCAGGAGGGGACAGGTGAGGAAACGGGCCTGATGATGCAGGCAGGGACAGGAGCACAGGCTATGGGCAGGCAAAGCTGGCAGCTGGGCTTGCTGAGCACAGGCCAGGCTGGCTCCTCTGTGACCTCTGAGAGGAGCCACATGTGGTTCCTCTAATTAGCCCTGATGCCTTAACTTTTACATTTCATATTCCCAGACTGTGCACTGCATTGGTGTGTGACTCTGAACTCCATCCAAAGTGTCCCAAGTTCTCCTCCCAGCTCAGGCACACAAAACAATCCTTTTCCAGCCCCACAACCAAGGACACGCTGCAGCTTCAGCCCCAAAAAATGCAACCAGCAGCCAATGGAGGGATGTGGGAGGATGGGAGTGCAGGAGCTGCAGCTGGGATTGGACAGTGAAGCCAAGATGGAAATGGAGCCAAAGTGATGCAAGTGTGAGAACTCATGACTGGGATCCATCTTGGGCCCATCTTGGGCGGAGCCACGGCCGGGCCCTGGCACTGCCCAAGGGGAATCCTTTGGAGCCTTGGGATGAATCCCTGCTGGATTCCTGTGGCACTGCCCAAGGGGAATCCTTTGGAGCCTTGGGATGAATCCCTGCTGGATTCCTGTGGCACTGCCCAGCCTCTGCCCCAGGGAGCCTCTCCAGGCAGCAGCCCCCAAAGGCCTTTGCCTGGGCTGAGCACTGAGAGAAGCACTCTCAGCCCCAAAAGCTGTCTCTGGGTGGAGTTTGTCTCTGGAAGTTGCCCTGCAATGATGACTTCTCTCAAATTCAATCTCTCAGCTCTCCCTGTGCCTGCAGGTGTGGGGAGCTCTCAGCTCTGCTCTGAGCCATTACCTGAACACAGCACAGCAGCCCTGGAGCAGGGCTGGGCTCTCAGGAATCCTCCAAACCAAGATAACTCCCAGCTCACTGCTGAGCTCTGAACTTCCTAGCTGTGCCAGGTGGGTGTGCTGGCAGCAGCAGTCAGATCCCCTTCCCCTGAGCCACAATCCCTGACTGAGCCCTTCCTTCCAGCACCTGTCAGCAGCCATCCCCACCCACTCCCAAAGGGAAGTTTTATTTCCTTTATAATTTTGTATATTTTATTTATAATTAGTGGTGCATTATGAGAAGAAATGTCTCCCCTGGACTAAGCTCATTATTCAGTTACCTTTTTCAGCCCAGCCTGGAATTACATCTTTTGTTTGTTTGACAAGACCCAAGTCCTACAAAGCCTCAAAGTCTGGCTGCAATTGCCTTGCTGTTCTTTAATCCAGCATTAGAGATTCCACGTGGCCTTTCATTCATGTTCTCCTCATCCAGTCTGGCCAGCCCTTGTGGCCTTTCCATCTGGGGGCTTTGGAAATTCCCAGGTGTTCAAGGGGGCGTTGGGAATTCTCAGGGATTCAAGGGGATCTCTCTGGAGCCATGGCCACACCAGCATTGAGCCCAGGGGTGCCAACACCTGGTGTGGCTGCAGAGGGAGGGGTTCATTCCCCTGCTTTAGGAATCAGAGGAAAATATCTCCCAACAGGCAAAGTCCACCTCAGAACCACCAGCCTCTGCTGTCCAGTGTCCAAAGCAGGGATTAGAGCTGAGCCCACGGTGGGACCTGACCCACTGGGAAGGAATCCTAGGACTGTCATTTTCCTGTTACAGGCTCTCTTCCACTGTTCTCAGCTCCCCTTAGCAGTTTCCCACATCTTACAGCTCTGCTTTGTGAAGAATTCTTTTTTTTTCTCCCCTTTGCAGTTGTTCTCCATTCAATTTTATTTGCAGTTGTTAACACCATCCACCCTCCAGGCTTTTTGTCAGAACTGCCTCTCTGCTTGTGGCTTTTTTCCCAATACCTTTCTTTAGAAAATGTTTCAATTTTGCTCATTTTCGATTCCCCCTCTACAATTTTCTGTTCCTAATTATCATTAACTTGGAGAACTTGCTCCTTTTGAAGAGCAGATAATTAATTTCCAGGGCTGATATCTTTCTCCACTGTAATCAGATCCACATCCTCATTCCCTCGTGCCCTGTGTGCTGCCTTTTTGTGCTGGGTAGTGAGGGCTGATCTCATGAGGCTCTCAGCTCCCAGATTGTGGCCCCCAGCACATCTCCTGGCCCTGATGCTGTGCCAGCTCCTCTCCTCTCCTCTCCTCTCCTCTCCTCTCCTCTCCTCTCCTCTCCTCTCCTCTCCTCTCCTCTCCTCTCCTCTCCTCTCCTCTCCTCTCCTCTCCTCTCCTCTCCTCTCCTCTCCTCTCCTCTCCTCTCCTCTCCTCTCCTCTCCTCTCCTCTCCTCTCCTCTCCTCTCCTCTCCTCTCCTCTCCTCTCCTCTCCTCTCCTCCTCTCCTCTCCCTCTCCTCTCCTCTCCTCTCCTCTCCTCTCCTCTCCTCTCCTCTCCTCTCCTCTCCTCTCCTCTCCTCTCCTCTCCTCTCCTCTCCTCTCCTCTCCTCTCCTCTCCTCTCCTCTCCTCTCCTCTCCTCTCCTCTCCCCTCCCCTCCCCTCCCCTCCCCTCCCCTCCCCTCCCCTCCCCTCCCCTCCCAATTTTCATTCCAAATGGAAGGAAAACATCAACAAGAAGCTCATTTATGGGTGAGGAGTTGATAGATCTCAAGCTCTCAGTGTGATCCATGGGCCAGACTCAAGGTGGATTTGATGATCTCAGAGGTTCCCCACCTTTGTAATTCTCTGATCCTTTGAATGGATCCAAAGCAGCCACAGGTTTCTCATCCCACTGTCAGAGTGGGTAAAGGAACCACAGAGGGAATGTCCCCAGAAATGAGCCTGGAACCATCCCAGCCCTGAGCCTCAGGGGTCCCCAGCTCCTCCAAAAGCTGAGATGTGCATGCAAGCTCTCCCCTTCTTCCTCAGCCCCTCACTCTGCCCAGGGCAGCCCAGGGGGAGCAGGGAGGGTGGCACAGCTGGGACAGGCAAAGCCTGGGGACACCTGGAGGATTTGGCCTCAGGCTGGGCCAGGGCAGGCTCAGGATGGACACCAGCAGGAATTTCCCCATGAGAAGGGAGGTCAGGAATTGGCAGGGGCTGCCCAGGGAGGTTTGGAGTGCCCATTCCTGGAGGTGCCCAAGGAATTGCTAGATGTGACACTCAGAGCTCAAGTGGGGATCAGCACAGGGTGGACTTGATGTTCTTTGAGATCTTTTCCAGCCTCAGGCATTCTGTAATTCTGAAAATGCCCTGAATGTGCCAGGGTCTCTAAGGCTGCTGACCCAGACAAAATTTCCCTCATGGACATGAGCAACTTGTCCTTGTCCTTTCATCAAACCTCCCACAGCCCTGCAAACACTCTGTTCCAAAGGAGCATTTTCCACAGTGAGGCAGGTGCACTGAGCCAGCCCTGCCCAGGAACCAGAGGGCTCAGGCACTGAGGCTGTCACAGCTCCCAGCTCCCAGTGGGTTCTCAGGAACACTGAACCAAAATACCAAATTCAGGGTTTCACCTCCTGGCTACTGGCACTAATCAAAATGAAAGTTTTAGGCGTTTTCTAGAAGTGAACCTGAAAATTTTCACACATAAGTGGGTTTTGAGGCCTTTAGACAAGGTATTGCCAGCCTCAGATCACCCTCCCCACTAACAGCAGCACCAGCACTTCAATTAGAGGGGCTGCTTGTAACTCCAGGAACGTCTTGTGCAGCCTAAAAGCTTTTTAAATGAGGCTCACAGCCACGAACAAGGTAAACACATTTGTAGATTTGTTTGGGCAATTACAGTAATTTAAAAAACAATGCATAATAACAGACATGAATCTAATAAGCCATTGCTAATTAAATGTATAAATGCCACGTTATAAAAGGAACACATCTTGCTGATATGTTACAGCTACTTTGGTGCTGTAAACTTGAGCAGTGACATGGGCAGAATTTGCATCCCTGGGCATTGCCAGTACCCAGGAATAGCTGCAATTAATTTGCCCCAGTGGAGCCAATCTCCTGCCCTGCCACCAGGCTCCCCTTTCTGTGCCTGCTCCTCTTTTTCCTTTGCTCTGGGAGATCAGTTGCAGTGAAATGGAGCTGGTTAACTCCCACATTTGGGACACCACTACAAAGCATTTGTGAAGATTCTACTCTGAACTGTGCTCTTCTGCCAATTATAATTTAACATTCCCAGGCTGTGGAAAAGCCATTTCTCTGTCCTGGGAGAGTTCAGTCAATTTTACCTGACATTAAGTGTTCAATAGCACAATTTCCCTTCTCTTGCTTTCATCTCTTTGGAAAATGTCACCAAACTGGAGTTAACCAATTGACCACAGACCTTTGGAGGAGTCAGGCCCAAAGCAGCCCTAGGGCTGCAGAGAAATGCTGAGAGCCAGGCTGGGATCTCCTGGGCACCCAGAAACATCAACCTGATTGCTGAAAACCTTGTTTGCCCAGCTGGGCCTGTCCTGGGGGTGCTGAGGGGAGGGTTGGGGCTCAGCAGGCCTGGGGAGCTCAGTGGTGAGGCTGGGTGAAGGAGAGGAGTTGGGATGGAGGGGGCTGTAGGGCAGAGAGCACCTCAGGGGTGGGAATGGACAATGGGACAATGGGACAATGGGACAATGGGACAATGGCCTCGTGAGACTTGTCCCAGGGTGGCAAAGTCCCTTCCCAGGGTCTCCAGCTTTATGTCAAAGTGAGCAGCCACATGTTCCCTGTTGTCAAACTATCTGAAAATCACAGAATCCTAGGAGGGTTTGGGTTGGAAGGGACCTTTAAGTCCATCCCACCCCTGCCATGGGACACCTCCCACTGTCCCAGCTGCTCCAGCCCCAGTGTCCAGCCTGGCCTTGGGCACTGCCAGGGATTCAGGGGCAGCCACAGCTGCTCTGGGCACCCTGTGCCAGGGCTGCCCAACCTGCCAGGGGACAATTCCTGCCCAATATCCCACCCAGCCCTGCCCTGTGTCAGTCTGAAGCCATTCCCTGGGTCCTGTCCCTCCAGCCCTTGGGAATTGTCTCTCTCCATGTTTCCTGCAGCTCCTTCAGGCCCTGCAAGGTCACACTGAGCTCAGCCCAAAGCTTCTCCTGTGCAGGTGAACAATCCCAGCTGTGCCAGCCTTTCCTCCCAGCAGAGCTGCTCCATCCTCTGCCCATCCTGAGCCTCCTCTGGATCTCTCCAGCAGCTCCAGGTCCCTGCTGTGCTGGGATCCTCCAGCCCAGCCCAGGAGAGCAGAGGAAGGTGCACATGGCAGTGCTGAGTGGGCAGCTGTCTCCAAGAGCTCATGGGCAAAAAACGTTGACCTTTGACTAATGAAAAGCCTGTCCAGCTGGATTTAATTGCCTGGTTTGGGCAGATATGGCTTGAAAATCTCATCCTGTCAGATTTTTTTCCACCCCCTAAAGCATCAAATTATTCACTGTCCTCTTGTAGCATTTTGCAGCCAACTCTTTCCTGTGATGATTTTCAAAGGATGAAGAATGAGCACCCTGGTGACATTTCTAGTATCTATAAATATCTCCCCACTACCCTGCCTGCCCAACTGGTGAATTATGCAGGGAGATATATATATAATAAAACAATCAGATCCATTTTGTTGTCAACAGACCATTCTTCTTCAGCTGACAGGAGAACAGCTCAGGCTGTGGCTCTGAAAGAGCAGGCAGAGCCTGGGGACTTCCTGAGGGCAACACTGAGCAGAGAGAGGCTCTGGTATGCTGGGAAAAGGAGGAAAGGTTTTAAAAGAGAAGAAGAATGAAGTTTAGGACAGTAGAAGTCTCCAGAATGGCAGGAAATCCCACATCCAGAGCACTGAGAATCACATGGAATCACAAACAGCATCACTGAGGTTGGAAAAGATCTCAAAGACCATCCAGTCCAAGCTGTGCCCCATGCCCACCTTGTCCCCAGCCCAGAGCCCTGAGTGCCAATCCAGGAATTCTCTGGACACCCCCAAGGATGGGCACTCCAACCCTCCCTGGACATTTCCAGTTCCTGAGCTCCCTTTCCATGGGGAAATTCCTGCTGCTGCCCACCCTGAGCTCCCCTGCCCAGCCTGAGGCTGTTCCCTCTCCTCCTGTCCCTGTCCCTGTTCCCAGAGCCCGACCCCCCCGACTGTCCCCTCCTGTCAGGGAGCTGTGCAGAGCCACAAGGTCCCTTCTGGTAAAAGAAGCCTTGAATACATCCCAGTGAAGGACTAATCCAGCATGATGGATTATCTGGAGCACTGTGAACTTACTTCTGGTCCTTCTCTTTTGTGTTTAATTTTGCAATGCTCTCTTTATGCATCTAAACCTCCTGCATGCTGAAATACACAGAGAATTTAATGTGCCCAACTTTGCAAAGCTATGGGAAGTGACCAGTTTACATTTCATATCTAATTGGTAGGTTTTAATTTAAATTGGGAGGGATTTAATTTAATAGCAAAGCTTTCCCCAGCTAACAGACTTCTTCTAGCAGGTGCTCATTATGTGGGATACTCTACAGACTCTGTTACCTCATTTATGGGTTAGAGGCAATTTTAAAAAGCCAGCTTAAGACAGCTCTCTCCCATCCATTAGATATTTGCAGATGTCTTTTGCTAAGCCATAACTACCCCCTTCATCATTAATTTTTTTTGGAGCTGTGCCTTGGAGACAGTGCCTAGCAATTAAACAAAGTTCTTACCAGAGAGTTTTCCCTCCTTACCTTCATCCAGAAGTTTCTCATTCTCCAGGAGTGCAAGGACAAGGATTTTGGATGTTCTCATCCTGCAGGAAGAGAGCTGCTGTGCTGCTCAGGGGGTCTCCTGAGCCCCTCACCCTCTTGGCTGACTCTCAGTGGCAGCAAAGCTGATCCCCTGGACTGGCAGAGAGCTCAGCATGTGCCAAAGCCACCCTAAAACCACTCAGTCTGGGATGAGGCTCTGAGGAAGCAAACACACCCACAGAAATGCTGTCCTGCTTTGACCCCAGAGCACCAATCCCCCCATGCCCTCAGCTCCCTCCCTCCCAGGGTAAAATGTGAAATCTCCTGGGCTGAGCTAAAGGCAGCTTGATAGGCAAAGCCATGAGGGATTGGTGCTTCCAGGTGCTGCAAGGCATGAGCAGGACAGAGCTGATGGGACAGGGACTGCAACACTGCTGCTTCCTGGATTTCTGTCTGCTAGGAGATTCCAGTCCCAATGCCACCATGTGAACATCTGGAGCACCACTGGCTGGTGATTTGGTGATTCTCCCCCTTTCCCAGCTTGTGCTGAGCCCCTGAGCCTGTTCAGGGCCAGAGCTGGCAAGTGGGGACCTCTCCAGACAAGTGGGGCTTGTTGAGGTGCTCCTTCACTTTGGGGCTTTATCCAGGTGGGAGGGTTTGTAGTGTCCCCAAAGGAGGGATCCAAATGAGATTATACCCTGGCACTGGGTCAGGGTGGGAGGTTTGGGGGGTGCTCATCAGGGCTGATACCACTGAGCCAAGCCCTCTGCACCCCTGGCACCTTCCCCTGCCTCCTGCCAGGCTCCCTGGGACCTGTCACCAGCTCAGAGGTGACAACCCAACTGTGGTGGGTGAGGAGAGGAACAGAAAATGTTACACAGAGGCAGGGCCTGTGTGAGCCCCCAAGGACAGGGAGCTTTCCCAGGAAAAGCCCCATGTCCCCAGGAGTCAGTCCAGCCCCTGCCACTCCAGCTCCGTGTGCCCTGTGTGACTGTCACTGACACACGGCCACCCTGCCACCCCTCCCTGCTCCCTGCTCCAGGCACTTCCCTTCCCACTGCTCTCCCATCCCAGAATTAACCTCCCAGTGACCCCCCACAGGTGTGTTCCACCTGACCCTTGTGCTCTCCTCACCAGGAGTAAACGTGCAGCTTCCAGAGACTGTTCCAGGAACAATTACTTTTATTAGTAAGTATCTATCATCACAACACATTCCTCCTAAATTATCCCTGTGCTATACTTTCACTACTGATTCCATTAAGCACATTGGATATTAACACCATTTTCAATGTTTCTAAGATTTACAGCAGTGTTAGCAAGACACAACTTATAACCACAACATCTGCTCACCCCCCAGCTCCCAACATTACACACACGACAAAGGAACACTCAGGGAGGGAAAAGAATAAATTCTGGAGAATTTCACAAGCCACTACTTTGGATCATGAAGAGAAATAAAAATTAGATTTAAGTTCTGCACTCTCTGGGTGTGGTACATCAGCTCTGGGCTGGGATCCTGCAGTGCAGGAATGCAGGAATTGCAGGATATTGATTTACGGCAGCCATGAAGCTGGGCTGTGTCACCTCGGGGACCTTGCTCAGGTCACAGCCCCAGGACACAGACACAGCCCTGCCCACACAACCTGGGAGTCCATCAGAGAGATGGAACCTGGGCTATGTGAGAGTCTCAGGAACGCGTGGAGGGTTTTTCTGAGACTCAGGAGCTCTGCATAGGCTGGCTGTTACAGTTTATTGTGAGGGCATGGGTAGAGAAAGTCCTGCCAAGGGCTGCCAGCCACAGCCAGGAGCGGGACAGGGAGAGGGTAAGGGGGAAAGGAGAGACAAGAGCAAGAGGGAGAAGCAAGCAAGAGAGAAGCAGGAGGAGGGTGAGGGGTAAGGACAAAGAGGGTAAGAGAAAGAAGGGAGAGGGGAAAGAAAGAGAGCAAGGGAGAGCAGCAAGAGTAAGAGAAAGACAGCAAGACAGTGATTTCCCATTTACAATACAATCAATCTTCTTCTATGATGAATATTCTACCCTCCACTAACCAATCTAATACAAGATACAAATTCTATAACATTTACATACAGCCTATAAGAATCTTTGTATTACCATAATGTGTTATACTTTAAACTCTAGAAACTAGTCTTTGGACCCTGGTAAGGTCTCTTCTTGACCTTTGGACCAGCTTTGCACCAGGACATGTTGTTCCATCAAGAGGAGATGACTGTCAGCTAGCCATCCTATTGTCTTCTAGTTATTTAGTAGCTGAGGCTTGGTGTCTCCAAAGTGGCTTTCATTTCAACCTCACTCTCAGAATCTATACATTCATATTTGTAAGGTTTCACCATTTCATCCTCTCCAACAGGGCTAATCTCAGCATTCAATTGCTCAGACTGTGTGACAAAGGCATTGTGAGGGATCTGCAGAGCAGGGCCGTGCTGGTGCCTTAGATCTGCAGCAGCAAGGCCACACCAGCCAGAACCCACTTGGAAGGGTTTTCCTTCGTTTTGAGGTTCAAAGTCCACACGTAGGTTGGGCCTCTCTGGCGTGTTCTGTAGAGAGGGCAGGGGTAGAGAGCCCTGGAGTCCTGCTTGTCCCCAGGAATGGCCTTGATGAACAGGACGGGCATGGCGGGGGTGAGCTCCTGCAGCCTGGCGTCCGTGATGGTCCCAGCCTGCAGGGGGGACACAAAGCCTGCTCAGAGCTCCCGGGGCCTTCAGCCAAGCTGCTCCTGCTGGGGAGCTGCAAACTGCCCCCCAGGGTCAAGGGGCTGCATGATTCTCTCTGAGGAAGGAGGGTCTGGATCCAGCAGCTCCTTGTCCCACCAGAGCCCTCCTCAACACACATCAGCTCAAGGCTCCAGTGCCTGCACTCTCACCAGCTGCTCAAACCCTCACATCCCAGCTGGACTTTGTGTGGAACAGTGTCCCTGGCCCTGTCCAGCCACATTATAAACAGAGTTTCACTTCTCTTGTCCTGGTTTCTGCAGAGGTGCAGCTCGAGGCCATTTCCTCTTGTCCTATTGCCAGGGAATGGGGACAGGAGGAAAAGGAAAAGGCCTCAGGCTGTGCCAAGGCAGGCTCAGCTTGGATGTCAGCAGGAATTTCTCCATGGAAAGAGGGTTAAACATTGGCAGGGGCTACCCAGGGGGGTTTGGAGTGCCCAAGGAACACCTGGATGTGGCACTCAGGATTGGGCTGGGGACAAGGTGGGGATGGGGCACAGCTGGGACTGGATGGGCTGGGAGAGCTTTTCCAGCCTTGGTGATCCTGGGATGATTCTCTGGCACCTTGTGGTGGGAGTGAGGGTGGACACATGAACCACTGGAATGGAGAACAGCCCCAAAATCACCACAGGCTTGTTCCCACT
Organism: Erithacus rubecula; assembly: GCF_903797595.1. Lineage (NCBI taxonomy): Eukaryota > Metazoa > Chordata > Aves > Passeriformes > Muscicapidae > Erithacus > Erithacus rubecula. The sequence continues at coordinate 1,531,433 of NC_136672.1, forward strand.
CTCGTGGATGCAACCAAGAGAATTCAAAATGACTTTTCTGAGGGAATATCACCATTAAATATCAAGTCTCATTATTCTCCTCCCAACAATGCCCTGCCCAGCAGACTGCCCAACCCAGGAGAGGGAGAGAACCCTGCCAGGACAAGAAATCAAGTTTTTTCTCAAATTTGGGTCTCTCTGGCATTTGCTCTCTCTCTTCCTGACAACAAAATACCCTGCACATCAATCCATTTCCAGGGAAAATTGCCTAACGGAGGCTAGGGAGACCAAATGAGAACAAATAGGGAAATGGAAGCAAAACTTTTCAACACTAAAGAAACTGCCTCTCACTGAAGCTGAGCTTCACATATCATCATTATTCCAAATGCTCTTGGATCACAGTTGTGGGGTGAGATTCAACCTCTCCAGTAGCTTATTTAGCTCTGCAAAGGAGCGAAGAAAAATCATTCCTCTTGCCACACACCTCGGTTTAATTGTATTAATGCCATCTGTTATGCTCAGCTATGATAAATCCAACTCTCATTTAGGATTTTATATTTCCAACGTGCTGAACAAACATTAAATAATTTGTATAATACCTTGCAAAGTAGCTATTTATGAAACATTATTATGCACTCTTCTTAAATCTACACTTTTCATTTCTGAGACTGGGTTTTGATCAGGTCTTTTTCTTTTTTTTTTTACTGCTGAGAATACTTCAAATGAAATTTCCAAGAGATATTCTACCTGTTTCTAGGTTAACAAGAGCTGAAATCTTCCTGAGATACCTCAATGTAAGATATCATTTTGTTATGTCTGGGCTGATTCTCATTTGCATTTTTTATCGCTCTCATCATCAGAAATTAATTCTGCTCTGAAAGCAATTCTTCCTGACTAGCAGCACAGCCCTCGTGGTGCAGAAACACCATTCTGTGCCTGGAGAGCTCAGCCTCAGATCCTAAAGGCTCCTTCCCTTGTGCTTCTGCTGGATTGCCAGCTGAGAGTGGCAGTGCCACGTGGCACCCCCTGAGTGATGGGGGCATGGCTTCAGATGGACAAGGGGAATGACAAAACTCTTCCCTGTGAGGGTGGGGAGGCCCTACCTGTGCCTGCCCCATCCCTGGAGCTGTCCAAGGCCAGGCTGGATGGGGTTTGGAGCAGCCTGGGGCAGGGGAAGGTGTCCCTGCCATGGTGGGGTGGAATGAGTTGATCCTTAAGGTCCCTTCCAGCCCAGCCCAGTCTGGGATCCTGTGGTTCCCTGGCAGGGGTTGTGCTGTTCACATGGAGCACACGTGGTGTAAAACCACCCCTGCCCTCCTACCACCATGCTCCAACCCCCTTGGGAAGGGGCAGGACTCACTCTTGGCATCAAACTCTCCATTGCAGAGCAAAAAAGCCAAAAATCAGTCAGCAGCTCGAGATAAAATGTCTCCAAGTCTTCCCAGTCACAGCATCCTTCTGGCTGTCACTGAGTCCCAGGGACTTTAACAGGGCTGCAGCAAGAGATCATTTGCACCCAAAATAATCTGCTTAGTTTCATTTCATCTAATAGCTGCCTGCTGTTTTGTAATGAATGTTTTATAAATTTAAGACACCCAAGGGCAAACATAAATGTTTAAATAAATAGAAAAATGTGAGTAGCAGAACATAGAAGGACTCTTTCCTTTTTAGGAGGCACAACCTAAATGTGAAATATTCTTTTAAAAGTGGAGGTGTTCCCTAGAGGAATTCTTCTAAATGTGGCCTACCATTTTTATCAGAGGATTAATTTGGAAGGAGTCCACAACCCAAAAGAGCTGTGCACCTGTTTTAAAAGTCCTGCATCCATTAATGCACACTGATACTCACTGGATTATAGGTAAAATGAATAGTTCCACTAGGTAGAAATGATATTTCAGTGAGCAGCAACCCATAAAAATATCCTTTTCCTTTCTGAAATAAATTGAAGCACGATGCCCAGAGATTATGAATGGCTCCATAAACATAATTGCTCAGTATCTTTCAATCACAAGGAAAGTATAATCAGAAAAACACATTTACTGGAGTTGGGATGGTCTCTGAAGACAAATCCCATTGCTGGATGCAACCACCCATATCAGTTATTGGAGGGAGGCAGAGGGTGATGCCTTAAGTTTCAGCTTTCATATTTTCTAGACTCTGCACTGTATTGTACTTCATGCAAAGTGTCCCAAGTTCTCCTCCCAGCTCAGGCACACAAAACAATCCTTTTCCAGCCCCACAACCAAGGACACGCTGCAGCTTCAGCCCCAAAAAGTGCAACCAGCAGCCAATGGAGGAGAGAATGTGGGAGGATGGGAGTGCAGGAGCTGCAGCTGGGATTGGACAGTGAAGCCAAGATGGAAATGGAGCCAAAGTGATGCAAGTGTGAGAACTCGTGACTGGGATCCATCTTGGGCCCATCTTGGGTGGAGCCACGGCCGGGCCCTGGCACTGCCCAAGGGGAATCCTTTGGAGCCTTGGGACGAATCCCTGCTTGATTCCTGTGGCACTGCCCAGCCTCTGCCCCGGGGAGCCTCTAGGCACCAAGGCCACAGCTTTCCCTAATTTCCTATCACTTATGGAAAACCACTGCAGAGAGGGAGATAACAAATAAGTGGAGAGTGTTGGATCAGAATGGTGAGGCCACCCCTGTGGCTTCTCCCTGAACCCCAAGGCCTTGCAGAGCTCACCTGAAGATCCCAGCGTGCTCCCTCCATGAACAGACCATGCACATAGGCCCCCTCACGAGGAGCACTGGCAAAATCCTCTCTGCTCTTCTTTGTGACATCACACTGCAATGTCATGGTGTCCAGGGGCCACTTGTTCCTGCGGGCTGCAGTCTGCATGACGGCTGTCAGGATGGCCTGGGGGTTGAAGAACCCTCCCAGCCACAGCGTGGAGGGCAAGGAGAAGTCCCTGGTCCAGGCTTCCAGCTCACTGATGCGAGCCAGGAGATCAGCAAACCATGAGCCCAGGCTGGCAGTGGAAGGGTAAGATCTCTTCAGCCAGGACTCAGGCACCCTGTCCAAGAAGAGGGAGTTCTGCAAGGCCTCCATGTCGCTGGTCATGGTCAGCTCCCCCTGGGGAGAAAGGGCACAGTCAGCACTGAGAGCTGCCCAGCTGTGGGAGCCCAGGTGTACCCCTAGCCTCCTTGGGGGGGGTCTCAAAACACCCCTGGCGAGGGTCTCAAAGACCCCTGAGTGAGACCCTGGTGTCTCAGGTGCTGAATTCTAAATCCTGGGGGAATTACCAACATAAAGGGAATGGAAACAAGTCACAAAAATTAGTTAGGTATAAATTAGACTTTTAGAATGTAGATAAATATGCTTTTTGGAATGTTTATGATAAGGGTCACGTGACCAAGATGGAGAATTTGGGGGGTGGACACCTTTTCCTCCTCTTCTCTGTCATCCATGTTGGGTGACACGTTGGCACTTTTAGATTGGATGGGGTCAGGGCTGGACCATTTAACAAGATTGTATTGTATTGGGAAATTGTTGTAAACATGTAACACGTAGTTCAGACTATATAAAATAAACCCTTCCCTCACCAGGCAGATTCCACCCTGGATGCCAGGCTGAGCAGACCCTGCTGGCCAAGCAAAAAAGTCCCTGAGATAAGAAACAATAAACATTCCTTGAAACTTCAGAAAACCATCTCCAGCAATCTCTCATTGGCTGCTTTGGGAAAAGAACAGGGTTTGAACCACTGCATGTCCCTCTGAGGTGATCTTGGGGCTAAGGAGACACCTCAGACTGGGACACCCAGCAGAGCCAGCTTGGGAGCAGGGCTGGGCCAGGACATGAGGAAGAGCACAGCACCCCACACACCCCACGCACTCTGGGTGAATTCATGAGTGTGGGGGTTTTCTGCACACTTTCTGTGGCATATTCCTGCATCCTGCTCTAAAATACTACTGGGAGGAAAAGCTGTGTGACAGTGACAGCAGCAGGGGTGTCCCTCAGTGTGGACACTGCTGAAGGCCTAGGCAAACTTCAGCCAGGCATTTTCTCAGGTTCTGAGTCTTTTTCCCAGGCTGTGACACTTTCCCAGCTCTGGCCAGGATTTTTCCCAGGGTGATAGCTTTCTGACAAATAGAAGGGAATTAATAAACATAGATTAGCACCTGATGCTGAACGTGGGACAGTGCATGATGTACATGACATATGATGTTTATTGCCCCATGAACTAGTGTCCTGTTTGAGATCTGTGAACTGCCCTATAAATATGAGTCAGGTTTTCAGTAGAGTTCTTCAACCCAAGAAGAAGTGTGTTGCTATTATTTGCCACTCTTAGCTCAATGATGCCTCAGTTGTCTTGGTGTTTTTGCTGTTTGCTCTCATGGACTGGCAGATTCTCAGGGGTGTAAAGCTGTTCTCACCCACTGCCAGGGCAGGATACTGGAGTTTATGATGATCTACTCTAAAACTGTCCAAATACTTGTTATGTCAAGTCTATCCCCCTCCTCTCCTCCACTTCCCCTTAGTTCTCCCCTCATTTACTGCTTTGCAGTGCAAGATTTTCTTTTTGACTTCATGTGTTGTCTGCAAATGTAATCACAGCTCTTTCCACAGCAGGGAAGGAGCACAACAAAGTAAGATATGATTCAGCCAAGTGAGATAAAAAGAGAGGTTTGACTTTTCCTTTGTGCAGCAATTAATTAGTTTTAAAGCTTTTAGAAACCTGTATCAGTTCTGCCAGAAGAACTGAATTCCAGGACATTACACTGAAATAAAATGTGAGGGTGGCTGAACACTGGAACAGGTTCTTCACAGAGGCTGTGGAGTCTCCATTCTTGGAAATGATTAAAATCCACCAGGGCAGGGTCCAGAACAACCTGCTCTGCCTGTCCCTGCTCGGGATGGGGCTGGCCCAGACAATGTCCTGACCAACTCCTCTGTGATTCTGGCTCCTCAGGCCAATCAGGACACAAAGAGAAAACCTGCAGATGTCAGCTCAGCTTCCTGGTGTGGAATGATCTCCACAATTCAAATCTCTGTGCTCAGCTGGAGGGGTACAACACCCCCAGCACTTTGGATACACACAGATAATGTTGATCACTGCTCTCCTTTATACACACTGCCTTTTGTTCCCTTATCATTTGGCCAAAATTTATCTGATTTACAATTTCTCTTTGCCTCGGGCTAAATGTTTTTGGAAAGATTAACTGAAATCGGTTGAGCCATTGCTGAGAACAAGGGGAGGGAATTGGGTCAGTCTATTCACATTAAAAGATTCCAACTGTTCTTTCACAGGACTTCAGTGCCTCCAGCGTGAGGTCAGCAGAGGTGCCCTTTGCTGGGGCCAGAAAAATCTATGAAGCTTTAGCAGAAGTTGAAATCTTCTTAAAGCAGCCCCCACAGTGGTTAACAATGCTTACAGCAGGTAAAGATCTCTGCAGTTTGTTCCCGTGCTGACTGTGCCCTGTGGGTCACACTGACAACTAAAAAAGACCTTTAATATCACCAAGTCCAGTCATATAATTGTGACTTAGACAAGGTGTGGCAATTACATTTAATGTGTGTAGCAAAATGTGCTGTTCAATATTGCTAGGAGAATGAGGGGATGCAGAGGGTGAAAAAAAAACATAAACAAAATTAACCACAGGAATCTGTAACACATAGTCTGTGACACAGAAAATTCTGTAACACAGAAATCCTCTGCCCAAACCCTGCCACAAATCATGGCAGGGAAAGAGATGGGATCTGCAGAAAATGCTCCTCCAAGGGCTGCAGCAGCTCAGGCCCTGAGCTGGGATTCACAGCCACCCTGGGCTGGCACTGCAGGAGAGCAGCAGAGCACAGGAGCAGCAGCTTTTGGCATTTCTTCATCTGCTGTTTGCTGCACAGACACGGCTGGAGGCTCTGGGAGGCCAGCAGTGGGCAGGTCAAAGAACCACGGAGGCCTTAAGGCTGGAGAAGACCTTTGAGGTCACTAAGTCCAACCATCAGCCCAGCAGCACCTCTGTACTCAGTGCTGAACCATGGCCTTAGGTGCCACAGCCATGGTTTTGGTTTTTGGGGCACTTCCAGGAATAGTGACTCCCAGCTTCCCCTTGGCAGCTTGTGCTGATGCTTGACAACCCTTTATGTGAAGATATTTCTCCTAATATCCAATCTAAACATGCCTTGGTGCAACTTGAGGCTGCTTCCCCTTGTCCTGTCACTTGTTACCTGGGAGAAGAGACACCTGGAGAAGAGGAACCCACCTGGCTGCAAACTCCTTAGGGCAAGCCAGGCTTGCTCCAAGTGCCCTTCAAAGAGACCAGAGCCTCCCTTGGCAGACACCTATCACCAGGACAGGAATCCTCTGAGAGAACCATGGATCCTCTGAGAGAACCAGGGATCCTCTGTGGTGACCACACTCAGGGATGCTCTGAGGTGACCATGCTGTGGCTGCTGGATGGCAGCTCCCACAAGGCTTAGACACACACCTGCCCCATCCACGGTGTCCAGCAAGAGGCAGGAAGGGTGTCAGCTGAATTCAGGCCCTGGAAATATCCACTTCAGCACCTCTGGGTTTTCGAACTTGACTTACAACCCTTACATTTTTTTTTTTTGCTTGTTTGTTTGTTTGTTTCTTTTCTGTTTTTATTTTTGTGAAAATTTCTAAATAGTCACAATAAAATTCCTCTTGTCTGGCAAATGAGCAAGGGCAGGAATTCAAGGGAAGTCCCCAGAATCCCCCCAGTTCCAATGAGAGCTGAGAACTTTTTGTACTGCTCCATGCCTGGAAATCATTGCAACCCTGGGAATCTCCATTCAGAGCCCTGCTCCCTCCCAAGGTCTGTGGATTCCCATCCCAAAATCCCTTCTCTGGGAAATATTAATTCCTCAACAGGATGGACTGGTGCAAGGCAAGATAAAACCTCTGCTCCAGGCTTGATGTGTTAAATGCAGCAAGGTTTTCCAGGCAGACACTGTCTGAACCTGCTGGGTTTCCCCATGGAGAGCAGATTTCTGGTGGATAGAGAACATTCTGAGTACAAAGGAAAAAGATGGCTTTCAAAGCTAAAACAGCAAATAAGGTTAAATGAAAAGCTGGAAGAAGCAGCACTTGCAGTTAACACTAAAATATGAGCAACAACCTCCTGAAATGTCCATCATGATCTCCATCCTCAGGAGAAACTGGACACAAAGAGGAACTGTCGGTGGGCTGGGCTAAAGCCATGGCAAGACCATGCAGGAAGAGCAGAAAGTCCTGCCTTGGCCCCAGCAAGACAATGAAAGAGGACTCTGTGCTCCTGGAAGTGTTTTGACGTGGATAAGAAGGTGGCAGAATGTGTGCAAGCAGCCAAATTGATTTACAGACACCCCCCCTCGATCATATATCATGTCTAGTTTCACTTTCAGGAAACAAATGAATTAGCAAATGTAATTCTCAGCAAGGCTTGAGAAAAGCAATTTTTAAAGCCTGCACACTCAAGCGTGCTGTGAGTCTCCTGTGAGGGCTCAAAGCATCTACAGCAGCAATCTCATAGAGTTGTCCAAACACAATTATGCATAAATTTGCATTTCAGATGCTGAATACTAAAGTGCATCAGAAATTATTCAAGTTACTTTTTAATTTTTTTTTCCAAATGCTGGGAGTAATTTTCATTTAAAGACACCCTTGAAGGAAATTCTAATCAGCCAGCAGCCATTCCCTCAAGATCAGCACACCATAGGCACAAAGTGTTTCCTCAGTTCAGGTTATTTTCACTTGATACCCGGCTTGCTGATCAAAATTTGGTCTTTGTTATTTTACAATATATATTATCCTCATTTTGGAGGCTCATCCTTCACCCAAATTGCAAACCAGAGGATCTGCTTGCAAAAAAAACGAGGCTGGTACAACATTAACATGCAAGAGCTTCAGCCCAGCCTCTGGTTCCACCCAAGCCAGCCAGAACAAAGGGCTTTGAAATGCAGTATGCCAGTTATTTCTGATGGCTACCAGTCTATTGCCATTTCTCTTCCTCCTAATGGGATGTCTCCTATTTTTGGACCAAACAATCACTTTCTGCTAGGATGAATTATTCAAAAATTCAAATTAGGTGTGACATTTCTAAACCGCCTTCTTTCGGCAGATCCTTCAGTCAGTAAAAACAATAAGCCTTGTTTTCTCTGGGCTTTATTTATTCTCTGCTGAGCTCTGGGGGGCCTGGCTTGTAAACTCTCCTCCTCTGAGTGCTGTCAGTGCAGACCCCCAGCCCCAGAGGTAACTGTCCTCTGTAATTGTCAGGAAGGACAATTCAAGCAGGATTTCTTCAGTGTAAGGCCCAGAAGTCAAGTCAGGGCAGCACCAGGAAGAGCCATCAGCCCCCTCTGCCAGTTCTGTGGTTCCCAAGGTGTGGGAGGGGACTGAGGGATGCTGAGCAGGGGTTTGGGTCATGCCCAAGGTCTCATTCAGCTCTGCAGGGACCCACACATGACCTTTGGCTGCAGACAAAGAACTGGGCTCAAGCTGTGCCCAGGGAGACTTGGTTTGGGTATCAGGAAAACTTTCTTCAGCTTCAGTGGGTTGTAAAGCACAGGGACAGGCTGCCCAGAGCAGTGCTGGAGTCACCATCCACAGACTGACAGAGTACTCTGAGCTGGAAGGGGCCCACAAGGATCATCACATCCAACTCTTAACTAAATGGCCTGGCCAGGGACTGAACCCACTGACTTGGTGTGTCAGCACCAACTGAGCCCAAAAGTGCCCAAAAAAAATCAAAACCATGGCTGTGGCACCTGAGGCCATGGTTCAGCACTGAGTACAGAGGTGCTGCTGGGCTGATGGTTGGACTTAGTGACCTCAAAGGTCTTCTCCAGCCTTAAGGCCTCCATGGTTCTTTGACCTGCCCACTGCTGGCCTCCCAGAGCCTCCAGCCGTGTCTGTGCAGCAAACAGCAGATGAAGAAATGCCAAAAGCTGCTGCTCCTGTGCTCTGCTGCTCTCCTGCAGTGCCAGCCCAGGGTGGCTGTGAATCCCAGCTCAGGGCCTGAGCTGCTGCAGCCCTTGGAGGAGCCTTTTCTGCAGATCCCATCTCTTTCCCTGCCATGATTTGTGCCAGAGGTTTTCATCCTGTGTTACAGAATTTCCTGTGGTTAATTTTGTTTGTGGTTTATTTGCACACTCTGCATCCCCTCATTCCCCTACCAATATTAAACAGCACATTCTTCCCCACATTAAATCTAATTGCCACACATTGTCCAACTCACAATTATATCTTGTTTGGGGCTCTGGGATTGAAACATTAAATCACTTCTGTTTACCTGTCTCAGGAAACGGAATTTTCAATTCCACTGCCTTATGCTAGAAAATAAGAGAAATCTGTTTATGATAATTGACTACATAAATAAAATGGGCTGTACACACTGACCCACCACAAGTGTCCAGGATATCTCTCCTGCAAATGCAGTGCAGACACATCTGCAGCTGCTGGCTCCAGTGTGCATCTGGGATTTGGGAGCAGCTTGGTGCCTAAATCCTGAGCCAAGCCTGTCCCTCCTCATGCAGGCTGGGCAGCTGAAAGTTTCTTTTCCAGGCTGCCCCTGGGAGAGGTCTGAGATGTCACTCCAGCTCAGGGCAGGCCCTCCTTGCTCACCCTCAGCTCCTCCTATGAACGGGCAGGGTCAAAGCCCAGAGCCTTCAGCCACTGTGGTCCCCACACTGGGCACAGCAGCTGTGGGAGCTGTGACAGGGGTGACAGCCTGACATTCTGGAAATGATGGAGCAGGGAATTCCCACTGACTAATGAGCAGGAGATCCCCCAAGTCCCAGCTGGGGCACCAGGGTGAGGCAGGGCAGTCAGAAGGGCAGTACTGAGGCTTTGTTCTGCCAGCTCCAGGCTGCATTCCTGTGCTGGCATTGGGTCCCCCTGAGGAATGGACAGCACCTGGCTGTGGGGAAGGGTCCTTGAGGGTGACAAGGTAGAGGGGCAGTGCTGTTAGAGAGCACCAGGACTGGCCAGGCAGCTCCTCACTCACAGGAAGTGCAGCCTGATCGGTGCTGGTTCATCCCCTAATGGGCAGGCAAGGTGATGCCTTAAGTTTCAGCTTTCATCTTTTCCAGACTGTGCACTGCATTGGTGTGTGACTCTGAACTCCATGCAAAGTGTCCCAAGTTCTCCTCCCAGCTCAGGCACACAAAACAATCCTTTTCCAGCCCCACAACCAAGGACATGCTGCAGCTTCAGCCCCAAAAAGTGCAACCAGCAGCCAATGGAGGAGAGAATGTGGGAGGATGGGAGTGCAGGAGCTGCAGCTGGGATTGGACAGTGAAGCCAAGATGGAAATGGAGCCAAAGTGATGCAAGTGTGAGAACTCGTGACTGGGATCCATCTTGGGCCCATCTTGGGTGGAGCCACGGCCGGGCCCTGGCACTGCCCAAGGGGAATCCTTTGGAGCCTTGGCATGAATCCCTGCTTGATTCCTGTGGCACTGCCCAAGGGGAATCCTTTGGAGCCTTGGCATGAATCCCTGCTTGATTCCTGTGGCACTGCCCAGCCTCTGCCCCAGGGAGCCTCTCCAGGCATCATGAATTCATTTTGGGTGTACCCTGTGCAAGGCTTAAACTCCCCGAGCTGTATCTGTTGAAGACCTTCAATGAAGCCCCAGTTTTCCTGAGCTGTGCCCAGGCTGTGTGGCAGGTGGGCCCTGGGCTGTCCCTACCTTCAGCCCCAGCTCCAGCTGTGTCAGCGAGCGCCGCAGCTCGGCCGTGAGCGCATTCATGCGCTCGCACTCCTGCAGCGCCACCACAGCGTAGGGCGTCCTCTCCTCCACCTTTGCCACCAGCTCTGCCATGTTGAACTCATCCGTGAGCTTCTCCAGCATCTCTTCCAGAAGGGCTTGCACCTGTGCCAGAGGGAGGAGACGGGGGGATGCTGGTGAGTGACCCCCAGGCTCTCAGCTGCCTGAGCTGTGAGAACTCCTCTGCCCTGTCAACCATCCCTGTCAGCCCCAGGCACCGTTCAAAGAGCTTGCCCCATCCTATTAAAATCCAAATGCTGACAGAAGTTAATGTCAGATGAGCAGCTTGCAAAATGATGGGTTTAAAACGCCCCTGTGACATGTGGCAGCCTTCTCTCTTCTTGGCTCTCTTATTTCTCCTGAGGTCATACTCACAAGGAGATGGATGGGGTTGGAGCCTCAGTTGAGCCTCAGGACAACACAGCTTATGAGCTGGTTTCCTCTGGTGTATTGATGGAGAGAGGTGATTATATAAAATTGAATTTTAAGCTGAATTTGGCATTCTGGACTAATGGAGCCGTGGAAGAAAAACATAACAAAACAAAATTATTTTCTGGTCACCACCACAGCTTCTTCAGAACTCTAAGTACTAAACAGGGAAAGCTCCTATGCAAGAGGATCTTTGTAGTGTCTAAAAAATTAAATAAAATAGCCAAACCCCTTTCTGACAATGAGGCAGGCATGAAGCCCCTGCAGTCCATGGGATCAGCTGCATTTCCCAGGTTTACTGTGGAAGGTCTCACTCAAAGCTTTGCTTTACTTCTGAGCTGGAAGCTGAGCAAGACTTCTGCTAGCTGGGGCCCTTTGGGCATACATAACACAATTAAAATTCTATGATCCACAATGCAAACCTAGTGCCAGCTAGGGCAGGGTCATTTTCCAGCCAGGGCCACCAATATTCATATTTTGGACTCTGTACTCCAGTTCCCTCCTGTTGCTGCTCTTCCCAAGCCTCAGCTCCCATCAGCAGTGAAGATGTGTGGGCTGTTATTGCAGCCACACAGGTGGCTAAAGCTGGAAAAGCTCCTCAGCTGCACCTTGGGGGCAGTACAGAAATACCTGCTCATTTGAAATTCCCCTACAAGTCCCTTTGGCTCTGATTCCTTCACAGCAATTACAGCTCGTTTGCTGTAATGTGACCTCAGAAATCTGTAGGAGTAACTGGACTTGTCAGAGCCTGGGGAAAATGACAGACTCACATTTTCCCTGGAAGCTCCCTAAAATCACCTCAGCAGAACCGGGGCTGGATATCCTTCAGTGGAGGAGCTGAGACAAGGCTTTGCTCACTCCCATCCAAGGCCAAGTGGAAGGGACAGCTTGGATAATGACAGAGATCACTTCAGGAAGAAAATGAGCTGTGGGAACGTGTCCCCAGGCACAAAGCAGGGCACTGAGGTCACACTCTGCTTGCTCTCAGGCTGATTTTATTCCAGGACAGAGCCACGAGGACTTCTGTGCTCCTGTGAGAGTCTTCTTGACTGTCACCAGGAGTTTGCAGGGTGGCCATGAGCTGTGACACCACAGCTGGGGCACTCACTCATCATTTTGCTTCTCTGGCTGAGGAGTTTGTTTGTGTTTCAATAACAAAAGGAGTGGGAGAGGAGAAGAGGCACTCACATTTGCTCTCTCTGAACATCTTGTTTGGCTTTGCTACCTCTGGATTAGTCCCCTCACCTCAAACTCGAGTATGAACTGAAAATTGACCATGCTGGGCACTTCTAGGAGCTCCTTAAGGGAAGGCAGTCAGTTCCCCAGCTTCACACCAAGCCAGAGGAAGCTGGTGTGAAAGCACAGCTTTATACGAGCTGCTATTAGCCATTCATTAAATTGCAATCTTCAGCACAGAGCTGGCACCTTAAGACTGCAGGAATGAAAACCTGAGCATGTGTTGGCTGATTCCAGATCTTGTCAGGGATGTTTGGGTCACGTTTTAATGAGCTGTGAGTTTCCACAGGGAGGGCTGAGATCAGCCCAGGACACAGGTGTAGCAGAGGAGTTCAGCTGGAAATAAGGAATTACAAAGCCCTTGGGACACAGAGGCAGCAGAAAGAGGAGGGCTGAGCTCTGGCTGGCAAGCTGTAGGTGGCAGGCAGGTGCTCAGGGCCCATTGCTATGCCAGTCACAGGAGCTGCTGCTCAGGGAAGGTTTATTAGCAACACCTTCAGAGGATGATAACAAAGGCTCTGCAGTGCTTGGGGTAATTAGGAGACACTGTCCTGTTACTGCCAAAGCTCAGTTACACCCCACCAGAGTGATGTTCTGCATAAAACCAGGCTTTAGGCAGGCAAAGGCAGAACACAGAACCATGGACAAGCCTGAGCTAGACAGGACTGATGGATGAGACAAGCATCAAACCCTAGCAGCTGCCCCTGGACACTGTCACCATCCCCTCCTGGTCCCCACTGCTCCTGGGCACTCTCACCATCCCCTCCTGGTCCCCAGTGCCCCTGGGCACTCTCACCATCTCCTCCCTGGTCTCCTCTGCCCCTGGGCACTCTCACCATCTCCTCCCTGGTCCCCACTCCCCCGGGCACTCCCACCATCTCCTCCCTGATCGCCACTCCCTCTGGGCACTCTCACCATCTCCTCCCTGGTCCCCTCTGCCCCTGGGCACTTTCACCATCTCCTCCCTGGTCCCCACTACCCCCGGGCACTCTCACCATCTCTCCCTGGTCCCCACTACCCCCGGGCACTCTCACCATCTCCTCCCTGGTCCCCTCTGCCCCTGGGCACTCTCACCATCTCCTCCCTGATCGCCACTCCCTCTGGGCACTCTCACCATCTCTTCCCTGGTCCCCACTCCCCCTGGGCACTCTCACCATCTCCTCCCTGATCCCCACTACCCCCGGGCACTCTCACCATCTCCTCCCTGATCCCCACTACCTCCGGGCACTCTCACCATCTCCTCCCTGGTCTCCAGTGCCCCGGGCACTCTCACCATCTCCTCCCTGGTCCCCAGTGCTCCCTGGCCCGCGTTGCTGTCCCGGGGCTGCAGCTCCAGCACGGTGCGCAGGAGCCGCTCCGAGCGCTGCGTCAGGAACCCGATCTCGGCGTTGGGGTGGAGGCCGTACAGGTGGGGGGACTCTGGAGGCAGGGCATCGTCTATGTACTGCACAGAGACATTCAGGAGCACGTTAGGAACAGCCCAGGGCTCTTTGCCTGCAGAGCTTCACTGCTGGAATCATCCCCCCCAACAGGTCAGCCCGGGCTGACCCAGCTCTGCCTGTGCCTGAAACACCGGGGAAGTGATGGAGGAAGAAGAGTACAAATGTTTACAGAGCTGCTTCTGCTCCTGCTGGGAAAATTCTGTAATTGCTGGAGTTTGGCTTGGCTTTGTGTCTCAGGCTGGACCTTCTCTAGCAATTATCTGCTGTGCATTTCAGCATCAGCATCCCGAAATCTCTTGTGGGAATTGAGCTTCCAGTAGTTAAGTTTTATGAACAAAACCAGCCTGGTGTGCCTCTCTCTGCTACTGCATTTGTGTACAAAGAACAGATGAGATCAGTAAGTAGATCAACAAGACCCTTCAGTGATTCTCATCAAAACTGATGATAAAAGGAGCTTGAAAGGGCCATTTTAGCAAACAGTATGTGGATGTAATTTTCCAGGAGCCCCACTTAAGTCTCAAGCACCAATACAGTTGCTCTATTCATGCATGAACAGAATGAGCCCATGATGAAGTAGCAAATTACCATTAGGCTTGGTTCATCCAGGGGAATGCTGAAACATCCACAGGAACACAACACAATGGGAAATAAGAGGAACAGTGCAGGAACACTGCAGCCCTGTTCCTGCCTCCTGAGGCAGATTATGGGGCAGTTACAGAAGACATTCCATTTACATGAATAAGTAATGCCAGCAAACAAAGAGCTTACCTGGTGATAGCCATTATAATCCATGTTCCCTGGGAGGGGAAATCCAGGAGCAAGGCAGAGCTCTCCCTCCAGCATTTCTGGCTTAATAAACTCCTCCAGGTAGGTTCTGCAGAGCCGCCTGTCCCACTCATCCGTGATGTGACCTCCGTACATGATCTCACCCACCAGGTAGCGCAGGTCATCGTAGGGAACCTGGGTAGCAGGGGGGGGCTGAACCCAAGCACTGCCCTGCACCCTCAGGGCTCCCACCTCAGCAAACAAACATCAGGTAGGAGTCAAATCCTGCCCCAGGAAAGCTGGAGCACAGCACAGTTCTGTTCCCCAATGAGGTCTCCCATCTCCTCCCAAAAGCACCCTGAGCACTGCTAAACCCAAAAGCAGCAAGGAAATGGCATTTCAGGTTCAGAGGCAGCAGGCAGCCCTGCTGTGGTGGCCCCACCTTGGAGCTGGCCTGCAGGCAGTTGTGGAGCACGCTGACAGAGATGGTCAGGTCCCCGCTGCTGAAGGGGTACGGGCGGTTCCAGCCCTGGGGGCCGAACCTGCGCCGCTCCGCCGCCACCGCGTGGAAATAGCACAGGGCAAAGAGGATGCTCCTGAACTCCTGCTCCTGGCTGCACATCTCCAGGGTGTCCTGCAACACAGGACAGCTGCCCTCAGCCTCAGGGACTCCCAGGGAACCCAAACACGCTGCAATCTGGACAGGGGGGAATCACAGAGGCCGAGGCTGGGAAATATCCCCAAATCATCAAGTTCAACCTTTGACCAAATACCCCCATGCCCAATTAATTATGAACCATAGTGTTTGAACAATCACAGGGATGTGTCTCCACCATTTCCCTGGGCAGCCTGTTCCAGAGCTTAACCAGCTTTCCAGTTCAGGAATTTTTCCTAACATCCAACCTGAACCTCCCCTGCTGACACTTGATGTCATTGTCCCATTACCTGGTACAAGAGGCTGATCAAATTGTCCTCCAGTTCATTTTTGCATCACACACATGTGCTAGTTTTCCAAGTCAGTGGCTTTGCACTGCAGATTTACTGGCAAACTGTAGCAAATATTTTGTGACTTAATATTTGCTGTTCCCAGCTCCGAGTGGCTTTGCATAGGAACACACACAGGGAAGGAAGGACACGTACACCCACTCAGTGCCCCATCACCTGCATCTGCTCAACATCCCTCACCAGAGAGATGGGAGGGAATCACAGAATCACAGAATTCTCTGCTGGAAGGGACCTTAAAGTCCATGTTTTTTCCAACCCCTCTACTATGGGCAGGGGCATTTTCCACTATCCCAGGTTGCTCCAAGCCCTGTCTAAGCTTTATCTTAAAAAAATGCCATGTTAGACCTTTAATCCTCTGAAAACATGACAGAGCTCAGGGTCTGTGCAGAAGAGGGGAATCCATAATTTTAAAGGGTGCAAGACATTGACCAAGTGCATGTGATAATCAAGAACATCCCAAAACTGTTTTCCCCTGGATTAGGCAGCACTCTAAGCTGCCTTTATCAGCATTGTGATGAAGAACTGCTTCAAATATGTGCAGAACACCTTTCTCATTTTAGGAAACATCCCCAGAACAACTCAGTTCACTCTCATTCAGCCTCTCTTCAGTTGTCAATTATTCTTCAGCTATAAAGCAGAACAATATTCCTGCACAGAATAAAGGGCCTTCTTTGTAGCCTTCAGCTGAAAGTAAAATTTGAACATCTCTTCTGTATAAAGCAGGGAAATGAGGTGTAAAAGGGACCCCACCCACTTGCTTCAGGATTTCTGATAAGAGATGTTTCATAATCCTCCAGCAATTTAGAAAATACTAATTACTATTGATTGAAATGAGCAAAGGCAGGATGAAAATGTTACTTGGGGTGAAGGTTCTCCCCTCCCTTGTTCTCCAGGACATTTTGTGGAGTTCAAGATGATGAATGACAGTAGATAAGAATGGAATAATCTTCCCTGACCACTGGATTAGTCCTTGCATGGTGCCTCCCCCCACCAATGCTCAGATGTTCCCTCCTCCTGCTCTTGGGATTCTCTCCACACCAACATCTGAGTGCAAAAGCAGCTATGAGCAGCCCCATGACCCAGGGCCTGGGGTCCACAATTGTTTGGGGCTGCTCTTGCCTCACCCCAAATAACAAGAAGCTTTATGGAGAAAATCCCAGGAGGGTTTAGGTGGGAAGGGACCTTAAAGCCCATCCAGTGCCACCCCTGCCATGGCAGGGACACCTCCCACTGTCCCAGCTGCTCCAGCCCCAGTGTCCAGCCTGGCCTTGGGCACTGCCAGGGATCCAGGGGCAGCCACAGATGCTCTGGGCACCTGTGCCAGGGCCTGTCCAACCTCAAGCCAATAATTTCTTCCCAATACCCAATGTAAATCTACCCTTCTTCAATTTGAAACCATTCCCCTTGTCCTGTCCCTCCAGGATCTTGCCCAAATCCCCTCTCCAGCTCTCTTGGAGTCCCTTTAGGTACTGGAAGGCCTCCCTGGAGTCTTCTCCAGGCTGAACAACCCAGCTCTCTCTACCTCTGTCCCCAGCAGAGGTGCCCCAGCTTTCTGATCAACTCAGTGGCCTCCTCTGGACTTGTTCCAGATGTGTTTGGGGCCCCAGAGTGGGACTCAGCACTGCAGGTGGGGCTTCACAAAAGCCAAGCAGAGATCTCTCACAAGAGAAAACAGCCCTGCGACATCTGCTGGGTGTGTTCCCAGCACAGCCATGGATGGATGGAGAGGCTGGAATAATGTCAGCAGCAGTGATACTAAAGGGCAGTTTGAGGGCTGAGAGCACCTGCAGAGCTTCTGCAGGGGTCCTGCTGTGAGGGCTGGGTGTGCCAAGGCACGGGCAGCATGACAGGGAGTGTCAGGGGGGCAGGACATGGGTGTCCCTAGGACAGGAATCAGCAGGAACACGAGTGCTCAGCCCTCAGCCCTTGAGGGAAATGGGGTGATGGCCAAGCCCCCCAGCTCCATCCTGCCCTGGGGCCCATGGGCTGTTCCCAGGGAGCCCTGCAGGGATGGGATCCTGCCCTGCTCCTGTCCATGGTGAGAGCAGAGCTCATTCAGCCACAGCCTTACAGCCCCTCTGACACTGATCCACACCCTCTGGGGCACCAGGAATATTTCCATCACTTCCCCACATGGGGCTGCTCACCTGCACAGGAGGGACAGGCTCAGTGCCTGCTGTGACTGGAGGGTTTTTGAGCAATAAACACAACAAGCACCCTGCCATGGGCTGCTCTTGTGGGCCAGCCACTCTCCCATGGCCTAATTTAGATCCTGGCAAGGCAACTCCTGCCTGCAGGCAGCTTCCAGCCCTGATTTGCAAGACTCCTGATGTCAGCAAGGTCTTGAGCTGAATGGCCTTTGGGCACACAACACCAGTCTCTGTGTGCTGCTCTGGAGAGGGATGTGGGATGTGAGCAGATCAGCAGTTCTGAACCTCTAACCCTGGTTAAACAGCAGGCAGAAAAGTGAGGTTTAACCTGCTCCCCTCCCAAGGCTGTGGGTGTTAGATGTCAGGTGTCACTCAGCAGCCCAGAAAGGAGAGACTCAAAAAGAGAAATCAACTGAAACATGGCCAAGTCTCCCCTTGCTGCAGCAGGAAGGTTGATTCTGTACCAAAGGAGCCTTTCTGAGGTGCTGGAGTTACCATCCCTGGACGTGTTTAAAAAGATTGGATGTGATACTCAGGGCCAGGGTTTAGTTGACAAGGTGGTGTTGGGGCACAGGTTGGACTCCATGATCTCAAAGGTCATTTGCAGGCAGCTTAATTCTGTGATTCTGTGGGATTCTGGGATTCTGTAGGATTCTGTGATCACACACAGGGGAGAAAACAGTTAAACTGGACAGGAGTCTGGTGTCCCATGCCCTACTGCAGGAAGGAGGCTTCTCAGCATCACCTGAACCCTTCTTGGGAAAACCAAGAGACGTGTGGGGAAGAGCAGAGGGGTGCTGCACCCAGAGGCTTCATGGTGCAAGGGCACTGGGGAGGCAACGTCCATCGTGCTCCCCAGCAGCTGCAGCAGCCCCTACCTGGCTGAAGTTGTCCAGGGCCCTGTGCAGGTTGGCGTGCACGCCGGCGGGGGCCTCGCTGGTGATCTTGAGGGAGTTGTGCAGGATGCCCTGGGGGATGACGTGGCTGGCAGGGCACGGCGCCGGCTCCGCGCTCAGGAACACGCGGAATTCCGGCCGGCTGCCCTCGGCCAGCTGCTCCAGCTGCTTCTCCAGGCTGCTCAGCCACTTGGCCACTAGGTGGATGTTCTGGCAGGACAGAGACAAGGCTTGCTCAGCACACCCCTGCGTGCTGAGCAGGCACCAAATCCATCCCACTGATGGATGTCCTCTGGAATCTGGGACTTGTCCCAGGAGTGTCTGTGTGCAGCTCCCAGCCCCAAAGATCCATGTGTATCAAGAACATTTGAAAATTCTGAATAATCAGTATAATTCAGCAGCAGAGCAGCAAGTCACAGCTGGGCTGGTTGGGCTCTCCGTGCTGGAATTCTCATTTCAGCAATACCAGCTGAGGTTATTCCTGGGGAGAAAAATTGTTTCCTGGGGAGTAAAGTTGTTATTCCTTGGGAGCAGAGTTCTTACTCCTCCCTTCAGCCCCACTGAGCTCAAATAAAAACATTTGTTCATTTTTATCAGAATTTCAATGAGGACCCTCTATAGCAGTTCCTGGGCAAACAATTCAAGCAGGTGGTTTCACAAAGTCCTTTAACACAAAAGGATTTATTTATTCATGCAACTAATTGGACACATCCTTCAGAAGATTAAGCAGAATCATGGGGAGATGGTGAAATGGATGAAGTCAAGCCTCAGTTTTTCCCCTAGAGTCCTATACAGCATTATAGTTTCCAGGCAGGAAAACATCTTTTTGTTAGATTAGGAATGGGATTTGTGGGCTAAAGTACCCCTGTTTTAAAGGCAGGTGTGCAAACCAAACTGGCTGTGTTCAGAGGCACTTGGGATGGTGATTTATCCAACCCCAAGAAAGGACAAGGAACTTGCTAAACCCAAATTAAAAGCAGCCGCCAGAAAGATAAACTGCTTGGAGGTGGAAAAGAAATTACATAAAGGAACCATATTACAGGCTGAGAATAAATATATATATCAGCTATAAATGGGGCCAGAAAGCAGCTCTCATGGTTAAATAGCAGAGTAATGGAGATTATTAGCAGTAAAAGCACATTCTTCAGAAAGTGGAAGTTTTGTCCAAATGAGAAAAACAGAAAAGAGCACAAAATCCAGTCATGGTAAAGTCAAGAAGTACTACAAGAAGCAATTTTTTGAAAACCATAAAAGCTAATAATAAAGACTTTTTCAGAAACCAGGAACCTACCAGGGAGTCTATAAAACTATAACATGATCGAGGTCTGCAGGGAGTACCCATGGAAGGCCAAGCCAGCCCCTATTTGCAGGAATACTCCCTGCAGAGCCTGGGCAGGCTCTCACTGCTACAGCCTGGTGGAATCTCTGAAAGCCTGAGCTGGAGAAGTCCCTGAAGATCATCCATCCCACCCTCCTGCTTCCAGCAGGGTCAGCTGGAGCAGGTTTTAAACTGGCTGCATTTGGGCTTTTGGATATTTGCAAGGCTGGAGTGTCCACAACCTGCCTGAGCAATGTGTGCCAGTGTTCAACCATACTCACAGTAAGAAAAAAAAAAAATAGTATAAGATAGGGGAAAAAATGAAGTGAAATTAATGTTGCAGGGAAATCTATATCTCAATTTTAACCCTATCCTTCTTGCTCTTTCACCCAGCACCACTATGAAGATTTTGACCCCCTCTTCTGTACTTCCCCTGCCAGGAGGGATTTAAACACACCAATAAACCTCTGTGAGCCAAACCCCAGCTTTTGGAGGTCAAATAACCCCAGCCTCTCCTCATGTAACAGATGCTTCAATCTCCTAATTGTTGCAAAGACTCTAAACTGCAACCACAGATGAAGAACTGTTCAGAGGAGTCAACGAGGTAATAAATAAATAAATACTATGAGGTCTCTGGGAGCAGAGGGACTCACCCCAAAAGGACCCCACGTGTGGAAGGTGTGCAGCACAGCTCAGAAGGCAGCACCAGCCTGGCAGGGGCTCCAGCAGGACAGGAGTCACCCCCCAAGAGCATCAGTTAGGAAAAAAACAGCAATCTCAAAGTTCCAACCCATTTCAGAGAGCTCAGTCTGAGCAGATGTGTGGGTAGGTTTGGGGTGGAGTTGCTGTTGCTCCCCAGGCTGGGTTTGGGCAGTGCTGGTCACTGCAGGGGTCAGTCCCTGCTGGGCAGGGTGGACTTGGCCCAGGACCAGGCAGGAGGGTCAAGGAGCTGTCCCAAGGATGTCCCAGCTGTGGAATCCTGCTCAGCAGGGAGCAGGAGGAGGCAGGAATGTGGGAGGGAGGGTGTTTGCCTTCCCCAGTCAGCAGGGCTGTGACAGAGCCTGGCTGGGGGAGGCTGAGCCCCTGCCTGCCCAGGGAAGTGGGGAATGAATTCCTCACTCTGCTGCCTTGCCTGGGCAACTTTGGCTTTCCCTGTTGAATTGTCTGCATTTCAACCTGTGAGTTTTCTCACTTTGAACCCCACATTCTGCCCCACCCCACCTTGGACAGTGAGGGAGCAGATGTGGGGCTCAGTTTCCATCTGGGGTTACACACAGCAGCTCACCCCCATGAAGTCTTTTCTGGGGGCTGGATTTCCCCAGGCACCCCTCACATCAGCATCAGGCATGGCCCTGCATGGAGCAGGAATTGTCTCTATGGGGTCCCTGTATCCCCAGGAGTGGATTTTCATCAATACCAGCTCTTTATCTTCCCCAAACCAGTATGGCTGCAGGTAAAAAGAAAGGTCTCATAGGCTGCCAAGCAGCTAAAACACAGCTAACAGGGGTAAGGAGACTACTGATGGAGTTTTAACTCCTCACCACACCAAAAACCATCTGAAAGAGCAAATGATTAGTGAGCTGACAAAATTACTCATAAGACAAAGCCATTTCAAGTCCTGAAAATAAAGCCTGGTAGTGAAGAACTGCAGGAGGATGCCATCATTCTAAGTGACTGGCACTGACACTGCAGAAGGAATTCAGTGGTGATAGATGCAAAGTAATGCACTCAGGAAAACAACCCCAGCTACAGATACACACACTGATGGGTTCAAAATTAACTATTATCACTCAGGGAAGAGATCTCAGAGTCCTCACAGTTATTTCCTGCAAATAGCAGTTCAATGCTTAACAATGCAAGAGCAATCCAACACCACCACAGGAACAGAGAATAAAGCTGCAAATGTTATTTTGCCACTCCATAAATCCATGGTGGGGCTTCATGTTGTAAACAGCACCCAGCTCCCACTCCTCTTAAATCCAAAATGATTTAACTCTCACAAAAGGAGCCACTCCATCAACAGGGACTCTCCATTTGGAGAGGGCAGAGCCTGGGGTGGAGGGAGGGAGTGAAGGGTGAACAGAGCAGGCTGCAAGGAAAGTGAAGTGCATTTTCATATGACACAGAGCTAAACTGCCAATTTACTGCTTCAGGGTGTTTGGGGAGTTGAGAGAATCACAGAGTGGAGCTGAGCTGGAAGTCACAGAGAGAAACACAGAATTGCTAATGCTGGGGAAAAAAGCTTTAAAATCACCAAATCCAGCCATCATCCCAGCCCACCACCAGGCTCACCATTAAGCCAAGTGCCACAGCCACAGGGGTTTTGAACACTTCCAGGGATGGTGATCCAGGGAGTGCCCTGTTCCACCATCCCTGCACTGGCTCTGCCCCTGTCCCTGAGGCTGTGCATGTGCCTGTGTCAGGCAGGGCTGTGCCTTGGGCTCTCCAGGGACTGGACACCCTCCTGGCCACACAGAAACCTCCCATCTTTTCTGGGCAGGGCTCAGGTGCCTCTTGTGAGGTTTCAGGTGAGCTAGGATGGACAGATCCCATCTGGGACTGGAGAGGAGGATGAACACTGTGGAAAGGAAAAGCTGAGGTGCTTTAGGCTGGGACAGAGTGGTGGCTGCTGTCACTGTGATCAGGATTTGACCTGCTGGAGGGATGGGTCAGCACTCAGAGAGGGAGTCAAGAGAACTCCTTGGGGCAGCCAAAGATAATTTGCTGCCTCCAGTTCTATTGCCCCAGATCTCACTGACATGTTGGGGAGCAATATTTTTATTCAGAACTGCAGAAATTCAGTCTCCTTGCCTAAAATGATTCAGGATTGTGCTCACATTATGTGGATGAGATGGAGTTTGGGGTGTGGGGGGGAGATGAGAGGAGATGCCTGGGTAAAGGGATTGTTCTGGGGTTGTTTTCTCACAAGCAAGGACTGTGTGAGGAGCAGTGAACAAAATGCAATTACACCTGAGTGCTACTGCACCACTGCTGGCCTGATTTGGCACTCAGGATTTCAGATCAGATCATCCCCAGGGTCCACACAACCAACTCACTCTACAAACACAAGTCAAACAATCAGGTAGAAGTGGACTGAAACCTACAACCAAAGTGGTGCCAGCACCACAGAGATTTCATAAAACAGGGAAAGAGCTCAACAAAATATCAAAAGAAAAATCGTGCATTAAGGATCAGTTTAATCATAGTCTGCATATCTGACCTTAAGTGTTTTCATCTCTAATTGGTAGTTTCTTCCCACATCTGCTTTTGTGGTGTTAGATGGCTCAAAAATAATTGCTTTTGCTTGTGTTGACATGACACCAGTGATCATTATTTGTGGGTATCAGTGCCTGCTAACAGCCAACTTAGGGAATATTTCCAGTCCAGTGATAATTGAGTGCATTTATATCCTGTCCTTTTGTGATGGAAGGGATGAAAAAGAGGAATAGATGCAGTCAAACATGGGCTGGTACTAAGAATTCATAATTCCAATGAATATATCTGCCCAGGCCAGGCAGAGATGCTGCAGAAGGGATTCACAGGTTGGAAAGAAACTTTGCAAATTAATTCTCAGCAGTCAGGTAACAAAACCTGAAGGAACACATCTAATGAGATCACATGGTCAGAGTAATTGAGAGATGTGTCAGTCATCAATAATGAGCAAACGTGAGAAATGTGAAACACCCTCCTGTGCACTGACCATCCTATCCCTACTGGCCATGCCCTGGACACTGACCATCCCCACTGACCATGCCCAGTGACCATCCCTGTGCACTGACCATCCCCAGTGAGCATCCCCTGTGCACTGACCATCCCCATTGACCATCCACACTGACCATCCCATCCCTACTGACCATCTCCTGTGCACTGACCATCCACAGTAACCATCCCCTGTGCACTGATCCTACCCTGTGCAGTGACCATCCCCACTGCCCATTCCCTGGACACTGACCATCCCACTGCCCATCCCCACTGCCCACCCCCTGCACTCTGCCCCTCCCCACAGTCCCTCCCCTTTGCCATTTCCCCACTCAGAGCAGGTGCTGCAGGCTCAGGGCTGTGGGAAGGGCAGGGCTGGGTTGCATGTGCAGGACATGGGAGCAGCAGAGGCTTTATCTGGGAGCTCAGTGCCCAGCCCCTGTGTGCTTGTACAAGACAGAACATATATCACAGTGAGCATTGCCATGGCAACCATCAGAAATAGCACCACATATACATCCAGCAGCACACGCTCCCCTCCCTGTGCTGGCAGCAACTGGGGACCCTGCCCCTGTCTGAAGTGTCCCTCTCCTTCAGGCCTCCTCACAAATCACCTCCTGGAACAAAGAGAACTGCTTGCTTGTACAAAGTCTTGTTCTCTAGTGAGATCTCTCAGAAAACATTCCCTGATTTCCATCCCTGGCCAGAGCCAGCCCAGCACTGCCTGTGCTCACTGCATGCTGCTGGGGGGCCCCAAAGGAAGGGAAGGAGCTGCAGCTCCCAGGCCATGGGATGTGGAGGAGATGGAACCAGCCTGGCCTGGGATGTGGTGTCAGAGAACCACAGAACCATGGAAAGATCTGGGTTAGAAGGGACCTGAAAGCTCATCCAATTCCAGCTCCTTGTCATGGGCAGGGACACCTCCCACTGTCCCAGCTGCTCCAGCTCCAGTGTCCAGCCTGGCCTTGGGCACTGCCAGGGATCCAGGGGCAGCCACAGCTGCTCTGGGCACCCTGTGCCAGCCCTGCCCACCCTGCCAGGGAATAATTCCTGCCCAATATCCCATCTCAACCTACTCTCTGTCAGGGGAAGCCATTCCCTGTGTCCTGTCACTCCATCCCATGTCCCAAGTACCTCTCCAGTTCTCTCAGAGCCTTTCAGGCACTGGAAGGCCACAGGGAGGTCACTTCAGAGCAAACCTCAGGCTGAACAATCCCAGCTCTCCCAGACTTTCTTCACAGCAGAGCTGCCCCATCCCTCTGGTGCCCCTCTGAACCTGTGCTCCAGGTGACCCTGCTGGGCCAGACCATCTCCAGAGTCCTTCCAAGCCCAGACATCCTGGGATCCTGTGATTTATGATACAGTGATGAATCTCACACAGTTTTGCTCCAGGAGCTCACTGTTATTCAATTTAATACATGAACCTGATTCAGTGAAGCAGCAACCTAGGAAAATGGAAAGATGCTCAAGAATTAAATTAGCTTGATCACAAAGAGAGGGAAGTGACATTTTGGCTAATGGATGAAGATTACAATTAAATTGGGAATATCTAACGTCTGAACTCTTCCCTGCATCAGTGAATTCAAACATGCATCTGAACAAACACAAGCAGATTTCACAGTGTCTTTGCTATTAAGCTGATCAACCCATTTGGTGACTGTGATGGCCACTGGATCAGCAAAAGGCTTCTGAGAGGGAAACAGAGCAGAGCCAGCTCGTGCTAACTCGTAGTTTAGTGCAAAACTCCTTCCTCCCTGCACAGAGGACACTGCAGGCATCAGAGAAAGCAGATCCATGGATATCTTGGAAAGCAGAGATCACAGAGTGGAGACACCTCTGGCATCCCCCTCTGCTCAAAGCAGCTCAGTGGCTCAGGAACATGCCCAGGTGTCTTTTGGATGTGCCCAAGGATAAAAACACCACAAACTCTATGGGCAACTCCATCCAGTGTTTGGCCATTCACATGGAAAAAAAGATTGGATTTACATTTAAATGAAATTTCCTGAATTTCAATTTCTCCCCATCACTCCTTGTTCTGTCCCCAGACACCACTGGGAGGGTCTGGTCCCTACTGCCCACCATGCAGGGTGATGGAATCATCTCCTCTCAATCTGAGCCATCCTCAGCTCACCAGAGCAGCTCCAGCTGTGGGGGCAGCTGTTCCTGCCCCAGAGCCAGGGGGAGCTGGCAGAGAGCTCAGCCTGCACTCCCCAAAGGAATGCTGCCCCTTGCTTCAAAGCCCTCCAGCCTCTGAAAGGTTGCTAAGGAGACCCAAGGCTGAACCTGCTATCAAGTGGGTTTTTGTGGAGCTCAGAGACCAAGCTCAGCTCTCCAGTGCCAACAGCAGGAACAGAGCAGCTGCTGGGCTTGAGCTGGGCTGTTCCTGCAGCCCTCAGGTAACAAAGTCTCCTTTAAAGAGCTGCACTTTTGCCTCAGGGGCTCCTATTTTGCAGTGGACCATCTCTATTTGCAGAGAATCATTTCAGCTGTAGGCTTCACTCTCTCCTCATCTGTCACCACCATGTACCAGAGCTCAGCAAAGCTGAAGGCACCAGACAGGAACAGCACTGGTGCTAAAGGGGCAGGGAGCTGCTGGCCAGGCTCTGCCAGGGTCAGGGGAATTATCTGCCCATGGAAATGAAGGATTGGGCAGCTTTCTGCTGTTCTCTCTCATAAAATTAGTCATTTATGAAAATCTCCATTTTCAGAGTGAGCTGAGAAACTTTTCCCAGGACAGACATGGGTGCTTTTGTTTTATTTTGCCTCCTGTGGAGTCAGAAGGCAACAGGACTGAGAGGAAATGGCCCTAGGACAGCCCTTCCCAGCACAGCAGTGATCCTGCTCCTGTAATCAAGAAAAACCTCCACAGCCTTTAACTCCCACAAACCTAATTCCCTGGCTCGTTAGTGCTCCAAGTACATGACTCTCATTAGGTCCCAATCAAGGAGCAGCAATGAGTCACATGTGTAAAAGCCACCCAGGTGAAAATGAAGAAAAATGAAAATGAGGAAAAATGGAAATGATGAAAAAACACCTCAAGTGTTTGTCCTGCAGAACGTGGGTGTGAGAAGCTCTGCTCCACATGAGCTGAGCTGTTGGTCAGGACATGGCAAAATACAGAAGCAAAGCTAACAGCTGCTTTTTGTCTGCTCAAAAACAAATGGGAAGCCTGGGTGTAACTGTGTTGTGGGTGGGATACAGCCTTCAATAATGAGTATAATTAATCTGGGTAAAATTACCCTGAGATCTGCTCTGTCCTCTCTTTTATTATTAATGCAATGATCCACAAATCCTGTGACACTTTTGTAAATTGAGTCATCTGTGTCATTCCAGACCTTGTACAAACACTCCTGGAACTGTTTGTGAAGCATTTGTCACCAAAACATCACAGGAAAGACCTTGCCAGATAAACCATATGGCAATTATTGCTCTGCTCCACCCCTGACTGGGATGGCAGCATCCTCTGTGGGACCCCTCCTCACTGACTCGCACTGGGATGGGTTTGGGGACTGATTTTGCCAAAGGTCAGATTTTCAGGCTTCAGAAGGTTCTTTGTCCAAACTTCTAAACCCCAGTTTGTGCAGAGGGTGCTTTCATGCCATGGAAGTCTGGTGACCCTCAAGGAGTTTTGTGAGACCAGGAGCTCTTGGCTGTTGATGCAGGGACACCCCTTTACCCCCAGGCTGCTCTCCCTCTTCCTCAGGTTCCCTGGAGCTCCAGCCCCCGAGTGGGGTGCAGGCAGGCTCTGGAGCTGGGCAGCCTGGCCAGACTGGGGGCAGTGCAGTCCCTTTGCTTTGCTGTCACTCCACCAGGTGCTGGAACTGGAGCTGCCTGCCCCAAGCCCTGCTGGACATGCCCAGAGAGCCAAGTGCCACCAAGGCACCCCCAGCTCCTCCTGGAGCCCTCAGTGCTGATTGCTCAGGAGGCTGGGACTAGAAACAGAAGCAGCAAGAGCTCTGAGAGCTCTTGAGCCACTCCTGCCTACATCCCATTACTCTAAACTCAGCACAGACCGGGATTTTTGCATGTGTGGAGTGTTACCAGCTCTGTGACCACACCAGAGGCAAACCCAGATGTCTGAGTGACCCTGGCCCAGCACTGGCACCTGCAGTCCTGTCCCCAGGGCCACTGCTGAGCCTGCCCATCACAGAGCACACTGACCTAACCCAGCTGCACTGAGCTCCTCTCTGAGCTCAGGGCCTGATCTGGGCCACCAGACACAGTCACACCTGGAGAACAGCCAGCCCAAACACCAACACTGCTCTTTTCTAGAAATCTGATTCCTGCAGCTCTTCTCATCTAGTCACAGAATCATAAAATCATGGAATGGTTTGGGTTGGAAGGGAATTCAAATATCAAATATCATCTCATCCACTCCTGCCATGGGCAGGGACACCTCCCACTGTCCCAGGCTGCTCCAGCCCCAGTGTCCAGCCTGGCCTTGGGCACTGCCAGGGATCCAGGGGCAGCCACAGCTGCTCTGGGCACCCTGTGCCAGGGCTGTCCACCCTGCCAGGGAGGATTTCTTCTGATTTGGCCTTCAGTGTCTGTCTAAGCTCTCAGTGACTGCTCTGACCACCAGAGAAGATGGGAATGGATGTAATAGAAACCCTTCAGGCTCCCAGTGCTTGTCTGTTAGCACTGAAACAGCACATGGAGACTGGCACTGCTGACAGATCCTTTACAGCAACACCAGCATGCAGAAAATAACTTTTCACTCTGCATTACTGAATGGCTCAAAGAGCTGCATCTTTCCTTCTGCACCACCTAAAAAGCAGAAGCCAGGATTGCAGCCCTCTGTATGATAAAACTCTAGAGAAGCTCAGCATTGTTTACCTCAGAGGGAGCTTGCAAAAAAAAAAAAAAAGCAAAAATTAAGATCAAAATATTGGGGATATTTAATTTCAATTCATAACCAGGCCTGCAGGCTCAGATCAGGACTCGGAGATTTGTCTTAATCTAATTTTATGCAAACAATTCAGTGATAATAAAAGTTTATATAATCCACATCAAGGAAATCAGAGAGGTTCCCAGAACCTGTAATGAGAGCTGACACCACGGAGTACACATCAGCAAACCCAAACCCTCACTAAATGAGGGCTCCAGAGAGCACTTGACAAAGCTCCCTCCACACCCCAGCAGCTCTGGGACATTTTGTGGGGTAGTGATAGGAGCTGGAAGCATTTCCCTGGTTTGGGATGCCTGGAGGAGCTGCCCCACTGCAGAGGTTCCTCCCTGAGTGGTCCCTCCGGGGTCTTTGAGGTGCAGGGAGAGTTTTGGGCAGCAGGCAGAGAAAGTGTCCAGGGGCCCTCAGAACAGAGTTCTTCATTCATTCCTGGAGCAAATAAAGGCACAGAGAAGTGCAGAACAACATCCCCTTGGAGGTTCCTGCACATGCACACCCCACAAACATCTCCAGGAGGAGAAACCCAAACTGACAGAGCCAGACCAGAGGGAGAGGTGGCTGCTAGGGACACACAGGTGACACTAAGTCCATGTCCCTTGGCAGGCATGGCAGCCTGTCCTCATGGAGGTGAGGCCTTAAGTTTTACCTTTCATATTCCCAGACTGTGCACTGCATTGGTGTGTGACTCTGAACTCCATGCAAAGTGTCCCAAGTTCTCCTCCCAGCTCAGGCACACAAAACAATCCTTTTCCAGCCCCACAACCAAGGACACGCTGCAGCTTCAGCCCCAAAAAGTGCAACCAGCAGCCAATGGAGGAGAGAATGTGGGAGGATGGGAGTGCAGGAGCTGCAGCTGGGATTGGACAGTGAAGCCAAGATGGAAATGGAGCCAAAGTGATGCAAGTGTGAGAACTCGTGACTGGGATCCATCTTGGGCCCATCTTGGGTGGAGCCACGGCTGGGCCCTGGCACTGCCCAAGGGGAATCCTTTGGAGCCTTGGGATGAATCCCTGCTGGATTCCTGTGGCACTGCCCAAGGGGAATCCTTTGGAGCCTTGGGATGAATCCCTGCTGGATTCCTGTGGCACTGCCCAAGGGGAATCCTTTGGAGCCTTGGGATGAATCCCTGCTTGATTCCTGTGGCACTGCCCAAGGGGAATCCTTTGGAGCCTTGGGATGAATCCCTGCTTGATTCCTGTGGCACTGCCCAAGGGGAATCCTTTGGAGCCTTGGGATGAATCCCTGCTGGATTCCTGTGGCACTGCCCAAGGGGAATCCTTTGGAGCCTTGGGATGAATTCCTGCTGGATTCCTGTGGCACTGCCCAGCCTCTGCCCCAGGGAGCCTCTCCAGGCAGCAGAGAGGACACCAAGCTGGGAGAAGGGCAGGACTGGCCAGACCCCATACCTGAAGGATGACCCAGTGACCCTCCTTTGCAGCCAAATCCAGAGCTTGTTCAGCCACCACCTCCTGGCCTTGTCCAAGGGAAATGTTGTGGAGGTTCCTGTTGTTGAAGGTGTAGCCCAGCTTCTTCCCTGGCAGGAAACAAGGAGTGAGTTCAGCACCCTGGCAGGGAGACAGGGCTGGGGACAGCACAGCCAGGCAGAGCTCCCTCACCAACCCCTCACACATGAGCTGTCACACTCCTGATATCAGCTCTCTGCTCTCATTCTCTTGGCTCTCACCCACTCCTTGCCCAAGTGCTCAAATAGCAGCAGCTTCTCCAAACTCTTTTAATTACAGTGCAGCATCCACACAAAGGTACCTTATTACAAAGTACTTCTTGTTTAAAGAACATTATTCCCCTGCAACCTGGAGTAAAAACACTTTTTACAGTGATAAGAAATTAAAATCTTTTCCTGCTGATTAACCAGGCTTTGAACACCCACACTGGGTGGGGAAAAGCCCCTGCAGTGCAGGCTGGGTGCAACAGCTTGGTTTGGAGAGGGCAGCTGGAATGAAATCTCTGGGAGTTTCCTCAAGGGAAGCTCCCACCCTCCAGGTGTCTGGGGCTGCAGAGGAGTGACCCCTCCAGGTTTCTCCTGGAGCATCAGTGCAGTTTGCAGTTGCCTTTCTGTGGCAGGCCCCCATGGAGTCAGCAAAGCCAGGGGAAGGGGTGCTTTGGGAGCCACCCAGGCAGACCCCAGTGTCCCTCCAGGGCAGGCTCACTGAGATCCCTCTGCAGTGCTGGGAAGTGGAAACAACAACTGATAGAATTTATTATTCATCAGCTGCCTCGGGGTAGTGCCTGGCTCTGTGACTTGCCCCATCCCCTCTTGAGGTGGATCTTGCAGGCAGGTGCACCCAGGTCCCTTTTATTCACTGTCCTGCTCTGAAGGGAGCATGGCACTCTTTGTGTCCCTTCACATGCCCTGGGATGATCCTTCAGCCTCCCCTGGTCTCTGGAGCATCCCAGTGGCTCAGATCATTTCTGTGCTCATAGCTGCAGGTCTCCTGGCCAGGTTTTGGATCTGTCACCCCCAGGCAGAGCACACCTGCTGCTCTTTCTCTCATAGCAGAACCAGCTCTCCCTGCTGTGTGCACCTCAGAGAAAAGCCCAATTTGTGCTGCCAGAGGGAACAGCCCCACAAACATCCCCAGGATGGATTTGGCTCAGCCAGGGAGTCAGGACTCATCCCCCCCATGCTGATCCCTGGGGATTGCCCACACTTATCTCTGCATGCAGGTTTGCCTTCCTGCAGATGGTGCACCCTGAATTCCCAATTCCTGCTGAAAGCAGGCAAGTGAAACAGGAGTCATTTAGAGTGAAACAAGGAAAAGATTTGTCTTGCAAGGCTCAGGAAGCATCTTGTGGTACAAGACTGGAAACAGATGGCCATGAGGAGAACAAACCTCCCAGCTCAGCTCTGTGCTGAGCCTCAGCACAGCCTCCCCTGGGATACAGCTCCCCACACATTCTAGAGTTTTCAGTTCTTTTCCCCATCACCTCTGGCTGCTGCCAGCTTTGAAAACTGCTGATCTTCTCCTCTGCCTTCAAGATCCACCTCGAGAGGGGATGGGGCAAATCACAGAGCCAGGGCACTACCCCAAGGCAGGGGATGAGTAAGAAATGGGTATCAGTTATAATTCTCACTGCAGAGGTCTCAGTGAGGCTGCCCTGGCAATGCCAACCCTGCTCCCTCCTTGCTGGCTGCAGGAGGGAGGGGATGGGTACTCAGGGAGGGCTCAGAGCTCTTCCAGCCCAGCAGAGTTTGCTGCAGGCCCAGGAGAGGTCCCATGGGTGGGCAGCATCTGCAAGAAGCTGACTTCTATTCACAGGGATTATCCTGCACTTTAATAAAACCTAATGAAGGACAGAGAAAATATCAATAAAGAGCCAAACCCAGCTCCAGAGAGGCAGCTGGGAGGCCAGTGCAGCTGCTCTGTGGCAATGATTTTATTTCATTACTTCTCTTTTTGCCTTTTTTTTTTTGCTGTAACTTTTCTGGCTGGCTAACCCCAGGTGCTCAGCTATGCTCATCTTTACAATTCCAATTAAACCACTCATGGTTTGATTTTAATGCTTCATTTCTCATACAAGAAAATAACAGGGAGAGACAGGATCACCAATGTGGCTCCAAAGGGAAGCCAGGGACATTGCAGCAGCTTACTTTGGGGGTGTCCCTTCCATTTTCAGTAATGACACCAGGTTTGGGGCAGAGGGAGCCTGAAATGCAAAGCTAAGCCCAAGAATTCTCCACAATAAGCTGCCTGTGGCTGAGGCTGCACAAAGCTGAACAGCTCTGACAGCTGCTCCTGGCAGTGTTGGTAAAGGCTCACTCTAACATTATTTTGGGTGCATTATAGAGAAGAAAAGAAAGCACAAGTCATTGTCCTCCTGCCCTGGTCTGTGCCAGCATGGATGATGTTCTGTCCTGTCCAACCCCAAAGGCATCAGACTCCTTTTCTCCAAAGGGATGTTCAGCTGAAAATGGGAATTTTTCCACAGTGGAGCCAAGACCCAGAGTAATTTCTACACAAGAGCAGCTTTGGAGCACAGCAGGGCTGCAGCCATTGGTGCACAAGGGCATCAGTGCTTTCTGAAGGGAGGCATCTCTCAGAAGGCCCTTTGGCTTTGGAGCCAGCTGACAGCTCCACAGCTGACCATCCACACAGAAATCAGCTCAGGGAGGATGGCAAGGAAACCTGGAAACTTTGCCATAGAGCAGCAATCTGTTACAGGGAGCTGTTGCTTATTTTCAGTTATCGTAAAATCAGAGAAGAGCAAGTTGGAAGGGACCTCAAGGGTCCTCTGGTTCAACCTTTCTTGGCAGCAAGCATCTGACAGCATGTGAGATATCTCTGATGGAAATTAGAGGTTGTGCTTAAAGCCAGCTCAGAGACTGTTGCAGTGTGAACCACACTGGGAATCCAGGCAGTGCAGGGAAGAGACAAGTTTAATTTAAACTTAAGATGAAAATCCAAAAAGCTTTAAGAAAAACAATAAAACCAAACCAAAATCCCATTTCATCCTCTCACAATTATCTATTTTTAACATATTACTTCATTATCTACAAAGAGATGAGGAAGAAAAAAACCCCAACAAAACAGGCATGTCGTGCTAAGATAATAATGCAGCAGATAAATAGCAATGCTGTGGTGTGCCTAGAGACAGGATTTATTTACCATGTTTCTCCACATCCTTCAGTGGGTCCACTCCTGGGGACAGGATAAAAAACATTGGGGTTGCAGGTCCTGATTCATCAAAGGTCGTTGCAAAATCCAGGGATCTCCCCACCACGTATTTGCTGCCCAGCTTTTCTTCTACAAAATCTCTGCCAGAGAGAAAAAACTTTTGCCAGTCTGCTCAGAAAATGCAGATTAAATGCAAATTAATTGATATTACTTATGATGGAATCCCAGAATTGTTAAGGTTTGAGAAGACTCCCAAGGTCATGAAGTGTGACCATTAGCAAGCAGTGCCATGTTCACCATTTAATCATCTCCTCAAGTGTCCCATCCACAGGACTTTTCAGCATTTCCAGGGATGGTGCTAGGGTTTGCTAACCCTTCAAATGGAAAAGTTTTCCCTAATATTCAATCTAAGTCTCTCCTGGTTCAACTTGAGGCCATTCCCTCTCCTCCTGTCCCTGTTCCTGGAGCAGATCCCAAATCCGCCCGGCTGTCCCCTCCTGTCAGGGAGTTGTGCAGAGCCACAAGTTTCCCCTGAGCCTCCTTTTCTGCAGGGTGAGCCCCTTTCCAGCTCCCTCAGCCTTTCCTCATATGACTTGTCCTGCAATTAGTTTTCATTTTGATGATTTAAATGATTTAGAAACTGAAATTAGAAAAATGAGCATGAAATAATTGTGGAGAGGAGCTGCATGCTGGGCTTGCAGGGCTGTCCCTCAGAAGCAATGCCTGGCACTCTGTACAGGGATGGGATGCCACAGGAGACACCAGTTCCTGCCAGACAAAGGGAGAGCAGTGGGAGCTGCCAACCCAAGGCTGCTTTCAGAAGTACAATACAAGCACTGGCTTGATTCTGGCTCAGGAATCTCAGGAGAAAAGAAATAAGTTAAGGTACCAGATACAAGAACCTGCCACGTGTTCTGCAACCCAAGCAGCCTTGCAGAGGAAGCAGCAATCCACAGAAAGTCCAGATGATTTACACAACTGCTTTGATCTGGCAAGCTGAAAGGGAAGAGCTCTAAGAATGTCTGGAGCATGGAGCTTTAGCATGAGAGTGACAAGGAAAAATACAAAGGAGTGAACAGGGACAGGCTCAGCTCCACAGCAGCTGCTGGAACTGAGCACGGTGCGTGGAGAATGTTCTGGCTGGATTCCCCCAGGGTGAGCTCCTGACATCACTGCTGTACAAAAAGAGACACACTGAACACTGATTCAAAAGTAGGAATGTTAAATTCAAACCCCAGGAATGCTGCTGGAGCTCAGATGGATTACTTGGCCCTTTTGAAGGCAGCCAAATTCTTTCAAGAGCTGAGAACCTCCTTCAAGGACTGATGAAAGGCAGTTGGAATGGAAATGCCTAAGAGATTGCAAAAACAAAAACAAAAACAAACAAACAAACAAACATTAAAAGAACCCTTCCACATTTTTGGTAGCCCTCTTTCAAATAGATTTTCCTGTTCAGGATCAAGATTTGCTAAATTGCTACTGGAAAGGCTCAGGTCACAAAATTTTACCAAGTCCATCAGAGTGAAGGTCACAACACTCTTGTTTTACTTCACATCTCAGCTCTTTGAAACAGTTCTTTGGGGACTCAGAATCACGAGGTATTACAAGAGGCTTTTTGATGATGTTCTTCAATAAGATTGAAGGGTGAAGTGGATATTTACAGGGGAAAACCCTTCCTCAGGAAATTACACTTATTGGTGCACTGCTAGCCCTGAAGCTCAAAGGAGTGAGTCAGGGTAAGAGGGGTTTCTCCTGATAATTTCCAGGGAATGAACCAGACTGGGATCTGCTAGGAAGAGTGGCTGGTACAGACAGCTTCCCAGGGCCTCTGCAGGGTTGGATCATCTTAAATCCCAAAGAAATCCTGGACCATCATCATGGAGCTGGTGCTCGTGGGGTGGGACACAAAGGGCCTTACAGCTTTCTGAACAGCAGCTGGAAATGAGGTTGGGATATTCCAGAGCATCTAAAATCCCCCTGGCCACCTGTGGCTGGGCTACAATGCCACTCCTAAAATGCTCCCATGGACTGGTCAGAGAGATGGGAAGGTTTGGGCTGGACATGATGTCCATGATCAGCAGTGAGGTATTTAATGTTGGCACACTGAGATATTGATAACTCAATTGTATTTCAAGGAGAGTCCCTCAAGTCCTGGGGAAGGCTCAGTGAACTGTTACTGTTTGCACTTTGATATAATAAACAAAACCAAACAACACAAAAATCCATTTAAATACTCCTGTGCAAACAGAAAAGCTTGATGTGCCCACACCTTAAAAATATCCAGCCAAGCTTTTGAACTTGGATTCCCTTTTTATAAAAGAGAGACAAGAAAGGGGCTGAAATTTGATGTTCCAGTTATTCTGAGCTGTGTAAGGAAAAAATGAATTAGAGTTGCATAGATGAAATATGCACCTAAAATTTCAAGAGCTTACTTTACTCCATATACAAAATACAAAAACTCCTACTCAAGCTAAACAACAACAGAAGAACCAGCACTTTCAGCTGAGAGACACAAGGAGAATCCAGCCAAAAGATTAAAAATGAAAAAAAGATGGATTAGTATTGGGATTAAGATAAACAATATATTTATTCTAATAAAGAAATAGTAACAGTGAACATTGGGAGACTTCACTCAGGCTTGTCTGAGTTTTTCTGTGGAGCTTGAAACACAAACAGATGCAGTTCATCCACTAAGTAAAATGCCCTGCTGTGTGCACATCAGGTGCTGCAGGAATAGAAACTATTGGAGAAACAGGAGCATGAGAGACATCACAGAAATGTCACAACATTGGCCAAAGAAGGGAAAACCAAGTCCTCATGGAGTGAAAGACCTTTAGTTTGTCCTGGAACAAGGAGGTTGCTTTTGTATAACTTCAGAAAGTTTAGCCTCGCCCAGTTACCTTCACTACATAATTTACTGCTACAACTTTCAGAACAAGCAGCACATAAATTTTGCATTTTACAAGAAAAAGAAAGAAAAAAAAAGAGAGAGAAACCCTGTATAAGACTTTCCTTTACTTCTACTCATTATTTTGGTGTCTAAGAAGAATCCCAAATGAATCTAGCAACTAAAATGGATGCTACTGATCTCAGATCCCTGCAGCAGATGTGTCACATCTGTATGGTGATGCTCATTTCTGACTTGCAGGTCTGCCCCTCACCCAGTGCTGGTTACATTGCTCCATCCTTGCTTTGATCCCACAGAAATTCCCCTTAAATGCAGTGTGTTGATTGCCTTGCAGAGTTCAGAGATCATCAAATCACACAGCAGTTTGGGATGGAAGGGACCTTAAAGATTATCTCATTCTACCTCTGCCATGGCAGGGACACCTCCCATTGTCCCAGGCTGCTCCAAGTCCCAGTGTCCCATCTCCCACTGGCCCAGCTGCTCCAGCCCCAGTGTCCCATCTCCCACTGTCCCAACTGCTCCCAGC
Organism: Erithacus rubecula; assembly: GCF_903797595.1. Lineage (NCBI taxonomy): Eukaryota > Metazoa > Chordata > Aves > Passeriformes > Muscicapidae > Erithacus > Erithacus rubecula. The sequence continues at coordinate 1,568,040 of NC_136672.1, forward strand.
CCCAGTGTCCCATCTCCCACTGTTCCAGGCTGCTCCAGCCCCAATGTCCCATCTCCCACTGTCCCAGCTGCTCCAGTCCCAGTGTCCCATCTCCCACTGTCCCAGGCTGCTCCAAGTCCCAATGTCCCATCTCCCACTGTCCCAGCTGCTCCAAGTCCCAATGTCCCATCTCCCACTGTCCCAGCTGCTCCAAGTCCCAATTTCCCATCTCCCACTGTTCCAGGCTGCTCCAAGTCCCAATGTCCCATCTCCCACTGTTCCAGGCTGCTCCAGCCCCAATGTCCCAACTCCCACTGTCCCAGCTGCTCCAGCCCCAGTGTCCCATCTCCCACTGTCCCAGCTGCTCCAGCCCCAGTGTCCATGCTGTCCTCGGGCACTGCCAGGGATTCAGGGGCAGCCACAGCTCACATGCCTCAGCCCTCATTGCAGCCCCCTCGATGTTCCCCGCCGCAGAAGTGCCCTGGAAAGGCAGTGCGTTCCCAAGCCCGGCGCACAGGCTGCCCCGCTCCCGGCCCGCCCCGGCGCTGCCCACCCGAGGGCGCGGGGCAGGCGGTCCGGCCGCAGGGCTCTCAGGAGGCACAGCCGCTGCAGCGCTGCCTTGTTCTGCCACTCCTGCGGGAGCCTCTCCCTCTCCGGACACTCCGACTCCACAAACTTCTTCCAACGTTTTGCAGATCCTTCGATATCCCGATCCAGGTTTCTGAATTCCTCCATGGATGAGAGAGTCTGCAAAAATTCAAGCAAGGTCAGGATGAACAATCCTATGTGCCTCTGAACTTTTTTTCTAACTCTACTGACTTCTCATGTTTTGCTGCACCAGGGAGTTGGAGTCTGGCAACCACAGCCAGAAATCCATCAGGACCTGATTTTGTCCATTCTCCTTGGAAGGGACAGTCAAGGGAAGGATGAAAGATTTTGGCTTCAACCAGCACGCCCTGTTCCTTTACCCAAAAAGGGAAGAATTCTCCTCTCCTGTTTGGAAAAAATTACAGGTGACAAGGACTTGCTACTGCCAGTTATCCCAGAAATGACTGTTCTGGATGACAGCTGGAAATTTGGAGCCCATGTCTGATAGGAGAGTACATTGCTGGCATTCCCATGAGCTGTGTGCTCTCCTTACTGCTTCCACAGAAACAAGGAGAATTGTGCAGCAAAACCCACAGCAGCTGCTGAAAAAATGTGCTGAACAAACACTCAGACATACCATTCTCACCAAAATTCCTTTTTAAAGGGATTTCCCAGTTGGAATATTAATTACAACAGAATCACAGAATGGTTTGTGTTGGAAGAGAACTTGAAGAATTCCTTGTTCCAACCCCCTTACCATGGGTTGGGTCATGCACACACTGTTGCTTTTCTGTCCCTGTTCCCCCATTCACATTCCTGTGAGACACAATACTGAGCCTTCCCCCATTTCATTGTGACCACGGAGCCAGGAACCTCCACAAGCACAGGGCAAACATAAAAATGTGGTGCTGTCTCTGTTCAAGCATTCAGCCCATCTAGAATCGTGAAAAAATTCAAATAATTTGGTTTCTACTTGCAAAATGCACATGAAGATGAACTTCTTGGTGCTACATGTCTGTAGCAGGAACAGGCAGCTGAAGAATGTCCCCAAAAAAGGAGCCCAGCAAGGCATTAAATAAATTAAAATTACAATGAAAATGTAGTTGGATTTTGTAGCTAGAAAGTAGCAACCATAAATGTTATGCAGACAAGTGAAGAATCCAAATTCTCTTTCAGACAAGTGGAGGCAGAACACATTGCAGAGCTCATAAGGTTCTTCTGGATTCCAGTAAAATCTCACTGAAACAAACATCTTCATTTTGCATAATCTGGAGCTGGGAGCAGCTGAACATGAAATGGAAAAGACAAGTGAAGGATAACAGACAGTGAGTGAGCTGTTTTCTACAGAAAGAGAAGGGAATCAGAGCCAAGCAGAAGCTGCTGATGAGCAGAGGTGTCCCCCACAGCAGAGCTCTGCTCCCACCCCACACAGCCTCACTGTGGGAGCACCTGAGCAAGCCCTTTGGAAATGCTGTTTTCACACATTTTCAGATGAACTGGGAAGATCCACCCTGGCACAGGGCTTGGGAAGCCACAGAAGGGCCCTGGCAGAGGTGGGAAGGATTGTCTGGGATACACTGCTGTTGGAAATAAGAAGACATTGAGGATTAAACTGTTTTAAAAACTCCACTTTCCCTCTGCAAGGCTTCCCAGTGAGAAGACAAGAGCCGTGTAAGACCTTGGCTTCCTAATAGACTGAACTTAGTCCCAGAGAGTGAAGAGAGGGGAGGAGGATGCCAGAAAAATGGACTTCTGATAACAAATGTCTTCATGTTTTTAGCAGAGGGAATTACAGGATCACAGAATGATTTGGATTGCAAGGGATCTGAAAGATCATCTTATTTCAGATCCCTGCCACAGACAGAGACACCTTCCACTGTCCCAGGCTGCTCCCAGCCCCATCCAGCCTGGCCTTGGGCACTGCCAGGGATCCAGGAGCAGCCACAGCTGCTCTGGGCAGCCTGTTCCCAGGTTGAATGCCTGTGGATGGCAGAGGGGAGGAGATTGTGGAGCTGTTCCCAGAGTGTGCCATGACCCAGCACCTTTACTGTAGATCCACTCACAGCTTCACTGAAGCAATGCTTGGAAAAACCTTCTGGAGGACTTCAAGCTCCTGTTCAAGCTGGGTCAGCCCTGGGTCTGTCCACCAAAACTTTCCAAGGTGACCTCTCAGCCCCTCAGGGTGCCCTGCTGTGGGGCTGTGTTGTCTTTACCCCAAAGGAGATGTTTTAAAGCTGTGCTGAAGCAGAAGCTCCCAAGCTGCAGTTTGTCATGGTGGATCCTTATTGCACACTGCCAGCATGGAGAACATGGCTCTGTCCTCTCCTGGCTGGCCAAATCCCCACCTTCCCTCACAGGCTGTGTGCTCAAGGGCCAGAACTAGAGCTCTGGGCAGAGAACTTGCATATACGGATGCTGACCTGGAACAGAGGCTGGGTAGTGTTAAAGGAATAAAGTAGGGATTTATTAAAAGGCCTTCAAAGGATTCATATGAAAGCTACCACTTAAAAACCACTTTCTCTGAGAAGATGGTGGATCCTGACATGGTGTGAAGAGCCCTGTTTTGCTGAAAAGTCTCATTTTGAGATATAAACTCAAGCCCCTGCTGTTTCCAGCCACCAGAGATGATCACAGTGTGGGCTGCAAAGGCAAGAGCTTGAGTCCTCCAGCCTTTGGGATAATTTTCTATTTTGACCAATATTTTTTATCTCTCTCAATTTCCATGACAACTCTAAGTGACAAAAGTACTTTTCATTATGTGGACAAAAATAGATACCCTGCAAGGTTGGTGTGCAGTTCCCATCTGCTGCCCCAATGTATCACTCCTGCCTGAGAACAGGGATCTCTTAGTGCTGGACTAAGTTTCTTGGAAAAATTCACAACTGAGGTATTGAAAAGCAATTAATATTCACAGAAAGATTACTGATTGAGAGAGCTTTCACTCCACTGCCTTTTAAATAGAAACATCTCCCATTAATACCATCACTCCTAATAAATGCTATTAACACTGTTGACTAATGAAAATTTTAGTGTTAATTTATATAATACAGAGTTTTTATTTGTAATTAGAGCTTTTGTGATTCTGCAATATGTTGTTCAGGGAGAGAGGGAGACCATCATTCCTGATTACACATCTGTCATTTAGTCAGAAAAAAGCAATTTTTCAGTCTCCCTTGTTAACATCAGCCAAGAGACTTCTCGAAGCAGCAGCAGCCAAAGTTCTGAAGTGATATTTTAAGTAAATCACGTCAAAAGTCAACAGTGAGAAGATGTTTTATATAAGCACTTGCACTGAGAATTCCCCAAATTCAACATTTGCCATTGGATTACTCACGGCCATGAGAGTGCACTGAATACATTTACTGCTGCAAGGACCAGGGCTTGGCAGGTCAAAATATGTGGCATCATTCCTGGGAATTTCAGATTCTCACATTCAGTGCTCTGGTTTTTCACAGAAATCAGGAATACAGAGCTGAATTTGGAGCAAGTCCTTCTGTCGCTGACATTTCTCCTTGTTAGTGCAAATCCAACAACAGCTGGTGAATCACTCCTTTGCTCACAGTCTCCATGGAATCCTCTGGATCCCTGGGAATTTGGCATGGGGATGGTCAAAGAGCTGAGACCATCCATGCTGTGGCACCGCAAACACTCTGCTCTTCCCTGTGCCTTGGATGGAGGTGTTGATGGAATGCTGCCTTTGGACAAGGCTGGGCCTCTTGCAGAATTTATGGTGGTATTGATGCCTTAAGTTTGATCTTTCATATTCCCAGACTGTGCACTGCATTGGTGTGTGACTCTGAACTCCATGCAAAGTGTCCCAAGTTCTCCTCCCAGCTCAGGCACACAAAACAATCCTTTTCCAGCCCCACAACCAAGGACACGCTGCAGCTTCAGCCCCAAAAAGTGCAACCAGCAGCCAATGGAGGAGAGAATGTGGGAGGATGGGAGTGCAGGAGCTGCAGCTGGGATTGGACAGTGAAGCCAAGATGGAAATGGAGCCAAAGTGATGCAAGTGTGAGAACTCGTGACTGGGATCCATCTTGGGCCCATCTTGGGTGGAGCCACGGCTGGGCCCTGGCACTGCCCAAGGGGAATCCTTTGGAGCCTTGGGATGAATCCCTGCTTGATTCCTGTGGCACTGCCCAAGGGGAATCCTTTGGAGCCTTGGGATGAATCCCTGCTTGGTTCCTGTGGCACTGCCCAAGGGGAATCCTTTGGAGCCTTGGGATGAATCTCTGCTTGATTCCTGTGGCACTGCCCAAGGGGAATCCTTTGGAGCCTTGGGATGAATCCCTGCTTGATTCCTGTGGCACTGCCCAGCCTCTGCCCCAGGGAGCCTCTCCAGGCATCATATTATGAGTCTCAGACAAGCTGGTTTATCACTTCAGGTTTCCCTGAGCTCCTGGTCTCAGCAGCAGCAGTGTCACTGTGGAACAGCTCCCTGGAGTTCCCACATTCCCAGCTGCAGAACTCCCCCATTCCCCCACAGCTGCAGCAAACCCAGCATGGAGCAGCACTGGCTGTAGGACAGGAATCCTGGATGCCATCCCAGAGCCTGGGGATGTTTTCCACACATGGCCAAGGATCTGAGGAAAGGGATCCATTGTGGATACATAGAGGAGAGAACACCCTCAGAATCCAGAGGAGTCTTTGAGCTCCACAGGGCTGCTGCCACTGCTGCTGTCACTGCTGCTGCTGTTATCTCCTGGTGCCACACACAGCACAACAAGTTCTGGACATTTATTAGAGGGAACACTTGCTCTGATCACTAAAGGCAACTGTTCTAAGGGAACCATCTGCTCTAACTGGCCTCAAGTTTAGGTGTTGCTTCATAAGATGTTATAAAACCTTAAAAAAACCCAGACATGTATATTAGAGCCATGTTTTCTTCCCCTCAATTCTGAAACGAATTATTCTTTTAAAAACGAGGTTGTTTTGCATTTTAAAATATTTCCATAATTTCAAACACCCCTCCTCAGAGTCACCTGGCTAGAGAACAGCTCTGGGGCAAGGCAGGACAAAATCACCTCCTTGCTGTACCCTGGACTGACACTAACAGGGTGAAAATAAAATAGAGGCAGTAAAGGCAGAACACTCCAAACACCCAGTTACCATCCTCCCCAGAAGCCAGAGACAGAAGGAAATAAAAATAAAGGAATTTGAGGGTTTTGGTAAAAGCTGTCATTATCTTTTGAGGCTTCAGGTTGTATCTGGTTTTTACTTTCAGTTTTTACTTATATATCTTGCTTTTCCTTAAAAAAGAAAAAAAAAAAACAACCAACTTGTGCCTGTGCTTTAAAAAATTACATTCTGTAGGGAACACACTGAACATCAAACATCTCTCTGTAAAAATCACACAACCTGACAACACTGGAAAGAAATTATATTTAATATTCTCCAGTTTTAATAATCTGTGAGATGATTAAATCCTGGTGATTAGTCACAATTTCACTTGCAGAACTAAGGAGCTGTGGAATTTATGAATTGAGTTACACAGTTTTTAAGCAGAGATCCACAGAGGTCCTTGGTGTCTGTCTGTGGGCTTGAGGGGTTTGGAGCAGCTCAGGGGTGAATTTTGTGGTGGGGTTTGGTGACCATGGTGGGATTCAGGAGAAGGTTAGACTTGAGGATCTTAAAGATCTTTTCCAACCTCAAGGACTCTACAATTCTGTGATCCCCCAAGCACTTTGTAATGGTCTTACTCTGTCCATGGGCATTGCTTCTATAAGTTTCAGCAAAGATTCATAATTCCTTCCTTTCATTTCCTGCAGCTGGCTCAAAAGTCTTTAGGAACACTAGCATCCCCACAGCTGGAAAATGACAGCTCCTGGAAGAACGGCAAAGCCAGACCTGCACCTGGCTTCAATTGATAGATTGGATCATTCAGGAAAAAGACATATAGGCAGATGAATTGCTCCATTTAAATACTACTGTTAACTAGAGGAATTAATGGAGCAGATGATGGATTATTTACAATCCCTCCCATCCTAGGTTTTGGGTTGCATTATTCATACACTGAAGGTGTTATTTTCTGTTTAGCTGCCCTACCTGAATAATTTAACTCATAAGAAAAATCTCCAAAGGTGAAAATAAAGATTTGATGGGGTTTGTCAAGCTTCAATCACCTTTCAACACAAAAATGTTATTTTAACCCTCCTTATTTCTTTCATAAAATCTGACTGACAAGCTCAAGGCACTGTATGCTCCTGTCTCTCTTCAAACTCCTCCTTGCAGCTTCTACATTTTAATGGGGACAGAAGGTGTGCAGGGCCTCACACATCACTGTGCAAACCCACCCTGTTTATCTGCAGGGTCCCAGGGCATCACAACATGCTGGGTGGACATCCCAAGCAGTCTGGTGAGTGGTGGGTTGGATCTCAGCACCTTTCTTTGGAAAATTCCCAGTGAAATATCATAAATTAGGGAACAACAGCTCCAGCACTCATCTCCTTCTTACCAGTGTGTTCTTAGAGCCAGCTCCACTTGATGGGAAAGGTCAGTAACAGAAATGAGACTTAGTCACAATCTTTGTATCCTCATTGCTTACAACCACCCACCCACCATGTTTTCCTCATTTTGCCTGAGATGTTTCCCAGATGGGTTCATGGTGACATTTTCTCTGCATTTTCTAAAAAGGTTGTTCAAGTGGGTTTGAGAACGGGCCTTGCAAAGTCAGGCTGTTCTCCCAAAACATGTTTTCCATCTTTCCTCTTCACTCTTGGATGCCTCTCAGCAAATCAGGGACACACAGCCAGAACCAGAAGCTGGGCATGGGTCCCCAAGAGCAGCTGAAAGGTGGCACTTGTGTATTTCTGAAAACTTTCCTGGATTTGGTTGTTATAAATCCCAGATGGGCCAATACACAGCAAAACTGAAAAAGAAAAGATGTCCCACTGTCTGCAAGAATTCAGCTGGAGCAGCTGTTCCAAGTGTTCCCTGCTGAAAAGCTCTCAGGGTCCATGGTTCTGTCCTGATAATGGACACAGATGTATGGACTCATCCCCTGATGAGACTTCTACACTGTGATGGTATTACCTGAGTTTCCATGGTGGCACCAGAGCAGGACTGGCCTCAAGAACAGGAGAGAGAGGGAATGAGCTGCAGAGCTGCTCCTCACAGAGCTGGGGCACCCAGCCCTGAGATGTTCCCAGCCCTGAGATGTTCCCAGCCCTGAGATCCTCCCCAGCCCTGAGATGTTCCCAGCCCTGAGATGTTCCCAGCCCTGAGATCCTCCCCAGCCCTGAGATCCTGCCCAGCCCTGAGATCCTGCCCAGCCCTGAGATCCTGCCCAGCCCTGAGATCCTCCCCAGCCTTGCTCCAAGAGCCTCGGGGAAGGAGCTGCAGCACCCCGTGCCAGCCCTGCCCTGGGTCACAGACACTTTCCACAGCCTGCTGTGAATATTTCCTGCATATTTCTTCCCATTACTAACACAGGGAGCCAACTGCTTTTTCCCTTCTAGGGGGCACTCTTGGAGATCAGACTGTCCTGGTCTCTCAGATGTAACTTTTCCACTTTCCCTCTTCTCAATCTCTTCTCATATTGTCTTTCCAGGTGTCTGGCACTTCTTACCACTCCCCTCTATCCTGTCTCCACAGGGTCCACACCCTGGAATGCAACACTCAAAGATCATCCCAGACTGCAGCAGAAGCCAGCTCTGAGTGAAGGGCAGAGGGTGCCCCAGGGCTCTGCTTGGGGTACTGGGCTCCACTGGTGCTCTGTGCTCACATTGTGGGAACAAAACAACAACCATGAGAGCCTCCAAAAAAGGTCATCTCACGTCCCCCAATACAGGGAAAGCTTTGTTTTTACCCCCAGGGTTCCAGAGGTCACTGCCAGTCAAAGTGGAGCTGAGCACTGGGTCTGCAATCTCCACAGCTCCTCAAGTGAACCACCACAGCCAGGGAAAGGGAACAGGGAGAGGGCTCTGCCACACAGTGAGGAGCTCCAAAAGGTCCTGTAGCACTGAATCCGAGAATGGTTCAAGTTTAAAAGGACCACTAAGATCACCAGGTCCCCAAATGCCACATCCACATGGCCATTCCCTCTCCTCCTGTCCCTGTTCCCAGAGCCTGACTCCCCCAACTGTCCCCTCCTGTCAGGGAGCTGTGCAGAGCCACAAGTTCCCCCTGAGCCTCCTTTTCTCCAGGCTGAGCCCCTTTCCAGCTCCCCCAGCTGCTCCAGACCCTTCCCAGCTCTGTTCCCTTCCCTGCACATGCTCCAGCCCCTCCATGTCCTTCCTGTCCTGAGTGTCCCAGAGCTGCCCCAGCCCTGGAGGTGCCCAGCAGTGCCAGCACAGGGGACAGGCACTGCCCAGGTCCTTCTGCCACAGCCCAGGTGCCACTTGCTCACCTGGGCACACCTGGATTCATGCCCAGCCTCTGTCTCCAGCACTCCCAGGGTCTTTCCCAGTTTTCCAGCCCCTTTGCCCCAACATGGGGTTGGTGTGACCCAAGGGTAGGATGAAGCCATTACTTCCCTTCCCTTCCATTTAAGGATGAAGAGGATTTTACATTACAAACACTCAGCTGACAGCAGGCTTTGTGTCAGTGTGGATTGAGAGGGAAAGACAGAGGCTGTAGAGCATCCAGAAAAACTCAATTTCCACTCTGCAATCAAACCGACAAAGTGCGTCCTTAAATATTTGATGTGATCACAATCTCTGCCATATTTCAGATAAGCATCAGGTCCTTAGCCAGCAGGTTAGAAAAGAAAAGGGGGAAAAAAAGCTAAAACCTTCTCAAGCAGCATTTCTGTGAGACATTGGGAATATTTCTCTGAGATTTGATACAGAGGACAGAAGAATGTCCTTAGGAAACTTCTAGATGAGAGCAGATAAATGCCCATTGAAGTGTCACAATCAATGTTTTCTATCAAAGATACTCTAAAAGGCTGTACATCTGAAGAACTGAGTTAATGGAAGATATTTAATTAAGACTATGATTTTCTGGCATAATAATAATTCTAAATGTAGAAGGGAAGCTGTGAGCCTTTCCTGTCTGACCAGCCTGATCAAAGGACATTGCATATGCACAAAGAGCACAATGTATGCAGCAGATTGTGTCACAATGAATCTTGGAGAAGAATGAAAAATTTCCTCATCTAAAAAGTGCAAGAAGTGAAAGTTAGAAGAGAGATTTTTGTTCTTTTGTCCCAAAAAAAAAAAAAAAAAAAAAAAAAAAAAAAAAAAAAAAATCCGGTTTTCTTAAATGCAAAATCTATGATTTGGTATTTTATCTCATAAGCTGCATATGCAATCTTATCATCTGCATTCTGCAAAATTATAAATATGGAGTTAATATACGACTTTGTCTAGGGCTGTTCTCCTCCTCGAAAGCTGAATTCAGTATTTAGAGCTCATTATTCAACATCACATTTATTAAACAATGCCCTTTCAGTGGAGTTTCATATCTACATAATGAAAATTCTTCCTCTTCAGAAAAAGATGAGGGAAATGATTGGGATAAGAAATAATCCAAGCTGGCCAGGTGTACTCCTGCTGTGCATTAACTCGCTGCACTTATCCCATGGGACACATCTGCATTCAGCACTGAAGAGGCACTGCAGGAAATATGACAAAGGAAATCAGCCTGGGGAAATGCTCATCTCAGCCCAGGCTCTGGGAGCAGCTGGACACGGGGACAGCCACGTGCCCCACGGGGAGCCAGAGACCACAGGGCACCATGGAGGGGCTGCAGCTGGGAGAACCTGGCAGCTGGGATGACTGGGGTCCCTCCAGAACAAACCTCACCTTCTTCTGGTTTTGGTTTTGGCCAAGGCAACCTGTCAGTGAAGAGCAGGAGGGCACAGCCACTGGCTGCATCAGCAGGGCTGGGGCTGGAGAACAGCCCAGATCACCCATGGCAGGCTCAGGTGGTCTCTGCCAGGCACACACCCCTGGCAACACCAGCCTGGTCTGGGCAGAAGGTGAGGCTGTGCCTGAGCCCCTGCTGGGCACAGGGTCTAAGCTCAGGCCTAAAGCCACAGCCAAGGGCTGCTGCAGAGCAAGGCTGGGTCAGACTCAGGCACAAAGAGTTTCTGCTTGTGTGTCTCAGAGCCCAGCAAAGCCAGGGGAAGATGCTGCTCCCTCCCTGCTGATCTGCTCCTCAGGCTGTGCCTCCAGAAGTGGCCAGGCACAGCTCAGGGTGAGCCACACACTTGCCAGTGTCCTGCTGGCTCTCTTTTGGCTTTGGTGAACTCCTGCTCTCAGGAAATGGCTGGGCATGAGCCAGGGCAGGACTCTGCAGGGCTGCCCAGGGGAGCTGAGCTGGCTCTGCTTTGGGAGTTTCACTGTGTGCACTCAGCTGCTGCCAGGGCCCAAACAACTGCTGGCTCATCTTCCTGGTTAGTCTGGATACAGTCTGAATGACCAAGCAACCCTAAAATCAAATGGTGTCATTTCAATGTTGTGCTCAGAGAAGAGCCATGACAGGAGCTGTCTGTCCTTGCTCTGGGGGTCACACAGAATGGCTCAACAGGGCAGCCTGGGCTTCACACAGGGTTCAAGGCACCACAGAGCATCAAGTCAGAGATGAATTCAGAGAACACTCACCCTCCAGAGGACAATCTCTGCATGGATTCTGTGTTAATTCAATCACACCATGAGAATTCCCAAATGCCATTTGCACCTGGCTGTGGCCACAGCTCCAGCAGCAGCAGCACTGTGCTCTGGGGTGTGAGGAAACCACCAGCCAGCCAGGAGAAATGGCCAGCTGTGCATGGACACAGAAAATGTTTTCAGAAGTACCAACAGAAATAAAAACTTTCAAGGCAGAGACTGGGAACACAGAGGGGGAGCACAGTACGACAGGCTGCAATAAAGGAAATTGAAAAGAGGCAGAAAACCTCATTATAGGAGCAAAAGAACACTTTTGCCTTCTCGAGGGATCACTGCTAAGCCCCTGCAAATGAGAGGCCTCAGGACTGAAATGACCAACTCCACTGAGCACCAAAGCCACTCAGCAAAGCACTGCTTTAATTAGATGACCAAATTCTGTCTCCTTCCTGCTCTCACTAACCCTCAGGAAGCCAGAGGCAGGATTGGCACTGAGGCAATGACTGTGCCCTTTGCTAACACCTCCCCTGCTCCAGAGCCAAGCAAAGCTCCTCCACAGGGGCTCCACAGGTACCATTCCCTCCCACACATCTGTCTGATGAACAGAATCAAGCCAAGCTCAGAGCAGCTTTCCTCAGCCTTTAGCTTGAATTCAATTCCTGTTTCAGCTTTAAAGAAGCACCAAAGAGCCTGAAATGTGCCTATTTTCCCAAGTCTATCAGCAGATATAATAAAAGTTATTAACTTCCCCTACAAACCACATCCTTGTGGCCAGGGCTGTGGATTTCTTGATCCAGAGGTGAATACCTACCTTCCCTGGCACCCAGGTTACAGCAAAAGGCTCTGTGAAACTTTGTGCTGAACGTGAAAGAAGCTGGAAAACTAAATCATAAATGAGTGTTTCCTAAATGAGATGCTCCAGCACCACAAGCTGCAAACAGCCACACAACTGCAAAGGATTATTGGCCTCTATATATTATTAATCAAGCCCCAACAATAAATAATAAGTCAAGCCATACAAGGCCAGTTACATGCCCAGAGCCTTCAACATTTAATGAGGTTTCCTTGGAAGTTAATGTGCCCAAAGTAGGAGGCTCAGAATGGGCCACAAATATCAATATTGATTTCTTTTTGGCACTATTTTGGCCAGAACCCCCTGGCAAAAGGAGTCCTTTGGGCTGGAGCTTTTACAATGTTTCTGAGAAAAATCAGCAGAATGCTAAATTTCATTTTGAATTTGAAATATAAATCTGAAGTGTACTTTGCTCGAGCTTTGTTGAAGAAACAATTTATTATAGCATTTAATCTTCTTGATATAAGAAAAGGAGATTTCAGTCTGCTAATAAGCTGTGTAGAAGCCATGACTAATTAACCTAATTATAGCAGTCTGTGACAAAACACAATTTTACTAAACCCATGCCTCAAGTAACTAGAATTGTCAAAACCCCAAAGGCTAATAAACCAACAGACATCAACACAAACACTAATAAAAGTTGACATCAACCATATTATTTGTAGTAAAATCAATACTACAGTCATCACAAAAGACAATCTGAAGGGTATTCAGTGTGTGATAATGCAGAATTCACTATTAGAAAGTCCTGAAATTCATGAAATTAGTGCACATTACTGGGCAGTGAATCAGGTCCAAACCCAGCACAATGCACATTTGTTGAAAAGAAGAACAAGTATGGGATAATTCTCATCTTTTTGGGATGATTTTTCTCCCCTCTCACTCCAAACACGTGGCAGGTGCCAGACCTGCCCATTGCCATGACAGAATTTCCCTGCAGGTCTGGCAACTGCCACAGCTCCAACCCCAGCACATGCCTGCAGAAATTCCCAAATACAGGGGCATCTCCATGTCCTTTACAAACCACAGCCACAAAGCCCTGAGAGTCTTAGGCTGGACACACACGAGGGCACAGGAAGAGCCCTCAAAATCAGTGCTGGACCTGCAGAACTCTCCATGTCTGTGGCCTTGTTTGCTGTCCCTCAAAGGCAAACTTTGTTCACCAAATGCCACAAGCACCCCCTAAAGAGCTGAAGAGTATTTAGAGGACATAGGGGAGCTGATTTCCCATGGATTAGGTACCTTGATTCCTCCCCAGGAATGGTCAGACAGGAACTCCACAGGGCTCGTGACTCCAGGCTGTGCTGGGTATCTGAGCAGGAAATCCAGTTGTGCTGGGTTGATTTCTTTATTCATCAGAAGTATCTGTAATTCCATACAAACAAGATATCCTAGAGCAGCCAGGATCCAGAGCAGCAACAAACTCCAGCAGATTTATTATTCAATTAACATGCTTGAAACATGTGTGGCTAAAATGTACAATGTGCCCTGTGTTGGAGGGGTGTAATGGACACACCAGGTAGGTGCTCTGAGTGTCCCAAAAGAGGACCAGGAATGAGTGTGGAGATTGGCAACAGGACAGGAAAAAAATTGGGAAAACCAGGTAAAGGCTGAGTTCCAGGTGGGTAGGGAACATCGTGAGGAGAAGGCCCTGGCAGCAGAGCCAGATTGGACATTAAAAATCACACAAACACTGTGGACATGGGACAGCAGCTCTGCAGCAAGCTCTGCTTTAGGTTCTATGCAAGAGGCCATCCAGGGCAGTTTGCTTTGCCTTTTCTTGCAGGTCCTGCAAGCAGGAATTACTCTCTCAAATAACCTTTGTCAGCATAATTCAAATCCAACACAGCATCTGTACCTGTTACTGGCAGGAATAAATCCTGTGAGGAGCAGCTGGGGGAGCTGGAAAGGGGCTCAGGCTGCAGAAAAGGAGGCTCAGGTGGAACTTGTGGCTCTGCACAACTCCCTGACAGGAGGAAACAGCCGGGGGTGTCGGGCTCTGGGAACAGGGACAGGGACAGGAGGAGAGGGAACAGCCTCAGGCTGGGCCAGGGGAGGCTCAGGGTGGACAGCAGCAGGAATTTCCCCATGGAAAGGGAGCTCAGGAACTGGAAATGCCCAAGGGGTTTGGAGTGTCTATCCCTGGAGGTGTCCAAGGAATTCCTGGATGTGGCACTCAGAGCTCTGGGGTGAGAACAAGGTGGGGATCAGGGTGGACTCAGTGGTCTGGGAGGGTTTTTCCCAGATGATTCTGTGATTCTAAGAGATGCAGAGAAGCCAATCAGGCCCCCAGTCCCTGTATAGACTTCTCTGGCACTGAGCCCTGGCTCCCAGGTGCTGCTGGTACCTGGAAGGTGAGCTGGGCACTGAAGGTCAGTTTGTCCCTCTCGAAGAGCCCCCGGGTCGTGTACTGGAACACGGAGAAGGTGATGCTGTCAGTGAGGCTCAGCACCCGCCCTGGCAGGCTGTCAGCTGGAGCTGCCCTCTCAATGGCCTTCTGGAACACCCCATGGAATGCCTGGAGGGGAGACAGAGGGGAGGGCTGGGGGACATGCCCTTTGCACATCCCTGGGTGTCCCTGAGGTGCCACAGCGATGCCAACTCAGGTCCTGCATCAAGGGGAACACCCAGAGAGCAGCCAGCCCCTGGCTCTGCCTGTGGCTGCTCCTCAGGGACACAGAGCCTGGCAGAGGTGACATCCCCTGGGGCACAGAGCCTGGCAGAAGTAACATCCCCTGGGGCACAGACAGGGCACAGGGAACTCCAACACAAGGGTCCAGGAAATGTTTCTGTGCCCAGTGTGCCCTACTGGGATGACACAGCCACTTTCTCTGCAAATGTGGAACCAGCACAGAGGGTGTTCCCAGAGGAAACACATTCCAGAATTGTGTTCATGGGAAAAAACTCCAATACAAGCCCACCCAGTGCCACCCTGCCATGGCAGGGACACCTTCCACTGTCCCAGGCTGCTCCCAGCCCCATTGTCCAGCCTGGCCTTGGGCACTGCCAGGGGCAGCCACAGCTGCTCTGGGAATTCCATCCCAGCCCCTCCCCACCCTCTCAGGGAACAATTCCTGCCCAATATTCCATCCATCCATCCATCCATCCATCCATCCATCCATCCATCCATCCATCCATCCATCCATCCATCCATCCATCCATCCATCCATCCCTGCCCTGTGCCAGTCTGAAGTCATTCCCTGTGTCCTGTCTCTCCATCCCCTCTGTCCCCAGTCCCTCTCCAGCTCTCCTGGAGCCCCTTTAGGCCCTGGAGTCTCCATGGAGTTTTCTCTTCTCCCTGGCTCCACAGAGGGGCTCCAGCTCTTGGATCATGTCTGTGGCCTCTTCTGGACCTGGTCAGTCCTGTCCACACCTTTCCTGTGCTGAGGATCCCAGCCATGGACACTAGCCCAGGTGGAGTCTTACCAGAGTGGAGCAGAGGAGGAAAGCACATCTCCTATTGCACAAATATTTCAACTCAGAGAAGAGCAATTCTTCCAAATAAACAAATTTAAAATAAAAATTAAAGTCCCATGAGTGTTTTACTGTCTGAATCCAGCAAAGGACTGGCTGAGGAGAGCAGAGAGCTGAAGTCCCCTCAAGGGTGGGTGTCTACATCAAGAACAAGCCTCTTATATAAGAGCTTAAGGATTATTGCAACAACATTTCTGATCTAAATGAGAAAAGACAAAAAACTTTCAGAGTCGTCCAAATTAAAAGTGAAGAGCAAATTACCAAATGCAACTGGAAAAAGAAAATTAACAAGAGCATAAAGCCCAAACCCTGCTTGGCAATGCAAAGTGCTGGGCCCAGCAATGGAAATAACCAGGCCAATACACACTGATGGCAACAACTGGACAAGGCATGACTGTGTTGGCAGCCTTATTTTTAGAGTTCTACAAAGGAAAAATCATGCCTCAACAAATTAAAGTAACATTGATATGGAATGCATTATTAAATAATTGCAGAATGCATTTTCCTGCTTAACGTTTCTTTAAAATGTGTTAAAACATGCTGCAGAGCAGCACATAAATCTCTGTGTTCTAATTTATAATGGGCTCCCAGCTGTGGGGCAAGTATTCCAAAATCATCCCTGTGCATCTTTACACAATGTTTTATGATCTGTCATCAAAATTTATTAGAAAAAAACATTTCCCCCAATAATTTTCTATGTATTTATATACGCTGCTAATGTTCACTGGAAAACATAAAACAAACTAACTATGGGAGACACAGATGAAAGGTGAAACCTCAGGAACCCCTCTATCTATTATGTATGGGTAAGGGATGAATCTTTCAAAAGGCACAAAAGATATTCTCTACATTTCTTCTGATAAAATTACTTCAACAAACGAGTTGTAGATAGCAAAAGGAAAAGCTTCTTTGTGGATGAGGCTCACCATTTTGTAGTCTCTCCTCAATTCCTTTTTCCAGGTCACTTGTCAAGGTAAGAAATTGTTTGGAAGAAGCTGTAGACCAGGATGCTCATTTAACCCTCCATCCCCCAAAATACCTTTCTTATATGACACAAAGAAAAGTTTTCCATTTAATAGAATATTAAAGCTGCATCTTTTTCTACCCAGGGTTTGGAGCAACCTGGGACAGTGGAAGATGTCCCTGCCCATGGCAGGGGTGGAACAGGATGGGCTTTAAAGCCCCTTCTAACTGAAATCTTGTGTGATTCTGTGACATTGTGACTCTGCAGTTGCCATTTGATGAACCCACAAAGAGAGGCCAGGAGGGCAGAGAGGGCAGATACCTTCAGGGAGAACTGGTACATGGGGTGGATGGTGTGGAGCTCGGTCATGATGAAGTAGAGCAGGGCAGCACGGGAGGCTGCAGGTCTGTACTGCTCCCTGGCCTCATTAATCCTGGCTTCTGTCACCTTAAACTCCTGCACCTGCAGGGAAACACAACACAACTCCTGTCACAACACCCCTGACTGGGGCTGCAGCCCTGCCAGTGATGTCTTATCTTTCATATTCCCAGACTGTGCACTTCATTGATGTGTGACTCTGAACTCCATCCAAAGTGTCCCAAGTTCTCCTCCCAGCTCAGGCACACAAAACAATCCTTTTCCAGCCCCACAACCAAGGACACGCTGCAGCTTCAGCCCCAAAAAGTGCAACCAGCAGCCAATGGAGGAGAGAATGTGGGAGGATGGGAGTGCAGGAGCTGCAGCTGGGATTGGACAGTGAAGCCAAGATGGAAATGGAGCCAAAGTGATGCAAGTGTGAGAACTCGTGACTGGGATCCATCTTGGGCCCATCTTGGGTGGAGCCACGGCCGGGCCCTGGCACTGCCCAAGGGGAATCCTTTGGAGCCTTGGGATGAATCCCTGCTTGATTTCTGTGGCACTGCCCAGCCTCTGCCCCAGGGAGACTCTCCAGGCAGCAGCAGACTGGACACTGGCCCCAAAGTCATCAGAGCAATCCACAAGTGGGACCATGGGACCAGACTCTGCCAGGCTGGAGCTGCCCTCCCCAGCATCCTTCCCCTCTGGAACCTTCCATTTCACTGCATTTTGCACTCAGTTGTCCAACCCCCTGTTTTCCTGAGTCCCCTCCAGACTTCTCCCTAAGCCCCCTGCTCTTTGCTTACTGGAATTGATTTTCTCATCAAATGAGTTTCTCAGTCAATGAGTGTTAATTGCCCCCTCCCTGTGCAGGCCATTAGCAAGGCTGGGCTGAGCAGCCCCAGTGCTGTCAGGCAGCTTCCCCAAGGCTGAGAGCTGCTTGTGTTAACAGCTCTGCTGCCTTTCCTCAGCTGCACCAAACCTCGCTGGGCAGGGCTCTGCAGCTGCTCTGAGGGACATGTGAAAATCTTCTTGGCAGAATCACCACCCCATCATCACCTTGGTCCCGCACATTCTTTCATTCCACCTCAGCAGCAAGAAGTGACATCCCAGAGCCTCCTGGGGTTTATTTTAATCCCTAGCTGAGGACAGACATGTCTAACACCATGGTCAGGAGCTGCTGGGACAGTGCTGACCCAGCCAGCCCAACAAACCATGCAATGGGATCACAGAATGCCAGAATGGTTTGATTTGGAAGGAACCTGAAAGCTCTTCTCATTCCATTCAGGAACGCTATTCTTTATGCCAGGCTCCCCCAAGCCCTGTCCAACCTTGGACACTTCCAGGGATGGGGCAGCCACAACTTCTCTGGGCAACCCAAGCCAGGGCCTCCTCACCCTCACAGCCAAGAATTTAAATCTGCCCATTTTCATCTTGAAGCCCTTCCCCTTTTCCTATCATTCACTGCAAGAAGTCCCTCTCCAGCCCCTCCTAGGCTTCCTGTGGCAGAAGAAGCCAGCAGAGCACCACACAGCCGCTGCTGACACACCACAGGGTGCCCTAGGCTGTCACCTGAGCTGTGTGAGCACACCTGCCTGGGGCACCCCAAGGAAGCACAGGATGAGCCTTCATCTGCTGTGGGACCAGTGGGATGAGCCCCATCTGTGGGATGTTTGCACATCCCCAGGAGCAGTGCTGGACTCATGAACAGTTCTGGCAAACTCAGACCAGAGTTGGGGCAGATAGATGCTCTTCATCTGTAGAGCAGGGAGGATTTCCAGAGCAAGGAAAATGTTGGCTGAACACCTTTCTTTGGGTAGACAGACCAAAAGGAGAGTGAGGCTTGACTCGAACCTCTAACAGGGCTCTCCCACTGCTTTCCAGGTGGGGACAAACTCATAAAATCCAATTCATGCCTTGTTGGCACTGCTGGCAGTGAGCAGCTGTACAGCACAGCTGTTTTATATAGTGAAGCACTTCAAAAACACCTGCTTTAAGGGAGAGATGCCAAGCTTTCCATGTCAAAAAAATCCCTTCAACACCCCCTTGGGGGTCCAACCAACCCCTCCCCAAGGAGATGAATACACCTGAATCACCATAAATGGAAAATAATTCTGATTTTTAACATGGAGGGAGGATCACTCAGTTTCTTGGTCAGTGGCTGGGAAGAGAGAGGCAGTTCCAGACAGAACATGGGCCAGTGGCTGGGGGAGGGCAAGTGCAGGCTCTGGAGATGGGGGGACTGCAGATGGAAGCAGCTAAACATCCCCACCAGAGTCCTGGTTCTCCACCTGGGAGAATCCTGGCATGGGAACCACATTTCCCAAGCTCCCTCAATGGCAAGAAAAAACATCTGGGCATTTACCTCAGCACATGTTGGCAGCAAGGGCAGCTGGGCAGGTGGCAGTGCTCACACAGCTCATACAGATGCTAATTTATACTCTGAGGAATAGAAGGGTGTGAAATACCTGAGTTGTTTCAGATTTACTCGAGATCACAAACTCCCCAGACTCCAGTCCCTGGTCAGCACTAAAATCCAGCCTAACTGAGGCATTGTGATGTACCCAGGATTATGCTGGAACACTTTAAAGTTGCCTTGATACAGTGTGTAAATTTTATTGTCTTCACATCAGGCACCAATGTTTTCTCTTGGTCTTAAATAGGTCATTTAACACAAAAAAACCTCCAAAGAACTAAATGGCCTGGAGCTCTCCAGAATGGAGAGCATTTACAATTTATACCCATTTTATTCCCTGCTCAGCAGATGGAGCAGAGATGGGCAGAGCAGAGTTACATTCCACCCAGAAATCCTTAAAGGACCACAGACATGCATTTCTCTAGGCTATCACTGTCTTTGTACCTTCTCCACAATCTCTGCAGCTGTCCTTTTAGTGGTCTCCAGGTTCTCCACCAACTCTGTATCTCCCAGGAAATTCCCAGAGGCTGATGACAGCCGAGAGAGCAAGTTGTCCTCCAACGTTTTCAAGGTGATCTTGAATCCATTCTGTTGCTTTGTGAGATCTGACTGCAAATAATTAATTCAGGAAGTTTTAGCCATAAAGGATGTGGTAAAGTAAGGATAAATCACCTTCACATGGGAACAGGCTTCCCACTGACAATTGCAATAGTCCAGTAGTGCTGATTCCTGCTCTTTGCAACTCCTGAAAATGGACAGAGTTCTGGGATCTGGGATCACTCCTAGCAGCTCAGAGAAACCTGGAATAGCACAGAAAGCACCAGGAGAACTGAGCCTTTTGATAGAAATGTAGGAAAATGATGAAAATGAGTCAGGAAGAAAAGCTCTTTATCCCCATCCCAAACAATATCCTGTTTCTTTGTACTTAATTTCTTGGGGTCCAGTCAGCTTGGAGAGTCCCTGCTGCTCCTCAGCCCTCCTGCTGAACCTCTGCTCTCACCATTCCACCCCACAGCAGTCACACCAGCATGGGGAACACAGGGTTGAAACCTGATGGCAAAACCAGCAGTGAAGTCCCTTGGGTAGCAGTGTGAGCACGGGGAGATCTGAGGCTCAGAACTGAGGGCAGAGCCACGGCCTCTCCTGTCCTGCTCCATTTGTATCCTGGCCTTGAGCTCCCATTGGCACCAGTGGCTTACTGGGCTAAAGATGGGCCTGACAAAGATGGGCAGATCAGGCCAGTACAACTCTCCTGTGGCATGGGCAGATTTCTGAATGACAGAGCAAACCCTTCCCATGTCTCTGAAGTGCCCTCTCCATGCTCTGCAGGCACAGTCCCACCTCCTGTCCCCTGCAGGAACACCAGTCATGGTGGAAACAAAGGCTCTCACCTGGCTCCTTCCTGAGCTGCTCCTCCAGGACAGGCTTTCTCCCCTGAGATGTAGCTGCCCTGTTCAATGTGTTTGCTCAGAGAAAACTCCTGGCTCTTGGGTTTATTGTGGCATTCCACAATATGTGCCTATTGTGAGCATCTATTTTCAGAGCTCTCACAGAAATACCCTGTGGGAAAGTTCTGACTGGGATGCTGGACTAAGCCTGGTGAAGTCAGTGTTAACAGCTGCTATGGAAAACACTGCTGGGTGACACTTGGTTCAAAACCTCAGACTGTGTTAAGTGACACAAACCAAGAAATTCAAGGAACTTGCAGTGTTTCACAGCCCTGCAAAACCCAGCAGCTCTAGAACAGAAGGTGTGGGGCATGTGGAGCTGGGACAAGTCCTGGGCAACTGGTATGTGACAGACTCAGTGCCACAAGCCAAGGATCTAATGCTCCAAAGAGAGTTTGGGGAAAATATGTCCCCTTGCAAGGTCTGGAGGGGCCCAGGAAGGAGAAATGTGAATCCCTATGGCTCTCCCAATCCCACCATGCAGAAGTGAGTCTGTAGGATTTGCTCTGTTGTTAGAGGTTTTCCAGCAGATTGAGGGATTCTCTCATTAATAACTCACCTTTCAATACATGGGCTGAAATTCCATGCACGCCCTCATTCCACGTTAACAGCAGCTCTGCTGAGCAGGCACTGAAGTGTGTCTGCTTTGGTATTTCAGCAGGAAAGGGATGCTTTAAAGACCTTTTCTCTAGGCTTTACACGCAGGAACTTGCTCCTGGTGGTGGTAAATATTTCACAAGCCTTGAACCAGAAAACTAATGTGGCTAATTGTGTGCATTCCTGTCATTCAAGCATAGCATGCCTTGAAAAATGACATTTTGCAAGCTCTTCTTGCAGACCATAGACTGTGAGCCCTGGAGTTATTAATGAGGAGGGGGTGGATTTTTGTTCAAATTGCCTGTGATCCCCACACAGCTTCTGGGAGCACTCTCAGATGCCCAGACTGGGTGTCTCCAGCACCTGTGGGTGCTGCAGCCTCATCCTGCCATGGCTTGCAGCACAGCAAAGTCATCATTCCTTATTTCTGCAGTGCAGCTCATTAGCTCACAGAGAAAAGTGCTGCTTCTGGGAAATAAGTTACTCCCAGAGTAACTTCCAAACCTCATTCCATGGAAAAAAAAGTTCATCAGAGCTCAGGCCAGCTCTGCAGGATTCACTGGCAGAGCCTTCCAAGCTCAGCCACAGCAGCCACTTTTCTTTTTCCCTTCTGCTGGTTTTGTTGTGTTATTTTAACAGCAGAAATCAGAGGGGGAGGAAAATTCCCCGTGTTTTCACAGAATCCTAAAATTATTTGGGTTGGAATGGACTTTAACACCATCATTTTCCACTTTTGTCATGGCAGGGACACCTGACACTATCCCAGGGTGCTCCAAGCCCTGTCCAGACTGGCCTTGGGCACTGCCAGGGATGGAGCAGCCAAAGCTTCTCTGGGCATCCTGTGCCAGGGCCTGCCCACTGTCACAGGGAAGGATTTCTTCTCAATATCTGACTCTGCAGAGCACCTGAGGAAGAACCTCAGCTCTCCATGACAGCCTGACAGCACATGGATTTCCCACTCTACCTCTGAATCAACACAGCAGGCCCCTAACTCATGGTTTATCCACCCACAGCTTGGGATACAGGCACCAAAACATCCTTCCTAAGGCTATTCCCAGCACTAAACACACAAGGAGTTAGAGGCAAATAGCAACTAAGACATTTCAGCCAAACAGTGAAGTTTGGAGAAAGTGGGAGGTACCTGAAACAGCCCTGAGGACACAACTGGACCATGTCAGTGCCACCAGCATAGGGACCAGTCGTCCTCAGCACAGGGAATTGCAGAGAAAACCAGTGAAAGGCTGTGCAGTGAGCTGGGAGAGAAGGCCCTGCTTGCCTTGACCTAACATGGTTTGTCAGGAGGGACAGAAAGACTGAACTGGGAATCAATGAAGAAAAAGATTTTGAAAGCAGACTGTGTTGAGAAAACATTTTTTAAAGCTGTTACCAGAATTGGATTAATCACAGCTGCTTGCTGAATTGGATTAGGTTATCAGCAATAAATTCTGGGCTCCACATACAAGGTGAGCTTTGAACTCAGTAATGTTTGTGCAGTGCTTTAGGAATCACCTCCCTTGCCCTCAAACCTGAGCTCTAAACCTTCCCTGAACACCAAATACCTGTCCTTTCAGTGCCAGGGTGGAGAGGAAGGACTAACACACACCTGCAGGGGTGACCTTTGTGGAATCCCAGATTTCGCTCTGAGCCTCCAAGGAGCTCCAGACCCAGCCCTGGAGTGTCTTGGGTTGCAATACAGGATGTGACTAAGGGTGTGTATTCTATCACCAGCTGTTAAAAACCAGCTGGGGCAATCATCTTTATCTTCCCACAGCCCATCCTCCCTCCAGGAGATATCTCCTGTTCATGGCCATTGAGTCCCAGTGCATGACTGATAAAATTCCATCATCCCACTGGGAGATGCTCCAGCCAGGGCAGGAGCCAAGCCTTTCCTACCCAGAGAAAAAATGAGATTTTGGACACCAAGGGACCTTCTTTACACTGGGTTCCAGAGGAAAACCAGACCTTTCCCCATCATCCCTGCACCTTCAGAGGAAACTGCACCTTCTCCAGGAGCACTGCTCCAGCTGAACCACATCTGCCACTGCAGGAGGATGCAGCCACCATTGAATGGGACTGCTGCCACCACCCTGACTGACTGACTGTGCCAGCTTGGATTCTGACTCTGGCAGGGTTTGGGATTGTTCTTTGGAATGCTGCATTTCTATTTTAATTTTCCCAGTAAAAAACTGTTATTCCTATTCTCATATATTTACCTGAAAGCCTCTTAATTTCAAAATTATAATAATTTGGAGGGGTTTACATTTTCCATTTCAAGTAAGGCTCCTGTCTTTCTTAGCAGATACCTGTCTTTCAAACCAAGGCATGGGGGCAGAAGATGCAGAGCCCCTGGTCACAGGTGGCACTGCCAGTCCCTCACTGTGCCCACAGAGACACAGCTGTGCTTTAAATCCAGCAGGGACCTGGGTTTTATGTTTCCATCCAGCAGAACATCTGGAGTTCCAGGCTGGTTTTCTCCTCCCTGAGGCAGCAGGGCTGCAGCAGGATGGAACTGGGTGAGAAGGAGAGGTTCTGCTGCTCTCTTGCTGGAGAGAAATAATTCAATATCCTTCCAAATAAGGAGAATGGGACATCCCATTTTTACATCCCACAGGAATTGTGCTGGGGCACTGAGCAAAGCTTTGTGTCCCTCATGGCACCAGCACAGCACCCCTGGCTCACACATTAATCAGCTCATTTTTTATTTTTGATGCCATCTTTTGGCTCATTAGCACATGAACCTCAATGCTTCATTAAGGCTGCCCAGCTAAGGACCTTCAGAACCTCATTAAATAGAAAGATTCTTACAGAACTGGCCTGGTCTGACTGAATATGTGCAGTAAATTTATTCCCACTCTTAGAAAATATTTAGGATTATTCATATTTGTTCCACTCTTAAAGGTGTCATCAGAAGGGAGGATTTTCTTTCTAAAATTACCTTGAAATTAAAGCCATACTTATTAAGAGAGAGAGAAAATATTTTGGGCTGTACAAAGTGGGAGGAAGAATCAGAAGAGAAAAATATCATTGCCAGCCTCACAATATTTACAGAGAGAATCCTTTACCACAAATGCTGAAAATTAAGTGCAATTAATCCTGCTTCAAAAATTAAATCAGTGAAGTCCAGAAAAAACTGAGGTAATGAGAAACTCAGTTTTCAGTCACAAGAGGATGAATAAAATAAAGAGAATTCTAGGAGAAAAACCTTGAAAATTAAGTAAAAGGATTCTCAAAATACCAAGAAAAGGGAAGGCTGAAGGAAAAAAAACCCTCAATGTTTCTATTACAAGGGAAATCTGATTTTGTGAGGAGCTCAGCAACATCTGCACGCTGGTGAAATGCTGTTTGTTAAAAATAAAATAAAAATAAAAATTAGCAAAAATTAAAATAAAAGAAAATAAAAATGAAATATGGTAATGATGATTGTAGGACTTGTTCTCAGTGTAAACTTCCAGGTGCTGATCTTCAGCTCCTCCAGGTCAGGCCTCTCAGTGTAAACCAAGAACAATAATAATAACAACACTACTAATAACAATATCAATAACAACAATAATTATTATTATTATAATTATTATAGTTATATCATATATTAAATTATATATGATATAACTATAGTATAGTAGTGATGCTAATGATGATGTCTATGTGCTCCCAGTGACAATTCCCAGGTCTGACCTTCAGCTCCTCCAGGCCAAGCCTCCCAGTTTAAACCAACAACAACAATAATAATATTAATTACAACAATATTAATAATTATAATAAAATAATAACTAAATTATAAGTGTAATAACAATGCTACTGATGATGTCTACTTGCTCTCAGTGCAAAGTCTCAGGTGCTGACCTTCAGCCCCTCCAGGTCAGGTCTCTCAGTACAGACCAACAACAATATTAATAACAATATTAATATCAATATTAATAATTCTAATAAAATTGGAAGTCTCATAACGATACTATGATGATTTCTACTTTTTCCCAGTGACAACTGCCAGGCCTGACCTTCAGCTCCTCCAGGTCTGGCCTCTCCAGGCACACCACAGCCCCCAGCAGCTGCTCCTCCAGGCCGTGGCGGGTGACAGAGAAGTCGATGAGGGTGCACTGTGCCTGCAGCTCGGGCTGGAAGTGAGGGTTTGCCAGCTTGGTGTGCAGGATCAGATGGAAGGCAGGGTGCAAGGCACACTCCTTGTCTCCAATCTTGATGTACCTGGAATTTTGGCCAAAAGAGCATCAGGCAGGAGCTGACAGCATGGGACAGCAGCAGCTCCAGCTGCTCTGCACTCCTCACAGAAATTGTTATTGAAGCAAACTGTTTCATACTGGGCACACTTAAATCACTTCTGATTTAAGGGAAAAACCCCAAAGAGTCTCTCCTGAATTTTGAATCCTGTTTAAGGAGGCTCAGATTTTCCACAGTCTAACCATGAACTCTCCTGGCTTTGGGCAGAAGCTGAATTCTGCCTAAATCTGGAGTAGCAGGGAGGAAAAGCCTCTCAGCCTCAAGCTTTTTTCACTGGTCAGAGCTAAAATTACCCAAAGTGTTGGCTCTGACCAGGCCAGCTCTGGCTTGACATGTGAAGCCACATGTGTAGACTGGTGGCTGCCATTCCCAAGAGGTGACATCAGCCGGGAAAAGCCAGCATCCTCCTGCTCTGTACTGCTGACATGAAGTCTAAAGCTCACAGAGACCCCAGGAAATTACAACATTCTCTGAACTCAAGTTTAGGTCAGACAAGAAAATGTCCAGAAATGTCCTGAGTTGTATCCAAAGCTGTGGGCATCAGGGCCAGGAGGGGATTCTGTCTCTGGAACAGGGCCAGTTCTGGTGTCCCCAACACAAGAAGGACAAGGAACTGTTGGAACAATTCCAGAAGAGAGCTGGAAGTTGATAAAGGGACTGGAGCAGCTCCCCTGTGGAGCCAGGCTGGGAGAGCTGGATTGTCCAGCCTGGAGAGGAGAAGGTTGTGTGGAGACCTCAGAGCCCCTTCCAGGGTCTGGAGGGGCTGCAGGGAAATGGGAGAGGGACTGATCAGGAACTGAAGTGGCAGCACAAGGGGAATGGGTTCAGACTGACAGAGAGTGGGTTTAGAGGGGATGTTAGGAAGGAATCCTTCCCTGGCAGGGTGGGCAGCCCTGGCACAGGGTGCCCAGAGCAGCTGTGGCTGCCCCTGGATCCCTGGCAGTGCCAAGGCCAGGCTGGACACTGGGACTGGAGCAGCTGGGACAGTGGGAGGTGTCCCTGCCATGGCAGAGGTGGCACTGGGTGATGTTTAAAGTCCCTCCCAACCCAAACCATTTTACAATTCTATATTAACAAAGCCCATGGGAAGCAGAGTCAAAGAAAAACTAGAAATGTTTTCAGGGATGCACTGGGACTGTTGTGGGAATGGTGATGTTCTCAAGGGAGTTTGAATTCACTTCCCAGTCCAACATCACTCATTGGGTGCCCTCTTGCCCTCTCAATTGCTTTTGGAGCTGCAAATCCCTCAGTACAGGCAGCTCACAGCAGAGATCCTGCCAGACCCCACAGCAGAACCATTCCTGCTCTGGGGCTGGCAGCATCTCCCTGGAGGCTGGGCTTAGGACATGGGAACACAAAACTCAGGGGCTTTCTTTGTGATTAATGACTTATTTTCCCTTTGTTAGCAAAGACATGACTTCACAGGGAGTTTTGAGAGCAGAGATGCACAAAAGGAGATGCCTGAGTGTTCCACTGGAAGGGGGTTCAGGTTTGCTACCCTCCCTGCTGCACGCCTCTCTCAATATCCTCCAAATATTTCAATCCTGCACTGGGACCAATCCTGCCCCTCCATCCTGCAGCCAAACCCATGCTCAGCCATCCTCAGGATGCTTTCTCCATCAAACTTTGCAGACAGTTTACCTTGCCCACCAGTTTACAACACCCTGGGATATTTCAGGCAAGCAGAGAAATAACCCTCAAAGAACTTAATGGAAAATACCTCCCTGGCTGCCTCTCTTGCTCACCTCCTCTTGGCTGGAGGTGACCAGCAGCTGCCATGAGAACTTGACCTCATTAAGAAACACTTGGTATCCTTGATGCGGAAACCTGTAGCTGCATTTCTGAACACTGTGCACTGTTTGCTAAAATTCAAGGTTACTTTTACTTCACAACAGCAGCAGCTATTTTAGTAATAATTTGGTGTCAGAACAGCCAATTACAGACCCCGAGGTCAGTGTACAATGGGAGAATTACAGTTCTCTCTTTTACACGAGGTTTGAATGATGCTGTGAAATGAAATGAGAAGTCTAGGTTGATTTCCAAGCCATCCCATGGCTGAATTACCTGTGATTGCCTTATTTAAAATGCCCTCAGTGCTGAGGGCAGGATGTTCATGCTGCTGGATGTGAACACCCACAGTCTGAGAGCAGGAAAAGAGAGCACAAAGCCCCCAGCCCCCATCCACACATGCCCCCAAACCCCCTGAGCTCACCTGCCTTTCTTGATTGTTTCTCGCCCCAGTAATGGCCCCAGCACTGGATCCATGGATTCCTCCAGGTTCTCAATCAAAACCACGTCTCCAGCAGCCAGAGCTTGTTCCAGGGTGTCCAGATACCTGTGGGAAACAGCACTGGTGCCTCTGCAGCAGGGCAGTGACACTCAGTGAGGAGGGGACAGAGAGGACACTCACTGCAGGGGCAGCTACCAGCATTTGAGACAGAGGGGTAAGGGGGTGTCAGTGCCTGGGGCAGAAAGAGGAAGATGCCCCAGAATGAGGAATGAGACTCCAGACCTTCCAAGGACAAGAGTGACCACCCAGTCTGTCCCAGGCAGGGTCTGGGCAGCCGTGGAATTATTTTCAGCACATTGTTTTGTCCAGAGCCCACTGGTGCACTTCACCTTAAAGCAAGGATGAAGAGCAGCTTTCAGCTCTGTTTTGCCCAGGGTTTAGGGTCATGCTGAGGACAACTCCTTTCCTCACAAGGAAATGGAACCCTGTGCCCAGTGCCTAACTGTGGAACAGAGATGATCAGCTTTGTCATGTCTCATACCAGGAAGGGCTGGGGAAAGTTCCTGGGCTGTGTCCTTCACAGCTGCCCTGCACTTCCCTCAACTCCTCTGCCAAGAGGGGAGCAGGACCCTGGGCAGGAGGGGAGCATGTTCCAGGCACTTCTCCCATCAGGGTTACACTGAATCACCTCCACTAACTCCACTGCTCAAAATTCATACCCCTCATTTAAGCTTGAGAGCTCAAGAGGTGACAGAAGGATCTGAAGCAAAACTTCAGAGTGACTTTTAGGCCCGACCTTTAGAGGAATACACTGACCCAGTGCAACCCCCATCTCTGTTGAGCCATTCTTTTGAGTCCAGGAGTATTTTACAAAAGACAGTCAAAGGGAATGACAGAGCTGCCCCCAGAGCTGCTCACACAGCCCTTCCTGAAGCTGGGTTTAGACCCACCCTCTGTGTGGGTTTAGACCTCTTCCAGCAGTTGAAAACCAAAAGCTCCATCTCCCAGAGGATGAAACATTGCCTGAATTACTCTAATGGAGCAGTGATGATGCTTTTAGTCCTCAGCTCTGAGACATAACAGCAAAACACTAAATTCTCTTCTTCAAAGCCCCTGTCAGCTCAAAGTGTGGATGGGGAGGGGAAAAAATGGGTGTTGTATTGGCACAGCAAGGATACTACAGGGCCTGTTCCTCTGGTTCCATCCTGCAGATTTAGATTTAGGTGCCTATTCTGGAATCCTTGCTGTTCCACAGAGAGCTTTGGGTAATTGCAAGGCATGGTGGCCAAGGTGGCTGGGAAACAGAAATCTGCTGTTGTGAAAAATGAGCCTTATTTTGATCCCACATGAGATCAAATCCAGTAACTCACTGTTGTTTTCTCTGAGGAAAGCAGAGGAAGGCAACAGCAAAACAACCTGAGTAGCCTCAGAGGAGGAAACATGGGCATCTCCAAATCTCTGGGAATTTGGAAGCATCTGGCCTGGGTCACTCTTTGCTCAATATTTGGGAAACAACCCCAGTGCTCCCAGCTCTCTGTAGGGATCCCACTTGGGCTGCTCCACCCCAGCTGGGGCAAGGTGCCACAGCAGAAAACCAATCTGTGTGACTGGAGATGAGAGCCAGGGCTGCAAAGGCCTTGCCATGGAAGACTGATCCAGACCTATGCAGGAGGGCTGCAAATGTCCAGCTGGTGGGAGCAGCCTCAGCCCAGCTGGTCTGCAGGGCACAGTGACCTCTCCATACCCAAGCCCTCTCTTTCTCCAAAAGGTAGGAAACCTCCTGGATGAAACTAAACCAGGACATGACACCTACAATGAGCCCCATGGAGGATGCCATGGTTCTACACGTGCCTGTTGTCCAGAGCAGCTGTGGCTGCCCCTGAAACCCTGGAAATGTCCAAAGCCAGGTTGGACATTGGGGTTTGGAGCAGCCTGGAACAGTGGAAGGTGTCCCTGCCATGGCAGGGCTGGAATGGGAGGATTTTTAAGGTCCCTTCCAACCTAAGCCAGTCTGGGATTCTGTGATACTCAAACTCAGCCTCAGCTCACTGCTCACTCCATCCTTAGCTTCAGAGGAGTTTCTATGGTAACTGAGCCAAGCATTAAGCAGACCTTTGATTTAATGAGAAATCTGTCATTTGGGTAATGAACAAGCAGACAATGTGAGCAAATACAGGCAGCTTTCCCTCAGTGTGGCTGGCTCAGAGGAGCTCAGGGCCCAGTGCTCACCCCCAGCCCCATGATGGGCTCAGTGCCCAGCACTCACCCCCAGCCCCATGATGGGCTCAGTGCCCAGCACTCACCCCCAGCCCCATGAGGGGCTCAGTGCCCAGAGCTCACCCCCAGCCCCATGAGGGGCTCAGTGCCCAGCACTCACCCCCAGGCCCATGAGGGGCTCAGTGCCCAGCACTCACCCCCAGCCCCATGAGGGGCTCAGTGCCCAGAGCTCACCCCCAGCCCCATGAGGGGCTCAGTGCCCAGCACTCACCCCCAGCCCCATGAGGGGCTCAGTGCCCAGAGCTCACCCCCAGCCCATCCCAGGGGAGAGGACAGCCTTACCCCTTGTGGCCCGCGCGGATCAGCCGCAGCCTCTCTCCGTGGCAGGCTCGGATCCAGCGGCTGCCCTGAAGCTGGGGGTCCACCATGAGGGGCCAGCGCTGGCAGCTGTGCAGGATGGCGGCGCTCTCGGCCGAGGCGCGGTCCGAGGGCAGGCCCTGGTTCTGCCAGGCCGCCACGGCCGCCGCGTCCGCCAGCACCCAGAGCGGGTCCAGCCCGGGCCTCACGGGCACCTGCCGGGCACAACACGGGCTCTGGTCATTGCAAGGAAAGCTGACTGAGTTCAAAGGTGGGAAGTTAGGGTTATGTGCATCAGCAGCAGTGTGGTCAGGAGGTTTGGGGGGGATTTTGCTGCTCTGCCCCACTCAGGTGAGACTCCACCTGCAGAGCTGCCCCAGCACAGGAGGGACCTGGAGCTGCTGGAGAGATCCAGCCTATGGAGATGCTCCAGGGCTGGAGCTGCTATGACAGAGCTGGTTGTGCTCACCTGGAGAGGAGAAGCTCCAAGGAGAGCTCAGAGCCCCTTCCAGGGTTCAAAGGGGCTCCAAGAGAGCTGGAGAGGATGTGGGGACAAGGGATGGAGGGACAAGACACAGGATTGGCTTCAGACTGACATGGGCAGGGCTGGGTGGGATATTGGGCAGGAATTGTTCCCTGGGAGGATGGGCAGGCCCTGGCACAGGGTGCCCAGAGCAGCTGTGGCTGCCCCTGGATCCCTGGAAGGGGATGTTCAGTGATCATAAAGGGAGCTCAGAGTGTTCAGGGACTGGTAGGTCAGGGTGTAGTGGAAGGTGTTCCTGCCCTGGCAAGGGAGTTGGAATGAGATGATTTTAAGACACAAAGCATTCTGTGATTCCATGATTTATCAGTGGTTTCCCATTCCATGGGGTATTTGCTGTTTGGTTTTCCCAATTCTGTTGTGAACAAACCCAACTTACACAAACAATCCCAGGGGTTTTACCCCACAGCCCAGCCCCATTGGCTGGGGTTACTCCCTGCCTGCTCAGCTCCCTGAGACAGCTTGGAAGGACAGAATTAACCCTGTCCTAAGGCTGCTGCTGTGTTACAAACCAGCATCAGCAGCTCCAGAAACACTTCTCTGACAGGGGAGGCCATTTCTGGGTGTGACAAGCAGAGTTACCTGTGCCAGGTGTCTGAGCAGAATGGGCCTTGCATTTCCATTGGAATTAGGTACTTCCTTGACCTTTCTAAGCACAGTCAGGTAATTTTTTTTGAAACCACACCTTAACTAAGTTTCTGGCTAAGTATTAAGAAATGCAGAATGAAGTTTTCCTCTCTCAGCCGAAGGAATTGCCTGTTTTGGTCAGCCCTTTAATTTGGGCATCTCTGGGACCTTATTTAAAAGCTTGTTGGCACCATTTGTATGAGGAACCTGTTAAAATTAGTGAAATATTAAACAAGTTTCAAGCACAATGATCTCCATCTGGTCCTAACAGCAAGACATGGGTAAAACCAGCTGAGAAGCATGGCCAGCAGGACCAGAGCTTGTGTCCAGAATGAAAAAAACACCTGGAGTTTTTCCAAGCCTACTGGAGAGCTGGCAGCAAGCTCTGCCTGCTCCATTTCCTCTCCATATTCCCTCCTCCTCTGTGGCCATGGACAGAACTGCAGAGCTGGGCTCTGTGTTTGGGATTCTCCTGTGTACATGGAGCAACTTCACTGAGCAAGGACACCACATTTTCCCCAGGGATGATCCTCACTCCAGCTCAGTGAGGACACAGTGATGTCCCTCACCTGAGAGACCCCTTGTGGGATTTATGGCCACATTAATCCCACGAACAATGGCCTCTCAGAGGAATCAGGACTTACTTTAAGCTGGTGCAAATAGGGCCTCCAGATGCCATCCAGGAGGTGCTGGCGGTATTTGCTGCTGAAGTAGCCCAGGTAGGAGACGAAGGCTGTGCTCAGCAGGACGTCCCCACACAAGGTGCTCTGCTGCTCTTTTAAGTCCTTCACGGCCTCAGCCCATCTCACATTTTCAGAGGCAAGTCCCCCAACCTGCAAATTCCCAAGTCAAACTGATCATTCATACAATCATGGAATGATTTGGGTTGGAAGGGACCTTAAAGTTCATCTCATTCCACTCCTGCTACATCTTCCCCTGTCCCAGGCTGCTTCAAGCCCCCATGTCCTACCTGACCCTGGGCACTGCCAGGGATCCAGAGGCAGCCACAGCTGTGCCAAGGCCTGCCCACCCTCACAGGGAAGGGTGACAGAGGTATTTAAGCCCGTCAGCTGTTAATTGCCTTAGCATCACACATTCCCACCTCACTGCCCCCCTCCTACACAGAGCACTCTTCTCCACAGCCACAGCCATCTGTATTTCACACAATTTATTATCACACCAGGTACGTGGGATTTTGATCACATTTCCCTTCAGATTCTGTCAAAAAAAAAGCTTCCTCCTACCTATTTTTCATCAGCATCCAGACAGTGCAGCTGGGGCTTTGAAGCGGGTTCAGTGTCTCCTTATAAAATAAATTACCTTTACACGCACAGATCACTTATTTGAACATTGGTACTCTTTGGGGTACCACTGGACAAAGGAATGGAATTCAGCCTTCTGCTTACAAGCCAGAAAAATCCAACCCAGTTTTGAGCTGACTTCATGGACATGAGATGGAGAATGCCAGACTTTAGGGTGAAATTCCCAATTGCAGTCTCTTGCTGCCAAAGAGAAATCTCTCTGCTGTACAGCTCTGGGCACACCCACAGCAGGCACAGCTCCCCTCTGCTCACAGGTTCTGTCACCAGGACCAACCAGTACTTTTTATTTTTCTTCCTCAATCCATTGTCCACATGAACTTAGGGTTGTTATTTCTTCCTAGTTTTTATTTTCACTAAAAACACCTCTATATCCTTATCTTCTGCAATTCCAGATACAGAATACTGACATGACACTGTCCCTTTTCCAAGGCACCTGTTCAATGTTAAACAGGCCCAGCTCTGACCTAATCTCTGTCACAAGCCCTTAGAACAGCTCCAATAGCTCATTCCCCTAACCTGGGCTATGTTGCCATCTTGAACTGCTCTGGAGACACAGGTGCCCAGCATGGGAAGGCAACACCCTCACTGAATTTCACTGTCACACCTTCCAACTGACCAAGTTCTGTTTCCACAGAATCCCAGCTGCCTCCTGAGGGTCAGAGCCACCTTCACATTCCCAACAAGACTTTGCTGCCCTTTCCATGGTGTTGGCTGTCCTGCAGACACTCCAGACCAAACAGCTCTCCTTGCACCCTCGTGTACCTCCATCCCCCCAAACACAGCCAGGATCTCCTAAGCCAAGACATTCTTGGGGTCCCTCTGAACCCCCCACCACAGCCCAGCTCTGCAGGGCACACCCATGGGCCCCTCCTGCAGCTGGCAGCAGCCCTTGGCCTGGGAATGCTGCACACACAAGCACAGCTCTGGGCACAGCTTCCAGCTTCCCTCAGCTGCACACTTTGGACCTTCTGACTCATAGATTATATCCTTGTGCTTAACAGCCACTGAGGATTTTTGACTTCATGACCAAGCCTAAGCTGCTGTGGATATCAACCCAACTTTAGGCACCTACAGCACCCTGTGGGCAGGACATCCACAGTTCAGCTCAGCTTTCTGTACAAAAGTACATCCTTTGATGTGCTGCCTGAACTTTTCAATTGCTGAAATATTTGTCCAGTGCAAAATCAGGGAACAATCCTGCTGGCACTCAGGATTCCAAGCCCTCTGTACCCCTCTGCCATCTTCTTTTCAGGTTGAAGAGCTTTAGCCTCTTCAATAATTCCTCACAGAGAAGCAGCCTTTTGATTTTCCTTGCAATCTTTATCTGCACCGAGTGATGCAATCTTTATTATCCGGTTTCTTTTATTGCTGCTGTCTCTGCACCATTTCCCATTCTCCTCCAGCCTTTGAGGTGCAGCAGAGGGGGTGGTGGTAATGCTGCACATTCAAGATTTATTTAGAAGGTATTCATAGAGCAAGATGGGGATTTTTCTGTTTTGTTCTCCCTTCTTTTCCTAATAAACCCTAATATCCGGTTTCAGATGGGCTTTGGGTTTGGTGAGGGCTTTTTGCTTCTGGGAGCACAGAGCTCACAGCACTCTTAACTCCATCCTTTCATTCCTGAGTGATAACAATCAGCTCTGCATCACTTACAGGGCATGTGAAGTAAAACCTCATTTCTCCAATGTACTTTACATTACATTTATCTCCCTAGTGTTTCATCCCTCCATCACTTGGGATCATTTTTACAATTCTTTATAGACAGTTGACATCATCACTGTGGAGCCGTGCGACCTCCTACACACCAGCTCATTTATGATTCATGGAATCATGGAAGCACAGACAGCTTTGGGTAGGAAGAGACCTTAAAGGTCATCCAGTGCCACCTCCTGCCATGGGCAGAGACCTCCCACCACCCCAGGCTGCTCCAAGCCTCATCCAGCCTGGCCTTTGCCATTGACAGGGATCCAGGGGCAGCCACAGCTGCTCTGGGCAGTTTATTCTCATGAGCACAAGAACTAACAGACAAAATACCTCTGATGGCCTTTCTGCCCTGCCAAAACTGCCTCTTTGGATGAAGGAAAACTGCCTCTGGGAAGTTTGACCCTCCCAGGAGCAGAAAGAGAAGCCTCAGATTTTCTTTGCCCCACCTGACCTCAGAGCTGTCCCTAAATCTGCCCCAGTGCAGATTGCTGGTCACAGATTCCAGATTGCAGATTGCTGTGCACAAACATGAGCCACCCCCCTCCTCAAAGGGCTGCAGAGGCTCCCCAGTGCCTCTTGCTGGTCTCAGACTGTGCTGATGTCCCTTTAGAATTGTTAGAAGATCTTTGTGCTAGGATGAGGACCACAGCTGCCTTTCCTAGGGCTGCACTGTGTGTGGGGCAAAGCCTGACCCAACCCATCCAAGCCTCCCTGGCTGCTGCACTGGGCTCCTGGCTTAGAGGTGAACAATCTGTTCTCAACCCATAGGTACAGGTCTGCATCTTGCATCACTGAACTTCATCCCACTCCTGTGGTTCCCATATCTAGACCACCCAGTTATTTCACTTCCAACTGGCTCTTTATGTGGGGGAATTCCCAGTTTTATGTTCTCAGTCTTGGAAGTTTGTCTATTCATGGAAAGTCATACCCCTTACAGTGGAATGAAGGCTGGAAATCATCAAGGATCAGGCAGCACAGGCTGTACCTGCCCTGTTCCTCCTCTGTTCTGGACATTTGCTGGAGTCCAGCTGGAGCTGGACAGGCCCTGGTCTCAGCCCATGTGTCTTATCTCACTTCCTGAAAAAGAAGCAGAGCACTGCTTTTAAGCTATTGGTCACTTTTAAGGATCATACATAAATTATCCTTAATCCCAACTCCAGTTACAAGGCACAGTCCAGTTCTTACATCTTTCCTTTGTAGTTTTTATAGATAAAGCATCCTGAGGTTTTCCCTCCAGTCTCCTTGAGGTCACCTCCCATATCAATCCCACAGCCCCTCTAAAACCAAGAAGTCTTCATTGATGTGATTTTCCTGGTACTCAGAGGTGCTTCCACACTCCTAATTAATTTTTTCAGGTTACTTTTCATCTCCTTAGGTCCTGGAGGTCTTTTCTCCTCCTGTGCTTGGATCACACACTACTGCCACTTTTAATACATTTAAGACATCCCAGGCATCTCCCACCTCAGATCCTAGAAGTCATTGGAATTCTTTTTATTTAGCAAGAGGCAAATAAAAAGCTACTCCTTGGATTATCTTTGGCTTTTTGATAAGGACAGGGAGTGAACAACCATTCCTCATCCATCTTCTGCACACCAGTCAGGATTTTAGAGGCTTCTGTCACATCCATCCCTTCTACACCTTTTCCAAAATGAAGATCCCTAATCCCTCCCCTCTCTTCTCATATGGAAGTGGTTACACACTCTGTTGTAGCTTTTCTAGATGGGGTTACCACATGTGGGATGTAGGCACTGACAGACCCAATACAATGATGCTTCACTTCTGTTTCCTGAGGTTTTTTTCCTCCCAATTAGTAATACTCAATTTGTCTTTTTTCCTCCTGTCAAGTGCCACGCTGCTGTTCTTGAGAACTCTCTGCAACAACTCCAAGAGCTCTTCTGTGAGTGATAATAGTGCAATTAGGCCCTATCCATGTAACTGCATGATTACAGTTTGTTTTCCCTGCACACGTTATTTAGCATTTGTCATCACTAAATTTCCTCCTCTGCATTAGCACACACCCACTCACAAACACCACTCATCAGCCAGCCTCCCCTTCTGGTGCACAGATCCTGTCCCTTGGATCCTGGAGCATCTTCTTGGGCCACCTGAAGTTCATGAGATGCCAGTGTGGTACTGTGAGAGCCAGGCTTGCCTCAATCCCCCAGGTTCATTTGTCAATCCAAAGCATTGCTCTCCATGTTCAGTTGCATTCTTCACACAACCTCAGACGTGTTTGTTCCAATGTCTGGGAACTCATTTCTACCCACAGCCACACCAGTGACACATCTTGAATGTCAAATGAGCTGCACAGCAGTGAGGGCTGTCAGCTCCTATTCCTAGATCAAAGCCAGGATGCCACAGAAGATGGGGTGCAGTGCACAGCAGGAGCTGGGATGCAAGGAGCTCCTTGCCTACACTGCAGAAATGATAAATTGCTGATAGTATAAAATCACAAAATTGTTGAGACTGGAGGCTGTTCCCGTGTCATGGGGTGGGGAAGAGATGTAAGCAGCATGTCCTGGGATGTGGTGGCACAGAATCACAGAACCATGAAATGGTTTTGGTTGGGAGGGACCTTAAAGCCCATTCATTGCCACCCCTGCCATGGCAGGGACACCTCCCACTGTCCCAGCTGCTCCAGCCCCAGTGTCCAGCCTGGCCTTGGGCACTGCCAGAGATCCAGGGGCAGCCACAGCTGCTCTGGGTACCCTGTGCCAGGGCCTGCCCACCCTCCCAGGGAACAATTTCTTCTTTATATCTAAACTAAATTTCCCCTCTTTCAGTCTGAACCCATTCTCCCTTGTCCTGTCACTACAGCTCCTGATGCAAAATCCCTCTCCAGTTCCTTGGAGGCCGCTCTCTAAATACCTTTGTATTCTGGCTTGGAGGAGACTGAGGCTTTTAGAGAGCTTTTCACTCTTTTAGAGAGCTTGTCACTTCAGAACCTGCAAAGCTACAGGTATGATCCCACCTTTGTTTCTATGACACCACTTTTGACTGCCATTATTTTGGCCCATTAGTACCTGCTCACACATTTAAGCCCCAAGAAGGAGGTGAGAGTTGTGATGGCAGCAGAGTCAGGCACTTTAACCACAGAGCTGCCCTGGCACATGGAAATGAGTGCTGCAAAAGCATTTTCATTGCTGAAACTTGCTGCAGTGCAGGAAACTTCTCCAAAGACATGAGAGTCTGGAAAGTGCTGTGTGCACAGTGCTCAGGCCAGCCCTGGTCCCTCCCTCTGGGGCCACCAGAGCTGTCCCTGCTGGCACTCACCAGGCGGTTGGCGAGGGTGATGGTGCAGGCTGTGGCCTCAGCTTCCTGCTGACACTTGAGTTTGTCTGAGGTGGCCTGCTCAAACCTGGCTGTCAGCCTGCCCAGGTTCTCATTGAGGCGCTGCAGGGGAAAAACAGGAGGAAGTCAGCTTTGAACAACTCAGGAAGGCTGTGGAGATGTTAGAGGAGTCCAAAAGGCAAAAAGAGAGCTGGACCCCTCTACCCTGGAGACTGAGAGCTGGAGGTGTCCAGTCTGGAGAAGAGAAGGCTCCAAGGACAGCTCAGAACCCCTTGCAGGGTTCAAAGGGGCTCCAGGAGAGCTAGAGAGGGTCTGGGGACAAGAGATGGAGGGACAGGACACAGGGATTGGCTTCAGACTGGCACAGGGCAGGGATGGATGGATGGATGGATGGATGGATGGATGGATGGATGGATGGATGGATGGATGGATGGATGGATGGATGGGACATTGGGCAGGAATTGTTCCCTGAGAGGGTAGGGAGGGGCTGGGATGGAATTCCCAGAGCAGCTGTGGCTGCCCCTGGATCCCTGGCAGTGCCCAAGGCCAGGCTGGACACTGGAGCTTGGAGCAGCCTGGGACAATGGGGTGTTCCTACATGGCAGGGGTGGCACTGGGTGGGCTTTGTGATCTCTTCCAGCCCAAACCTGTGATCCTGAGGCAAACCCTTGTCCAGAGCTGGCCAAGCTCCAGTCCAGCTCATCCACCCAGGGCTGGCAGCAGCAGCCAGGGCTGGGCTGGGTTGGGCTGTGCCACTGCTTGGAACTCACACCCTCAGCCCAGGCAGAGGCAAAGGACACACAAAATTAATTTATTTGGGGCTTCTGGCTGAGCCCTGATGATGAGTGCTATGGGTGAACAATGAGCAGGCAGCTGAGGATTCCAGATCTGGTATTTCCTGATGCTACAGCCCCTTGTCTCCAGCCAGTCCTTGAGGCTCTGCTGATTCCCCAAGTCATGCTCAAATCCCCAAGGGGCTCCTAGAGTTCTGCCTGAACCATTTCACACTGGTTCAGCAAGGAATACAACAAGGGAATTGAATGGTTCTGCTCTGAGTGCTGCCCAGGAGTGTGCCAGGAGCTCCCAGTGAGATGGGACCATGTCCTGTGCAGGTCATGGGCTGGGAGGGGCAGGAAGAGGCCAAAGCACCTGCAGAAAAAATCTGGAGAGCCCTTTGCTAGAGCTGTTCACACTCAGATCTAAACGAAACCAACAGCTCCCACAAGCACTTGGAGCATTTCACTTCTGATAAGAGAAGTAATAATTGATTTTATCTGCACCCAATGCAGACTGCTTAAGGCTAAACTGCTTGTAAATCACTTTAACATTGAGCTACACACTAGAAACAAACCTGAAAATGAAAAAGGATTATATTAGAGATCTCTGCAGCTCTCCTGGATACTGGCAAACACAAAGAAGCCTCTCCTTGACCTGCCTTGGAACAGTAACACAGAAAGTTCCTGTCCCTGTGTGCATGTGGATCTGTGAGCCTACAGAGGCTCATACATACCACATTCCACTATAAAAGCACCATCTGATAATTGAATTTCTATAGAATATATGCATATATCAGGCCTGCAGGGCCCCACAGGGGCACACATACAGCTGTGTGCAGCTGTGGACACGCCTTTCACTCCAACCCCCACTAGCCCCAGATGCAGAACTCAATTCCCAGGCAGGCAAAGAAGACAGAAAGTCCTTACTGTTTTGGACAATCAGAATTTTCTCATTTATTAATAAAAATGAGTATGAGGCAGCTTGGGGCCCAGCTGTGAGCAGGTATGAATCAGCACACAGCAGTGAAGCTATCCAAGATACCCCAGAGAAGTGAGCATTTACCTCCACATCCATCCCACACTACCCTGCACCATTCCCCATCTGCAGAGAGCAGAAGGCTCCTAAACCAGGCAGTTTTGTAAGAGCATGCCAGAGGAGCACCAGTAATCTCCCCAAAGATTGCAATTTTCTTTAACAAAATCCCACTCCTTTGAAAAGGGAAAAAAAAAAAAAAAAAAAAAAAAGCCCAGGCGTAAAAAGCTTTGGAAAAGAGTAGCATAAAGGGATGAAAAAAGTTCCCCAGCACTGTATGGCACATCTGAGGTGGGAGAATTAGACACCAAAGCCCTCTAAATCCATCCCTGCTTCAGGTGCCTCCTTTCATCTGCAGCAGGAAGGGGTGATCTGAGAGTTCAGCACCGTTTTTCCCATATTTTTAGTTAAAAAGTGTAGTAAGCATTTTAAGAATGATAAGCCCTTGAAAACCTCAGAATGATGTGTTTTCTGACAGGGTGAGGTGCTGGTGGAAGGGGTGAGGGGAGCAGATGGACCTCTCTCACTGGGACCCTGCCCCTGCTGCCCTGGCCATGGAAAGGATCCCACTCCCAAAGAGAGATCCCAAAGACCCTAAAACCTGACAGGTTCTGCTTCCCACACCCTGCTCTTAGCAGGTATCGTGCTGGGAGGGAGCAGGGAGAAAAGCAGGATAAAGCAGGATGTGTTTTCACATAGAGATAATTTTCTGAAGGAAAATGATAAAGGCCTCACTCTGCACACTGTGGAAATGCACTTTTAATCACGCTGTAATTTCTTCTATTCAGGGGTTTTTTTAATTTTTTTTTTAATTTTTTTTTTTTTTTTTAAGTAGAAAAAACCAAATAACATCCAAGATGTGCTGCCAGGGAGCTGTGCCATGACAAATGAGGCTCCTGCAAGAGCAGTTGTCATCCTGCAAAGCCAGGGACTGAGTGTGCAGCCAGCCCAGCTCTGTGCTCCCAGCACTGAATCAGCCTCCAGTCCCCTGCCCTGTGCAGCACACTGGGAACACACTGGTTTGAGATAATGAGTTTTCTGAGGACCCAGGAGAAGAGGTAAATTGCATTAAAAAATTAGGTGGGAATAATAAGAATTCTTATTTAGCCTTCCACTTTGGCTGCAAGCAAGGCTGGAGAAGAACATAGGAAATTTAAAAAGCAGCAATATTCTGTCACAGAATCACAGAATGGTTTGTGTTGAAAAAGATCTTAAAGATTAGCCTTTTTCACTCCCTGCCATGGCAGGGACACCTTCCACTGTCCAGGATGCTCCAAGTCTCAATGTCCAACCTGGCCTTGGGCACTGGCAGGGATCCAGGGGCAGTCACAGCTGCTCTGGGCACCCTGTGCCAGGGCTTCACTAACCTCACAGGGAACAATTTCTAATTTAAAATTTCATCTCTTTCAGTTTGAAGCCATTCCCTGTGTCCTGTCCCTCCATTGCTTGTCCCCAGTCCCTCTCCAGCTCTCCTGGAGCTCCTTTAGGCACTGGAAGGGTCTCTGAGCTCTCTCTGGAGCCT
This sequence comes from Erithacus rubecula, assembly GCF_903797595.1. NCBI lineage: Eukaryota > Metazoa > Chordata > Aves > Passeriformes > Muscicapidae > Erithacus > Erithacus rubecula. The sequence goes on from NC_136672.1 coordinate 1,609,122, forward strand.
TCTCCTCTCCAGATGAACACCCCCAGCTCTCTCAGCCTGGCTCCAGAGCAGCTCCAGCCCTGGAGCATCTCCATGGCCTCCTCTGGATCTCTCCAGCAGCTCCAGGTCTCTGCAGTGCTGGGGCAGCTCTGCAGGTGGGGTCTCACCTGAGCTCAGGGGCACATGGGCAGAATCCCCCCTTGACCAGCTGCTCATCCTGGGGCTCAGCCCAGCACAGGACTGGATTTTGGGGCTGCCAGTGCAACAGGAGGGAGAGCAATCCCTGCAACCCCCAACCCTGCTCTAGAACACAAGCACTGAGCAGCAGCCGTGCCCAAAGGAGAGGATTCCCCCAGGCTGGCACAAGCAGGACAGGTCCCCCAAGGGCACTCACAGCGATTTTGGCCTTGACAGTGGCCAGCTTGTCCTGGGCTGCTGCCAGCTCGGCGTTGGCCCTGTGCAGAGCCTGTCTCTTGGGCTGCACCTGGCAGAAGAGGCGGTGGAAGCGCTCCACGTTCAGCACCCACGAGCACAGCCCAGCCGCCGCCGAGGACTTGCTGGCCACGAACTCGGGGTTGAACTTGGGGTCTTGCAGATAGGGCTGCAGGGCTTTGAGGCAGTTCTCGTGGATGTTCTCCTTGTTGAAGTTGATCAAGGAGTCCAGGAAGCTGTCCACCCTCGCCATGGCCACTTTGGCTGCTTTCCAGCTCCTGTCCTTGGGGATCCTCCCTCCCGGGGCCGTCAGCACCATCACGGCCGCGGTGACGTTGCTGACAGCAGCAGGGGGTGACCCAAAGGACCTCAGCTCCGTCAGATTGGTCTGAAAAAGGGAAAACAAGATTGTTAGATAAAAATGAATGGGCTTTCTTTTCACTCTGCCACTAATAGAGTCAGGCTCCCAGGCTATCAATCTGATAAATTGGGCTCCTCTGGGCCCCAGCAGTGCTGCCTTTAGATCACTGCTCTGCAGGTTTGCAGCACACCTGCTCCATTCCCTGCTCCTGACAGCCCCCCTGGCACCAGCACAGCACACTGCTCCTCCCCAGGCTCCTGGGGGAGAGGAGGTTCCATGAACTCTCAGAAGATTGGGATAAATAAGAATGAAACCTGCAGAAATAACACTCTGGCCCTCTAAAACAACCTTCAGACCTCCCTCCATGCTCCCTCCTACCCAAGCTGAGATGTCAATGCCAAAGCCATCCTGTGATTCCACATCCTGCAGCCCTCAGGGCTCAGGGAATGCAGCTGCTGAGAAAGCCCAGGCACCCTCACAGGGCAAGCAGCCAGAATGCACTGGAGGAGCCAAAAGTGCAATTTTGTCTCTAACTCCTGATTTCCCAAGTTTTCAAACTCCCCACCACACCTGCCTTTGCAGATTTTATTTTGCAGGTGCTCTGCACTGGGCCTATCACAACCCACATGCCATTCATCATTGTCCATGTAACAATTACCTTCATTATCATCCTTATATATGTAATTATCTCATGTATGTGTAGATTTATCTCTCCATAACATTTTAAATAGCTTCTCAGTTTGTCTCAGTCACTCTCACTGCCAGCAGCCCCTGCAAAAGGCATTATAGCAGGGGACAGAGGGGCTGCAGCAGCTCCCACCCACACAGCCAAAGCCAGGCTGAGCCAGCCCACGGCCACTTCCTGGCTCACTTGGATAAAAAAGGAAAAAGAAAGTTTCAACTGTCAGGAGAACAGAGAGAATTAACCCTGGCAAGGCTGAGCAGGGCCAGCTTTCCTGAGCAGTGTGGCTACAGAGGCACCAAGAGGGATGATTTAAAGCATCAGATGGAAAATTGTCCCAGCACAAACACAGGAGCAGAAACCAGGGTGGGTTTGAGGTGCAGCTGATGAGGAGGAAACAGCCTGGACATGCCCCAGTGGCCATGGCTGCTCTTCTTCTGCTCTGGCAGGTGACACCATCACAGAAATGTCCATGTATCCACATCCTCACTGACTGTATGGATTTATTACTGGATTCTACTCTACAGCTGTTCTCACTGTGTTCCTTGTTAATGCTACATATAACCCTTCAGTCCAAGGAAGATGGCTGAGATAATTGGGCAGAAGCTGTACAAACACACACAAACATTGCTGATTATTCATGTCAGCCAGGTTGGGCTCTCTGATACATTTCCAGCCAGCAGGTAAAGGAGACCATGGCTTCCACTGCTCTGTTACTTCTGCTTTACTGTTCCCTGGAGAAAATCCCAGCATTTCCCTCATCTTTGCCTAATGAGAGATTTCACAGCTCCAGCATGAACCTGGAACTAATGGAAAGACAAACATTTTCCTTTTGCACAGTCCTTTCCCTCCCACAAAGGAAATCCTGAGCACAGCAAAGCTACTTCCTTCCCAAAAGCTAATCCAACAATCCCCATTCTGGATGGCTCCAAGGTGCTTTTCTGTCCCCCAGCAGGGCTAGGATTGAGCCATGGTTTGAGACTTTGCTGTGACTGGGGGTTTTCCAGCTGTGATTTCCAGCTGTGTGCAGTGGGAGGCTGCTGTCCCAGGACACTGCATGAACTGCAGAACAAAACAAATTGCAGGTCCATCTTTCAGGCACATCAGAGAACCACAGAATTAACCAGGTTGGAAAAGACCTTTGAGATCATCAAGTCCAACTTCTAACCTAACACCTCCTCATCAACCAAAATATGGCACTGAGTGCCACATCAAACTGAAACCCCCGGAGCACCCTTGAAGGACAAACCTTCCTAGACACAAAAAGTCTCCCCAAAAAACAATCTCCTGCAATCAGAGCAATGCTTATCTTCTGATCACACATTTTCCCAGTGGCATCTTCCTTTGCACCAGCTTTATCTGCTCCTCTCCGTGGCAGTGAGTGAAGGAGAACATGGTACAGCCTCGTGGGTGCTCTGAGCTCCACCAGGAACCCCAGAATCACTGAATTAACCAGGTTGGAAAAGACCTTTGGGATCATGAAATCCAACCTGTGACCAAACACCACCATGTCAACTAAACCATGGTACTGAATGCCACATCCAAACTTTTTTTAAAGACTTTAGCACCAGCAGGGAGGAAGCTGGAGGAGGGACAATACAATGTCCAGAACTTGGGCTATCAGATTACACAACAAGGAGGAAAAACATTGGGATTCCTCATCCTACCTTGTTGAGGGTGTTGAGAGCAGCCTGGGCAGCTGCCAGGGCAGGCTCAGCCTTGGCCAGGTCCTCCTCACAGTCCTTCTGCTTCTGCTCGACCTCCTGGGTGATGAGGGCCACCTTCTGCTCCTCCTCATCAGCCACTGCCTTCTTCCTGCTCACCTTCTCTGTCTCCACCCCCACCACCTGGATCAGCCTGTCAGCATCCTCATTCTTCTGCTTCAGCTCCACCTCTTGGGCTGCCAGCTTGGCTTTCAGCTCATCCACCTGCAGGGCAGAGATTTGGGGGAGCTGGACTGCCCTGCCTGCTCCTCAGGCCCAGGGCACAGAGGGCCTGGCTGTCAGCAGAGACCTGAGGATGCCTTAAGTCTGAGCTTTCATATTCCCAGACTGTGCACTGCATTGGTGTGTGACTCTGAACTCCATCCAAAGTGTCCCAAGTTCTCCTCCCAGCTCAGGCACACAAAACAATCCTTTTCCAGCCCCACAACCAAGGACACGCTGCAGCTTCAGCCCCAAAAAGTGCAACCAGCAGCCAATGGAGGAGAGAATGTGGGAGGATGGCAGTGCAGGAGCTGCAGCTGGGATTGGACAGTGAAGCCAAGATGGAAATGGAGCCAAAGTGATGCAAGTGTGAGAACTCGTGACTCGGATCCATCTTGGGCCCATCTTGGGTGGAGCCACGGCCGGGCCCTGGCACTGCCCAAGGGGAATCCTTTGGAGCCTTGGGATGAATCCCTGCTTGATTCCTGTGGCACTGCCCAAGGGAAATCCTTTGGAACCTTGGGATGAATCCCTGCTTGATTCCTGTGGCACTGCCCAGCCTCTGCCCCAGGGAGCCTCTCCAGGCAGCAGTTTCAGGAGCCCCATCACACAGCAGGCACATGCAGAAAATCATTATAAACCCAAACCCATCAGCTTTGGGCATGTGCTCTGATGTCACATCCTCCTGAGCAGAGGTGTGTGGGGCTACAATTCAGCCACATTTCAGTTTCTCAGCCTGGCCAGGGGCAAATCTGGGTACAAGGTGGTCTGGAGGAGGAGCTGTGCCCCAGGAACTCCCTGAGCCTCCTGCTCATTCCAGTATCCCCTGCCCTCCCCACCCCTCCAGCCTGGGCCCCAGCACAGGGCAGGGGCAGCACTGAGACCACCAGTCCTGCAGCTTGTGGCAGGAATCACAGGAACATGGAATATTTTGGGTTGGAAGGAACCTTAAAGATCATCAATTTCAACCATGCCATGGCAGGGACACCTCCCACTGTCCCAGGCTGCTCCAGCCCCAGTGTCCAGCCTGGCCTTGGGCACTGCCAGGGATCCAGGGGCAGCCACAGCTGTTCTGGGCACCCTGTGCTAGGGCCTGCCATCTGTCACAGAGAAGAACTTCCTAACATCATTTTACACCCCAGAAAGATTGCAGTTGGGATCTGCTGACAGGTCCAGCCCTTGGCAGAACTCTGAGGGTCAAGGGAATTTAAATGTGGTGTCAGATGAGCCTGAGAAGGGATGTCCCCATGAGCTGGCAGCCAGGAGGCCACCAGCACAGCCATGGTGGCCACTCCTCACAGCTGCTCACACACAGGAGCCCTCACCAGTGCTTGCATGGGGGGGAGCTCACACAGACTCTCACTTGCACACAGAAAAACTCCTGCTAAAATCCCCATTTCAGTGAATTTATCCAGACTCTGGGCAGACCACAGAGGCTTTCACTGTCTGATCTCAGCTCAGCTCACTTAGAGCTCCTGGGGTTCATCTGTACCCACACAGAAACACTCCCAGGAAGGGAAGGCAGGCACTGCTTTTGGTAATACCCATTCTGATAGTGGAAGGGAGAGCACAACCTGCAATCCATAAACAGAAGCTGTTGACATTTGGCATGGGCTTCACGTGGAGAGCGGTTTTTAAGGGCTCTCCACACGCCCTCCATCCATCAGCATCCCCTGCAGCCTGGCTCTGTGGGACTGCTCTCACCAGGACAAAGGCACAGCTTTAAACTGGGGCTCACATGAGCACATAATCCCTTCATGTGACAAACCCAGCAGCAGCTCCTTGTTCTGCTCCAAGTCTCTGGGGGCTGGAGGAAATTGAAGTGGGCTCTGCTGATGGCTGATATGGCTGTGACCTTCTGCCCAGAAATCAGCCTTTGTGTGCTGGATACACACACAAATGGGAGATCCAGGGGTTTACAGGGCCAGGACAAAACAAGAAGGGGATTAAAATCCACAGGCACTCAGCAGCAGCACAAAGAGCAGGTGTAAGCTCAGCCCTGGGGAACAGACAATGCCCTGCCAAGCACTCACAGCAATGGAAAGGGAAATGACTTTGTCAGGATTTTTAAAAAGCAAGAATGCTTGAGAAGGAGTGTTTGTAATGGCTTGTAATGATAAGGGGGAATGACTCCAGACTGAAGGAGGGCAGGGTTAGGTTGGGTATCAGGAGTAAATCCTTCCCGGTGAGGGTGGGGAGGCCCTGACACAGGGTACCCAGAGAAGGTGTGGCTGCTTCTGGATCCCTGGAAGTGTCCCAGGCCAGGCTGGACAGGGCTTGGAGCACCCTGGGATAGTAGAAGATGTCCCTGCCCATGGCAGAGGGTGGAAAAGGAAGATCTTTAAGATCCCTCCAACCCAAAGAATTCTGTGATTCTATGAGAAACCTGTGAGCAGCTTCCTGAGTGCAGCACAATCTGATAAGCAATTAGTAATGTGAGGTGGAAAGGGAAAGAGCAAAGCAAATGAGAAATTCAAGGGTAATGTGCTGTGACTTCATCAGGCAAGGGAAGGGAGAAGCCCTTGCCTACCACCAGAACAGCATGAGAAAAATTATTGAAGAGAAGAAAAACCTGGAGGGCAGGCTCCCAGAAGACTCATTTTATCTGATTGTCCCTGCCTTGTTTCAAGAACACAAAATACATCAAAAGGTCAGCAATTAATTGATAGCGCCAGCCAGGCTCGACTCTGGAATCCAGTGATGCAATATTAACCAGAGTCATCCTCAGAATTACTCAGCAATGGGTGCTGACCTCCGGGTGGCACACAGCACTCTGAAAAACAAATGACTCATCCAACACATCTTCCCAATCCATTATGTCCTAATAGGAAGGAGGCTTCAGCTTCCCTGAGTGCTGAGGATGCTGCTGTCTGCAGGGAGAAATGGTGTAAAACATTGCTGGAGGAGGAAAGTTGGTCAACATCATCAAGGTGTCCAAATCTTCAAAGGAAAGAAAAAAAAGGGGATAGAGATAGAGGGGACCACAGGAAAAGGAGGCAGAGAGGTTATTTTGAAACAGGAACAACAAAGTAAAAAATATCTGCAGCTTCTGACACAACAGCCCCTTGTGCTGAGGCCACTCTGAGCCTGCAGAAACACACAGACCTCACTCCTGACTTGTCATGGACCCCGGGGAGTGGCAGAGATGAGCACCAGTCCTCAGAGCTAAGGCACAGCCAGGTGATACCCAGGGATCAGAATCCTCCACCTCTACTTTGAAAATACCCCCAGCCCATCCTCCCAAGCACAACCTGCAGCTGACACACCTGAGTTAGAGGACTCTTCACTTCCTCAGCCCCAAGACCAGGTATTTCCATGGGTGAATGTCAAGTTCAGCCTTTTAAACCCATGTTCAAGTCTGTACATGCTGGTATGATTTCCAATACTGATAAATCTGCTTTCAAATCAACAGCAGTTTTGACTATTGCGCACATCTGTAATTTAGGTGTTTAATTTTAGGCCCCCAGTGCTAATTTTAGACTTGAATTTGACATATTTGTTCTCACTGCTCTGCATCTTAATTACCTGTACATGGAGGCACTCTCAGCCCAGCCTCACTGCAACCAGACACCAACATTGTGCTCTTTCATCCTTCTTGTGATTTGATTTTCCCATCCTTCCCATTACCTCCAAGTCATCCACCACTTCTTTGTGGCTCATCAGAGAACCCTGCCCACACTGAAGAGAAGCCTGAAGGATACAGAAGGGTTCCCATGTGCCATAACAGACCCAAGGACTTATTGTTAAAAGATTAATTTCAGATTAGCTTCTCCCAAAAACATTAAAAAACATGAAAAAACAGGATTCCCCACAGGTGCATCAGAACTATTGCCTGCATGGGTGAGGTGAGGTTGTTGGAAAATATACCAAGTTTAAAATGCTGAATTTTGTACCTTCAGTCAGGTTTGTCCACCTTTATCCCTGGGGAAGGGAGTTTAAGTTTCTTTCCAGGGCATTATTCCACCAGGCAAGGCCTGATGGATTTAACATCTCAACAGACTGGGACTAACACAGAAGTTACACAGAAGATAATGATCATCAATGGCCATCAGCTCCAAACATTACCCCTGGCACAGTCAGATACACCTGGTCTGAGAAAAGAATGAGAACCTAATTAGCATTGAAGGGGAAGAGATCTGTAACCAACAGAAAACCAAGTAATAGGAACTCTGCCACTTGTAACCCATGAACATTGAACCAGTGAATCTCCATGGGTTTGACTGCACAATTTATGAAAATTCTGGTAAAATGGAATGATTTTCTCTGCATGCCTAGGCTATGTGTGGATTAAACTATTTCTGTTGCACATCCTGGCCAGAATATAATATCTTGATTCTCTAAAAACACAACACAACTCTAACACTGGAGAGTTTTTGTTTTTCCTGTAGTTTAAGTGACAAGGTGAGCTGAGCTGAGTGTGCTGGGCAGTAAGGGCAGGGCCTCACCATGGTGCCACCAGTGCTCTCTGCTAACCCTTCCCCACAAAGGAGATGCTGAAACCTGCACAGGGACATGGCAGTGCCTCTTTGAAGGGAGATGGAGATATCAGCTCTGAGAAGCACCAGCCCAGCCCATCCATCACCTCCAGGCAGGTGTGTGTCTCCTGGGGTGTGACAGACAGTTACTGATTCCCCCAGAGCTCCCCAGAGCAGATGTGTGGAAGGGCATGGACCTGCAGATGTGTGGAAGGAGTGGACCTGCCAATCCTTCCTTCTCATCAACCCCCTTCATTCCCCTGAGCAGCTTCAGGAGAGCCTCATTTGCCACTCTAGAAATGTCCTGGGTTGCAATCCAGGATGTGCCCAGCAATGTGCATTCTGTCCCCATCTGCTGACCCGGGTGTGGCAGTGCCCCTGATCTCCTGGCACATATTATCTGCTAATGGGCCATCATTAAACCAGCTGGGCAATCATCTTTATCTTCCCACAGCCCATCCTCCCTCCAGGAGATATCTCCTGTTCATGGCCAGTGAGTCCCAGTGCATGACTGATAAAATTACATCATCCCATGGGAGATGCTCCAGCCAGGGGAGGAGCCAAGCCTTTCCTACCCAGAGAAAAAATGAGATTTTGGACACCAAGGCACCTTCTTTCCACTGGATTCCAGAGGAAAGCCAGACCTTTCCACATCATCCCTGGACCTTCAGAGGAAACTGCACCTTCTCCAGGAGCACTGCTCCAGCTGAACCACATCTGCCACTGCAGGAGGATGCAGCCACCATTGAATGGGACTGTGCCACCACCCTGACTGACTGATGGGTGTCAGCTTGGATTCTGACTCTGGCAGGGTTTGGGATTGTTCTTTGTAATACTGCATTTCTATTTTAATTTTCCTAGTAAAGAACTGTTATTCCTAATTCCCATATCTTTGCCTGAGAGCCCCTTATTTTCAAAATTATAATAATTTGGAGGGAGGGGGTTTACATTCTCCATTTCAAAAAGAAGCTTCTGCCTTTCTTGGCAGATACCTGTCCTTCAAACCAGGACTAGAAGCTTTGTAAGAAAACTTTTTTAAGAGTAACAGAATAGGAAATGGAGAAGAAAATGGGAGTGAAGCAACAGTGGCAGGCATCACTGCAGAGCATTTTGGGAACCACCCAGAACAACTTCTAGTCCTACCAGGAGAGTTTGCCAGTGGGAGTCTCTAGCAGGGGAATTTTGGAATGACTGATGTGCATTTCAGACATGTATTAGATTTCCTAAAAAATGGATAGCATAATGGAAGGAAAAATGAACATCAGCTCCATTTTAACATCACGCACTATTTAGTTTGAAAGACTCTTGCTAAAGTTATTGTAGATTTCCTGGATGCAACTCCAAAATTCACTGACTGTCCTGTATTTTCTAAGCTGTTTTGTTACCACAGCTGAAATTTAACCACCAAAAGAGGATGGCAGAGTCAGCTGGATCCCAATCTCATTCTACTTATTGAAATCTTTCAGCTACCTCCCAAAGAGCAGACTGGACACACACCTCTCCATTCTCCTTTCCAGTGCAGAGCATCACTTCTGCTCCTGCAGAAACCCAGCTCAAGGCAGATTAGAGCCAGGATCCAGCACAAATTTCTTCCCTGTAAAGTTCTCCCTTGAACCAGACAAGAAAATCAAGCCCAAGGAGTCCTCACCTGTGCAGAAGTGCTCTTGAGCTTCTCCAGGCCGTTCTCCAGCCGTTCCATCTTGGCCTTTAACTCCTGGTCCTTTTTCAGCAGCAGGCTCTGGTAGAGTTTGATGTGCCCCAGGAAGGATTTTGGGGTGGTGTAGTTGTAGCGGTGCTCATTGCTGAGGTACAGCCGGGACATCTCATTGACACTGATGTGCACGTGGGCCATGAATCTGCTTATTGAATCCTTGACTGAATCCTACAGGTAAGATGGGGAGATAAGGAGGTGTTTTAAATAGAAAACTATATATAACACAGGTCTGTGCTGAATAGAAAGGAATTTGGTAACTTTTCATTCTGCAGCACAATCCAGGGTGTAACAGCCAAGCTGATCCTTTTTCACTGTTATCTCTAAAATAACTTTGTTGCTCATGTACTTTATACCTCTTCTTTATATCTTTTTATCTCACATATTATCTTATCCGAAGCAATTTCTCTACAAAATAACAGCTCTTTAAAGTATAATTTTTGGCTTTTCTCCTGTACAAATGGGAAAAGTACACATTCCTAAAAAGAAACATTGTAGGCTTTATTCTTGCTAAATCCTGCCTGGAAAAACTAAATAAACAGAAACGAATCTCTATTCTAGTAGCAGATTGTCATCACTGAGAACTTGACCTATTTTTGCCCTTGAGATTCCCAGAAGTTCAGACAAAAAGTGGGGAGAGCAGCAGGTTATTTTCTGTGCAGGTTTGGGGCTGTCCTTGTGCTGGCAGAGCTGTTCTTTCCCTGGCAGTGCCCTCAGCTCCCAGTAACAAATCAGCTCCCGGTGATACCCCCTCAGCTCCCAGTGGCACAGGGGTGTGGTGCCCATGGCTCTGCTGCCAAGGTCCATGGCCCTCTCCACAAAAACGGGGAATGCCTCAGGGATGGTTTGGTTGAGTTTAATGCATTTCAGTGCTAGCAGAGATGTCCCTCTGGGCAGCCACAGCTAAAGGCAGCCCACCCCTCCCTGCAGTGGTGTGAGAGACACGGGGCCACCCGTGCCTGTGGTCCCCAGAGAGGTGTGCTGCTGCTCACCTGCAGGGTGCCCGTGTCCCGCAGGAAGCGGCGGCTCACGGACTGCAGCGCCTGCCGGGGCCAGGGCTGGAAGCTGTCCATGGTGCTGCAGGCAGCCAGCGCTGGGAAACGGCGGCTGCAGAGCCGCAGCCTGGGGCCCACGGGGGACAGGCACAGCACCACCTGCCAGCACAGCAGGGCACTGAGGACAGGGAGAGCAGCATCTGCCCCTGCAGCCCACCTCGGGCTCCACTGACCCCATCCCATCCCATCCCACGGATCCCATCCCATCCCATCCCATCCCATCCCATCCCATCCCATCCCATCCCACGGATCCCATCCCATCCCATCCCATCCCATCCCATCCCATCCCATCCCATCCCATCCCATCCCATCCCATCCCATCCCATCCCATCCCATCCCATCCCATCCCATCCCATCCCATCCCATCCCATCCCATCCCATCCCACGGATCCTATCCCATCCCATCCCATCCCATCCCATCCCATCCCATCCCATCCCATCCCATCCCATCCCATCCCATCCCATCCCATCCCATCCCATCCCATCCCATCCCATCCCATCCCATCCCATCCCATCCCATCCCATCCCATCCCATCCCATCCCATGGATCCCATCCCACCCCCCCCCCAGCTGAGGGAACACAAGGTGTGGATGTTAGAAGTGACAATGTCATAATTGGCTTTCTCATTTATATATAACTGTTACAAGTTATTATAGATCACAACGATTTTAATACAGTACAATTCCTAATCCCTTTTACCTGCTTTTTGATATCACACTCACAGAATCATTGGGTTGGAAGAGAGTTTTATAAATTTAGAAAATTGGCATATTTGAAAAAAAATTACCAATTATAGACATAAGAGGTGAGGTACCTTCCCCAGTTCAACCTTCTGTAAATCCTCTCCCCACAGATAGAAACTAAACTTTGTTTATGAAAATACATCTTGAAGAGCTGTTTTTTGGCCTTGGTTCCCAGAAAGAACCAAGGCAGGATAGAGGCCTTGTGATCCCTGGGGCTTGAAGCTCTGGAATTTTGTCTTTCTGGCAAGTGAAAAGGCAGAAAAAAGTACTGGTACTAGCTACTAATACAAAAATAGGCCACAAATATATCTGTAAAAAACACAGAGAATATATAAAATGAAAAAGGCAAAAAAATCATTCAGCACCAACCCCTCCTGCTCCAACTCACCTTCAGCCGCCGTCGAACTCGCTCGATGAAAAACCTCCAGCAATTCTCCCTGGAATCCAGCAGCCCCCGGGCTCTGACTTCATTCCTCACACTGCTGATGATGGTTTCCACTTCATCATCAGGAAACAGGTCTGGGATTTCCCCTAGGAGGAGAGGGCACCTCTGGGTTTACAGCTCTGGATGTTGCTCAGAGCAAAGGGAAGCTGCTGCCTCCCTCTTCAGGGGTTCAGGGAAGTTCCCTCTCAGGTAAAAACCCTGCACCCAGAAGCAGCAAAGGGGCACAGAAAGTCATCCTGCTGCAAATAAACACCTGTGAGAGCAAACTTCCTCATAAAACACAAGGGAAAGGGACATAGGATAGAGTCAAAGTACAGAAAATAATTTTTTTTTTAGCTCTGCAGTCTAATTAGATTACAAAAGAAATATTCAAATCCCTAATGTGCCATACATATTATAAAATCATTGTAATTTTGCAAATGCATTAATTACATGTAAAATTTTTGCAGCTGTTCTGGGTTATTTCCAGCAGTGGTCAAATAACTCCCAGACTAGCCAAACATTTTGCAAGTTAGAAATCTGGTTAAAACTTTTGAAACTTAACAGCTAAGCAGCTGCTTGCCAAATATGCACCCAACTAAATACTGGTTTTAGTGTTTCCTTAATTTATCACATACTCACTTCCTTTCTGGCTTCTGATTTGATTAAAATCATCATTGTTGAGCCAGATACTTTCAATATGAGCACTAATCACTTAGGGAAATACACGAATCAAAAATCTGCTCATTCATTAAAAAGATCAAAAGGTATATTTTGTTCTAGATAGTGACAACAAGTGAAACAAATAAGAAAGACACTTCCACTATCCCAGGGTGCTCCAAGCCTCATCCAACCTGGCCTGGGACACTTCCAGGGATCCAGGGGCAGCCACACCTTCTCCAGGTACCGTGTGCCAGGGCCTGCCCACCCTCATAGCCAAGAATTTTCTCCTGTCCTTCCATTCCTAATCCCAAGTCCCTCTCCAGCTCTCTTGGAGCCCCTTCAGGCACTGGAAGTCTCTAAGGTCTCCCCAGAGCTTCTCTTCTCCAGGCTGAAGAATCTCAACTCTCTCCTGAGGTTCACCTTCAGAATCATGTAGATGTCTGTGCATCTACAGCAGGTGTAGGAGTTGGTGGGAGCTCCTCCCCACAATCTACAACAATCCCTGTCCTTGCTCATGCTTACAGCTGATTCAGATGGAAGAGCTCCAGAGCTTGTTTGCTGCTGAAGCCATCTGGCCACCAATTTACAGCCACATGTCACCTCTGGAGCTGCTCACAAACAGTTGTCCTGCTCATTCCTCACCTCTCCCCATCCCTGCAGGGACCTGACCCAGCTGGTGCCTTCCCCACCCAACTCACAAACAAGGCCAAAAGTGGCAGGGATCTGCCAGGGAGAATGGGGACTCCAGGTGTCCTCCCATGGTCCTGGTGACACAGCCTGCACCCCCAGGTGCCAGGAACTGCAGCACACCTGGCACAGGGATGCTCATCCACACACACCTGGGTGTGTTCTGCAGGGAAACAGCACTGCTGTGGACATGACTGCACCTCAAAAACCTAAATGCATCTGGGAAAACAACAGGGAAAGGACTGAAATGGGCTAAGCAGTCAGGTGATACACATTGACACAGTCACTCCATGGCATTGCTTCATCCTCCAGCTCACAGACACTCCAGTCAAATCCTGTAGCCAGAAACAACCTTCATTTCTGAGGTGGGTGCATGAGATCCACAGTGAGACTCCTCACCTCACATTCCTTTGGCTCTGTCCCCAGCTGCAATACCCAAACAGACACATCCCTTAACAACTATGTGCAGAATCCCATGGCATATGGAAAATGGGTACAAGACATGAGGGAAAGACAAGAAATCTCCCGGCTGATGGAGTGTCCCTCCCCAGGGAGGACTCAGCACAGCTTTTACTGCAGAGCTCAACCCCTGTACCTTCCAGCACATCTCATCATCACCTCTGGGTCTATCCAGAATTCCAGGTGCTACCAGAGGCAAAACTGCACTGGAGGAAAGGGGGAGAGGGGGAAGCAGAGCACAAGGGCTGTACCTGATGCCAAGAAGTCATTGACCAGCACCAGGAACTGCTCATCAGCCAGCTGTGCATCACTCAGCAGGAACACAGAGCCCACGCCCTTCAGCCCAGCCTTCAGGTACAGGCTGGCCAGGTCTGCCTGCAGTGGGAAATTGTTGCATGCAAGTAAGAATATTTGTAAGAAAAGGCCTTATAAAATATGATTTAGGCCCTGCTACTCTAGCTAAGCTAATTGTTAGCTTGTAACTTCCCATGTGAAAAAATCATAAGAATGAAAGCAGTTAGCATAATGACCTATTCTGGTAACAGAACCATTCACACCTGTAAAAACAAAAAATCTGACCCATGAGATCTACTGAAGAAAACATGTAAACAAGCTAGAAACAGAGATTTGATGGACACGTAAAATGCCGTTTTCTAACCAAGGAATTGAGTGGCAATAAAGTTATGAAGCAATTAGAGTTGTATACTAGGTCTTGAAAACTGTATAAAAATGGGCTGTAACATGAAACATTAACGTTTTCTGGAAGAGGAAACTGAGTCCCATATGTTTGTACTGTGACAGAGAACCAGGAGGGCTTGCCCTACATGCTGCAAAGCAGGGACCAGACATAGAAATGGGATCATTCAGAACCTCCCCAGTTGCTGAGAACATCAGCACAGCTGGGGGCTGACTGGGACAGCTCAGAGCACTGCCAGGAGCCCCCAGGTCTGGTTGCAGCCCCATGCAGACACACTCCAGCAAGGCATCTGCTCCTCACCACAGCACCATGTTGTGTCTGGGGTGTTTCAGGATCTCAGGATCACAGAATCATTTTGGTTAGAAGAGCCCTCTAAGGACGTCAGATCCAGCTGTTCCCCCAGTGGCCGAGGTCACCACTAACCCATGTCCCCAGGTGCCACATCCACATGGCTTTTAAATCCCTCCAGGGGTGGCCACTTCACCACCTCCCTGAGTACCTGTGCCAGGCTGGACAACCCTTTCAGTGAAGAAATATTCCACAATATCCAGCCTGAGGCTGTTCCCTCTCCTCCTGTCCCTGTTCCTGGAGCAGAGCCTGAGCCCCCCGGCTGTCCCCTCCTGTCAGGGAGCTGTGCAGAGCCACAGGTTCCCCCTGAGCCTCCTTTTCTGCAGCCTGAGCCCCTTTCCAGCTCCCCCAGCTGCTCCAGACCCTTCCCAGCTCTGTTCCCTGCCCTGCACATTCTCCAGCTCCTCCATGTCCTTCCTGTCCTGAGTGTCCCAGAGCTGCCCCAGCCCTGGAGGTGCCCAGCAGTGCCAGCACAGCAGATGGGTGCTGCCCTGGTCCTGCTGCCCCCCCAGAACTGTCACAGCCCAGGTGCCCTTGGCCTCTTGCCCACCTGGGCACTCCAGGGCTCAGGGCCATCCTCCTCCATCCTGCTTCTCAACACACAGCAGTTCAGGAAAAATTCTTCTCTTTATTCCCTTCCCCTCCACCCCAGCCCTCCAAGTGCCCACCTTGAGGTCAGGGAGGCCATAGCCTTTCCTGAGGGTGAGCTGGAAGATCTCGAGGTTGCTGAGGAAGGCAGCCAGGCGGGTCAGGCTCTGCTTGCCACTGCCCCCCACGCCCACCAGCAGCGCGTGGCCCCGCGGCGCCTCCAGGATGCGGCTGATGCGGCAGCTGGATTGGAGCACACAAACCTCATCAATAACAGCATTCTGCTGCTTCCCTGCACGCTTGTCTTGGGTTCAATCCAGGATGTGCCCAGCAATGTGTATTCTGTCCCATCTGCTGCAGCTGGGTGGGGGAGTGCCCCTGATCTCCTGGCACATATTCTCTGCTAATGGGCCATCTTTAAACCTGCTGGGCAATCATCTTTATCTTCCCACAGCCCATCCTCCCTCCAGGAGATATCTCCTGTTCATGGCCAGTGAGTCCCAGTGCATGACTGATAAAATTACATCATCCCACTGGGAGATGCTCCAGCCAGGGGAGGAGCCAAGCCTTTCCTACCCAGAGAAAAAATGAGATTTTGGACACCAAGGCACCTTCTTTCCACTGGATTCCAGAGGAAAGCCAGACCTTTCCACATCATCCCTGGACCTTCAGAGGAAACTGCACCTTCTCCAGGAGCACTGCTCCAGCTGAACCACATCTGCCACTGCAGGAGGATGCAGCCACCATTGAATGGGACTGCTGCCAACACCCTGACAGACTGACTGTGTCAGTTTGGATTCTGACTCTGGCAGGGTTTGGGGATTGTTCTTTGTAATTTCTATTTAAATTTTCCTAGTAAAGAACTGTTATTCCTAATTCCCATCTCTTTGCCTGAGAGCCCCTTAATTTCAAAATGATAATAATAATTTGGAGAGAGGGGTTTTATATTCTCCACTTCAAGGAGAAGCTTCTGCCTTATTGGCAGACACCTGTCCTTCAAACCAAGATACCACTGCTTTTCAATTCATATTACATTCACTAAGAAATTGTGTTCTGAGAGGTATGAGGAGTGTCAGTCTTGGAGATGTGGCAGCAATCGATGCCCGTCTCTGCTGAGACCTGTCCAGAGGATGGTGCTATGAAAAAAATACAACAAGTTTGGTGGCAATTCAAAACGTGCCCTTCTTTTTCCTACCTGCCAAGTCCTGCTGGACAGAACAATGTATAAGTGAAGGCCTGGGTTTCTTTTCAGGGAGTGCAAGGGGAAAAGGACATTACATTGGCATGCAAAAACTGAGAGCAAAATGCAAAGCTCTGGCCCCCTCCCCAGGAAGGGGAGGCTCTGGCCCCAGGCTCTGACCTCCCCCGACCTCTCTTCTCAATTTTCTGGGATTCCTGCACAGGTGAGGAGCCCTGCTGAGCATTACAGCACATTCACACCTGGCTGCAATGGCACAAACCTGCCTGGAAAACAATCTCTGTTCCTTTTAGCTACACCACCACTACAGAAGAGTGAGATTTTCTCACTCTCACAATGAACTTGGTGTTATTTCCCAGGTCTGCTCACCTGAGTGTCCTGGGGTGAACTCTGCTTCCTTCCTGTTCTCTTTAAGCAAATACTGACACCCCCACGAGGTGAGGGGAGTCCAGAGGATCCTACCTGTGGAATCCCCACTGTCCTCAAGAGTCTCATTCCTTTATTCAGCTCCCTTTGCTATTTTCCTACATTAATCCAACTATTTTTCATTTGAGACTGTGAGAAACATGGCCCTGCTTTATTACAACTCCAGTATTTTATAATCCATGCACAGATTCTAACTGATTTTTTTAAAAATAATTTTATAATTTAACAATTTCTATGAAATTATTTCTGTAAAGGCAATCCAGTCTGGAGGAGAGCTTTAGCACTCCTGTTCTGAATTTCCCAGGCCAGTTCTGTCCATGGTCCCTGCCTTGATGTGCTGCCCAGGGCTCTGTGCTGTGACACAGCCCTGGATGAGGTGACTGACAGGTATCTCCCATGGCCCTACATATATTAAGTCATCAAATGTCTCTTTTCCTTTTTTTTTTTTCCCAATTGAAAATCTTCAGCAAATTCAAGCTGACATTCAGAAGCTGTTTGAGATGGAAGAAGTTGTGTATTTCAGCCAAATGCAATTTCCAAATGCAATAAATGGGATTCACTGAGCTCCAGTGAAATTGTGGAGTTGTGCTGGATGCTCAAATTTTGCTTTCCTCATTGTTCTCAGTATGAACTGGAGGGGCAGTGCCATGTTTTGCAAATTCCAATTGCAAATCTTGATTTATGTAAAATGCAAGAGGAGCACGGGGTCAATACTGCTGTTACCATTCTGTAGGCAATGCAAGCAAAAATACTCATGGCACCCATGGATGGAGGAGAGAATGCCCAGATTGTCAGGGGAAATCTGCCCCAGCCCAGTGGTCAACAGCACAGGTTGGGAGCACTTGGAACAGACAGATTTTTGTGTGTATATATACATAGATTTATGTATATGTAAATGCTGCTCCTGTATAAATACAGATATATTTAGCAGGCTGCCAGGTCCAGTGAGAACTGAAACCACCCACCCTGGTGTGCAGCAGGTCAGGGGCTTACTTCCAGATTAGAGCCCCAAATCTGCCCCTCCTGGGACCAGGTTTCTGTACAAAATCAGTTCAAGCTCTGCTGGCCAGGGCAGCTCCATCTCCTGAAGCCATTTAAGGCCAGCTCTGCATCCCAGCACCCAGAAGTGAATCTCTCTGCTGGGATTCCCCCAGGCTGTGTGTGAGAGCTGGAGGTCTCCCCCAGAGCATGTAAACAGCTTCATATTAATCAGCAAGAGGCTCATTTTTATAGAGTCCCACATGTCCAATTTCCAACTGGAATCCATCTGCACCTCCAGGCATCTCCATGCAGCAGGTTTTCCAAAGGATCAAAGCAGTTTAAATACCTCCATCCTTTAAAAGCCTGAATGCACATAACCTTACTTTATACAGAGGAATATCCCACTAAGGGCCTGTGCAAATGTGGCTCTAAACCAGCAGGCAGCATTTGGGGAAACCCCAGTAAAACTAGTTCTGTCCTGGCTGGCAAGGGAAGACAAAAAAGCACCTGAATGTTGTCACATCTGATAAATGTTTATGCAGAGCTACAAGGGCCAAAGATTTCAGGACAAAAACCAGGCCAAAACACCACCAGCATGCAGAGCCTCTGGCTGGAAGCCCCAGAGTTTGGGGCATTCCCTCCAATCACCAGTTTGAAGCAATGTTTGTGCTGGACAAAACACCTGGGCAGGTGAGGCTTTGGCTCTCCTCCAGCTCCCAGCTGTGATTCTCACAGAATCTTTTTCCATCCTCAGGGTTGGAAAAAGCAAGTCCAACAGTGCACCATGTTCACCACTAACCCATGTCCTCAGGTGTGCTAGCCCCATGAGTTTGGAACATTTCTGGGGATGGGGACTCCAACTTCCCTGTGCCAGGGCTGGACAGCCCTTCCAGTGAAGAAATACTCCCTAAAATCCAAACTAAACCTTACCTACTGCAACTTGAGGCTGTTCCCTCTCCTCCTGTCCCTGTCCCTGTTCCCAGAGCCCGACCCCCCCCAACTGTCCCCTCCTGTCAGGGAGCTGTGCAGAGCCACAAGTTCCCCCTGAGCCTCCTTTTCTGCAGACTGAGCCCCTTTCCAGCTCCCCCAGCTGCTCCAGACCCTTCCCAGCTCTGTTCCCTGCCCTGCACACGCTCCAGCCCCTCCATGTCCTTCCTGTCCTGAGTGTCCCAGAGCTGCCCCAGCCCTGGAGGTGCCCAGCAGTGCCAGCACAGGGGACAGGCACTGCCCAGGCCCTGCTGCCACCACAGAACTGTCACAGCCCAGGTGCCCTTGGCCTCTTGCCCACCTGGGCACACCTGGGCTCATGTCCAGTCACTGTCACCAGCACCCCCAGGGCCTTTCCCAAGCAGCTTCCCCTCCCCTCTGCCCCAGCCTGGAGCATTCCATGGGGTTGTTGTGCCCCAAGGGCAGGACCTCACACTTGGTCCTGTAGAACCACAAATTATTTGCCTCAGCCCACAGATCAATATTCTTACATCCTCCAGGGAACTCCAGAAAACATCTGCACAGACAAATGATGGGGGCACAAAGGCAGAGAACCCCTTACACGTGGCACATGGCATCCTCAAACAGCACCAGGTTCATGGCAGCATTGACTTCATTGTAGCTGTCCAAGGCTTCCACCAGGATCTGGTTCAGCTCCTCCCAGCTTGGAACTGGCCTATAGCCAGGCTCCCCAAGGCCTTTGGCAAAATGACAGTAAATATTCACGTGTTTGGCCTGCTCTAGAGTGCCCTCAATGTCCTGTAAAAGAGAAGAAAAAGGTATAGAATAAATAGAGGAAATCCCACTGCAGCTTGAGCACCCTTCCAAGGGAACTGTGGTGCTGCAGCCTTTTTGTGTCCACACAGCTGCACCTGCATGGAAAAGGGGAAAGAGGCACAGGAGTGAAAGAGTGGGAAAGGAAACCCCCCAGTGCTGATTTTCCTTCCAGTAAACCCATTGTATTCTGCTGCCATCAGTTAGACCCCATCAGACCTGAGCACTGACACTGTAGCATTTCTTCACCATCTCCCACTGGATCTTATCAAAAGTGTCACAGTCCATGTCTTCAGCCATCCTGTCCCTGTACACACGGCTGGACTCGTGCAGGTAGAGCTTCAGCAGGTCCTGGGGCTGCTTCACACACTCAGGGCTAGAGAACAGAAGGCCCTGTGGAAAGTAGAGAGTCAGGAAACCCAGGCTTGGCCCTGAGCACCCCTTACAGCAACCCCACACCAAACACCCAGGGAACAGCTCCTCTGATCATCCAAAACTCCCAAAGCTGCTCCTCAGCCCAGGAGGGTTTGTGCTGCCCATCCAGTGCCACCCCTGCCATGGCAGGGACACCTTCCCCTGTCCCAGCTGCTCCAGCCCCAGTGTCCAGCCTGGCCTTGGGCACTGCCAGGGATCCAGGGGCAGCCACAGCTGCTCTGGGCACCCTGTGCCAGCCCTGCCCACCCTGCCAGGGAACAATTCCTGCCCAATATCCCATCTCAACCTACTCTGTCAGGGGAAGCCATTCCCTGTGTCCTGTCACTCCATCCCATGTCCCAAGTCCCTCTCAGCTCTCTCAGAGCCTTTCAGGCACTGGAAGGCCACAGGGAGGTCACTTCAGAGCAATCCTCAGGCTGATCAACCCCAGCTCTCCCAGCCTTTCTTCACAGCAGAGCTGCCCCATCCCTCTGATCACCCTGGTGCCCCTCTGGACTCCCTCCAGTAACTCCAGGTCCCTTCTGGGAGGTCTCCTGGTGCTGGTACCCCCGAGCTGGACAAGTGCTCCAGGTGAGGTCTGACAGCAGCACAGAGGGGGAGAATCACCTCCCTCCCTCCCTCACCCTGTGCCCACAGCCCTGGGAATGGCTGTTTCTCACATTCTCTGCAAGGTTTGCACTCATTGCACCCATGTGAATCCCCCACCAGCCTCCCCTGGCCAGGCTGGGCTCTGCTCTCAGCAGGTGGGACCCTGCAGAGCCAGGCACCACCCAGACATGTGGCTCTGTCATCCCATCCCATGCCACGGGTGCTTTGTCAAGAAGGACAAAAAATGGTTTGGAAATGTTACTGGTGGCTATTTTTCCTTTAATCAATTAATTCTAATTAGGTGCATTCTGCCTGCAGGAAATATCAGTTGCTGTCTGCTTAGCACAGTATGTTTACCATGAACTCTATTAAAATGCATAAAAGAATTATATTTCAAAGAGGTGTCGCCTATACTAAGCCTATTAACAGCACACAGGGTTTTCAATGGTATGAATTAAACAGACAGCTTTTATTTCTAACATCTAATTATTTATACATTAAATATTAAATGCATTGAAAGCAATGTAAAGTAGGCCCTCTCAGCTCACTGGTCCATGGCTCAGATTGTTGGGTTTCACATCTGTCATTACAGCTGTCAAATTATTTTGTTTATACCAGAAAAAAAATAAAATTGATGAGAAAAGCTGACAACTCAAAGAGAGGAAGGAGAAACATGTCAGATCCTAAACTGATTAAAATAGAATTCACAATCACTCAATCCCTCTAAAGGACTGAATCTAAAGACCCCCACACCCCAAAAGCAGGAGGGACACGTGGCTGTGGGTCACTGCATCTGGGCTGGAGGTGGGGCCAGCATTAAAAAGAAACAAACAGAGAAAGAGGATGGAGAATCCATTGAAAGGAGAATGAGGAGCATTCCCTCTGGCCAGAGCTGGGATCTGGCAGGATGTTTTGTTACCCCCCAACCCTGGCACAGTCAGTAAATCAAACAAAAGGCTCCCACTGCAATGCCTGTATTCTCTCCCTGCAGCTGCCCAAGCCCAGATTAAGTGGAAGGCAGGGTTTAACATGACCACATCTCACACCCCAGCTGCTGATGTTCAGCTGAGCACAGTGACAGGCCTGACTGCTTCTTGACACAGTGGAGTTATTCACTTGTCCAAGGTCCTGGTCCCAGGTTTCCCTGACTGTCACTCCTTCAGCTCCTGTCTGATGGACAGGCACAAGGCACTGAACTTCCACACACCCACTTTGTGAAACAGATGTTAACAAGGACAGTGACAAATTATCAGCTGGGGGTTTTGAACAGGCTAGGGTGCTGACCCTCACTTTGGCTGCTGAGGAATTTATCAAATTTTATTAATCTGAAACTCTGAAAGGCTCTTTGAGCAGTAACACCAGCTGCTTCAAAGCATGAGACTGCTGGGGAAAACAGAAAAAATCTCACCAAGGATGGAAAACAACATTTCTGAAACTGAACAACTTTGCTTTGGCACAGTGGTTGGTAACTCAGTTTCAGTGGTAAAATCAAAGCTGGTTTGGATTGATTTATCAGCTCTACAAATGTGCATGTGCAGTGCTGGGCACCTGGGAAGATGTGCTGGTACAGCCACCAAGCTGTCCAGGCTCTGGCAGAGCAGCTGAACCAGTCCCTGCTGTCCTCCCTCAGGGCCAGCAGCAGCACACAGAGCACCCAGAGCTGCCCCATGCTGGAAGAGCTTCCCTGTGAGGTGGGGGCTGCCCTGGACCCCCACACTCACATGAGGGAGGTGGGGCTCACCAAGACAAGCCCAGCTCCATCACACCCACAACAGCCATTGCCTGAAGGGCCGAGGTCAGGAGCCCAGAGCTCTCTCCAGTTTGTCCTTTTGCCAGCCAGAGGACACTTCAAACCCCTCAAAATCTACACCTTCCTCTGGAACTGTGCATCCCTCCCCACTGGCCACAGGGGGCTGGGTCAGCTTTACACTGATCTTCCCCACATCATGGGTGATGGCTCTGGAATCCATTCAAAGGCACTCAGGAGTCAGGGAATGGCCCAAGGTCACCCCTCAGCTCAGGGGACACCCATGCTGTGTCACTACTCAGGGGGACACTGCATGTGGCTCACCAAGGGCCAGAGGGACCTCAGCTGCCTGTGACATCAGGACAAAGGGAGCTGCACTTACCTGGAAGATATTGGAGAAGTCTCTGAGGTTGAAAATGTAGTGGAACTTGAGGGCTGTTGGCAGGAAAGTGGCAGCCACCTTCTGATGCAGCCCCAGGGCCAGGGCAATGAGCTGCTGGGCTGATTTCTGCACAGCCTCTGAGAAATTCCCACTGGCCAGGTGCTGCCCCAGGATGGTGCTGAAGATCCTGGACAAGGCTTCCTGATCAGGGTTGGAGAGAGTGAAGACACAGAAGTGACGCTGAGGGACAAAAAGTGAGATGCAGAGAGGTCAGAGAGATGGGAAACCACCTCCCAGGCCAGTGCCCTTCCTGTGGCTGGACACAGCACTGAACAATCTCAGCTGGGCTCCCCTTCCCAGGTAAGGTTGGCCCAGGTGATTCTTCGAGGTCCCTTCCAACCTGGGATGCTCTATGATCCCATGACTTGAAGTCCACCCTTTCAATTTCCCAGCAGAGGACAGCTGCCAGGTGACACCTTCTGCTGGCTGAACAAGGGATTTTCAGCGTCATTTCACAAGAGAAGCTCAGTCCACTGAAGAGCTGAAAGGTCCCAGGGACCCCTGGTGAAGCCCAGGCCTGTCTCTGGTAGGAGCAGCCCCTGGGAGGTGCCACCTCCCACAAGACCCTTTGCTGATTAGGAACTTGCAGAGCAAGAGAATATAGAATAGTTAAGGTTAGAAAAGACCTCTGAGACCATCAAGTCCAGCCCTTGAACAAATCCCAAACCATACTGTGGAGTGCCAGATCCACTCATTTTTGAGCACATCCAGAGATGGTGACTCCGTTTCTCATCAGAGTTCCAATGCCTGACCACCAGAAGACTTTCAAGAACTGTGGTCCAGCAGTAAATATCACTAGAGGAAGGTAAAATCTGCCTGTCTAAACTAGAATTTTTCCTGAGAGTGAGTGTCCAGCTGCCTGGGAACTTGTGACTTCTTCCTCCTACTGAGCAGGAAAACAAGAAGAAACACAAGGAAGGAAGTAAGGCAAGTCTGCTGCCTCTCCATCAGGAATTACAGCCACTTCACAGATCCACACTGATTGAACAACAGCAGGATCTGCCCAGTTTCTCCTGAGCATGAGCAGGGCCTTACCTGGAGCCGGGGGTTGATGGTGAAGCTCCCTGCAGTCGGGTTCATGCAGGACACAAACTGCACATTGCTGATCTCCTTCAGGGACAGCCTGCTCCTGTCGTACCTTGGGGCACAGCAAAAGCCACAGACACTGAGCACAGCCAGGACAGCCACTCTGCTGTCCCTTGAGTGTGTCTGTGAGCTGCCAGGACCCTTGTGGCTTCAGAGGGTCACCTTCTGCCCTCTGCAGGGGGCTGGCATGCTGCATGGCTGCACAGGGCTCAGCACACAGGGCCCTGCTCCTGGGGGAAATGCTGCAGCTGAATTTCCATCAGCTGCTAACAAGGGCTGAGCAAAGCCCTTGGGTCAGGCACTGACAGGGAACCTGTGGGGAACCACAGGAGTGACTCTGGTCCAGGCCAGCCTGGGGTGGGCAGGCAGGCTGCAGGAAAGGGTGGGGGGCTGCTGGCAGAGCTGGGGTGCAGCAGAGCCCCTGGGTCACCAGAGCTGTGCCCCTGTCCCTCCTCAGCACCGCAGGCACCGAGGGTGCAACACCCCAGAGGTGCTGCTGAGACAGGGCAGAGCCTGGACCTGCCTGGAGGGAATAGGTGGCACACGGTGTATCCCCATGTGGCATTGCTCCCACACATTCCATACATCCCACACATCCCTCTCTTTGCCCAACCTCCCCAACACCCACAGCCCCGGATTTCTGCTCCCACTCCACTGGCCCCATGGTTGGGGAGATTTGGTTTGGGCACACACAGCTGAGGAGACTGGGAATGTCTCCATGCCTCCTGTTTTTAATATAGGAGAGCTCTGTGCATTCCTGTTGGACTGGCTGCAGTGTAAAACACTCCAATCTCCCTCCAAAACACTGCTGCCAGCTTTCCTACAGATTACTCTGCCTGGAAAATGACTGTTTGCTGCTACCTGACGGAAAGCAGCACCAGGAGCTCACAGCAGGAACAGTCCATGGCCTCCCTCCCTGCTCAGCAGTGCAAGGAAATGTTTGCTGGGGACATGAGACACGCAGGGTGCACAGTGCTCTCCTCACCCAGAGCCACCCAGCCAGCTCCAGCATGGGATGGGAAGAGCTCTACATTCATCACAAACCCTGTGTCCTGGGTTGCAATCCAGGATGTGTCCAGCAATGTGAATTCTGTCCCCATCTGCTGACCCAGGTGTGGCAGTGACCCTGATCTCCTGGCACATATTCTCTGCTAATGGGCCATCTTTAAACCAGCTGGGCAATCATCTTTATCTTCCCACAGCCCATCCTCCCTCCAGGAGATATCTCCTGTTCATGGCCAGTGAGTCCCAGTGCATGACTGATAAAATTCCATCATCCCATGGGAGATGCTCCAGCCAGGGGAGGAGCCAAGCCTTTCCTACCCAGAGAAAAAATGAGATTTTGGACACCAAGGGACCTTCTTTCCACTGGATTCCAGAGGAAAGCCAGACCTTTCCACATCATCCCTGCACCTTCAGAGGAAACTGCACCTTCTCCAGGAGCACTGCTCCAGCTGAACCACATCTGCCACTGCAGGAGGATGCAGCCACTATTGAATGGGAGTGCTGCCACCACCCTGACTGACTGTGTCAGCTTGGATTCTGACTCTGGCAGGGTTTGGGGATTGTTCTTTGTAATATTGCATTTCTATTTAAATTTTCCTAGTAAAGAACTGTTATTCCTAATTCCCATCTCTTTGCCTGAGAGTCCCTTAATTTCAAAATTATAATAATTTGGAGGGAGGAGGTTTCCATTCTCCATTTCAAAGAGAAGCTCCTGCCTTTATTGGCAGACACCTGTCCTTCAAACCAGAACACCTGTTCCCAACACAGACTGGGCAGGAAGGTTCCAGCCCAGCAGCTGTACCAGTGTCCATAGTCCAGGTGCTGCCTGAGCAGGGTGTGGGGCTGCACGGTGCCGTACGCGTCCACCCGCGGCGCGTTCAGGTCATCGATGAAGAACACCAGCCTCTTGCTGCCAGGGGGGCCGTAGTTCCTGCCAGCCTTCTTCTCCAGAGGCTTCTCCAGCACACCTGTGGGGGCAGGAGTGACTAGGAATGACTGCCCAGCCCAGCCTCTGGGCTCCAGGGAGCTCCAGCCCTCCCAGCTCCACCTGCAGTGTCCGTGGCTTTTTAGGAAGGAAGGGCCGGTTTTGGCAGGTTGTGCCCAGGCCAGGGGCCCTGTCTGGGGCTGGCTGGATGCTGGCTGTCCCCAGGCTGTGGCTGGGAGCCCTGCAAGGCATCTTGGACAGATGTTTGGTCCGATTCCACCCAAATCACAAAGTTTTTGATGTCTCCTTGCAAACAAAGCACAGCAAACTGTGTCTGCTACAAGCTAGGTCTGCTGCAGAGCAAACACAAGCTTGTCATGAAAGATAAAACGTTTTGCATCTCTCCTGCATATTTTTTTAACTCAGTTCTCCTGGCTGAGATTATCCTGATCCCTAGCACTGCACATGAGACTCCTGCACTGCCAGTGTCCCCAGGCATGGACAGCAGTGGCTCAGCACTGGCATAGAGAATAGGAGATATTGGAGCACAAAGCCCATGTGCTGATTTTGTGAAAGAAAATGCATTTTTTGCATCTTTCAGATAAAGGGAAAGGGTGGTTTTAGAGCCTGGACAACTTTCAAACAATCAAAATAATGTTACATATTGAAATGCACCAAAAAGAATCACAGAGTGGTTTGGGTTGGAAGGGACCTTAAAGATCATCTTATTCCAATCCCCTGCCATGGCAGGGACACCTCCCACTGTCCCAGCTGCTCCAGCCCCAGTGTCCAGCCTGGCCTTGGGCACTGCCAGGGATCCAGGGGCAGCCACAGCTGCTCTGGGCACCCTGTACCAGGGCTGCCCACCCTGCCAGGGAACAATTCCTGCCCAATATCCCATCCTTCCCAGCCCTCTGGCACTGGAGAGCCATTCCCTGTGTTCTGTCCCCACATCCCTTGTCTAAAGTCCCTCCCCAGCTCTCCTGGAGCCTCTTTAGGCACTGGAAGAGGATCTGAGCTCTCCCTGGAGCCTCTGAGTCCAGAGAAGAGCAGTGAAGCTGAGCAAGGAGGGGCTGAGGGAGCTGGAAAGGGGCTCAGGCTGCAGAAAAGGAGGCTCAGGGGGAACTTGTGGCTCTGCACAGCTCCCTGACAGGAGGGGACAGATGGGGGGGTCGGGCTCTGGGAACAGGGACAGGGACAGGAGGAGAGGGAACAGCCTCAGGCTGGGCAGGGGAGGCTCAGGGTGGACAGCAGCAGGAATTTCCCCATGGAAAGGGAGGGCAGGAACTGGAAATGCCCAGGGAGGGTTGGAGTGCCCATCCCTGGGGGTGTCTCAGGAATTCCTGGATGTGGCACTCAGAGCTCTGGGCTGGGGACAAGGTGGGGATCAGGCACAGGGTGGACTTGATAGGCTGGGGGATCTTTTCCAACCTCAGGCATTTTGTGAGTCTCTTCATGAGACTGAAGATCCCCAAACACCTCCACATTCCCTGATCCCCTCCCCAGCACTACCCACACCTCCAGATAACCCAGCAAGACTCAATTCCAACACTGTGCCATTCCCACCCAGTTTTCAGCAGAATCCTGCATGAGCAAGGGAGAACATGGAGAGAAAACTTCTCATTTGGTAGCTCTGAAAAATTCCCATTTGTTTCAGCAGAAGGCTGATCTTATGTGTTGCTCTAGACTGTAGCATATTGGGAATATTTACAATGCTGGAGTGATAATTAATGCAAATCACCCCACACTGCTGCACAAAATGTTTTATAGGCTATTGATTTATTTCACTGTGGCCTAAACAACCTTTACTGCCTCAATGTCTTAGGCTGCAATGCAGGATATGTCCAGGGGTGTGTAATCTATCACCAGCTGTTAAACCAGGTGGGACAGTGATCCTTATCTCTTCCAGGACCCATCCTCCCTCCAGGAGATATCATCTGCTGCTGGGCCATTGAGTCCCAGTGCATGACTGATAAAATTACATCATCCCACTGGGAGATGCTCCAGCCAAGGGAGGAGCCAAGCCTTTCCTACCCAGAGAAAAAATGAGACTTGGAACATCAGAACAGCATTTTCCACTGGATTCCCATAAAGACCAAGCCCACCACCCCCACTGGACCTTCAGAGGAAACTGCACCTTCTCCAGGAGCACTGCTCCAGCTGAACCACATCTGCCACTGCAGGAGGATGCAGCCACCATTGAATGGGACTGCTGCCACCACCCTGACTGACTGATGGGTGTCAGGTTGTGATCTGTCAGTGTCTGGGTTTGGTTGGTTGGTTGGTTGTTTTTTGCAAAATATTTTTATATTACTGCATTTTTATTTTAATTTTCCTAGTAAAGAACTTTTACTCATATACCCATACCTTTGCCTGAGAGCTCCTTAGTTTCAAAATTATAATAATTTGGAGGGAGGGGGTTTACATTCTCCATTTCAAAAGAAGCTGCTCCCTTCCTCAGCAGACACCTGTCTTCAAAGCAAGTCACTCAGAAAGGGGCAAAGCAAACAGCAGCAGCTTTTCTGGAACTGGAATGATTTTCCTGCCTGATTTTCCCTCCTGATTTTTTCTTGGAGCCCATCCTCACTCCCAGGTGCTCCCTAGAGATGGAGGCAGAATTTGTTTCACTGACACAGTCTGGGGTTATCACCAGTCCTGTAAGCAGCAGCATGGCAAGGAGCAGTCCTTTGTAATAAGGGACAACTGGGAGTTTTGATAAAAAATTTTCTGCAAATGCACACTTCAGCCATTCCTTATCAAGGGCAGAAGTTATTAGGGAAAATTTATATTCTGGGTTTTTTCAGACCACAAATCTTTTAAAACCCTGTTTGTTTCCTGCTTGGGTGCCCTGCAGACAGCCTGGTCGCCCACTAAGAATTCAGCTGTTTTCTTGTCACAGACACTTCTGCACAAAGCCATGAACTGTGCTTAGAAAAATGATAGATTTTTCCTCAGTGGAGTCTCTCTCCCCCTTCAATAAAACCACGATATTTGAAATTTCTGGTAGCAAGTCAAATTAAGTGTTTCAAATAAGCATTTAATTTAAATTTAATTAGGCCTTAATTAACATATAAAATCAGCCCTTTTCGAGGTTAAACAAGGATGCAGGAGATTCATCATAGTGAAATGCAATTACTGGGGATGAAGTGACATGTTTGTGGAAGTTGCATTTTAATTCAAAGCCTATTCCACAATAATCCTGAGAGGTCCCTGCTCTGGGCTCCTGACACAGCCCCAAACACTCACTGCACCCCAGACTTGGCAAGTGTGGCTCCTCTCACCCTGATAGCCAAGGGGCAAAAATAGCCAACCCCAAAAAAACAACATTTATTGCCATTTTCTGAAGGCAGGTCCACAGTGGGAAGGTGGGGAACGAGGGCAGGGATGCAGCTGATGGAGGAGCAGAGGTCCAAGAGGGCATGGAGCAGCACACCAGGAGTCCAGGCTCCACAGAGAGTGGGATTTGGTCCCAATACACCAAAGAAAATCCCCAAACTGTGCCCAGCTTTGGGCACAGAGAGAGTCTGGCTCCATTTAACCCCTATGCACATGAAAATTTGTAAGCTACAGGCCCACAAGGATTGTTTGGACCACATCCCTGTGCCTGCCCTGAAGAGTGCAGCTCTGCACCTAAAAAATCTCTGTCCCAACAGGCACCTTGACTAAGAATTCCTGGCTTTCAGGTTGGCTCTTTCTAAAGTAAATAAAAACTAAAATCACAAACTGCTTTGGATTCAAATTTTTACAAGTCTAAAGAGGCACCTGCTGGGGAAGAAAAAAAAGCAGCCAACTGACAAACTCCACAAAAAAGGGACAAATTAACTAAAAAATGAGCAGTGGGGAAGGGTGCCAAGCAGCATAAATCACACTTGCCTGTGATGAAGACATGATGGGCTCTGCAGAGGAAAGAAGGGGAGGGCTCAGCCCAGAGCTCAGAGCAACAGGGACACCCTGTACCTACCCCACACACCTGGGCAGGTGAGGAACACCAGGCAGCTGAGCACACTCAGCTCAGCCCCCTCCCCATCCCAGGGCACTTCCCACTCCAGGAGGAAAAAGAAAAAGGGAGGTGGCAACCATCATGCTGCCCATGGCTGTGAGACTGGCCACAAAGGGAAGTTTTACCCATTTTTTTCTTGAAGGACAAGTAGCCCAAAGAATTTGCTGTGTGCAGAGGCACCATGCTGTGATCCCACAGCATGGCCCCAGGACACAGCTGGGCCTGTCCTGTTACCTCTCTGGGAGCAGATCAGGCCCAGAGAGCAATTTTGAACTATAAAACCTTCCTGAAAATGCTTGCAGTGTTGGGAGCCTGGCAGAGCAGGGATGAAGCCAGGGACACTCATCATGTGGACTTGATGATCCTGGTGGGTCCCTTCCAACTCAATTTTCTGTGATTGCAGGACATTTAGGTTAAACTCAGGTGTATAAAAAAAGCAGTGTGGTTTACAGTGACTCACATCTGTAATTCAACTCAAACTAGGTTACTTTGTCACTGGTTAATAAATATATGTCAAATTATTTTATCTCTCCTTGGACACCATTCCAAAATGAGACACCTTTCAAGAATTTCCTGTTTTCTCTTCATCTCTCAAGAGACTACTCAGAAAACTGACTCTACCTCAGTATCAAAGTTAATGTTTCACTGATATTTCAAAATCCTCATCAGCAATATTCTTATGGATTTCCCTGGGGCCAGAAGTTCCCTGGGGGTCTGAGCCTCCCAGGTCAGCAAGCTCTGTGCCCCTGGGGAGGGGAGTGGGACCTGCTCCATGGGACATGTTGGGCTGTGGCAGGACAGGAGCACAGCCCCAGGAACCAGCCCTGGCTTCCAGCCTGCATTTATCCATCAGCACCAGCCTCACTGCTAATTGGGATGCAATTCCCATCACTGCACCCTGAGGACAGTTTGGATCCTCTCCAAGAAACCCATCTCACTCTTCAATTCCAGCTTGTTAAAGACACACTTCAAGTCAAATACAAGCCATGAAAACTGCAGCAGATTGAAGCCTGGGCTTTGGCACAGCCCTGGACCAGGGTGGTGGGGTTAAGAATGCAAATTCTCAGGCTAGAAAACATCATCTCCACAAAACCAGGGCTCAGCTGAGCAGAGTTTCACTGTGGGACTGGGAGCGTGCCCACAACACAGGCATTGCACCCACGGGTCTTTCCTTGAGCTTCCCAGTGCACATCCTGCTCCAAACCCCAATGGATACCTCAGGAATGTCACAGAATCACAGAGAATCATACAGAATCCCACAATCAGAATCCCAGAGAATCAGATAGAATCATATAGAATCCCACAATCACAGAATCACAGAGAATCACAGAATCTGAGAAAATTACAGAGAATCCCACAGACTCATTGAATCTCACAGAGTCCCATAGAATCACAGAATTAAGCTGCCTGAAGAAGACCTTTGAGCTCATCAAGTCCAACCTGTGACCCAACACCACCTTGTCAACTAAACCACAGCCCTGAGTGCCACATGCAGCCTTTGTCAAACAGCTCCAGGGGTGGTGACTCCCCCACCTCCCTGGGCAGCCCATTCCAAAGCCCAACCATCCTTTCTGTGAACAATTTTTTCCCGATGTCCCACCCGAACCCCCCTGGGTTGACGAGCTCACCTTGCAGCATGGCAGAGGTGGTGTAGTAGTTGCAGGGGACCTTCCTCACCAGGAAGAGGTGTGTGTCCAGGGAGCAGAGGGTGTCCCCCAGCAGCACAGACTTGCCCGTGCCAGCAGTGCCCAGGAGCAGCACGGGGCGCCGGCGCTGCAGCAGCCTGGCCACCAGGAACCGCAGGCAGACGCTCTGGGCCGTGGGCACCAGGCAGCCCTGGGGGCACAGCACCACTCAGTGCCCCCAGCCCTGCCAACAACTTCAGTTTCTAGCTTTTCTATCTTTCAAATCCTGCATTAGTGTAGAACGCTGGACTCCAGATAAACTCTTCTCTTCACATTTTGGTGAGACTGAACAGTCCTTCTAAGCATGAGAACCAAGATCTTCATCACACCCTCAAACCCCAAAAAAAGTAGAAACAGAAGTGAACCTGGGAGGGAAACAAACTGGGGGATATTACTTCATTACCTGAAGCTGTAATTGGACAATTAACCCCTGATATGCAACTAGACCAAATTTATTTCTGTCTGAGAAACTCTTGAGACGAATGTCGAATTTGTCTTTGCAAACAAGCTGTAGATCTGCTGGTAAATAAGGTCAGCACTCAGAGATAGAAGAAACAATGGGATAGATTACACTTGTTGATGAATGGGAAAAGAGATTTGCCCTTTACAAACAAACTGTAAGTTTGCTGGTAAATAAAACTGGGTAACAGAAGATGAAAGAAGCAATGGGGAAAAACTATGAATTGTATAAGAATTAAAAATTAAAAGGAAGGGTTATACATTAGAGGGGAATCTCAGGTGTCAGGTGTTTGGGAAGTCTGTGCCTCTCAAGTACCTCAGCCAGTGGGGAAAGAGAGAGGGAAAAGCAGCCAGGAAATTAGGATAAAAAGAGGCTGCATCCTTCAAAAATCCAAGAGATCCCAGGGGAATGCCCCATGGCCTCTCCCTTTATTCCAATAAAGCAAAAAAGACTCCTCTGTCACCTTTGTGGACATTAACCTCTGGTGTTTGTGGATTAATTTTCCTGACACTCGTGACCATTGTGCAGCCTCAGGGAGGCTTTGACTGCCCAAGGTGTATCTATTGAAGGCCTTTAATAAATCCCCACTTTATTCTCTAACTCTGCCCAGCCTCTGTCTGGGTGGGGACTCCAGCCCATCAATGCCATGATGATTTCTTGCCTTTCCTTTTTATGTAGCTTTTATGTGTTCCCAGTACTCTTGTAATTCTTTTGAGCCTGGTATCTTAGCACACTCCTGATATTCTGCTAGGCAAGAAGACCAAACATCCCAAAGGCCTCACAGGTGGAGGCTGGAAAGCCTTGAGAAACCTCTCCAGAACACATCCTACAAACTAGGATCAAACCCATCTAAGGAGAATGCTGTAAAATAAAGAGATGTCAGCATTAAAATCTTTGTTAGATATGCTAATTTGCAAGGTCTATAAAACTGTATATGTGCTATACCAAGGGTGAGCATTTAAACATATTTTACCTTGATAAATTATTGCACCATAAAGATCTTTATTAAATACTGACATAAAAGCCCTTTTAGATCCTTTAACTGTGTCTGACTTAATTCTAGGACGAAGGAAAGGTATCACCACCACCCCACAGCAACCTCCTGGGAGAGCCAGGAAGGAGCCAGGTGAGCTCAGCTTCCAGCTGCACTAGGGAAGGATCATCTGCTGCTGCCAGCATTAAAATCCACCTTTCCAGCTGAACCTCTGGGAGCAGCATCTGGATCCCTCACAGAATCACACCTTGCTAAAACAGTGATGGTTTTTACACATCATCTGCTCACTGTGGCACTTTAAAAAAACTGAGAAGTGCAACTGGCAACCCCAATTCATTAGCTGAAGAACTCTTCTTGGCCCAACATAAACCCATCTCTATTTGCAGCCACAGAGAATGACAACAAGTCATGGTGTCTCAGAGGCTTTGTCCCTTCTCTGTCTCATCACTTCTCTCTGGGCACAGCAGCTCCCTGCCCCTGCTGTACATCATTCATGTTTGGAAGATGGATGGAGGCTGTGCTGCTACAGTCAAAGCACAGCAAAAAAGATGGGTAATTGAGTTGTATCCCATCAAGAATTCCATCAGTGCCTGACCTCTCACCAGACTCACTGAAACACCCACGTTCAGTCACTAAAACACAGAAACTCCTCCAGCCCAGCACCTGCCCAGGTCACCTACCTGCAGTGGCACCTCTGGATCAAATTCAAACTGAGGAATAAGTTTAGACCAAGGCTCAAACTTCTTTGTTTCTGGATCAACATAAAAGTCAAAGACTGTGCCCTGAGAAGGAAACTTGATTGTCTTGAATTCTGCCACCCACCACTTGCTGAACTCCACTCTGTAGTCCACGAGCTGCAGGACAAAAAGAGGAGATAATAGGCAAATCTGGAGAAATCCATTAGAGATGGAGAATGGTATTTATCCTGGTCTACCAGAGTGGGACAGTCCTTAAAAATATTCCACAGATAACAATCTTATTCTTTTTCCTATTATTAAGTCTAATTTTTCATTTTCTTCATTTTTTCTCATCACTCCTATTTATTCCCCTAAATAACTCATCCTCTGTGTTGATCACTCCTAGTGTGTCTGAGATTAGACAGAGGGATCAATTTGAAAAAGAGAAATACGTGCCTATGACTAAACAGACACTTGATTGATTTTTGGTGCCTACTTCTTCCAACAGACAAGGACACCACATCCATCTCCATCCCTGGCCATGGCTAGTCAGAGCATGCATACCAAATCTCCTCCTCATAAATCACACCACCCTGCAAACACTTAGCTGTTGTTTTCTGGCCTCTTTTCAAGCAGGAGCAGCAGGACTGCAGATCCCAGATCAGCAAAGAATGGGAGAGGGACTGCTGCCACAGGGCTCAACAAGCTCCTGCTACCCCCCTTCCATCTCCCCATGCAGGAAGATTTTAAAGAATCTGAACTTTATGTTGGGAGCTGGGGTGTCAGTTTTTGCTTTATACAAAGCCAGGATTTGCAAAATGTGCTTAGTCCCCTTCCCTGCCTCAGGTCTCCTCTGTGAAACTGGGGCAGCCAGTGTCTGAACCCTTCCCACGCAGAGCACAGGGACTGCAGCTTCAGCCCTGGGGAGAAACAGGGGGGGAAGGAGGGGGAAAGTGCTGCTTAAAAGATGTCTGGGAGAGAGCAGATGCATCACTGAGCCAGTTCTAGCAGCACAGTTTGCTCCTGGGGCATCTCCATTAGGTGTCTCCTCCCCATAGCCACCCCCCGGGTTTTTGGGAGCAGGTGGGACCAAGGACTGCTCAGCCTTCCTCAGGAAACCTGGCTTTGAACTGAGAGTCCTCTGCAGAGCTCCCCGAGCCACCACACATCAAAGGACCAGAGGATTTGGAAAACACATGATTAGCATCCAGGATTGTGCAGTCTCGTGCTACCCAGAGAGGCAGAATGACTGTAATCTCCTTTCTGCTCTTGTCACAACTCCCAAGCCCAGCAGCACAAAAGGGATGTGCAGTGCTGCTAAAAGCTTTCTCACAGTGCTGGGAGGGGCTGAGCCCTTAAGTGGAGCAGTCCCAGACCCACCTCTATTGCCAGAATGGTGTGGAGCTCAAACTGCTTCCTTAACAAAAACCCCATATGGTTTTCTGCTAATTTCAGAGCCTGGAAATGGCAAATCTATCATTTGTTTTTATAGAGGGGCCCTGCTCCCCACCAACAAACAGTGGGAAGCCTCCCAGCCTGCTTCTCCTGACATTTCAGCAGCAAAAGGTCACCAGGAAGGGCACCTTCAGCAGGGAGCAATAAACAGCTTTTATATTGGCTCATTTTTCATCAGGCTTCCCCTGGCTCGGACGCTGTGTGCTCGTGCTCTCCTCCCTGACATTTACAGAGCAGCACAGGCAGCACCACCCAGCACCCTCCCAGAGGGATGCTGAGCCTGCTCCCAGCCCTCCTGCCATGCACCCAGCTGTGCCAAGGCCCTGCCATGCCAGGACTAGCTGCTGGGGCACAGGAATGCCATGTCCAAGTGCCACCAGCCACGCTCCAGCCACAGGAGGGGCTGAAATTCCTCTGCTGAAGCAGCAGCTTGTGCCAGCCCTGCTCCCCAGGCTTAAATGAAAAGTCACCCTGCACTGGTAGAGCCAAGGGTGTGGTTTTCCCAGGTGGCACACAGGGAATGGAGGGTTGAACCCTCCACAAGGACCAGGAAAGCTGGTCATGCTCTGCACACATCTCCTTGAGGTGATGGCACCCAGGGAGCAGCATGCTGAGCTTGGCCACTCTCCAGTGTCACCCCCTGCACAATGAGGCCTTTCATGAAAGGGATTGTTTAGTTCAGGCTTCCAGGTCAAACAGCATCACTGACACAGCTTTAGGTCTGGGACAGTAGGAAAAAAGTAGGAAAAAAATAAAAAGGCAATAAAAGGTCTCATGAGAGATGCTGATGTGGCACCTTCCTTCTTACCTGGTCCTGGAACATGGACCCACCAAAGGCCCAGACAGCAGCAAAGACAAAGTAAAGTTCATAAAGCTCTTTGGGACAGTCAGGAGGTGTGTTGTCCTCTGTCAGGAGGCATTCCAGGAGGTAACACAGCATCTGAACCATGCTCTGCTCAGGAATGGGAATAATCTTCTTAAATCTGAGGGGTGGAAATGGAAAACATAATTGGGAAATAGAATGGGGTGAAGCACCAGGGTTGCTCCCAGCCCAGGAAAGCAAGGCAGGAATGCTTTTCCAGAATATCAGCATTATCCTGGTCAGCAGTGGGTGTCTCATTCCCTGGAAGAGCACTAAGGGGAGCACCCTTCCTCTGCCTGGCCCTGCTGGCACTGCCACACACACATGTAATAACAGTAATCAGAAGTTTCAGGCATTTAAAAACTTTGATCCTCTTGAAAGAAGTAAAATGGAGGAGTTGCTAAAGGCAATGATTTCCTGGGAGCACGAGGAGTTCAAAAGCAGTCAAATAAAGCAGTAATAAAATAAAACCTTTCATCTTGCCATTTTACATTCGTTTAAGCTACACTTACAGAATTCCAAACTAATATTGTAGCAGCACTGAAGTCCTCCATAAAGTAATTAGAGCTATTTGAAAGGCTGGTTCTACAATTTCTGAATTAAGCAAGCTACTAAAATACTCAGCTCGGGGCTGGTGCAGCTAATCCTGGGGATTTCATGGTCTGACAATTGCTCAGCAGAGAGAGCTGGAGATGCTCGATGGGCTTTGCTGCCAACAGCTTTAAGGTTTGGGCATCCAGAGAGCAGCTCCCCAGCAAATTCCCAACTCCCAGTCCCAAGGAGCAAGACTGGCACTCAAACAGCTCCTCCTGACACCTCCTCACTGGGGCTGATGGTGCCCAGGTTCAGGTGTTCACTGACTTTTCTTTTTTCTCTTTCTATTTTTTTTTTATATTTTAATGAAAGTGCAGATATAGGGAGCAAGCAGAGGATGGAGAATCACACAGTTTGGGTTGGAAGGGAACTTTTAAAAGTCACCTATTGCAACCCCTGCCATGGCAGGGACACCTCCTACTGTCCCAGCTGCTGCCAGCTCCAGTGTCAAACCTGGCCTTGGGCACTGCCAGGGATCCAGGGGCAGCCACAGCTGCTCTGGGCACCCTGTGCCAGGGCCACACCTCTCTCACAGTCAGGAATTTCTTTTTAATACTGAACCTAAATTTCCCCTTGCTCAGTTTAAAACCATCACTCCTTGTTCTGTTTTTCACACTCAGCCATGGAACACACCCAGGCTGGATGCTCACACAGAGGGACTCAGCTGTGCTCAAATGCTTCAGGAAAGAAATCCAAGAGAGGACTGTCTGCAGCAATCCCACCCTCTCTCACAAACACCAGTTTCTTCCTCATCTCAAGGGGCAGGGAAAGATGTGGGGAAGGCATAAATGAGGATCTGCTCTGCATCTTCCACATTTTCATTCAGCAGTGGTCTGAAATCTGCTCTGCTGACTCAAAACTTGTGCAGTGAGCTTGGGTCTGGCCTGACACATCAGGAGACTGGAAAGACTTTCCCTTTAGGATGTCCTGGATTTAATTTCCAAGAGATGCAGAACTGATACAAGCACAGGAACCATCAAATCAATCTCCAAGGAGAACCAGATCAGACCAAGCAAGGATGGGCAGGAGTGTGAGCTGCCCCCTCACCCCACAGCTCCCTGGAGCTGGAGGCAGTGCCACCCAGGGCTCCTGGGGACAAGAAGGGCCTGGTCAGCCCTGGAGCACAGCTGCTCTGGAGGGGGTGCCTGCCTGCCCCCAGGGAGATACAAGCACCCACAGTGGTACCTGCTCCGAAGGGTGTCCAGGCACACGGGCAGGTACTTGTCAAACAGAATGGTCAGATTGGCTCTCTCAGACTGCACCTCCCTCCTGTCAATCCAGCTGCTCACAGGGGCATTCCAGCCCAGATCTGAGGGGTTGATGTACAGGATCCCTTGAGGTGCAGGAGAAGAGACAAGGGTAAGGACACAGCAGAGGCTCTCCCTTTATCCACCAGAAACTTCCAGCTCTCAAACAGCTGAAACCCTGTCAAACACAGCTGGTCCCTCATCACCTTCCCCACTGCAGAGGAGAAGCATTAACAGTGAAGGGAAACCAGGACACCTCTCATGCATTGTGTTGCTGAGCCAGGTTATTGCTCTGGGCCCCAGACACCAGGGGACACCTTCATTCCCTGTTCCCATGCATTGCTCCACAAGAGCAGGAGCTCTCTGGGATAGGGACTGCTCTCTGCTCATCAGGCCCACCCAGAGCTGGGCAGGAGTGTTGTCTCAGCAGCAGCAGGAACACCCTGAGCACCCCCGATGACAATGAGAGACCCCACGTGGGCTCAGGATCCTCAGTGTGTCCAGGAGCTTCAGGAACACCCCGTGCACAGCACAGGCAGCCTGGCAGCTCTCAGGGGCACCAAGCTGGCCAGGAGAACACTGGCAGCAGCCCTGGCTGTCACTGCTGCCAGGGGCAGCCCCAGCAGGACTCACCTGCCCGGGACACGGTGGCCGGGGTGGCCGAGCGCAGGTGGCTGATCTCAAACAGCAGCCTCATGCTGGGGGTCAGGGGGATCCTCTCGTTGCTGGCCAGGGTCAGCACCTGCATGTGCAGACAGACAGACAGACAGACAGCCTCAAGCTCCCCCAGGAACAGGCATGGAGAGCATTCAGCACTTGGCACTGCTGAGCTTGGCTGCCCAGCCCCAGCTGTGTCCAGCAGGACAAGGGGGGATTCTGCCCCTCTGCCCCACCTGCAGAGCTGCCCCAGCCCTGGGCCAGCACAGGCAGGACCTGGAGCTGCTGGAGAGATCCAGAGGAGGCTCCAGGATGATCAGAGGATGGAGCAGCTCTGTTAGCTCTCAGACAAGCTGAGAAAACTGGGGTGTTCAGCCTGAAGGAGGATCCAGGGTGACCTTACTGGGGCTTTTTGGTACCTGAAGGGGCTCCAAGAGAGCAGGAGAGAGATTTGGGACAAGGGATGGAGGGACAGGACACAGGGAATGGCTTCCCACTGCCAGAGAGTAGGTTGAGATGGGATATTGGGCAGGAATTGTTCCCTGGAAGGGTGGGCAGCCCTGGCACAGGGTGCCCAGAGCAGCTGTGGCTGCCCCTGGATCCCTGGCAGTGCCCAAGGACAGGTCTTAGAGCAGCCTGGGCCAGTGGAAGGTGTTCCTGCCCATGGCAGGGGGTGGGGTGGGGTGGGATGAGCTTTAAGATCCCTTCCAACCCAAATTATTCTGTGATGCCATGACATGATTTCTGACA
This sequence comes from Erithacus rubecula, assembly GCF_903797595.1. Lineage (NCBI taxonomy): Eukaryota > Metazoa > Chordata > Aves > Passeriformes > Muscicapidae > Erithacus > Erithacus rubecula. The sequence goes on from NC_136672.1 coordinate 1,648,327, forward strand.
GGCATAGAATGGTCCTTCTCTCTTCCACAATCCAGAAACCAAAGCAGTCACTCAGGGTGGGGAAAAGACACAGAATTATGCCCCTACCCTACTTTTAAAGAGCCTAAAGTTGTAATCAGGACATTTGCAATTACTCATGAGCATGACTCTCCAGAAAAGGGAAATTCCAATGAAAACAAGCTCTAAGTTATTTCCCTCATGCACCATTGCCTTTATGCAATATTGTTTGGTGTGTCTGAAGCAACACAGCTCCAGGAGATGTTATTACAATCTGCATTTCCCCAGGCTGAATCACACCCAACAAGGAATACCTGTTTCTTTACCTTACATCCATTACCTTATTATCATCCATCACAGTGTTAAGAGATTCAATCCACATTGGATCAATATCTCCATCTAGTACCATCCACTTGGGACCATCATGTGAGATGTTGGCCAGCTCTCTCATGATTGATGAGAACAGTCCTGGGAGGGTGACACCAATATGTTGATGAACATTGAAGTTGTCACCTGCTCTAAGAGAGTTTTCCAGCAACTTCCTAAAAATTATGCTTTCCCCTTAAACATTCATAACTCTTTGCAACTGGACATAAATAATACTCCATCATGATATCTGCTTTGAAGAAAAAAAGTATCAGTTATTATCACTAAGAATGACTGTGAGCCTACATGAGCTTCACTCCACTGAAAACTGTAAGAGACAGGAAAAATGAAGAGCAGATACTCAGAGGAAAAAAACCCACAAACTACACAATGCAGAGAAAACCATCTGCACATGCCTTGGAAAATCTTATATTTGCTTTTTTTTTTTTTTTTTTTTTTTTTTTTTTTTTTTTTTCTGTGGCTTGAAGTATATCAGGAAAATCAAGATGCTTTAAACACTGGGTCATGGCTTCAGTGAGACGGAGAGGAGAACAAGCCCAGCCTGACATTGAGTGACAGAACACAATGTCAGTAAAATCAAGGAGACAGAGAATATAGAAAGTCTCAAGGGGAGTAAATAATGAATGCTGGGAAGAGTGAGAAGCTGGGAACAGAGCAGAAGAACTGCAGGGCAAATGAGAGCTCCACAAAACCATCACTCTCCTCCACACAGGGAAACACCTAGGGAAAGGCTGGTCTGCATGAAGGAACATCAGGCAAACATTACAAACAGCCTCTCCTGGAGAATTGTGACAGGAATGCTTTTGGTTCCTGCAGGATCAGCTGCTCCTGAGCCAGGTCAGGAAGTGCCAGTGGCTCTGCATGACCCCAGCAAAGCCTGGGCACAGAAATGCAGAATAGATCAGCTGCCACAGCCAGGGGTCAGAGATGACACCCCCTGCTCTGCCTGCACTCATCCCTGTGCTGGGCACAGCCTGGCAACACTCCAGCACTGGCAGTGGCAGCAGCAGCTCCTGCCTGGAGCATCACACACCAGTGCTCCTCTCCCAGCCTCGGGCATCCACACCACAGAGGGCTCTTGGGATTTCATACAAGAGTTTGGTTCTACAAATAACACTTTTAGGATTCCCTTGTGGGACCTTTTTCCACCTAACATGTATAAACTTTTCAGCTGCAGGCAGCAAAATGAGTGACAGGATGAATTCAGGAAGAGGAAAAGGAGCAGCTGATCCATAAGAGGACTGCTGAAAATGGCCTGGCTGCTCTTTGACAACAAGAAAAAACATTTTCAGCAATGGTGAATGCAAGAGATATCTGCCTTGAGCCATCAGAGAGGAGTCCTGTAAGTTCTCTTGAAGCATTAGAGGATTGAGAAGAACCACCTGCCAATGTCTCTCCTGCTGTCCAGTGCCACCCACAGTCCCTGATCCTCAATCCCCAATGTGCAGCTCTCTCTGCAGGGTGCTGCCTACCTCCCACACTTCCCTCTGTCACTTTGATTTAGGGTCCCCAATCACAATTAAAATGAAATTAACCCAGGCACTGGAGCAGAGCAGGGGCAGGGGAGGTGGTGGCAGCTCCTCTCCTGGAGACCTCTGGCCAAGGATGATTTATGGAGCCATCCTCCCCCACCTCCCTCAGCTCCCAGCACAGCCACTCAGGGAATCAAAGCTGCCTTTCTGGATTAGTCACAACCCAACGTTTTCACTCCACATCTCTGAAATCTTTCAGCAGGTTTTAAATGCTCATCTCATCCTCCTCAGGAGCAATCAGCATCAACAGCCTGGCAAATGACGTGTGCTGGAGATCAGGCAGGGATATTTAGTGGAAAAACATCTCTCACAGGCTACTGGGAGTGTCCAGACACAGAAACCTGGTGATGGCACTTTTGGGGGCTACAGTGCACAGCACAGGGCAGGAGGGAATCCTCTTCCTCAGCAGCCCAGCCCAAAAAACAACCTGCCCCAGTTAGGAATTGAGAAGTGTTAATGGACATGATAATTATCCTTATAGCAAAAGGCTCAATTCCCAAAAAGCTGTGACACCCTACAGGTCCTTCCAACAGCAAACCCTCACACTGAGAGCAGCACCTGGGCTGTGAGACCTGCACACATAGACCCATCCTCCTTCATTAAAAATACCCTTTTTATCTCCAAATTCAGCCATGAAGAGACATTTACCATCTTTCCACTCTCTCGTTGCTGGGTTAATGATGCCAAAGAGCTCATCATTGGTGACTGCCTTGGGGTTGAGGTCTGTCCACACAGCACGGCGTTGCATCCTCTGGTAGCTCCTGTGCAGGGACCTGAGCACCTGGGACTTGCCTGTGCCTGCAGCTCCCACCACGAACACGGAGTGCCGGACACTGAGCAGCTCCTCCAGCTGCACCACCTGGGGAAACACCCCAGGCCTCAGAGAGCATGGCCAACTGCAGCTCAGATGTGCAAAACCTGGAACAGTGTAAGGAGTCCCTGCCCATGGAAGGGGGCTTGGAATGAGATGTCCTTTAATGTCCCTTCCAAGCCAAACCATTCTGTGAAATTAGCTCTCATTGGGACTCTTGGATAGGAATTTATGACGCAGACACACAAAGGGATTTGACCCCGAGTTTGGTGTGACCACTCTAACAGTGATGGGTGAAATCCTGAGCAGGCAGACAAACCTCCAGCACTGCTCAGATGTGACAGCCACCAGCCAGGGAGGCCCAGCACTGCAGGGGCTGTGTGTGCATGAGCTTATGAGAGCCAGGCTCTGTAAATGCAGGGAAGAGGCAGAGCTGGATGTAGGAACAGTCAGACCCAGCATAGCTGACTTTCCTCCATCAAGGTCTGTCTGCAAGGGGAATATTGTGGCTGCCCCATCCCTGGGAGTGTCCAAGATGAGGTGAACAGGGCTTGGGAGAAACTTGGGATAGTGGAAGTGTCCCTGCCCATGGCAAAGGGACACGAGCTGAGCTTTAAGGTCCCTTCCAACCCACAGCATCCTGTGATTGTGTGATGGTGCAGAGCCCTCTCTGAAGAAGCCAAGCTGAGCTGGCAGAGCAGAACATCCTCACTCTCACCTTGAGCACAAAGCTGTCCTCGGGCTGCAGCCGCAGCTCCAGCACCGCCTCCTTCACCACGGCCTCCAAACGCGGGTCACGCTTGCGGGGCACGTCCAGAGCAGGGAACAGGTCCCCAAGGAGCCCCAGGAACACTGGCATGTCATCTGTCACCAGCTTGGGGACGTTGAAGTCACGCAGGGAGCGCAGCAGCAGCTGCTCCTCGGGGCGCCCGGGCTCGGCGCGCTTCAGCGAGCCGGCCACCAGCAGCACCGACTTGATGGCCCGCAGCCCCCAGTCATAGTGATCCTGCAGGGCAGGGGAGATCACTGCACTCAGCTCCTGCCTGGACAGCACCTGGCACGGGAACAACCAGCAGTGCCAGCTGCCAGAGCAGGCAGCAGTGGAAACGCAGCCAAACTCAGTGTTTGTGTCGTGGCCTGAGACCTCCAGCAGCCTGAGTCAGCTGGTCTCCATTCCAGAAGGAGCTTCCCACCAGGAAGAGCACTAAGGAGCCAAATAATTCAGCTGTCCATGCCATCACCTGGGCTCAGAGCTGGCACTAAGTCAGCAGCAGGGCTTGCACTCTGGAGACCTGAGCAATTATCCCCCCTGAACCCTAAAGCAGTTTGCTTGGCCTTTGTGCAGGTTAAGCAAGGCCTGCCAGAGCCCTGGATCTGCAGGAGCTGCTGAGGTGGAAGGCTTGTTAGTCCATCCTGAGGCCTCAGACACCACATTTCTCCATCACCAGGTTCCCAGCCTGGAACAATCCACCAAGCAGGAGCAAGAGGACACTGTTGGAAAGGAATCCTAGAGAGGCCTGAGAGGAACTCCCATGCCAACAAGCAAGTTCTTCTACTTCTGCTCCACAAAGACCCTGCAGAGCAAAGCCCAACAGCTTGACTGCTTTGTGTGGGAGGCCACAGCTGCCCCAGGGCCTCCAGCTGCACAGCACAAAGCTGTGACAAGGCAGAAACCCACCCAAGCTCATCCTGGCACAGCCAAGATCAGGTTTTCCATCTGGACTCCTGATTCAACTCACCCCAGCTTTGACCTATGCAAACAAAGGCAAGTTAAAATCTGATTAACCAGAGTTTTGCACTGGAGGTGACCTTACATGGCCAACACTGGACATGAAAGAGAACATTTATATATTTAGTTGGACTAAGAGAGGAACAGTCATCATAACCCCTTGCAAGCAGGAGACTCAATAGGACTAAGAACTGGAAAGCAAAGGGTCACTGAATACTGCCCCAACCATTTGAGGCTTTTGAAAAATCTCTCTCACTAATGCAGCTGGTCAAGTGCTTCTGTTCCAGCAGATCCTCCAGGATGGCAGCTTGAAAATGTCATTACTCTGGTCATCACAAACCCTCCCTTCTCCAGCAGCTGCCACAGAGGCAGTCAGTGACTAAAAGCTGTGAAGTTTCAACCATGGAGGTGCATGGCAGTGTCACATCCTGATTTGGGGGGGATCTAGAGCAGAGTGTCACATCTCTGATTTGGGGGGGGGGATCTCAAGCTGAGTGTCACATCCTCGATTTTGGGGATTTAGAGTAGAGTGTCACATCCCTGATTTAGAGGTGTAGAGTAGAATGTCCCATCCTGATTTTGGGAGACCTAGAGCAGGGTGTCACATCCTGATTTGGGGGATCTAGAGCAGAATGTCCCATCCTGATTTTGGGGAATCTAGAGCAGAGTGTCCCATCCCTGATTTTGGGGTCCCAGAGCACAGCAGAGGGCTCACCTGCTTGGACAGGAGCTCCTTGCAGAGTTGGTAGAGGGTGATGAACTTCCTGGCCAGGGCCCGGGCCTCGAGGAAGCCCTCGGCCACCAACATAATCTCACAGATGAGCTCAAAGTCTGGCACTACCATTGCACAGGGCCTGGGGAGACAGGCAGGAGAGGATTGCAGAGCAACTGTTGACTACAGAGATGGAGGGCAGTGCATTTGTAGCTTTATCTTGCAGGTCCTCTCCAGTGAGCCACTGGAAACTCTCCCAGTCTGCCCACACTGCCTTTCCCATGGCACAGGACACAGCTCCCTTGTCCTCCCTGTGCATTTCTTGATCCAGGCTTGGTGCACAAAGCTGAAACCATCTGTGAATCCCCAATGGGAGGGGATTTCCCAAGAAAATGAAGCCTAGATGCTGCAAAAGACAATTTCTGCCAGTATTACTACACAGGTCACAAAACCTGACCTCAACTCACCTGAAGAGAGCTTTTAAATTCTCAGGTAGCTCGGTTCGTCCTGCATAACCAGGGTTCATGGTGATGAAAATCCCCACTGAGGGGACCAGGTTAATGTATTCTCCCAGAAAATTGAAGGATTTCTTCTTCTCCCGGATTGCATCCTGCACACTTTTCACCTAGGAACCAAGGCAGGGCTTAGTGCTGGTGTGCAGGTATGAAAAACCCCAGACAGCACTGCTGCCCTCCCTACACTTGGGCCACAGCTGGGGCTTATCTCTGCTCTGGTTTGGGTTTTTACTGACCATATAAAGCTTTCTACACTGTTGGGGTAAATCTGTGTGTCTCCCATCACAATCCAACTCTGACTATGCAGAAAAGGGCTGAAGAGACTGCACAGTCAAACTGAAAAGAGTTGCAAGAGTTTGCTGCATAAGACACTTGCCTGGTCTCTTCTACTTGCCTGATTGCAGCTTTGTTCTTCTCATTCCCCACTCTCCAAAGGGAGTGAGTCCATCACAGCCAGACCAGTTCATTCCCCACCTTCCACTGGATGGAGTGAGTCCATCACAGCCAGACCAGTTCATTCTCCACCTTCCAGTCCCATGGATTGAGTCCATTAGAGCCAGACCACCTCACTGCCCACCTTCCATTCCCATGGAGTCACAGAATGACAGAATCACTGGGTTGGGAGAGACCTTCCAGACCAAGCCCACCCCATGCCCCAACATCTCAACTAACTCATGGCAGAGTGCCACATTCGGTCTTTTTTTAAACACATCCAGGGATGGTGACTCCACCACCTCCATGGGCATTCCAGTAGTTGATCACCCTTTTTGTGTTTTCCTAAACAGGAAACATAGACAGACACCTCAGTGCCCATCCTCCACTGAAGTCCACTACAGCCAGACCCTCCTCCCCACCTTCCCATGGGAGCAGTTCCTCACAGCCAGATAACACCACTCCAGGAGGGAGCAATATCTGCCCTGCCCTAAACTCACCCATTTACCACCTTAAAGCAAAGCAATTAAGGGAGTTTCTCAGTGTAAGGACCCTCACCGACAGGAGCTGCATGACTGAGGCAGCCAATTAACATCGCCATGGTTACCCTGCAATAGCGATGATGGAGTGACAGCCCTGCTCAGACACCACCTCCAGCCAGCAGCCAGGGAATCATTAGCAGCTGACTCATACCTGGGCTTCTTTTGTTCAGCTTCCCCTTTTATTTTAAGATCCTCAAAGACGCTTTTCAATGACAATTTTAAACTAGAACCTGATGGAAGGGAAATGGAGAGGGAGCACATACAAACGCCTGTACCTGCCTGGGATTTCTTCGGGACATCACATGAGGTACAATGATGAGAGAAAGAGAGATGAGAGTGAGGAGTTCGTGGAGGGGTTCAAAATAATTCCTTTGAACAAAACATTTACAGAAGTGTAGAAACTTCTGGGCTCTAGATTTTAATTTCTGCAATGCCAAGACCCAAAGTGTGTTTAGTAAGAATTGAGCACCTCAGTCAAACACTGGGATTCCAAAACCTGAACTCGCAGCTGACACTTGGGACCAGAAAAGCTTTGATATTTTGGCAACTCAATTTTCAGCACTGAAGTCCCCCAAGACTCACCCTTCTGTTCTGGGTCTCTGGGGTGAAAGGGAAAAGGGAAAATGGAAAAGGGAAAAGGGCTGGCTTGTATTTATCCACAAGCTTTTCTCCACTTACCTGTACAGCAACCACAGAAAGGACCTCAACTGAAATCCTGTTAAATTCATCAAAACAGCCCCAGGCTCCTGTCTGGGAAAGGCCTTTGTAAATATTCCCACAAGACTGAAAAGAAAAAAAAAAAAAAAGAAAAAAAAATTACAAGAGTGAAATCACAAACGGAATCAACTCCAGCAAAAAATGGATTTGATTTCCCTGCCTGTTTATTTATAGCAATTTACAGTCTATTGTGGGTATTTAGAAAAGTGCACGGGAGCAGCAGGCACAACTCAATTATAATATTTATAGCTCTGCACAGTTTGCCACTTGATTTGCTAATTGCACTCTCGACATCTCTGCACTCTGGTTCCATCCAAAGGTCACCTGGGCTGAGTTACTGACAGCCCCACATCCAGGAGACACCTCAGTGCATAAAATATGATCCAAGGCCACCAAACCCACTGCCCATGGAGAGCAGAGGGGTCAGCCCCGTGACCCAGCACTGGCCTTATCCCAGGAGAGGATCCTGAGAAACCAGGAGAGGATCCTGAAAAACCAGGAGAGGATCCTGAGAAACCAGGAGAGGTCTCTCCCATGCCTGGGACAGATAGCCTGTGGGTCAGGAGAGGGGGAATGGATCAGCACAACCTTGGTCTAACAGAATAGGCCAGAATTTAAGAAGAATTTCATGTGGAACCCAACTCCAGAAGGGAAGGGAAAGGTGGAGCAGAGCAGAGAACACAGCTCAGGTCTCTTCCTGCTCAAGAACCTGGTGCAAGCCTTAGAGCTGACAGGGAGGAGGAGGAAAAGCTGTTCAGCAGGAAGGGAGCAGCAGGGATGTGAGGAGAGAGGATGGATCAGAGCAAGCCCAGCTGGGTAGCTCCACCCTGCAGGCCCCAGCAGCCCAGCCTGGGGCAGCAGTACCTTGTAGTCCATCTGCTCAGAGCAGTTGAACACGTACACTATGATGCCCAGGGCACGGCCCAAGTCCTTGGTGGTCTCTGTCTTGCCAGTGCCAGCAGGGCCAGCAGGAGCCCCACTCATGGCCAGGTGCAGAGACTGGGTCAGGGTGATGTAACACCTGCACAGGACAAGGGAAGAGGGGAAAGAGACTGAGCTGGGTGCCACAGGTCACTGCAGAGCCCCGTGCCCTCCTTTGGGGCAGCTCTGCGTGCACAGCCACGCTGAAATCCTCATGGGCACTGACAACCTCCTCTGCCCTGCTGGGACTTCTCCAGCACCTCACAGAATCAGAAAGGCTGGAAAAGACCTTCAAGAGCATCAAATTCAGCCATCAGGACAGCACCAGCACCTTGTTCACCACTAAACCATGTCCTTTAGTGCCACATCCATGTGTTTTGAATAGCTTCAGGGATGGTGATTCTGTCACTGCCCTGGGGCAGCCTGTGCCAGAGTTTGACAACACTTCCAGTGAGGAATTTTTCCTAACAGCCAATCTGAATGTCCCCTTGATGCTGCTTCCTCTCATCCTGTCCCTTGCTCCCTGGGAGCAGAGCCTGACACCCACCTGTCAGGGAGTTGCAGAGAGTGAGAAGGTCCCTCCTGAGCCCTCTTTCCTCCACGAAAATTCCCCAGCTCCCTCAGCTGCTCCTCAAATTCAAGAGATCTTCATCTCCCACCAGGGTTTGCCCAACCCCTTCACTCCAGGCTGAGTTCCTTTGGACTGTCACACTCAGTGACATTGGGCATGTCCAGGGTAGCACGAGGACAGGTCAGCTTTTCTGAAAGGCCTTCCTCTGGCTCCCCAGTGCTCCTCTGCCCAAAGGATCTGCTCCTCAGGAAAGTTGAAGACCTGCTCTGATGGCCCAGGAATGATTCCACACAATGTCCTGCTCTGATGGCCCAGGAATGATTCCACGCAATGCCCCCAGAGCCTCTCCACCAGGCTGATGGTGCATCCCAGGGAGGTGCCCACATATGGGTGTCTGTACCCCTGTAGAAGTCACCATGGAAGACAGAGGTGACCAGAACCACCTGAGGTGCTCACAGACATTGAAGCACCACACAGAGTGGAAAGGTATGAGAAGGGATCCACAGGAGATCTGCACACATCTGTATGGGCAGCTGGAAGCCAGGTGGGACAGCTCAGAGCACCTCATGTCACTGTCTGTGTCCCCAGTGAGATGGGTACCAGTGGCAGATGTGTCCTTCAGGACAAGATGAAAGCTCTGGGACTGCAGGGTGTGGACACCTCATGCCCAGATAGGCACCCACCATGAGCATCTTCACCTGGGGGTTGCATCCTGGGATCTGAGGCACACACACAACAGAGGGTAACACTGCACAATCCCAAACCAAGTGAGAGTTGCAGTTCTGCTGCTGGATTGCTGGGGCATGGGAGATAACAAGAGGGATGTGGGCACCCCAAGTGAGCCCCTCCTTGCCTGGCAGCTTGTCTGCAGCTGCCTGGCACAGCCCAGCTGTCCCCAGTAAGGGACTTCCCCTGACACCTTAGGATTTCAGCTTTTCTATTTTTCATATATTCGTAATCCTGCAGTTCTTTAGCATATAACACTAAACTCCATATCCAGTGTGAGCTGCTGCTTTCTCACTTTGGTCAGACACAACCATTCCTCTCTAGGCTGGGAATCAAGAACACCCCACGGCCTCAGGCTCTGAGAGATGGAAACAAAACTGAGTTGGGGAAGGAAACTTGAGGTAAATAGCTTCATTACCCGAAGCTGTAATTGGAAGATTAACCCCTGTCTTAGGTTGCAATACAAGATGTAACAAGCAGTGTGTATTCTACCACCATAAAAACCAGATGGGGCAATGCTTTTTATTTTTTCCAAAATCCATCTTCCCTCCAGGAGATATCTCCTGTTCATGGCCAGTGAGTCCCAGTGCATGACTGATAAAATTCCATCATCCCATGGGAGATGCTCCAGCCAGGGGAGGAGCCAAGCCTTTCCGACCCAGAGAAAAAATGAGATTTTGGACACCAAGGCACCTTCTTTACACTGGATTCCAGAGGAAAGCCAGACCTTTCCACATCATCCCTGGACCTTCAGAGGAAACTGCACCTTCTCCAGGAGCACTGCTCCAGCTGAACCACATCTGCCACTGCAGGAGGATGCAGCCACCATTGAATGGGACTGCTGCCAACACCCTGACTGACTGTGTCAGCTTGGATTCTGACTCTGGCAGTGTTTTGGGATTGTTCTTTGTAATACTGCATTCCTATTTTAATTTTTCCTAGTAAAGAACTGTTATTCCTAATTCCCATATGTTTGCCTGAGAGCCCTTTAATTTGAAAATTTTAATAATTTGGAGGGAGGGGGTTTACATTCTCCATTTCAAAGTGAAGCTCCTGCTTTTCTTAGCAGGCACCTGTCTTTTAAACCAAGACAATCCCCAATATACAAATGGACCAAACTTATAAAAGTGTGAAAACCCTACTGTCCATCTTGGGTGTAACCCCTGTCTGCCTGAAATGCACCTGAAGGCCCTTCAATAAACAGAACCACTTTTTTATCCCCTTAATTTTGTCTGGCCTGTGTTTGTAGGTGGCTTCACCTGTCAGTCAGGGAGGTGATGAGGAGCTGCAGGGGTGTTGCCCAGATGTCGTTGGATACTGCTAGAAGTGAGGGAAAAAGCAGCCTTGAAGTTTTGCCTTTCTCAAGCTGCTCAAGGACAAGAAATTATAACAATGATTTTGCACCTGCGTGAGAGCCGTGATATTTTGCAAAAGTATGTTTTTAGAGAGGTGCTGCCTTCTTTGACCAATGAGTCTTTTCTATTTTATATTACATGAACTACCCTACATATATATATATATATATATATATATATATATATATGTATGTGTAATGTTTCTTTAAATAAAGCTCTCTCTTGCTTCTCCATTACAGGAGGAAATATCTTGCACTATCCTTTTAGCAGCTCCTATAGCCTTAAAATAGAACACCCAGGTACTCTCACCTGTGGGTCAGGGGGGTAATGAACAGGTATTCTCACCTGTTGGTGTCCTGGTTTGGAGGACAGGTATCTGCCAAGAAAGGCAGAAGCTTCTCTTTGAAATGGTGAATGTAAACCCCCTTACTTTAAATTATAATAATTTTGAAATTAAAGGGCTTTCAGCAAAGATATGGGAATTAGGAATAACAGTTCTTTACTAGGAAAATTAAAATAGAAATGCAGTATTACAAAGAACAATCCCAAAACACTGCCAGAGTCAGAATCCAAGCTGACACAGTCAGTCAGGGTGTTGGCAGCAGTCCCATTCAATGGTGGCTGCATCCTCCTGCAGTGGCAGATGTGGTTCAGCTGGAGCAGTGCTCCTGGAGAAGGTGCAGTTTCCTCTGAAGGTGCAGGGATGATGTGGAAAGGTCTGGCTTTCCTCTGGAATGCAGTGGAAAGAAGGTGCCTTGGTGTCCAAAATCTCAGTTTTTCTCTGGGTAGGAAAGGCTTGGCTCCTGCCCTGGCTGGAGCATCTCCCATGGGATGATGTAATTTTATCAGTCATGCACTGGGACTCACTGGCCATGAACAGGAGATATCTCCTGGAGGGAGGATGGGCTGTGGAAAGATAAAGATGATTGCCCAGCTGGTTTAAAGATGGCCCATGAGCAGATAATATGTGCCAGGAGATCAGGGTCACTGCCCCACCCGGGTCAGCAGATGGGGACAGAATACACATTGCTGGACACACCAACCCAACACAGTCGGTCAGGGGGTGTTGCCCAGGTGCTCTCACCTGTCGGTCAGGGGGGTGATGACCAGCCGGGGGGTGTTGCCCAGGTACTCGTAGCTGTACAGGAACTGGGCGTCGCAGATGCTGGCCCAGCAGTGCCGCTCCTCGTCCGCCCAGCGGTGCCGCAGCTGCGACAGCCACAGGAACGCCTGGCCACTGTCCACCTGCAGCGGGCCAGCAGCATGTCAGGGAGGGCAGGGCTGCCAGGCACACACAGCTCAGGGCCCAAGGGGACTCTGCCACCAGATAGGGGCTGGCACTGCAGTGGTGCTGCCCCAGTGCCCAGAGGGTAAAGCCAGATCAGCCAGAAACCTCTGCTCGGCATGGCTGCACTCCCCCCAGAAGCATTGGTGAGGGTAAAGCCACCACCCAGCACATCCAGGGCACCTTCCCAATCACCTGCACGGTGGGATATGAGACAGTGGCAAGGACAGAGTCATTAGAGGGATGGAGCCCCTCTGCTCTGGAGCCAGGCACAGAGCTGGGGGTGTTCACCTGGAGGGGAGAAGGCTCCAGGGAGAGCTCAGAGCCCCTCCCATGACTCCAGGAGAGCTGGAGAGGGATTGGAAACAAGGGCATGGAGGGACAGGACAAGAGGGAATGACTTCCCATTGTGAGAGGGCAGGGCTGGATGGGATATTTGGTAGGAATTGTTCCCTGACAGGGTGGACAGGCCCTGGCACAGAGTGCCCGGAGCAGCTGTGGCTGCCCCTGGATCCCTGGCAGTGCCCAAGGCCAGGCTGGATATTGGGGCTTGGAGCAGCCTGGGACAGTGGGAGGTGTCCCTGCCATGGCAGGGGGATGAAATGAGCTTTAAGGTCCCTTCCAACCCAAACCATGATGGGAGTATGTGATCACAGAACAGTGGTGTGGCAGTGGTGGACAAATCCCAAGGGATTCCCTGTGAGCCCACACCAAAGCAAGAAAAGAAAGAAGAAACCCCAAATGCTTTTTCTTCTGGCCCTGCTGAGCCAGGCAGTGCTGCCAGTGCCTGTCCCTGGTCTGTCACTCTGTGAGCCCCCTGGCAATGCCCAGCTTGGCTCACACTGAGCTCCAACACCAACCTTCTGTGCTATCATCTTTGCCACCACGTCCCGCGCGTGCACGTCGATGGTGCAGATGGTCATGATCTTCTGCCTGTCACCCTTGGAGAGCTGCCCCAGCAGCATTGTCACCAGTGTGTTCAGCTGGGCCACCTGCTTCTTGTGGTACTCCCTCATGGCCTTCTCATAGCCTTCCTTCATCCTGGAGAAGGCCATGCCCACCTCAGCTGTCCACCAGATCTGGGTGCAGCAAAGAGCCACCTGGGGAACAGCAGGGGAACACCAGGGCTTACTGACCTCTGAGAGTGTCTGATCCTTGGGGAGATCAGGGATGAAACACCCCTGAGGACAGATTCAGTTTTGTTATACAGTATCACAGCAGGCAGGAGAGCAGGGATCCATTCTACATCCATTGAAATCCCATCCTGGGCACACCCAGCAGCTGCTTATCAGTAAATGAGCCCCCTTCCCCTGTAAATGAGCCTCCTTCCCCTGTGAATGAGCCCCTTTCTCAGTAAATGAGCCCTTTTCCCTCTAAATGAGCCCCTTCCCCTGTGAATGAACCCCTTTTCCATGAATGATCCCTCTTCTCTGTGAATGAGTCCCTTTCCCTGTGAACGAGCCCCCTTCCCTGTGTATGAGCCCCTTCCCCTATGGATGAGCCCCTTTCCCTATGAAGGAGCCCCTTTCCCAGTGAAGGAACACCCTTCCCCTGTGGATGAGCCCCTTCTCCTGTGAATGAGCCCCTTTCCCTGTGGATGAGCCCCCTTCTCTGTGAATGAGACCCTTTCCCTGTAAATGAGCCCCTTTCCCTGTAAATGAGTCCCCTTCTCTGTGAATGAGCCCCTTTCCCTGTGGATGAGCCCCCTTCTCTGTGAATAAGCCCCTTTCCCTGTGGATGAGCCCCCTTCTCTGTGAATGAGACCCTTTCCCTGTGGATGAGCCCCCTTCTCTGTGAATGAGCCCCTTTCCCTGTGGATGAGCCCGTTTCTCATATCTGAACACATGGGAGGCCGAGCTGGACACCACAAGGCTGCCAGAGGGGCTCCTTCCTCTCATCAGGCCCCATCAATCTGGTTTTTCCTCTCACCTCACTGGGGGCAGGGGGTTCCTGCACCCCAGGGTCCCCGAGCTGCATCCTGCCTGGAGCTCAGGTCAGAGCCCAGAGCACAGCCTGGGAGCCCACCAAGAGACGGGCAGGAGAAGGAGAAGGAGAATAAGCACCCCCCTGCAGAGGCTGGAGCAGAGCAGTACCTGGGCAGGGTGGTCGAGCAGCCACTGCTCCCGGGGCTTGTCCTCGTAGGCAGCCAGGGCCACGCCCAGCCCGGCCCTCAGCGCCGCCCTCATGGCCTCCAGCAGGCGGCCCAGCCACAGCTCCACCTGCAGAGAGCCCCACATCCATCCCAGAGCCCCTCCTCAGCCGGCAGGGGCGGCAGCAGAGGGACAGGCAGCGAGGGACAGGCAGCAGAGGGACAGGCAGCAGAGGGACAGGCAGCAAGGGACAGGCAGCAGAGGGACAGGCAGCGAGGGACAGGCAGCAGAGGGGCAGGCAGCAGAGGGACAGGCAGCAGAGGGACAGGCAGCAAGGGACAGGCAGCAGAGGGACAGGCAGCAAGGGACAGGCAGCAAGGGACAGGCAGCAGAGAGGCAGGCAGCAAGGGACAGGCAGCGAGGGACAGGCAGCAGAGGGACAGGCAGCAAGGGACAGGCAGCAGAGGGGCAGGCAGCAGAGGGGCAGGCAGCAGAGGGACAGGCAGCAGAGGGACAGGCAGCAGAGGGGCAGGCAGCAGAGGGACAGACTGCAGAGGACAGGCAGCAGAGGGACAGGCAGCAGAGGGACAGGCAGCAGAGGGACAGGCAGCAGAGGGACAGACTGCAGAGGGACAGGCAGCAGAGGGACAGGCAGCAGAGGACAGGCAGCAGAGGGACAGACTGCAGAGGGACAGGCAGCAGAGGGACAGGCAGCAGAGGGGCAGGCAGCAGAGAGGCAGGCAGCAGAGGGACAGGCTGCAGAGGGACAGGCAGCAGAGGGACAGGCAGCAGAGGGACAGGCAGCAGAGAGGCAGGCAGCAGAGGGACAGGCAGCAGAGGGACAGGCTGCAGAGGGACAGACAGCAAGGGACAGGCAGCAGAGGACAGGCAGCAGAGGGACAGGCAGCAGAGGGACAGGCAGCAGAGGGACAGGCAGCAGAGGGACAGGCAGCAGAGGGACAGGCAGCAGAGGACAGGCAGCAGAGGACAGGCAGCTCAGCTCCCCAGGCACACAAGCCCCAGGTCTCCCCAAACTGGGGCACTCAGCTGTCTGTGCTCTCCAGCATCAGCATCTCTTTGCACACAGTATGGGAGCATTCTGTGGAAATCCAGCTGCAGGAGGAACCCAGCTGAACTCCACTGAGGAACAATTTAGCTCAGCGTGTTCCAGCTCCAGGCCATGACAGTCACCTGTGGGACTGGAGCACAATCTGCCAGCAGCAAGAGAATGCTGGGAACACAATTCCTGCTGAATTCAGTATTTCACAGGCTAAGTCCTCTCTGAGAGGAGAGTTTAAATGCCAAGTGCCATCACCAGGGAGCTCAGAGCTGGTATTGCCTACTTTAGCTTCCTATAATAGTCCATGGAGAAAAGTGCAGCTACAGGGAAAGAAAAGCTGAGCAGTAATTTGATTCTTAAATTTTGTACTTGACTCGTTCTATGAAATCAGGAAGATTTGGAAAACAGAGGGAAAACAGGGGGAAGACCCTTTTCTTTTCAAAGATATCCATACAGAACTACTATGGAATAATTTAATCTGTTTTCAGGCTGCACCCCCTCCCAAGAGTAAGAGTAACCTTCAAGACACTTTTCAGAAATTAAAATTTAAAAGCCCAGTAATAATAGGTCACAACCCTTCCTCACACCACAGTTGTGAGGACCCATTCAGAGCAGGACTAGAGCTGTGCTGTGAGCAAGGATTAAGCTCCACAGCAGCTCTCCCAGCTTTTCTCACAGAGGCAGTGCACTGGAACCCCACAGGAGCAGCCTGGACAGACCAGGGCTCCCCTCTCACCTGCCCACTGCAGTCACAGGGCTCACTGAACTGCACATATTCCTCCTCTCTGCTGTACATTCCCAGGCCAACCTTGGTTGTCTTCTGCTCAGAGTCCACCTGGAATTTCACCTTGGCCAAGCTGTCAAAGAGTTTGGGAAGGTGACGCTGCACCTGCAAGAGGGGTTGTGTAAATGAAGTGAGGGAGACAGGACAGGCAGAGCAGGGAGCAGCAAAATGTGACAGCCTGAGCCCTGCTCACTAAGCATGGCTTGGACATCATGGCAGCACCACATCTCACTCATGGCCAGGAGGCTGCTAACATGAGCCTGCTGCTGTCCTTCTCAGTATTTCCAATTACTTGTACCTCATTTACAACCAAGGCAGGCCCAAATAGATCCTGAAATCTGCCAGACAGGGTAAAAGCACAGGAACCATCCAAACATATCCAGTCCCAGTTCCTCTGCATGTAGTTCTGCTCTCCCCTGCTCCCTCTTGTCCTGTTCTCAGCACTGGGAAATTTTCTTACTAGGAAACTTCCCGGTTTTTCCCTCCTAGAAATCAATTTTGTGGCAAAGAAAAGTCCTGAATTTTCCTCCATGGAGAAGCCAGATCTTTATTTCTGCCTGAGACCCAGACAAAACCTTCATCTTAACCAAAAGCCCTCTCCAGAAGGAGCAGGAGGATTCTGCTGTCCTGTTCACACCTGAGTTTGCAAAGCCAAAGGGGAGACACTGGCACAGCTCCTGAGGCTCCCAACAGCAGCACCTGCCTGTGGGAGCTCAGAGGTCACCAGAGCTTCTGGAGCAGCACATCACACCCAGCCACATCCCTGTGCCACCACAGCAACAATCCCATGGGAAAGGGAAAGAACAGCCCCAGAGCTGCCCCTGGCATGAGACAGGATGGGAAAAGAGAACAGCCTGTACTTCCTGGAGCTCTCCTGCTTTCAGGGAGAACTGGGAGCACTGGGGAACAAGAGGAAAGGGACACAGAAAAGAGAGCACTGAGGGTGCTGGTCCATGGCCAGCTGGATCTGAGCCAGGAGGGACATCCCTGTCCTGGGGCACCATGGCCAGCCAGGAGAGAGAGGGGATTGTCCCACTCTGCTCCAGGCTGGGACAGCCTCAGCTCGAGTGCTGGGGGCACTTTGGGCACCACAATTTCAAAAAGACATTAAAAGTATGAGAGAGTGGAGGGGAGGGATGTGAAGGGTCTGGAGGGGCCACAGGAGGAGCAGCTGAGGGCACTGGGTCTGTTCAGAGGAGAAAAGGGCACTGAGGGCAGAGCTCAGCAGGGCTGCAGCTCCTCCTGAGGGCAGCTCTGACCTCTGGGACAGAACCTAAGGCTGGAGCTGTGCCAGGGGAGGTTTGGGCTGGGTATCAGGAAAGGTTCTTCTCCAGAGGGTGCTGGAACTGCCCAGGCTGCCCAGGGAATGGGCACAGCCATGAGGCTGCCAGAGCTCCAGGAGAGCTTGGACAGCACTGCCAGGGATGGACAGGGATTGTTGGGGTGTCTGAGCAGAGACAGGGGCTGGATTGATGATCCTGGTGGGTCCCCTCCAGCTCAGGCTCTCCTGTGATCCATCTTGTGGCTTGTCTGTCCAGTTCTCACTCCCTGTCCCACAGAGGATTCCAAGCTCTCCTCAGGAGCTGGCCCACAGGTGGCCACAGCCCATCATTTTCTTACCTGGCCAAATGCCAGGAAGTACCAAGTGGATCCAGAAGCAATGGACACTCAGCTTCCCCACCAGGACAAGCACACATCCTTCCAAATCTCACATACACCATGGAATCCTGTCTTACAGCTGCAAGTGGGCAGGCTCAGCCACCCCCAGTGTGCAGTCCCAGCTCCTGGCTGCTCTGCAGGGCCTTGGCTGTGCTCCAGCACTCGATCCAATTCTGCCCCCAGAGCCTGGAATGCACCTGAACCTGCACCAGTTCAATATCCAGTTCAAGTGGATAATATCATTGTCTATTTAATCCTCCTCTAGGAATTATCAGGCTTTGAAACTACAGTGGGAAGGCTGAGAGCGTATCCGTGTATGATCCTGCCTGACATTTACTTTGATTTTACTGCAAATAGTTTTGAATAACAGAAAGCACCAGGAATTTCTCCTTACTCCATGGAGCATTTCAACACAGCAGTTTTTCTCTGCTTCCTGTGTTTTCTCTCTCTCTCTCCATTTTAAGCATCAATCAGCTGTGTATTTATGACACTCTGTGGGCTGAAATCACCCAGCAGCAGCAAACAGATCCAAGCAGAGTTAAAGGTTAGTGACAACAAGAATATTTCCAAGCCTGCCCCACTCACGTGCTGGCACAAATGCTGAAAATGAGGAAAAGCTTAGGGAGGCTGAGATTGTTCACTACTAAAAGGTGGAATAAGGAATTGATTCCTTACCCAACAGCCCAATTTGCTGTGAATATGTTGATTTGGTTTCACACCAACCTTAGGATTAGTGATGCCTGCCAAAGCAGGCTGGTTAGTCATGGCATTGCCAGGCTAGGTGGCTGAGGTTCCTGACAGCAGCTCCACATGGAAAAGCACCTGCAGGACTGAATCCCCTGAACTCTGCCCACAGAGGGTTCTGATCCCAGGGAATGGGGGAAGGGCACTGTGAAGCCATTTCTTACAGCAGGGAGGTTACTGCCAGCTCCTCCTTGGATGACCCAGCAAACCTGGAATGGTGGATTTGGAGGGATTCCTCATACCTGCCATTCAGAGCCCATCCCAGAAACCCAGGGCAGGCTCAGACACCCCCTGGCCCTGAGCCACAGCCACTGCCTGACCAGCAGCTGCTCACCTCCTGCAGGCTCTGCTCCTCCCTGCCCTGCCAGCATCCCAAAGGCTCTGCAGGGGGAAGGAAGAGGCACTCACTGGAAATGGCCTCTTTGCCTAAAAACCAGCCCTCTACAAGCCCCCAGTGGTCAGCACTCCCACACTGGAATGACCAGTCTGGGGCTCTCTCTTTGGTGGCATCCCAGGCTGGGATCCAAGCCACAGGTTTTGGATGAGATCCTTGAGAAAGTCCTGCAACCTCCTGTATCCCAGCAGAAACAAAGCCACTGTTTTTATGGCACACACCCATGGAGGGGTTCTGAACCTGCCACGAGCAGCACCAGGGTTAGATCACACAACAGCCAGGGCAGGGCTGCCTGTCAGCAATGACAGATGGACATCAGCTGTGAAGGAGCTGTTAATCCACAGGGGGGGAGAAAATCACTCCAGAAAGGAGAGTCCCAGGACAACTCCTTCCACTGTGGCACTCCTAGCAGCTGGAAATTGCAAAGGTGATGCAGTACAAGCCTTACCAGATGTGGGTTGGTGCCATTGGAGAGAATATCCAATAAATCTGCAGAAGAAATGAAGTAAAATCTGGGAAAGGCCAACCTTTTTATGTCCAAATACTCAGCCAAAGCCTTCTCACACAGAGACAACCTGGAGAGACAAAGCAGAGCCCAGGACAGGTGGATAGATGCCCTGCTGTCATGCTTCCAGGCAGGTTCTCCCACCATGGGGAAATGCCAGGCAGGAGCTGAGCCTGCAGGCTGCTCCTTGCCACAGCCCTGAGCAGATCCACAAAGCACAGGGAACTCACAGCTCACTCTCTACTCCAGGGGCCAAACACCCAAGAGTTAGGGCAACCTCATCAAAAAGCAGAAGCACAAGTGGAAGAAGAGGTTGGAAAGGTTTGCAGTCTGCCCCACTGCTTTAGACAAGCTCATAGCTGCCACAGGTGGTGGCATCCACTGGGATGAACATTTCCAGAACTGCTTTTATTCTAATGAGCCACATTTTAAAGTCTGATTCCAACCAACTCAGCTTTTTGTGTTTGCAAAGCATGAAAGGAAAGTTGTTTGCTCCGATCTAAAATGAATCTTGCAGTGTTCACATGCTAAACTGCTGCTGAGCTTACAAAGTTCCTAAATAACATTCTCTGTGAGGAACATTGGCCTTGTTCAATTGAAAATAAAATCAAATCTTTATTTGAAATGGAGAGCTGCTACTGACACAACAGCTTAGCATGGACTTTAAAGTGTTCTTCAGGCAGATTTTATGTTAAGTGAGAAGTGTCTCCATGTCAGGGCACTTAGGTCTGTCTCAGGGAGCTATGTCAAGGGTATACAGGGATAATTCTGTAAATTAGATGGGCTGTGCTCTGCTGCAAACATCACAGAATGGTTTGGGTTGGGAAGGACCTTAAAGCCCATCTCATCCCACCCCTGCCATGGCAGGGACACCTCCCCCCTGTCCCAGCTGCTCCAGCCCCAGTGTCCAGCCTGGCCTTGGGCACTGCAGGGATCCAGGGGCAGCCACAGCTGTGCCAGGGCTGCCCACCCTCACTGTGTGATGGGTTACAAATACAAAGAGTTGAGGTTTGTGACTGCAGAGGAAGCACAGCCTCAGAAAAATCCTTGGAGATTCAACCAACTTCTTGTTCATCCCAGTCTCTGACAAAATCCTGGGACTGATGCTCTACCTACCTACTCTGGATGTCCTCCAGTTGCTGGGACAGTCCTGCTTTATTGGTGGCTTCAACTACATTTGGGGTTTTCTGAACTTCATAGGCCAGTTCTTTAAAATCCACATCAATGCCTTCAAAACGTCTGGAGTCCTACAAAAGGACACAAAGGACACAAAATGCTGAGAGATCCCATCCCCTGAGGGCTGTCTCTGGGATGAGGGGAATCTCCTCCCTCACCAGGGAAAGGCATGTTCCTCCTGAGCATGGCTGTGAGCCTGGATTAACACTCAGAGCTGGGCTGGTGATGCACACAGGTACAAAATGTTATAAAAGAAAGGGGTCTTTTAAAATCAGGCCTGGCTCTGTTAAAATCACCAGCTAGCCTGTTGTAAGTGCAGCCAGGTAGGTTCTCACATGAAACAGCCTTGGGAATGAAAAGCCAGTCAACACAACAATCTATTCTGGTAAGAAAATAAGTGTGCACCTGCATAAACAAAAGATCTGTCCCATGAGAATCAGTGAAGAAGATATGTCAACATCTGAGTGAGAGTCTTAGCACGTACACACCTTTTAACCAATGAATTAGGTGGCAAGAAAACTACTAGCCAATGGGTGTTCAACACCAGGCCTGTAAAAACTGTATAAAAATGAGTTATGTGAATAAAGAATTGGCTTTTCCTGCATGAAGAAACTGAGTCCTGACTGCTTATTGCAACAGGCTGGAGGCACCCTCAGGAGGTCCCCAGGAGCAGAAGAGCTGCAGGACAGGGAGGGAAAGCTGCCAAAGCTGCCTGGGCCAGCTCTGTTAGATGATTTGCAGTGTCACTAATGGTCTCAGTGCTCTCCCCTCTGAAGGAAGAGGGAACACTCTGCAGCACTGGAGGAAGGCAGCAGCTCTCAGCCCCCAGGAGCTCTGTGTTTGCCATGCAGTGGTACAAAGCAGGAGATCAGCCCCTCAGCACAGGCTGGGGTACAAAAACATCCTGGGGGAACAAGCACAGCACTGAGGGAGCCTCCAGAGAAGTGAGGCAGCAGGAGAACAGCCCTGCTTTGGGGAATTTGGCACTATAAATAACCCCTTTAATAATGAAGCCTCTTCTACAACACTTCCAGCCAGGAAATGTGGGATGTGGGGTGGTACCTGGGGCAGCTGAGCCCGGATGTCTCCTGAGCCGATGAAAATGCTCTCCAGGTGAGACCAGGTGCGCTGCACCTCGAGCCACAGGGAGATGACAGAGTCAGCAGTGGAGAGCTTCCTCTGCCAGGCAGACACCTCCTCCAGGAAGAAAGCAATGTATTTGGATGACATCAAATTCTGCAGCTGCACCTGGTTGTCTTCCAGAGTTTCGATGAGCTCCTCATCTGGCTTGAGCAAGGGGATGCTGGTGCGGGGGTGAGGCTCGTACTGGAACTGCCTGGAGCTCCAGGTGACCCTCAGCTCCTTCAGCACCTTCTCCATGCTCATCTCTCTCATTGCTTTGTCCACAATGCCATGGACCTCCCCCTCAAATTCATGCAGGTTGAGCCTCAGGAGGTCAGCCAGGGTGGTGTCTGAGCCCATCACAAACCTCACGCCCGTCGCCTGCATCAGCTGCTTCCAGTGCCTTTCCCTGATGGCAGGATTTTGCAGCTCTGCCACAGCCTTCAGGGCTGTCAGTGTGTTCTTCACCTTGCTGTCCAGCCCACTGAAAGCATCCCACGGCCTCATTTCCTTATCCAAACTCCGAATCTCTCTTGCAAACTTTCTGCACTCCACGTCCATGTTCTCCACGTTAATATCCACCCATCTGGTGCTCTGCCAGTCGTCCAGGCTGCTGTTCACCAGGGAGATCATGTCCCAGAGCTCTTTGAGAAGACACAGCTCCTTCCTGCACTGCTTCAGTTGTTTATACTCTGGCACCACAACTTCAAACAGACCAGCTGATTCATAAATCGAGGTCATGGCTGACTCCATCTGTTTAATCTCCATGTGCTTTGCATCCAGCAGTTGATAAGGCTTTTCAGTGTCAAACCTAGAAATAAACGTTTATTCTTTGTAAGTGAGATTGTAACAACTTCTAAAGAACCCATAAAACAAACAGCCTCTGAGAGTCAAAGCAGAGATGGAAGGTCTCTACTACACCCTGATGGCTGAGCCAGGGGCACTGCTGACACCACCCAAACCCAAGCTCTTCCCAGGGACACAACACTGCAGGCACTGCAGCCTGTGAGCAGGGAGATCTGGGAATCACCAGGACACACAGGTGATGTCTTAAGATTGTAGCTATTATATTTTTCAAATCCTACACTGCTTTAGTGCATAACTCTAAACTCCATATAAAGTGTAGTTAACTGTCTTCGCATTTTGGGCAGACAAAACGATCCCTCTGGGCCTGTGACCCAAGGACACAGCACAGCCCCAGGTCTCAAAAGTACAAACAAAAGTGAATTGGGGAGGAGCAAGCTGGGGTAAATTACCTCACATTACCTAAAGCTGCAACTGGAGGATTAACCCCTAATATGCAAACAGACCAAACTTATAATTGTCTGTAAAACTCATGATCATTGTCCATCTTGGGTGCAACCTCTGGGAGGCTTTGACTGCCCAAGGTATATCTATTCAAGGCCTTTAATAAATCCCCACTTTAACTCTGCTCAGCCTCTGTTCTAGGTGGGCACTCCAAGCCATCACTGGGATGAGGTTTTTTCTCTGGGGACTCAAGTGATGCTAATGCCTTAAGTTTTTCTGTTCTGCTTGGGTGTGCTTTTTGTTGTGCTTGGGTGATAAAGGCAAAACAGTCCTATTCCAGCTGGGGACTCAAGGACAATATCTTCAAACTTCAGGCCCTAAGCATAAACAACGTGAAAAGATGAGGGAGAGCCAGCAAGCAAGGAGGATGGAACTTCATGATTTGAGGCTGTTAACTGGACAGTTGACTCCTGCATGCAAATGGACTAAAACCTAGAAAAATGTGAGACCTCATGACCCAGCCCTCTTCCGCTTCCATCTTGGGCTAGACTGTGGCATTGGTACAGCCAGAGAGTGTCCTTTAAACACCGGTCAATAAACACCCATTTTACTCCCCCCAACTCCGATAGTTTCTGTTCCAGCTCCTCCAGCACACAGCTTGGCTTTTCATACTCACAGGTCCCTAAAAAAAAAGCTGTTATCTAAAGGGGGGGATCATGGTACTAGGGTGCTGTTAGGTCACGGTGACAGGAAGAGCAGCTCCAGATGGTGAATTTGCCTTCTATATTATTTTCCTGACTGGGGAATGCTATTTCCAGTCTTAGATGTTATTTGGGCTCGTTATTTGAGGGGTTTTAGGTGTGGATGATGTCCCAGCATTCTCTGCGTCTCTCATTTGCATGTACTCCACTGACGTCACTCCTCCTCTGTCACAGGCACCATTTTAGCGAGGCAGCGAGGGCATTAAACCCGACACGAGGCGAAGGGGATATGGGGTAAAATGGTTGGGGCTGAAAACAGGGTGAGGCCAAGAACTTAACATTACCAATTAACATTAAGACAATCGGAAACATTTATAACAACATACAACTAACCACTGTGAAAATTCCTGAGGGGATGACCCCTGGAATTCTTATCCCTGTGAAAACACCTGCCCTGCCCGAGATCCCAATGCAGTGCCAGGGCCACGGGCAGTGCCCACCCCTGCCTGGGGGAGGGGAATGGGGACGGGGATGGCAGCAGGAACAGGAGCGGGATTGGCGACGGGGATGGGGATGGCAGCAGGGACAGGAGCGGGATGGGGACGGCAGCAGGGACAGGAGCAGGATTGGGGACAGGGATGGCAGCAGGGACAGGAGTGGGAACGGGGATGGGGATGGCAGCAGGGACAGGAGTGGGAACAGAAACAGGAGCGGCCGCAGTCCCGCGGGGACAGGAGCGGGGACAGGAGCAGGAACAGAGCTGTCCCTGCAGGATTTGTTGTCCCAGCAGCCAGGCAGAGCAGCAGTACCTGAAGGGCGCCTCGGTGCTGAAGCGCTGGCGGAGCCGCAGCTGCCGCGCGTCGAAGGCGGCGCAGCGCTGGCGCAGGGCGCTGACCTGGCCGGCCTGCAGAGGGGCCACCTGCTGCCGCACGGCCTCTGCCAGCTTCTTCACCTGGCTCCACTGCTCGGGCAGCTCCTGCGGGCACAGCGGCGCTGCGGGGGCTCTGCGGGCACTGCTCACGCACGGCCACACCGCGGCACAGACACACAGCTGCAGGGAGCGGGGTGGGGGGGCCCAAGGCGGGCCTGGGGAGGTTCACACTGGATATGAGGAAAAAGTTGGCTGGGAGGATTGTAAAGCAGCAGAACAGGCTGCCCAGGGCAGTGGTGGAGTCTCCATCCCCAGAAGTGTTCAAAAACCTGTGAGTGTGGCACTTGGGGACATGGTTTAGGTGGTGAGTGTGTTATCATCTTAAAGGTCTTCTCCAACCTCGACAATTCCATGATTGCCAAGGGCTCTGCTGTCCCCAGGTTCCCTCTTCTCCATGTGCTGTGCAAGCCCACAGGAAAGACTTTGGGTTTCTCTCCATCCCAGCTCTTGAGGAAATTAATGGAGACCCAGCATGGAAAGAAGGGAAATAGCTGCAGGCAGCTCTGAGGCAGCAGAGGGCCAGCCCCTCCTGAGGGGTCTCTTCCTGGCAATTTTCATTACAGTCTCAGTAGAAATCACTGTCCATGACCACACAGAGCTGCCTCCTTCTTTTCCTACCAGCAGCTCCAGCCCATCCATCTCCACCACCACAGAGGGAGAAGAGCCCAGAGGAGCTCCTGTTTTTCCCACTCCATAGAGGAGGAAATGAATCATTCACACACAAGTGTTGCTGTCACTCCCCAGAAAGAACAATTCTTCTGCTGTCTCCTGCATCTGGATGGCTGCACAACACCCTCCTTTCATCTATCAGGAAAGGAAATCAGTTGTTTGAAGGTATTTGCAGAAGCAGGCACACACCAGCAGCTCCCAGGCTGGGGAATTTAGTGGAGCTGGGTTCCCCACACACGGGTTTATGGTGGATGAAGACACTGCTGGCAGGGCTTGTCTCTGTCCCCCAGCACTGGCTGGGCACAGCATCATCTCTTACAACCTTTATTTCGTGGTCCCTTTTGCAGAAATTCAAAGAATTCCCAAAAAACTGACTCATGACAGCCAGATGTGGAGAGATGCCAAAATATTTTCATAGCCTGCTCCCAGGAATGTCTGCTGGGTAAAGCAGACCTGGTGGTCTTGACCCAGAGGAGGACTGAAGTCCTATGAGAAGGCAGCTCTTTTGCCAACATTGTCCTTCCCATCTCCATAGCTGCCAAGAACCAGCTTATTTAAAAATAATTATAACTCAACCTAATTAACAGATGGATTTGAAAATGCAATAACTATTTTTTCAAGAGTAATAGCTGGGAGTTGGAGCAGGCAATTCCATGTTTTTCACACATAACAAAAGGCTTAATCTCTGCTTTAAAAGCAAAATCTCAATATAACTCCAGCATTTAGAGCTATTAAGGCACACCCTGCAATAGCAAAACACTGCCCACTGAGGCCCTCTCATGCCAGGGAGCAGGACCTTGAACATCCCTGGGGTGCTCATTCCCCCACTACTGCTCCCTTTGCCTTCTGCTCCTGGGCAAGCTGCTGTGTCCAGCACAAGCCCTCACCCACCTCCAGCTGCTGGTGGACTTCCTCAGGCAGCTCCTGCTCATAGGCTCTCAGCAGCTCAATGGTTTCCTTCAGGGGCTCAAACATGGCATCAGTGGCACTGTGACGTTCCTTCACGGCCAGCAGGTGACCCATGACCTCCACCAGGCCACCAGAGTCACCTTCCTCCACCTTCCTGCTCAAACCTTTCTCAGTAGTTTGGATGAACTCCTCCAGGTCAGCCAAGCTGTAGAGCACAAAGCAGGGAAGCAAGCACAGGTTGAGAGCAGCTCCTCTGGAATTAACATCCAGCCTCAGAACTGGAATTCCTGCTCAAAGCTATCCCTGGATGTGGCTTCATTCAAGGAATAGAAAGGCAGGTTAGGACTTCTCAAGCTGGAGACAGAGTACCTGAGCAGGGGCAGGGAGCTCTGGAGGGGTGTTTTTGAGACGACAGTTTGTAGTGGGAATTTTTACAGGTGCCCAGAGCAGCTGTGGCTGCCCCTGGATCCCTGGCAGTGCCCAAGGCCAGGCTGGACACTGGGGCTGGAGCACCTGGGACAGTGGAAGGTGTCCCTGCCATGGCATGGGTGGCACTGGATGGGCTTTAAGGTCCCTTCCAACCCAAACCATTCTAGGATTCTGTGACAGATTTCACCCCATCTCTTCCACAAAGATCCAAGCTCCCCAGGTGAAGCTGACACTTTTCAAATCTATAACAAACGGGGATTGTCCTTCATGCACTGCCTCTCTTCACAGGGCAGCTGCCTCCTGCAGGTGATGCAAATTTACAGCCGTTTAGAAAAGTAACTGGGTATTTGTGGGAGGATAAAAAATCCCTCCAGGACTTAATTTTAAGATCCCTGTCTGTCAATGGCCTTGAACCACAAACCATCACAGACAGGAGAGTGTTTGGGGCACGTTTCCTCACCTGCTTATCCTGCTCTTAACCTTCTCAGCTACTGGGAACTTTCAGTGGAGGAACAATGGGCTCCTGGATCTCAAAACACTTTTTAAGTGCCTGTTTAAATTCTCTGGATGCTGCCTAAAAGTGTCCTTAAGTACTTCACCTAATAAAGACTAAACTGCTGAGTCAGGGACTCTCAATAACAGCTCTTAAATGCTCGTTCTCTACCACACAAAACCTCTTTGCAAAGAAATTATCAGACAGATTTATGGTGCTGAAAAGCACACAAGAGATCACATCACCACCCCACGCAGCAGCCTCCTCTTCAGGTGTCTGTGAGCACTCCCAGAGCACCCACAACCTAAGCCACCCTTCAGCTGCAACCAAAATATCACCCAAGGCATTGTCCTGCACAGATCTGAGCAGCTCTTCAGAGCAAGGAACACGTGTTAATGCAAAAGTTGGAGCCCAAACTGCTCCTTTTTGTAGCCTGAAGACACCTCTCCATGACTGCTCGTGCCAGGCTACCTGAATCATGGACTTTAGAAACCTCATCACGTTAATGCAGATTTACTGATGTCCACAATCACATCCAGTAAAGCAAGCCCAGAGCCCTGGCAGAGATGGGATTATTTGGCTCAGGAGGAGTGGGCAAACACACATCTGTGCCTAACACCCTACAGCAGGTCCCAGGGCACCAACTCAGGGATGTCAGGGGTACCAGGTGGTGTGACTGTGACTACTCCCAAGGGTACTGAGTCATGTCCCTGTTCCCAGGGTGAGTTGGGCTGCAATACAGGATGTGGCCAGCAATGTGCATTCTGTCCCAACTGTTGGAGCAGGGTGTGGCAGTAACCCTGATCTCCTGGCACATATTCTCTGCTAATGGGCCATCTTTAAACCAGCTGGGCAATCATCTTTATCTTCCCACAGCCCATCCTCCCTCCAGGAGATATCTCCTGTTCATGGCCAGTGAGTCCCAGTGCATGACTGATAAAATTACATCATCCCACTGGGAGATGCTCCAGCCAGGGGAGCAGCCAAGCCTTTCCTACCCAGATAAAAACTGAGATTTGGAACACCAAGGGACCTTCTTTCCACTGAATTCCAGAGGAAAACCAGACCTTTCCACATCATCCCAGGACCTTCAGAGGAAACTGCACCATCTCCAGGAACACTGCTCCAGCTGAACCACATCTGCCACTGCAGGAGGATGCAGCCACCATTGAATGGGACTGCTGCCACCACCCTGACTGACTGACGGGTGTCAGCTTGGATTCTGACTCTGGCACTGTTTGGGATTGTTCTTTGTAATACTGCATTTCTATTTTAATTTTCCTAGTAAAGAACTGTTATTCCTAATTCCCCTATCTTTGCCTCAGAGTCCCTTAATTTCAAATAATTTGGAGGGAGGGGGTTTACATTCTCCATTTCAAAGATAAGCTTCTGCCTTTCTTAGCAGACACCTATCTTTCCAACCAGTTCCCAGGGGTACCAGGTGATGCCCCTGTTCCCAGCTCACATACAAGCAGAGAGCAGGGCACACAAGACACAGCACTGGGATGGTGCTGCTGTGCAGGATGGGCCCTTCTCCTGCTCCTTGTGGATCCCTCCCAACCCAGGCATTCCATGACTCTCTAGCTGAGCTGGCCATCAGTGTGAAATGACCCAGCCCAGCCAAGACAAGAGCAATCCGGCACAGCCCCAGGAGCAGAGGAAGGAGCAGCTCTCACCTGTGCGTGACATGGTCCAGGAGGTGCTGCTTGAACACCAGGCTCCACCTTTTAATCTCATTGAGCAGGGCTGCCCTGAAGGGCCGTGCATCGAGCCTGAGCCAGCCCTGGAAGGTGCAGATGGGCTGCAGCTGAGCCACCTCCTCGTAGAGCCGCTCGTAGGAGCCGAGCTGCTCCCGGATCTGCTGCAGCGCGGGCGGCGCCGCAGGGACCCCGTCCTGTGGCTGAGGCTCCCCGTCTGCAGGGAGGGATCGGCCACAGAGCAGCAACTGGCGGCACTGCTCCCTCCTGTCCTCCCCACAGAGCTGTGAGAACCGCTCCAGACCCGCACGGTGCTCGCAGCACGCGGCCACTGCTGCACCAGCACGGCTCAGCAGCTCCTGGCGGGCTGAACACAGCGCAGGCATGGCCTCCAGGTCAGCCTGGAGGAGAGGGAGAGGGAGAGGAATCACAATGATGTGGGAGCACAGGCACCCCCCCAGTGCCCCAGCCTGGGCAGCCCCACAGCACAGACCTGGTAGTGGCAGAGGCCGCTGTGCATGGCCAGCCGGGGCACCAGCGAGGAGATGTGGAAGATGCCCTGGAGAAGATTTTCCAGCATGTCACACAAGCCATCGTTGGTGCCAGGGTCCAAGGGAGGGTGAAACACCAAATCTGGGACCACCAAATCCAGCTGCACCTCAAACAGGGGAGCGAGCCCTGCCTCGGGATCTGGCAAGGAAGAACAGACATGGCAGGATCTTTTCCAAGGAGTCTTGAGCCACCACTAACACCCTATGGCAAGATGCCACATGCCCTGCAGGGACAGCAGGAGGGTGTGGTGGCAAACACTCACCAGTGTCTCACAACCCATGGAGGTGCTGGCAAACACGCTGTGCTGTGCTACCCACCAAAGACAGTGGGGAACAGATGAGATACAAATGATTTAAGGACCAGAAAACACCCTGAGGAGGAAAGGCTTGTAGAGACCAGGCTCTTCAGCTAATGCAGAGTGGGTCTGAGAGCTGGACAATGCCAGCATGGAAGTGCTGGCAGAGGAGAAAAACAACAGGAACCAAGTAGCTCTTTAATTTAGTGGTGAAAGGCACAAAAAAACCCCAAACCCAAACAGAAACTGAAGTCAGATGCAAATGTGACAACATATGCAAGTTTTTAACAAGATGGTGAAGAACTGCATGCAATTCTCCAGCTCATTGTGCCTCCACAGCCAGAAGGGAAGTGTTCCTGGAGATGTGCTTTAGCTGCACACAGGCTGCTCTCAGCATGGCAAGGAGGGCTGGGCTGGTGACTCCTGAGCCCAGCTCACCTCAGCCCAGGACTAACAGTCAGGGACTGAGGGCTCTGGTTTGTGCCTTCAGGAGCAGAACTGGCTCTTGAGACTCCCCACAGAGGAAGGGTGGTGCCAGCTTTGCTTTAGGCATGGGAGGGTGGGAGGTGTCTCCATCCATTAACCCTTGCAAAGAGTGCACAGTCACCTCCATCCCTCCCCCTGAGCAATCCAGTGAGCAGTGATGGAGTCACCATCCCCTTCTGGAGGCTCCAGGGCCAGAGGAAAGCCAGGAAGAAGAGAACAGCCATGGAGCATGAGGGAGCACAACCAGAAATGTCCCCTTGGAGAGGATGAGCAGCCACTGCAGCCAGGGGACAGGAACCAGAAATCACCTGTGTTCTCCAGGAGGTACTTGAGTGAGCACTCAATGGCAGTGAAGAATCCATCCAGGACTATCTCATCCACATAATCCAAATACACCTTCCAGGCATCAGAGGCTGGCTCTGCACGTAGCAGGCTCTGGTTTTCCTGGAAGACAAGGAAGATTCCTTCACACACAACAGGGCGAGTCTGTCCTAAAGAGAGCTGCCCACAGCCTGGGGCTGATGCTGGGAGTGCCAGCCTTGTGAGGTGGATCTTCCTGCTGGGGCATTTGCTCCTTCAAGGGCTGCTTGGTCTCCAGGAGCACTTCAAGGTGAGAATGGAGTGCAGAGGAGCCTTAGAAGGCCTTCCATGAGTTCTCCTCCCTCTTCTCTGAGGCCACAGGACTTGGGGCTGCTTTGCACCCCTGGGGCAGGGGGAACTGGGGGTCTCAAAGGCCATCCTGATGAATTCATCTGGTTCTCTTCAGGGTCCAAAGCCAGACAGGGATCCTCGGGGGAGGTGGGGCTGGGACTATAACCCACCTCCCTCCAGGCCAGGGGCAGTCCCTGACACTCACAGCACCTGGCTCCAGGCAGCAGAAGAGCTTTGGGCCTTCTCCTGGCCTGCAGAGGACTGAGCTCTGGCAAAACTGCTGGGAACACCAAGGTTTGGGACAGCAGATTTTCTCCTGTCACTCAGCCTCTCTCTGGGTGCTCAGCATCACCTCCTGTCCCCAGAGGGGCATCAAGCCTGAAACCGAAGAGTCAGCCCCAGCCTCTGTTCCGGGGTAAACACTCAGAGGGGATTTTTCCTCGGAGCAGGATCCCAAACCCGATGCACCACTCCCCTCTAGTGGCTCTCCAGCAGCCAGAGCTACAGCCAGACCCTTCCCTGGGCTGCAGCTGCTGCTGGTCCTGCCCTGGGCTGGGACCCCACAGCCCCATTCCAGCTCAGCCCCCAGAGACATCATAATTACATCAATTAACACTGGCTCGGGTGTGCAGATGGCTTCAGGGAGTTCCTTTAAAGCGAAGCAGCTCTGGCCATTTTCACTGCTGCACTGAGGAGCCTCTGAGGAGCCACCCAGGGCTGCAGGTGCCCCCTCACCTGCAGCAGGCAGTGGATCCTGTGCCCAGAGTCCCTGACCAGGCTGCAGCGCTGCTCCAGGCACTCCTGGCACTCCTCCAGGCTCAGCACCAACTCCTTTTTGGGATCCCTCCTCTCCAGTATGGGTGACCCCCATGACTGCACGATGCTCTGGATCTCCTCAACATTCTCCTTGGCTTTCTGCACCCTCTGCTCCAGGTCACAGACATCGCCCATCACCCCGGAGATGTGATCCCAGACTCCTGGGGAAAAGGGAATGATTGATCCTCTCTTTTCAGAGCTGCAGGGTGGCTCTGGTGTTCTTTCCTCCAGACCTTTCCCCATGCTCTCATGTATTTCTCACCCATCCTTAAGGTATGAGATTCACCACCTCAAGCAGCAGAGCCACCTTTACCTCTCTCCTACCAACAAGCCAGGGACCACCAGATCCTCTCCTCCCCAGAGTATGTCCCACACCTGAGGATCCTGCCCACAGCCTCATGGATCAAGGGAATGTGGAAAGGAGCTGCTCCTCATCTCCCCAGGGCTGGATATGCCCCAGAGTGCCCTGTCCTCCTGGGAACTGCTACTGGGAACCAGGGAGCAGAGCCTGGGCACATGGGGAGTGGGAGGAGAGCCAGGTGTCCCAGAGCCAGCTCACCCTCCATCTTCCATGTCAGTGTTTCTTCTGCCTCTCTCAGCTTCAAGTCGATGTCCTGCAGCTGCCCCTGCACCAGAGGATATTCCACCTCCAGCACTGTCCTCAGGACCTTGTTGTAGCTGTTGCCCATGAGCTCCAGGCTGGCCACCAGCTGCTGGAAGGACTCCTTGCAGGAATAGAGGGCAGCTGCTGCTGGGGGGATGGCTCCTGCCCCACTGCCCTGCAGGTAGCTCACCTCCCTCAGCACGGACACCAGCTGGGGAGGCAAGGCACAGAGCTGAGCACAGCACGGTCCTGCCAGCTCCTGGCATCCCCCAGTCCCTCTGAGCATCACAGGGGCTTCCTGCTGGCTTCTTCCCAAAGCTGGAAAGGGCCTGGGCAGCTCCTGGTCTGTACACCTGCTCCCCATTGCTCTCTGACTCTGGATTTCCTCCCAGATCTGAGAAGCACCAACCAGCCTCTAAAAGCCACCATCATCCCTGGTCCTCTTAGCCATCCCCACCCACGTGCAGTCTCAGCAATACTGTTCCTGCAAGAGCCATTGGCCATTATCAAAGTGAAAGATAAGATGACTCCAGTTGTCTAGTTTTGCTGGGCTGACTGGAACAAAAAAATAACTATAAAAAAAATAGCACCATGGCCTCAAACCCACTGACTCAACTGCTTCTGGTGCCACAAAACAAACCTTCCCTGGGTTTTTTACACCCTTCCAGAAGCGCAGGTTTCAGGCACACAAAATATGAATGTGCACCTGTAGATGATGTCCCATCACTGCCCACACCAGTATCAACCCTGCTCTGGACAGGCTGACACCAGTCACACATCTGGCTCCTGACAGACCTCCTGCCACTGGCTTTAAGCAGAATTTTCTGTGCTCAAACTGTAATCCTGGTATTTCAGCAGAGCAGATCTATGGTAGATCCTTGTTACTCTCATGGCAGGGGTTCCACAGAGAACAGACCCAGGGCCAGCCCCCCAGGTGTCCCCCACAGCCTGGGGACATGCCCTGGGGCAGCAGAGCAGCTCCTACCTGGGGATCAAAATTGACCATGAGCAGTCTGGTGTGAGGATCTCGCCGCAGCAGAGGCTGACTGAGGTTGTATTGGGATTCTTCTGAGACTGTCTGGGACCAGTCTAAATACAGCTTTTCCTGATACCTGCCACAAAAGAGAAACTTCCACGTTGTAGTTACCAGGCCAGAGAATGCAGCTGTAACTGGGTGGAAGCCAAGTCCACTCTCAGGACTGAGGAACGTGAAGGAAAGATCAAAACCCACCCATGCCATCTCCACAAACAACAGTGCTTCCAAAACCACCCAAAAACATCAAGTGAGGGCAAAGCTCTCTCAAGTACCAGTTTTAGCAGGGAATTCAGATCTGGAGGTGGACTTTCCAAAGCATTTAGCCTAACATGATCTATCAGCAGCTGGGGTTTCCAAAGACACAGGGATGCTGGGGTGGCTGAAGCTGCCATCACCTGTCTGAGTGAGACTTACACCCCTGGGATGGCAGCACAGGGGCAGAATGGGGGTCCTGGCATCTCACATGTCATGGACAGTCCCAAAACCACCTTGATTTCTGTGTTTGTGCTGGGAGAATTTTCCATCTGATGCTTTAAATCATCCCTCTTGGTGCCTCTGTAGCCACACTGCTCAGGAGAGCTGGCCCTGCTCAGCCTTGCCAGGGTTAATTCTCTCTGTTCTCCTGACAGTTGAAACTTTCCTTTTCCTTTTTTATCCAAGTGAGCCAGGAAGTGGCCGTGGGCTGGCTCAGCCTGGCTTTGGCTGTGTGGGTGGGAGCTGCTGCAGCCCCTCTGTCCCCTGCTATAATGCCTTTTGCAGGGGCTGCTGGCAGTGAGAGTGACTGAGACAAACTGAGAAGCTATTTAAAATGTTATGGAGAGATAAATCTATACATACATGAGATAATTACATATATAAGGATGATAATGAAGGTAATTGTTACATGGACAATGATGAATGGCATGTGGGTTGTGATAGGCCCAGTGCAGAGCACCTGCAAAATAAAATCTGCAAAGGCAGGTGTGGTGGGGAGTTTGAAAACTTGGGAAATCAGGAGTTAGAGACAAAAATGCACTTTTGGCTCCTCCAGTGCATTCTGGCTGCTTGCCCTGTGAGGGTGCCTGGGCTTTCTCAGCAGCTGCATTCCCTGAGTCCTGAGGGCTGCAGGATGTGGAATCACAGGATGGCTTTGGCATTGACATCTCAGCTTGGGTGGGAGGGAGCATGGAGGGAGGTCTGAAGGTTGTTTTAGAGGGCCAGAGTGTTATTTCTGCAGGTTTCATTCTTATTTATCCCAATCTTCTGAGAGTTCATGGAACCTCCTCTCCCCCAGGAGCCTGGGGAGGAGCAGTGTGCTGTACTGGTGCCAGGGGGGCTGTCAGGAGCAGGGAATGGAGCAGGTGTGCTGCAAACCTGCAGAGCAGTGATCTAAAGGTAGCACTGCTGGGGCCCAGAGGAGCCCAATTTATCAGATTGATAGCCTGGGAGCTCCTCTCCAGAAGGCTGTGCTGAATTGTCCAACCTTGTTTTGGTGATGGGAACAGGGTCCCTCCATCCACCCTGCAGCATCCAGCAGCCCAGGCTCCCAGCTCCCTTCACTGGGGTGGAGAGCAGGGCCCTGCAGGGATCTCCTCCCTGGGGAAGGGGTTTCTCTCAAGGGACAGCCCAGAGCAATCAGGTATAACATCATCCCAGCCCAAACTGTGCAATATCCATATTGCAGCCCCTGCAAGCACAGCCAGTGACAGAACAGAGGCTTCTCCCAGCCCAGAGCAGCTCAATCTGATGTTCCTGCAGAGCCCCTGGTCCTCCCCTGCAGGATTGTCCTTTGGAGCCATCCCAGCAAACCTGTGACAGCCTCCCTGCTCCTCCCCCAGCAGGAAACTCCCTTGGGCTTAGAAAGGGACATTGCCAAGCCCTGGGCTGCCAAATGTTCTGGGAGGTGGCCAGGGGAGGGGAATGTTTCCTCACTAAGCCCTCCCTGAGCCCCCTGTACCTGTCGAGCAGCTGGATCATCTCTTCATATTTCTGCATCACCCTTCTTCCACGGGCAGAGTCCAAGCTCCTGGCAGCACAACACACAGGGGTCACCTTCCCTCCTGGGGGCTGAGCTCTGCATTTCCCCTTCCCAAGGTCCCCCACAGGCTGCAGGCACAGTCTGCTTGGATTTCACCCCAAATGCTCTCCCTGCACAAAGCTGCCCAGCCCCTGCTCTCCCTCAGGTGTTTCCATGCTGTAAAATGGGGACCAGCAGCTGGGACAGGAGATGGGCCAGGGCTGCTGGAAAAACCAATTACCAAACTTTTAAACATTTTACCCTTGACAGTTTTCTGTCACAATTTTGCTCCACAGCAGGTCACAGCTATGTAAATGACTGTTTACATAGAACATAGGAAAAATATAAAATGTATGCAATAACACACATTATACAGATCATATATATCATACATAATGTACTTCTATAGTTACACATATCTTCATTTTTCCTTTTCAATCCTTTCTCCCTCTCAAGCTGCTCATGGGAAAGAACCTGACACTACCCTGCTGAAACACTTGTCCTTAACTGCTCTGAAAGAGGGATAAAATCAATGCTAAATGCAAGGACCATGAGAATTCCAGCCTTGGTTTGTTTTCTGGATCTTGGGTGGTTGTTCTTTTGTTTAAAGCTGATAAATTTCTCTTCTGCCAGCACTCAAGAGCTGGGCTGCTCCTGGAGACCTTGCTGAGAGGAATGACAGTGGGAAAGGTTGCAATACCTGTTCCAATTGCAACCTAGGGCTGTGTTAAAAACTGACCAGCCTATCTACTATCCCACTGTGCCTCTCAATCATTTCAAAACCAGTCCAATTAAAGAGCTGCTGTAAAAAGCAAAGATGGCAGGGAAGTGAATGGCTCCAGGACACCCTTTCCTCACCTCTCACTAAGGACTGCTTCAGCCATTGGATAGCATTCCACACAGAAATGGGATAATGGATAAAAGATTTGTGTTAATCACAGAAGTATTGGGGTTTGTATGAACCAGAACACTTAAGTCTGAAATGAAGCATAACACTAAAGGAAGGAAAATATATGATTAAATCATTCTGTTTTAAATCCCCCTGTTATGAATATCATGTTTTCTAAATAAGCTGTATCTACTGACAGCTTGCCAAATAAGGCTTTCACACAGCCCAACAGATTCTGCAAAATCAGATTTCCTGCCTTTGTGTAATCAATTGCAGCCTATCCCTGAGACCAGACTTCCTGATTTCTGCCATTCTTTATCTGCCAAGAGCAGATGGTTATCTGTGGGACTGGACAAATTGTTTGGAGATTCACATTGTCCAGTGATCCCACCGACCACCACTGCTTACCTGGCAGAATTATGACAGTAAAAAAACAACAATTATTGATGGCTGCAAGGAAACCATGCTACAAAAGGGAGCTGCAAACCAAAGTTCAGTAGAGCATGGAGTGGGCAGTGACCCCCATGTATCCCCAGCACTGCTTGCTCTGGCTGTATAACATAAAGCAATCTAAATTTTGCTGAA
Organism: Erithacus rubecula; assembly: GCF_903797595.1. Classification (NCBI taxonomy): domain Eukaryota; kingdom Metazoa; phylum Chordata; class Aves; order Passeriformes; family Muscicapidae; genus Erithacus; species Erithacus rubecula. The sequence continues at coordinate 1,685,080 of NC_136672.1, forward strand.
TAGTGAGACTCTTGTTTCTCATTTATCACAGAAAGACTGACTAGAACAGGGATTGCAGGTGGCCCCAGGGTGGCTGCTGGGGGACACTCACAGCCACGGGATGTGCCTCAGCTGCTCCAGGGGTCTCTGGATCCGCGCCCGCAGCTCCCGCGCCCAGCGCAGCGCCCCGGCCACGGGGGGCACGTTCTTGTGCAGGGGGGGGAACCCTGCAGGGCACAGGAGCAGCATGAGTGAGTCTGCAGCCCCCAGAGCTGCCCTGAGCCCAGCCCTGTCACACCGACCCCCCTGTGCCTCTGCGTGGGAATGTGGGACCGGAGGAGAAGCCTGGCGTGTCCTGGAGCCAGGCTGGGGTCAATTCTCTGCTTCCCACAGACACTAAGGAAGGGATTTCTGGCTGGCAGCTGGTTGTGACCACCCCATCTCACTCCCCCAAGTCACAGTAAATGCTGGATTCATCCTCCATGAATCTCCAGGCTACTGTGCAAAAAGACACACTGATCCTCATAATCTGACAGGAGTTCTGTGCCAGCATTCCCAGGAAATAATAAACCCAGAAAAGGCTGATCAAACTCCCAAATCCCACCTCCTCCTTGCATTTACAGCACTACAAGGGAAAAGCTCAGCACATGCCTTCAATCCCAGCCACATCTCACACCTGCACACTTAGAACAAGGATATTGGCATTGCTTTTATGCTAACAGAGCATTCCCAGGCATTTCCTTTCCACTAGCAACTATAGAAGCTGAAAACCTTTGCAATTAGGGAAGTTTCTGGTTAGTAAAAGGAAATTATTCCCCCCTTGAATTAGTCTAAATCCAGTTTCCTGTGACACCAGTTTTCCTTCTGACACAGCACCCACCGAGCTGCAGCCCTGCCTGGGTGTGCCTGGTGTAGGTGAGCCTGGCCTGGTCCAGGGCAGTGCTGAACATGCTGAGGAGCACAGGGACCTTGTCAGCAGCAGCTGCTGCCATCACTGGGCGCTGCAGGAGCTTCTGGAACATGGCCAGCAGCTGGGCAGGGGAACAAATGGGAAACAGTCACACTCCTGCACACAGTACCACTGGGATTCCCCTCAGTGATGCTTTGTCTCCCCAGTAACTCAAAGGTCTGCACTGATGGACACTTTGCTAAATGGAAGGTTTTCCCCCAGCTTTCCCAAGTAGTTCCTGCCTTTCTTGGAATCATTAAGGTTTGAAAAGAACTCTAAGATCACCTTTGACTGAATCCCACCACTAAACCATATCACAAAGAATGTCTTTGTTAAAGAAATGCTCAGACCTTCTCTGTGGGTGAATCATATTCCAACTGTCATTCTTCAAGTGCTTCAAAATTTGCTATTTAAAAATAACCCACAACAGCTCAAAGATAAATGCTATCACCATTTTCTACAGTCTTTTTTACAATTATACTGATTTTTTCAGAAAATACCATTTACTTTCTCTGCAGGATAGATTCAATGGTAAACAAAGCCACCTCCTTTCTAGAAAACCTCAATTTTCAGGGCTGAAATTCATCCATGTGTTAATGAATTGATATTAACAATGATCACCTGGTTTTAACAGCAGTTTTCACTAGGAAATCAGAGAATCACAGAATGGTTGGGTTGGAAGGGACCTTAAAGCCCAGCTCATTGCACCCCCTGCATGGTCAGGGACACCTCCCATTAGACCAGGGTGCTCCCAGCCCTGTCCAACCCGGCCTTGGAACTCAGAGCAGCTTTTCCTCCCCCTCCCAGGGAAACTCCTGCCATCCAAAAGCCTGATCTGAGCCATTCCTGGGACTGCTCTTCCCCAAACTGAGCAAAGGGCTGCTGTGTTTGTCACAGGTGAGGAGCAGGGACACTCCCAGCTCTGGACCCACAGCTCTGAGCATCCCTGCCAGGTCCCACCCAGCAGTGCCCATTGTCCATCCCACTGCCTGCAGCTCCAGCACTGCCTGTCCTGTCTGTGGGGCTCAGGGGGAGGAGGGAGGGACAGACAGACAGGCAAACCTTGCAGATGTGCTCCAGGCCTGGGGCACTGCTGAAGGCCTGGCTGAACACCGTGGCCAGACGATGGTCAATGTCCTCCACCTTCTGCTGGAAGCCCAGGACATCCTGCTCAAACTCCTGGGGAGGGCAACAGCAGGGCTGAGCTGTGACAAGGCACTGGGGAGGTGCCAGGGGCATCTCCTTATTCACCAGGAATTAAAGCACTCCTCTGGCCACCCTCCACAGAGTCAAGGACACTTCTGTCCCATCCCATGGCTGAGCTCACAGCCCTCCAGGGTGGACCCACAGTCCAACAAGATCTAACCTCAGCCTGGAGGCAAGATGGGCTGTTTCCACACTCTCTTACCCTGAAGACCACACCACCACCCCAAAACCCACAGAAGCACTCACTGAACCAGAAAGATGTGCTAAACTTAAGCTGTGCCAGGGGAACTTTAGGTTAGGCATCAGGAAAAAAAATCCTCACTGAAAGAGTGATTGGGCACTGGAATTGTGTGGAGTCACCATCCCTGGAACATGTTTAAGAACAGACTGGATGTGACACTCAGGGCCATGATTCAGTTGATGAGGAGGTGTTAGGTCACAGTTTGGACTTGGTGATCTCAAAGGTCTTTTCCACCCTGGTTCATTGTGTGATTCTGAGATATGGAGCTGCAAGAACTCCCAAGTGTCTGCAGAACAGGCCAGCAGCTCCCTGTTCCCTGCAGTGGCAGCTCAGACCACAGTAAAGGAGGGAGCTGGGAAGGAGGAACCTTTCTGGAGAGGAGGATGTGCTGCTGGCATTCCCACAGGCTGGGGCCACCTACCACATTAGCCAGGTCCAGGCAGTTGTAGCTTCTCTCTGAGAACACCTGGAAGCCCTCCTGGAACTCCTCATACATGTCCTGCACCTGCTGGCCCAGGGCCTTCCCTTTCATGCCCCCAAACTCAATCTTCTCCAGCTGTGCCAGGTCCAGGGCTGTGGTCAGGAGACCCTGCAGAGCCAGAGGAGCACACACAGGTTCAGCCACAAGCAGACCAGCACAGCACAGAGCCAGGTTTGCTCCTGGGCCAAAGGACCTCCCAGGCTCAGTGAGGGCACTCAGGCTGCCATCAAGATGATCTTTAAGGTGCCTTTCAACAGTTTTAAAAGAGATGCCATCCATGGTGATTCTCAACACAGCTCCTGAAGGAATGAGAAGAGCTACACAGTGTGGCCAAACCAGTAAAGCTTTCTGTTCCAGTGCAGAGAATGAGAGGAGAAAAGCAACCCAGACTTTGCCTTGAACAGGAAAAAGCAGCCTGAACAGTGCCCATCTGACCCCACAGCTGGGAACAGAACCATGAACAGAGATTTATTTCAGAGAGATGTGAGCAGCAGCTGCAGGGAACTGATAACCACAGGAGAGTTCCCAGGTGAACACAGTGTGTGTGTGACTCTCCAAGGAGTGACACACACAGGAGATGCCCAGCTCCAGGATGCCCCTGAGGGCCACAGGCAGCCTAGGTGCTTGTCCTGGGTTATTCCCAGCTGTGCAAACCACAGCCCCAAAATCCACAGTCCTTATCCCAACAAGAGCACAGGTCCCAGAGGACTCCTGGGAGCACTGACACACCCAGCAGCCTGAGCAGGACACAGCAGCAAATCTGCCACAAGCACTGAGCAGGACCTGAGCACACGAGGTCAGGGGGATGTCAGAGGGACCACACAGCACAGAGAGCAGCCCCATCCCCTGGCAGCAGGGAGGGAAAATGCCAGCAAGGGAGTTCATGGCTGCAACACCTCACACTCCAGAGGCTCACCTTCACCATCTGCAGCCTCTGCAGGAAGCTGTCCAGCCTTGCAAACACCAGCCTGCTGTGGAAGTCCCACCTCCTCAGCTCCTGGCCTGGCTCATAGTACATGTGCAGGTTCTGCTGTCTCTCCTCAAATGCCCCCTTGAAGGCACTCAGGATGTCCAACACTGTTTGCACCTTGCCCAGGCTCTCTTCTATCTCTCCTTTCAGAAGGTCTTCTGGAGACAGGTACAGCACAGCCTGCAAGAGCCAAATCACCCCAGAGATGTCCCTTTGCTGTCCCAGCAAATCTGACTCCTTGCACTGACCAGGTCTGACCCTTCCTCTCCAGCTCAGAGGCCCTTTGTCAAGGCAGGACAGGGGAAAGAATGAGAGACTTGGATAAAACCCTTCCTGTGGCAAACACAGGTGCCACAGGCACACACCTGCTGAATGAGAAGGTTGCAGATTTCCTGGAGCAGCACCACGATCCTCACAGGCACACTGTAGTGCTTGCAGGTGACCCAGATCCAACACACCACGTGCAGCAGAGGGACCAGGAGAGGCTTTACCTTGCTGAACTCAACAGCCTCTATGTCCTCCAGGGGCTGCTGGAGGGGTGTCAGGTGCAGGTCAATGTCCTGAGCTTCACTCAGAGCTGTGGGGGGAGAGGGCAGGAGGTGGGCAGCTGGGGTGGGAGTCATGAGCTTATTAACCCAGAGTTAATAATTAATTAATTTTAATTAAATTAATTATTTTTAGTGAAAATAAGACATCACTGTGCAAGTAAATCTGTGGACAAACATGAAGAGAATCATCATCATCTAATCATAGAACCATGGAATGCTTTGGGCTGGAAGGGACCTTAGGAACACCATTATCCCAGGCTGCTCCAGCCCCAGTGTCCACCCTGGCCTTGGGCACTGCCAGGGATCCAGGGGCAGCCACAGCTGCTCTGGGCACCTGTGCCAGGGCTGCCAACTCTGCCAGGGAAGGATTTCCTCCTAAGATCTAATCTGACCTCTGACAGCACAAAGCCATTTGCCCTTGTCCTGTCAATGCCAGCCCTTGTAAAAAAAAATCCATTTCCAGCTCTCTTGGAGCTCCTTTAGGCACTGGAAGGCAGAATAAAATCACTCCAGAGGCTTCTCTTCTCTGCACTGAACAGTCCCAATTGTCTCAGTCTTTTCAGAAGTTCCAGAAGTGCACATGCAAATAACCCCAAAGCTCGAGACTAAGAAAGAAGAAACTCCCTCCACAAACCCACCCTGTCAGCCCAGCAGGGAGGGCACAGGGGAGCCCAGGCTATGAGCAGAGGACAGAAGTCAGCAGCTGGTAAAGCTGTCCCAGTTTCTCACCTGCCTCCACATCCAGGAGCATGTTTTGGAAGGCTGGCACGTAGATGCTCTGCACTCTCTCCAGCACCTCCAGCATGTTGCTGACCCTCCTGGATGTCAGCTGGCTGTAGATGCCTTCCAGGTCAGCACACCTGCAGCAGCCAGGACAGTTACCAGCCCAGCTGCACCCAAAGCCCTGCCTGCCCTGGGCCTGACTCAGGGTTTTCTGCAGTTACACAAGGACTGAGCCCAGGGGTGGCAGATGGGACCAACCCTACAGGACACAGCTGGAGCCAGGCTCAGGTGAGCAGCTCTGTGCCAAAAGGAGCCAGGTGGTTTCTGCAGTCTCTGCTGACAGCTCTGCACAGGCAGGGCTGTCTCCAGTCAGCACAAAGGGTGGGTGAAATTCCACACCCTGGCTCATCTAACCCCCCTCCAGCAGCAGCAGCAGCTGACAGCATGGGAGTGCCCATCAGCTCTACTCTGGGGCTGGATCCTGGACAACAGTGAGGGAAACAGCATTTCCAACAAAATTCCCTCACAGTGTAACCCTGAACTGTGGTGGGGCCAAGCCAAACTGAGCCACCTGCCCAGCTACCCCCAGGCACTCAGATCATGATTTCATGTCTGGGAGCAATATTTTTGGGTTCAGTCTCTACCTGAGCTCTTGGCCCACAGCAGCAGCACCCCCTCCACCCAAACCAGCAGCACCAGCTTCCCCAGCACCTGCTCTTCCAGAACTCCAGTTCCACCTTTGGGGTTGGGTTGGTGCCTTGCAGGAGAGGCTCTGAGGACTCTTTCTTCAGCACTCTCTGGATCTGCTGGCTCCAGTCAATGATGGCTGACTCGGTGGCATGTACCAGGGATTTATTGATCAGCTCCAAGCTGCAGAGAACAGAGCACGAGGGTCACTTGGCTTTCCACTGGTCCATGTGCATTGTTCAGTTGGATCTACCTCAATGGGCAGCTGGATTTTGCAGTTACAACCCAGATTGATGCTTCAAAACCACAAAAAATCAAACCTGTAAGAGAGACTATTTACAAGGCAGCTAGAGACAAGATAAAGAGGATGGTTTTAAACTGAAAGAGAGTAGGTTTAAACCAGTTATTAGGAAGAATTTTTTCCCTGTGAGGGTGGGAAGGTGCTGGAACAGGGTGTCCAGAGAGGCTGTGGCTGCCCCTGGATCCCTGGCAGTGCCCAAAGCCAGGGTGGACATTGGAGCTTGGAGTAACCTGACTGCAGAGTTTGGATTTTTTTCCCTCAGTGATCTAAGCAGTTCAGTGCTTCTCTGCATGCCCACATCCCCTTTCACTTCCTGAGCTTTTCATGCTTGTATCATTGCACAGCCCCAAGGAAAGAGCCCATGAAGTAGAGAGCAAAATACCCCTCCCTGGAAGTCTGATGAGCTGCAGAGGACAGGGAGCAAGAGGAGTCCCCATGTCTGACAGGGAGGATCCCCAAAAGACACAGAACATGCAGCAGCAGAATAAAACCCGGTGGAGAACGAGGGCTGGTACTCACAATTTCTCATTTTTAGGATCAATGTTCTCAATTCCCTCTGAGACAGCTGGAAGAGGCAGCAAGGTCTTGCCCTTGACTTGGCCAATAACCTTGCAGACAGTGTTTCTGAGGCTGTGGACATGATGGATGATGTCCTGTGACACCACTCGTGGCCAGCCCTGATGGTTCTTCTGGTTTGTCAGGATGGGCACAAGCACCTACAGCAGGATGATGGGAGAGCAGGGAGAAGAGCTGAGGGAGGGCAGATTTAGGTTTGATTTAGGAAGAAATTGTTGCATGTGAAGGTGAGGATCTCCTGGCAGAGGGTTCCCAGAGAAGCTGTGGCTGGAAGTGTCCAAGGCCAGCTTGGATAAGGTTTGAAGCAACTTGGGACAGTGGAAGGTGTCCCTGCACACAGCAGAGGAAGTGCATGGGGTTTAAGGTCCCACCCACCACAAAACATGCTGTGATTGGATGAGTCCAAGACAAAAAGTGCTGTGGATAGACCAGCTCTGAGGTCCTGGCTTGGCAAGCCTGGATTGCTCACTGCCCCAAGCAGTTCCCTGCAGTTCCCTGTTCATCATCAGGCCCGTGGGGCTGGGCTGAGCCCAGGGGCTGTCCCTGCACACACACCTCCATATGCACAGGGAAGGTCCTCTGGCACCTCCTGGCATCTACAGCATAGCCACGTTTGGGGGTATTTCCCAAAGCTGCAGCCCACTAAATATGGTTCCTGTCTTTATCAGTGAGAGTTCCAGGCTCTGCACTGACCCAGCAGTGGGGACTCTGGGCTGGGCTTGCCTGCACCTGAGCTGCTTCTGGCTCCTTTGTGCTGGGACAGCCACAGTGTCTGTCACCTTCCTCTGGGATCAGAGCCAGGTTGCCCCTGGTGATGAGCAGCCTTTATGTGGCCAGACTTGGGCGAGGATAAAGGCAAAAAAACAGCTACAAACAGGCACAGAATGGAAAAGGAACAACCAGGGTGCCACTCCAGGATGCTGAAAATTCTTTGCACCACGACCAAAGAGGATCAGCAGCAGCAGCCACCATAATCCAGGGAGCCATGGGGAGGGGGAACAACCCCAGGGCACAGAGTTCATCTCCAACAGCTTCAGCTGCAGTGGCAGCAGGCTTTGTCTCCAATACTCAAATCACATGGACTGCTAATGAGAGTCATGTCATAACCAGTCACATCAGCTGTTTGTATTCTTCTGGATTGTTAAAATGACAACCGGAGCCCTGGTGAAAGCTCTTGAAGATCCCTTTGGGAAAACATCAGCCCAACTGAGGTAACTGGGCACTCCAATACAGGAGGCTCTTCTGAACATCAGGAAAAACCCTTTCCTGGTGAGGGTGTCTGAGGGCTGACACAGGCAGCCCAGGGAGGAATCTCCATCTGTAGGGATACTGAAAAGTCACCTGGACAAGGTCCTGGCAGGGGCTTGGACCAGCTGTGCACCAACTATCCTAAAACCACAGAATGCTTTGGGCTGGAAGGGACTTAAAGTTCATCTCATCCCACCCTCTGCCAGGGGCAGGGACACCTTCCACTATCCCAGGTTGCTCCAAGCCCTGTCCACCCTGGCTTTGAACACTTCAAGGGATGGGATAAGCAGAATTCCTCATTCTCAGAAACCCATCCTGTGATTGTGTATCGTCATCCCCCTCGGACCGCACCTGGCTCAGGATTTAGGAGGTTTCACAGGGCTGCGCAGCCCCGGTGCCACCTGTCCCTCTTACCTCGTCCAGCAGCGCGGCGAAGTGCGGCAGGGGCTCAGCGGGCAGGTCCCCGCTCAGCAGCTCGGCGGGGCCGGGGCCGGGCGGCCGCAGCAGGAACAGCGCCTTGGTGGCGCCGGGGGGCGGCGGGGGCGGCCCGGGGCTCAGCCCCAGCTCCCCGGCCGGGCCCCGCCAGGCGAGCAGCGCCGGCCCCGCCGCGCCCCGCAGGAACCCGCTCAGCGCCGGGCCCGCCGCGCCCCCCGCACCGCCCGCACCGCGCCGCCAGCGCTCCGGGGGCACGGCCAGGGCGCGGGCAGCGAGCCGCGCCAGCCGCTCCGCGCAGCGCTGCTCCCGGGCATCCTCCCGGTCACCCTCCAACCCCTCCCGGCGATCCTCCCGGTCACCCTCCAACCCCTCCCGGGGCTCCTCCCGGTCACCCTCCAACCCCTCCCGGGGCTCCTCCCGGTCACCCTCCAACCCCTCCCGGACACCCTCCGGCCCTTCTGGCCCCGCTGCCCCGCGATCCCCGCCGCCCTCCATCGCCCCGCTCCGCTCAGTGTTTGCGTTGCCCGGGGGACTCCCGGGAGCCGCTCCCGTGTCCCGCCGGGATTCGGGGGCGGTCCCGGCGCTGCCACCGCCCTCCCGCTGCCCCAGGCCGTTTCTCTCATCGCGGCAGCGCTGGGCAGCCCCAGCAGCAATTTCTCAGTCCGGCTCGCTCCGCGGGAAGCCCAGAGCGCAGCCCGGCGGAATTTTTCCACATGGGGAACAGGCAGCTCCTGTCCCTCAGCCCCCCGTGCTGTTCCTGCATCACCACCTGAAGCTGAAACTTGGATGCTCTGGGCTCCTGCCGCCGCTGCATTTGCACTTCATTAACACCCTCTCTTAGAAGCAGTTCACAATTTTCCAAATGAAAGATCCTTCTTCAGTTCCATGAAAAGGAGCACACAGGTCCTCCCCAGGTTACCCCAGCCCACTCCAGTAACAGGAACATTTTGTTTTTCCCCAGTCCACTACTATTCACAAAAGCTCAGCAGAGCTTTTCTGGAGGACACAGATGTGTCAATTCTCCAGTCTCCGCTTTAGACAAGCATAACATTAAAGTATAGCTTAACAACAAAAGTTGCTTTGCTGTCCCTCAATTTCCCATAAACTTAAAATGAAGTCTTGTACACAAGTCTAAGCACCATCTCCTGAGCTGGGTCTGTGTGTCTTCAAATTGCCTCCAAAAATGAACTCCTTAACTCAAACAGCACAGAAGTCTCCTCCTACTCCCAAACACAGGCAGTGGCAAAAGAAGCAAAGCTGACCCACAAAAAGCCTCAGAAAAACTCCTCTTAACCAGAGACCTCCCCCCTCTCTGCCTGCTGTGCCAGCTTTCCTAGCCCCTGCATGCAGAACTAGAATCCACTCAAGGACACTCACAGCCATGTGGCTCCAGCATGATCCACATCTGGTGGGCAAGATCTTGCTCTTTACCCCAAAGCTGAATCAGCCAGCCAAGGTCGTTCACCAGAGAAATCCAGGTTTTTGTTTCCTCATTAGTGATCCAGACACAACACAGCTTTCTGGAGGATGGTGAGTGGTTTATTCAGATTCTAAATGAAGGGTTTGGAAAACTGATCTTTTGAAACAAAAAGCCGGCAGAGAAAAAACAAAATAAAATGGGAACACCGATGTACAGATGTATCCTCACCTCTAATTTAACCTAAAACCCTAAAAGTGGGTCCCATTTTAATTTTTCTCCTATCACCTGTTCTGACAGCTGGTTATGCCCCCCTTCACTGAGACCAGCTCACCTCCTGGCAAACCCACGGCCCCTCCAGGGCCTCTCACACCTGATCTCTTGCAAATGTCACACCTGCTGCTGTTACATTATCAATACCTTGTAGCACAAACCCCCAAATTAAAACAGTTCAGAGAGAAGAATTTTTTGGATAAAAGACTGTCCCACGGACTGGCGAGCCCCCAGAACAGGAGCTATGTGGGCAGATGGTGTCTCCCCAAGGACCAGTGCTGCTGCCAGCCCAGGGGAGCTGCAGCCAGGGAGATCCATGCTGACCAAGCAGCCCAGGTGCCCATGCCAGCCCCTTCCCTGCTGGCAGCAGGGTGTGCTCCAAGGCCTGCACAGCCAGGCTTCTCTCTCACAGCAGAGCACTCCCAGCCTTGGCCCTCTCAGTTTGCTGTTTTAAGCTTCTTGTCTGGCAGTTCCTGATGGTTCTTGGGTTGTTTCCGTTTCTGGCAGGCTGCTTCTGTGCTGTCCCCCCTGGTCAGTTTGTCCAGGACCAGGGCAGTCTCCTTCAGCAGCCGCAGCTCCCGCTTCTCCTTCCGCTCCTCCATCTCCACGATGTCCTCAGCAAACAAAGCCTTCAGGGGCGGGATCAGCTTCGGGATGGCCGGGAAGTCACTGAAACGGACCTGAAACACAAGCACAGGAGCTCCTGTGGGAGAGCTGCTGGTTGATTTCCTAGCCTTAGGCCTGTGCAGACAGCAGGGCACTGTGATGCCGTAAGTCTGAGCTTTCATCTTTTCCAGACTGTGCACTGCATTGGTGTGTGACTCTGAACTCCATGCAAAGTGTCCCAAGTTCTCCTCCCAGCTCAGGCACACAAAACAATCCTTTTCCAGCCCCACAACCAAGGACACGCTGCAGCTTCAGCCCCAAAAAGTGCAACCAGCAGCCAATGGAGGAGAGAATGTGGGAGGATGGGAGTGCAGGAGCTGCAGCTGGGATTGGACAGTGAAGCCAAGATGGAAATGGAGCCAAAGTGTTGCAAGTGTGAGAACTCGTGACTGGGATCCATCTTGGGCCCATCTTGGGTGGAGCCATGGCCGGGCCCTGGCACTGCCCAAGGGGAATCCTTTGGAGCCTTGGGATGAATCCCTGCTTGATTCCTGTGGCACTGCCCAAGGGGAATCCTTTGGAGCCTTGGGATGAATCCCTGCTGGATTCCTGTGGCACTGCCCAAGAGGAATCCTTTGGAGCCTTGGCATGAATCCCTGCTTGATTCCTGTGGCACTGCCCAGTAGCAAGCCTTGAGGTGACACAAGGCAAGTACCCAGTGTGGTAAGAGTAGGATTTGAGTGCCATCAGTACTTGTCTCACACTGGTGTGGGGAAAGAGTGGCACAGGGCATCTGCTGCCAGCAGTTAAAGGAGCTGTTTCAGAGACTCCTCTTCAGGAGATGAAATAATGATACAGCACAAGAGGAGCATTTAATTCATGAGCAGCCATCCCATAACAACAGTGACACCATTCCCAGGCCTGGCCCAAGCTCCCAACTCACCCTCATGTGGTCGAAGGCAATGCCGACCTTGTCGCTGAAGTCCTGGCTGAAGAGCGGGATCTTGGCGTACCTCTGGCTGAAGTGATTGAGCATGATGAACTCTGCATTCATCTTCATCCCAGTCTGGATGGCCTGGGAGGTCGTGCTGCCAAAGGAACACACCACCCTGGTCACTGCCAGGCTGCAGGTACTGCTGCTCTGCACACCAAGTGACCTCAGGGGCACAGGCCCCTCTCCCTCAGGAACTCCCTGACTTCCACCCAACGCTGAGTGCAGCAATGCAGCTGTAATTGATGGAGCCTGGCATTGAACAGCTCCACAGCCTGGGGACAGGCACTTGTCCCAGGGGTGCCAAGAGGCCCAGCTCTTGCACTGTGACTCGAGCAGCTGACTCAGTCTCCCATGTTTGCTGGGGGCAGCTCATGGAATCCCTGGCTGCAGTGCTCTCCCTGAGCTCTGGGGTGACTTGACTCTTCCACCTCCTGAGCTTAGTCCCAAGATGTAGCCATGCAGAGGGTCTTTCCCTTAGGCTGGTCAATTTGTAGTTACCAATGTCTGCTTGAAAGCTTTCCCCATTTCTTTTGGGGATGTTGAGAGAAGCTGTGGTGGTTTCAGAGCTGCTGCAATGACCAACACCCCATCTTCAGTGTAGAAGAGCTCTATACACACCAGAACCTTTGACAGGCCTTGGGCCCTCACCAGCAGCACCAGTGACTACATCCAGCTGTGTACCTTTCCCCTGCTAGCAGGGACAGACAGCAGAACACACCCACCTGTGGGTCTTCTCTATAGCCTCCTTTTCCATGCCATCTTCCAGGGTGGCTTCGTGGATCAGCAGGTTGGCATTTTTACCTGTGCAGACAATCACAGATTCAATCTTCAACTGAAGACTGACCAGTTCAGCTGCCCACATGAACCCTCCTGTCCCTCCTCAGCCCCTCCTTGAGCACCAAAGGTTTGGGAGTGCCCACTTTGGATACTGTCAGATGGAGACCTTTCTCTAAGACATTCTTCAAGTAGAGGGTTTGTTACCTACCCATTTGCACCAAGGCCATGCAGGGCATTGTATCACCAGAATAAACTACTTTCCAGCCAGACTTGTGGATCACTGAACATGCAAAAGCATTTTTACAGTGTTGAACTTCACAGGTCTGAAACTGAGCAAGGATACAAGTGTTAGACTCCAGGTCCCCTCCAGCCATGGAGCCCCTCAGTTCAGGAACTCACCTCAGCCAGGTCATAGCTCTCTAACAGAGAGCTCACAAACTCCTTGGCCTTGGGTCTGAAGTTCTCACAGCCTTTCACAAGAGACTGAGAAGGAATCATTCTGTGAGGGAGGGAAAAGGTAATTGAGGACAGGTACAAAATAAAACCTGGTCTTCTCTGTAAGCAGCCAATTTCTCCTGTTTCTCAGTCTCAGTTCAGTGCCTTGATAACCTGTATTACCTCTTGCTTCCATTGGTGCCCCAGGAACTCATACAATCAGTTCTACTACACTAGCAAATACTTTTTCTTCTATTTGCCTAACTCCCTTTTCTCACAGCAAAGGGTAAGCCTCTATTAAGCAGCACAGCTGAATAGCAAACCCTATCCTGCCCCCTGTAAACTGCATATCCTTGTTCTATAGGCAGTGGAATGAGTCACCTCCAACAAAGGGGTGGGGAAATGGATGACAGAGGTTTGCCTTGAATAAAGGCAGAGGACATTTCTCCACACAGAACACTCACTTGATGTCTCCAAGAATCTCCTCACAGTGGTTGTGGTACTCATGCAGCCAAGGCATGATCTGCTCAGGTGCTACCAGAAACAGAGGGCTGAAAGCCTGACCAAGGGCTGCCTGCAAGAGCAAAAGTAGGGGAAAAATCAGTGCTAGGTGTACACCAAATCAGAGAGGAGAAATGCTAAGGAATACTAAGTTCCCCTCCTCTCAGCCCAAGCCATGTTCAGGAACAAAGAAACCACTTACAAAAGCTCTCCGTCGCTCCATCAGGATATTCACCAGCCCCTGGAAGGAACACAGGAGACAGCAGGGGCAGTCAGAGGGGTCTGGGGAGCCAGTGGCAACAGAGCCACCACTCTCAGCAAGCCCAGAGGCACAACAGGCAAGAAGGGAGAGGGGATTAGAAAAATACAGATCAGCAGTGCCTGGGGAATGAATGCAGAGCAGGGCAGCCCACACTCATCAGCTGGAGCTACAGCTGAGTCCCAAGGTTCAGAGCTGCACAGGGCCCCTGCCCCTCCCCAGAGGCTGGACCCACCGAGTGATGATCTGTGTGCATGTGGGACACAAACACAGCCACGAGGTTACACAGCACTTGGTCAACTCGCTCTCCATAGTGGCGGCAGAGCTGCCCAAAGGTTCCTTCCCCACAGTCCAGGAGCAGGGAGCGGGTAGCACTAGTGAGAGGTGAGAGACATTCAGAGGCCACTCCAAGAGCTCTGAGCAGGGCCCTGTGGGGAGGGGATCTCTTGGGTAGGAAGGCAGAGATCAGAGAGCACTGGGGTTTACCTGGTATTCAGCAGTGTGGAACTGACATTGCGGATTTTCATTGGAATTGCAGATCCTGTTCCCAAGAACACGATTTCAGGATAAGCATCCACATTTCCTAGAGGAAACAGACAACAAGGATCTGTAGGTAAATGTTCTACACACACTGCCCAGTCAGACACCATCTAATTCACCAGCCCAGTAACTCCAGAGCCAACATGGCCAGCACAGCCATTTTTGCCCCCCTCAGCAGCAGGTTTACAAGGGAAGGCAGAACAAGCCCCATCTCTTCACGGCTTCATCTGGGCTCTGAAGCAGGGAGTCACCAAGAACTCCTACTTTCCATCACACTGATCCAAGCTAAGTTGCTGATCTGTACCTGGTACAGCAGACAGGCTCTCTTTGCACTCCTTCACACGGGTCTGGAAGTCAGGGAGATCCAAGGCTTCACTAACAAAAGTGTCAGGATCACAGACAGTCACAGCATCTCTGCAACAACAGGCCACCTATCAGGATGGGGCAAGGTAGGAACTGAAACAGCCCTTTTCAGAGCAAAGTGCCAACTTCCTATGATAAAACAGCCTTACAAGAATGGGACAAATGTTCTTTCCATTTTGAGGGGTTGGAGAAGACACATCCACAAGTGTGGTGTGTGCCAAGAAGGCCTGGTTGGGCTGAGCCAGGCACAGAAATTATCATTCCACCAAAGTGGAGAAGCTCCTGCAATAGCACTTCATCCCATCCAGAGCTGCCAGGCACTAGAGGGCACTGCAAGGCAGCACAGAAGGTCCTGGAAGAGGAGCAGTCACCTAAAGGGATCCAGGCATGGTGAAAAGTGTAAGAAACCTGTGTCCTGGGTCTGCTTCAGAGCATGTGCAGCACTACAGGAGTACAACTACCTTAACAGATAAACTAAAACTCTTCCTGGCACCTGCATCCTTCTGTTGTGCCCGACAAAGCCAGAAATCTGAGCTGAGGGTGGCTGAAATCCCCTTGCCCCCTGTGGTCCCTGGCCCTTAAGGTTCTCACTGAGCAGCTTCACCTGTTTGCCCAGCAGGAGCAAAGCCAGCAACTGTCTAACCACCTGGAGCTTTCACCTCTCATGTCAGACTTTCTAGACCTTCAGAAGGTAAGACTTTCCCTGGGCTCCCCACAAACTCTCTCCTTGCCCCCCTCTGCTCTGCCACAGCCACACCTGGCTGCTCAGCACAGATCAAGGCAAAGGACAAAGGACCACAAGGTTACAAGAGCAAGGGACAGAAACGACACTCTGAAGCACTGGCCAGGTGTTGTTTCCAGTGGTTCACTCCTCCACATGCTACACCCTGTGTGAGACTTCCAGAGGCAGGGACACAGCCCTCAAAAATTTCCTCAGCACAGCCACCAGAAGGGCTCTGCAGAGGATCCTCCCTCACCAAAAAACTGCTTCAAGGCAACACCCAAATCCTGGGAAGAAAAAGATTGCCACTGACCTCTGCCACTCCTGCTGTGGCCTGAGGTGGTACTTCAGGAGGCACTCCCCTCGCACGATGGGCACAGGGCACACAGCCTCTGCTTCCTGCAGGAGGAGGGTGATGTGACACAGCCTTTGCTGAGGGCAGGAGCACAGGGGCAAGGGGGCCTGGGTTACCTTGCTCTGGTAGGTGGTGAGCAGAGGGAAGATCTCTGGGTGGATGAGGTTCAGCTGAGTTTGGATCTTGTAGCTGCGTGGGTTGTGCACAGCAGAGGAGTTTTCATTGAGCACCAAGTGCTGAGTCCCAGGCCCAAACCTGTCACAGGACAATAATGCTCAACAGCTTCAGCCACACATTAAAACTGGGCACATGTGCATACCTGAGCTAAAAATCTCACCTGAGCCAGCAGAGCCCTTTTTTTAGAGCTCTTTTCCACAGGATCATCAGGTTGGAAGAGACCTTCAAGGTTAAGTCCAACCCATGCCCTAGCACCTCAAATAGCCCATGGCACCAAGTGCCACATCCAGTCTTTTTTAAACACATCCAGGGATGGGGCTCCACCACCTCCCTGGGCAGACAATTCCAGTAGTTGATCACTCTTTCTGTAAAAAACTTTTCCCTAACATCCAAGCTGTATTTCCCTTAAGGCAGTGTCCTGTGGTTCTGTCAGGTGCAGCTTGGAGTTCCCTGTGGAAGAAGCACCCCCAGCAGAGGCTCTGCCCAGGGACAGCAGCACGTACCTCTCCATCCACTGCTGGTAGCGGCTGTCCCGGAGCACTGACTCGGGGCTCATGTGAATCACCAAGGCCACCTGGTGCTCAGGAGCTCCCTCCTGGTACCTGGACATGTTCAAACAGAAAGAAATCTGTGCTCCAGTCCATGGCCTTGGCATCCCCTCCCCTCTCCCACTTTGGTGCTACCAGAGATGCCCCCTGAGAGATTTTCAGAGCATGGCCCTGGACCACCCAAGGCACAAGGCTCAGGCCATCATTTGCTGACACCTTCACTGCCCCACCACAGGGCAGCTCCTCTCCTCCATCAGCAACATCTGCAGAACCTGCAGGAGCCCAAATGCCTCTGCACAAGCCCTACAGAGATGTTATGTGCAGTCCAGGCTTCCAGCAGGCAGGGTAGCAGCTGCCTCCACTGCACATTCCTGCTCTGGGGGCCCCTGAGACAGAACCCCACAGCTCCTGCCTTTCCTGAAAGCCTCAATATGCACCACCAGTCCTTTCTTGCATCTCAAGCTCCTTAACAGTGCCAAACAGCACAAGAGCAAAACTCAGCCCAGGTGTCCTTCCCCAAACAGTGCAGGTGCCCCAGCCCTACCTTCGGAAGGTCTCGTTTTCACAGACAGCATCCACAAAGCCCTCGTGGGGACACTCCAGCACAAGGAACACTGGGCCAGGGTCAGTGGGAGTGCACAGCTCCTCAGGAAAGAGCTGCAGGCAGATACACAGTGCTCACACCACAACTAGCCTGCACCACAGCCCTTCCTGCACCTCTGTGTCTGACTCCTTCAGTCAGAGCCAGCAGCCACTCCCAATGCTCAGTACACCCAGCCAGGGCAGCTCTGGGGCCTCTCCTGCTCCCATTACACAGCAAAATGCAAATGTGTGTAACAGCAAATCCCAACCCTGGCCTCAGAGAAACCACAACCTAACCCAAGGAGGGGAATTTCAGCAGTTTCTAGGTTTCCATGACATATTCAGATGGTAGCAAAAGCATGTGTAAGGAAAAGAAGGCTTTATAAAATTCTTGTGACACAAAGATGTGCTGACCCTTTTTCCCAAGTCAGGATCTTACTTGCAGAGCACCTGGGCCATGGCCAGAGCTGGCTCTGCCTCTCACTCCAGTGTTTGAGATCCAAAGCCTGTATCCCAGAACTACTGACTCTCTTTGGTGCCAGAGATGCAAACAGAGCAAGGAGGGAGTGATGGTTACACAGGCATTCAATCCCCAGATTCAAACAATGCAGGGATTAGCTCCACTAGTTCACTCCTAGACCTGATCAGCGTGGGGAAGGGAAGATGAAGCAGCTCTGTCAAACAGCAACACCCAGCCATACCCACACAGGAGTTCATTTCTCTGATCACCACCCCACCAGCCCCAGGCATGCCACATTTAGCAACAACCTGGAACAGTCCCAGGATTACTGGCAGGCAAAGCATTCTGCACAAAAGCTGGGCACCCTGGCAGCCCAGTGAAGGAGGGAGAATGGCAAAGCCTCAACAGAAACAAAGTCATATCTTACCTCTTTGCCTTCAAAAGTGATGCTCTCCCCATTTTTGAGAGCTGTAATGATGGGAAGGATGGCTGGAGTTCCCCTGAGAACAAGGCACAGGAATATTTAGCTTCCCAACAGCCACGTGCTGCCCCGTGCCCAGCTGGGCTCTCATACTCACACTGGCAGCCCCAGCTCCTGGGCTTTGGCTGCAAGGAACTTCCCCTTCCTTGGGTGAACCTGCAGAGTTCAACACAATTATCACCCACATAAAGAGGGCCATGAAACAACATCCCTGTACTGCCAGCTTAGGGGCTTCTTCACAAACCAAGGGAATATTTCTTCCCTGCCCAGTTCCACAGCCACTGCTCCAATTTACCCCAAAAAGGCTTTCCTGGACTCTCTGCTTTCCAGGATCCTGCTGCTGCTGCTTCTTGCTCCCCTCTTCAGCCAAGCAAGCAGGACAGCTGCCCTCCTCTGAGGGTTAAACAAGAATGCAACCTGTACACTCATAACCACTGCTGGATTCTAAAAACTCCTCCAGTTTTACACACCCTACTCATGCTACAGCAACTCTGACACTTGAAAAGCAGAAACACATTAGAGCTTCAAAGCCATGATTGAAGACACTCTCCAATTAAATCCCTGCAGTAAGATGACATTAGGAAACATTTCCTTACAGAGGGTGGTCAATGCCCCAAGCCTGCCAGTGTTTAAGACATGGTTGGACAATGCCCTTAATAATGTCTTAAATTTTAGGCAGCTTGAAGTAGCGAGACAGCTGGACAGGATGCTTCAATCCTGGAAGTGTCCAAGACCTACAGGCTGGATGGGGCTTTGAGCAGCTTGATCTATTGGGAAGTGTCCCCACCCACAGGGGCATGGAATGAGATTATCTTTAAGATCTCTTCCAACACAACTCATCCAGTGGTTATAGATGATGACTGTAAGCCCCTTCCCCCTGAGATGCTCTGTCCTATTCTCTCATCTGTTCTGTGTTGGTTTAGAGACCCTGTGCCCAGACTTACTTTACAAAGAAAAGCTGTCACCAGATCAGGATGCCTCCTTGCACGCTTTTGCTCATCACCTGTAAAACAAAGCAAAACTACTAAAAATCATCACTCACTATCACTTTTCTTGAAACCAAAACATGCCAAAATTTGCTAAAGCATTAACAGGAACATTATCCACTTAAACTGGAGCCCAGCAGCAAAATGTTCTGAACACTCCAGGCCAGAGAGCCCATGGGTTCAGGTACAGGAAACCAAACTAAATTCCAAGACTGAAAAATAATCAACCCAGCATGCATTTCTAATTAAATTACAAAGGCTGAAGCATCCACCCCTGCCAGAAGCAAACTACTACAGGGACTAAACACACCCAAGCACCAATCTCCAATTTCTAGGCCTTTTAAGTTCTATCAACTTCCAAAATACCAGAACACTTTCTGCTCCATGGAACATTCCAGCTGAGCTTCTCTACAGACCTCACCTTCAGAAAGCAAATGGCTCAGAGGACAAATTCCTACCCTTAGTTTGGCTTCATCTTATTGAAGTTAAAAAGGCCATTCCATGTATTTCACCTGTTTTCTTTGGGCTTTCTTTTCCTTCCTCCAAGCTTTGCTGTGCAGCTCTTGGGGATACAGGCCCTGTGTCCTTCTTAGGGCTATTTCCACCTAGGGGAGATGCTCCAGGACTCTGGGGGGATGAACTCTCAGCAGCCAGTGGTTTTCCTGTCCAAATCAAATAAAAGCAGACAAAGATCACTCAATCCAAACAACATAAAAAACCAGAAGGGGCAGCATTCCCTCCTCCATGAGAGTCTGGTTTAAACTGCACCAGAATACAGAGCTCTTCCCCCCAGTCTAGCTTGCATTTGCATTCTGCAGTCACTTATTTCAGGATCCACCCCTCATCCAACCTGCTAAACTCTGTCAAGTGTGCTGCACCCTCAGCATCAGAGTTTCCAGCAGAAAGAATGCAGCTGGCTGAGAAAGCCAAATCCAGGGATGTTTCACAAATCATTCCATCCACCCACACCTAAAGGAACAAGCCACAGCCCTGACTCTGCAGGTCTTGTTATTTAAATGAGATCCTCCTCCTGAGAAAAGCAAATTAATGAACCTCTGCTTACTCAGGCTGGCAAACAGAAGCTGCTCCTTGAACATTCATTGTGCTTACTGAGCACTGCTGTCTCTGCAGCACCAGTGCTCACCTGTCAGAGGGATTTGGTAGACTGTCATTGTCTCATCCTTGTACTCAGACTCTGTGTGCAACTGCACAGCTGGGAAGAGATCAAAAACCACCATTAACAAGTGCAGAAGCAGAGAGTAACAGGAATATAAATCAGAAAAGTGTCTTTGTCTTTCTTAAACACAACCTGCTAAACATTCTCCTTCCCTTTCTCTGCCCAACTGCAAACCCCAATGCAAATAACTAAAATTTTAAAAATCCATCATCCTCAGGGAGCCATCTAGGACACCACAGTGAGCAAATTCACTGGCAGACCCTGGAAGCAAACTGCCTTCAGTGTTTTAAAACCAAATGCTGTCCCTGTGATCCAGTCAGGTAGAAACAAGAGCTGGAAACACTGTTGTAAGGGGTTTGAACAGTGTATCAGAGCAAAACAAATGTTTAGAACACCCTGAAGTGAACCTAAACCAGAGGCTGAAGCAGTTACTCGGCAATTCAGCTTTGGCTAGAGATGAAACAAAGTTCCAAGTTCCTTTGCTACACAAATCCCTGACCCACCTACCTAAATCCATCCTTTTGAGGGGCCCGGGAAAGAGGCGAATGGCTTTCAGGTAGTTTTGCTGGAAAAGACACAGGGAATCAGGAGGGGGCACAAGCAGAGCCATGACAAACACCCTTTCAGCAGCTACAAACTCAACAAATCTCAGACAAATCTGAGCAGCTCAGACAGCTCTGGGCAGGTGTCCCACCTCTGGCCGGCATTGAGCCTTCAGACAGAGAAAGAGCCACTGTCCCCACCCCCTCCATCCATGCAATTAGTCAGCAGAAACTGCAAGGAAATAAAACCATTACAACAATGCTGAGGATGGCAAATTTCTGGTCCAGACACAGCATTAGGCTGGCAAGGACCACATTAAACAGAAGACCAAAAACTGAACTTCTATTAATCTAAAATGGGAAGGGAGCAGACAAGGGAACAAAGAACCTCCCTTCCCCCAAAAGCTGTTTTATCAGGATACAAGACAGGAGCAGAAGATTTCTGCTGTGCTGTAACTGAAGAGATTTAGATTTTCAAGGCAGTCCTTTGGGCTGACAGGAATTCAGATCAGCATTTCACACCTGCACAAGATTCCCTTTGCCAGCAGCTCTCCCAGTTCCAGGGTGAGCTTTAACACTTGAAAGGTTTGCTGTCCCTTCTGCACCCTGCCATACTTACCAGCTTTGGTGGCCCCAGGAACACACACTTCTGCAGCCCTATAGCCTTCAGGGTGAGAATCATACCTGAGAGCAAGCAGAGAAACACCTTTATCACAGCTTCAGTAAACACTGAGAGATCCCAAAAGAAAGATCCCTGTCTGTTCAGGAGTGCTTGGCCTCTCCACAAAGGCCAGAACTGA
Source organism: Erithacus rubecula (assembly GCF_903797595.1). NCBI lineage: Eukaryota > Metazoa > Chordata > Aves > Passeriformes > Muscicapidae > Erithacus > Erithacus rubecula. The sequence goes on from NC_136672.1 coordinate 1,706,418, forward strand.
ACTTGGACCTGAATTCAATTTTGCCTCAGCTTTGTGGTAGTTTCAACAAGTCACTTGCCTCTACAAATAAAGAAAATATCTACTCATCTTGATAAAATTAATCTGGAGCAAGGCATCTGAGCAGACCATTAATCTCTTCCATTATTTGGAGATTTGCAGAATTTTAATGGACAAGATCCACAGTCATCTGTCCCAACCTCATCCTGCACTGAGGACAATGGTGCCCATAAACTTCTGTGTGCTCCTTTGGACTCAAACCAGCCTAACCCACCAACAGCTCCCTGCTGGCAACACCTTCTGCTCCAAAGAGATTTTGGGAAATTGAAGGCAGGTGTGCTGCACAGGCAGGGTCTGTCTCACCACGTGTGTGTCACTGAGATTTTGGGAAGCTGAAGGCAGGCGTGCTGCACAGGCAGGGCCTGTCTCACCACGTGTGTGTCACTGAGATTTTGGGAAGCTGAAGGCAGGCGTGCTGCACAGGCAGGGCCTGTCTCACCACGTGTGTGTCACTGAGATTTTGGGAAGCTGAAGGCAGGCGTGCTGCACAGGCAGGGCCTGTCCCAGCCCGTGCCTGCTCTGTCGCAGAGCCCACACAGCCGCTGGAAGCACCGCGGAGCCCAGCACAGCCCAGCCCAGACAGGGATGTCGCTGCTGAAAACAGCCCCGCAGTGCCCGCGCCCTGCCCGCGCTGCCCCCCGCACTCACCGGGCAGCCCCCCCGACGTTGGCCCAGGACACGCGGCTCAGGAAGATGCTGTCCAGGTGGGAGATCTTCAGCCTGCGGGGCGGAGCGGGTGAGCAGGGCCCGCTGCGGCCGGGCCGCCCCCCCGCCTGTCCCACTTACTTGTGCTCCTGCATGGCGCGCTGCGTGCCCTCGCCGCAGTTGAACAGGTACCTGTGGGGACACGGCTGTCAGGGCAGGCCCGGCCGAGCCCCGCTCCGCTCCAGCCCCGCACTCACCGGTTGAACTCGGAGAACACGTACACGGCGGCGCCCGCGTCGCGGCTGCCGGCCGCCACCACCTGCACGTACACGGTGTTGGGCCCCGCCAGGCCCGTGCCCGCGTTCCGCCGCCGCTCGCGGGCCCACACGTGCCGGGGCACGTCCTTGGGGCGCCGCGCGGGCCGCGGTGCTGAGGGGCCCTCGGCCATGGTCCCGCCGCGGGAGCCGGAGCCGGCCCAGCCCGCCCGCCGCCACACGAGCGCGCGGCCCGCCGGCAGCGCCCGCGCCAGCGCCCACATCCGCGCGCGCGCCCCGCCGCCAGCGCGTCACGGCCCCCGCCCCCCTGCGCGCCACAGCCAATGAGGAGTGCCCGCGGCCCGCCCGCCCCGCCGCCAGCGCGTCAGGGCCCCGCCCCCCTCCGCGCCACAGCCAATGGACAACGCCCGCGGCCCGCCCGCCCCTCAGCACGTGCTGCGGCCGGGCCAATGGCGAGCGAGCTCTGGGCATGACGCGAGCCTGGCCCCTCCGGCCGTTGTCACGTGACCGGGCTCTGCCGGCCGGTGTTCAGGAGATGCCACTCCGGCCGCCTCTGTGTCCGGCCACTGCCGGGGATCTGTGTACGGCTGGTTCTGTGTCCGGTTCGGCCACTGCTCTGGTTCTGTGTCCAGTCACTGCCGGGGATCTGTGTCCGGCCACTGTCGTGGTTCTTATCCAGCCGATTCTGTGTCCGGTCTGGCCGGTTCTGTGTCCGGTCATTGCCGGGGATCTCTCTCCAGCTGGTTCTGTGTCCGGTCACTGCCGTGGTTCTGTGTCCGGCCGGTTCTGTGGCCGGTCTGGCCGGTTCTGTGTCCGGTCACTGCCGTGGTTCTGTGTCCGGCCGGTTCTGTGTCCGGTCATTGCCGGGGATCTGTGTCCGGCCGGTTCTGTGTCCGGTCTGGCCGGTTCTGTGTCCGGTCATTGCCGTGGTTCTGTGTCCGGCCGGTTCCGTGTCCGGCCACTCCCGGGATGCCGCCCGTCCATGCCGGCGCTGCTGGGCGCGGATCCCGGGCCCCGCACCCCATTCCCCCCGTCAGAGCCGGTTTCCTCAGCGGCTCCAGCCCAGGGGTCTCACAGCAGTCACGGGGGTCTCGTCCCTTAAAGCCATTTATTTATTTATTCCTGGCACAGTGACACACAGGCCAAGCTAGTGCCTGCCCCAAACGGGAACCCCTGGGCTTTTATCCACTCACAGTTTCCTCACTCACAACTCTGGCTCTTCCTCCCAACCACTTCTTGAGGAAACCTGTCCCAGTGTTTGATCTCCCTCTCTCAAAGAAAATGCTTCCTAATGTCAGTAGGACATTTCAATTTACAAGAGAAATTTAATTGGAGACAGCATTTTCAATCATGGCTTTGAAGCTCTAATGTATTTCTGCTTTTCAAGTGTCAGAGTTGCTGTAGCATGAGTAGGGATGTGTAAAACTGGAGGAGTTTTTAGAATCCAGCAGTGGTTATGAGTGTACAGGTTGCATTCTTGTTTAACCCTCAGAGGAGGGCAGCTGTCCTGCTTGCTTGGCTAAAGAGGGGAGCAAGAAGCAGCAGCAGCAGGATCCTGGAAAGCAGAGAGTCCAGGAAAGCCTTTTTGGGGTAAATTGGAGCAGTGTCTGTGGAACTGGGCAGGGAAGAAATATTCCCTTGGTTTATGAAGAAGCCCCTAAGCTGGCAGTACAGGGATGTTGTTTCATGGCCCTCTTTATTTGGGTGATAATTGTGTTGAACTCTGCAGGTTCACCCAAGGAAGGGGAAGTTCCTTGCAGCCAAAGCCCAGGAGCTGGGGCTGCCAGTGTGAGTATGAGAGCCCAGCTGGGCACGGGGCAGCACGTGGCTGTTGGGAAGCTAAATATTCCTGTGCCTTGTTCTCAGGGGAACTCCAGCCATCCTTCCCATCACTGCAGCTCTCAGAGCTGAGCTGGGGCAGGGCAGGCACCGACTGGGCTGTGCAGCCACCTCTCCTGGGCTGCTGGAGCCCCTCTATCCCCAACCCCCTGTGCTCCCCCACTCTCTGTGCTCCCCTCCCACAGGAGCTGCTCAGGGCCTGTGCACAAACACCCAGCTGCAGCTCTGTTTATTTCTGAGCTCTCCAACCTCTGTGTGAGCTCTCTCGGGCTTCTTGTTTGCTTCAAAAAGAGCCACTTGATGTTACTGTAACCAGAGTACCCCAACATAAACAACCCTGACTATCAATATCCCTTGTCTCCCTGAGTTCCAAAGGAAAACCTTATCTTTCACAGTGCTTTGCTTTCCAAACACTGTCTCCCTTTATTCTTAGTGCCAATATTCTTCCCTTTCTTTTCCAGTGATGCTTTCAGTCAAACCTCTCCAAACCCCCAGATCTTGCCATGGTGATTACAGCTGTTCTGTCACTCTTTCTTCAAACCTGTGATTTATTTACCATTCTGCTGACTCCCATCCCTTCACAGCAGTTTAAGTTAGCATGGTTTCATTGCTTCTGAATGAAATGAAAGGCTTGTTCCTTTGGGTGGCAAACTCTTTCTTCACACACATTTCACACATGACAGTGCTGCAGCCTCACTCGTGGCACTTGGCTCTGCTCCCCATGTGAGAAGGGAAACATTTGTGTAGATCTTAAACTCTGCCTTACCTCGAGCCCTGGGGGCAGTTTTGGGCACCACAACATAAGTAAGAGCTAAAGTTCTTAGTGAGGGTCAGAAGGAAGGACACAAAGCTGGTGAAGAGCCTTGAGGGGCCACAGGAGGACTGTCCAGGCTCCCCAGGGAATGGGCACATTTCCAAGGCTGCCAGAGCTCCAGGAGTGTTTGGACACCAGTCCCATGGGTGCACAGGGTGGGACTGTTGGGGTGTCTGTGCAGGGCCAGGAGCTGGACTGAGTGATCCTTGTGAGTCCTTTCTCACTCAAGAGACCGTGATTCTGTGATTTTTAATTGCTCCCAAATAAAAGTTTCCGAAGGCCAGTTCTCTCTGCTCATTCAGAGAGATTATTTTTTTTTTTTTTTTTTTTTTTGGTGCTTAATGCATTTTTAAAATACCTTTGGAAGCACAAGAGTTTTCTTAGGGCTCTGACCAGCTGGCATGGGGGTTCCAGCCAATGTTTCTTTAGTGGGTGAAGTAACTAAGAAGGTGTGTGGTATTTTTCATCAAGTGAACTCTGGCAATTCTGTCCAACAAGCAGGTGATTATGGAGAGCTGTCACTTCATCAGAGTGACAGAACTGCCTGCAAAGCCTCATCAGTCTTATGAAGATTTCACTCTAAGTGCAAAAATCCCCTGAGGCTGATCAGAGGCTCCCAACAGCAGCAGCAATAAAGTGTCCTTTACTGTGTGGGCTGCAGAGTGCTCTGGCATCTCACAAAGGGGCAGCAATTCCAAAGACTGGGACACTGAGGAGGAAATGCCTTTTGTTTCACAGTTTTGTCCTGCTGTGGATGAGAGGTGTCCCATGCTAACAGATCCCAGAGTTCAGTCCCTGTAGTTCCTACACAGGCAATGGCTGAGGGTGGCTCGTGTCCCACTCTGCAGCTGCTGTGACAGTGACACCAGCAGGGCCTGGGGGGGCTCCAGCACAGGGAGGGCATGGAGCTGCTGGAGCCAGTGATCAAAGGGATGGAGCACCTCTGGTATGGCAAAAGGCTGAGAGAATTGGGACTGATCAGCCTGAGAAGAGAAGCTTCAGGGTGACTTAATTGTGGCCTTTCAATACCTGTAATGACCCTACAAGAGAGATGGACAGAGGTGACTTACAAGGGCCTGGAGGGACAGGACAAGGGAGAATGACTTCAAAGACAGTAGGTTAGATTGGATGTTGGGAAGAAGTTCTTCCCAAGGTCCTGGCACAGGGTGCCCAGAGAAGCTGTGGCTGCCCCTGGATCCCTTGAAGTGTCCAAGGCCAGGTTGGACACTGGGGCTTGGAACACCTGGGACAGTGGAGGGTGTCCCTGCCCATGAGATGAACTTTAAGGTCCCTTGAAACCCAGCCATTCTGGGTTTCTGTAACTGCTCCAGGAGCACACACATCTCCTGGAGCTGGTCTCCTGGCCCTTTGATATGAAATGCTGAATTACAGTCTGATTCCCCCCAAAGCCTCATTCCCCTTGCAGTGTGCAGAGATCACACACAATAACCACCCCTAACCTGCAGAGTCCTCACGAGCCCAGCTCTGCCTCAGGGCTGCAGGGAAATGCTCCCTGTCCTGCCCAGTAATGCTGCAATAACACACAGTAATGCAGAGTTTGGGTTACTAACCCAGCTGCAGTGATAGCATCAGCCATGCCACAAGAGAGATTTAAAAGTAATATCCCAACAAGCCCCACTGACAGATGAGGGAGGATCCTTATCTTTGGGATTTTCCCAAGGTGATGCTGATGCTTCCCTTTGTTTGCTGTGTATTCCACTGATTATCATCATCCCCTGGAGCCTGGGGTTTATTAGAAGAGCAGGTTTACATAGAGATTAAAGACAGCACAGGACAATATGAAGAGTTTGGTGTGCCAGTGGCTCATAAAGATAACCAGTCTGGTCAAGATAAGAAGCAAAATTATTGGAAAGTAGATCTTGAGGGCAAAGCAATAACCACAAGATGCTGGTCCCAGTCATAGAGAATCCCCCAAAGACAGCAGGGATCAGGAGAGGACACTCTGAGGGACAGGTCTGGGAGACTGCCAGAGGCTTCCCAGGGATGGGACATCACCCTGAGCCAGGAGGGAGTGCAGCTGGAGCTGGGGCTCAGTGCACACTGCCTCCATACACAACTGGAACAGCTGCAGAGCATGGGCAGCTCACAGCCTCTCCCTGAAGGTGCCCCAAGGCCTGACCCACCACTGGACAGGACCCTGCCACTGAGGAGTGAAAGTGATGGTCAGCATCACCTCAATGCTGCAAGGGCTTCCCTGCATGACCTACAGCATGGCCTTGGGGCATGGATACTCCAGGAGGCTGCCCCAGGCTCCTTTTCCACTGGCCTTTGGGCAGACATGCTCCTGGCCACCCTGGCAGCCCCTCAGAGGCAACTCCAGCTCATGAAACTGCACAAAATGGAATCCCTAATGGACCAGTGGCTGGAACATCGTGCCCAGCACAAAAAGCATGCAGGGGTGACCTGGGAATTTGTGTGAGTGTCCCTAAGCCTTTCCTTGGAGTGAACTGTGTGTGCATCAATTTTACATAGCCCCCAGAAAACCATGATATTGTTCAATTATCCCTAAAGCTTCTCCTCTACCATGCCTTGACATGGAAATGCATGTGAGCAAAGGTTCCTGGGTGAGCTTTGGGAATTCCCAGATTCCCTTGGGAGTAACCAGTGACAAAATGCCCCAGGTCCCCAGGTGGGTTGTGGTGATCCTGCACAAGGGACTGTGTGGGACAGCAGGAGGGTCTCACAAGGGTCCCCTCTTTCTCAGCATTGCAGCTTACATATCCCAAAGCTCCAAGGATTCACATTAAATCCTGCTGAGTTTGGCTCTGCACTGCCCCAGGGGGGGATTTACCCTGCAAACCTGTGGTTCCTGAGGGATAACTGCAGTTACCAGTGGCATTGAGTAATGGGGAACAGACAGGGAATCCAGGACGAGAAAGCAATTTGACAATGCTTCTTTTGCCATAAAGGATTTGAATGGAGATTGTGGGGAGGATTACCTTAAGAGGTGAGTTTTCAGGTGGTTCATCCCTCAGATTAGTGGTACTTTGCTGAAAAGGTCTTGTTTCTCAGCAACAAATAATGACAGTACTTGGCAGAGGAGTGGGAAAATTCTCAAAAAGTGGCACAGGGCATGACAGGCACTGCCTCAGCCAGAAAATCCTTCAAAAAAAGCCCCAAAAATAAATATGCAAAGACATAGGTAACTAAATGAGAAAGAGAAAAATTAATTAAGCTTCAGAAATACTTGAATTTAGAATGATTTCAGGGAGCCAACAGCAAGGTGTAACCCAGGGAGCTTCATTAAAGAAGAGTTTACTTTTCTTATCTGCAATCTGCCCCAGCCCCCTGGTCCTGTGTCTGCCAGAGGAGCAGATGTATGGATTAGCCTGGTCCCTGAGAGCCCAGCCTCCCTCTCCCAGTCCTCCCAGTCCAGGGATATTTCTTTCTGCTCTTTCAATAAAAGAAAGGTAAACACCCCACACCCAGCTGCAGTGGTTTGTGATTATTGTCAATATTGCCTGTCAAAGAATAAATTAAATCAACTCCTGTTGGTTTGAGGAGGAACAGAATCCTCCCTGTGATTTGCTCTCTGTCCCTGCCCACGGCTCACAGACACCCAGCCGGTGTCACTCAGCAGAAAGCCCCGGTTTGGGGTGAGTTCAGTGGTACCGCTGCCCCCTGCCCTGTGGGGATGAGCTGGGAGGAAGGAGGTGCCTCCATCCCCGCCTGGCCCCCGGTCCTGCTGGGGCACCCCGGCCACGGCCAGGCCAGCGCTGGGCACAGAGGCGGGGGGCAGCTCCAGGGCCGGCTCCCCCCTCGCTGCCCGGGAGGCTCCCGGGCCCCCGCGGGACCCGCGGCTCGGTTCGCTTCGGTTCGGTTCGGTTCTGCCCCGCGGATCGTGCGTGCCCGGCGCGGCCGGGCCGGCAGCTTGCACTGCCCCGGGCACGGCTCCGGGCTGGGCTGGAGGGACCGGCTGGTGCCGGGATGTGGTGTGCGGGCACGGCTCCTCTCTGTGCCGCAGCCCGTCCCACAGCCCATAACCACAACTCATCCCTGCATCCCATTCCTACAGCCCACTCCCATATCCCATTCCCCCACCCCATTCCTACAGCCCACTCCCACATCCCATTCCCCATCCCGTTCCCCATCCCATTCCCCATCCCGTTCCCCCATCCCATTCCCCATCCCATTCCCCATCCCGTTCCCCATCCCGTTCCCCATCCCATTCCCCATCCCATTCCCCATCCCATTCCCCATCCCGTTCCCATCCCGTTCCCCATCCCATTCCCCATCCCATTCCCCATCCCATTCCCCATCCCATTCCCCATCCCGTTCCCCATCCCGTTCCCCCATCCCATTCCCCATCCCGTTCCCCATCCCGTTCCCCCATCCCATTCCCCATCCCATTCCCCCATCCCATTCCCCATCCCGTTCCCCATCCCGTTCCCCATCCCATTCCCCATCCCATTCCCCATCCCGTTCCCCATCCCGTTCCCCATCCCATTCCCCATCCCATTCCCCCATCCCATTCCCCATCCCATTCCCCATCCCGTTCCCCATCCCGTTCCCCATCCCATTCCCCATCCCGTTTCCCATCCCATTCCCCATCCCATTCCCCATCCCGTTCCCCATCCCGTTCCCCCATCCCATTCCCCATCCCATTCCCCATCCCGTTCCCCATCCCATTCCCCATCCCGTTCCCCATCCCGTTCCCCATCCCATTCCCCATCCCATTCCCCATCCCATTCCCCATCCCATTCCCCATCCCATTCCCCATCCCGTTCCCCCATCCCATTCCCCATCCCATTCCCCATCCCGTTCCCCATTCCATTCCCCATCCCATTCCCCATCCCGTTCCCCATCTCGTTCCCCATCCCATTCCCCCATCCCATTCCCCCATCCCATTCCCCCATCCCGTTCCCCATCCCGTTCCCCATCCCATTCCCCATCCCATTCCCCATCCCGTTTCCCATCCCATTCCCCCATCCCATTCCACATCCCATTCTCCATCCCGTTCCCCATCCCATTCCCCCATCCCATTCCCCATCCCGTTCCCGCGCCCGCCGCTGCAGGGCCCTGGCCCGGCCCTAGATGGCACCGCGACTCCGCCGCCGCCGCGTCCCGCCGGGAACGGGCAGGGGGTGAGAACGGGGCAGCCCCGGCGGGTCCCCGCAGCCGCCCGAGCCCCTCCGCCTCCCCCAGCCACCCCCCGATGTCCCGCTGCCCCCCGGCTGCCCCCAGGCTGCCCCACCGCCACCTCCCGAGCTGTCCCGCTGTCCCTGCCCTGCCCTGTGCCCCCGGCTGTCCTTGCTCTGTGCCCCCTGCTGTCCCTGCTCTGTCCCCCCGGCTGTCCTTGCTCTGCCCATCCCCTCCGTGCTCCACTCCTTGTCCAGCACTTGCTGCTGTTTCAGGTTCTGCCCTATTCAGAGAATCTGGACGCTCCCTCCATCCCACAGCACGTTGCTCCCAGCCCCTGACTGCCTGTCACCTGTCCTCGGTGCCACCTTTAACATCTCCAGGGTGAATCCTGTGTCAGGGCCAGGCTCCCAGCACCCCTGCCTGGGGAGCAGAGCCAGCTCCTGCCTCTGCTCCACGGGGTGCCCTGTCCCCCTCCCGTGCAGCTGCAGCAGTCTGGGACATGGCACCCTGCCCCTCAGGGGATGGCACCTTGCCCGTGGGCCAGCTCCAGACACAGCTCAGACAGCCCAGGACCCCAAACTGCTGCTGGGTTTTCACCAGCTCACCCATGCCAGGACTCGTGCCACAGGGCCTTGAGGCTGGTGCTTGATGTGGGCACCTCCTGGCAATTAAAGAGAGCCATGGAGCATTCATGGACTGTGTCCCCCTGTTCCTCCCCAGGACAGTGATCCCCAAGGAGGAGCAGAGGGCTTTCCTCCACTCTGAGCTCCAGCCCTCTCCCCATCCTGCTCCTTGCATGGTGTGTGTGCCTCAAGAGCAGATCCCTTCAGGACCTCTATGCTGTTAAATGGATGACCCACTCTATCACCTCCTCCAGAAACCAGAGCTCAGGATTTATGCTGGGGTTTCCCCAGCAGCTGAGATGGGCCAGTGGTGCAGGGAGAGCAGTACAGTCAGAGCTACTCTGTCCTGGCAGAACCTGCCCCTCTTGGTCTCAGGTGGGCTCAGTGGGGCCAGACCCCCATGCAGACAGAGATGCTGGGATCCCATCTCTGCTCAGAGTGGTCTCTACGTACAAAGCTGCTTCCCCTCACTCCCAGTTATCCCATGAAACACACTGGAGAGAGCACACAGTTCAGTGTGTGGCTGACAGTTCACCCTTGACACAGAGCTCATTTCACTCCATCCCCCTCCTCATTTATTTATGGTCCTTCTCTTCAGCGTGGCTTTGCCCTGATGGACGGTGTTTGCACATGTTCCTCTTATCCAGAACATGGGGCTTTGCAGCCACTTCTTTATTTACTGTAATTTTTAGCTCAGACACAACCAGAACTCCCACCCTGTCTGGGCGTCTCAGTGCAGAAAACAAGACTAAACTATTTTGGGATGTTTTTCCCTTTTCCTCATACTTGGGTGCTTTCCCATGTGGCTAAGTCTTTAGAGCCTTGGGGAGGGTGAACCTGTTTCACACACCCCTGAGAGCTGCCCCTGACCTCTGCACACACTTTAACCCCCTCCTCTGACCTCAGGCACCTCCCACATAGGACAGCTTCATGCTCCACTTGGTTTTGTGAGCTAGGAAACGCACCCAGGGTCAGAGAGGAGCTGAGAGCACAGCGGATGGGAACGAACCTCCCAGGCTCCACACTCACCCTCCTCCTTGTCACCCTGTCTGGTCACACCTCCTCAGGGTGCCCAGAATGCTGTGTGCTGCTGCCTCAAGACAAGGAGGGGACATGGGTTTGCCCCTGTTTGTCTGACAAACGTGGCAAAGAGCCTGGAAAATGCCCCTTTGCCTCCATCACTCCCGTTTTACTCCCACTGGGTGGCACCCGCTGGGGAAAGGCTGGCGATGTGCAAAGCTCCCCCCTCCTGCCTCTGTCACAGCCAAGGGTCTCTCCATTGAAGTTTACTTTAAGGTCTAATAAAATTTCTAAACTGGAAAAATCTTTATGCAGAGGTTTGCTTTGTTTAAAGGAAGAGGACCATAAAGATAAAACCTTGCCTGCCCGCCGCTCCCTCCCGCTGCCCGGGCGAGGGGCTCAGCCCTTCCCTCCCAACCCACCCCGGCCAGAGGAAGAACTTGTTTTCCTAACGAGAAGTTTGAAGATTAAAAGGGGAAAAAATCAGCCATTTGGAATCCTCTACTGACGCTGCAAATACCCTCGTTAATAGATATGTCTCGTTTTGTTACCTCATTTTAATTAATCACTAAACAAAGACAGCTGCCAAATTTTGGCTCTGGCTTTGAGCCTACAACTGACTTGGAGCCCTTGAAAAATAGACTATTTATGGTGCCTGGGCTTAAAGCTTAAATTTCTTGTATAAACTTTACCCTTCCTAAGAATAGCGTGGGGAGAGCATTGCCGGCCCCATACACGGTGCCCATGCCCCCATCCCCAGCCTGGTGTGGGCAGCAGTGGGGCCAGGAGGGACTGGGGTCCCTTGGGCTGCTGGCAGCCCCATCTCACACCACAGAAGCAGCTGCACCACTTCCAAGGTGTCCTTCAGTAAGTGCTGTCCCTGCTCATGTCCCCACACAGGCAGGTGCCACCACCAAGGGAGGTGCCAGATTCCCTTTGCCAATGAGTTATCCACAGGACGCAGCATCCTGGTGCAGGAGAGCATCCCTGCATCCCTAGGGCTGCCTGTGTGCCTAAGGGAAGTCCTGGTACCCCAGACATGCAGTGTGTGGGGTGAAGAAGTTATTTCATGTTTTAGAGCATGGCTGCTGCACCCACTCCTGTCACTTCCCCTGCAGGACGGGGCTCCTGCTTCTACTTTCTACACACCCCAAATACCAGAGCCCTGGGATTTTGGCATCATGGTGGAGCTGTGCAGGCTGCCCACAGCAGAGACATGAGGCTTCTGTGTCTTCCCTTGCATGGCAGCTTGGGGCATCACAGACTCTGAAAGGGCATTTTTATTCCTTTATGTATTTTGTTTCTGTTTGGAGTATCCTGGGGAAAGGCTTCAGCTTGTCCTTCCCCATCCCTTCAGATCACAGGCAGGGAGGAGCTTTCCTGGAGGGCTTGGGTTTGGCACTGCAGGAAGAGCAGCCCCAACATAGACTTTATGCTGCCAGGTGATGCTCAGGCTGCAGCAGGGACTGTGGTCCTTGTGTGTACCTGTGTGGGATCCCAGCTCAGCACTGTCCTGGCCACATCACACACACCTCTCACACTGGTGACCTGGAGACTTTGGGCACTGCCACAGCTCCAGCAGACCCTGTGCTTGTCACTGGGGTCACACCATGGCCCTTTGTGAGATCCTGAGCCTGGAGAGATCCTGGCTGCTGGACTGGGCTGAGGTGATCAGTGAGGATGTGCCAAGATGATCAATAAACCAGGGGCCTGCAGCCTGCAGGTGGGCTCAGGGCACAGTACTAGGCTTCCTGCTGGGCACAGGATATCTGGCCCTTCCAGCACCTCTGGAGCAGCAGAGATATAAAGGGATGTGAGGGAAAATCACCCTGCAGAGCTGCTGAGCGAGCACCTGAGCCAGGCAGGAGCTCCTGAGGGTGGGGCTCCCTCAGAGCTGCACTGAGTGAACCAGGGCTGAGCCCCATGGCCCTGGGACTGTCCTGGTGTCCAATGTCCATCCCACTGTCTACTGTACACTGTCCATGCCACTGTCCAGTGTCTGTGCCATTGCCCAGTGTCCGTCCCACCCCCCTGTGTCCATCCCGCTCCCCGCTGTCCATCCCGCTCCCTGCTGTCCATCTCTCTCCCCGGTGTCCATCCCACTCCCCTCTGTCCATCCCGCTCTCCGGTGTCCATCCCACCCCCCCGTGTCCATCCCACTCCCCGGTGTCCATCCCACTCCCCGCTGTCCATCCACCCCCCCATGTCCATCCCTCTCCCCAGTGTCCATCCCGCTCCCCGCTTGTCCATCCCTCTCCCCAGTGTCCATCCCGCTCCCCGCTGTCCATCCCACTCCCTGGTGTCCAACTCTCTCCCCGGTGTCCATCCCGCTCCCCGGTGTCCGTCCCCCCCGCTCGGGGATGCTGGATTCCCGGGCTCCGCACGGCTGCCGCTGCCCTGCCCCTGCTGCCCCGGAGCGGGAGCAGCGCCAGGCTGCAGGACGAGCTCCTCCAGCTGCAGCCGGGATCCCGCAGCTCATATTTCACCCCGCCAGCAGGTCTCCCACTCGGGTGACACCAAACGCGTGTCACACGCGCTGGAGGCACGGGCTGACGGCCCCCGCCCGCCCACACAGCCTCAGCCGGGATCCTGCAGCCGGCTCCTGCCTCGATGGCTAAAATAAACTGTCTGTGCACAGCCGGCACAGCGCTGCGCGGGGCTGAGGGACGGAAACCCAGCCGTGCACACGCCGTGCGAAAGCCCAGGCGTGTCAGCACCTGCTGGGATCCGGGGCGCTGCCCCATCCGAACCCAGCATCCTGCTCTCCTCATCGACACCCCGGACAGCCCTGGTGTCCCCATCCGAGCGGCACAGTGACACAGGCACTGCCACCCTGCCAGCTCCCCTGGAGCACTGCGGCACCCGCGGGCAGCGGGTGCCTCCAAATGCCCCATGGACATGTACCCCGTGTGACCCCGTGTGACCCCGTGTGACCCCGTGTTCCAGCGGTGGCCACTCAGTGGGATTGCCAGGGGCAGCCCAGTCAGTGCCTGCCACCCCTGTGCCATCCTGTGCCACCCACTGGTGGCCCTAAGCCATCCCCACACTCATCCTGGGCTGCACAGCCTGGAGGGCAGAGCTGAGCCCTGTGCTGAGGATCACTTCAGCTCAGTTTTGGTGGGATAAAGTGGCCAGGGCTGGCAGGGAGGAGATGCCCCTCTGGCCCGTGGTGCTGCACTGCTGTCAGCATGCAGGGCTTGCTCTGGAAGCTGCCCTGAGCCCACCCTGCAGAGCTCCCTCTCCTCACCCTGGCCTGGCTGCCAGCTCTCTGATGTTGCTGCAGGAAGGTCCTGCCCCACCTGAGCTCTAATGTCAAAACTGTCCTGGAGATCTTCCTCTGCAAGGACCTTCTGACAAAAACTCCAGTGTCCCCTGTGGGCTGGGGCAGTGGAGGGTCAGCAGATGGATTGGAAGGAACCTGAGGGAACTGTGGGCTGTTTCACTGCTCATTGTGGATTTTTAACTCTGAGCTCTAAGGATGGCAACCTAAATAACAACACAGGTGCTATATTGGTTCAGAAAGTTATTAATACAAAAACTCACCCCTCTCCATCCCAGAAATGTCACTCTTCCCCTTTCTGTGCCTGTCCTAAACCCCTGATGTTTCTAAAGGACATTTTGTATGGACTGTACTCTGCCCTGTGCAAACATGCCCTGAGCCGACCTCTCCTGGGCAGTGTCTGGATGTGACACTAAGGAACTTTCCACAGGGGCCATCGTGCCAGTCTCATTATTGCTGTGGGCCCTTTTGGGGCTCTGGCTCAGGTCTCTCCTCGACCAGGAGCTGCTTTGCCAAAAGGACTTCACTTACAAGTTGCTATGTAAACAAAGCCGGTGGGAGCTGGGGATTTATGGAAGAGCTGGAGAAGGGCTGGTGGAGATCCCCCAGCTCCCTGTGCCTGCCCGGCCAGTGACTGCTGCACAGAGCAAAGGGACGTGTTTGTTAGTGTGAACAGCAGGTTCGCCGGCGGGTGAGTTTACAGCGAGATGGATATAAATAAATAGAAGGAAAAGGACTTTCCCTGCCTGGGGAGTGGCATCCTGCCCGCCCAGGGAGGGCTGCCCTTGGCCTGGATGCTGCTCAGAAGAGGGATTTGCTTCCAGGGACCTCCCTGCTGGTGTCAAAAAACCTACACGACTTGTTTTTTTTTTTTTCCTTTTTGGAGGGGTGGGGCAGGGTGAAAGCTGGGGAGAGAGAAGGGGGCTGCCACCAGCACTGTCCCCAGCACCACAGTGGCACTGGGGGCACAGATGGGTGGACATCATTCTGCTTGTTCTCAGTGAGGAGAAACCACTGCAGATGTGCTTTTATAGAGTTTTATAGGCAGGTCATGCCATGCCTGCTTTGGTGGTCAGCCTGCAAGAAGGACTGCTGTGATAGAGGTGACAGCACCTCTGGGAATGCTGGGCAGAGCTCAATAAACTCTCCAGAGTTCAGGTACATGAGGAGAGACTATGTGGTTCCTGAGACCTCACTCAGGAGAGCAGGATGCAACAAGTGCCACCTCCCCCAGCCACCTGTGTGAGATCAAACCCTGTCACTGGCTCAGAGAGGCTGAGAGAACAAGGCTCCAGGGAGACCTTAAAGCCCCTTGCAGTGCCTAAAGGGGCTCCAAGAGAGCTGGAGAGGGACTTGGGGCAAGGGCCTGAAGTGCCAGGAATGGCTTCCCACTGCCAGAGGGCAGGGATGGGATATTGGGCAGGAATTGTTCCCTGGGAGGGTGGGCAGGCCCTGGCACAGGTGACCAGAGCAGCTGAGGCTGCCCCTGGATCCCTGGCAGTGCCCAAGGCCAGGTTGGACATCAGGGTTTGGAGCAGCCTGGGCCAGTGGAAGGTGTCCCTGCCATGGCAGGGGTGGGATGGGATGGGCTTTAAGGTCCTTTCCAACACTTCCAAACTTTCTTATGATTCTCTGTACCCCTCTCCTTCAGCTCACCATAGCCAGTTTCACCCAAGCAGGGGCACTTTGCAGTGCCAAGGAGATCTGTTCCTGCTCACCCAGACTGGCCTCTCTGGGCTGAAAGAAATGCCCAGCACACACTGAGGCAACGAGCCTGGCAGAGACTGACCCATAACTCCCACCTTGGCTGGGATCCTGCCCCGCTCCTCACTGCCAGGGCATGACACCCTCTGCTCCCCTCTGACAGTGCTTAGACACTTTTTTGGGGTGCAGAGAGACTGGGGGGTGGATGGGGTCGTGCTGCCACTCCCCGTGCAGCCCCAGGGCCGGGTGTGGCCGGGTGTGCAGCCCCAGCCCGGGGCTGTGCCAGGACAGGGACAGCAGAGCAGAGGCACTCGGGCAGCGCTCCCGGGAGGCCCCGTCCCCCGCCTCTGCTCCGCGGGCTGCAAGAAGTTAATTTATTTTTGGAAAAGCAGCTCGCAGAGTTTGTCTAATTCCACCCGCACCAGCTCTGTTCACTCTATTTTAAACCAGTTCTTAGTGTGCTTCAAGTTTATAAAACACAATCAGTGCTCCCTGGTCACAGCAGCCCTAACCCGCGGAGCAGGCGAGCGGTGGCAGAGCAGCATCTCCTGCAGGACGCTGTGGCTCAGCCGAAAAGCACACAGGTAATTAATGAATGCTTCCTTCTTGGTGTGTAATTAATGAATGCTTCCTACTCGATGTGTAATTAATGAATGCTTCCTACTCGGTGTGCAATTAATGAATGCTTCCTACTCGGTGTTGTCTGGCCAGGCTGGTGCTCTGGCCAGGCTGGTTACGGTGACACACGGCACGGGATGCGGTGACAGTGTTAGGGAGGTGAGCACAGCCGGGCACTGCCGCTGCTGCTCCTGGCTTTGGGGGATCTCGGGGGCAGCTGGCAGCTCGTGGGGTACAGAGAGATCTCTGAGGAGCCAGACACTTGTTCAGGAGCAGGACAGGGTGCATCAGGAGGCGGGCCTGCGGGGCTGGCAGGGAGAGCAGCTCAGGAGCAGCGGCAGGCTGTGCACAGGGAGGATGGTGCTGATGGGCCGCTGGGGTTCCTAAAGCTTCTCACTGTGCTGCAGCCTTCTGGACGCTGCTCTGGTGGTTTGTCAGGTGCTCCCACCCCAGCTGACACGGTGGGTCCCCCCAGCAGCCCAGCTGTGCTGTAACACCCTGTTTTTACTCCTCGTGCTTTGCCATGAGCGTGTCACAGCTCCCTTAACTGTGGAGGGTCATTCTGCTTGTACCAAATGCTCAGGGTTTATGCAGCCTCTCAGTGACTCACCACTGCAACCCACAAGAAGTGTTTAGAAGAAGCTCCCGGCATCTCTCACACGCAGAAATCCAGGGCATTTATGGACCGCTTTGTTTCTATTACACGAATACTTTGCAGAACGCTGCCAGTCAATGCACTGATGTCATTTGCTGGGGGAGGTTTGTCAGCCTCGTGCTGGCTCTCTGGTGTCTCGGGGTTAAAGCTTTCGAAAGCGCCGCCCTGGCAGCCGCAGCCGGGGCTCCTCCAGCACGGACGGTTCGGCGGCAGCGCTGCCGGGGCTGTGCCGGCTCCGCTCTGCCCGCAGCTGCCTCGGGCATCCTCTCTTCTCCTCCGAGCGGCCCTCAGGGCACGCACAAGTGTTTTGGGGAAAAGGAGAGCTCAGGGCTCAGCGCTGGGTGTTACAAACACCGCTCCATGAGAGCCTTCTGTACCCTGCTTTGCTGCTGCTTGCTGCCTCTCATCGTCCCAGCTCTGAGTGGGGAAGGGGAAGAACATCCTAAAAGGCAGAAAAATTAAAGTGCCGTTTTTAGAATGGCACAAGCCAATCTCTCCTATAAATGTCATTTGTCAGATGGCCCAGGGACAGCAGCAGGCAGTGAGCCCAGGTCCCCCTGTCCAGTGCTGCTCTCTCTGATGCTGCCTGTGTATTCTGGTGGTCCAGCTTGGAGGGGAAGGGAAATGTGGTTGTTGTGTGGAGTGTTCAGGCTAAAAATAGTTTCCCTCTCGTGCTCCATCTGAATGGGCAGCCACATATGACTGTACATGGATTTGTCTGATAGTCCCGTTTCAGTGTAAGAGACAAAATATCTTAGTTATGGCTTTGTTCTTCAGCTAACAATGGGTAGCTAAAAATATCCGACTTTGTTCCACTCAATAAAGTTCTCTCAAGGGGAGACACTAACGTTACATTTTTGCCAAATCCATGCAAAACACAGCCAAAGAAAATGCACATTTTTGCCAACAACATTTCATAAAACATGTAACTAGCAGAAAACTCGGTGCTGCTCGGCTGTGCTGTCTGCTGTGCAGCATCCCGGGACTCCTGGCTGCCTCGCTCCCGGGAGCATCCGAGGAGGGCGAGGCACACGGGGCTTCCTTCCTCCCACCCTCACCCTCCTCTGGGCACAATCCAGCTGCTCCCCTGTGCCAGAGCGTTGGGCTGGGGTGAGGTGCTGCTGCTGCTCCTGCCTGGCACAGGGTGAATGCCCTGCTGCCAGTGCTGGCTGTGTGCTGGTCGCTGCGGTCTTGCTCATTTCCCGTGTGATGGCAGCCAGGGCTGGAGGCTGGCCCTGTCCTGCTGTGCTGGTGTTTGTGAGGAGCCTGGCATGGCTGGGCCGTGCTCTCACAGCCTGACAGCCAGGAGGAGCCAGCAGAGACCTCACCGGGCTGGCACAGCCCATGGAGAGCAAGGAGATGGACCCTCCAGCGCTCATCTCCATCTCCACAGAGGATCTCTCCCTCTGCCTGAGCCCCTGGTGCCTTCTTCCCAGCTCCAAAGTTGGGGCCTGCTCCCAGAAAGGCTCAGGGAGGCAGGAGAACCATCCCATGCTCTCTGTGTGTGGAGGCCAGCCAGCTGTGGGTGACAGCCCCCCCTGGGCAGAGCAGAGCGGGGTGACCCAGCTGAGGGAGCCCCTCTGTGCACACCAGGCTGGTCTGGATGAGGATGAGAGAGCAGTCCCACAGTTTGCATCAGGCACTTTGCTTTCCTGGCCTGGATCAGCTGGAGCTTCATTTGGTTTGGGCTGCACAGCTGCCCAGCAGATCTTGTTTTACTTGTGCCCTACAATAGTACAAGTGGTTGGGCTTCTGCCTTCCATGGTACTGGAGTTTCCCAGGTTTTTTGTCTCAGTCATTCCTGTAGCTCTTCTCTGAAACCATTCCCATTTTCCAGCATCCCTCCTGTTGTGTAGACAATAATTTCCCTTGTTCTGATGTCTCTCTCTGTGCTGTATTTGCTGTCCAAGCCAGTGTCAGGCTCAGAGCTCAACCTCCATCAATTTTCCCTGTGTGCCCTCCTGCAGCTTTGTCCCCTTGCTGCTTTTCTCCAGGGTCACTCCATTTTTCGTGTGTCCATATTAAACCCTGCTGGAATTCAGGGAGAGGCATTCCAGAGGAGGTTTGGGTGCTGTGGGAGCAGTGTCCTGTGCCAAGGCCTGTTTGGTGCTGCTGAGCAGCTGAGGGTACAGATGGAGGAGGGACACAGGCTGGAGGACCTTGTGTGGCTCTTCCACACCTCATGGCATCATCAAACCTCCCTCTGCCTGCTGCTTATCCCACTCGTCCACCAGCCCTGGTGTGCAGGACCTGTGTGTGCTGGACAGGCCCAGCTGCAAAGGTGGGATGCCCACCCCAAGTGTGTTTTTTGGGAAGGAGACGCAGCCTGACGTGATTCATGCCGTGTTTGCAGCTGCAGCATTCCCGGAATGTACCTGCTTTATTTCTTGGCCTTCTTGCCTGTTACTGGAGAAGAGCTGAGCTCGTGCACTGGGGTTGAGATGACAGAGATCCAGCTCTGCTCTCAGGCTCAGGGGTGCCTTGCAGCAGGACAAAGCCCCTGAGCTGGAGGCAGGGACCTGGCAGGATGTTGTTCTGCCAGATGTGACATGTTGGTGGCAGGGCTGTTGTCACCTCCCCAGCTCTGAGCCCCCAGCAGGCTGGCTGTGTGTGTCCTCCACCACAGACACAGACAATCTGCAGTGTCCCCTGCTCTGGGGGAGCTCAGAGATGTCTCTGTGCATGGTGGGGACACCACTCATGGAGTGATGGCACAGCCCCACAGAGGATGGCTGGTTCAGAAGTGCAGCACAGACCCCCACACCCAGAGAGCAGTGGCAGGAGGCACTAGACTCCTCTGCCAGCCTGTTCCCTGCTCCTCCACAGAGCTGCACCTGCCCAGCCCAGTGTGTGCCCCAAGAGCAGCAGCCCTGCCCTCCCTGGCTCACCCTGCCCACACCAGATGGTGCTTGGGGAGCAGCCCCAAAGCCCCTTGCCCAGCCCCCTGCCAGCCCCCTTGCCCAGCCCCTTGCCAGCCCCCTTGCCACATTCTCCTCCAGGGCCCATTCCCCTCTCAGGAAGAGGATCCAGGGTGGCTCTGAGCCAAAGCTGCCAGGTTCCTTCAGGATTCTCTAGCCACTGCAGCCAGCCCTGCCTGTGCCCATCTCCCAGACACCAGGCAGTCTCCAGCCTGGGCTGTTGGCAGTGACTGGAGAAGGTACCAGGGAAGGGCACAGGGGGCTTTTCTGACTCACCTTGATTTATGGCCCAGCCTCAAGCCAAAAAATCCATCCTGCTTGCACGGGCATTTTTGGAAGAGATGCAGAGGGCTTATCAGCTGTCTCCAGGGATTTCCTGGCTCTGAACTTTGCTGTGACAGTGTGGCAGCCACGAGCAGCCTCAGGACAGGGCTGTGTTCCCCCTCACAGCGCTGGGTGTGGGTCTGCTGGTGCTCTGCAGGGGTGGAGTGGGACTGGGCTGGTGCTGGGGGTTGTGTCTCCCCTCCAGACACAGCTCTGCCTCAGGGGGAGCAACTAGTCTCCTGGAGGATTGGTTTTGGTGGGACATTTGCCATCACCCATCAGGCTGTGATTCCTGGAGTAGCCCTGGTGGCCAGCAGGTGAGGGCTGAAGGATCAGCAGGTGCCTTTGCAGAGCTGTGAATGAGTAAAATTAACTAAAATAAAGTCCAGGCTGCAATGAGCAGGCTTTGCCACTCAGCCCTCATGCAGAGCAGGGACCAGCCCAGCCTGATGCACCCCAACCCCTCCAGCCCCTGCTCCTCTCTGGCTCTGTCCCAGCACTGTCCTGTGCCAGCAGCAGGAGAGCTCCTCCCTGGGAGCCAGGGGGCAGCTGTGGGATCTGCACAGGCACCGTGGGACACTCACCAGTGCTGGAGCAGGTGTCTAGGGAGGTTCCTCACCCCCTGTCTGTCCCTCTGTCAGCCCCTGGGGGGCTCTGCCTGGGAGGAAGGGAGGATCTCACCTGGCAGTGTCTCTCAGAGCACCACCCAGCCCCCAGGCAGGGGGAGCTGGCCTCAGTCCTTTGGAATGTGGTGTCCAGCCTGCCGGGTAGTCTCCATTCTCACTAAATATCGAGGACACCCCTGGGAGCTCCCTGTACAATTACCTGACACCCTGCAGTGCTCTTTGCAGCACTCCTCTGCCCTGGGAGAGCTTCTGCAAAGCCATTGCTGCCCTCTGACGGTGCCAGAGTGGGGTCAGGATCCCTCCTGTGTGTGCCACTCCTGTGTGTGCCACTCCTGTGTGTGCCACTCCTGCCCATGGCACTGCCCAGCCTGGGCAGACCTGCTGTGCCTCTGCCCTGGGACAGGCTAAGCAAAAGCAGCAGAAACCTGCAGTGCATCCCTGTGGCTGGCTCTGGTTTGGTTCCTGCCTTCCCCAGGTGTGTGCTCAACATGCCAGCCACACTCCCCTGAGCCATATGAATTGTCACCCAGGTGCAGCATCTCATGCCCAGCATCTGTGGTACTCTGGACCCGTCTTTAGAACTTTCTTCTCTCCTGACAGTCTTCTAATCCTTTTAACTGCAGGGCTGGTCTTATTTATGCTTTATGCACTGGTCTGGTCACTGGAGGGGAAAAAAAGAAAGCGGCTGTGGCCTATTGAGAGTGACATTCTGGGGTGCTCTCACTTCAAAAGGTTTTTCTGCACTCGGGTGAGTTTGTGAGCCAGGGGGTGAGGCTGCTCCCCCAGTGCATTAACGTGCAAGGACTGAGTTTGCAACTTTGCTGCATTTGTAGAAGCCAAAGTGCTGGTGAGGTAGGGCAAAGATCAGGAAATAGGACTGAGCATCTCGTCACAGGAGCTGGTTTTGAGGCAGAGACTTGCTGAAATGCTGAGGGGGTGGGGATGCAGAGCTGGTCTGTGTGCATGCTGGTCCCTGTCTGCCCGGCAGGCTGGGCAGGGAATCCCGGCTCGGGCAGAAGGGCTGTCAGAGCAGGTCCCTGCAGGGCTCTGACACGGCCCAGCCAGCTGCTGCACGGGGCAGGGGGTTTGTTTGGCCGCCAGCAGAGACACGCACTGCCCCGGCTCCGACAGCTCATGGGCACTGCGAGGAACAGTAACACGCTTGGCTGTTGACAGAGGGCTATGGTGTCGTGTGGGATTTGCTCCCAGCTCAGGAAATGTTCCTGGGAAAGTCTTTTCCTCCCAGCATTAGCAGGAGAGGTGCGAGTCCTTTCTGCAGATGGGTGACAAAATCATCCCGGGGATGCGGCAATTGCTGCAGAGCACCGCGCACGGCTACGGGGACCCCGCTGCCTTCTGTCCCTGCCAGGCTCGCAGGGCGCGGCTGCTGCCCCACAAACAGCACGCAGGCATTGCCACGGGGCTGGCATCGCCCCCGAGGAGCTGTCCCGGCGCTGCCGAGCCCTGCCCCGGGGCTGAAAGCCTGCACCCGGGTCGGGGATCAGCCCTTTGTGCATCCCTGTGCACAGAGCTTCTCCTGCATCCCTGTGCCACCGAGCATCATCCTGCATCCTTGTGCCACACAGAGCATCATCCTGCATCCCTGTGCCACAGAGCATCATCCTGCATCCCTGTGCCACACAGCTTCTTCTTCTCTGCATCCCTGTGCCACAGAGTATCATCCTGCATCCCTGTGCCACACAGCTTCTCCTCCTGCATCCCTGTGCCACTCATGTTCCCAGAGGTGGGTGAAGGGCAGGGCTGGGTGTATGGGGTGCTGGCTGCTGTCACACAGCCAGGCCTGCTGCTCCCTCCAGCCTCTCTGCTCAGTTCCAGTCACAGGAATGCTCTTTTAGGTGGTTTTTCAGCTCTGTAAATCCCTGCTGCTCACACATCCCGTGTCACCGCTCTCTGCTCTTGCTTTTCATCCAGGCCTGTGTCCCACCAGCCTCCAGCATCGAGTCCTGCAGAGCAGCCAGGGCTCCCAGGGCTGTGGGATCCCCATCCCACTGTAGCCCTTCCCCACGGGAAAATCCCCCCCTCTCTTCAGCAATGCAATTAAACAGATGTAAGAAGGTGCATGACTCCTTTGTCCCATCAGTGCAGCAGTGCCAGGACACTCCTGGCAGGCACTGTCTCATGTGCAGGTGGTACCTGGTCCTGTGGTGCTCCCAGGATCCTCCCAGGACTCAAGAGTTTGGATAATATTGCTGCACAGGACTCTCCACATCACCCCAGAGCTCTGTCCTGCTGTCAGGCTTCAGGGATGGTGCTGAAAGGTCGAGACAGCCCTTCAGAACGGTTCCTGAACACACTCTTTAGTTCACTTTGGACAAGAAGGAAACTAAAAATATGTATCTTAAGAAGCAGTGCTAGCAGTGGCTTCCTGCTGAGGAAACCCTACTGCTCCAGACCCTGCTCCAGGTCTTCAGGGCCATGGAGAACAGCAGAGGCTGAGGGCTGAGGGGCAGTGGGGGCTCTCAGCTCTGCCTGAGGATGTATCTGGTAACTGCTGTGTTCCACCTGAGGCACCTCCCACCAGTCTGGACTCAGATAAGGCATCAAAGTTCCTGAGTCCAAGCTCTGGCTCACCTGAGCTGAGCACAGGGAGATGAGCTGGGCACAGCATTGTCAGGGCACCCAGAAAAAGGGACACGGCTGTGATTTGGGATGATTGCAGATGGTGTCCTTGTAGGGGAGGTGTGTTTGGCTCAGCCCTGGGTGTGGGAGGTGACTGCTGCTGTGGCTGCAGCACAGGCAGGGATGCTGGGAGCCTCTGAGGAGTGGTGCTCAGAGCAGTTAACCCATAGCACACAGGAGAAGCAGATAAGGGATGGCTGAGCCTGCAGTGGGAGGCAGCAGCTGCTTGGAGGAGCGTGGGATGTGCCAAGAGCCCTGGTTCTGCATTCTGTGGCTGTGCAGAGTGCTGACACCGAGCCCGGGCTGGCTCCTCCCTGGGGACTGTCCTGCCCCGTACAGCTCGGTGGGACCCGCTCCCCTGCGCTGCCTCCGGGCCACGAGGCCGCAGCACGCACGCCCTGCCTGCCCAGCTCCATTTGTCACCAAGAAATTCAACTTTCTGAAGTCTGCAAGCTTGCTAAGAATAAACTTAATAAATTAGCGAGCATATTTAAAGTGCAACGCTGCTCGCTGATCTGGCATTTTAATCTACTCGTGAAACTATCCAGAGTGTTTGCTCAGCGTGTGGCCAAGTTCTAAAATATTTGCATGCTGCTATTGTCAGTACATCTCCTGACCCTTTGCAAAAGGATGGCAGGAGGAGTGAATTTATAAGAATCTTCCACTGGCGAAGGTAGCGGGGCCGTTCCTGCTCACACACTCCTGGAGTTATCTCCCTGAGATCATCTGCGCCTGCAGCTCCAGCCCGGTGGATGAGATTCTTTTAAACAATGCAGCTGTGGTTTATGTTCTCCAGGGCTACATATCCTCTTCAGTGACACACATTCCGTGCAGGTCAGTTGTAAAACAAGTTGGATGTTGGCACAGGGGCAGCCAGAGCCACTCTTTCCATCTGGGAATGCCGGTGATGGCTGGAGAGGCTCCCTGGGGCAGAGGCTGGGCAGTGCCACAGGAATCCAGCAGGGATTGATCCCAAGGCTCCAAAGGATTCCCCTTGGGCAGTGCCACAGGAATCAAGCAGGGATTCATGCCAAGGCTCCAAAGGATTCCCCTTGGGCAGTGCCAGGGCCCGGCCGTGGCTCCACCCAAGATGGGCCCAAGATGGATCCGAGTCATGAGTTCTCACACTTGCATCACTTTGGCTCCATTTCCATCTTGGCTTCACTGTCCAATCCCAGTTGCAGCTCCTGCACTCCCATCCTCCCACATTCTCTCCTCCATTGGCTGCTGGTTGCACTTTTTGGGGCTGAAGCTGCAGTGTGTCCTTGGTTGTGGGGTTGGAAAAGGATTGTTTTGTGTGCCTGAGCTGGGAGGAGAACTTGGGACACTTTGCATGGAGTTCAGAGTCACATACCAATGCAGTGCAAAGTCTGGAAAAGATGAAAGCTCAAACTTAAGACATCACTGGCAGTAGCTGCAGGCTGGCCTGGCCCCTGCAGCCCTTGCCCAGCTCCTCCCTGCCAGTTCCTGAGGCTGCAGGCAGGTGGCCAGAGGCAAGAGTGGCCTCGTGCAAGCCAGGTGAGATCAGAGCTGTTCTTCTCCAGTCTTCTTCACAGGGTGGCTTTTCTGCAAACCACCTCCTTCAGCAGCTCAGGAGTGTTTGCAGAGCCCTGACAGAGCAGAGCAGGAAGCCCTTGGCTCTCTGTAGCCATGGCTGGCGTTCTGTCTGTGGCCATGGCCATGCTCTGCTGGCAGAACATGCAGCTCTGGCTCTGCAATGCTCACACACTGCTGGGGCTGCCTTCACTGTGTGCAGGGTGCAGACACTTCCAGCTGCTGGGCAGAGCCATGGGCCTCCCCTCTCTGAAGCACTGCAAAGACTTCGTGGAATCCAGGAGTCCCTGGGCACTATTGCCATTTTTAGGTCATGGATTGTCTGCTCCCATTCATCTGTCTATTGACTGCAGGCTGGGTTCCTTCCTGATGCCACTGACTGGCTCTGGAGGCTGCACCTCTCACCCAGCTGGGGAGAGAGACAGAGCCTGTCCCCACAGGAGGCTTCCGATTCTTGCCAGCTTCGAAAAGTCAGAATTTCTGGAAAACAGTTCTATGAGCAATCCCTGACATGTCATGGAATATGGATAACAGCAGCTCCTGCCGTGCTTGGGGTCCCAGGGAGCTTTCACAACCTGCTCAGACAGCTCAGTGCCCTGCACATGGTACTGGTAGGAGCTTGGCAGGGTGCAGATGACACAATGGGAGCATCTGGGAAGGTGGGAAGAGGAGATGGAAGGGGAGAATGAGCAGGTGGTAGAGGATGTCACATGGCAAGTTTGGTGTCTCGCTGGGATCCCAGCACAGCAGGGACCTGGAGCTGCTGGAGAGATCCAGAAGAGACTCCAGAAGAGACTCCAGGATGAGCAGAGGGATGGAGCAGCTCTTCTGGGAGGAAAGGCTGGAGAGTCCAGCCTGGAGAGGGGAAGCTTTGAGGTGATCTAATTGTGACCTTCCAGGACCTGAAGGGAACCCACAAGGGCTTGGAGCGACAGGACAAGAGGGAGCGGCTTCACACTGGCAGAGAGCAGGTTGAGATTGGAAATACAGAATAAATTGTTCCCTGTGAGGATGGGCAGGCCCTGGCACAGGGTGCCCAGAGCAGCTGTGGCTGCCCCTGGATCCCTGACAGTGCCCAAGGCCGGGTTAGACACTGGGGCTGGAGCAGCTGGGACAGTGGGAAGTGTCCCTGCCATGGCAGGGGTGGCACTGGGTGGATTTTAAGGTCCTTTCCAATCCAAGCCATTCTGTAATTCTGTTGTGCTATGAAGTTAAGAGCTGGTTTGGGTCACTGTGAATCTGTGTGTTCTGAAGGACTCTCCCTGCAGGGCTGGCTCTCTATAATCAAACTCCAAGCTTTCCCTCAGTCTATCAACACCCTCATGCCCAGAGCTGGGTGCTGGGCATACCCAGGCACTCAGGGGCAGGGCACTGAGATTTCCTGCTGCCCTGGCAGTGTCTGCCTTCACCTGTGAGGAGGAACAGCCTGCACAGGCTCTGCTGGACTCGCTGGGGTACCACAGCCCCCTCTCCTCAGGACAGAGCACCCCGAGGTGTCTGTGCCTGGTAATCTGTCCCTGTATTATCAGTGTGGCTGCATTAACTCCTGTGCACAGGGACCCAGGACACTCTGCAGCACAGATCTGGATTCTCCATGTGTTTGTCTCACCACCTCAGTGCCAGCACAGATGATTTCACACATTTCCAGATCATTGATAAGGCTGTTGAATAGCCCAGGGCCCAGCCCTGACCCCCGGGGAGCTCTGTTCCCCCCTCTGGGTGTGGAGTTCCCACTGACAATCACAGCTGGGACACCCCACAGCCAGTGTTTAATCTGTTAAATATGGCCTGTGCTGATTGGGTATTGTTCTGGCTTCTTCACCAAAATGTAACAGCACCACAGCGATGGCCCTGCGGGAGTCTGAGTGTGTTATAACACCAATAGCATTTTATCAATCTAAATCATGATTTCAGGAAAAAGGTGAGTCTTAGTTTGACATGTTCTGTTTTCTGTAGGTCTGTGTGAGTTAGCTTTAATCACATTTCTCTCACCTAAATTTGTCTGTTGCTGTGTGTGGCAGCCTTTGGAGGGGCCTGCCTAGAGATGATGCCCAGCTCTTCCAGCTCCTAATTCAGCCAAATAAACATTGGGAACACATTTCTTCTGTAGCTGCTGACTGCTCTGGTGCTTCCATCCCCAGTCTGACACAACCCACAGCCTCAGCAGAGCTACAATTATTCCCTTTATACTGACAGAAGTTGCTGCTCCTTCAGTCAGGTTTGCTGCCCAGACCTTGTCCTCAGCTCTTGGCTTTCCTTATCAGCTTTCTACAGCTTTTCACTTCTCATTCATTATTATCAGTTTCCACTTTCTTAAGTTATATATGGTTTTCTTATTTTTCACTGTTGTCTTCACTTCCCTCACGAGCCAGAGCTGTCTATTTTTTTAACCAACGTTGCCTTCCTTCTCAATTGTGGGATTGTGGTTTTGGGGCAACGCGTAAAATGTTTTTCAACAATTCCCACTTAACATTCACATTTTTCTGATTAAATTCCTTCTCCCAATTGATTTGGTTCATAATTGTTTCCAGCTCTGTGAAATTGAATCGTTTTAGCATTAAGTGGATGTATTTTCAGAACAGAGCTTCACTTTAAATATTCGCTTTATTGTCATTTTGCTTTTCAGTTAAACAAACTAAAGCGCTCTTAGAGACTTTTGGCATGCATTTTAGGGTCACAGAACTGGGAAATGGAAATTGTTCCTGAGAAAAGTTGTTTTCATGAAATGCTTTTTGTCAACATATACATTAATTTGAATAAAACAAGGCTTGTCTGAAATCCAGCAGCTTTAAGATGGCATCATCCCTCCTTTGGCAACTGCAAATTGAGACATTAAGTCCAAAATTTTTTTTTTTTTTTTTTTTTTTTTTTTTGATTCTCCACGTTTCCCCAACATTTTGCAGTTGGCAGTTAAAATTAGAAATTCTTCAATCTGGAAACAAAAATTTATTTATTTTATTTTATTTTTTTTTCTTTCTGGTATTTGTAGGAAAATTAAGTTTCTCTTTGAAATTATGAATTTGGTGTCCAAAATACCACATTGCAGTGACAATCATTTGAGCAAGCAGTGGTGGCTCATTCTGGGGAGGATGCCCACAGCTGGAATGTCCCTTGTGGGTCACCCAGCTCATGGCTGGACTCCTCTGTCCTAGACACAGCTCCCACCCCTTGCTCCCAATCCTGAGGAGTGGCTGACCGGAGTTTTTATCCACAGGAGGGGAAGATCCTGATGGGCAGCTTGTGCTGGAAGGAAGGAGAAGGAAGGAGGAAGAATGGGAGGAAGGAGGGGGCAGGAGAAGGAAGGAGAAGGAAAGAGAAGGGAAGAGAAGGAAGGAGAAGGAAAGAGAAGGGAAGAGAAGGAAAAAGAAGGAAAGAGAAGGGAAAAGAAGGAAGAAGAAGGCAGGAGGAGGAAGGAGAGGGAAGGAAACATGACAAGGCAGGTGGCTGCAGATACATCTGGACAGGGAGCTCCCTACCCAAAACCCCCAGAAAACTGTGAGGAGCAGGAGAGAGGACTGGCCACTGGCCATGGGGGGCTCTCTGCTGATCCACAGATTTCCAGGTGTGCAGAGGGGGAGATCTCAGCACCAGGCCTGTCTGTGCAGCCCCTGGGCAGGACTCTGAGGCTGTAGGAGCCTTTTTGAACTCCACACTTTCCTCCTGGCCCAGACACCTCATGGCATTGCCTCTGGACAGAGGATTGCAGGAATTAACATGTCCTGTTCTCATGAATCACTTTCTCATTCACACATTAAGTATCTGCAGAACCATTCACTGGCTTTCAAGGACAGAAGGGATCATCTCTGCATAACAGGCCAGGGACTTTCCTCTGCTGGTTCTTGTATCTTGTCTGCCATGTCTGATCAATGAAAAACATTTCTTTTACAATGAGGTGCCCAGTCTGGAGTTCAAGCCTTTCTTCTGGAAGCAAATATGCTGCCTCCCCAGCCAAGTTGGCCCAATGGGTCAGTGGTGCTGTGTGTTCCAAGTGCACAGCATATTTCAGTGCAGACCTGGGCTCTGGCTGCCAGAGGAAGGAGCACTCTGCCAGGGAGGGCCCCTCCCACGCTGCCCTTGCTGGATAACTGCAGATGCTCCTGCTTGCCTACAGAAAACAAAGCCCAATATTCCTGGGATTGCTTCTGGTTTTCTCCAGATCTTTCAAGCTCCTTCAACACTCCCAAGGCAACCCAGGCAATTTCTCCTCCAGCTCCCATCCTTCTCTTCTTCTGCTTCCTCCCCTGAGGGACCTACAGGATGTATACACACTTCTCAGGCAGGATTTCTTTGAGGATGCTTCCTCATGGCTCCCCTGCCCCAGTCCCCACCTGGGAGATTTTATTGACCTGTCCTAATGGACATTCCTTCCTTGGCCACCTTGTCAAGTGTTGCTGTCCCCACCACTGGCCCTGGGCTCAGCAGCAATGGGGCTCCCAGCCCTGGTGATGGACAGACTTGAGGGATCCTCTCACATTGGCCACTCCCTCCATGTCACAGGGGCTCCCCAAATGTCAGCTGTGGGACAGCAGCTCCCTCAGGGCAGCCCAAAAGCAAAGGCAGAGCTGGAGTAATGTGGTCACTGCTGACTCCCTCATATCCCTCATACCCCAAACTCAGGAGTCTCTTGGCTGACCCTGGGGAAGGAGAGAGTGAGACACACTCCAGGAGATCCCCCATGGCCACATCCAGGTCTGCTCCCTCTCTCCCCCTCTCCTCGCAGCCCTGGGTCACGTAACTCGTGCGCAGCACAGGCCAGACAGACTCTCTGGCAGACTCTCTGGCATCGTTTTTTTGAGCTTGATAAATGGGGCCAACTCCTCCAGATTGAACTCAAGAAAATACCATTATCTGCTGTGCAATGACTCAGAGATTGCATTGCAACATCTTGTTGGTAATGTCAGATCGCAGGCAACGATATTAAAAATGAGCATTTTACCCTGGACAGGGTATTAACTATGAAATTAAATCCGTATTTATTACTTTTAGCCATGAGCATCCAGATCCTTCCAGAATAAATGTTTTCAGTTCCGTGCAGGAAGGTCCTGTCATGTACAGGCCAGACATTTCTAACCCACATGCAGCACCAGGGTGCTGGGGTGCCGTGCCCTGTGATGTCATGGCAGCTCCCATGAGCTCATTCCTCATCTTGCTGGGCCAGTCTGACACTCACAGAGCTCCACAGCCTCTTCTCTGAATGAGTGCAAACACCAGCAACAAGCATTTCATGGAATCACAGAGCTACAGAATATTCTGAGCTGGAAGGGACCCATGAGGGTCAGCAATGCCCAACTTCTGACCCTACCCAGGACAAGAGTCCCACTAGGTGCTGAGAGCCTTGTCCAAATACTTCTTGAACTCCTGTGGCTTTGGCAAATGCCTGAGCAGAGCATGAGGATGCAGGGGTGTCTCAGAATGGCCTCTGTCCCCAGGAATGGAGAGGTGCCTCTGAATGGCCTCTGTCCCCAGGAATGGAGAGGTGCCTCTGAATGGCCTGTGTCCCCAGGAATGGAGGGGTGCCTCTGAATGGCCTCTGTCCCCAGGCTCTGTCCCCAGGAATGGAGAGGTGTCTCTGAATGGCCTCTGTCCCCAGGCTCTGTCCCCAGGGATGGAGAGGTGTCTCTGAATGGCCTCTGTCCCCAGGCTCTGTCCCCAGGGATGGAGAGGTGTCCCTGAATGGCCTCTGTCCCCAGGAGCATGGCTCCAGCCATGGCACTGCCTGTGACAGGGCAGTG
Source organism: Erithacus rubecula (assembly GCF_903797595.1). Classification (NCBI taxonomy): domain Eukaryota; kingdom Metazoa; phylum Chordata; class Aves; order Passeriformes; family Muscicapidae; genus Erithacus; species Erithacus rubecula. The sequence goes on from NC_136672.1 coordinate 1,736,845, forward strand.
CAGGACAGTCACCAGGTCTCACAGCAGACAGGAGCCTGTGACCCTGGCAGGGAGAGTGTGGCATTCCCCAGACAGGGGGTTTCCCTGGAGTGGGAAGGCTGTGAGACCTCCAGCTTTTCTCCATGCCCAGCAGCACGGTGTGTCATGGGTTTCCTTTTCCTGGGGAGAGAGTGAGATTTCCCTGAGCCCACCCTATGTCATGGGAGAGATGCTTGGAGCCCCCAGGACCCTCTGCTAGCACCCAGCCCTCCCTCAGTGTCACAGCAGCCCTGTGTGCCCCTGGGCACAGCCCTGGGAGGGCACAGCCCAACCCTGGCTGGGCGGGACAGAGAGAGGGACAGGGGAGCAGAGGTCCTGCCTCATCCAGCCTGGGACAGCCAGAGCACCAGCTGAGAACCCTCTCTTCCTACAGGGTTTAATCCTCAACCTCCTCTTCCTCCTCCACCTCTCAGTCCAGGAGCTTTTATGCTGAACAAGAGGGTTTCGCTGAAATGGCTGCTTTGTACAGAAAAACGTCTGTTCTTGGGAGGAAAAATCAGACAAGTGAATGCAAGTGTCAGGATCAAAGCCAGGTGGCTTTCTCTAAGTGCAAGTGGTTTATCAGTGGCATTTCTCAGTTGGAAACCAACAGACCTTTAAAAGGATGGTGAGAAATGATGATGTACAGTTTGATTCAGACTGAAATTCCTTGTGTGTAATTTCTTTTTGCTTTTTTAAGAAACAAATATTTGGAATGGCTCTTAGATTGTGTTGAGCTTTTGTTCTGGATGAGTTTCTGGTGGTGCTTGGCTCTCTCACCAATGTTCCCCAGGGTGTGTTTCCTGGAAGGTGGGAACCATGCACAGCTGGCCAAGATATTGCCAAATACACCTGTAATTTCCATTCTGGCAGTTCACAATGAAATTCTGCCAGATCAGCTTCCCAGAGATGTTTCCAATGGTAGAGATTGGTTTGAAGGACAGCAAACACAGACAGCACCTCATTCAGAAGGTCTGTGGAGCTCTGTGGTCGTACTGGAAGGGGAGAGAAAATGCAACACTCCCATTTTTCTTTGAAAGTCAGCACAGTGTGGTTTGCACTCCCAGCTCATGGCAGCACTCCTGGGATGGGCTGGGACTCAGCCCTGAGACCTTCCTGCACCCTGACCTGGCTGGGGATGCCTGAGTCTGCCTGGCTGAGGCCAGGGCTTGCTGCAGACCACCCTGCTCCCATTGCCAACCCTCTCTGCCTTCTGGCCCTGCAGAAACAGCTCTTGGCTTGTGTTCCCTCCCTCCTTCCCCCGTGCAGCTCGGGGTGTCTGTCCCTGGGGACGTGAGCAGCTGTCCAGAACATCCCCCCCAGGCAGCAGCACAGCACAGATTGTCACTCCCACCCTTGGGACCCGCGGATTCAAGGGCTTTTCCAAAAGGCAGCCAGTCTGGAGAGCATGCTTGTTGTTAAGCACAAGAATACTTCATTGTTGTCAAGTGCAAAAATCACTTTCTGTTGTGTTGTGCAAGCAGGCCATGGCCTCACACGGAGCCTGCTGGCACGGAGCTCCTGACAGCTCCTGGGGCTGCCTGACCCCTCGGGAGACAAAACACCAGAGGAAGCACGTGGAGCAGCCCTTCTGCCAGGCCAGCACGCCCTGCTGGGAGCTGGGAGCAGGGAACGGGCTGCTGGGGACAGCCAGGGCAGCCCTGGCACAGGCTGCAATGGCCACCTGGGGCCAGGGACACCCACGGAGGGTGGCTGCCCACAGCAGCCAGCGTGGGACCCTGGCCATGAGCAGCTCCTGGCACAGCAGGCTGGCACTGGTGCCACCAGGAACGTGGTGCAGGGAGAGGGTGAAGGGATTGGGGGCTGAGGGAGCTGGACTTGTTCAGCTGGAGCAGAGGGGATGAGGCAGAGCTCAGCGGGGCTGCAGCATCTCCTGAGGGCAGCTCTGACTCTGGGACAGGGACAGAAGAATGGCTGCAGCTGTGCCAGAGGAGGTTTGGGATGGATTTCAGGGAAGGTTCTTCCCCCAGAGGGTGCTGGCACTGCCCAGGGAATGGGCACAGCCCCGAGGCTGCCAGAGCTCCAGGAGCATTTGGACAGCACTGCCAGGGATGGACAGGGTGGGATTTTGGGGTGTCTGTGCCAGGAGCTGCACTGGATGATCCTGTGGGGCCCTTCCAGCTCAGGAGCTTCCATGGCTCTGTGATTCTGTTCTGTGATTCTTCATTCTGAGCCACCTGCCTGCTCTAAGCACAAGTCCAGGGCTGTTTCTTGGCCAGCTCCACCACAGAACTCTCCAAAATGTACTGATTGTCCAAGCTAGTGGGGCCATGTTAACAGGGCACCCCTTCCTGAGGAGACAAACTCCAAGGGGAATTCATCCCCTACAGAGCCTGGGCTGGAAGGGACTTTAAAGACTCTCTAGTTCCACCCCCCACCACAGACAGCAGATAGAGGATCACAAAGATGCCATTAATCCTTTAAATGCCTTCTCAGCCACCTGTTCAGGAGTGTGTTAAGGTACCACCAGCCTCATCTGGAACCCTGTGTATCCTTAGCATTAGCCAGGTCTTTTAGCAGTTTAACCAGGAATTTCTTTTGCTTAAACGACTGTTTGGGGAGTGAATACTCCTGTCTTGTACAGTATTTTTTGAATTATTGGGATGTACTTTCAGTACTGCAGCACAGTGTGGCTTTTGTCTGATTTTTGTACTGATTAAAAAAAAAAAAAATCTCCTTGTAACATTAAACAAGCAAGGTGAAGGGAACGTTCCTCCAGCAGGACATGTCCATGTGCTGATCTAACATTCTGGAGCTATGAGTACCAAGCTTGTAATTCCCAAAAAAAAGAGTGAAAATGCCACTTTCATTGATCTCCAGAACAGAGCATCTTCCACCTAGCCTGGAGCTAGCGAGGAGAAGGGCATGGGCAGGACCTGGTGCAGTAGGATGAGTCCTGCTCTCCTCACATGGGCCAAAGCCCATGGCCTGGAGGGAAATGGCCCCAGGAGGTGCCCCTGGCTGGGTTTGGCACCCTGGTGCAATGAATGGCTGGGAAAAGCAGACGGGAGGAAAGGTTTCAGCAGTCAGCTAGAGTGGACCTGTCGCTGCCAAACTTCTCCCCATAAAAAAGAGACTCTGTGCTCCAGATCTGATACCAGCCCTTGATGTGTGGCCTGGAGCCAGGCATCTCTCAGGGCTGGCCCGAGCAGAGCTGAGAGCTGGGGGGAAAGGGTGAAAAAGAAACCCCACCTGAACTGGCAGAGGGTCTGCAGAGCCTCAAGTGACGAATGTGGCTGAGTATCAGTGAGGGCTTCCAGGATAAACTCACACTGAGCAGGCAAATAGTCACTCTGTTGGGGCTGGAGATCAGTGCAGGAGGCCAAAGCCTCTCCAGAGCCTTGGAGTTTGCCACAGATCCCAAATCTTTTCTGGCAGAGACTCACCTGAAAGGGAGGGAGCTGGGAGGGAGGGAGGTGGATGCTGGTTGAGCTATGGAACCCTGTCTGTTATTAATGGCCCAACCCTTACACAGGTCCTGGCCAGGGAGTCCTTGAGCAATTAGAAGAAGTGATATGTCCTGTCTGTAAAGCAAGAGGACTGGCATGAAGGCAAAAATTAAGAGAAGCTGAGGAGTTAGATGCTGGCACCTTCAAAACTCACCATTTAAAGGCCATTTCTGGTTTGCAGGGCTGACCTAAGGGAGGAATGGCCCTGATGAGGCTGGGACTTGCAGGCTGTTGTCACCAGTGACCATCAGGGCTGTCTCCAGCCAGGCACTGCTGCTGACAGGGCTGCTTGCAGTGAGGTGAGGAAAACACAAACCTGAGCAAGGGTCCACACCCCACAGACAAATCCTGTCATTGCATGGGCAGCCTCAGGGACTCAAACACCTTTTTACCACCAGAAATGTCAATGGGGAGTTCTGCAGGTTTATAGAACCCATGATGGGGGTCAATTTCTTTCTGGCTGCATCTGGGCTCTGCATACAAGGTACATCTTCAATTCCTGAGGGACACGAGGCTCTCTGCAGGGTTTGCAGTGGTTGCCTGAGGATTTCAAGTTTCCAGCTCCTCTCCAGCCCCACATCCTGGTCAGTTTTCCATCAGAATGCTGCATCCACTCTGCTTTCTTACCAGGTTTTTTCTTGCCCCCTCCCCTCTTGTGCCCAGAGCTGCACAGGTGGAAAGGGCAGGGAATCCTGGCAGCTGAGCAGAGGAGGAGGGAACACAGGATCAAATGTGCTGTGAGGGGTCAGAGTTGGCCTGTTTTCCCTCCTCTCCTGCCTCTCAGTCCCTGAAGAGCAGAACCATTGCCCCTCCTGCATTCTCAGCAACATTTTGGGGCCAAGGGAAAGCTGCATGTAAGGAGCAGTCAGGCTGAAACAAGGAATGGGGTGTGGGATTTGTTTGCCACTGAGCTGATGTACGTTTGCCACCTTTGGGCAGAGCAGATCATCAGGAATGTTTGAGAATCCCCTTGCTGCCTAGAAGGTGTCTTGGGAATAACCTGTACTCTACCTGGAGCTCTTCTGCCTCGTTTCTTGGAGTTGTTCCTTCCCACTCTAGGATGAACTGACTCTGGCCCCAGTAGCCTCTCTGGCTCTGGACACAGCTCTTGTCCTTCAGCCCTTAACTCCAGCAGGAATTGTGAGGTGCTGCAGGATGTGGTGGCCAGGCTGAGCCCACTGAACCATCCATTAGTGCAGATCTCTGCCTTTCCCTGACTCCTGAGGCTGCAGTGCTGAGACCTGGCATGTCCATCTGGAGCCATTTGTCAGAGTGTGTCACACCTCTGTTATGGGCTCTTATCTGCTCTCACTGCTTTGGTTTCCTGTGTCCACCCAGCTGATTTACGGTGCCTCCCCCAGCTGTGTGGGGTGCTGGGCACGAGCTGTGGTTAAGAATAGCTTTCAAGCTGTCAAGATAATCCTGCATTCAGCTGAAATGGATCCTCATCAGCTCGAGCCAGGAACCACAAAGGACCTCCTGCGATTTCAGTGGGGTTTCAGCTTTCTCTGTTCCTCCCTCAGGCTGGCCCAGAACAGGGTGTGTTGGAAAGAGGAGATGACTTTCCAAGGGCCATCACATCCAGGAGGTGATGCAAAAGCCACCTGAGCCTCCCTGAAATGCTTTTCCATCCCACCTCTCTCAAAGCTCCTGGCCAGCACCCCTTGGTACCTGGCAGTGTCAGTGATGTGTCTGTAGAATGCTCTGGGACTTCACAGCACCCTGATCACTGTGCTGCTTCTGCTTCCTCCACCATCCTCATTTTTCCACCTTTTGCCCTTGCTCTCAGGACAGGATGCAGTATTTGTCTGCCTGGAGTGCAGAGTGAACTTTACCCTGTGCTGAAACCCCTCCTGGATCCCAGCTAGTGCTGTTCACTCTAACTTGGCACATCCCATCAAGGTCCTACTGGAGATCCCAGATCTTTCTGAGCTGCCTGGTGTTGTGCTTTCCTGAGAGACGTGGGAATGCACTTTCTCTTCATTGTGCCAGGGAGAAGCTTTCACTCATGGCTGGGGGTATGGTGTGTGCTAGGTGACCTCCCCTCTGCTTGGGAAAGATGTTGTCACCATTTTAAGGGTGAACAGTGCCCTGCAGAAAACGTGATCACAGCCTGGGGTTCCTGCCACATGCACAAAGATGCTTCACCTCTCTCCATTTTTGTCCCTGGCTTGTTTTTGAGTCCTTTCTCCAACGATTCAGCTGAGGCAGGTGGTCAAGAGCCAGCACTAAATTAGGACCATGTCAGCCACAGCAGTTTTAGTTTTGCAAAAAAGCCCAGCAAAACTGGGGCACAGTCCCCAGGTATGTGAAAGCCTCTGAGGGCAGCAGCCAGCACTCAGGGAACCTTTTCCTCACTAGTGCTGAGCACAGAGCCATGGATGGTTTTCAAGCCTCTTTCCCCAGCCCTTGCAAAGCAAACCCTGGGTTTCCCTGGAGGAGATGTGCTGTGTGTGAGGATCCACGGGAACCCTCCTGTGTGTGCTCAGGCTGCCTCTGCCCAGGTGCCCAGGCACACACTGCCCTGGCTCCCAGCAGCCAGCACAGCCACTGCCAGAGCTGATCCTTCCCCCTGTGCTGCACTGGAGAGCTCCAGCCAGCTTCTGAGTGAGGAGGAGGAACTAAAAACACAACCCGGAGTGGTGCAGTCCCCAGCAGACTGGGCTGGCTGGGAGCACTGGGCTCGGTTCTGGTGCTGGACACCCTGCGTGCCCACTCCTCCAGAGCGGCCAACCTGGGAGCAGGGGGTGAGGGGCTGAGGGGTTTTGCTGCACCAACTCTCTCCCTTGCCAAGAGCAGCTCAGGTGTCCTGTGAGCTGCACGATGCTGGGGAATTGGAGGAGGCTGATGGAAGTGGGAAGGTGGGAGCTGCACTGCCCAGCTCTCCTGCCTCACCTGGCCGGTGTCACCCCGAGGTGACTGCTCAGCACAGCTCTGTGCACAGCACAGCTGGTGCAGGAGCACTGGCAGAGCTCTACCCCTGGCTAGAAGCTGCTCTCACCTATGTCCCCCATCAGGAACCCCCACGGCCCCACTCCTGCTGGGGCTGCTGGAGCTGCAGCGTGCGTGGGCAGCACTCGTCTGGGGGTTTTCAAGCGTGATGACTCCAAGATGCTCGTGATGGTTTCCAGCATGAGGGGTGTCAGTGCTACTGAGCAGAGTGAAGAGTGCTGCAGGCACCAAACACCCACACTGGGCTGCACCCTCTGCACACTCTGGGTTTTTGGAGAGGAGGTGTTTGGTGCTCTCAGCAGCTTCCTTCCCTTCCTAACTGGGGAGCACATCCAGCTGAGGGGATCACTGAGCTCACAAACATCACTGGGCTCTCATACGGTTTGGGCAGACCCCCAACACCAGAACTAAAAGATCCAGGTAGGGCCCTGCCTCCCACACCCTACCTCATGGGGAGGGCCAGGCAGGGAAGCTGAGATCTTCGAAGCTGAAGGACACATTTTGCCTGGCTCTGCACATCAGGTACATGGGAAGGAGCTGTGAGAGCCTTTCTCTCCAAGCCCCCTTACTCCAGCTCAGGTTGAGCTGTCCTGCAGCTCCTGTGGCACCACGGCCGTGCCCTGCAGCTCTTGAGGAGCAGCTGATGGCAGTGGCTGTTCTGGAGCACAGGGCTGGAAGGAGACCATCTGTGGGAAGGTTAAGAGGAGTTGCCTCCCCAGGGAAAGCAAACCCAAATGTTCAGGCTACTGAAGGGTGCATTTCCAGCCCTGCCGCGTGGTCAGGCTGTGCTGTGAGCCAAGCCAGGCCACATCCACAAGGGCCTGGCCACCCACCCTCAGGACACACACTTCCATCAGACTGCATGTTATTGCACTGCCAGGGGCTTGCAGAGTTTCCCCTGTTCTTGGAAAGATGCTGTGTTGTACTAATGAGTGGGAACAATTTGGAATCGCCGTCGTTCGCAAGAGCTGCTGCTCGTGCCAGTCCCCATTTCTCAGCTTGATTTAAGGAGGGGTATTCTAAATAACGCCCGCTGCTCCCTGCCTGCAGCAGCTAAAGGCACTGAGGCAAAGTTGCATAACCCAGTGCTGCTGCTTGTGTACATGCTTGAGAAGAAACAGCCATGGAAAAATCCTGTAACATTCCTGGGCTGGTCCGTCTCTTGGTATCAAAGCGTTTCCTGCTCTGCTTACACCTTTGAATCTTAATCCAACGGCTTTGGAGGAGTGGGAGAGGGGCTGGGCAAGGGCTCTGCTGAGCAGAAGACCCTTCTGAGAAGACAGTGGGTAAAAACTGAGTCCCACTGTGTCCCCCAGAGGTGCAAGAGGTGCCTGGTTTTGAGAGGAAATCTCTCCCTGGTTGTGGTCAATGCAGATGTTGCTGCTCACCCAGCCCTGGTTACCCATGTTCCCTGGGACCCTCCTCTCATTCAGCAGCCAAAGGCACTTCCCTGCCATCTCTGGAGAGGTACCCCCCAAACCAGCTTTTAGACACATTTCCACCTTAACCTATCCATTACTGAGCCACTCCTGCTCTGTGAGCCCCCAGCCCAGGTACAGCTGGCTGCATCAGCTTGTAGTTAAAAACAAGTAATTTTGTTTTCTCAAAACAAGTAATTTTGTTTTCTCATGTGCTCCTCTGCTGTGTGACTGATGGTTGGGTTTCCCAGGGAAACAGCAGCACATGGAGACAAAGAGCAGATCTTTTTCCTTCCTGGCCTGGGTTGTAGGATCTGTGTCAGTGCTTGGGGGAGGTGGTGAGGTGCCCCTTCCCACGATGGTGGGCACCTTTTGCCACCTCCTCCTCCTCCTGGGACAGCCATTTTCTGGAAAGAGCTGGGCAGGGAAACTCGAGCAGAGCAGGGCAGAGATTTCCCACCCCAGGAAGAATGCCTGTCCCCTGAAGAGGTGCCTTTTCCTGATGGTGTCTGGGAGAGAAAGGCAAGCCGAGTGGATCTTCACTGGGTGGGTAGGAGAGTGGAGAGCACAGTGTCAGTTCTGCACACCCCAGGCTGCACTCAAGGTCCTCCTGGCACCTGCAGGACAGGTCAGTGCCCTCTTCCCCTCCTGCACAGGTCTGGCTGGCCAGGAGGGGAAGGAGAGCTCTTCCCACCACTGTTCCCTGGCATGGGGGTGTTTGCCAGCACAGAGCCTCCTCTGCGCTGGGGGGCTGTGCTGCCTGTCCTAGCCCTGAGCCTTGCAAAGGCACCCTTGGGCCTGTCTGAGGCTTGCCCACGGCACAGTTTGATATATCTGTCTGCCCTGGGGAGAACAACCTGGCCAGACCAGCACTTTGTTCTTACTGCTCTGCCTGCTATGAGAGTTCTGGGGGTGTCAAAGGGCAGTGTGGTGCTGGTGACACATCCCCTGAAGCAGCATTGTGAGGTGGTCCTGCCTTTGAGGTGGAGAGGACCTGCATGGTGGCAAGAATGGGTGCAGAGAGCCCAGGAACAGTGAAGGTAACATCCCAGGGGTTCAAGGTCCCTCCCTGGAAGCACTGCCTGTTTCTGTGTTGCTGTGACACAAATAAATTGTTTTGTGGAACAGGACATGACACTCTACTGTGGGAAGCCTGGTCTGACTGTGTGAGAGTTGGGAGAGGGCAGGGAGTTAATGGGGGCTCCCTTCAGCTCATCTGAGCCACCCTCTGCAAAGGGGATTTGGTCCCAGCAGGAACAGTCTGGTGGTGGGAGTGAAAAGAACTGTAAAACCTTGGGACCCTCCTCACCTTCCTCCTCACCCTCAGCTGCCTCAGCAGCCCTTCCAGGCCCAGCAGGGGGTGAGGGGTGCCTGCTGCCCACGGCAAGGTCAGACAGGCTTTCCATGGCAGGACCCCACAGCCAAAGTGATTCATGCACATCCCTCTCCCTCCCCAAAAAAGCTGAACGAATGTGGGACCACTGTCACTAGTGGTGGCTCTGGTCCATGAGTCTGAAGCAACCCAGGAAGGAATGAGGCAGTTTGCTGCTCTCTGACACTCCTGGCACATCTCTGCAGTGTATGCAGGGGCTGCCTTCCCTAGGAGCAACACAGCCGTGTCCAGCGGCTTCCAGCCCCCACAATAATCCCCTGAGAGTTTGATCCAGGGAACCTGAGTGTGCTTCAGATGGAAACCCTGCCCAGCCCTGGCTGACAGAGCATCACCCCACAGCAGCTCCCACACCTGCCCACGTGCCAGTGCTGTAAGGGAATCCACAGCACATTCATAAACTCCACATCCCTGCTGGATTAAGTAGGTGTTAGAAAGGTTCCCTCATGTGCTCAGCTCCATGCCCATCACGGAGATGTCTCTAAAGTGACACTTCTCCTAAAGCAGACTCTGCTCTTTGGAGAGCAGGGATGGCTGTTTATTGCCTTGTACCTTGATGGTGACATCTGGACATTGCCAGCCCTGCCCCAGAGCAGCACCTTGGCTCAATTGTATAGATTCACATTATGACTCACCCTGCAACTTGATGCATTGTGTCCAGATAAAAGATACTTTATCCCTATGATAAAAACGGACAAAGATGATGTCAAAATAAAAGAATGTTTTCTCATCCGAATAAAAGTCGAAGCTGCCGTTCTTGGGGTTATTTTGCTTGAAAACCTCCAGAGAAAGCAAGACTTTGAGTTTTTTACCATTTATAGTTAGTTTCAGAAAATTCAGCATGCAAAGTTTGCTATCTGCCTTCCTCCCCTGGTTTGGAGAGGAGTGTCTGTGTGCTGGTAGCCTGGACCCTGCTCTCATTGCTGGGGATGTGGGGGAATGTGATGTCCTGGCTGGACCCAAACCCCTGGAACACCCCTTGGGCAGGGGGGATGCTCACAGCCTGCTGCCAGCACAGCTGTCCCACGTGTGGCACTGGGCTACCTGCAGTCACAGTCTCCAAGGGCTCACCCCAAGGAGGGGCTGTCCCTGCCCATGTCCCGGGCATTCCCGGCTGGGATCATGGCCAAGCACGAGGGCAGTGCTCCGAGGGACAGGGAGGGCCTGAGCCCTGGGGGAGCTGTCACTTCCTGGCTGTGCTTCATGGAGCAGGGGTTTAATTTTAGCAAACAATGCCAATTAGAGAGGGATTGTTCGATGGCTGTGTCTCAGTGCAGAGCAGAGCTGCTGGCAGGGCTCTGAAGGACCCCATGTGTGCAGGGACCCTCCTGGGACAGGGGGGACAGCTGAGCTCTGCTCTGTGGCTGCCTCACTCCTGCTGCTCTGAGCTCACCATCCTGCTCCTGGAGCTGCAGGGACTGCGCTCACAGTGTCACCAAGGTCCCCTGGAGGCTCTCAGCCTTCACTCACGGGTCTCAGAAGAGCCTGTACCTCTGCACACACGTTTGCTGCAGTTTGGTGTGGCTGAAGGGCCAGAGAGGGGTGGGCAGGTCCCTCTGCCCTGGAGAGGGGGACTGCAGCAGCAGGACTGGTGAGCAAGTGTAGCTGCCTGAGCTTGGATGGTTTTAGCTTCGGGCTGCTGCGGGTTCTGAGAAGCTCCAGGAGCCCCCAAGGCAGAATTCAGCTTCTCAGAAAGCCAGGAATGAGATCCTGGCAGTAGCTGTAGAGGTTCTGAAGGGAGCTTTATTTTGAAGGGTTCTGCTAACAAAATTTGGATACATACCATAGCAAGGGGTTTTTATAGGGTTTAGGGGGATTGAAATTCTAACCAGTAAAATTATAAGTTGAGAACTATCTAGTTACTTTAAGATTTTAGGTCAGAAAAGTCCAATCATCTAGTAAAGACCAATAGAAATCCTAAATGATAGCAGGGGTTTCAGTAGGGGGGTGGACATTTTTTGTGAAAAGTTTCATTGTCTCAGGGTATGAGATGCTAGGAGCTCTTTTCAGGGACAGTTGTATCATCCACAAACAAGCACAAGTAGGAGTCAAGGATAGGACCATGCTTTGTCAGTTCTCATTGCAGAGGTGAGTTGATCCCATTGCTTCAGTTAAATCACTATTATAAACTAATTAAACATTTTCTGGAGAAGGATCAGGCATCACCCACACCCTGAGTGAATGCAACCATCAGACTGTGCCAAGGGAAAATGCTCCATGGGAGCCTCAGGGTGAAATACCAATCTTGGGGTACCCACAACTTGTTGCCTTTGGTATTTCTTTGGCTGTAAAGACAGTTCAAGCCTTTCACCAAAATCAGTATATTTGTGACCTTCAGCTTGAATCTGTCCTGAGGCAGTGTGGAGATAAAGGTGGTGAGACTGATGCTGCTGAGAAGCCCTCAGAGAAGGTGAAGCTTTCTGAATGTGTCAGGACCCCGGGCCCATCCTGAGGGCAAGGTGACACTCACTCTTGCTGGCCGAAGGAATTTCAATCCCACTGCTCACTGTGCATGGTGATCTGTGCCCAGCTTGCAGTTAATTTGCCAATGAAACAACTTGTAAAAAAAGGTGAAGAGAGACCACAAGAGGGAAAGGAACAGAACCACAGAGATGTTGAACTGCCTGATTTTGGAAATGAAAGAGCCTGTTGGCAATGGCAGAGCTTCACATGCTGAGTTGGAATCACAACCCAGGGAAAAAGGGAATGGATTAAACAGAACAAGAACTGAGGGACTCTAAATGCTGTCTTCAACATTTCAGTAGGGGCCTCATAAATCTAGACAATTATGAGATGCACTTAGAGAAGCCCAACACTATTATGTTGGGGCAGGAGGGTGACTCTTTGGCAACAAAGAGTTTCCAAGGAGCTCTGGCATGAGGGCATCCCAGAGCAATGTGACCTGTGTGACTCTTTGGTACCTGGGAGGGGAAGGCTGGTGAATGGAGCAGGCTGCAAACACCACACTCATTAACTCATGCAGCACAGGACAAGACAAATGTTCCTTGGCTTCAGCCTCTTGCCTTTTTTGGATGCTCTGAATCCCAAGTAGCCAGTCCTGGAGTCCCTTCTGGGTGTTGAGGTGACTTGTGAGAGGAGGCTGTGGGCAGAGCCCCTCCAGGCAGCTGAGCTCATGCTCTTGCTGCTGGCTGATTTTCCACCACACTGTGGGAGCAGTGCCTGTCCCATTGTGCAGGAGCCTTTAAAGCAAGAACTAGAATAACCATGTTTTAAACCTGTTTGGTGTGCTTTCCCCCCAGAGTGCAGCAACAAGAGCCCTTTCAGTGTATCAGAGCACTGCTGTGGGGCACAGCCCTGTGGCAGGGCTCACCACGAGGAGTTGGCTGGGCCAGGGAGGGTTTTTGTGTGTGCTGGCTCTGTGTGGGTCAGCAGTGCTGCTGCAGTGCTCAGGGCCCCACACCTGCAGCAGGGAGGGGAGCACAGCCCCAGTGCAGGTGTGGGGCTGCCCCTGCCCCACCCCAGCAATGCTGTGCCTTGCACCCACATCCCCTCCCAGCAGAAAGCCACCCCTGCCCATGTTGTCTCCTCACCTGGAGTGGGGGGTTGGCATTTCCTACAGCTCAACAGCATTGCTGCCCCGAACTGTGGGCAGGGAAGGAAGGTTGTGCTCTGGATACTGAGGTGCTCAGGCTGGCATCGTGGAAAGCTCTGTTTTGGGGGTACAGTGGGGTGGGCAGTCACTGGACAGCACCAGGAGAAGTGGGATGAGCTGTGCCCTTTGTTGTTTCCTGCAGTGTCACTGTGCCAGGAGGGGCAGAGTAGGTGAAATGGGCAGAGCAACCCAGAGAGCCCCCAGGAGCCAGAAGAGGGCTGGCAGGGCAGGGACTGTCCATCCCCAGGCTCACACAGAGCCCAAGCCCTGCCCTGCAGCATCAGAGCCCCACAGCACGCACAGCACAGACCCCTGGCAGTGAGGATAAGGATGGTTCTGCTCCTCCTGCCCTGTGAGCTCACTGCTCTTGGCATCTCCTTGGCCCAGCACCTCCCCAGGGAGGGCCAGACCCTGCCCTGGCTGCCACGGAGCAGCTCAGCTCTGGGATGTGAATGTCCAGAGCTCCCCCAGGACACATCCCAGCCTTGCCACGCAGAGAGGATGAAGAAAAAGCTTCCTGGTGCTCCCTGGGAGGGGAGCATTCCCTGCTTCCCTTCTGTGGAAGGTGAATGGGCCAGGCCCAGCAGAGGCCATTCATAAAGTGGATGTGGGCCAGGGGGATCTTATGGGGTCACAGTGCCCTGTCTCACCCAGCCCAGGCTGGGCATGGTGGCAGGCACAGCCCCTTGCCAGGACCTGCTGGGAGGGATGGGCTGTGTCTTTGCATGCATCTTGCTCACATCCCTGCTCCAAGAGCAAATCCAGAGGTATTTTATCCTCTGTACATTTGTTTAAGGAAGTTTAAAAGCAAATTTGGCCCCTGCCTTTGAATCCTCGCTCCTATAAATTCAAACACCTTGGACAGAGCATGTCTGTGCAGTCTTACATGTGACATTTAGCTAAAACCACTTACAAACAACTTGCATTACAAGTTTATTCATTCCCCACAGAATGTTGGCTCCGCTGAGTGTCTCACGAGCCATCTGCTGTGGGCGAGCTGCTTATCTTTGCTATCAGAGCCCTCTTCTAAATATTATGACCAAACAGAATTCCAAGAACAACATCCATCCCGCTGCACTGCAAATGCGCAAAGCTGATAAACTGTTTATATATTACCAGCTAAATAAGTTGGGTTTATCTGGAAGGGTTTGCAAAAGAAAGTCTCTTGGGGTGCTCAGAAAGAATGTGTTTTACAGGTGGTGCTGTGAGGTGGGGAGGGCACCGGGGCTGCCAGCCCTGCCAGAGCCAGCCCAAGGGCGCTCATGGTGACAGAGTCCACTAGGGCCAGCATCTCCTCCCAGAAAGTGAACCCAGAGCCTGACAAATTGTGGTGCACCAGTGGTTGAGCATCAGCTCCTTGTCCAAACACGAGCAGCTGGGGCTGGGCTGAGCCACTTGCCCCATCCCCAGCAGTGGGAGGAGAGCTCCCAGACCTGATTCCTGGGATGTCAGAGTCTCTCTCCTCCCCACACCTGGCCCTGCAGCTCCAGGGCACCCTTGGCCTGTCCTGCTGGATCACCTTCCCAGCTTGGGAAGGACAGACAGAGGAGCTGTGTGACCTCCCTGCCCGGGACACGGCAGGGCCAGCTCACCCTGGCGCCTGGACAGTGCCCAGAGCCCTCACCCCAGTGCCCCAGTGTAAATTAGCTAAAGGCTTGTGAAATGCACCCAAAGTGTCCCAGCCCTTCCCAGCCCAAATTGGGTATCACAGGCTGTGTTTATTCTTCCACACTGGGTTCTGCTCGTTGCCTTTCAGTGTCAAGAAACCTTGGGACAAGGCCACGAGCAGAGGCCAGCGTGGGCTGGCGCAGCAGACCCCGGCTGTCCCAGCAGATGGAGAGCATTTATTTTCCCTGGGGGACTGCAGATTTAAGGACATTTTGTCTGCTGTCTGCCAGCAAGCACATGTCCCAGCTCTGGCCCCAGCTGCCCTCCCTGGGAGCAGCAGGGCCAACCCAGCAGGGTGGGGCACAGCCAGCCAGGCTGAGCACAGCTCCCATGCTGACCCTGGCTTGAAAAGAGGGCTGTGGCACTCAGCAGCAGCACATCTGTCCTCTGCCAGCTGCTCTGTGCCATTTTACTGTGGCTGGGGAGCTGATGGGCTCCATAAACCCCAGGGCAAAGGAGGAGGAGGAGCAGGAGTGAAGCAGTGATTTTATTAGAAGTAGGGCAGGTGACTCTGGGGCTGTGAATGTGTCTGTAGATGGGTCAGTGCTCAGCCAGGGTGCCAGTTGTGCTCTGCTGACCCAGCAGTGGAGTGTTCCTTTTGCTATGGTTTGCAGAAGGTCAAAACCCCTGGAGAGGGGCAGGTAGGGCAGCTGTAGGGAGCCAAAATGGGTCCCGTGGCTCATCCAGAGAAGATTCATCATACAGCAGCTGAAAATTGTCCTCCAGGTGGATGCAGGGCTGCAGGTGATGCCAGGCAGAGAGAACAGGGACTTGGGTGAGGAGGTGGAGTGAATGCAAGTGGGGAGGAAGAGCTGGTACCTGGATGGGGATCAGAGCACTGAGGGGGAGGAATGTCCCTGCAGGGACAGTGCCACTCCCTGCCCTGAGCCAGGGCTTCTCAGAGTGCCTCCAGTCAGGAGCAAACTCACGTATTGATTTCAAGACTGAAGAAACTGCCTGGAGCTGGGTGATCCAGAGCAGCCCTGGGGTGTGCCCGTGCCATGGGAGTGCACAGCCTGCCCTGGTGGCCCAGCACTGCAGGCAGGCAAGTGACACCTGGAGTCAGACACACACATTTCAGGGGACATGAGCAGTGCCTGGCAGCACCAGAGGGCAGCAGGGCCATGGCTGCAGCAGTGACATGCTGTCCTTGGTGGGGACTCAGTGCCTCTGCAGGGGCTGGCACATCATGTCCAGCTCAAGTGTCCCATGTCTGTGTGGCACTGAGCACTGAGATGTGGTACAGCAGTGCTGATGGGAGCCCTCTGCTCACTTGAATCATCCTATTTATGTGTGCAAAACTCCTCCCAGTGTTATCCAGTGTCTCCAAGCTGTATTTGAGGCTGGTGAGGACTGCAGCCAGGCTGGGTGACAGGATCAGTCACAGCTGGGAGCTGCTCAGGTGACAGGGCAGTGCCTGGGGGCTGTTTCCTGATCCTCACTCACAGTAGGGCTGATCAGGATTGTCAGAAAGAGAGGAACAACGTGGTTCCTGCACATCAGCATATGGGAGATGCTTCCAGCCTCTTGTCGTTGCCCAAGGACTTGCCTTCCCTTCTGGCAGGCTCATCATGGTGACCTTGGGTGACTCTTTGCAGTGGCATTTTATCCTCAAGTTGTTCTCATCTGAACCACAGTTTGAACCAACCCCATTACACCAACCTCAGGCTGGAGGAGTGTGTGGAGGGGAGGACTCTGGTGCTTGGTGGCACTTGTGACACTTGTAGGCAAAGCTTGTGACCACGAGGTCTTGTTCCTGTGAGTGCCCAGGCTGGAGGAGCAGCCCAGGCACAAATCCAGAATCCCCTGGAGGTGCCAGCAGCCCCCCCTCTGCACTCCCAGCTCTGCCCAGGGCTCTGAGGATCCGAAGCAGAAAGATGCCACTGCCTCCTCTTAGAGGTGTGAACATGGAAACTGAAGCAGGGCACAGCTACAGGAGGCCTGTCAGGGACTGATCCCAGGTGTCCAGGGCTCATCATTCCTTCTTCTTTCATAATTCCTGCTTTGGCATACTACTGCTCATTTTTGGGAGGAAATCTAAGGGAAGAGGAGACTAATTATTTAGCTATATTTTTTTATGCTGGTACCCAGCCATGAGGAGAAGCACTGTCCCTGTGGCACAGAGGACAGGGACTGACAAGGGATAAAGGCACAGCTGAGAGGAAAGCTGCACGAATATCAGGTGTGCCAGGACTGGGGAAGAGCAGCTCTGTGAGCACTGAGGTGAGACTGAGCTCTCCTGGGGTGTCCAGGCCAGCGCAGCCACTGCTGTGACACTTTGGGCTCATTGTTGCATTCTGCCACCCCTCACTGAGGGCAGGTTCCCTTGGGTCACTGCTCTGCAAGGACTCTGGCCACAAAGTGTCCATCTGGAGCTTCCTTGGAGGCAATGAGTTATCCCAACCCACCTGCTGCTGCTGTGCCCAGACCTTCTGAGATCTCCAGCCCCAGGGAAAGGGCTGTCCTTCTGCAGGCTCCCTGCCATCAGGGTGGAGATATTTCCAAAGCAGACCTCCAGCACACAAAGGCACTCCTTGTCCTGGAGGTTCAGCTGGCTCCGAGCCTCATCCTTCTGCATATCTTGTATATATGAAGCAACTCCTTTGCATAAAGATATGGAGTTTATTAGGAGACATTGGAGCTTAGAAGCTGTCAGGAGTGGAAGTCAATTCTGTTTCTGACACGCAAAGAGCCTTTTATAGGCTGGAATGGGCACAGGAGCAGGGCAGTGCCTCTCCCTTCCCGTGCACCAGCACTGCTGGAGCTGGTTCTGGCACTGCCCCTGCTCTGGGTCCAGTCCCCATCCCTTGCCGTGAGAGATAACGCCACAATCTGAGCAATCTCTTGAGCTGGACTCATTTAAACACACCCACAATCAGACTGTGCTCCCCAGGCTCTCCTTCTCCCCAGCACACTGATTGTCTCCTCTCCTGGCAGCTCAAGGAGGTGGCAGGAGCCTCTGAGCTTCAGGGACACTGACTCTCTGTTACTCTTCCCTGAAACTCCAGGGCTGCAGGAGCAGCTCCTCTCCTGCCAGACCTGCCAGGGCTTTCACATTCCCTTGGCTGCTCCATGGACTCCCAGAGCTCCAAAGAGCCAAAGATTTTTCTGCCACATCCACTCCTCAGCCTCTCAGTCACCACAAGCAATTTGTTTCTCCATTACATCTATCAGAGAAGGTTTTCACATCTCTTAGGTCTCTTGTCCTGCTGTCATTGCACAATGCAGGTATCCCTCCTTTTCCATTCTCTTCCTGCTCTGGCCTTGCTATGAAAAATTAACAAGTGATTTTTTATTAATTTTGTCATCAGAAGATTCCTTTCCTGGCCTGTGTCCTCCCAGGGAACACTTGAGGTTGCTCTATTTCTCCAGAAGCACTGGCCATGAGTTTCAGTGCTGAATCATCCAGGAGCAGTTTGGGCATGGAGCTCACTCAGGCCCAGGGTCCTGAGCTCAGCTTTCCCTCTGGAGCCAGCTGTGCCTCAGCTCCTGACTGCTGCAGATGATCCTCTTCCCAGCTGCTGCAGAAGGGAGCAGCATCCAGGCAGGTCCTCCAAGCCCTGGAAAGACTTGGAGCTTTTGAAATCTGAAAAGCAGAGAACAACCCCAAAGGAAGACTCTTAACTGGTTTTCAGGACTATTTCAAAGGAAGGTGCCTAGAAGGCAGTGTTTAAAGCTTCAGCTGCAGGTCCCCTGTCCCCCTGCAGTTTCTGCTCCAGGCGCATCCCACCCTGACTCTCTGGAAGCACACTTCCCCCTGGGATGGTTCCTGCATAGGTGCAGCATGCCAAGGGAGCCTCAGGGACAGAGGTCAGTGACTGTGTGTCACCCTGAACCCCGGGCAGCCTGTGCTGAGAGGAGACCCTGTGAGCTCAAACCTCCTGCCAAACCCCAGGCAGATTTGTGCTGCAGGCTGCTCCTCGGGGACAGAGCCCTGGGAGCGCTGCGCCGTGGGCGGTGGGAGACTCCAGCAGAGCTGGGGACACGTCACTGGGAATCTCACTCATTTGTAGCTCATTCCAGTTGCACAGCTGTCTCCTTTAAACAAAGTTTACTCAGTGCTACTCCAGGCTCCAGCCCTGCCTGTGCCAGGAGAATGCTGAGCTGCAGCGTGTGCGAGCGCTGCTCACTGTGACACTGGGGGCGCTGATCCCACCTGGGGGTGCTGATCCCACTTGGGGAGGCTGATCCCACCTGGGGATGCTGATCCCATTTGGGGGTGCTGATCCCACCTGGGGGGGGCTGATCCCACCTGGGGATGCTGATCCCATTTGGGGGTGCTGATCCCACTTGGGGGACGCTGATCCCACGTGGGGAAGCTGATCCCACCTGGGGGGGGCTGATCCCACCTGGGGATGCTGATCCCATTTGGGGGTACTGATCCCACGTGGGGAAGCTGATCCCACCTTGGGGGGGCTGATCCCACCTGGGGATGCTGATCCCATTTGGGGGTGCTGATCCCACTTGGGGGACGCTGATCCCACCTGGGGATGCTGATCCCACCTGGGGAAGCTGATCCCACCTTGGGGGGGCTGATCCCACCTGGGGAAGCTGATCCCATCTAGGGGGGGGCTGATCCCACCTGGGGATGCTGATCCCATTTGGGGGTGCTGGTCCCACTTGGGGATGCTGATCCCACTTAGGGGTGTTGATCCCACAGGGCTTGGCCATGCATGGGCTTTGGAGCTCCATGGAGCTCCTGGGGACTTTGGCCCAGTTCTCCCACCACTGGCACCCCCCAGAGAGAGGGCTGACCAGAGCAGCTTGTCCTGGGCTTTCCACAGAGTCTCCTCACCCACCCAAGCCCTTTATTTCAGTCCTCTTGCATCCCTTTGTTCTTGCTTGCTGGCCAAGACTGGCAGGGCTGGGTGGCAAGAGGGGACCAGGAGGGGATAGAGCTGTTCTGGACCCAACCAGGCTGCAGGTCCTGAGCTCTCAGGGGTCCTTGCCCAATGCCCATGGCAGCTCCCAGTCTTAGGGCTCTGGGGTCCACCCTGACCCCACTTTGGTCCGTGGCACAAGGAGGAGTCAGGACCAGGCTGTGACTCAAAGTCAGGCAAGATCCAGAGGAAGAAATTGGCTGTGCCTCATTGCCCCACTAACAAATGAACAGGAGTGCTCTGAAAACTTCAGGAAAGCATGCTGAGTGCACACATCATCAGGGGTGCACACATCATCAGGGATGCACATGAGGCCTTCTCCTGAGGCCCCAAGGTGCTACTGAAGCTTCCCAGGTGCCCAGGAGGGGTGGCTTTAGGATATATTCCAGGAGGACCCTGCCAATTTTTCCAGTCTGTTCATAAGCCTTTTTGGCCACTGAGCTCCCCATCAGGCCGTGCCAGGGCTGCCTCCCTCTGTCCCAGTGCTGGTGGGAGTGCTGCACAGAGCAGCAGCCAGCAGATTTATGGCCTCGGTGTCTAGACCAGCTCTGCCCTGCCTGGGAGGACAGGTACATCCTGGGGAAAGGCAGAAGGCCTTCTGGCCTTTCATCTCAGAGCCAAGCAGCGGGAATTTGCCAAAAAGCACAAGCAACATCCCCCTGGGACAATAGGGGGGTGTCCATCAGGTCACCCTGCTGTGCTGCCTGCTGGGGACAGTGGGGCCCCCTGCTAAAGCTTCCCCCTCTGCAGCACAGGGATGTGGTTGGGGTGGGATCCTGGCCCTGGGAATGGGTCTGCAGGAGCCTTTTGGGCACTGCAATCATCTGTCCACAGAAGTGCTGGAGTCACTGTCTGTGAAGGTGTTTAAAAAAGCCTGGACGTGACACTCAGAGCTGTGGTTTAATTGATGAGGAGGTGCTGGGTCACAGGATGGACTCAGTGATCCCAAAGGTCATTTCCTGGTTAATTTTGTGATTCTGTGACTCTGTGACTCTGTGACTTTGTGATTCTGTGAGTCTGTGACTCTGTGACTCTGTGATTCTGTGATTCTGTATTCTGTGATTCTGTGATTCTGTGATTCTGTATTCTGTGATTCTTTGACTGTGACTCTGATTCTGCTGCTGCTCTGTCCTTTCTGGGGCCTCCTCCCCAGGGGAGCAGAAGGATGGATTCAGGGGAAGGGCAGTGGTGTGGAAGGGCTGCAGCAGGCAAACCAGGGAGGGGCTGGTGCAGATTCACGCTGGGGAAAGGCCCCCAGCTCACTCTGAGGGGCCAGGGATGCCCAGCTGTGGGTCTGACAGAAGCAGGGGGCACTTCTATCCCTTATGGGAGGTGGGAGCCAAAATTCTGGGTGCTGGCAGCTAGCTGTGGTACCCCAGTGCTGCAGAACATGCTGGGCAAGCTCAGAGAGGACAGGCCCTGCTGCAGCCAGGATTCCCCTGCCCACTGGGCTGGGGACAGATGTAGCAGTGCCAGGGTTGGTAACTGGGGTGGGTGGTGATGCAGCTTTGCAGCTCACTTCCTCATTTTTGCCATTTTTTAGGGGATTTCTCACAGGTGGCAGCACCTTTGGGTGTCACCGTGAAGATAATAAACATACAGATATGAATGTGAGGGAAAATGTAAATATATACAATATTTTCAATAATTAAGAGGTGTTTTAGAGCAGAAATATTTCCATTTTTGGTGTAGGAACATCAATTTTATAAATAAAAAGATTTAAATAAACATTAGCATGGCTACATCTACACACACACACACACTCTCACACTCACACTCACTCTCACAAATGCACTTTAAATAGGCTCCCACACTGTAATTTTAAATAGTACAAAACAAATGAATTCTCCAAATATTGTTTAAACTGGCACAGGGGGTTATGATGTCATTTCTGTAATAATCATAAACTTGTTTTCCTGTAATGAATATGATCTCTTTTCCCATTAACAGTTTATTAGGGCTTTTGGTGTGACCCAGGCTGTGGCTGGGTTTGACGGCTGCAGGCTCCATCCTTGCACTGCTCTCAATTTGGGTTTTCTCATCCTTTTTCTCCTGGGGAATAAGGCTCAGTAGCCAGCTGGGGAGCAGGATGGCAGCTCTGCAGCCTCTGTGGCGCTCTGCTGGCTCAAACTCTGCTTTGCTGGGAGCAGGATGGGAGCGTGGCAGGAGCAGGAGGGATGGGGTGCAGAGGGAGCTGAGCACAAGCTCAGCCAGAGCCCTCCCAGAGCTGGTGAGGAGCCCAGCCCAGCCTGTGTCACCTCCCTGAGCCAAGGTGTCACCACCCTCGGTGACTGAGGTGTCTGTGTGTCCTGGGGGAGCATCCCTACAGCTAAAGGGATGCTCTGACACCTCTGCTTGCAGGACCCTCTGCTGAAAGGGGAGGTGCAGCCCCTTCCCCAGGGACAGAAAGAGTCAAAGTGACAGAGATGGTATATTGGACAGGAATTGTTCCCTGGCAGGGTGGGCAGGGCTGGCACAGCTGTGGCTGCCCCTGGATCCCTGGCAGTGCCCAAGGCCAGGCTGGACACTGGGGCTGGAGCAGCTGGGACAGTGGGAGATGTCCCTGCCATGGCAGGGGTGGCACTGAATTGGTTTTGAGGTCCCTTCCACCCCAAACCACTCTGGTTCTCTCACAGGTGCTCATCAATTCATTCTCACCTGTGGGTGCAGGTGAGCCCTGCTCTTGGGTGCCCTGCTGGGACAGCACCTGTGTCCCTGCACTCCTGGAGCTGGGAGTGACCATGGCACTGAGCTGCAGCCCCAGGGACAGGGACATGACACACAACACATGATCTTTTCTCCTGGATCCCTGCCAGTGTCCAGGGCCAGGCTGGAGGGGCTTGGGGCAGCCTGGGACAGTGGGAAGTGTCCCTGCCATGGCAGGGGTGGAGGGCATGAGATGACCTTTGAAGTCCCTTCCAGCCCAGCCCCTTCTGTGATTCCATGACAATTCAGTGATGTCCCAGCTCCCAGTGCAGCCCCAGGGCTGGGTGTCTCTGCCCTGCCTGCTCTCCTGGCCTGCCCAGCCCTGGGCAGCACAGCCAGCACACAGCTCTGCTCATTCACACCAGCACCAGGACACGGTGTTTCTGAATGACTTAGAATAATATTTGGAAAAATCCATCTTAAGTACATTAGTCCACTAAGCCTTTAAGTCTTCACAAGGGCCTTAATTCCAAGGACTCTGGTGCATGCTTGTGCCAAGGATTTTGCAAGGCAGTGACACAGAGGCGGCCGGGCTCCTTCCCCGCCCCATCCTGCAGCCTCCAAAATGGTTAACAAATGTCTTACTGCTGGAAATCTGTTTCTGCTTAGCTGGGAAGCAGTGGGGTTCTGAACCCTGCTTTGTAGCACCCTGCTGGCAGCTTTTGTCATTCCCAGGCTTGGCATATTATTGGAACTATTAAATGATGTTGCATTGCCTCATTGTATTTAGATTTTAAACATATTTGTAAGGCTTTGAAAAAAAAATTGTTCTCATTATTAAAGCAATGTACCAAATACCTTCTAGTAAATAATCTGTCCCAGAAGTGTTCTGCTCACCCAGAGCGGGTTGGAGAGCAATAAACCAGCAAAAGGGAAGGAAAAAATAGTCTGGATGTTAGAGGGATGTAGAGCCAGGAGGAATGAGAAGTGGGAAAGCACAGGGTGATGCAGCTGCACTCCCTGTGAGCTTCTGTTCACAGGCAGGGCCACCCAGCTGGGGCCCAGGCAGGGAGGGCAGAGGCAGCTCCAGAGAGGGGGATGGCAGCAGGGGTTGTGGCACTGCCTGTGGCAGTGCAGGGCTGGCAGGAGAGGAGGCACAGGGAGCTCAGGTGCCCCTGCAGGCTGCTGGGGAGCTGGGAGGAAGCTCAGCACTCTGCTGCCTTTGCTCCTCAACCCCCTGTCCCAGCAGGACACAAAACAGCAGCAGAAGCCCTGGATTCTCCAGGCTAACAGGCTGAAATCAGGAGTCAGTGCCAGCCTGCCTGCCCTGCTGCACATCTGTCCATGGAGATCAGATGAGAGGGAGATGATGGACATGTATGGAGATGGTGGAGATGGATGGAGATGGAGATGGATGGAGATGGAGACACCTGTGCTTGGAAAAGCAGCTTAGCCAGGTCCCTCTGGCAAGCTTCCCCTGCCACTGTCACCACCTGCTTTCCCAGCCTGGCAAAACTGGCTTGTAAAGGTTTTTCCACAGTCTGGCTGATTCCCTGAACTTACAAGTGTTTGTCTCCATCCATGCCATCAGAGCAGACCCCCAGATGCAGAGTTCAGTGCCACCCAGCCCCTGTGCCAGTGTCCCCAGGCTCCAGCACTGCCACAGCTCTGCTGTCCCCAGCCAGGAGCCCTCAGCACTTGAGCAGCACCAGGAGTTTCACTGGCAGCACAGCCTGGGCCAAGGATATATTAGGTCAATCTTCTAGAAGCTGGGAAAGCACCAAAAAGCAAACAAAACCAAAACAACAACAGCACAACAAAAAGCCAGGAAGAAAGGAAAATAGCTGTGATGCTGTTGTGATGTCTGTGCACGAGTATTTTTGCAGTGGAGGAATGCAGATGCATTTTTGCTGGGTTACAGCACAGCCCAGCAATGATGCACTGTAAACAGACCATGCTAAAACACATAGTTCTCTCTAGATCTTTCTGCAGCATTTTCTCTAAATAGTTATTTTGTAATAGGCATTTTATTTGCTTTGCTGAGTCCCTAAATAGTATGAGCCCAAGTTCAGGAACATGCATGTTCTGGCATTTATTTTAAAATGCTCTTTCTTTAGCAAACATTGTGCCAGGAGATGTCCCTGCCCACTCTACCCACTGCCCAGCCTGGGTCCCTGATGCCCTGCAGGGCCCCAGAGCAGCCCCCTCCCCACAAAACCATCTCCCCCTACCCACAGGGGAAGGCAGGAGCAGAGCTGGTGTCTCTGTGCTGTGTAACCAGCATAGAAAAGTTCTCCAGGTAGATTTTTCCTTTCCGGTCAACAAGAAAGGGACACAGAGGATGGGAAAAGCAGGGACATTAGGGCCCAATTTGAATTGTTTCATAAACTACCAGGCTATGAGAGGAGGCAAAACCAAATTCCTTGCCCTGCTGGCCCAGAGCAGCCCCACTGTACTTCATGCCCAGAGAAGGCAGCCAAGGGCATTTCCCTGTGGATTATTCTGGAGGGCATGGGGCTTTTCAGGTGTCTGTTTGCATCCAAATCCAGGTGATTTGCTTCCAGACATAGCAGCCACAGGTGAGCAGGACACCCAGTGCCAGGCAGCTGGAGAAGCTCTGAAACCCCCTCCCAGGCCTCAGGACAGGGACCAGGATGGAGCCTAGGGAAGAATGAAATTACCTGTCTGCTTCTCTGTGCTGCCTCTGCCAGGCAGAGGGACTTTTAGCAGAGGGACCAGGTGTGGTCAGCAGTGCCTGTCACTTGGCTGGAGGTGGGACAGAGCCAGAGGGAGCCCCTGTGTCAGTGCTGAGGCTTCCAGCACAGAGGTTTGGACATCACCCAAGCTCTCCTGCCTGCCTTGGGGCACAGGAAAGGCAGCTCTGTGCTGAGAAGGAACAACAATCCTACAACAATCAGAAGGATTTTTCCATGTCTCCCCAGCATTATTATATTTTTGTGTGTATATGTGAGGAATACAGTTTGCAAACTCCCTTCTTTGAGACCCTTAAATCTATTTCTCAGTGGTTGCTCTCTGATTCACCCTTCCCCCTTCAAACCTCAGTGTCACCAGCAGGAATTCCTTTTGGGTTTGTAGGAAACAAGCTACAAACTATTTTCCTTTTGCTAAAAGGGGGAAGGGCAAACAAAAGCTAGATGTGATTTTCTAAAATGCAGCCCGTGCACCCCAGGAGCAGAGCTGGAAAGCAGCACTTGGGGCTGGGTGAAGCTGTTTGGGTTTGGAGATCACGCTATGGAATTGCATGGCAAAGGGGAGCCTGCCCTTGTGGTTACCAGCCCCAAATGGGAATGGGAAGAATAGCCAAACTTTTCACAGGCGTTGTAAATTGTCTTTCCACAAACCAACTTCCAGGAATAACAGCATGCTTTTCTAAACGATGCTTGTTTGCTCTCTGCACCCTATCCAGCCCTCCCCCTCCTCTGCTCTGCTTTTTATTCTTTTTATTCATTCAAGTGATGAAAACTTAGGGAATATTTTGGTGACTTTCACAGACATTTGTGATTTTTCCTCCTGAACTGCCAAAGTAAAAGTTGGCCCAGAGCAGCTAAGGCGCTTCCACAGGGATTTGAGGATGGTAAATCAGAGAAAGGCAAGAGCCCAGTGAAATCTTGGTTAGGAATTACAATGCCATTTCCCCCCTCGTGATGAAGGGAAAGACAGAAATAACTGCAGGAAAGGCTTTCCTGCCTCTGCACAGCCCCTGGAATCTGCAGCAGCCCCAAAGCCTTTCTCCTGTTCCCTGCTCTCTCCACATTTTGCTTGTTAGAGAGTCCCTGACACGAGACCTCGGCGCTTGATCTGATAGGAGAAGTGCAGCAGCTGCTGGATGTGAGCAGCCCACCTAAGTCGTGTGAAAACTGGGGCTCTGGCAGGGCAGCATCACTCAGGCTGGGGCTGTGGATCAGCCTGGAGCTGCTGCTGAGCAGGCCAGCCCTGGGCTGTGCTGCAGCCCTGCTCTGTGCTCAGCAGCAGCTCAGCCCTGTGTGCAGCCAGGCACTGCCACCCACCCCAGCACAGGGCAGGGTCACTCCCAGGGGCCCCTGCACTCTGTCCCAACACTGGGTGGGTGCAGAAACACTGGTGTGACAGTGGGGGTTCTGGCTTGTTGGTCACTGCAGTGACAGGAGATGCTCTAGAGCAACAATGGACCCTCACACCAGAGCCTTGCATTGGGCAGGAGCTGAGTAAGAGCTGGCACCTGCATCTTCTCCTGACTCTGCCATCTGCTGAAGGGAGCCTGGACAGGGCAGTTAATGGGTCTGGCTAGAAGACACAAGGAGGTCATGGTGCTGAAAAGAGTTTTGTTTTTTAGAGAAATAAATGGTGGGATTCCTCAGGGAAGCATTGAGATCTTATACTTTTAAATTACTTTTAGTCATGGTTTTGCCACCATAGAAGGGATCATGCTGGAGAAGTCTGTGCTGAGTAAAAATGTAAATAAAGGCTAAAAAGTACAGTCAAAGCTCAAGAGGAACGTCACCTCCAGGAGGTGAGGGAGGAAGAGTCTGTCACTCCAGGTGGGGCTTGGACACTCCATCTGGGAGGGGCTGTGAAGGGGATAACTCTGGGTGGAGACACTGGAACTGCAGGATGCACCTGTCCCAGGACAATCCAGTCATGAACATGGAAGTGTAGAAGGTTTTCCCAAGCATCAAACCAGGAAAAGCTTCCAAAGGAGAGAAGTAAGGGACAAAAACCCCCTGGTGCCACAAGCTCAGGGAGTGGACTCAGTGTTGGGTGGGCATTGTACCCATGGACCCCAGGAGGAAATGGAACTCAGGGTGGGGCTGGGCTCTCACAAACAGGTCACACTGGTCACCTGGCCTGGGACAGTCCTTGGGGCAGAGGAACCCTGAACCAGTCACATTTTTGTGATGCAAATACCCCAAACCTGCTGCTGTGGGTCTGGGGTCTGGGACAGATTCTCCCCTGAAGTCAGACACTGACAAGCTGGACTGTCCCCCTTGATTAACCCTTTATTTCAGGGAGCTCATGGGTAGAAAAATGCTGCTGCAAGGATTTGCTGGAACCAGAGCCAGTCTGGAGGCATGATGGTATCAAGGGGCAGATCTCCCAAAGGAGCCCTTATAGGTTTGATTTTGAGCCATTCTTTGAAATTCAGGAACCAAGAAACCTGGTTTTGGAAAAGCTTTTCTCATACTTATAGATCCTTGGCACACAGGGCTTTAAATGAAGTTACTAAGACCAACCTGGGTGATGAGAACCTTCTCACAATGGTGCCCACATCACCTGGGCAGGGGAGGAGTCCATGAGGAGAAGCCCAGTCCAGGGCAGGTGGGTGATGAGGGTGCCAGTGCCCCCTGCACAGACCCCCAGCTCCCCAGCCATGCAGACACCTCACTGTCCCCTCTGCTGAGCAAGGCAAAGCATTTTCTGGGGCTGGGGACTGGCAACTTCCTATTCTCTGGTGAATTGCCCTGCCTGAAGATCCAGTCCTGTACATGTTTCCATTTCTATACCCTGCTATAACATCAGGTCCTGGGAATGCTCCCCCCTCCTGCACTCTTTCAGGGGGTATCGATGTTTCCAGTTAATGTGGGGTTTTTTGCCCTCACTAAAGAATTTTACAAATTGTTTGTTTATTGTGTCAATCTCTGCCTTTGTGAGCAGAAGAGGGAGCATCTGGAGAGCATCATGCACTCTTGGCATGGGTGTTCCTGGGAGGCTGAGCTCTCCCCAGCGTGAGAGCAGCAGCCCATCCCCACTCTCCAAAACCCCATCCCACCCTCGATGGGGCCGTGCCTGAGCACATCCCTGCTCCAGCTGTGCCAGGGCACTGCCAGGCTGCAGTGCTTGGAGAGTCACTCCCCCTGCCCTGGGCCATATTCCCCATGTGAGTTCACCTGCCTGCTTCACAGCAGAGCAATGTCTCTGAGTGTCTGACCCTCCTGGAACCAGCCTGGCTGATGCAGGAGATAAAGACCTGTCTGTCCATGTGTGCCAAACCAGGCAAGGCTGCTGTGCCCCCCACCCTGGGGATTCAGCAGAGCAGCAGCCAACAGCCATAACACTGAGGCGAGCAGCAGCTTCACCTCTGCATCAGAATTTTCCATCACAATAGAGTTTCATTGGAGGAAAAATGAACTCGTTGGTTAATCAAGAGAAAAATGTCACACAGGAATGCAGGAGTCTGAGTCAAAGTTTTATCTGAGAAGGCCAGGGGTGTTGGGGAGGGATTGTGTCCTGCAGGCAGGGCAGACCACCCTGCAGTGGCCCATCACCCACTGGTGGGGTCACAGCTGGGAGGGGGCAGCAAAGCAGAGACCCAAATCCAGCCCTGTGACCCAGGGGAGCACAGCACTCATACAGCCCAGGACTAGCACATGCCTTCCTGTCCTGCTGGGGCTGCTCAATTGTGTCTGCTTAATTAATATTCATTAAGCCAAAGGGAAAGTTGGACCGCAGTCTGCTCGTTAAGGTACTGACCCGGGCTCAAGTTCAAGTGATTATTCCTTTATTTATGCTGCGGAAAGTTGCAGTGGGACAGGCCGTACAAACACTCTGCTCTGGAGCTCAGCTGGGGTCTGGGACACTTCCAGCCAAGTCCCCCCTGTGCCAGCACTGGAGAAGACCTTGGTCCTCCTTCCCACACCCCAGCTGGTCTTGTGCCATGGCAATCCAATTGGGAACGTCTTTGGTTTTTCACGGAAATGTCTCGAGTTTTTGGGTTGATCCTGGTGTGGGGTGGGAATGTTTTGGGATGTTTTTGGAGGTTTTGTTGGAATGGTGAGGATATTCCTGCCCAGCTCTGTGGCCAGGGCAGGCTGCTGCTGGCTTGGCAGCCAAGGTAGTGCTCAGAGACCTCAGCTCCTCGTGTGAGGTTTGCAGCAAGCAACGCTACAGCCTTACAGCACTGACACTGTGGGGAGGCTCATCCCTTCCTGGGAGCTACTGCTCCCAGACTGGGAGCTCAGCTGAGCTCAGGGGGGCTGGCACTGCAGCCAGTGCCAGTGGTTGGGGTCCCCTGGGTTGGCAGGTAGATCATAGAATGATTTATGATTATTCTAAGGGACCTGAAAGCCCATCCAGTGCCACCCCTGCCACGGCAGGGACACCTCCCACTGTCCCAGCTGCTCCAGCCCCAGTGTCCAGCCTGGCCTTGGGCACTGCCAGGGATTCAGGGGCAACCACAGCTGTGCCAGGGCCTGCCCACCCTGCCAGGGAAGGATTCCTTCCTAACATCCCATCTAACCCTTCCTTCTGTCAGTGGGGAGCCATTCCCTGTGTCCTGTCACTCCATCCCTCATCAATAGTGTCTCCCATATTTCTTGCAGACCTTTCAAGCACTGGAAGGCCACAATTATGTCACCTTGAAACTTCTCCAGGCTGAACAATCCCAGTTTTCCAGCCTTTCCTCACAGGTGAGGTGCTCTGTGCCCACAGAGGGATCCCCAGCCTCGAGGAACACACACACCCTTCCTGTTCCCAGTGCCCACTGAGGGCAGGGCAGGGATGCCCAGGGCTCTCAGTGCCACAGCAGCCTGGTCCCCTTGCTGGGGCATCACAAACCTGCAGAAGGTCAAGGTCAGTGCCAGGGGACATGGCTGCTCCTCCATGGAGGATGGACATGGAGGCTCTGGCCTTCTCCAAAGCTTTTTGGGAAGCCTGGGACTCTCTGCCCTGCCAGGGGTGCTGGCTGCCTGTCACTCAGGCAGAACACAGATTGCCACCCAACAGGGACATCTAAACCCACCAGTCCCCATTCTGGCTGACCCCACAGCTTATCCTGGGGGCCCAGCTCAGACTGGGAGCACTGGTTTGGCAGGGGGCAAAGCCCACAGGCTCATTGCTGTGCCCCAGGCTGCAGCAGGGAAAAGAGAACAACCTCCCAGGGATGATGCTGCAGCTGTGAGGCTGCCTGCAGCAGGTGTTTGATGGTTTGGGGGCTCCAAGTGCAGCACACTGCAGCCAGTGCCAGGCAGGGAGCTGCACAGAGAGCTCCATCACAGGCACACAGGCATTTCCAGGGGTTCAGTGTCAGGAACATCCTGCACAAGGCAGGCAGGTGCCCATGTGTGCCCCAAGGTGGGCTGTGCACCATTGCTCTGTGCCCAGCCAGCCTGTGCCCTGCCAGGAAAGCTGATCACACATTTCTGCCAATTCATCTCAATGGAAACTTTCCATAGTCTAATTTTGTTTAGAAAAAACATTGAAATGAAACATTCTGCTGATGTCAAGATATCTGGCTTTTGCATTAGCTGGTGAAATGCCCTGATTTTTTTGTTTTGACTTTTTGTTTCTGTATCCTACTGACTTTATTATTCCAGTATACCTCATAAAAATAAGAAGTAAAACAACAAAAAAAATTCAAACTGAATTACTTCAGTTGGCTCTAGTGCCATTCTTCAAATTGCACGAGACTGGCCAGTTGAAAACTTGTTTTCATCCTGATTAGGGACAAAATCCAATCTGCAAAGAGTGTAATTTTCTTTGGATTGGAATTATGATCCTGCAAGATGCAAGTGTATGCACCTCATGTGCTGTGTCCCTGGAGCTGAGCTGGGAGGGGGCTGGGGCAGAGGGGTCCCATGGGTCAGGGCTGATGGTCTCAGCAATCCCCCTTCTCTTGCTGAAGCAACAACTGTGGGGGCAGAATAAATTGTCAGCTCCACTGGTGGGCTCAGGCTGTGCCAGGGCAGGCTCAGGTTGGATATCAGGAAGGATTTCTTCTCTGGAAGGGTGGTCAGGCATTGTCAGGGGCTGCCCAGGGATGTTTGAAGTGCCCATCCCTGGAGGTGTCCAAGGAATTGCTGGATGTGGCACTCAGTGCTCTGGGCTGGGGATGGGCACAGCTGGGACTGGATGATCCTGGAGGTCTTTTCCAACCTCAGTGACTCTGGGATTCTGGGATTGTGGGATTCTGGGATTCTAAGCCAGTTGAGGAAGGCTTGCACATGACCATCCATCCCTTCCAGCACCGAAATCTGGGTCACCATCACCCAGGGGCAGGCTCTGGTCCCAAGCCTGTCCCACTGGCTCCTCTCAGAGCAGAAGTCATGCGTGGTTTCCTCCCAGACCTGCCTCCTGCCCCAGCCTACATCGTGCAGCTCTGGGGGAAACCCTTCCTGCCTGGAGTCCTGGATTTGGGCTTGTGTCCTTCAGCAAAACATTGGGTTTGTTTATCCACTGTCTGCTGGGTACTTGGTGGCCCCTGGGGACAGCTGCTTCCAGAGGGCTGCACTAAGGGAGCTGAAAATCCCTGCATGGAAAAGCTGAGGGCTGATGACCCCTACAGTCAGCCTGGGAAATTCATCCCTGCCCCAGCGATGTCTTAAGGTTCAGCTTTCATATTCCCAGACTGTGCACTGCATTGGTGTGTGACTCTGAACTCCATGCAAAGTGTCCCAAGTTCTCCTCCCAGCTCAGGCACACAAAACAATCCTTTTCCAGCCCCACAACCAAGGACACGCTGCAGCTTCAGCCCCAAAAAGTGCAACCAGCAGCCAATGGAGGAGAGAATGTGGGAGGATGGCAGTGCAGGAGCTGCAGCTGGGATTGGACAGTGAAGCCAAGATGGAAATGGAGCCAAAGTGCTGCAAGTGTGAGAACTCGTGACTGGGATCCATCTTGGGCCCATCTTGGGTGGAGCCATGGCCGGGCCCTGGCACTGCCCAAGGGGAATCCTTTGGAGCCTTGGCATGAATCCCTGCTTGATTCCTGTGGCACTGCCCAAGGGGAATCCTTTGGAGCCTTGGGATCAATCCCTGCTTGATTCCTGTGGCACTGCCCAGCCTCTGCCCCAGGGAGCCTCTCCAGGCAGCACCTGCAGCTTCCACTGACAGCTCTCAGTGTCACCCAGCCCCATCCTGGCCCAGCCCTCCCAGCTGGGTGCACTCCTCGGGATTTGGTGCAGCTCAGTCATTGCTGAGACGCAGAACAGCCCATGGGGACTCCTGGGGTCACAGAGTGACACAGCCCAGCTCCTGGTCCCTGCAAGGCAGGACAGGTCCAGGAAAGGGAAAGAACACAGCAACTGCTGCTCACCCCCTCAGCACAGAGCAGCCAAGAGCAGAGCCTGGAGCAGCCTGATCCCACAGCCAGGGAGGAAAGGAGGAACTCAGTGCTTGTGCATTGCTGCAGGAGGTGTTCCTCCTTCCCATGGCCACCAAAGGGACATCTCCACTGCCCTGGGGGCACAGGAACTCCCCAGCAGCCATCCACCCCATGGAGAATAACTTGGCTTTATCTG
Source organism: Erithacus rubecula (assembly GCF_903797595.1). NCBI lineage: Eukaryota > Metazoa > Chordata > Aves > Passeriformes > Muscicapidae > Erithacus > Erithacus rubecula. The sequence goes on from NC_136672.1 coordinate 1,769,131, forward strand.
GGAAGTGTATACTGGGGCGCCCCTGGTGTTACAAAAGCAGAGACCACACACCAGCCATGCTCCAGCATTTATGTGTCTGCCAAAAACCCCTTTGCTCAGAGTTGTCTTCTTGTTGGAAGTAGCAGACCAGATCTGGGGGTAATTTTCTCATTAACACAACGAGGAGCTCCATGTCCTGCTGTCTGCATGTCCCAGCTCAGAGAAAAGCCTAGAAATGCTTGGAGTGCACAGTGATTCTGTGACATCCTGCCAAGGGTTGCCCTCTCTGTGCACCACAGACACTGACTCCCTGCTCTGCCACCCCTGATCAGCATGGCTCAGATGGGAGCAGAAGCAGCAGACACACCCCATTTGCACTACAATCTTTATCCCACAGCAGGGATTCCTGGGTTTGTTAGCTCTTTGTGCACTGTGTGTCTTCCTGTGAAAATGTATTGGCCAGTTTTGGAGGCACCTGTAGAGTTTATTCCTGCACTGGCTGTATTGAATCCGGGAGCTGCCCGAGGGAATGCTGCTGCTGCTGCTGTGTGAGTGCAGCCAGAGTGATGCTGAGCCCTGTGAACCAGCCCAGGGAGAGACAGGCCCTGCTCTGGACTGTGTCCCACACCAACAGCCTGGACAGACAGGACCATGGCTCTTACCTCATTTCTTAGGAGGGAGCTGAAGGAAATCAGGAAAAAAATCCTTCATGTAAAGAAAACATGCTCTGAGAGAAATAATTGTTTTTCCATTAAACTTGCCAATTTTTGATCAAAGTATGAATGGGCTGGAGCAGAAGTTTGGCCCCTCATAGTGCATCTCCTGGCAGATCAGCTGCTTGGACTTCCCTGTCCCCATCCCCATCCTCCTCCAAGGGCTGTCCCCCTGGGCAGCCTCACCCAGGCTGGCCAAGGGCAGCACAGGAGCTGCAGCTTTTGGTCATCAATCCCTTCCAGGGAATCAGGACTTTCTGTGAGAAGGAAGAAAAGGCTTCAAAACAGTTCCAGAGTGTGTTGCAGAGGGCCAGGCCAGCTCCCACAGGATGGTCTGACAGGGCTGGGAACTGGCTCAGCGTGACAGACAAGTGGGGAGGTTTGGGAAAAGGCTGAGGTTGGGGCCAGGGCTCAGGTGGAGCAGGACAGAGCTGGTAAAGAGGGTGTGTGATGTGTGCTGCAGCTGTGGACACTCCTCCAGTCTGCCACCCCAAATCCTAGCTCAGGGTTATGAGATTATTCCTCCCTCTCCAAGTGGTCCAGCTGTGCAGGGAGCTCTGGCTGCTGGTGCCACACCTGAGAGTGGCCCTGGTCCCTTTCCTGGCTGACTGCCCAAGGCACAAGAGCTGTGCAGGCACTGCTGGGCTGGCTGGAGAGTGCCCAGGTGCCCAAGGAACATCCCTTTGTGCTTGGGGGAGCTGCTCCTGAGGTCCTCCTGTGCCTGGGACACGGGGACACCAAGGCACAAACACTGTTTGCTGTTTCTAGTGTCACTGGCAGGCATAAGGAAGGTGGAAATCGGGGTGGTGGCATCAGTGTCATTCACCACAGGTTGTTTATCATCCCAGAGGATTTAAAGGTTCAGCTGAGGTGAAATTCCACCCAGCACCAGCAGCCACTGCCACACACATGGGCACAGCCCTGGCCAGGCACCACGGGAACAGAGCTGCCACCACTGTCCCCACCCACACTTGCAGCCCCACAGCCCAGGCTGTCCCTTGGTGCTGGGATGGCCACAGCAGAGAGGGGTCTCACTGAACCTGGCAGCAATTCTGCCCATGACATCAGCACAGTGGAGACTTCTCATCATTCTATTTGCAGAGATTATCTAGAGCAGCCCTTGGCAGCCCTGCACGGCTGGGGTGCCAGATTCTTTCCCAAATTAGAGGTGAAATGTGCCAGTAGAAATGCAGTGAGAGCCAGGCTCTCTGCCTCCTGACAGTCAGGGTGCTGGCAAAATGTTTATCAGGGCAATATCCATCACTGCAGGGGAGCAGGAGCTGCTGGCACCTCACCCAGCACCTCGCTGCTGGCCCTGCACCTGCTCTGGCACCTGCCAGCCCCCCACACCTGTGCTGCCCTCGAGACCCCAAACACCCCCAGCACATCGGGGTGGGGGCTGATGAAGGATATTTGGCTGATGAAAGGTGTTTGTTTGGCTGATGAAGGGTATTTGGCTTCCTCTCCTTTCCCAAGACCTGGTTGCATGTTCACAAGGAAAACGAGAGGAGTTGAGGGAACCAACCAAGAAAAGTGAAAGAAAAAAAAAATCCAGTTAAATATACTGGGAAAAGGGTCAGAGATTTTCAGTGTCACTATAATTTTTCCCCCTTCAAGGTGTATTTTTTCCTCCCATGAAAAGTCTAGGGCAAGGAAGGGTTTATGCTTTGGGACATGTGGCCCAGGAGGTCCCAAAGCTCAGAGAGTTCTTGGTCTCAAGACTCATCCTGGGCCCTGAGTTTTGGGTTGAGCATTTTCCCTTGGATGCTGCCCTGAAGAGCACACAGAACTGGCTGGGTTTCCATGCTCATTATTGTTACAAAAATGTCTAAGTGAATAATTGAAGTTTGCATGCAAAATTAGATGTTAGAGGCACTTCAATGCAAAAGTGCTGTTTCATTAATTTGCTGTAATCTTATATTTAGTTTGGTTTTTTTTTTTATTTTATAGTATGACATTAAGTATTACTGTGCACAAGGCATCGCCTTGTTACCTTTTATACAGTAATCAGACAATATGGAAGTTACTTTTTCGCCTTTTTACCCATGTTGAGTAAATGTTGAGGCTTTTAGAGATCAATTTAATAAGAATCAGAAGAAACTTCTCAGTGTTGACATTTCTGATGCTGCTCTTGTGCTTGCCTTCTTGCAGTCTGATTTACTGGTGCTCTGATTTGCCAGCATATAAGTCATTAATCCCCACTGTAAATTAAGGTAGGGGAAGTTTGAATGGACCTGTGCATATGTAAACCAGTGTCTCTTCCAAATGCCTGTTCTACTAAACCCAATATTAACTCTTCATTTCTCCCTGTCTCCACAATAAGCAAGGCTTGTTTTACAAGGAATATGCTGAACACTCAGCCTGGAGCAGGGGATGGGGAGGTGCAAACCTCCTCACAAATGTGAGAGCATCACCATTAGGTCCCCTCAGAAGGGGGGAGCAGCAGTCCCTAATCAAAAGCTGGAGAAGAAAAACCCTGACAGGGATTTGGAAAGCATCTGTAGGAATCCTCCGCAGAGCCCTGCTGAGATCCCATCTCTGCTGAAAGCCAAACAAAATGATAAGGAGCTGACAAGCCTAAAGGGCACAAGAGCTAAAAGAGGGGAAAACAGCTGACCAGAAAGGTCACTACAAATAGGCAAATGCTTGGAGAACCAGGGAAGTGGAGGAGATGTAACTGCCTGGGGCAGCACAGCTGAGAGCCCCACAGTGGATTTCACTGGAGGAAAATGTGGGCTGGATATCAGCACAACTCTGAGTTCCAGGCAGCCAGATCTATGGGAGCAGAGCTGTTTCCCAAGGGACAGAGCAAGAGCTCTATTGCTGGAGTAATTTAAAATTGGATGGGACAGAGTGCTTGGGAACAGGCTGCAGAGGCTAATTGTGGGGTTGGACTGTGCGAAAATCTGGCATGCATGGAAAGTACAAGTTTGCTGCAGAGGGATCTGTCTGTTGATCAGTCAGTGGCACAAGGATCAGAGCACATAGAGCAGGGGAGAGGATTTGGGGCTGGGGGACATGAGCTGCACAGGATGCTGAGCCCAGGATCACTGAGAACCTGGCAGTGCCTTGTGGAGGAGCCAAGGGGCTCCACTGCTCCTGCTGCCCTGCAGAGAGGGTCTTTGCAGTCCCTCCATCCCCCTCCTGGTGGGGTTTGGTGTTTCTGTGCCAGGCAGGCGTTTGGAGGTGTTTCATTGCCAGAGAGAAGGTGTGATCTGTGTCCAGAGCTCAGCCTCCACCCCACCTGGCAGCTGATGGACAGAGGGATGGCCACTCCACTTTCCTGGCTGCTGTGGGTTGCTCTCTGGAAGAGGCTCCAGGGCAAGCTGTCCCTCTGTCATTATTTTGGACCTCTGCACTTCTCTTGCCAAGCACCATGACCAAAAGCAGGGCTGGGAGTGCTGGGCAGCTGTGATGGTGGTGCTGGTGCTGGCAGCAGAGCTCTGGCCCTCCCTGGGACCTTGTCACAGCATGAGCTGGAAGATGCAGACAGCTTCCCATGCCCCCTGTGTCCTTGCAGCTGAATCCAGGCTTAGTTGGGCTCTGGGGTGGGAGAGGCACCTCTGTACCCCACACTGGCACCCTCTGGGTCATCAGAGATGGTTCAAACCATTGTGTCCCTCACCCATGTGGGGACAGGCACTCTGTGTCATGAACTGAGACCCCTCATGGCCCTGCCCTGCTTGCTCTGGGCTGGACACAAAGCTCTGCTGTGGGATCTCCCCTCTATGGTGGTCAGCAGGAGGGCACCACACTGCCTATGCCCACATCTACCCCACCATCCAAACCCAAAAGTGTCTGCCAGGACCCCAGAGCTCTGGGCTTACTGGGGGCACTGGTGGCAGCCGGCTGCAGGCTGTGCAGTGACTTCCTCACCCCTCTCCCTGCAAGACAACCCCTCTGCTAGGCCTGGCAGAGTTAAAAATAGAGCCTTGCTTATGGAAAGTTCATGGTGGATAAGAGACTTAGCAGGAGCTGCTGAGATCCCCAGCTGAATGTAAATCAATCCCTGCACTGGGGCTGGGCTGGGCAGGAGCAGGGCAAGGCCTGGCACACGAGGTGTCCCCCAAATTCACACTCCTGGCACACCAGGTGTCCCCAGATTCACACTCCTGGCACACCAGGTGTCCCCCAAATTCACACTCCTGGCACACCAGGTGTCCCCAGATTCACACTCCTGGCACACCAGGTGTCCCCCAAATTCACACCCCTGGTACACCAGGTGCCCCCCAAATTCACACCCCTGGCACACCAGGTGTCCCCAAATTCACACCCCTGGCACACCAGGTGTACCCCAAATTCACACCCCTGGGTGACTGCTCTCTTCATCAGTGGGAGGGTGGGGCAGCTGCAGCCATGGCAGCAGCTCTGGCTGGGGCTGGCCAGCAGCACTGGGGCAGTGTCCCCCCATCACGGGTGCAGGGTGGGCTGTGGGTCACACCCTGTGGGTGTGCCAGACCTCTGCCAGCTGCCATTGCCACTCCACAGGGCAGGCTGAGCCTGCCACTAGGATTTGTGCCCCTGGGTTTCAGCACAGTCTGAGGGGTAAAAAGCCTTGGTGCTGCTGTGCCAAGCATTCTCCTGTCAGTGCGACAGTGTGGGTGGCTGGGGTGCAGAGGGACAGGGGTTAAAGCAGCTCCGGTGTGCTGGGGGCGGGTGCTGCAGCCACTAACAAGGAATAGTAATGAATGGAAAAAGTGAAGTGTTTTTTCCCTAAAGCAAACAGCCCGGTCAGATTAGAAGCTCGGAGTGCGCTTTACCCAACTATTAATACATTCCTCGCTCATCTCAAACTAAACAGCCACACTGAGCTCCAAGTTCATAAAAACAGCATCAAATCCATGAGAGCACAGAACATTTATAGTGTCAGCCAGTAAAGCTGCCTGCTGGAGGTGATGGTGCTCTGGCTCCCCGCCTGCCGAGAGGCACAGGCTGGGCCAGCAGGAGGAAGGCTGGCAAAGGGACCCTCATCCTCGTCAGCAGGGACTGCTGGCAGCACAGCAGGGAGCCAGGAGGAGCTCCTGCCACTGCTGGAGTTGCCCTGCTTAGAAATGCTGTACCATGGCAAGCTGGCACTGCCAGGACGTGGGGCTTGTGGCTGCCAAGACATGGCATCATCAGGAATTCTGAATGGGCTCAGCATTTCCAGTAAACACCCTGCAGGAACACCCCTGAACCCCAGATGTCCCTGTTCATCTCCCCTCCCTCTCAGAGGCCAGGGCAGAGCCTGGGTGACATCCTGAGTGGCACTGCCAGCACAGAAACTTGGGCAGGCTCCCACTGCCCTGCATCCCCTAAGGGAGCAGAGGGAGCATCCCTGTGGGGACCCTGCAGAGTGCTGGGCCAGGCAGCTGCTCCTGGGCCCTTGGAGCAGGGGAGATCCCTGCTCAGCTCTCCCTGCTGACAAGTGTGAGGCAGCAGCTGCTTCCAAACCCCCAAGCACAGCTGTGCAATCCACCTTCAGCACACACTGTGGGCTGTGCTGGCTGCAGCCCCACAGCACCCCTGTGCCCCCAGAGCACCTGAAATGGGACAGGGACATGCCAGCATGGCCTTGGGCTGGGCAGGGTGTGCACCCAGGGCTCTGCAGATCCCCCTGTGCAGTCCTGGCCTCTGTCCCAGCTGCTGCAAGGCAGGTGCAGGTATTTGGTGCCTGAGGTTTGGAGCAGAGAGGTTTGCAGGGACAAGGTGCAAAGCCTTCCGACATTTGGCATCTAAATGAATTCCAAAAAATGGTATCTAGTGGAGCTCTGCTTCTCACAGTGTCTTTCAGTTCAGGAAGAATTTCTTCCTGAAAAGATGGTCAGGCATTAGAGGGGCTGCCCAGGGAGGTCTGGATGGGCACTCAGTGTTCTGGGCAGGTGACAACGTGGGCATCAGGCACAGCTTGGACTTGATTATCTTGGAGAGCTTTTCCAACCTCAGTGATTCTGTGATTTCCATAGGACTGCTCTGTGCTCTGTGTTTTATCTGTTGGACTGGGGTTGTTTAAGGTAACACAGCTTGGGGCAGGTGCTTGCACTGGACATCACTTGAGGCTTGCAGCTATCCAGAGAGAGCCAAACAGAAAGTGTGCATGAGCCAGGATTATCCCAAACTCCCTTGAGGAGCACAGGGCTGTTGCTCCCCCTGAGTGTTGAGACATCCTCCTGTGGCAGCTGGAGCTGGGCAGAAGGCTGCTGGTCTGAAAGAAGCTCTTAGCCCTCTCCTTTGCTTCAGTCTGAGAAAACTGGGTGGTTCTCAAAGAGTCTGGGGCTCCCTGGACAGAGGGCTCTGCCCTGCTGTGCTCAGTAGCCACAGGGCTCCCCTGAGCTCCTGCCATGTGCTCAGGGGCTCAAGCCCACCATGGGCAATGAGCCCAGCTGACTGGGCACACCAGGAAGGCCAAGGATGCAGTGCAGCAACTGAGACTGATGCAGGGTTAATCCCAAACAGAATTGCCAGAAAAGAAAATAATTCCCCTTGGAAAACTGTGATTTTGGTTTTGCAGAGCAGCATTTTCCTGCAGAAAGATGATGACTGTGGCAGAAAGCTGAGCTCACGTGTCCTGGGGAGGAATGGAGTTTGCTCTGGTTTATTTTGTGGCCAGGGTCACATCTGCAGACCCCAGGTGAAGGGCACTGAGGGCCTGAGGTGGCTCTGAGCAGGGGGGCCTCACTCAGGTCTGGTGGCTGGCAGAGCTTGGCACGATCCCCTCCTTGCTCGTAGCACTTGCCAGGGGATGTTTGGAAATCTCAGTTTGCTTGTAACTGCCTGTGTCAGGGAATAAATGAGGCTTCTCCAGTGACAATTTTATATACATTTTGAGCAATAACAGTGCAGCTGCTTCACCTTGCCAGGGACTAGACCCATGCTGTAAAGGTTTCTTCATAAAGCTCTTCATACCTAATACAGCTACTCTGGAAAGATCCTATAAAATATGCCAGGACACAGGGCTCATTACAGAAACTGTTGCTTATTAAACCATCAGGGTGGCAGAGGAAGAGGCTGCTCAGAATGGGCTGATAAAGCAGGGCTCTGGGAGCTGCCTGACCTCGGTGCCACATTCTGCTCTTTTTTATCTTTCCCACACATTGCAGAAAAGGCAGAGTCTGAAGTGGTGCTATATATACAGGCTGCAGTGCCCTCCATCTGGGCAGCACAGAGCTGGGTTTGCACTGATCTGTCTGGCATCAGAGGACTGAAAGGTTATGTTATTGGTACATTTCTGCACATCCCAACCATGAGTCATCATTTCCAGGAAGCCAAATACTTACTTAGAGAGCTGTGATGCAAATTGTGTTTCCCAAATATTTTATTCTTAATGCAGCCCTGGACACCGAATCTGGGCACACAGTTTATGAACAGCTGATCTACAGCAAAAGGTTGAGGCAAGAGGTCAAAGCTGCCTGTGAGTTTAGCCTGATTTATGGACAAAGTAATTTTGTTATGAAAAATAAGCATATAAAGTACTTGGATGCTGCAGTAAAACCATAAACAGTGCACTTTGCCTTCTGCAGACAAGAACTAATTGCAAATATGCAGCAAATAGCAAACATGAGAGAGGTGCTTGTATTTTATACTGAGACAGCACTGCCAGCCCTTTATACTGCTAATTGTTATCGCTATTATTGTATTTTTATTAATAATAATAAGGGTGAAATAATTTTGACTGCATGTGTTTTGAAACTCTTGTGTCACCCTGTTCACCAACACTAAACATCGACCTCCTTCCCCTAAGAGCTGAGAGAAAAAGCTCCAAAAAAATTCAAATCCAAATACCTGAACAAATTAAAAAAAAAAAAAAAAAAAAAAAAGCAAACTTTCTCTGAAACTATAAAATCTTGAGAAAATGGGAGCATTTTTCAGGTGGCTGTTTACAGGTCTGATGGCATGTCCCCTTAGCTGGGCTCTTTGCTGTCCTGGATGGCAGGGGCACAGCCTGACCCAGTGCTGCCCTGTGGAATACTGATCAGACATCATGGAATCACAAAGTGGGTTGGGCTGGAAAGGACCTTTCTCATTCCCTAGCAGGGACACCTTCCAGTGTCCCAGCTGCTCCAAGCCCTGTCCAGGCTGGCCTTGGCACTGCCAGGGATCCAGGGGCAGCCACAGCTGCTCAGGGCACCCTGTGCCAGGGCCTGCCCATCCTCACAGGGAACAATTCCTGCCCAATATCCCATCTAGGAAGTTATTCCACCTTGTCCTGTCCTTCCATCCCTCATCCCAAGTCCCTCTCCAGCTCTCTTGGAGCCCTTCTAGGCACTGGAAGGGGCTCTGAGCTCTCCCTGGAGCCTTCTCCAGGCTGGACACCCCAGCTCTCTCAGCCTGTGGTACCTGGGTAGGAAATGCAGATGGGATGTGTCAGGGAGATTAGGCCCTTGTAGCTGAGACTTTCCAGCCTTTAAGCCAAGGGGACAAGATCTAGGCCCTCTTCCAACAGCTCACGTCCATAATTCAGAGCTGCAAAGCCCTCAAGTTATTTTTCTTTGTTCTGGTTCAAGCTCCTGGGAGCTGCCAGCTTGGTGACTCTGTTTCTAGTAAACAGAGGAGCAGGACATCCTGGCTTTTAGCAGCTGGGCATGGTGAGGTGGGAGGCGATTCCCCTCCTCCCAGGTGTCCTGGTGTGTGCAGGTGTGGCTGGGCTGCAGGAAGAGGAGTCCCTGTCCCTGCCAGCCTCTCCCAAGCTCTGGTTGTCTGCTGAGCAAGTAATGGCCCAGGTGCTGGGCTGCAGCCACCCTTGGTGTGTCCATGGAGCTGCAGCCATGCATGGTTTGTGTGTCCATGGAGCTGGGGTCACCCATGGTGTGTGTCCATGGAGCTGGGGTCACCCATGGTGTGTCCATGGAGCTACAGTCACCCTTTGTGTGTCCATGGAGCTGGTTCACCCATGGTGTTTCCATGGAGCTGGGGTCACCCATGGTGTGTGTCCATGGAGCTGGGGTCACCCATGGTGTGTCCATGGAGCTACAGTCACCCTTTGTGTGTCCATGGAGCTGCAGCTATCCATGGTGTGTGTCCATGGAGCTGGGGTCACCCATGGTGTGTCCATGGAGCTGCAGCCATGCATGGTGTGTGTCCATGGAGCTGCAGCCATCCATGGTGTGTGTCCATGGAGCTGGGGTCACCCACGGTGTGTCCATGGAGCTGCAGCCATGCATGGTGTGTGTCCATGGAGCTGCAGTCACCCATGGTGTGTGTCCATGGAGCTGGGTCACCCATGGTGTGTCCATGGAGCTGCATCCACCCATGGTGTGTGTCCATGGAGCTGGGGTCAGCCATGCTGTGTCCATGGAGCTGCATCCACCCATGGTGTGTGTCCATGGAGCTGGGTCACCCATGGTGTGTCCATGGAGCTGCATCCACCCATGGTGTGTGTCCATGGAGCTGTAGCCATGCAGAGTGCATCCATGGCTGTCCCCAGCCTGGCCCTGGCACAGGCCCCTCTCTGGGCAGTCTGTGAGGGACACTTCCCAATGTGTGGGACAGAAGAGACCCTGTGTGTTGAGAGAGTGTTGCAGCTTTCACCTGTAGACACGTCACTGCAGTGGTCAAAGCACAGTCCAGAAACTTTTATTTACAATTAATCCTGTTCAGAAACTGCAACCACCTGCCTGGGCATCTCACCAGCCTCGTGCTCCGTGGACATGTGGACAGACAGGCAGCTGGAGGCAAAGCTGGCAGTGGCTGTGCTTATCTCACTCACTGCAGGAGCAAATACCGAGGGTGTGATGTGCAGCCCTGCCCTGCCAGGCTGCTGCTCCTCATTCCCACGAGCAGCTCTGGGACTGGGCAGCCTGATGTTTCTCAGAGCTGACTGACAGAGCTGCCTGAGGGGGTGGATAAGGCAGTTCTGTCTCCCTGGGATCCTCCAGGGTATCTATTCTAAGGTTTGCTCTGGGAATGGGCTGCCAGGCTGCCTCTCGTGCTGCCAGGGCCCCTGGGGACCTGCTCTTGCCAGGTTGAGTGGCCTGGTCTGTGATGGGGCAGATGCTGCCTGCTGGCACCTCTCAGCTTTCCTGAGCCTCTGTGGTGCTCCTGCCTGGCTGGACACCCCTCTCAGTTGTGTGAGCCCTGTCCTGGGGTGGCTGTGTGCCAGCAAGGCTCCCCTGGCAGCATGTGCAGCTTTTCTCTGGGTGCTGGGGCTGGGGTTACTCATTGTCCCACTTACTCCAGGTGTGCAAAAGTCTGGAGCATGTTACTCCTTAATTAAGGCTGAGGGTTCCTAAGACATATAAGTTCCTTTTCCTCTCATGCTTGTTCTTTGAGGTCTTGTCAGAGAAGTTTTGCAGGGACTTTCTGGCTCCATCTCTCACGGAGGTGGCTCTGCTGGACCACAGAACCTCTGACTTCTGCAGTCACCCTCTGTTGGACATTGCTGGGCCCATGACCAAAAAGAACTTCACCCAAAGAGACAAGTCCTTTTAGGACTGAAAAATAAAAGAGAAAGAAACAAAATCTAACCCAAAGTCTAATTTTAAGAATGGGAACAAGATAAAAATACGAAAGCAGTTGAAAAGGAATTCAAAAGAAAAGCTAAAAGGGTAAAATATTTACAGAAGGCATAAAAACTGTTTAAAGACAAAGTATTAGAGGCTCAGAATAAATATATACAACTAATCTAGAATGTGCTAAAATACCCAGAAAAAAAAATCTGCCATACTTTAGTTGTGAAAGAAGTTACAAGAAGAATGAGAGATTCATCAAAATTGAAATAATTTCCAAAGAAGGAAGATAGAATGGAGTACAAAGTATGTCTGTAAGATGTAATACCCATAAGGACAGGCCAAAAATATTTTAGGAAAAACTTGCTAAAAGCATAAAAGCCAATATTAAAACATTTTTCAAAGGATAAATAGTAGGATGCTCATCAGAAAGTGTCCCTGGCTCAGATGTGGGTAGGGAAGGACAAAAGAAGGTGAAAGTTGCAGTGAAGAGCTCAAGAGGCAAAGTGCTGCTTGGTGGGAGGGGGAAGGAAGTGTCCCACTGTGCACACAAATCCCACAGCCCAGGAGCCAGCAGGAACAATGGCTGGTTCTGACACAAATGTCTGACCTGGACATGCTCCTGAGCATCAGCTGGAGCTGAGTAATGAACCACTTGGGGAGATGGTTGGCCTGAAACAGAGCATCCCACAGTGAGGCACTGGCACTCACACCCCCAGGGATCATCAGCTCCCCTCCCTGTGCATGTCCCCATCCCCTGTGACACCACCATGGGCTCTGCCTGGTGTGGGAGCTTCCTGCTCTCCCTGGTGACCTCTGTCAGTGTGGAACAGCCAGACACGGTGTGATTCCCCTTTTTCCATAGTGGAAGACCTGAATGCTGCTCCCAGCAAACCCTGTGGGTCCCCCCCTTGTCCTGCCATGCTCCTCTGGTTTCTCACTGTCCCTCAGCTCCTGTCCCCAGTGCCACTGTCAGTGGTGCTGGCCAGGGCACAGTCAGGCAGCTCCTTGGCAGGGACACAGAGAGCAGTGCTGGGGTCTGAGAGGTGCCAAGGAGAGGGGGAAAAGTGGAGAGTTTGTGCCAGCCCAGGCTGGCTCTGCACACAAACAGGTAACAAACTGGAGTTAGCCTGGCCTGGAACTGGAATACCTTCTGTCCCAGCCAAGCCCAAACTGGAACAGAATGAAAAACATGCAGTGGTTGGACTCCCTGCTAACTGAGCACTGGGCTCTGAATTAGCCATTACCACTGGGGAAAGAAATCCGGGGTTCTTGGGCGAGATCATGGAAAACATCAGCTCAGCAGGGGGCAAGAAATGGAATCAGGTCTTGGGAATGATGAGGAGAGGAGCTGGGAACAAACCAGAAAATGCAGCTCTGCTGTGGTAAGTCCACAGCATCCCCACATCCCAAACTGGCTGGAATATCCATTCCTGTCTTCTCATCCTCAGGAGAGTTCCCAAAACCAGAAAAGGAGTGATCACAGGCGTGTATTGGTGCCCACAGGAACCAGAAAATAGACAAGGGCTTCAGCAGGAGACATCTGAGTGGGGTGGTGGGGCAGTGTAGCACAGCCTGGAGCCCTCTGTGAGTGGTTTGGGACAGTCAGTTCCTGCTTCTTTCTGCTCAGGAACAAGGATGCAGTTCATGGAACTGTCAGGTAGCAGATTTGAAACAGAGGAAGCACTTTTTCACACAACTTGTAATTCATCATGAAACTCATTTCCATGGGACAGTGTAAGGGCAAAACTGTAACTGGTCTCAAAAAGCAATTCCATTCAGGAAGAGAAACATTAATTATATTGATTTAGTCATTGAGACTATTAAACATGAGGGCCTGGTGCTTACCTCCTGTTCCCAAAATCCAAGGGCTGGGAATTGCATAGCCAAACATCAGAGCAGAGATCCAACCTCCAGAAATGACCAGCAATGGAGAGGACAGACTGACACAGGGGGGTATATATATATTTTTATATATATATATATATATATATATATATATATATATATGTGTGTGTGTGTGTGTGTGTGTGTATATGACACAGTACAGATGTTAGATGCTCACACCTGTTCTGAGCTGTCCTTTCCTGCCTAACTCTCAGCCTGAGGTGAAATAATTTCTATCTTCTCCTTCAGTTTTGGTCTTTAAACATCCCAAGGACAGCCATGCCCATCAGGGGGAAAGGAGCCTCTCCAGTGCCAGATTCCTTTGGCTGGGTGTGCACATGCCCATGCCCCAGACCTCTGCAGAGGACCTGGAAAACCTCATCTTGCCAAGGTTTTGCCTGACCTTTTGTTCTGCACAAACAGGATCTCCTCAGGCTCTGAATGTCCATGAGGTGCACAGGAGTCATCCTCTCTCCTTAGCAACACATCTGAGAGGCCAAAACACAGACGCAGCCACGTGCTGGGAGCTCACAGGCAGACACCAGGAGCTTGTCTTAGGATCTTCCCTCTGAGGCTGATGCAGGAAGGGGCGTTAATCCCTTCTGTTTTACCTGCCATGGCCTTCAGGTGAGATGAGTGTCCCTGCAGAAGCACACCTGGCACCTCCCTGCCATGGCATTGCTCATGATGCCTCTGAGCAGCTCAGAGCCCAGACTGCAGACAGCAACAGAATTCAGGCTGCAAAAGACCTTGGAGACCATAAAGTGCAACCATAAACCCCACACACAAGAGGGCATCTGGTGCCCTTCCAGTGGGGCAAATGCCCTTTCCTGATGCTGTGCCCTGGCAGTGCTCTGGCACAGGGCACTTGTGCTGGCATTGCTTGGGCAATGAAAATGTGTGTGGTGAGGCCACAACCAGAACTTGTGTCTAGTTCTGGGCCCCTCATGACAAGAAAGATATTGAGGTTCAGGAATACATCCAGAGCTGGGGAAGGGTCTGGAGCAGCTGAGGGAGCTGGAAAGGGGTTCAGCCTGCAGAAAAGGAGGCTCAGGTGGAACTTGTGGCTCTGCACAGCTCCCTGACAGGAGGGGACAGCCGGGGGGGTCGGGCTCTGGGAACAGGGACAGGGACAGGAGGAGAGGGAACAGCCTCAGGCTGGGCCAGCAGAGCTCAGGGTGGACAGCAGCAGGAATTTCCCCATGGAAAGGGAGCTCAGGAACTGGAAATGCCCAGGGAGGGCTGGAGTGCCCATCCCTGGGGGTGTCCAAGGAATTCCTGGATTGGCACTCAGAGCTCTGGGCTGGGGACAAGGTGGGCATGGGGCACAGCTTGGACTTGACAGCCTTGTAGCATTTTCCAACCTCTGTGATTCTAGGATTCTGTGACTGTGTTAATGTATGTGTGTGTGTGTGTGTGGTGATGACTACACAACACCAGGGGAACCACGGCGAGCATCACATGCACAGGAACACACAGGGACACTCAGGAACACACAGAGACACACAGAGACACACAGGGACACACAGGGACACACAGGGACACACAGGCACACCCCTCACACCTGCTCCAGGCCCTCTGAAGCAGCCAGTCCCATGGGGTGCAGGTGACAGTGGCCCCAGGGCTGTCACCAACGCTGCAGCCACTCGTGGTCAGTGCAAACAGACACAGCCAGGCACCCAGCTCCATGGAAACCAACACACACATCTTCCAAGGACATTCAGTTCACTGCCCTGTTTCCCATCCGCCCCCCCCATGGGTGAATATGTAAATAGAGGATATTCTTAGCAGAGAGGATTCCCAAGAAAATGCCATGTCTCCTTGATGCAAGCAAGGATTTAGTGCAGTGGCATGGGGAAGCACTGAGGCCTTCCCAGTGACAGCAGAGCCTCTGGCACTTCCAGCATGGAATGGGCGAGGGTTTGGGAATGTTTGCTCTGCTCTGCTCCACACCCCTGGAATTAAAAGGGGTGCAGATGGTGATGACACCTCTGAGCTAACCAGTGCTCAGCTTTAGATCTGCTAGAGCAAATCTGGTCCCAGCAGCTGCTGCTCCTGCCTGGCATCAGTGGTGCCTGGGGGCCATGGGAACTTCCCCATGGAGCAGCTGAGGGCTGCAGGCAGAGCCAAGACCCAGATTGAGCTGGCAGCAGCCAGTGTCCTCTGGTGTGACAGCACTGCCAGCCTGCAGCACATCACTGCAGATCCCCCAGGTGATGGGGGACTGGGCAAGGAGAGCTGCAGGGCAGGGAAGGGCTGTCTGCCCACATGCTCAGCCCCTGGCCAGGCACAGCAGCAGGGTCAGTGCAGGCCAGGCTGGGACAGAGATGGCTGAATCTCAATCCCCCAAAATAGGGACCTTTCTTTCCCTTGGGGCTGCCATGCAGGGAGCAGAGCAATAAATTCCCCAGGCAAAAAGCATGACATGGAAGCTGTGAAATCTGGGCACAGCTTCTCTCAGCATGCCTGACAAACACAGACACAGAACTCAGACTCCTCTGATGTAACAGGGGCAGAGCTGGGCTGCACAAGCACAGCAGCCCTGGGGCACCCTGAGCTGCCTGGGCTGTGCCCCTTGCTCCTGGCAGTGACTGAGGATGGTGGGCTGTGGGCTGGGCTGTTGGTGGACAAGGATGGGTGTGGGGTTGGGGTCAGAGAGGTACCACAGGGTTTTGCAGCATTATTCTTCAACCCCCAGCTCCCCACCCCTGGGGCTGCTGCGCTGAGCAGGTGTGTGCAGAGCCCATCCTGGGTCTGGAAATGCAGTCAGGACCTGAGCATCCTTAAGGCAGCACAAGGTTCAGCTGGGGTTTAGTATAAAGTGCTTGATTGGCATGTGATATCACAAGAAATAAACAATGCTTTAACAGCATCTTTATACTAATTTCTGCCTGGCAGAGCTGGGCAGGCACTGGAGTCATTTCCAGCTCTGCTGCCTCAAGCCTGCCCATCCCACCTTGCTCTGGCTGAGCTCTTCCCATGTGCAGAGGTGGTGGTGGGGCAGGAGAGGCTGTGCCTGTGAGCTGTGAATTGTCTGTCCTGCCTTCAGTGTGGCTGAGATGCCTCTGACAATCACCCTTTTGTCCCACCTGAGCCCCAGAGCTGCACCAGCCTCCCCTCGTGCCTCACCAGCTGTCCCACTGTTTGCAGTGTAGGGGTCCCTACAAATCTGTGTGTGCTGCTTTTCAACCTCCTACGTAATGTTTAGTCACATTTAATAACAATAAAATTCTCCTTCACAGCTGCATTCTGGAAAATGGGGCTGATTTCACTAAAAACAATGAATGTGAATAGTTCATGGTCTTCTCGCATTACCCAGAGATTTATCACATCTCTTGCATAATTTAATCTCTACATCTGTGGGACACAAATGTTTTACATTTCTTACATTTATGGGCAGACATCGAAAACATCTGTGCAGACCCAACACACAAAAACATCTGGAAGACATCTCTGCCTTTTTATGACATACATCTCCTGATCTTTTGTCTGGAACAAGTGTGCAGCTATCAGTAGTAGCTTTATGTGTCGGTTACTGGGCTTCCCGTTCGGGCTCTGACAGGCACAGGGGAAAATGTGATCAGCTCTGAATTTCAGCCCATTTCAGCAAGTGGGGAAGCAATTCAGGGAGCTTCCCACCCACCCACGCTGTGAGAATTTGGACCAGGATGAGAACAAGGCAGCCAGGGTTTGCTGCTGAGCTTGTGGACAGGACTGTGTGCTGAAGGTTGAGGCTTGGGCTGTGTGAGCTGCTGCTCTCCTCTCTGAGGATCCCAGGCTGGTGCAGCTCTTGCCCTGGGTCAGACACGCTGCTCCTGCTGTTGGTACCCCAGCCCCTTGGGAATAAGAGCTTTGTGCAGGTGGGATGGGAGGCAATAACCCCACCTGGAGGTACTGTGTTCACTCTCCACTTTCTCTATGGTCCCAGCAGTGTGCCTGGGAGCTGCTGGCTGTGTCAGGTGAGCACAGAGGTCCTGCCATGGCCTTGGGCAGTGAGCACACCTGGGCAGGGTGGGCTGGGCTTCACCATGCCCAGCTGTGTGCAGAGCCTGTCACAGCCCAGCACTCTGTCCAGTTTGAACAGGGAGCCTCTTCTGGCATGAAGAAATTCCTAGAGACTTTAGGCCCCAGGGCTGGGGAATAGGCCCTGGCTGGTTTTACTTTAGGAGCAAGATTGAGCCATTGTGAGCCCCAGTGTGCTGGGGCTGTCCCTGTTTGCACTGGAGGTGTGGGTGGGAACCTGCTATGGTGGATGTGGTGCAGAGGATGAATCAAAAGTTGTTTTGGCTGCATGGGCATGAGGCAGAGCAGAGGCTGATGGAAAGGCCCAGAGGAGTGACAGAAGTGGCTTTGGGGCACTGAGTGCAGTGATCCCAAGGGTGATGGGCTGGGTGGGATGGAGCAGAGGGTGTGTGCTCAGGAGAGTAGCAGGGATCCAGTGTGATAACCTGAGGAGAGTGGATAAAATATGTGACTGACAGCTGATGAGGGGGAGGGAGGGCTCAGAAGCACTTTGGGAGAAGAGCACCAGCAGCACCTGGGGGGATTATCCTGGCAGGTGTGAGCAGCTGCCAGCAGCCAGCAGCTCAGGGGTGTTCAGTGCCAGAGCTGGCTTCAGCAGAACTGCCAGCCTGGTGAAACCCAACCAGGAAACTCTCCTCAGGGCTCTGCTCTGGCTCAGACTCACCTGCCTGGTGCCTGTGCTGTCCTTCTGGGCTTCTGCAGTGCTGCCTGCTCGCTGGGCTGGGCTGGACTGGGTGAGCAGAGGCAGCTGCTGCCTCCAGCCTGCCTGGGCAACTGCAAACCACAGCTGGGGAAGCAGCCCTGCCTCCTGCAGCCAGGACCAAGTGCTCTCATTTCTGAGCCCCCTGCCTGTCCCAGGAAGGACTCCTGCCACCTGCCAGTGGCATTTCTGCAGGGTGTCTGCCCCAGAGAGGTGCATGGAGGCTGTGGCAGAGGGAGCAGTGTCCCATCCCACCCCTCAGCTGAGCTGTGCTGTCCTCACAGCCAGTCCTGGCTCCTGCAGAGGCATTTCCAGGGTGGCACAGCTGCCTGGAGGGGCTGGTTGGGGTCAACAGTAGCAGGGCCATGTCTCCCTCCTGGAAATCCATGGAAATCTGGCCCCATCCTGTGGAAGGTAGGTCCCTGGCTCTTGCACCTGCTCAGGGCAGGCTGTGCAGCTCCTGGGGAGAAGCCCTAGAGCCATCCTGTGCTGCCTTTCCTGCCCCTGCCCTCCACAGATCCATGCCACACCTTTGGCTGCTGCTCTGACCTGAGCCACTCACAGAGGGGAGAGGGTGGAAGAGAGCACTGCAGCACGGGGTTTGAAATCAGAGGGATGCCAAGTGATCTTCCTGTCTTTGCCAGTTGTGGGGCAGCAGTGACACCCTGCAGCAGCCCAGGGGATGCTCATGGCCCCTGGGCTTGTTTGGAAATTCCTGAGCTCCTCAGGGCTGGCTCAGGGTGGGGAAGGCAGCCAGCTCCTGCAGCTGTGAGCTCTCCCCTCGCCCCTGCTGCCAGCAGCCTGAGCATTCACCCCTCAAAGGGCTCCCGGCTGCCTGGGGCCACAGGATCCACAGACACCCCCTGCCACAACAGGACCCTGCACCTTCTAAACTGGGGTGAAACTGATGCCTTTTTGGGGCTACTTAAAAACAGAGGCCAGACAAAATTAGGGGAATGTTGTATTGCACTGTTATGACTTTGTATTGTTGTTATAATTATAATTATATTATAATATATTATGTATTGTTATTATTGTTTTATACTGCACTGAGAAAGTGGTTTGCACTGTACTCTTCTGTGGGGCTGGTTCAGCCCTCCCTGAGCCCCTCCCTGCCAGTGTGACCCTTTGCTGCAGCTCAGTTTCCTCCCCCTCACTCTGGGTTTGAAATTCCCCACCACTCTTTTTTTCTCTCTCTTTCTCCCTGGATGTGGTTCAGGAATAAAATACTGGATGTTTCCCAGGATTAAGAGCCTCTTTGGGTTTTTCACCTTTGTCCATGAGGAAGTTCCACCCATCTCTGGTCCAGAGCTAGTCTGGGGACTGGAGAAAGGAAAGGAATCTTTCTTCAGTTGGCTCCCAATGTCGGGTCTTAAGGGAATAAAAAGCCATTTATTGAAAGGCTTTCAAGTCCATTTTAGGCAGATTAATCCCCACAGGGGCTACACCCAAAATGGACAACAGCTCATTGGTTTTCACACTTTTATAAGTTTGGTCCATTTGCAGATTGGGGGTTAATCCAATTACAGCTTCAGGCGATGAAGTCATTTAGCCAAGTTTGCTCCCCCACTCACTTTTGTTTCCATCTCTGAGGGCCTGAGGCAGTGAGGTGTCCCTGATTCCCAGGCCTGAAGAGGAATTGTGTCTGACCAAAATGGGAAAGCAGCAGCTCACACTGGGTATGGACTTTAGAGTTATACACTAAAGAATTGCAGGATTACAAATATATAAAAAATAGAAAAGCTAAAATCCTAAGGCATCAACACAAGGGGGCTTCTCCCCCTGCACAGAGCTGGTGGGGGCTGGTGACCCCCAGAACACCTGTCTGGCTCACCTGAAAGCAGCCTGAGAGGATGTTCAGTCCTTCAGGTTTGGGCAGGCCCACCTGCATGCTGCTTGCACAGGAAATCTGAAATGTTTCACACGAATTTGAGGGTTTTTATCATTAAAAAAAAACCCCTCTCATAATGCAGCAGTTTGAACCTTTAAACAACATGTCATTGGGAGAAGAAAACCTAGGAAAGTTTTGCACAGTTGTGTACATGGGAGTTCTTTCAACATCTTCAAATTTATACCTATCTCATTTTTAGTGAGCAAAATATCACCTAAAAATAAAGGTTTTGTGTTCTTGCAAGTTTAAATTTTAACAGATTTGTGTTTTCTTAAATTTACTCAAATGTTATGGATTAATTCCCAAAATTTTCTGATTGCCTGGGCAATTTCATTTGCTTGCACTCTGATATTATGTGGGACTACATGAATAGATGGTATTTTTCCATAGGATATGATGTAAACTCAGAATCCTGGAGATACTATTTGAACAAATGTCAGTGAATTTTCCGAAAGACAACTGGTTGGGAGCTCATGCTCCAACATGAAATGGTTTGAACTTCTGAATGGTGGCTTTGAGGAGCTTTTCATCAAAGATAAAGAAAAATATTTTTTCCCAATGTCTGTTTCAAGGAATCTCTGACCTGTTTAAGCTGAGTTCTTGCAAAATCCTCTAGTGGAAGCAGACATCCTGGCAGCCAAACCTGGGGTTTGGCAATCTCTAAGCCATGAAGGGTTTAGGTAGAGAGTTGATTGACATCACCTGTCTGTGTTAATCACAGAGCTTGTTTTCCACTTTTTTTTTTTTTTGTAATACTTCTGAATTCCAATTCAGAAATATTCTGGAAATAAGAAATCAGCACAGTAGCTTTTTCCATCCTCCTGCAGAGCACGTTGTGACTTGGGCAGGAGGCAGGCCCTGACAGGGAAGGGAGAAGTGTCCATTCCAAACTGTGCCTGATCTCAAGATGTTTTGCAGGAGTCAAGGCCAGGTTGGGCATTGCCAGGACAGGGAAGATCCAGGACAGCAGTGTGGGGCTCCTCCTGGCTGAGCCATGCCTTACCATGGAATAATTCACCCTTGCAAGCAGCACATTTGTTGGTACAGCAGGGTGAGAGCCTTGGTTGCACCAGGAGAGGCTGATCTGTGTGTCCTGCCCTGGGCTGGAGCAGAGCCCGGAGCTCTGGCTGATCTGACTCCTGAATCACAGCCCTAAGATGACAAAAATTTACAGCCAAAACTCAGCCAAAGCCCAAATATCGCCCTCCAACCCCCCCCCCACGGGCAGGTCGGGGTGACAGGGCCAGGCTGGCCCTGTCCCTGCATGGGGCTGTGGGGTGGCAGGGTCCCCTGGCCCCTGTGCTCTGGGGACAGCGGGGCTGGGGACATGCCCATGGCAGGCTCCTGCAGAGATGGGGCCTCCAGGGCTCTGGCAGCTGGCAGGAGCAATAAAGTCAGAGCTGAGACTTGGCAGGAAAGGTCTGCAGGAGGAGAGCTCCCCGGGGGCAGCCACTGCTCCCCCCAGACACAATACTCACTGATTCCAAGCACATTTTTCTCAGGCAGAGCTGGATAATCTATGGGAATGTTAAACACCAAAATGAGTAACAAGCTTGGCTGGAATTCCTCTGCAGGACAAGCATTGATCTTGTGCTCCTCTCCAGGGGTAAGCAAGGAAGAGGTCAGTGCTCCCAAGGCACCCAAATGGCCCAGCCCATAGTGAAAGTGCCTTGGACACTTTAGGGCTTGAACAGTTTGGGGCAGAGGGAACTGGCAGTGTCACATCTGTGTGTGTCACCACCTCGCTTTCCTGTCAGGAGCAGCAGTTCTGCAAGGTGTGGAGATTGCTGAGCTCACCTTGCCAAGCTGCTCTGCAGCTCACAGTTCTGGAAGAGAGTTTTGTGTCCCCAGTAACACCAGTCTGTCCAGGGACAGCCAAGCCCTGTGCCAGGATAGTGGGATCTGGGGCATGGAGATGCTCCAGGCCCTTCCTCAGCTCCAGGAGCTCCTGTCCCTGCTGTACTGAGGGTCCAGAGCTGAACACAGCACCCCAGATGTGCCCCCAGGGCTGGGCAGAGGGGCAGGATCACCCCAGATGTGCCCCAGGGCTGAGGAGCAGGAACATCTATGGATGGAGGGTCTCGTCTCCAGGACACATCTTCTCAAAGAATGCAATAGTCATTCTCTCCCGTGGGAGCAGAGGTTAGGTCTCACAGCAAAATGATTTCTATCCCCTTGCCATCATCCCTGAAGCTCAATAGGGACACACCACATTCTGGATCCCAAAAAGTTTGGGACACAGAGGACAAGCAGTGCCTGACCCAGAGTGATGTCCCATCCCATCTGATGCTTTGGGGACGTGTTCCCAGAGGCCATTTCCCCTTTTTTAGCAAAGGCAGTGCTCACAGTGCAGTGGGCAGCACACGAGGCAGGTGAAGCTCTGCTTGGGCACACAGAGCCCCTGGTTTCCATGAATTCCATGCCCAGGGTGGTTCCTGGGGACCCCAGAGCCCCACATGTGGTACAGGACGTGGTGGCAGTGCAGATTCCAGCACTGGAGAGAGGAGACATGTCCAGTCAAGGCCAAAAGCCTCCGGGGCTGTGGGGAGCTTGTGTGGAATTAATTTTTCCTTTCACAAAAACATAGTGTTTTCATCTTTATAATAAAGTGTTCCTGTTTGCATGGGAATGCAGTGAGGGTTGTTTATTTATTTGCTTTTAATAACTGAGAACTGTTGACTTCTAAAGTGTTCTCCTGGTTTTCTTCCCCGAAAATCCTCCCAAGAGGTCAAGGGAAGAAAGATGAGGTGTTTGTTTTTTCATTAAAATTTCTGCTTTGGCAAAAACACCTCCCTCCAGTAAGGAACAAAATAAGTGCTCAGAGCTGTGTGACAGATCTCAGCAGTGCCCAGAGGAGCTGTAGGCATTTGCAAATGGGAACAATTGCCAGGTTGGGGCACTGGACCAGCATGTCGAGGTTGTTGGTGTTCTGAGCTGCTCCAGGAAACCTCCCTCAGATTCTTGGCTCAGGCCTGGCTCTGTGATCTGGCATTGACCCCCCAAAGGCACATGGAGGCTCATTATCATTTGCTGACCCAACTCCTGTTTTCATTCCTCATGACAGAAATCTGCACAGTGTTTAATGCAAACAGAGGAAACACATTTATTGCCCTTTCTAAAAAATTCTGATGTTTCAAAGCCATGGTCAGAAAGCTGGAGTGACTAAATTCTTCTGTCTCTGCACACCCAGCTCTGAATACTTTGTGCTCTCTGCTTAGGAAAACATCTTAAAAATTCTGCCTGGGAGATATTCCTTTTACACATGCTGGACCTTCACTGAGGGGCTGCAGAGCTCGATTTAAGGTCAGTTGTACTGTCTGCTAATAGGAACAGCCAGTTCTGTGCAGGAAACTCTGTTTCTGTTGTAATTCTCCCCTACAGAAACCAAATTTGACAGTATCTTGATTTTCTCATGAGCTTAGCCAGATGTGTGGGTCTCAGCTAACCTGCAGCACCAGCCACTCCAGCAGCAAAAATGTGCTTTGCCATCTTTGAAAAGAGTGAACAATCATTGCAGCACAACTGAAGGGAATCTAGTGGTGTGCAAACCTGGCCCTGGGGACAGGCTGGGGTGAAGCAGCTGAGCTGCAGTGGGTGTGGGCTTGGGCAGGCTTCAGGGGGAGAGCAGGGACTGAGTGGGGCTGAGTGCCCTATGCAGTTTGGGGGTGACAGAGGCTGAGAGGTGTGGTTGGCACTCCAGAGGGAAGGGAGCCCTCCTGAGGGACACTGGCAGCTGAGAGGGACCTGTGGAACCTCAGAGGGGAGGGTCAGTGCCAGGTATGAACACAGACTGGGCACAGAACAGAGGGAGAGGAGCCCTTGGGAAAGGACTTGGGGGTGCTCTGAGTGAGAGCTGGGACCCAGAAACTCCCCTGTGTGCTGGGCTGAGGGTGGGCAGCAGGGAGGGGAGGGGGATTCTGCCCCTGTGCCCCTGTGCTCAGGTGAGACCCCACCTGCAGAGCTGCCCCAGCACAGGGAGGAGCTGGAGCTGCTGGGGAAATCCAGAGAAGGCAATGGAGATGCTCCAGGGCTGGAGTTGCTCTGGAGCCAGGCTGAGAGAGCTGGGGGTGTTCATCTGGAGAGGAGAAGGCTCCAGGGAGAGCTCAGAGACCCTTCCAGTGCCTAAAGGGGCTCCAGGAGAGCTGGAGAGGGACTGGGGTCAAGAGATAGAGGGACAGATGGCTTCCTACAGAGGAAGGCTGGAGGGATATTGGGAAGAAATTCCTGTTTGTGAGGATGGGCAGCCATGGCACAGGGTGCCCAGAGCAGCTGTGGCTGCCCCTGGATCCCTGGCAGTGCCCAAGGCCAGGCTGGACACTGGGGCTGGAGCAGCCTGGGACAGTGGAAGGTGTCCCTGCCCATGGCAATGGGGTGGGATAGATGACTTTTGAAAGTTCCCTTCCAACTCAAACCAGTCTATGATCATGTGATTCTCCACCCTCTCCTTGGTCCCCATACCTGCAATTTCATTAACTGCACTGTTTGGGCTTTAAGGGAGGGAGGGGATTGCTGTTCCAGAGTGCAAAAATTAAAAAAAAATTACTTCTCTTGTTTTTAAACACTAAGTGGATTCAGCTCTAATCTTATATCCATTTTACTCTAATTTAATGCCACTCACCGATGTGGAGTTAGACTTCATAGTCTCAGGTGAGATCAGGTTGTGATCCAGCCAGAACAGGCTGTGGGACAAGCTCTGCCCTGGCAGGAGTTCAGCCAAAGGGAACCCTGGGCACAGTGTCATTTACCTTGCCATGGGCTGGCACAGAGCTTGGGACCTGCCCCACTGATTTGCAGTCTGAGCAGATGTGAAAGGAAAAGACCATTATTTTAATCAAATTGGAGCTCTGTGCATTGCTGCTGAGAGCAGCCTGAAGGATAACACGTTGTTCTGAGGGCACTTCCCTGCCCTGAGTGCTGTGACCTGGTAAATCATGTCAGGAAACCCATTGTGAACAGCTTCAAACACATCTGTCATCTTGAGGGCTTGGTAAATTCCAGCTGATCACAGCACAGGGCTTTACACTTGCACCCTTCCAGAAACTGAGAAACTGAAAGGGTGTTTACAAGAGCATGGAGTGACTGGACAAACTGACAGAAAGTAGGTGTAAATTAGATATTGGGAAGAAATTGTTCCCTGGGAATGTGGGCAGGCCCTGGCACAGGGTGCCCAGAGCTGTCCCTGGATCCCTGGCAGTGCCCAGGGCCAGGCTGGACATTGAGGCTGGAGCACGGGACAATGGGAGGTGTCCCTGCCACAGAGGTGGGATGAATGAAATTATCTTTAAGGTCTCTTCCAACCCAAACAATTCCACAATTCTGTTATTCTATAAAATACTGTTTCAATATCCAACATGTCATTGCACCTCACGTTTGCTGGAGCTGTCAGGGACACTCAGCCCCTTCCTTGAATGCTGCAGAACTGGGAACTTGGTCAGTGAGTTGGTGTCCCTGATAAATCCAGACTGGTACAGCTCTGCTTTTTCTTGTACAAATGAAACTCTAGTCCAAAAGAAAACAAGTTACAGGTGAGCAATGACTTTCTGTAGCTCTGAGATGTTAGCAGGACAGGCTGGAAGCAAAAATTTCCTATGGATACAGGTGTGTGTTGCACAGGAATGTGGGATGCTCATGGCTCTGAGACCATCCCAGTGCTCCTGGATGTCTGCAGGATCCCTGGATGTTTGTAGGAGCCTCAAAAAGACTCCTGTCTCACTAGCTCAGGGCTGTTTTCCCTCTCCAGCTGACTCCCCAAGGGGCAGTCTGACAGTGATGGGCAGCACATCTAGGCTGTGTTGCTTACAGAGCACACAGCTCAAAATCCCTGCTCTTCAGTTAAGTGAATTGTTAATCTTACCAGGACTGCAGATGAAATAAAGTGCTGTCATGCTGAGAATGGCTTCACAGTCTTACCCTGTCCTCAACATAAAGATTAAGGGAAAAAGTTCTGGTTCAAGTGTCTGAGTGCCTGTATAATTGAATTTCATGCTCGTTCATTCCTCTGAAGTGGTGTACACAGGCAGTCACTTGAAAGGGGGAAAACTTGTTCAAACCCTCTGTGAACTTTCCTACATTCAGTGAGGTTTTTAATAGTGGGTAAATCCTGTTCAGACCCCTTTGACCATGAGAAAGAGCTGTTCCACAACTGTTTCTAGGGACAATCCTTATATTCAAACAACCTGAAATGTTGGAAGGAGGTGTGCAAGGAGACATCACCAGCCTGGCTTGTCTGCATGTAATCACAGAATGTCCTGGGCTGGAAGGGACATACAGGGATCAGCCAGTGCAGCCCCTGTCCCTGCACTGAGTCCCAACATTCCCACCCTGGGCACCTCTGGAAGTTCTGTTCAAGCTCTTCTGCAGCTCTGGCAGCCTCAGGGCTGTGCCCATTCCCTGGGGATCCTGGGCAGTGCCCAGCACCTCTGGAGGAAGAACTTTTCCCTGATCTCCAGCCTAAACCTCTCCTGACACAGCTGCATGTGCACATTAAAAATAATGAAGGCATACAAATTAATTGCAGTTGTTTCCTGTAGCTGAGTGACAGAATCAGACCCATGCACAGGCATCCTCTGCTTGCCTGTCCCTTGTGAGAAGCTTCCATGTGTTCAGATCAAAGCTCTCCATCAATATTCCTGTTATTTGCAATTATTGTGCACCAAAGCCTCTGTAACCGGCCCCTGGATCCCTGTTGGGGTGGTGCTGTAGATGTGCCCATGGGTGCCTGTGATGGGCCACGTGTGGGCTTTGTGACAGCACTGCTCTGGGGACATCAGGGGCTCCATGGCTCTGAGGTGTCCCCCTGCTGCAGCTCAGTGTCTGCTCTGTATCAGGCACTAGCAAGCTGCAGGGAGAGGTTTTTGTACATCAGAAACTCCAGAAGAACCAGCAGATCAGAGGTGACTGGGGACATGCTCACACACCAATTATTCACCTTCCTTGTTGGTGTAAGGAGCATTGATACTCCTGGCCACGGTGGCCAGTGGGATGAGGTTCATCTGAGGTTCATCTCAGGTGTGAGATCTGCAGCCTCAGAGCAGAGCTGAGCCCCACTGGTTGCACATGCAGTGGGTTTGGAAGCTTGTTCTTGTCCCCAGCCTGTGCCCACCATCGTGGCAACAGGACAGTCCATCAGGGGATGGAGCCAGTAAAACCAGAGTGCAGGGCCACAGGAGTGCCCTTCTCCCTTGTCCCTGTCCCCAACAAGCTGCAGCTGCAGCCCCAGGGCATCTCCCTGAGGGAAACTCTGGTTCCTCAGTGCCCACACAAGGTGAGACCATCCCTCCTCACTCGAGGATATCTCCACATCCAGCAGTGCCAGGAGTGCCACTGGGGAGCCTGGCAGGGTCAGCAAGGCTGGAAATCTGCTCCTGCATCTCCCTGCACCCATGGCCACCCTAAGAGCCCCTCACCCACACGAGGGCACTCCCTGGCACCAGTGCAGTGCTGGAGCTGGTGCTGCCTGCAGAAAGTCAGGGCTGCTCTGCTCCAAGCAGGCACTGAGATTTGGAGCTGCATTGCTGCCAGCAGACGTTTGAGCAGCACCCCTGCACATGACATTTGTTTGTTCAAATGTAACACGATTCATGGGCTCTCTGGGAGCTGATGCTGTGACATTAAACAGCCCATCACTCCTGTGCTTGGCAGGAGCTCAGTCCTGCTGAGATATGGCTCGTGCCCAGCCCCTTCCCCAGCAAAGTGTCCTGGCATCAATATGTGAGTAATGCAGGTGACAGGCTCTGTGGCTCTGGCTGATTATCCCTCGCTTTTATGTAATTTATGCTCCAAAAGAAACTGTGCTCAATCTTGTCCATGGATTTGATTCCTTTCATGTGGTTTTCTGTGCTAACGAGATTAAATCAGTTTCAATAGGCACCGTTTTAATGGAGATGATAAACTTTTATTGAACTCAAGCACATTAAAATGAAATGTAAGCAATAGGTGACTTTAGCATTAGTCTAGAGTCCCTTCCAATCTGGATCAAGCCAGCATACCTTCCCTGTTGAGCAACAGCCAGCACCCCAGCACGTTTTATGAGCTTCTAAAAGAGCCGAAAAATCCTTCCCCCAGGGCTCTTCCCTGTGTCAGTGCTGCTGGAGGTTGAGGTGGAGCAGTCATTGGAGCAGCTCCATGACCTGGTGCTGCAGCCACAGAACGAGGCATAAACACAACTAAGTACAGGACTTCACATCTCCTGAAAACAGGAAAGCAGGGGATGGGTAATTTGGTGTTTTACAGCAGCGTTGTCTGCTAATCTGTGATCTGTTTGGTCTGCCAGTAGGATTATTATGGTGGGTTTACTGAAGAAGTGCCAAAAATGATGTTAAATAAACTGTTTACACAATGTAACTAGAGGCTGAAAAGCTAAACAGAGAGTCCCAAACTCGGCCCCATCGCAGGTTTGAAGAAAAATAAACTCCTCAACACTTTCAACTGGACGCTGCTGCTCTGCAGAGGCTGCTCTGTTTGTTGAATATTAAAACATAAAATTAATGCATTTCCCCCTCTTTCTGGGGCTCTTTCCAAAGGCCTCATGGTTGGAAACATGATCGGATCATTTTGAGCTCCTCGGCCGTCCGTGGAATTTGCTGTGATCATTTCAGTCGTTATAAAATATTCAAGTTTCAGAATGACTGCAAGAAAACCATCATTCTTTAGAAGTGGCTTGTGTAATATTATTCCTGAGAAGACAGGAAGAGCCAGTGCTGGTTCTGTGTTCTCCAAGGAATTATCAGGGACACCTGGGGGCCAGAAGTCCCTGGTGGTCTCCAGTGTAGCACATGTGGAGGTGGGGTCATAAAAAATGTCATCTGCACTGGGGAGTGGGTGATGTGGCAGAGCTCTCCACCAATTAAAAGGAAAATTTGGGGGCACAAAAGAACTTTCTTCTCCTTCCTCCACTTTTGCCTGTCTTCTTCAAGGGCATTTCATGGCTGAGGAAGGAACTTGAGTGGAATTTGGAAATATCAGTGGTGTCAGCTTTTTGGCTAGGGAATTGCATGGAAGTCTCTCTTGAATTCTGAGTATTTCTGTTAGCCATAGCCTCCCCCCAGCAATCCAGACAGTTTCTGCAGCACATGGGATAAGCATGCAGTTGTGCAGGGGCCCATCAGTTACAGCCAGTGTTTTAGTCCTTGCTTTAGTGCCTGAGGGTGTGAATTTGGTTTTTTAACTATGTTGGGATGAACAGGGCATAAGTGGCATTGGCAACAACTACAGGGCTCCATCCAGGATGGGCCTTTGGTGCTTGTGTGGGGTTTGTGAGTAACAAATTCTGTTGAGATCACGGAACCCCACGTGTGCTGGCCATGGAGGACAGAGGGGTAGGACAGTGTGTGCCTGGCACTGCTTGCACAGAGCTTGTGTTGATGTTCCCTGAGCATTTCAAAACAGCGGGCAAAGAGGGATCACTGACAGAGCTCACACGGGCTTCCAGAATTCCCTCATCAGAGGTGGCTGGATCATCCACGGCACAGCCAGGGGTCAAAACCTCGAGGCAGGATGGTCAATCAGATCTCTGTCCTGGTGCAGACCTGCAGCAGGCTGCCAGTTTCCCTGCTGGGTTCTGTGCTGTCAACACTGTTCACGGATTTTGTACAAAAATGAGGGAGATGCTATGAAGGTGCAGTGTAAAAATGCCATTTGAACATGCCTGTGTGGTTTGGCTTAGTCTGACGTGTATGCTCCGTGAGAGAGCTCTGGACATATGGAGACACAATTTATTTATTTTTTCTATAGGAACCAGCTTTTCTAATTGCACAATCTTGCTTTGTTCACTGAGATCCTGTGGTTAGATAAGGCAAAGCCGTGGTGACATTGCACACACAATCACGTAGACACTGCAACACATGTTCAATATGTTTAAAAGTGAGGGGAAAAAAATTAAGTTACTGAATGTGATTTTTTTTTTTTTCCAAAAAAGACTGTAAAACCAAATGATCTGCCTTAGAGTGGTGCACAAAAGGTCACTACAGAGTCAGTGTCCCAAACCTAGTGTGGGCAAGGGCACCTCCTGCTGCCACCTCAGCCACTTGCTGGCAGCAGAGGAATGTGGAAACCTGTGAGCCAGGCTCTGCAGCATCCCAGCAGCAGCAGCCAGGAGGGACAGTGTCCCTGCTGTCCACCCCAGGGACAACCTCAGGGGTCAGGTGCAAGGTGACCTCTGCCATGTGGGCACTGGGGGAGTGCCAGGGGCTGTGGCTGCAGGGTGGCCCCTCTGGTGTGGGTCTGGGATGGGGGAGAGGGGCAGTCACTGGCTGCAGTCACAGCAGTCACTGGGGACAGCCCTGGCACAGCTCTGCATCAGGAGGGCTCAAGAATTTATCGTAACACATGCCGGAGTAGAGACACAGACCTGACACCACACACCCCTCCCCAAGCTGTCCTGCAAAGCTCTGAAGGAGAGGCTGCCCAGCAAAGCCTCAATAAGAAATCAAGTGTTCCCCCCTCATTTTTCTTTTCAAAAGGACTGGACTTGCTGAAGATGTCCCGAGTTATTCAGCTGGAAGGGTTAAAGTTTGGCAGTGTTGCAAGCAACCGAACAATGGGTCATATCATGGAAACTGTCAGGCAACCTTAAATATAGCTGTTATGATCTGCATAGTCTGCAATGCTCTGGAAACCAGGATGAGCAGCAAGGGGAAAAAATTCATAAAGTCCATGGAGTTGTTTAGGTTAGTCAGGAACAGAGAGCACTGCAGGGAGTGCAGAAAGCCAAAGGGCGCCCAGGGAAAGGGGCGGGCAGTGGAAGGCAGGAGCAGGGAAAGGAGCCCACCAGGAGGAAGACTCGGGTGAGCCAGACTGGAATGATGCTGGGAAGGGGTGATGTTCTGCGTCTGGCTGATTTTGGAAGTTTAATGGATTTATCTGACAGCAGCTGGTGACCCCCTTTCCCCCAGACATTCTCC
This sequence comes from Erithacus rubecula, assembly GCF_903797595.1. NCBI lineage: Eukaryota > Metazoa > Chordata > Aves > Passeriformes > Muscicapidae > Erithacus > Erithacus rubecula. The sequence goes on from NC_136672.1 coordinate 1,799,649, forward strand.
TTTGGCCGCTCCAACATGCCCAGACACTGGAGAACTGGTTCTGTGTTAGCACAAACCAATCTGACAGCGAGCCAGGAGCCAGGGCCAGGCTCAGCATTGATGTGGGGGTCCCACATCCTCACAGGGACCCTCACTCTCACCAGGAGCGGCTGCAGCATGCACATGTCAGCTCCTTCCCCTGCAGCATCCCAAGCATCCTTTCTGAGATAGCCAGCAAACATGGCCTGAACTTGGAGCCCGAGAGCTTCAAAGTGAGTCGGAAACTATTTTATCACAGCAAGATCAGCGCAGGCTGCTGGAAGCCCGTGGGGCTGGGAAGCTCTGTTACGGGAAGAGACTCTCCCTGCGCTGTCTGGGCGTGAGCCTGGCACGGGCAGTGGGGCCTGAGCTATGCAGGAGGTCACACCCGCCATCCCCCAGCTCTCCAGGCAGATGCTCAGCTGGAACGGTGTTAGAGCAGGGAGCCTGAGTGATTTATTCTGCTAGGAGAGTATTTTGTTTCCCTCCTTCCTCCCCTGTGCCCTGGAGTCCCTCCTTATCCAGCAGCACTGAAGGGCTGTGGGAGCATCCAAGGGCCCCAGCGATGGCCCAGCTCAGACATGTCCCAGGGAGTGGCACTCATGGCACACCACAGCCCTGCTGCTCCCTCACAAGAACCAGCACAGCAGTTTCCCTGCCATTTGCTGGCCATGTCTTCGAGCCCCTTGGGGACAAAATGCAGCTCTGGCTGGGCATGGAGTGATCTTGGGAGTTTTGGTCCTGCCAGTGCCCTTCCTGTCCATCCTCTCACAATCCCTGTCTGTCTCTCCAGGAGCTGTGCTCATTGCCCCCCAGGATCCTGTGACACCCCTGACACCATGGCCCACACAGCCATGTACCCATCTGCCCCCTCACCTCACTGCCACCACGGCTGAGATCAGCGTCCTGGGCGCCAAGCAGGGACAGCAGCTGCTCTTGGACAGACCCTCAGCCCTGAAATCACTGGAAAATTTTCAGGGACCGTTTGGGGCAGGTCTGTGCCAGGGGAGGGCTCCAAGGCACGGAGGGACACCCCCTGTGCTACATGGCACAGCGCTGACCTGAGTATTTCCACTGGCCTTTTCTTGACCATTTTTGGTCCCTTTCATTTGTTTTTGAATCTGTTCCTCCTCTTTGCCCAAGTTCTTTTGCGCTAATTGGGAACTGGCTCCTCTCGGGGTGGGAGGTCTGTCAGGACCGCCTTATGACAGATTTACTTTGTCTCTCTGTCTCTGCATTTTGGCAGTTTGGTCCTTCTGCAATGTTCTGGATTTGGATTTTGCTTCTCAACGCTGATATCCTCACAATAGGCAGCCTATGGATTGAATAAATTAAAACATAACGAGCTGGAATGCAACTGGCAGCTCTGCAAGATCCCCATCAGCACAGCAGGGCTTGTTAAGGCACAGCTGAGCTGTGTCTCTGGGCAAGCACGAGCCCATGGCCACAGCCTGGCTGGATGGGTGAGCCAGTGGGATGTGGATGTGCTGGACAGTGTGCTGGACAGTGTCCTGAACCACAGCAAGGGGCTGGCAGGTGAGAAGTGTTGCCCAGTATCAGATTAGAAGGAGGACAGAAGTCTGTCTAGAAGACAGACTTCGCTGGTGTTGATCCCTGCACCCTACACACTCTGGGTCCTCTTTGCTGTGTGACTGGAGCCTCTCCTCCCTCCCACTGCCCTGTTAATGAGCACCACCAAAACCTTGCAGCTGGGTCCCTCCTGCAGCACAGTGGCTCTGTGCTCATGCCAGCTCTGTCCCCTGCAGAGAGATGCCTGTATCATTTTTCCAGCTCACTTCAGCTGTGGAGGTTCCATCCAGAGGGTGTATCTCTCTTTGCTGCTTCTGCTTTCCCTGAAAAATTTCTTATTTTGTGAGCCCGAGCTCACCCAGGCTCATTTTCAAAGGAGCTTTTGCTAACCCACTGCTAACTTGGCTCAGCCTGCCATGTCAGCAAATGCAATGGCCTCAGCCCCATCCCTGTCCTGTGGTGGAGGTGACACAGGACACCCAGCTGTGACACGCAGCCAAGGAACAAGAAAAGGAAACTGCGGGTGGCACTGAGCATGGGAGTCCATGGCCAGCGTGGGATTGCAGGAATGTTCATCCCAGCTTGCAAGGCATCAGGAGGAGATCCAAACCCAGGGAAGGCCCTTGAGAAATGGATACCATGACTGTGGCCAGAGCTGTGCTGGGAACTCAGGCAGGGAGCGAATGGGAAATCGGGAAGCAGGGTGGGAAAGCGGTTTGCTCTCCCTCCTGAGGATGCTGCTGCTCACTGCAAGCCAAGACCCATGAGCTGTGGGCAGCTCTGGCACTCCCTGCTGCCCTGGCCAGCCCTGGCAGCTGCCAGTGGGAAGTGCTGTGGAGAGCATGGCACAGGTACTGTTTGCTTTGGGTTACACACGCCCGTCAGCAACACGAGAGGAAAGCGAATGTGACACACACACGCGACACATTTCCTGACACAGCTCTGCCCAGCAGGGCTGGCCAGCACCTGCTGCTCATGGGGCACACACTCTCCCCAGTGCCTGTCTGCAGGCAGCCTCAGCAGCAGGAGAAAGACCAGCAGATTAGAAAAACCTGGGATGAACAGAGGTGTGTGGTTAGGGTCTGCCCAGACACTGTGAGAGGAGCAGACAAACACTTTCTCCTTTCTGGAAGGAGAACAAGCAGACTGAGGGTAAGGGGCATCCTGGACAGGCAGTGTCAGGGTGAAAGGCAGGAGGGCTTCAGGAAGAGTGAGATGAGGAATCCACAGCAGAACAATTTCTCTGGGTACCCTGAGGTGTGTCAGGACATTTTCCTTCTTGTGTCTCCTGAGTGTCTCACATTACTGAGATTTTGTTGTTCTTTGAGACCTGGGCAAAATCTGTGCCCTCTCTCCCTGAGGTCTGAGTACACACCTTGCTCTTGGGAAGAGAATTTCTGCACAGAATCCAGTTCACCTCCAAAACCAGCCATGTTCCTCTTCCTAAAGTAGGACAATAGTAGCACCACAGCCAAAATTTCCAAGATTGGTTTCTCATTTATTGCTGTGGGATATATCTAAACCCTAACAGTGAGGAAGGGAAACATCAAACCTCACCAATACCCTATAATGCAAATTAAGAACTGAAATAGGTGGTTGAGTGAAGCCAGAGGGATGCCTGGGGAGGGGGCTCAGAGGTTCACTGCTGGTTAGTCCAAGAAGGGATGTCATCTGGCTTGTCTTCCTGCACAGGGCAGGCCAGAGCCTTTCCCCTATGAGTACTTGCAGAGCACGTATTTTGGTGGTTTCTTTGTATTGATTTTTGAGTTGGCAATAGGAGGAACTCCTCCCATGTTTGAGTTGTTCCAGTGCATTTCATTCGACATCAGATCTTCAAATTAACCTAATGATCGGCTTGATTAAATTATGGTAAATCAAGTAACATACCCATGTCATCTTTCTGGAAAGACATCAGTCTTGTTCAGCTCTGAACCTCCCAAATCAGCTCTCATTTGACTAGCTGTGTCTCTTCCAATCCAATGGGGATTTGGGACTAGACACCCTGCTGAAGTCCCTCCAACCAACATTTCTTTTCTTCTATTAATAGCTTGTCCTAGGAGAGTCAACCCTTTGCATGGGCTTCAGCTTTTCTGGGGACCTCTGGGCTCAGCTCTGCTGCCACAGCAGTGCCCAGGATGGAATAGTCCAGCTCCTCCCTTAAACCCAGCATTGTGCACACCAACCCCACCCAACCCCAAAGAGCAGAGGATGTCACACTTCACAGTCCAGTGACAGACCTGTGTGGAAAATTGTTTCATATATGCATTAAACATATGATTTGTTAGCTACGATCTGTGTGAAGGAGACAGAAAAGCAGGGACACTTCCCACTGTCCCAGGTTCTCCAAGCCCCAGTGTCCAGCCTGGCCTTGGGCACTGCCAGGGATCCAGGGGCAGCCACAGCTATTCTGGGCCCCCTGTGCAGGGCCTCACCATCCTCCCAGTGAATAATTCCTTTCCACTATTGACACCTTTCAGGAAATGGGACTCTCAGCCACCTTTATTAGCCACTTTGAAAAAGCTATAAAGACATGCAAATTTTGCATAATTTTCTGATTTCATCTCAACTTTTCACAGCCACATCTGGGAAACTTTTTCATAGCAACACCCTTACAGTATCCCAGGTCCTGAGAGTTCCCTGTTTGTTCTGTGCTTTGGCAGCTCAGCCCATGCCCAAACAGTGGGTTCACACAGGTAGCATGCACTGAACCCTGGAGGCTGGGAGCTCCATCTCCAACAGATCTCCATTCAGCTGGAGTCACTGCTGCAGGTTTGAGGGATTTTCTGTCCCTCAGCAGACACATCTTCCCTGAGCACCCTCACCTTCCTTCCCCTCAGGGAGTGGCTGTCTGAGCAGACATGGGGTCCTGTACCCCTCATCCCTGAGCCAGCTGTCCACCAAGACTTCATCCAGAGAAGGACTGGAAATCCTGCTGCTCTGGCTGGGTGGATAGAAAAGAGAAGGGGCACCCCACATCTCCCAGAGTGGAAAATCCCCAGGGTTTGATGAGATAGAAGTCACCAGAGGAATCTTGGTGCCAGTCTTTGCCTGATACCTCCTGCCCAGCCCACCCTGGGCAGGAGCAGAGCTGGGAGCTGCCCTGGCAGATGTAACTCCAGCTTCCAGGAGCTCCTCACACAAGCCCAATGAGCCCCCAGGGAATGGCAGCATCCAGAGGGATGGAGGTGGGGCCATGACCTGGTGCTTATGGAGAAAGGCAGCAGGAATTAGATCTGTTCCATAAAATAAACACCACGAGTCTCTAATTTCCAAACAAGCCCCAATGGCCCCTTTCCCTGAGCTGCTCTGCTGTGACTAATCGTACTGGTAGGTGTTGGGTCAAAATCAACAATGGTTCTCCACTAAGGTCACTCACTTTCTCTGTTTACACTGCTAATTTTATCACTGCTCAGAGTGGCTAATGGGATTATTTATACGTTTAGCAGAGATAAATGCTGATGCTAAATAAAGGCTCCCTGGCACAGGCAGGTTAAGGGCTGATATGGCACATCCAGAACTTTATCATCAAAGGAATTAGCACTGTGGGTAAGAGCTTTCCTGGTTTTCTGCAAAGCTGAGCATTTATGAATGGGGACTGGTGACAGCAATTAGCAATAGTGGTGGTAGTAGCAATTATTAGCAATGGTGACCTTTAAGGGCCTGGATTTTACACATCACCTCAGGAGGGCAAAGGGAAACCCCCCAGCCTGTTTTCCATGGTGAAAAGCTGCTCATAGCTGCAGGTGTGTAAAACAGGGGCTGTGGGAGAGCAGAGACAGAGCTGCACCCCAGCACACACCCAGCCCTGCATCTGGAAGCTGCTGGGAGCAGGGATGCACAGCCCAGGGTCTTGGGGTCTCCTCAGGGATGGACAGCCCCAGGAGCAGCACTGGGGTTACTGCAGTGCTCAGAGAAGGCTTCTCATTCCTCTGGAAAAATGTTTAGCCTCTAGTGAAAACCCACAGCCCACATTATTCCAGGGAAAGCTGGCTAAAATCCAGGCAGTTTGACCCAGGGATGCCACTGAGGTGACTCACTGAACTTGCAGTTTTGGAAACTCCTGTCACTCATCCTGTCTGGATGAGTGCTTGGACTACATCACCCAGGATGCTCCATGAGGTCCTCCCTAGGAGCTGGGCTGATGCATGGTGAAAGCCCTTGGCTGCAGCCCAGCCTGCCTCAAACAACCATGAGGTCTGATGTGTCTTTTCTAATTAGAAAACTCACCCTTTTCCAGTGAGAGATGATATTTTAAGAAACATTTTGTGATACTTGATTCCATCTTGAGAGAAAACTCTTGGCCTTTTTTCATCTTGGAAAAGGGACTTGGGAGCATGAAAGAGGTCTCAGGGCCAGGGAATTGGGAAGATCTCTTCTGGAGACATCATGGCCACGGGCAGCAGAGGAGGGACAGCAGCTAATATGGACTTTGGAGAGGGAAATCAAACAGAATTGCTGCATGGCAGGAAAACTAGCAGCATGCAAGGAAAATGGGCAGGACTTGAACTTCACATCAAGACAGAGTCCACAGCTGTGCTGGAAGGCTGTTGGATGTGCTCTCAGGTCCTCATTCCTTGTACTGTCCATAACTAACATGCTGCAATGCTCACAGCATCCCAAATCCAAAACTTAATCATTTTAAGAATTCCTGGATCCTGATCTTCATTCAAACTAAATCCACCTCATACAGACACTGCTCCCTCAGGTTAAATAAGTGTGAGCCCAAGCCAATTTCAGCCCCTGCTTGGAGCCCCTGTGTTCTCTGCACATCTGCTTTCATTCCTGCCCTGCACATCCCACTGCCAGTGTTCCCTCTGTGGCAGGATGGTGACAGTGATTCTGCAGGACCCTGGGCTGGAAGGGACACAGGAAGCAGATCCTCCATTAATTGAAGTGTGTTTTCCTAAGAATATCTGCTGGGATTAGGGTGTGGTTCTGGGTGTGCTGAAGACTCAGGATTGGCTTGATTGCACAGACTGGGAGTGTTTCATGGTGGATGTTCCTCAGGGTGATGCCTGGAGAGGCTCCTGGGGCAGAGGCTGGGCAGTGCCACAGGAATCAAGCAGGGATTCATCCCAAGGCTCCAAAGGATTCCCCTTGGGCAGTGCCACAGGAATCAAGCAGGGATTCATGCCAAGGCTCCAAAGGATTCCCCTTGGGCAGTGCCAGGGCCCGGCCATGGCTCCACCCAAGATGGGCCCAAGATGGATCCCAGTCACGAGTTCTCACACTTGCAGCACTTTGGCTCCATTTCCATCTTGGCTTCACTGTCCAATCCCAGCTGCAGCTCCTGCACTCCCATCCTCCCACATTCTCTCCTCCATTGGCTGCTGGTTGCACTTTTTGGGGCTGAAGCTGCAGCGTGTCCTTGGTTGTGGGGTTGGAAAAGGATTGTTTTGTGTGCCTGAGCTGGGAGGAGAACCTGGGACACTTTGGATGGAGTTCAGAGTCACACACCAATGCAGTGCACAGTCTGGGAATATGAAAGCTGAACCTTAAGGCATCAAGGGGAAGCTGGACCATGTGCAGTAAGCCCTGGCTGCAATAGGTACAGCTCACAGCTGCTTCCAAACCCACTGCAGGGCAGGAGTGGCCCAGGGGAGCTGATGTGGTGCCCAGGTCAAGTGTGTCCTTTGTGCAGGAACTCACCAAACCCCAGTCCAGTGCACCAGTAAAGGGTGATGGATCAGTTTGGATGGATCCTCATATCCATAGATTCATTCATGCCTTATACCAGTCTCAGTGGGATCAGGATTACACTGGGCAAAGGTCTGGATTTACTTCCAGGGATCCCCTGGACTTGGATTTCCTCTACACAAGTTTCCTGCTGCTCCCAGCAGGGTCTAGGGCCAGAGCCACATGGTTGCCACAGCCAGGGTGTGTGGGGAAATTTATCATCTATATCCACTGAACCTCCTATGGCAGGGCTCCTGTCTGGCATGACAAATTTTGGATTAACTGAGAACCAGCCAATAGTTTTGGCAATGGACAGCTGAGCACACCCACCTCCTATAAGCCTTTGGGAAGACAGGACTTGCATATTCTCTGGAAGATTCTCTCTCAGAGAACATCATAGATGTTTCCATCTATTGCATTGCTGATGTAAAAAGCCAGGAACAGGATTCCCCACTATCTGCCATGCCACACCTGCTTAGGGGCCACTCTCAGCTTTGGATAAAGCTGCAATTTCAGAATAATTGGTTTCCAGTGGTGAGAGGAGCACCAGGGCTGCATTTGTGTGTTTGGAGCAGGCAGCTGACATCTCTTTCTGAGCAGCTCTTCCTCTCTTTTCACAATGAAGCCACCAGAATCCTGCAGAGGATCACTCTTTGTTTTCAAATCAGTGGATGCTTTGTGCCATTGAGCCTAGATAAGAGTTTTTGGAGTGAAAAGGGGTCCTTGTGAGGAGGGAATTAGAGCTGTAAACCCAGATGAAGAGACACCTGTTTGGGACTGAGGTGCTTGGTGCTCCTTCCCTGGTGTGATGAGCAGGGTGTCCTGGTGTCCTGGTGGCCTCTGGGCCACAGAGGGGTGTCAGGTTTGGCTGGGAGGCATTTTCTCATCTTCACAGGCTCTAATAACTGGAGCTGCTTTGGGTCCTGTAGAGATGATTGCACTGTGGTGATAGCAGAGCCTTCTGGAGGAAGGTCAGTGCCACGGAGCAGGAGGTACTGCTCTTCCAGCCCCTCAAACAGGGCCAGTGTGGGCACATCCTCTGCTACCTGAGGAAATGCTCTGCCAGGTGGGGCTGCAGCCACAGACAGCCCAAGCACCTTTTTGTTGAACTCTTCCCTGGGGTAAGCACGGCCCAGCTGAGCTTGGGTCCTGTCCTCAGGGCTGGAGTCAAGGGCTATACATTGTGTTCTGTGAGCCAGCACATGAATGTAAACAGCAGGCTCCAAAACAGTGGCAGGAGAATTAACTGATGCTATATGCTGCTGCTTCATGTTTTCTTTGGAGTTGAGGAATAGGTTTTGGAGAGATTTTCCTCCCCATTTTCTTCTCGTGCCCTTGGACACAGCTCTGTTATCCCCAGCTGACTTGCCTAAGCCTATAATCCCTGGTGCTCAAGAGAGTGAGAAGAAAATAGGATTCAGAGTCCAAATGCCTCATGTGTCGGCCTCTAGAAGATTCCTACCATCTGCTCTGGCCACCAAGCAAAGGGACTGAGCTCATTTTGCATCCTGTCATGTAGTGCTGTTGTGCACAAGGGGCTGGAAGGGCCATGGGGGGATCTGTCAGTCACAAGCCTGGCCTGAGGAGCTGGCAGAGCTGCACACCCCCAGGCAGAGCTGCCCCCTGCACTGCAGTGCCTGAAGGGCACCTGTGCTCACCCCAGAGAAACCTGGAGGCACATCCTCACTTCCCACCTCAAGGAGAGACCTTGCAGTTTGAAGGCATTTGTCCTGCATGCATGGAGCTGAAAATGTGCCAGCAATCTTTCTGCTGTTTGAGGTCAAGATAACAAATCACCCAGCACATTTACTCAGAGCAGCCACTGACATGCAAAGGGAGGGCCTCCAAGATCATACCCAGCTCTCTGCTTCTGGCCAGCCAGAGCTCAGAAGCATCCTGCTCTGCCAGGGGCACCGTGTTTGCTCCTCTGTGCAATGCCAGCTGCTGTCATTCCCTAGGAATGCCCAGCCAGGAAAATCCAGTTGCTTTCCTGCCCTGTATATTTCCACATCGCTCAAAAGCTGTCCAGCTGCAGCAGTAAGGATGGATCCCTATTAGTTTTGACAACCTGTGTTGGTTTCCATGCTGAGGTACAACCTGTAAGCAGCTGTTGGCATGGGAGAAATGCTTATTTATTGTTAGCTGAAACAAAATCCTCTTGCCAATGTAGTCGGTTGCTGCCTTATATTGCAACAAAAGATGAATTCACAGTCTTAATTTAAGATGCTGTCACATACCTGGACTCAGAGCAGCCAGTACTTCCCATAGCCTGCAGATCCAGCCATCGCTGCTGGGGGCTGATGCATCAGGGTTATGATTCCTCTGGATGCTCTCCAGCACCAGAGCACAATTCCAGGGAACAGGCAGCACGACAAGCCTTTGCTTTTCAGGCCAGGTCCACCAAGCCCTGACTGCAAGGCAGGGGCAGCCAGGGGCAGGGATCATGCCCAGGGATGTCCCTGTGCTGCTCTCCAGGTGGAAAATGGGGTTCAGGCACACTCTCTGGGGAAAAGGACAGCCACCACACCCCTGGGCTGAGGGGCTGGTTTTGTGAGCTGGACACCTCTGCTACAGCTGGCATTGTCTCACTTCCACCAGCAGCCATAAGCCCTGCTCTTTATTTTCCCCCTAAATCAAAGATTCTGCTTGTAGAAATGTGGCCTTATAAACACTGTCCAGTCACTTCATCATATTTTCTTGGATAAGTTAAATTAATTGACCTACTTTAATCTCTCACTAAAACATGCCCTTTAGACATGATGTTTTTCTGTAGCTTGTTTCAGAACCCTTTCATTTTTTCATTTTTCGGTATCTTAAAAGAAACTCTTAAGGCTAAAAATGGGAAGACTCTTCCAGTGCCATAAACAGACAACTTTGACACCATTCTCAGAGTCAGTGTTACCCAGTCTCTGCAGGCAAGATTGCATTCCCACATGGGGACAGAGCATCTCTTGGGCAATATTTGCTGATGTTGTCAGCAATGACCCCAAAGTCACTTTTAAGGTCATGGCTTTCCAGGGTACAATGCATTGTCCTGCCCACAACATCATCATCTTCTTTCTTTAGAGTATAAAATTTATCTGGCTTCAGTCCAGGGAAGGGAATGGAGCTGGGGAAGGGGATAGGAAGTCAGTCACAGGAGGAGCAGCTGAGGGAGCTGGAAAGGGGCTCAGCCTGGAGAAAAGGAGGCTCAGGGGGAACTTGTGGCTCTGCACTACTCCCTGACAGGAGGGGACAGCTGGGGGGGGTCAGGCTCTGGGAACAGGGACAGGGACAGGAGGAGAGGGAACAGCCTCAGGCTGGGCCAGGGGAGCTCAGGGTGGGCAGCAGCAGGAATTTCTCCACTGAGTAAGTGGTAAAACACTGGCAGGGGCTGCCCAGGGAGGTTTGAGTGCCCATCCCTGGAGGTGTCCAAGGAATTCCTGGAGGTGGCACTCAGTGCTCTGGGCTGGGGACAAGGTGGGCATGGGGCACAGGTTGCAGTCTGTGGTCTCTCAATGATTCTGTGATTCTATATCCAAATGCACTCCCTGCAATGCCCAGCTAACCAAACCCTCAATTACCTCCACCTTTTTGAATGCTGCATCACTAAATACTGATGTTTTCCTACTACAACGCATTTGTTCAGCTTTGAAAACCATGGCAGCAAATATTTTCCCCCAACAGGAATAATTTTCCCCGGATCAGAATTAAAGAGCTCACTTTTGTGTGGTTTAGAGCAGGACAGCAATGTTCCCCTCCCCAGAAACTCCTGCAGCACCACCAGAGGATGACTATTAGCAGACACATTTCAGGGTCTGACTGTGCAAATGTAATTTTTGGTCAGTGAGACTTTCAAGAACAAAATATAACCAAGTTTCAGCCTTTAGGGAAGGCCAGGGTGTTTACAGACCAAACTCCATGAAATTATCTATTGAATTCATGCTCTAAGAGCAGAAACAGCTTTTGATTGTCTCTGAGTAGTCTTGTATCTGCTTGCCACAATTTCAGCTGGGACTGATGTCAAGTTAAGAGGCTGACAGTTTATTCTATGCTCTGTAAATATTTGTACACTGTTGGCCTCTTCCAGTCCTTTGGAACAATATTCCAACTTTTATTAAAAATAAACATGAGTGGGGCGGAGCTCAAGGACCAATTCTTTATAAACTCTTGTGTGCTGATTTTCAGGTCCAGCCATTTGCAAGGGAGACTCTATTTTCCATGTCTCAACCTCCCAGCCTGTGACAGGGGGCATGAGTTGCATGAGTGGCTGCTGTTTCCAGCATGCAGATGCCACCTGGGGGTGTGGGCAGAATTAAGGACATAAATCCCTGCTGCAGCTAAAAATCCTGACCCAAGAGACTTCTTCACACTCTCAGGTTACTTTTCAAGTCACACCTTCCACAAAGAGACTGCCAAGAGCTGAGAGCTGCAGCCTGGGTTAGCATCAGATGGGGGAGAGGACAGGTGGGAACCCCCTGAAGGTTGGGCAGAACACAGACAGGGAGGAGGAACATCAGCAGGGATGGGGTTGAGGATGTGAGAGCTCTGGGGTGTCAAATACACAGGCAGGAGGAAAGCTTGGCCTCCAAAGCTGTCAGAATTCAGGGCTGAGCTTTTCCCAACTTTGTCCTTACTGGTTAGGATTTCATGCCAAAATTCAGAGCTCCAGTTCTGCACAAAGGCTGAGTGAGCCTGAGAAGCTAAGGCAGCATTCCCTCTGTCTTCAAGACTAAGTGCTGAGTTTGCCAGACTAACCAGAAGAATGTGGGAATTCATATGCCCTTCTTCCCCACTGCTTGTTCATGGACACTGTAACCTCCCCAAAGTCAACCTTGCTCCAAACCTGTTCAAATAGCCCAAGGATGCAGAAGGGAAGGTGGAATGCTGTGTTCTGTGAGAGTCCTGCTGAGCCATGGGCAGCAGGACAGCAATCCCAGCTGAGGAGGTGAGAGCTGCTCGAGGAGCTCAGTGCTGCCCTGCTGCAGCTCTTGGCTTGTGGGGTCAAGGTACTCACTGGCCACCCCTGTAAGGCACAAACCCTCCCCACAGAGAGCAGGGAGCCTGAGGGAGCATGGACACCTGCAGAGACTATGAGTCAGGGACTGGACACGGGAGACTTCTCTTGGTTCTTTCTTGGCTTTCACTGCAGAGCCAACCCAAGAGAGACACCACGGTGTCTTCTGGTGTCTTCTGGCCTCTCTGACCTCACCAAGGCCATGCAGGGTGAATGTTCTGCAGCTGGGGATGTCCTTCCTCCCCAGACAGGCACAGAACACAGGCTCTGCCTGGCTGGAAAAGACTGACAAGGAATGAGGATAGGAAAGCAGGCACGTGCCAAACCCCAGGGAAACACTGAGCAAATAGCTGAAGAGCCTGGCACTATTATTCATTATGTTTCTGGTATTATTTAGTGGCATGAGGTTAAAATAACACTCAAGTAAAGAAAAAAAATGACCAATGAGATACCAAAGCAAAACACAGAGAGAACAGGCATCTTTGGCTCTTAATCATCCAAAAGAAGTTTGATGGGGGAACCCTCCTCAGCTGCATCTCCCCAGGGGCTTTATGCAGTCCTGCACTGGGTTTAACACATGAAAAACCAGATGCAGGCATAAAATCACACAAGTTTTCTAGGTGTGGGCAGGAATGCAGGAGAGGAGAGGAGAGGAGAGGAGAGGAGAGGAGAGGAGAGGAGAGGAGAGGAGAGGAGAGGAGAGGAGAGGAGAGGAGAGGAGAGGAGAGGAGAGGAGAGGAGAGGAGAGGAGAGGAGAGGAGAGGAGAGGAGAGGAGAGGAGAGGAGAGGAGAGGAGAGGAGAGGAGAGGAGAGGAGAGGAGAGGAGAGGAGAGGAGAGGAGAGGAGAGGAGAGGAGAGGAGAGGAGAGGAGAGGAGAGGAGAGGAGAGGAGAGGAGAGGAGAGGAGAGGAGAGGAGAGGAGAGGAGAGGAGAGGAGAGGAGAGGAGAGGAGAGGAGAGGAGAGGAGAGGAGAGGAGAGGAGAGGAGAGGAGAGGAGAGGAGAGGAGAGGAGAGGAGAGGAGAGGAGAGGAGAGGAGAGGAGAGGAGAGGAGAGGAGAGGAGAGGAGAGGAGAGGAGAGGAGAGGAGAGGAGAGGAGAGGAGAGGAGAGGAGAGGAGAGGAGAGGAGAGGAGAGGAGAGGAGAGGACCAAGAACAGCCCCAGACACTGAGGAAGGAGACATTTCTGAGAGAGCTGGGAATTGTCAGGGCTCTGAGACATCCCAAGACAAGGCTTCTCTGCCCTGAGAGTGCTCAGATGCTGTGAACCACAGACCCAGTGCCATGGGGAGAGTCAGCTCCTTCTGGGGAGGATTTATGGGATGTCTGAGGTGTCAGCAGCCCCCCCATCCTTGGCACTGCAGCTTATGCCATAAACCTGGGCTGTCTTCCCAAGCTGGTGCCGCTGGTGTGTGCTCCCCAGGCAGGGCCAGCCCGTGTGCAGAAGAGGCAGATGTGAGAGTAGGGCAGCAAACACTCTGGGCACGCTGCAGAGGCTGTGGCCACCCGTGGGACTGCGGTCACGTTCCCTGGGAGCAGGACACCATGGCAGGGCTGTCCCCCTGCAGGGATGGCTGTGCTGTGCCTGCCAGGGCCAGGGAGGCTTTCCCAGGGACACATTCCAGTCTCCTGGGTCATGGCAGCTCCCTTGGATGTTGTTTTGAAAAGCTCCCAGGCGGATCTATGACAAAGTGCAACCCAAAAGAGCAAGTGAAAGCCTGGCTCCCTTGAAGCCAATGGGATTTCTGCCTCCCAGAGTCATGGGGTGAGGGTTTGTCCCAGCCTCCCCCACTCCCCCCTTGGCTGTGCTGTCAGTGGGCACAGAACAGTGCCAAGCCTTTGGGTACACAGTAATTTGGGGTGCATGCAGGGCCAACAGAGACAGAATGGATGGGATAACTGCAAACAGCCATTCTCCAAATGCTCCCCTCCAGAGCCAAGGATTGGTTCTGTAGCAGAAGCAGCAGAGCTGGGAAATGCCAGGGTGCAGAAGGCACTGATGGTGTGAGAGTTCCCATGGCCACAGGAGAAGCCAGTCCAGAAGGCCTAGGGGGACAGCATGGGAATCCAGTGCCTCTCAGGCTGGCCAGCAGCTGCAGTCCCTGTGGTGCTTACCCTGTAGACAGCCCCTGTGCTCCTGGATCAGGGATGCTGTGGCCATGGCAGGGCTGGGTGGCTGTGCTGTGCCCCTGCTGGCCCCTCCCCAGCTCCCTGAGCTGAGCCCAGCCCAGCCCTGTCCCACCACAGAGCCCAGCTCAGCTCACACAAGGGGTGTCCCCTCACTAACCTCAGCTCACTGCAGAGAAAAATAACTCTGCCACAGGACCCTGCCAGCTCTGTCACGGGTCTGCTCCCAGTGTCACAGCTCCCAGTGTCACAGCTCCCAGTGTCACATGCATTAGTGCTGTCTTCACAGCTGAAATGCTCCCCCTATCCTTCTTATCCTTTTCCCCGAGGCAATAATTTTTTTGTCTCATTCCTGGATGGAAAGTCTTCTCCTGATGTATAAGATGAGCTGTAACTTCCACAAACCCTCCTTTCTTTAGGGCAAATATCTCCCTGTCTCAAAATCTCCTTAGCTGGATGATCATTTATCTTTGGGTTTCCACTGGGTTCATGTTTCCTGTTTTCTTCTTCCAGATTGTGATCCCTAACTGGAGATATTTTACAGCTCTGCTTTGCTTTCCACATATCACTGCAGAGATAATCTCTAAGCAGACAGTTTCTTTTTCCTTGGAAGTTATTGGGGAAAAAAAAGTAACCAAGCTATCAAAACACAAGTGTGTCTTTGAAACCAAAAAAGCTCCTCTCTGACTGTGCATCCTCCTGGCCCCAGCACATCACCCAGTAATTGAGATTTCCAAGTATTTGCTTTCTGTCTGCTTCTCCTTTAAATTCCCAGGAGCCTTCTGGCAGCGCAGGCAGCGCTGATCCCATTTTACCAGCAGAGAATGCCTTGCACTTGGTTTTGTTGATTCCTTTAATCTAAACTTAGTCATTCACCCAGAAAGTTCAAGGCTCTGGAAAGGTGACGCTTTGGGCCCCCTCCCAGGTGAATGTTCCCATTCCCTGCCAGCTCCCAGACGGGTAAAGCCTTCCCAGCTCCACTGGCCCAGCACTGCTGGAGTCAACTCTTATAAACCTGCCACGGGGGATGAGAGCTCATGAAAGGAAAGGGAGCCTCTTTATTGTCTGTCTGCTTGCCTGCCTTTGGTGCTGCTTCCCATCAGCACTGTTACCCTGGGACTCCACACGAGATGTGCAGCAGCAGCAGCACAGAAATGCTCTTAGAGCTGCACAGAAATGCTCCTACAGCAGCACAGAAATGCTCCTAGAGCTGCACAGTAATGCTCCTAGAGCTGCACAGTAATGCTCCTAGAGCTGCACAGAAATGTTCTTCCAGCAGCACAGAAATGCTCCTAGAGCTACACAGAAATATTCCTGCAGCAGCACAGAAATGCTTTTCCGCAGACACATAAATGCTCCTACAGCTGCTCAGAAGTGTTCCTGCAGCTGCACAGAAATATTCTTCCAGCAGTAGAGCCCAGCTCATGACACTCAGCCTGTCACTGTCCCACTGCTCCCAGTCCCAGGGATCTCCTTTCCCTCTCTTCTGCTTTCTCAGGCGGCAAGTGGTGACAAATTTCCTGGTGGCACCTCTGCAGAAGGAAAGTCATGAGACACAGAAAGCTGTAGTGAATGCACTGAGGAAAGCAGTAAGGCTGCTGGCACTTTTCTAGAAGCTGAATTCAGCTGCTGTGACACTGAGGTCTTTTCACTCTTTTTCCATCTACTGCTACAGAGAACATATCTGAGTAGGAGGCATTTCCATATTTTTCCCCAGAAAGTACCAGGGTGGCTGGCAGGGAAGTGGGGCATGTAGGGGTGAAAGGGAGTGGGAGAAATCTGGTGTCAGATTATCTTCCCAAAATAAAAAATAAAGCAGTGCCTCTTTTCTTTAGATAGTTGTGCTCCCACCCCAACTCCTGGTCATGTTTATATCTCTGCTGTGGGAGATGGAGAACCAGGATCCTGGTGTTGAGAACCAGTTCAGGCTGCTTGGGATGCTGGATTCACATTTTCAAAGAAATTCACATGGTGTGGAAGGCATCTCACAGCAGCTTTCTAGGAGCAGCCTAAGATGTTTTACAGACCAGGAATGGCTTTCATGGATACCTGTGGTGCAGCCCAGTCCTTGTTCTCTGGAGCAGTCCAGAGATCCACCACCCTCTTCAGAAGGTGTGAAGGACACACTGACAGCCACATTCTTGTGCCAGCCCCTGCCTCATGTTATGTCTGACCCCTCCATCTCTCCCTGCTGCATCTGTGTTGATACTTCTCCTTGCTGGATTCACAGCTTTGATTTGGAAATGCCCCTTCAGTATTTTGGGATAGTAGGGCTGGCACTTCCTGGGGTTTGGGAAGAGAGGCTGTGACACATGTGTGGGATGTGTATAGGATCCCCAAAATGCTCATCCAGATTTTTATTGCAAACAATTTTGATGTCTGTCAGTCATGTCACACCTGGCACCTCTCCTTGCTGTACACAGATTTATTTTCCCAGCTCATTAAAAGGGCCCTTCACAGGACAGGTTTGCCAGCAAGGCACTGGCAGCAGCTTTGGGAGTGTAGGTGAGGATAAGCTGCAACTTGGCCCTTTCTGAGTTGGACTCTGTCCCTCCTGCAGGGAAGCTTCAGCCCTAATCAAGGCCCTGACACATGCTAAAACCCCTCTATATCAACCCCTCTGAAACCCTCACTACATCAACATTTTAACAGGGGTCTAATTAACTAATTTATCCTATTAATAGATTAGATATATTTGTTTAATTTTTTCTAATAGCACCTGTTTCTGCAACCTCTCATGGCAGCCCATGCTCAGGTATTCCTTAGTGGTTGTATGAAGAGGTGATTTCATATTCTGCTAATTGGTCCCCTGACAAAAGCATCCCTTGCCCTGCTTCTAGCACAGCAGAGCTGGGGAAACAACAGCTTTTGGTGTTCCCATCACCCCTGAGAGCCCTGCTGGCTCCTGCCTCCTGCTGTACCTGCTCACAAACAGCAGCTGCATCCCTTCTCCATTATCCACCGCTGCCCTCCAGACCTTCCCTGATTCAATGATGTCCAAAGGAGAGCATTTCATGGGTTCTGGTCACCTTCTGTTGTGTCCTCTGTGCTGTCAGAGCTGCCCCAGGCTGGGGTGTGTGTTTTGGAGCTCCCTGCATGTGCAGGACCTGGGCTGGGACATCTCCAAGCTGCAAACCCTTTCTGTGTCACCCCCAATGCCAACATGCTGCCCATCCCAATGTGCCACCAGGCTGCTCCCAGGCAGTGTGGCCCCAGTGGCTCCTGCAAGCATTGGATGGAACCAGTGCTCCCCAGTGACCCCCAGCACCTCCTGAACTGGTGCTGGACCCCACAATAATCTGTGTTTCTCCTCTGTCCTGCTGCCTGGAGGCTGCAGGAAGGACAGTGGTTCTGGGTGGTTACTCCTCCCCAGCTCCAGCGGGGTGGAGAGGTGCAACCCCAGCAGGCACCCCCATGTCCCCTTCAGTTCCATCTCCCAGCATCCTGGACCAGAGCAGGACATGCAGTGAGCACATCAGTGCTCCACAGCAGAGGCAGGAGCACCCCTGGCCCAAGGCACCCTCGGGGTGCAGCCCTGAGCTGAGGCCTGTGTGGGGCAGAGGGCACAGCATGTGCAGACAGCATCATGGAGCACAGACCCAAATTCTTGGCAGGGCTGGCTTCCAGCCCCTCCATGGTCACAGCCCCTGCAGAGCTGCAGTGAAATTTCCACACATGGTGCTTGTGGGCCCTGGGAGCGTCTCTGCCGCCCGGCACGTAACTGCCTGCCTGGAGGAATGTGCTGCTCTTTCTTTCGGGGGATTACAAGGTCTTTCCTGTCCTGTTTTTCCTTGGAAAAGCCCTTTCTGTCTGCAGGCCCAGCAGCTCCCTGGGCTGTGCAAAGCTCTGCACAGCAGCCTGGATGTCTGTGGTGGCAGAGGGGACCTTGCCCCGCAGAGGAGCTGCTGCTGCTGGCAGAGCCACCTGCCCACGGTGTGTGACTGTTCAGGAGGGCAGCTCGCCCTGGCTGGGCACAGAGCAGCACCTGTATTCACAGGTGGGACAGGGAAGCACAGGGAAGCTGTCACCCATCCCCTGAGCTCCTCTCTGAGCCCAAGAGGTGGCCCTTGGCTCCCACAGGGCTGTGCAGGTGTGTGCCCACCACAGCCCCTCTCCTCCACTGCCTAAAGCTGCTTGGCTTGGTGGTTGAGCTGGACCCTGCTCATCGTGGGATGTCCCCACACCTCGTGTGTATTGAAATATAGCTGGGAATGTACTCCTGGCACGCTGCAGAAGGATGGCCTGGAAATTCAGAGCTTGGCCATCATACAGTGGCTTTAGGCCTAATGTTTAAGCTCATCTTCTAGAGAATTTCTCTTCTAATGCAAATAGCAAAACAGGACCCACCTTCTTATCTGGAAGTAAGAGATGTTTCCATGGTCCCCCTAATCGGACTGTGGATCTGGAGCTCCACTGGCTCAGCTGTGTGGCATCTCTTTGTCCACTGGGAAGGAGCAGGAGGGGACAGCAATTCACAGTTTTGCAGCAAATCAGAGCATGCACAGGGAGCAGGGCCTGCCTGGGACGCTGTGGGTGCTGTTGCAGACCAGAAGGTCTGAGAGACACAAACATTTCTGAAACAGCATTTCCTCCTATTGATCTCCTCCAGTCACCAGGCATGACTCTCCCCAGAAGCAAATCATTCATCTAAGCTATCACTGCATAAAATCCCCTGGAGGCTCAGCTGCTATCTCTCCATTTATCCAGGCTGTCCCTACCAGCACACTTGTGAGTGGATCTGCTGGCTGAGAGCAGCACAGAGCTCCTGGCCCTGGAAATCCCCCGCACGCGCTGTGCTCAGACAGACTGCAGCACAGCACAGCCTGAAGACTCTCACTGAAGAGGTTAAAGAGTTACCTTGAGCTGGGGTCTGTATTTTGTTAAATTATTTGAAAGAACAGCATCTCTGCTGTTTCCTTCTCCAACATGCAGAAGAAAAATGACTGTATTATGGTTGTGTCTAGCGTAGTGCTTGGCACCAGGCCAGCAGGATTTACAATGGCTGGGTGAAAAGTCTGCAGGGAAGGCAGTTCATTTTGCTGTGGACAGTACTTACAGGGTCTGCAAGGACCAATCTCACAGCACAGCAGGGGCCAGGAGGAGACCTGCCAGCAGAGAGCTGCTGGAGAAGCCATTTGTTCTGTCCATGAAACATGAGGTCAGCAGGACCCACCGCCTCCTGCCAGGGGTGATAAGAGGGGGAAGGCAACAGAGTAAGACAGGCTTTGTCTATTCTGGATGAAAGATCAATTTTAGTGCAGCTCTTTAGCATAAGATTTTTCATGCTGGAATTTTCTGGCTGGAAAAACACGTGTCTGATTCAGAACCTTTTTCAGAAAGAAACACCTGGCCTCACTCCTTGGAGGGGAGGAAGCAGCTGAATATTAATTTCTAATACTCTGTATTGAACTTGCATGCATTCCTGAATGAGATTTTACATTAAAGGCAAGTACAGCTGCCAGGACAGGCAGGTCTCTGCTCTGCTGTGGTTCCCAGCACAGCAGGTCCTGCTTTGCTGGAATGCTGTGTCCTCTCCTCACCAGAGAGATGCTCAGGCAATGAAGGGTCTCAGTTTGACCCCTCTCCATAGCAGCTCCTTTTGTGATTGCAGCACTAGCAGATGGGACAGGAGACACAGAGAGTTTGTAGAGGAAACAAGGCATAGTCTGGAGGTGGAAGAGATCCATGGTGTGGTTTATTGGTTTGCTCTGGTCAGGTTGGACAATGGCTGGGGCTGGAGGAGACCTGTGTGCTCAGGTGGGTTTCAGACTGTAAGGGACAGCTGAATTGCTTCTCTAAGGATGGGCCTGAGTTTTGGGTCAGACTGGCACTGGGTATTCATCACCTCAGCTGGTAACTGCAGCAGAGACCTCAGACACAGATATCATGGACATTCCCAATCAATCATGGATGTCATTGTCCCTACAGCAATAGGACACTTACCCTCAATGCACCAAGGTGCTCTGTACCCCAAGCAGCAGCACTGCACCTCTGCATAAGGGCAGGGTCCCACCTCAAGCTGAGCACATCATCTCTTTAACCAAGGTCAGGTCTGGCTGCCTTCATCTCCAGCTGAACTGGCCAAACCAGAACTGAGGTCCATTCAAATTCTGGCCAAAGTCTTGCCCTCTGGTGAGGTAAGGCCTTCAGCTGGACACCTGGGTGACTGGGACACACTTACCACCCATCCCAGCAGCAGGTTTCACATCTTGGAGGATCATTTCAGCTGAGTGGTGTCCCTTCAGGAGGCAGTGTGGGCTCTCTCTCCAGCACGGGCTGTAGCAGATCCGTACCTGACAGTGGCAGCAGATCCACAGGTTTCCTGTGACAAGAGGCTGAGTAGGCTGTGATGACTGACCAGGCACAGCCACATCCTCAGAAAGGTTTATAGCAGTAGCCAGGTGTCTTATAAACTGTTTTTCTGGTTAGCAAGGAGATATATTTTAAAAGCTGAAAGAGAATGATTCTGGGAAACTGCTCTGGAAAATGTGTAGTAAAGATGAATCTCTATGGACAGAGTTACACTGGGGATACAATGCTGCTGCTCCCCCTTGTAGGCCAATGTTAGAGGAGCAGTCCTAAACCACAGGCCAGACCCCTGCAGCCAGTTCTGCTGTCCCCATGCAACCTGAACAACTCAGACTTTGTGTCAAGTCTTGGGAAATGAGTTAAAATCATCTCACTTTTGTTGCATCGTCTTGGATTCTGGTGACATCCTGACTGGTGTGTGTGAACCCCACATGGGTGGCACCAGCTGGGCTCCTCTGACACCAGCTGTCAGGACAGCCTGCCACTGAACTTGTTACTGACCACCTGAAGGCCAGGTGAGCCTCTTGGTGCCCCAGGCAGCTGGAGAGGACAGCAGTGTCCCCAGCAGCACAGCCCCATGGCTCCTGGGCAGGCTGGTGAGCTCTGCTGCTCCATGCAGTCAGGGACACAGGCTGTGGCTCTGGGAAGGGAGGCAGGTGTCCCCTGACCAGCAGAACCAGGCTATTCTGTGTGTGACCTGCTGTCCTACCTGTCCTGGCAGTGACAGGAGCCAGGGAATGGCTGGAGCTGTGTCAGCAGGGAGTCAGGATGGAGATCAGGGAAGGTTCTTCCGCAGAAGTGCTGGGAACTGCCCAGGGAATGGGCACGGCCCCGAGGCTGCCAGAACCCAGGAGCTCCCAGGGATGCTCAGGGTGTGATTGTTGGGGTGTCTGTGCAGGGACAGGGTTGGATTGGGTGATCCTGTGTGTCCCTTCCAGCACAGGAGATGATTGCATACAGGCAAGACAGGCTGGTGATCTCTCCTTGCACACAGGGTCACTGGTGCTCCCCATCCCGACTGCAGCAGCAGGAATGGTCCAAGTCAGCTCTGCTGGGCTTAGCAAAGGGAGAAGGGAGCAGGCATGGGGGCTCAGCTGGGCTGGTGAGTGTCTGCCTGAGCATGCAGCTCCCTAAATCCCAGAGATTACTCACAGCAACCTCAGCACAAGAGTTACTGCTGAAGGAAAAACTTCAATGTCAAGAGCATGAGTAATAACCAAGCTGGCACTTAACGGTTCAAACAGAAGATAAGAGCTAAGGCTGGATTCTCAGAGGGCCCGTTTTATCTCTTTTATATATGTCACAACTGAAGAAATGAAGAATATAAAAGTTATTTATTAGTGTTGCGTTCCTGCAGTACTTTTATCATGTCGAGTGTGCATTGACCCCACGGTACCACAGAACTGGAGAAGGGATTAACAGATTAAGGGAATCCTCTATCTCAGTAGGACCAGATTTGGGGGTGATCTTCACCCTCTGACCCCTTCACAGCTCTTCCCTGTTTGCTGGGGAAGCTGCTGTGCTACTCCTGCCCAGTTCCGAGCCTTCCCCAGGGTGAAGAACACATTTTGACCCTCTGGGCAGGAGGCTGGAGGTGATCTGTGCAGCCACTTGCACTGGCCCAGGGGCCAGCTCTGCATCTTGGGGGAGCTCAGGCTGCTCTTTCCCTGCTCCTGCAACACCAACCAGAGTGCTCAGAGGTGCTGCTGAGTGGACATGGTGCAAGAACCAGCTTGGTGCTAACAGCAGAGGCACGGCAAGGTGAGAGAACTGGAAGGGCTTGAGAAAAAAAATTCAGACAGGAAAATCTATGATCTCTGTGAAAGCACCTAAGGTAGGAAAGAAAACAGGAGGAAGGAGGAGGGAAGCAACAAACTTCAGTAAGTACAAAATATATCTTAATTTTCCTTGACTGTGTGATACGGATCTTGGCAATGCTGTGCGTGCCGTCCTTGGCTGAAAAATTACCCTGCTGTCCTAGCTGTGAATGAGGTGGCTCCAAAGTGACAATTCCTGCTGCTGGGAATTATTGAGCTGAACAGGAGTGGCTGGGGAGAGCAGACTGGTGCAGTGCTCAGCAGTGCCTGGGACTGCAGGGCAGAGAGAGCCATGGCTCACTGAGCTGTGCTCAACTGGGCTTTCCTGGCAGCAGGAGAAGCTGAGCTGTGCTCAGATGAGTTTAGATTGGTGCAGAAAGGCAAAGGCTGGAGCGTTTTGAAGCATGGCATGTCGGGCTGAGCTAAACAGCACTGAAAGGTGCAGCACTCCCAGTCTACACAGCCCATCAGGGTGTTTACTGCTGCAGGCAGAGGGATTGCTCTGGGGCTGCAGGCACAGGAAAGGTCAATCATTAATTATTGAACAGATGGGACAGTTTTGCCTGCATCTTCCTATAATTTGACTGTGGCCAGGTGGTGACTGTCTTGAATCTGTCTGTGATCTGCAGTTAGTGTCTGTCACTGAATAATTCTTGACCCTTGAAACATGTGCATGCTGTAAATGTATGAGAAATCCAAGCCTGTGCCCTTTGACAGAGCTCCAGGTAGGTCCTTGCACTCAGTCTGGTCTCACAGGCTGGGAGGCAAGAGGAGGATTTCAGGTCTTAGACAGGATGTGTGGGATATACCCTCACAGAGTGAATTTTAAATATTATAGTTCAGTCCACCAGCTGCAGTGTGGATGTTTAAGCTCAGAGATCGCCTTTCTTAATTATTCCTGTTAGAGATGTCCCTGTTCTGGCTCATTTAAGGAAACCAAGTGAGAAATGGGTAGGAGTAGGGTACTGGGGTAGATGTGGATCTGCTTGAACATCTCAGTGGGCACCAGGGAGTGCTTAGAAGAACCTTCATGTGCCAAGAACAATCCAAGTACTCTGGTGTTCCTGGTCAAAATCACACATGTTTGTTATTCTGACTATCAGGACAAACTCCAGCTGGAAGATGGAAGAGCTTTCCAGGAAAGAAGGATCATCACAGGATGGGCAAAGGGCTGGCAAACACAATTCTGGGTGCAGGCCTCTCTGGGCTGCTCTGGGCAGACCAAGTGTGCTCTCAATGGCACTTTAGAGAACTGTGTTTTGACAGCTTTAATTCCTCTGATCTCATCTCACACAAAATGTCCTGGATTTTGGCATCTGCATCACCCTTTTCAGAATGACTGGTACCTCTGAAGTAAACCAAATGTGAATCTAGGGCAATTACAGCTTAAATTTAACATTCAAGATTGAAGTGTGGCTTGTTGTTAATGACAAGAGAGTGAGAAATTATCTTTGTAGCTCAGGTCACTCAACACTTCTCATCTCAAGGGCCTCTTTCCATGTGTCAATAACTCTGATGAATGCCCCATGTATCTGTCTTGTCCTGGATTTATTTATAACATCATGCTGAAATCAGTGAAATTGCACCAGAGAAGGAGATTAGAGAAAACCAGTCGATTTTTCCCATTTTGTCCGAAATTCTTATGACTTTCATTTTGAGAAGCTCCAGCACATGCAGGCTGTGGAGCTGTACATGACATTTGGCAGAGGTGGTGGTGTGTATGTCAAGATGTGCCTTCTGCTATCCTGGAGAAAAGATGCCCAAATTTGGGAACATTAAAAGTGTTTGAAAAGCCCTGGTTCACACAGACTCAATGGAACTAGCTGGAGTTTAGCACCTAAAACCTTGCAAGCATTTGTCTGCACAGACCATGCTGCAGCTCTGCTCTGTGGGCTGTTCTCTGTGAGCCCTGTTGGGGACAGGCTTGGGGAGGAGCAGAATATGGATGTGGAAGTCCTGAAAATGACCCAGAGGAAAACACACAAGGAGGATTCTGGGGTGGAAACGGACTCAGGAATGGACACAACAATAAAACAATATGGACATCCAGGTGGGGGAACAGGTAGGATTGGTTTGAGAACAAGTGATGCTGGTGGAGAGGTAAAAAGGGAAAAAGGTGACATGAGACCACTTGGGACATCAGAGTTGGAGGAGCTGGAGGAGAGTGAAAATCAGCTCAGAAAAAGGGCAGTAGGTCAGTAACTAACATAATGTTGGGGTCATTGTGAATAGTCAGTCTAGGGGATGATGTCCAGTGTCTCTGGTCATGCCTGATGCTCTGGCTCTGTGCTGAGGGCACACAAGGCACCACTGCTGAGTTCTCTGACATGGAACAAATCTCCTGCTGGGCCCCTTGGATGTAGCCAGTGCTTTGGCTTCTGCTTGGCTAACTGCAGATTTGTTCCCAAAAATTAGAGGAGAGGAATTAGCAGATTTAAGAGCAGCTGGCTCTCTCTATTCACTGCCATAGTCTTCTCTGTACCCCATGAGATGTAAGTGGCTCCAAAAGCTGAAAATTCACAATAAAACTGACAGCTTCACAGCAGTGACAGAGACCCTAGGATCTCATGTTTCACCAGCAGTGCAGAATATCAGAGGAAGAAAAAGGCCAAAAGGCCACAGATAAATACTGGAGCTCACATTTTGAGGGCCATCACCCATATTCTCCCTTGCACCTCCGTGTCCCAGCACAAACAGAAGAAGGTTGCACTTGAAATTTGGAGCCCCCTCCCTCCCTGTCCACCCAGACCCCACCATCCCCCAGAGCAGCCCAGGCAGCAGCCAAGGAGGCTCCAAGTTGGCTTTGTCCCCCTGCCATGGCAGCTTCACTGTGTCCAGCCTGAGAGGACAGGTTTGTGTCCTGCTGTGGAGCAAGGACAGCACAGAGAGGGGGAAGCACTGCTGTGTGTGCAGCTTCCCCCCAGACAGGCTGTACCTCACTGGCTTCTTCTATCTTTGAGAAACAAAACCCCCATATATTCATTGCTGAAAAGCCCCCAGTCCTTTAGCAGCTGCATAACCAGGGAGTGTGGAGGAAGGCTCTGTGCAGTGCCTTTGTGAAGTCTCAGGGCTGCTGTTTCTGAGCCACTGCTCCCTGTGCACGAGCCAGGAGCCCTGCCAGGATGATGCTCTTCAAACGCAAGCAGGCAGCAACTGCTCCATGCTTGCAGTCCTGGAATACCTCTCTGCAAGCACAGAGGGAGTGAAAAAACCCAGCAGCCTCCTGACTACTGCCTGGGGTTGTCATTTCTAGGAATGGCAGCTCCAAGCCTGTGCTGAGCAGCAGATTGCACTGGGAACAGCTCATGGGGACAGCTCCTGGCACAGCTGCTGGGACTCAGAGGAAGCTCTGAGTGCTGCAGAGGGACCTGCTGCAGGCACAGGGGCCCTGCCATGGCAGGAGGGCTCAGGCAGGGCTGTGGGGCACTCACCACCCTCAGCACAGAGCAGAGGAAGAAGGGAAGCATCAGATCTGGAAAGCAGGAGCACACTGCTTTCTTTTTTTTTTTTTTTTCACAGGACTGACAGAACAAGAGGACACAGTCTTAATCTGTGCCAAGGGAAATACAGGTTGGATGTTATGAAAAAGTTTTTGATTGAAAGAGTAATCAAGTACTGGAATTGTCTGCCCAGGGAGGTGGTGGAGTCACCATCCCTGGATGTGTTTAAAAAAGGACTGGATGTCTTCATGTCAGTGCCGTGGTTTAACTGAGGTGTAAGGGCATGGGCTGGACTTGGTCTTGGAGGTCTCTTCCAACCTGCTGATTCTGTGATTGTGTGACTCACTGAATGCACTGGAAGCTGGAGGAGTCTGTTCCAACTGGTCTCACCCATAGCCTGAGCACAGAGTGGGACTTGATTACAGTACTGTCTGGATAGGTGGAACAAGGCACAGGAGAGGAGAGTGTGTCCCCTTCCCTTCCCTTCCCTTCCCTTCCCTTCCCTTCCCTTCCCTTCCCTTCCCTTCCCTTCCCTTCCCTTCCCTTCCCTTCCCTTCCCTTCCCTTCCCTTCCCTTCCCTTCCCTTCCCTTCCCTTCCCTTCCTTCCCTTCCCTTCCCTTCCCTTCCCTTCCCTTCCCTTCCCTTCCCTTCCCTTCCCTTCCCTTCCCTTCCCTTCCCTTCCCTTCCCTTCCCTTCCCTTCCCTTGATCTGTCACCAGCAGCTACAGCCTGCCTGCCCCCAGAGCAGGAAAAGGGCTGAGATGTCAGCCAGAACACAGCTATTTGATCTCCCTGGGTCTGTCAGGGCTCACACCACTCTGGCAGGAGAGGTGGGATAGGCAGGAGTCCCCCAAACAGCAGCCAGATCAAACAGACACAGAGGGACATGAGGAGCTGGGCTATAGCTGTCCCCTCAGTAAGGATGGGAAGAACAAAGGATCTTGCTGGGAAGAGAAGATGCCCTGGCATCTTTAGAGCCCCCTGGCACAGACAGGGCTCTCTTGTGTCACAAGGTCAGCTCTGATGGCACGTGGCACTGGCAGAGGGGAGAAGGACCTGCTCTGTCCCCAGAGCCTCTGTTTGGGGCAGTCTCAGTGATGCTGACAGCAAAGGGCAGCACAGGTTGCACTTTGCTCAGACCAGCAAATAGCAGTGTACTCCCAACTCCTACCAGAGCAGCTTCAGCACAAAGGTTTTCACATGCTTGGCAGCTTTCAGCTTGCAGCTCACCCAGACGTGGGTGGCATTTAGGTGACCTGCAAGGGGCCCTTTGTTCCCCAGGCTCACAGACAAATACCAGTTTCCTCTTCCAACTTCCAGAGGTGAGCAGGTGACAGGTGTCAGCTGTTCTCTTCTTCTGTTTAGAAGCAGCTGAGCTGATTTTGCTGAGATATTAGCAATTCTAGGAAAACTTAACCCTGACATTTGATTCCTGGCTAAGCTGATAGCTTGCTAGAAAAATCCAACACTAATAAAAAAATTTGCTCCTAAACACCGAAACTGCACTATTAGCAGATGTTTGTTTTCTGCTTCTGTTTTTTATTTTCACAAAAATATTTGCAGAAAATCTTGTTAGGATATTTTCTTAGCCTTTCAGCCAGTGCTGTCATTGCTGCAGTGCTCCCTTCCCAGGGAGGGCTCTCACGGGAGGCACAGGGCAGCACTAATGAGGGGCTCGCTGTGCTCCACTGCCCACAGCAGTCATGCTGAATCTTCCCTTATATGTCAGTCTTCCCAGTGTCTCAACCTTTCCCACCACTTCCATGATCTTCAGTCTTTGCCTCAAGGCCACCACACCCAGCTTGGATAGTCCTGTGTGATGCCTGGAGTGATGGAAATGCTGGAATTCTGCACCAAAATGTTGCACAATGTCCTTGTTTCCCACCCTTCTGATGCTCATCCAAGCTGTGTGCTGGGTGTGCTCCATCTCCAGCCTCAGGGCCCCCCTTAGGTGGGTGTCTTTAGGTCCAAGCAGGGAGCAGATGCTGCAGATGTTGTCCCCAAGTGATGGGAGAGCCCCTGCACATCAGGAGGTCACAGCCTCCCTGGGGTGACAGCCTGCCTGAACCAGCACACAGCCACAGAGTGGGAGAGGCTGAGAACACCTTGCCTTGGTAAATCCTCCCAGCATGGAACACTCCCACCCCAAAGCTTTGCACAGCAGGTGGTGCTGGGAGAAGGCAAGGGTTGCCATTCATGGCAGCATGGAGAGGGGAAACACTCCTGTCTGCAGCTTCCCCCCAACAGGCTGTACCTCATGGCTTTTTCTGTCTTCGAGGAACAACACCCCCACTGGTCCATATTTCATTGCTCAAAAGCCACCAGTCCTTTGGCAGCTGCATAACCAGCCCCTCTGCCCCATGGCAGTGTAGAGGAAGGCTCTGAGCAGTGGCTTTATGGAGTCTCACCTGAGCCACTGCTCCCTCAGCACAGGGAGGGTCAGGAGTTGTGAGGAACCTCCTAAGAAGTAGTTTCACATCTACCTCAGGTGGAGAGAAGCTCCCAGGAAAAGGGAACACCATCTTCCCCACTCCTGCTGGCCCTGTTTGGTGCTGTTCAACAGAAAGGGCAGGAGCACACACTGCTCCTGGGGAAAGCAGTGCAGGGCACAGTGAGTGTGTGCAGCTGCCCCAGGGCAGGCAAAGCCTCAGACAGGATGTGGCACTGTGAGCACATTGCCCATGGTTACAGGATGGGAGCCAGGGAAAGGAGGTAGTGATGTGGATACAGAGGGGAAAAACAAACCTGGGAGAGCTGCAGGCTCAAATTCTGGGAATCTTTTACAACTTCCAGCCCTCTGCAATCCAGTGAGGGGGAGCAGAGCCCCAGGAGCAGCACCCAGACCTTGGGATGGTGTGGGACACCATGGGGAGAGGTGGGTGAGGGGGTCCTGCCCCACCTCAGGCACTCACTGCACCTGGCCAGGGCTTTTTCTGCCTCAGCTCAGGTGCAAGGGTGCCCAGCTGCAGTTTCCTTCTGGTTAAAACAACATGCTGGGCAGGTCAACAAAAGCAATGGCTGCTCAGTACAGAAGAAAAAGCAACAACAGATGGAATGGTGAGGCTGAAGAACTCAGTGCTTTCTCTGCTTCAACTGCTCCTAGAGTGATTAACTTTAATGAAGTGATTAATGCAATTAACTAACTACAAAGGGGGAGAAATGTGGATTGAATAAGAGAAGAATCAGTTTGAGAGTACTTACATAAATGAAATCCACTTATTTTCACCTCAGCTGGGTCTGCTGAAATTGTGCTGAATTTGTCTAGATCATTTAAGGAACTGGTGCCATCTCACAGCTCCTGGCAGCCCTCCCTGAGAACAAGGGCAGGGACAAAATTTTATCTGCTCTCAGACAGGGAGATGAAAGGATCCAGATAGAAGGGATAATCCACATCATGGCAATAACACTGTGAAATACTGGAACAGGTAACCAAGTGTGCTACTTGCAGGCACCTGGAGCAGGCCATGATGAGGTGGAGCAGCCAGCTGATGTGGATTTGGCAAGAAAAATGTCATGTTGAAGTGACCCCTTTGTGCTAACGTGGGCATTGGAGGCAAGGAAAAGCAATAGCTCTCAAATAACTGGATGTGCAGAAATGTTGACAGGAGAAGGTCTGGGTGGAATTGCTAAAGGCTGGTACAAAGGGAGGGAGCAGGAATGTGGAGTGGTCATTCCCATCCTGTGTCTGTCTGTCTGGTGCTGGGGAAGGAGGGGACAGCCAGGCTGTGCCTGGGTACCCCAGGGATTCCCATGGACTAGCAGGGGGACCTCAGGATGGGACAAAAGGGCATTTTCAGCAGGACAGGATCAGTGTCCAGACTGCTTGAGAGCAACTGGAGAGGTGTGAGGGAAGCAGGATCTGGCCCTGTGCAGGTGGTGGCTCTCCCTGGGCCAGGTGGGACACACCTGTCCTTGCCTCAGGGAGCTTGAGGAGGGGGATTCCTGCAGAGTGCCCAGCCCTGCTGGGAGGGGGGAGCTTTCTCCAGCCAGCTGCTGCCTCCTGCAAACCAGCCAGGGGGAGCAGAGCTCTGGGCACTGCCCTGCACAGCCCCCAGGGCACACTCTGCTCTGCCAGCAGGAATACATTTTCCTTCAGAATCATTTTCCAGAGGAAAAGTACCCTTATTTTAGCAGCTCAGTATATTATTGGCTGGGCAATCTGAAATGCCATCTGTCTGGCATGAACAGGAGCCTCAGCCACCCAAGTTCCACTCAGGAACACTCGTGGGAGGACAAGTAAGGAGCTGAAGACCCGAGGGCTTTGGAGCCAGCGGCCTTCTGAAGGAAACTGAAGTAGCAGGGGCTGAGGGCAGAGATCAGGCTCCCATGACCTTCTCATTTTTCCTCCTCCCACCTGCCCTTAGGAGCAGAGGATTCACCGAGGGAGCTGACAGAAGGAGCCAGTCTCCACTGACTTCCTATGTGCTGTCTGATCACCAGAGGTGTTCCAGACTCCCTGTACAAAGCTGTGAGCTGATCTCACATTGTCATTAGCTCTCCTTTGGGCAGGAGTTTGGTGCTCTCCAGGTGTCCCCTCCACCAACTCACCTGTGACTGCACAAGAGGCAGGGGAAGGAAACCCTCACTGGGACATTCCCTTCCCGTGTGACCCTCCCAGGAATTCTCCTGCTGCCTGCAAGGACTCCCCTGTGCTGTGCCTGCCAATTGCACCTGCACCCCTTCCCCTCTCTCACAGCAGTGTTTGCACCTCCTGCAGCCAATGTGGGCACAGTGGTGTCAGCACTGACAGGCAGAGGCCAAGATAACCTGCAGTGAAGGTGTTTTCCTCTTTGCCCTGGCCCTTGCTGTGGTGGGAAGGTCAGAGTTTCACAGCCTCTCATTCAAGTGAGGTGACTTGGGACAAGCCATTCCTTCCTGCATCTCACAGTCTGAAAGACTGTCACAGACAATGTCCTGAGCTGGGAGAGGCACACAGGGATCATCCACTCCAGCTCCTGGCCCTGCACAGGACACCCCAACAACCCCACCTGTCCCTGGGAGCATTGTCCAGACACTCCTTCAGCTCTGGCAGGTTTAGTGCTGTGACCACTGCACTGGGGAGCCTGTTCAGTGCCCCATGACCCTGTGGGGGAAGAACCTTTGTCCTCTAAGCTGAGCCCACCTTTTGAAAATGAGTAGGAGGAAATGCCAAGCTGATTTGTAGGTATTTCATTGTAGCTTGGCTGGGAGAAAAATATGTATCTGAGAAACAAATGCAGTTCTTCCTATGTCAGGGATGATCTTATCTGGGAAACACAAGAGCAGAGGTGCTGTTTAGCAGGTCCTAAAGAGGCCTTACCTGGAAATCCAATGTAATTCAGACAATTCACTTCAATAAAAGCTGAGCTCAGAAGGAACTGGATGTAGAAAGAGGCCCATGGGATGAGCAGTTTGGGCTATGCCCGTGTACATGTGTAGTGTGGAAGGGGCAGCAGCTTTCCTTGGTGGAGAGCAGTGCTTGGTCCAGGGCCTCGTGTGGGGACAGAAGCTGGGAGAGACAGGAGCTGGAGTGGGCACCTCTTCATCCCACCCTGGGAGGGGATTGCCATGTCTCTTTACTCCTTGCCTGCCAGCAAGGACCTAACACAACTCCTGGCAGAGTCCCAGGCTCTGCAGTGCCAGCTGAGGAGGTGGCACCACTCTCTGGGCACACTGCTGCTCCAGCAAGGGCTCCAGGGCACCAAAGGGCTCCTGGCCCAGGACACACAGCCAGGGGGACACCAGCTGGGCAGGAGCTGGTTCACAGCTGGATAGAGAAGGGGCTCTGACCCTCAGCTCACAGAGTGGCACAGCCCACCCCCATGTTTCAGCAGGATTTGGGGGTGTCTGAGCCTTTTTGTGCATGCCCAGGCATCCCAATGTCCCCTGTCTGCCAGGGGCTGTGAGGGGAGGCAGAGACTTTTGCTGCTGGTCCACAGGATGCTGTAAATCTTGGGAAGCTGCTGCTGTGAAGCCCTTCACAGCACCCAGCCTGCTGTCTATTGAGAAAAGCCAATACCCTTCTGTCTGTCAGATGGCACTTAACCACCACTGTTATTCTAGATGAGTGAACACTTGTGTTATATTTTCCAATAGCAAAAACTGGGGTCAGCAGGGTGTCTGCTGTTTTAGCCAAATCCAGATGGGGTTTTCCTATAAACAAGTGCACACAGAATATTTATACAGGCGATGGCACCTGACGCCTTAACACTTAGGCCATCCTATTGAGTAGCCACTCATACTATAAGTCACTTCAGTGCATTAAGTAAATATTTTAATATAGCCATGTCACTGTTTATTATATAATGGCGGGGGCCCAAATCTTGCCTAATGCTTGGTTAAAAAGTCAGTTTACACCATCCTTTACAGTGAATCAAAGAATGCATAAACGGGGCTCTTTTGTTACTCAGAGCTCTGTTTACTTTACTTTTCTGTAAACCTTTCGAAACACTTGCTTATAAGAGCTGATAGAACCCAGATTTTCCCCAGGGGCTGAGGTGTTCATGATGTCGGGAAGGTACTGCACAGAGTAATCAATGGAGTTTCCACTGAGCAGCCCCAAGCTCATCCCTCAATATCTGTCCCTAGTTCTGGTCCAAAACCAGCTCGGGGTGGCACAAAGGCTGCTCAGCAGCCCCTGCTCCAGCACAGGTAGCTCTGACACACCTGGGGGCAGGTGCAGGTGGCAGCCACACAGAGCAACATCTTTGGAGGCAGAGGTTCCTGCATCAGGAAAGGGTGTCTGGCTTCTTCTCCAGCTGAAGGACTGTGTGAGGTGGTGACCAGAGGGATGAATCCATCTGTTTTCTTTATTGCCTTCCTCCTTCACTTGCCTTTTCAATCTCCCACTGCCTCTCCCAGTGTACACCATTCTCTGCTTCACTCTGCAGCATGTTGTGAGTTCCTTGGGGCCAGGAGCCATGTGGGAATCATACCTAAGATCAGGGATCACAGAAATCCATGACAACATGAACTAGAGGCTGGGGACTTCAAAGGTCCATCCCAGGTCATGACTCAGAAGGATTTGGGATGTTGCAGAGGACCATGTGGTCCTCTCAGCCCTGCTCACATTTCAGTTCTCTGCATCCAACCCTAGTTCCACTTCTGGCAGGGGAGAGACTCACCCTGAGCAGGACATGCATGATTCTTGGGAGACACTAAATAATGCAAGAGTCCCCCAGGACAGTGCCCACCAGTCCCAGGTTGCCCTCAGCACTTTTGTACCTCTCCCAGGACCCTGAGCCTCAGAACAGCAGCCAAAACCTCTGCAGGCAGGAGCTGGGGTGAGGTCAGGACACGGGAAAAGTCCCTCTGCTCCAGCCTGGCTGTGCCCTGCACTGACATGCAGATTGTCCCAAAGAAAGAAAGGCTGTACAGGAAGATGACAGGGATATTTGGGAAGGTTGTGCCTCCCTAACTCACCAGCTGTGCTTGGAAGAGGCTGTGGGTGCTCTGAGCTAGTGCAGAACCAGCACAGAGGGGTTGGGATGGAGGATTTTCCTGTAGATGTTTTCAGCTGGTTAAGGGGGTTCAGCTGCCCAGGGAGAGCCATGTGCACAGCCCTGGAGCTGATGGCAGCAGGAGAGGACGTGGAGCTGTTTGCAGACAGACAGTGGGGTTTGCAAAGTGATCCTGTAACAGTGGTGGGCTCAGCTCTCCTGGGAAAGGCAGGTAATTGCTGCCTGGGAGGAGATTGGGCCCTGGGAGAGAAAATGGATGGTTTGGCAGCAAATAACAACTGAGGACACCTTGTGTCCCCTCTGAGCTTGTTCCTGGGAGCCCCTGGCTGTGGAGCACCAGTGATCCCCTCAAAGCTTCATCTGCACCCAGCCCTCCAGAGCCAGGGGTGGAAAGGCCTGCAGAGCAGCAGGGAGGATGCAGGATGTGCAGTCACCAGGTCAGAACAAAGGGGTAAATGGACCCTGAGAGAGGGAGCAGGAGAGGGCCAGGCTGCAGGGTCCTCAGGCCAATTGTTTGTGTGGCTGCTCCATCCAGCATCTGCTTTTGCTTATTCTGCCAAACAACAAGCCTGTGTGGAATTCTAGAGCATTGGTTCTGGGTCTGATATCAATCAGAACATCACCGCTCTGTGAGTTTCTGAGGTAACCAAAGTCCACATCCTCCCCTACCTACCAAAGGTTACAGCACGTAGCACCCCAGCAACCTGGGAGGTGAGATGGGAGCTTTGGGGGCAGACAAAGCTGGAGCTGGAGGCTGCAGGTAGGTCCTTGACCCTTTTGGATGGGCAAAGGGATGGCAGGGAAGGGAAGGGTCTCAGCCCCCCTGGAGCAGCACAGGGCACTGAGCTGCCCTCTCAGCTCAGCTTTGTGCTCCCATGCACTCACATGTGCATCCTGGCTGTGGAGAGAAGAAACTCAGAGTTCCCTCAGACCTGCTCAGATTTTGTAGTTCAGCCAGCCTGGGGCAGTGGAGGACTGAGCTACCATCTTTGAGGACAAAATGCTGCAAGTGATGCTGCATTGCTGAGGGCCAAATTCAGGAAGGCACACCTTGCAGAGAGCCATCCAAGGATGCTCAGCACAGATTAGCCTGGCACAAACAGCAGCTGTGAGCACCCACCCTGATCCAAAGCTGTGCTTTCACACAGTCTGGCAGCTGTGGGCAGCCAGGTGAGCATCACACCTGCAGCTGCCATGGCTCAGGTCTGTGTGCAATGGCACAGAGATCACCCTGCTGGGAAGGACAGCAGTGCCAGTCATGATGCCCTGCAGCCACCAGCCACCCTCAGCTTGCTTGTCAGCAGAAGCTTCAACAGCCTCACTGACCCTCTTGTCCCACTGCCAGCAGCTTGTGGGATGGATGAGGATGGTGAGGATGGGTGAGGATGGGTGAGGATGGGTGAGGATGGGTGAGGATGGTGAGAATGATGAGGATGGATGAGGATGGTGAGGATGGGTGAGAATGATGAGGATGGATGAGGATGGTGAGGATGGGTGAGGATGGTGAGGATGGTGAGGATGGTGAGGATGGTGAGGATGGTGAGGATGGTGGATGGTGAGGATGATGAGGATGGATGAGGATGGTGAGGATGGTGAGGATGGTAAGGATGGTAAGGATGGTGAGGATGGGTAAGGATGGGTGAGGATGGGTGAGGATGGGTGAGGATGGGTGAGGATGGGTGAGGATGGGTGAGGATGGTGAAGATGGTGAATGGTGAGGATGATGAGAATGTATGAGGATGGTGAGGATGGTGAGAATGATGAGGATGGTGAGGATGGTGAGGATGGTGGATGGTGAGGATGATGAGGATGGATGAGGATGGTGAGGATGGTGAGGATGGTGAGGATGGGGAGGATGGTGAGGATGGGGAGGATGGTTGAGGATGGTGAGGATGGGTGAGGATGGGTGAGGATGGTGAGGATGGGTGAGGATGGGTGAGGATGGGTGAGGATGGGTGAGGATGGGTGAAGATGATGAGGATGCTGAGGATGGTTGAGGATGGTGAGGATGGTGAGGATGGTGAGGATGGTGAGGATGGGTGAGGATGGGTGAGGATGGGTGAAGATGATGAGGATGCTGAGGATGGTTGAGGATGGTGAGGATGGTGAGGATGGGTGAGGATAGTGAGAATGATGAGGATGGTGAGGATGGTGAGGATGGTGAGGATGGGTGAGGATAGGTGAGGATGGATGAGGATGGCTGAGGATGGGTGAGGATGGGTGAGGATGGTGAGGACAGGTGAGGATGGGTGAGGATGGTGAGGATGGTGGATGGTGAGGATGGGTGAGGATGGTGAGGATGGGTGAGGATGGGTGAGGTTGGGTGAGGATGGGTGAGGATGGTGAGGATGGTGAGGATGGGGAGGATGGGGAGGATTGGGTGAGAATGGTTGGGATGGGTGAGGATGGTGAGGATGGGTGATGATGGTGAGGATGGTGAGGATGTGTGACGATGGTGAGGATGGTGAGGATGGGGAGGATGGGTGAGGATGGATGAGGATGGGTGAGGATGGGTGAGGATGGTGAGGATGGGTGAGGATGGTGAGGATGGTGATGATGGTGAGGATGGGGAGGATGGTGAGGATGGTGATGATGGTGAGGATGGGGAGGATGGGTGAGGATGGATGAGGATGGGTGAGGATGGGTGAGGATGGTGAGGATGGGTGAGGATGGTGAGGATGGTGATGATGGTGAGGATGGGGAGGATGGTGAGGATGGTGATGATGGTGAGGATGGGGAGGATGGTGAGGATGGTGAGGATGGCGATGATGGGCTCTCACCCTGCTGCTCCCTCCCCTGCCATGTGTGGACTGCAGCAGGAGTAGTGGAGTGTGAATTTTGAATCCCCTGGGTCTCTGGCCCCTGTAGTATATTGTTCTCCATTTCCCCCAGGGCAGCCTTGTTCCATTGGATAATTGGAAAGTATTTATCTGTGTCATATTAAGACCCATTTGAGATAATTGTGAAATTGGCAGCCCTGGCCCTCCTTTGTTTAGACCAGGGTATAATTTGGTTAATGTTATTGTTTTTTTTAACTTTGCCACAAGAAGGCGGAAATTTAGATTCCATTATGTAGCAAGTAGCTCTGAGGAATGTCCTTTGGCAGAGGGACCTGCAGTGGGGCCACAGAGCTCCTCACAGCCCTGGAGCATTTGGTGGGCAGGCTGAGTCCCTCAGGAGCCCTTGCCAAAAATCCTCATCCTCATCAGCTGGTCCCAGGCACAGGGACACGACTGGAGGAGAACATGGGATGCTCAGGGACCCCTCTCACCATAAATCTGTTCCTAACCTCCTGTGCCCCAGAGTTCCCCTGAACCAGGCTGAGCATCTCCATGTTTAATACCTTGCAATTCTTCCCTAAATGTATTCTTGTGGAACCATCCAGCTTTTGGCATGTGCAGCATCCTGCAGCAGAGAGCTCCACAGTGGAACTATGAAGGGGCTGAGAAAATGTCTGCTTTTGTCTTTTTTACATCTCATGCTTAAGAACTCCCTTGGTTCTCCCTAGTTCCTGTAGTGTACCATCATTTCTCATCGATGCTGTTTGGACCATTCCTGACTGGCAATTCCAGTCCCTCAGACTGAGGTTTCCTGCCCCAACCTTCTGACCCCACACTAAGGGTCCAAACCCATTTCACCTCTCTTTTGATCATCACTGTTGCCCTTCTCTGTGGACAGTTTTTCCCCATAGACATTAATTTTCATTTGCATTTTTATCACTCAGCCACTTGGTATCAGCATATCCTTCTGTAGCTTTCCATATGAGGCATTTTTTGCCATGGAATCATGAAATCACAGTGGTTTGGGTTGGAAGGAACCTTAAAGATCGTCTCATTGTACCCCCTTCCACTACACCAGATTGCTCCAAGCCCTGTTCAACCTGGTACTGAGTAACTGGACATTAGCAGGAAAATTTATCTGCCTCTCTATCCCTATCATCATGTTGACCAACACCAACCACATTTCCCTGCCTTTTGCCTTCATTAAAGCAAACCTAACTTACACTCCCTATTTCTAAATATTCCTATTCAATAGCAACCTTTTAGCAACTTTTGGTGAGGAAAGCTCTTAGAAATGTTCTAAAAATCCAAGACCTCTCACAACACCATTATCCAGGTGCCTTAAGATAGTTCTGAGGCATGAGGCACCAGGAAAGCCATTTGGACCACACACATTTAACTCTTCATTCTGGTTCCCTCAGCACATCAGAGCTCTGAGCCACTTGTTCTGGCATTCCTGTCCCTTGCTGAAGCTGGCTGCACTGCTGATGCCTTTGGTGCTGAGATTCCACTTGGGCATGGTTAGGGAAGGTGAAATATGTGAAGGTGAAATATGTAAAGGTGAAATATGTTGATGTGAGTAGTAGCTTGGGGGTGGGGTTCCATTGGTATCAAGCTGTTGCCTAGAGAAAGCCATGGCTGGTGAACTTCTGGGGAATTTGAGGAGACTGGGGAGATTCCCACTCTCACCCCTAAACACTACATCATTCTTGCCAGGATACAGGCAAAACCAGCAGTGGAGACACTTCACCACATCCTGTGCTGTGTGTCCTTTCCAATCCAGGCTCAGCTCCTCCAGAAAAGATATTCCACAAGAGATGTGGATATTGGGTATCTCTCCTTGTACAGTTGTGGAATAATAATGATTTTCTCTTTCTGACACCGATGTTACTCAGAAAGAAAGAGATCTGTAACTCCTGTGCAGCTTTATTCTGTCCCCTGGTCATTGACACACAGCCAGAGAAATGATTTCTTGGGTGCTGTGGCTCATGGTCAGTGAAACAAGAGTCATGAGATTTGCAACTGGACCTGGAGTCCCAGTTAAAGCCAAGCCTTGCCTCTTGCAGTAACCTCACCTGCACTTACCTAAACATGGCCCTTTTTGGTCACACGCCTGGTGCTTTGAGTCTGGGTGATTTTGCAGATAAATTCAGACTGCAGGATCTATTAAAATTTGTAGCCAGTAGGAGAGCAGTGTTCTTGAGCAGCCTTCCAAACCGGAAAGCAGGGGCAAGGAGCCTGGGCTGTTTGTAGATGGAACTTGATAAGTTAATGGAAGGGATTTTGTGACATGACAGAAATGATCCAAGAGTGAAAAATTAAGTCATGGGATAATGGGCCTTGAATGTTTCATTTGTTTGTATCTCTGGGAGCATGCTTTAAAAAGGAGCAGTTCTTTAGTTCTCTATATTCTTTATTGCACTGGGGTTTATCAACCCAGGCTCTGAGTTGCCTAAAGGAACCACTCATTTCCTTTCCTCCTGGTGCAGCCTTGACTCTTGGGGTGGAGAGAGGAGCTTGCTTTCTTTCATATCACTTTGGAGATGGGATGTGGATGTGCTGGGCTGCTGCTGCTGTGTCAGAGCACTCCTGGGTGCCTGTGGCAGGCACCTTGCCCACAGCAAGAGGTTTCTTGGCCTTGGAGCCTTTTGCTCTTGGCTGGACTGTCAGGACCACGTGCCTTTTCCCCTTCTTTTATGGGATGAAGTGGGTGTTCAGCTGGGTTCACCCAGGGGTTTCCCTTTTGGCAGTTCTGTGGGTGCAGGGAGAACAGGTGGATGTTTAACTGCTTTGGTCTCTGAGAGAAAAGGCTGAGGCAATTTGGGTTAGTCAGCCTGGAGAAGAGAAGCTTTGGGGTGACTCACTGTGGCCCTTCAGCGCCTGAAGGGAGCTGCGAGGGAGATGGAGAGAGACAATTTAAAAAGGTCTGGAGTGACAGGACAAGAAGAAATTACTTTAAACTGACAGAGAGTGGGTTTAGATTGGCTATTAGGAAGAAATACTTCCCTGTGAAGATGGTGAGGGTAGTTGCAACAATGCATTTTTCCAGAAAAAGGACTGCTCTGGAGAGCTGTGTAAGGCTCAGTGCTGATCCATGGCACAGACACTGGAGAGGGAATCCCTCAGCACAGCTCCAGGTGTGCCCTGCACTCACAGTCCTGCTCCCAGCCCTGCTGCCCTCTGGAGAATGAATGACTCTGGAGCAAAGTGCTGGGGAGCAGATCTAAACTCTACATTCTCACTTCTCACTGCCTTTGGACCTGCCATGCAGCTGTGGGCACTTTCCATTGAACCTTCCCCTTATTAAAGTGTATTTTAACACCATCAGTGGACACAGACAGGCTGAGCACTGGTTCCTCTCAGGGGGTTTGCTGTTAGGAGTTACCTGGCAGCTGTGGCAGTGTGTGCTGTGGCAGTGGGTGGCACAGGATGCACACCAAACCTCTGCCTTGGGCTCTCCCACTTATCACCTGGGCTTTTTTTACCCTGTCCATCTGCTGTCTGTGTCAACAGTCAAGGACAAGAGACAAAGACAGAGGTCTGGCCAAGAAGAGTTTCACTGGACTGTGAGCAAGGGGGTGACAGATTCTACAAAGATCAGCAGCTGCTCTTCCTTTCCTGGCCACTTGCTTTCTGGAGTGGCCAAAGGAAAAGAGGTTTTAGGTCACCAACCTGAAACTGAGAGTTGGATGTGACCCCGGTCACCAGATGTGTGTTTATTCAGGGTTCAGAGCCACGGGCTCTGGGCTGGAGAGGTGTAATGGCAGATAGTTTTTATTCAGGGTTCAGAGCCAGAGGCTCTGGGCTGGAGAGGTGGCATGGCACCACACACCCAGTGCTTAGGACTGCTCCACAGTCTGGCTCAGGTCAGTCCCTGCTGCAGCAGGAACACACCCCATGGGCACCAGTCCTCTGCCAGCAGTCTGGGACCTTTCCCAAAGCCCTGCTGGGTCACTCTGTGGCCTTTCCCACCCACTGAATGCTCCCTCTGCCAACTCCAGCTGGTGAGGTCCCCGTGCTGGGGAGCAGCAGGGTCTGAGGAGCTGGTCCTGCCTGGGCTCCTGTCCCATCTGAGACCCACCCTCACACTTTATTAATAGTGTTTGTCCTGTGCCATTTGTTCCCTCTCCTCCTCTGGCATCTGACGAAGAGGCATGCGTCCAGTTTGTACTCATTTTCCATTTCAAATCCCTGCCATGTTTTCTCTCTTTCACGAAGATTTTTTTCATTGCATTTCTAAAATGTAACAAAATAAGGGAGACAAAGATCAGACATAGCCATAAATGTTACAAAATTAGGACACATTTTAATGCTGCAGCCATAACTGAGGTCATCAATATGACCCACAAGAGAAGCCAAGGTTTTCCTGCAGAAATGTGGGGAGGCAGCTGCTGGGAGGGGTGCAGGAGAAACCAGAAGAGCCTTTGGGGTGACCAGCAACAGTTCAACCTGTCTGGTGACCACAGAGCCACAATCCACATGCAGGAAGGACCTGAACTCAGGGCTCCACAGGACTCCAGCAGGTTCCCCTGGGATGCACAAAGCCAGAGCTGTAATCCCATGTGAGCAGGACAAGCAGAGCTGGGCTGGGCAGGAGCTGCCCTGCCCAAGCCTGTGGGGCTGCATGGGCTGAGGGACCTCAGCTGGTCTCTCTTTTCAGGCCCCCATAAGCAAAACAGCCTGGCAAGAGACACAACCACCTTTCTACTGGAGGACAAGGCTGATGGGTCCAGAAAAGCTCTCCGTGTCAGTAAGTTAATTTTCTGAGTCCAGTGCAGTGCTATGAGAAAGCTCAGCCTGGATTTTTTGGATACTTGTGCCCATGAACTCTGGTATCTCAGAGTAGGATGGGCACACCTGTGGTAGGGCCTGGCCTCAAGGATCCCCCACACTTCACTGGGATGAGAAACCTTCTCATTTTGTAGCTGTCAGAGCCATGACTTGGTGATAAGAGCAGTGCCAGTGTTAATGTGATGCTGACAATGGTAAGTGCCAGGGTCACTTCCAGAGACCAGGGATTCCCATTCCACTGGAAAAGCTGAAAACCACAAGTTTTGGGGGCTGGATTTAAACAAAATTCTGAAAACAATACACTTCTTTTGAATTAGGAGCATGGTTTGTCCTTTGTAACCAGCCCAGGTTGCACTGCCACCAGCAGAAACAGCTCATTGTTAAGTGTTTATTTAATTTGAATTAAATCAAATCATAATTCAGAAAAAAAGTGCAGTTTCTCTCAAAGCTTCCTTCTGCCAAGGCTGCTGGAGCAGGGCTGTCCCCAGGTGTGCAGGACCCTGTACCTGGTGTGATCCAAGCCCCACCAACCCCAGCACTCATGGGTCAGACCTGGGAAAACCACAAAATTAACCTGAAAGCAGTTCTGCAAACAGAACAAGCAGCAAGAACAAATCTGAGGCTGATAATTGCTTTTTGAGTCTTTCCAACATACTTAGGACATTGCTGCTTATTTTAAGATTTTTAAGTTTATTTTAAGATTACTTTAAAATCTACAAGTATGGTCCAGATTCATAAGATGTTTTATCTAACTCAGAACTATCTGCATGTTGTCCAGTAAACTTTTAACAGTATTTTTAGCTGATTGTTTCACCATGGAAATAACCCTGGGCACAAGAGCAGGGCTAAGGACTGGTGGCAATGCCAGGTAGCCCATGAACTGTAATCCTTGAATGCATCTAATCATAGAATAAAATAATCACAGAATGGTTTGTTGTGTGATGGGTAAGATCCCTTTCATTTCCACCCCCTGCCATGGCAGGGACACCTTCCACTGTCCCAGGTTGTTCCAAGCCCAACCTGGCCCTGCACACTTGCAGGGCTGGGGCAGCCTGGACAGCCTGTGCCAGGGTCCCTGGCAGTGCCACCTCTGTCTCAGCATGGGAGGAGGCTGTGAATGGAGAGCAGGCTGCCTGCAGTGGGACTGGCACAGGGGCCAGGGCTGGGCACCAGTGGGAAAAGCCTTATTGTTTTGGTTTAATAAAAAGGGTAAATAGGAGACAAAGATAATAAAGGGTTAATACAGCTGGATGCTTGGCATTCAGCCAAGAGTACACATTAACTTACAAAATACTTTTTAAAATGTATTAATCTGTTGCATGTTTATAGATTTTTATGTACTATTTGAAATAATTTTTCTTTAATTTGTAAATTAACCTTTTTTGTGGCTTTATTTTGTCTGATACTTTTTGAAAACAAAGGATTATTGAATTTTAGGGGGGATTTTGGTGTTTGTTACTGCTACTTTTATTTAGATAGGATAATTTAAGAATGTGAAAAACTTCCTGATTATCTTTGTACTATTTTTGAATTAGTTATATGAACAAAAGCTTTTTTATATTACTATATGGTAGTCTAAGAAAAAATATATATTTATTACATTACTATTTCTAAGTTTTGTTAATAGCAGAAATAAAATAAACTATATTTATATAGTAAAGTTTTCTAACATTATACATACAGTATTTATTTTAATATTTGCAAAACGCCAATAATTTAATATATATTTATAACACAGGGCAGTAGGGAAAAGTGCTGGAGTCCTCTCAGGGTTGTGCCCTGGGGTTTTAGGCAGCACAAACCTGCAGGAAGGCTGAAGTCCCTGACCTGGCTCTGCCATTCCTGCCTTCCATGGTGTTGCCATGAGCAGCCCTGGATAAGGGCTGGACAAAAGCAAGAGTTGAAGCAGCTGGAGTGCCCAGGCTGCATCATGTCAGCATCATGGCGTGTCCTCTGTCTTTGAAGCTGTTTGAAGGACAGGTGTCTGCCAATAAAGGCAGAAGCTTCTCTTTGAAATGGAGAATGTAAACCTCCTCCCTCCAAATTAATATTATAATTTTGAAGTTAAGGGGCTCTCAGGCAAAGATATGGGAATTAGGAATAACAGTTCTTTACTAGGAAAATTAAAACTGAAATGCAGTATTACAAAGAACAATCCCCAAACCCTGCCAGAGTCAGAATCCAAGCTGACACAGTCAGTCAGTCAGGGTGCTGGCACAGTCCCATTCAATAGTGGCTGCATCCTCCTGCAGTGGCAGATGTGGTTCAGCTGGAGCAGTGCTCCTGGAGAAGGTGCAGTTTCCTCTGAAGGTCCAGGGATGATGTGGAAAGGTCTGGCTTTCCTCTGGAATCCAGTGGAAAGAAGGTTCCTTGGTGTCCAAAATCTCAGTTTTTCTCTGGGTAGGAAAGGCTTGGCTCCTGCCCTGGCTGGAGCATCTCCCAATGGGATGATGTAATTTTATCAGTCATGCACTGGGACTCACTGGCCATGAACAGGAGATATCTCCTGGAGGGAGGATGGGCTGTGGAAAGATAAAGATGATTGCCCAGCTGGTTTAAAGATGGCCCATTAGCAGAGAATATGTGCCAGGAGATCAGGGTCACTGCCACACCTGGGTCAGCAGATGGGGACAGAACACACATTGCTGGGCACAGCCTGGATTGAGCCCAAGACAGAAACAAAGTTTTACTCCCATGGTTCCTGCATCTCTGCCCAGTCAGGCTCTGCTCCTTGTCTCACAGCTTTCATTCCTCCTCTGTGGATGGCTCTGTCCCCCCCTTTCCCTCTGGAGTGTTTGCTGTGTGTCTGCAGCACAGGGCAGTGTCCCAGCGTTATCGTGGCCATCCATCCCTGGCACCACCACCCATCACTCACACCATGGCACCCCTGCACGTGCCAGCAGCTGGAGAGCCTGTGCCAGCACAGAGCCTGTGCTGGGGAGCAGTGCTGCCATAAGGAAAGCCACCAGCATTTGGGGGCAATGGATGTAAAAGGGGGTCACCTCTCCACTCTGTCTCTCCCCACAGCCTGGTGAGAACTCTGAATATGCTGCTGATTGGTTATTTGCACAGATATTTTCAAAAATTCCCAGCTCTTTTGGGCATCATGATGTTCAAGAGCTCAGATTTTGATTCCCAGTGACACCAATGCACCCCTTCTGCTGCAGTGTGTGATGTGGGGAG
This sequence comes from Erithacus rubecula, assembly GCF_903797595.1. NCBI lineage: Eukaryota > Metazoa > Chordata > Aves > Passeriformes > Muscicapidae > Erithacus > Erithacus rubecula. Next base: position 1,843,750 of record NC_136672.1, read on the forward strand.
GGCTTTGCTATCAGTAGGGTGGTCAGGGCTGTGTTAAACACTATTTGGAGGAAAGAAATAATCTTTTTCCAAGTTTCTATAGATGAAGAGACTTCAAACAAAGCTGGAGCTGAACAGGATTGAACAGGTGGGGACACCTTCCCCTGTCCCAGGCTGCTCCAAGCCCCAATGTCCAACCTGACCTTGGACACTTCCAGGGATCCAGGGACAGCCACAGCTGCTTTGAGCACCCTGTGCCAGGGTCTCTACATGCTCACAGGAAACAATTTCTTCCCTTTAACTAACCTAAATTTCATCTCTTTCAGTTTGAAGCCATTGGCCCTTATCTGTCCCTCCATCTCTTGTCCCAAATCCCTCTCTGGCTCTCCTGGAGTCCCTTTAGGCACTGGAAGGGGCTCTCAGGTGACCCCAGCGCCCTCTCTTCAAGAATTTTCTCTGTTTGTCTTCTCTCTCCATCACTTGCACCACACCTGCAGTGCTGTACATGGCAGGAATTCCCCACATTATCTTCTGGGTTCTACCAGAACATTATAAATCACCTTGCAGAGCTCACACCAGCCTGCCATGCTCATGGTGCAGCATGAGGGAGTCCCTGTGCTGGGAAGGGCCTTTGGGTGCCAGCAGATGTGCTGTGGATATGGATGCACAAGCAGAGAATCAGCTCTTGAGTAGTTTACCTGAAGGCCAGGTATTTCAGAACTGCACAATTTGTCAGTCTGATTTTGTCCTAGATGTTTTCAGCCATTTGAGTACTGACAGAGAGGCAGGCCTTGGGAGCATCTGGAGTAATAACAGAGCTCCTGATCACTATTTCTCTACTATTTTCTACATAAAAATTGTAATGAATGGGCCAGGAGACCAGCTTCTTTTTAAGACTTTATTAAAGGTCAGTTTTGGGCAGGGAACCCAAGGGGTTGTGCTCTCCATCATTGTCCCTGCTGGATGACACAAAGGAGAAGAAATTCAGTTTTGCCAAATGATACAGCTGGAGCTCCCACCCTTATGCAAGTCCCCAGGAAATCACTTGCTGGTTCTTGGGCTAGGAATGTCCTGCTGGCTGAGTGCTGTTAAATTTATGGCAGCAAAGCAAAAAAGCTCTGGTTGGTGATTCCATCTTCTCTACAGTTTTCCCCACCTGGAAGTACCATTTTTAGTCTTAGATGTTACACTGGCTCATTGTTTTTAAGGGTTTTTATCAGTGAATGGCATCCCATGAGCCCTTGCTGTCACACACCATTTTGGAGGGGGCAGTGGGGGTGGGGGTGGATACCAGAGTGGGACTGGGATGGGGTGAGGGACAAACAGCCAGGAGCATTAACAATTTACAGAGACATAAAATGTTAACAAATAGTCAACACAAACCTCAACAATTATGATCAACTGGGTGGACACACACCAACACCAACAATAACAACTGTGGTCAACTGGGTGGACACCTTGTAGAGAAAAACTTGTATTTGGGAATTTATTCCCCACAGAAAATACTTCTTTCTATGAAAAAATTAAGGAGAAACGGCTCCTCCTCAAAGCAGCTCAAAGGGCTGAGGCCAGAGCTGAGCTCTTCCCCTGAGAGCAGCCCCTGTGCCTCATCCCCCAGCCCAGGCTGGAGCCAGGAGTCCTGGATGGAGGCAGCTGCCACTTCCCATCACTGGACTCTTCACTGCCCCTGGGCAGCTTGGAGCAGAAACCAACACTGAGAGTTTGGGGGCTGGGAAGGAGATTCTATCCAAAAACGCCCAGGGGTGCAAACAGCTGGCAAACATGGGGGTGACACCGTGACCAAAGGCTGGGTTTGCCTCGAGGGAAGGTTTTATGGTTCACACAGCTCTGCTGGCCGGGTCTTGGGGTTGCACAAGAAGCTGCACTGGATAAGCTGTCAGTGAAGGGGATCCAGGCTTGTGGGAGGTTTCCTTGGTTCCTTTCCTGCTCACTGGGAAAGCCCCGGGGGTCCAGGCGCTCCCCCTGCCCTGCAGCTCCTCTCGTGGGGATGAAGTGGTGAGCAGGTCACTTCTCCAGGGCACGGGAGGAATGTGCAGCTCTGTGGGAAATGGCCTGAGGGCTCCATTTCCTCAGTGCCAGCACGGGAATGGGGCTTCCTGCATCCCTGAGGAGAGGAGGGAGTTCAGGGAGGGGAATCATCCAGCAGGGACATGGTCTGCAAGGCAAACCATGGGATAATAGCAGTGGTGCATGCCCTGGCAGCCCAGGGAGGGCTCAGAGGAGAAAAGATCTCTTGTGCCTTGTGCCTTGCCAAACCTGACATAGCTCTAAGGACCAGACAGAATTCCTGCAGAGCTTGTGCACAGCAGGACTTGATCAGCATTTGCAGCAAGCCAGTGCAAATGCTCATGGGGTATTTGCCCCCAGGAATCCAGAGCTGCTCTTACTGCCTGAGCACTGTAAACACCAGCTAAAACACACCAAGTCCATGTTTAGTGAGATGGTTTTATCAGCAACATTCCTGCAAGCAGAAGCCCAGGAATACAAACACACCACAACAAACACGTGAAGAATTTGATAAGGCTGAACTGCATCTCTGAACATCTCTCTCCTGGTTTTTCTCTTTGTGTATTTAAAGTTTTATGGAGGGTCACAATTGCTTAAGAGATGTTGTACATGCATTAGAGCTAAATGTATTTATTCCCACTTCAACCTCCAGTAGAGCAAACAGCAAAACAGGGGCAGATTTGGTGGATCAGATAAGAGGAAGTGCAAGCTGTGCTCATTCCCAGCTCTGTGCATGCAGGAGAGGCACAGGGGAGGGTGAGAAGGTGCAAGGTGAGGGTGAGATGGATGGTCTGTGCTGGGCAGGGAACAGTGCAGACCATCAAAGCTGCATCACCATAACCCAGGCAGGACCAGCCCCATGAAATGTAATACCTGAAGACATTTCTACATGTTAGAATCCAAGTGCACCTCAAGGTGTCCAATCCTGCACAGGCAGGGGCCAGGGCTGTCAATCCTGCAGACATGCCTCAGGTCTAGCTGCTGCAGATGCTCCATCTCCTATTTTCCTTTCCTTCTGGGGCTGCTAAGGTGGGCCAGCAGTGGCCTGAGCAGAGGAAGCAGTGTCTGTTCTATGTTAGATCCCAGAGGAGAGATCAAGAGATGTTGGTTTAGCTCCAGGGAGTGGCAGATCCTAGCTCTGGTGTTTCTGGTACACACCTTGGCAGGAAGCTTATTCCTGGAAACTTAGATGAAAAAGTGATCCAGGAACTTGCTTGACATGTGGAGAGGTGTGAAGGAGATTGCTAAGACCTGAACAGTGAATTTTTCAGTTCATGAGTTTTCCAGCCAAAAAATTAGTTTTCTGCAAGATGAGCTGCTGAAGCCAAAATTGTTTTTGAAGGAGATAGAGTTTTTCCCGAGTTCTAAAAATAATTTTTAATTTCAATGGTTCAGTTCATTTCTCCTTAAGAAAAAGTTAAAAACATTAAAAAATAAAAATATTTTAGAATTACCCAATTATCTGCCCTAGCAGGACAGGCTACAAACAGTCTGTGGTGTCTGTGGGCACTGCACTGACTGCCTGCGGGACAGGGGAGTAGGGTAAGGGGACATGGGGAGCAGGGTAAGGGAACATGGGGGCCATGGTGAGGGGTGAGGAGCAGCCTGTCTGTCTGTGCTGCTCCATTACCTCTTCAGGAGGGAGTAGTGGGATGTAGCAGCATCCAAATGTGCCATTCCCTGGTTTCCTGTCCCTGTCACAGGGAGCAAGATCAGAGCTGCACCCCCAGGGAGCTCTGGCCTCAGTGTCCTCAGGCACTCGTGGTGGCCCCTCAAGCCCTTCACCACCTTCATGTCCCTCATTCAGATGCTCTCTTAAAGCTTTGGGTCCTTCTTGGGTCGTGGCACCCAGAACTGCCCCAGCCTGGAGCAGAGTGGGACAATCCCCTCCCTCCCCTGATGCCATGGTGCCCCAGGACAGGGATGTCCCTCCTGGCTCAGATCCAGCTGGCCATGGACCAGCAGCCCCAGGTCCCTTTCACAGCTGCTCTCCTTGCCCAGTCAGTCCATACACCCTGCATTGCCCCAGCCCAGTGCAACCTGGCATTTGTCTTAGTTAAACTGTCTTTGTCCCACCTGGTCTTGGTGAGCAAGCATGATAAGGGAAAAGCAAGTCTGAACCTCATCCATGCTGCCCTGCTTCCCAGGCAGAAAACAAGCAGGCTGCTCCTTCCAAACGTGGCAAGTCCTCCAGAGCATCTGCAGTCTCCTGCAAGGAAGTACCCACAACGTGCCATGTTAGTCCAGCTTGATGAATTTAAACTTTACAGGCAGGCAGAGATGGAACATGACCTGCACTGTGTATAGCCTTGCAGATGATGTGCTGGCAGCAGTGCTGGATGGGAGATGTGCTCTGAGGCTCAAAAGTGTGTCTAAGCTTTGTAAATACAATCAGTTCAGCCTAAACTAGGGAACAATGTGGAATGTTTTGAGGCCAAATTTCACTCCAGAAAAAAGCCACCACTGAGCCAGTGGTGCTTGAGTGTGTTGTGCAGCCTGTGTCTGGGGGGTCACAGCGTGACCTCCTGGCTCAGACACGAGCACCCCGGCACACTCACTACAAATTAAAATGTTGCATATGCTCTGAGTGCAAAAAGAGATTGTACACAGAGCCTGCAAGAAGCCTTCCTGAGAGACTCGTGCCTCGGCTGGTGGTCTTGCAGCTCCGACACTGGATGTCTGGCTCACACTCTCTATTTTTGAAAAACATTAATAATCATAATCCGTATAAAACTGTCATATTGGTTCAACATGTACGTCACCAAAGCCCTGACTAATTTATCAAAGATTTAGTGTTCGGTTGAACAAAGTCTCATTTTTGTAAGCAGATGCAGTTTGCTGGATTGTCCTGTCATCACCCTCTGTTCCCACTGGAAAGATGCATTGTATCAGCAACTTCAAGAAGTTAAAAAAAAAGCTCATTTTAAAAAAGCAATGTAAACACTTATTGAACCTTCCACGCTAGTCATGAATTAAATAAAGAGTTTAGGGGCTCGTGCTGCTTGTGTTAAAGTGGGTCTGCAGCCCTACAGCCAGCAGTGGGTGGATCATCACAGTGAGGATGGGGCACTGCACAGCAGCCACACCACTGCAAAGGACACCTCGAGCTGCTCAAGGGAGCTAAAGTGCTGATGCAGACGTGGCAGATGGAATTGTCTGTTCAAAGATGCAGCACAGCCCAGGCCTGGCCTGTCTGGGTGCCTGCAGGGCTGCTTGCATGGGCACTGGCAGCATGGCAGGCTTTGGCAGGAATAGTGGGCTCAGGAGATGAGGAAAGGGCACAGAGTGGGTGAGGAGGGTGATGGGGAACACACAGCAGAAGGAAGGGCTGAGGATGATGGGGAGCTCAGAGCAGAAGGAAGGGTTGAGGATGATGGGGAGCTCAGCACTGAGGATGATGGGGAGCTCACAGCAGAAGGGAAGGCTGGTGGCAAGGCTGGGTGTGCACTGTGTTTCTGAGCCCTGGGACAGACACAGGCTGCCCAGTGATGCAGCTGGGCACAGCTCAGTGCTGTGCAAAGGGATAAAGTGGCACAGAAGCCAGGACTCCTTCCCAGGCAGTGAAGCCACACCTGGGCACCCTGTGGAAAATGTGCCAGCAGTGAAACTCAGTGCAGGGCAGGACAGACAGACACAGGGCTGAGCTGCAGCTGGAGGCACAGGAAAAGCTGGAGCAGGTGGGGCTGACAGTGAGGTGGATGAGAAAGCAGATGGCAAAATCCCTGCTGGTGCAGGCTGGGGAGAGGGGTGTGAGGGTCCTGGCTCACACCGTGTGGAGGAGATGGTATCATGTGCAATGCACTGTTCCTACTTCCTTATACAGTAAATTGGTAACTTTTTTGTATTAAATCAGATTTTATCACCGAATCAATCTTACACTTTTCTATTCTTGTTCTCTACAAATGACCTTTTTTAGCTCTCCTCAGCTCTTTCCTGATGGGACTCATTAGGAGCTGGTGCTGATTCTTAGAGGCATTCACTTTCGCTCAGCATCTGGAGATTTTTCAGACAATGCTCAGTTGAAATGGTCCCTGCAGCTTTCCTCTGATGTGCTCAGTATCACAGCCCCTCCTGGGCCATCTGCCTGCATCCCACAAACATGTTTGGTGTAAGCTGAATCTTTTCCATCCATCTTTCTGGTGAGATGGAACTCACTGTAGAAGCACAACCTGAATTTGCAGCATTTTTAAGAGTTTTTGTGATGTATTTTGACCACATAAACCTTGGAATAGAACAATATGGTAAACAAACAACTCCTCCATCCTTCAAAAACCCTCAACATTTTGTATCTAATGTGGTTGAATTCTCCATAAAGCCTTTAGCTCTGGTGGGTGCTAATCATAAGTTTGATGTCAGAGAATAGCTTTTGCACATGTATTTTACTTTGCAGGGTGTTTGTACACTTCCTGATGTAAAAGCTGACTGATGTTTGCTCTTTTCATTTGATCTCACATAATTAGCAGCCTCCTCTGGGTTGTGTGGAATTATTTCTGCCTTTTATTCCAATTTTCTCAGCAAACCAGAATCATATAAAGGAAGACTGTTCTCACTCATGGCTCTCTAACAATTCAAGAGCTCTCTCATGGGGGTTCTCCAGGGCTGTGTTTTGAAGTCAGACTTTCTGCAAAATATTCTGTGCCCAGGGGTAGAAATCCCTCCAAAAAAAGTAGTCAGGTGTCCAGCAGACAAGGAGAATCAAACAATAGGGAATCCTGCAGTTTTTCTATGCAAACTGTCAGTAATTAGCTGTTAGTGGTCTGATCTCTTCACAAATGCCTGTTCATTGACTGCTTTGGGAATTTGTCCTTACCTGTTCCTCTTCTCTTCCAGGGGTCACTTTGGCGTCTGCTCCCGTCCCTGGCCACCCAAAGTGGAGCAGCCAGGACCTGGAGTGGTCCCTGCAGGCACGGTGATGAATGGTGTGATCAAGCACAGAAGTGCAGCAGCTGGCAATGAGGAGGAGAAGGCAGCCAGGGAGAAATCTGGCAGTGAAGTGAGGGATGGCCCCAAGCTGCAGCCCTTCGCCGAGCGCAAGAACGGTGAGTGCTGCCCTGCTGGGACAGGGCTGGGACTGGGCTGGGATCCAGCTGCTTTAGCACCTCTTGTGCCGCATTTTTGGGTCACTGCTCTTTTTACATCTGGTGCTTCTGAGGGTGTTTGCCATCTCGCCATCAGGTGGCACGATTTCAAGATGGAATGGAAGTTGGGCTTGCTCTCAGTATTTCTGTGACACACCTTTGAGACATGTTGTTTGAGATCCAGTGTTTGGCATGATTTTGGCTGAAATGTGGAATTTCAACCTCTGGTGCTCTGATCACAGCGATTGAATTTCTGGGGAATTAGGGTGATGTGAAGTTGGTCAGTGGAGAAGAAATGGGAAGGATATTTGGTTTGTCAAGGCCCCAGTAGACTGCTGTGCTCTCACTGAGTACTGGGTGCTCCAGAAAACCTGGTCTTCACCAAAATATGTAACAGAGAGCAGAATTTGGCCCAGGCCTGTGCAAGGGTCATTTGTGGGCTCATGGGTTCAGCAGCTACTCTTGCTGGCAGATACTGCTCCAAGTTTCAGTGGAGATCTGTTGGTAGAAAGCTGATGGACAGAAAAAAACCCACAAATGAGCCTGAGCATGCTTAGGCTGAGAAGTTGTTTGCCATTTCTTTCAGGCAACTGTATAATATATGAAATGAAGAAAATTCCTTTTGTGCACTCCAAGGCTTTCAACATTAAGTCCTCAAAACATCATGCAATGTGAAAGTGCAGCCCAAAGGCACTATTTTTGCTTTGTGTCTTTGATTGTTTGCATTATTGTACAGGACCCAATTTTTCTCAATCGCTATAAATCAGAAATAATCCAAATGATGTCATCATGGCAATGTACTGGTGTCAGGCTGGAGTAAAACAGCAGAGAGTCAGACTCAGTCACACCAGAGGACTCCTCTTTTCTACAGCCCCAGATATCAGAGTGTACCTAAGATAATACAGCAATAACAGGGACATGTAAAGAGACAAACTGTTCAGTGACCTAACAGAAAATCATATTTTCTCTGTAGCTTTCACATCCTTATTTTTTGTATCCATTTTCCACGTGTTTTTTTGTTATGGGAAGGCAAAGAAAGAAGCATCTCCAGGTGCCCCCAGGCTCCAGATGTGCAGGTAGCAGCTGCCCTGAGCCCCCAGCAGTGCCAGCACCTGCCTGGCAGCTGGGCTCCTGTCCCCCAGGCTGGTGGCCCAGGACAAGGCTCCACTGGGCTGTCTGCCCTCTCGAAGTGAGAAGAGCCCCCCACAGTCTGGGCAGCCCTCCAGCCCTTTGCTCTGCCCCAGCACAGGGCTGGGCCCCGTTTGGGAGCAGCCGGCTCCCTTCATCTCACATCATCCCAGCAGCCCTGCCAGTGTCACACATGTCATGTGGCACCTGGGGCTGCCTTTGATGTCACATTCCATGCTGTGACAGCTCCCCAGGGCTGGTGGAGCAGCCTGATGGGCTGGGGATGGAGGGGAAGGGGACATGCACAGCCCCCAGGCTGCCCTCCACAGAGCCTAAAGCACATCTGTCCCTGCCAAGGACAGAGCCCTCCTCAGTGCCATTTGTGGGGTGTCACAAGGACCTTTATCCCATCTCTCAGTGGGGTTCAGTAGCTGGGAGTGACTTGGGGAAAAAACAGGACATCAGTGTGTCCTCACAGCCCACCCTCCTGAAGGGCACCCCATGGGTGTGTTCAGCATCCCACCTTCATCCCACACACAGGGACAGCAGGGACCCCATCCCACCTTCATCCCACACACAGGGGCAGCAGGGACCCTATCCCACCTTCATCCCACACAGGGACAGCAGGGACCCCATCCCACCTTCATCCCACACAGGGACAGCAGGGACCCCCATCCAAGGTGGTGCCACTGAGGGACACAATGCCTGGGAAAGGTTGGGTGAAAGGAAGCAGATTCCATTTGTTACCTTTAGGAATCTTCCAGGGCCTGTAAGGAGAAGCAAGTGCGAGGTGTGTCACCCTCCCCTCCTCCTGCCCTGGTGCATCCCATCTCCCCAGGGCTCAGGTGTGCACCCTCAGCCAGGCAGGGTCTCCCCTGTGCCCTGTGCTCTGCCCACCTGTGTATTGGTGCTCTGTGCTGCCTCAGTGGCATTACAGACCCATCTCTCAAGGGCACAGCTCCTCAGTGAGCACCAGCTCCTGCCCAAGCCTGAACTTTCAAACCGCCGTCTTTATTTGACTTAACTTTAATTTAATGAAAACAGTCTATCTAGAAGGTTTTTAAATAGGAAAATAGTCTTTTTAACTCTAGTATTATTCAAAAATGGCTGAGGGGATTTCATTTAAATTTGTAAAAATAAATCACCTTTGAGCAAGAAGAAAACCCATTTGGCAAGGCCTACAAAATCCCAGGACTGTGTGCATAAGTGCTGGAAAATAGGAGCTGTTACCTCTACAGCAAGCAGGAATTCTGAGCTCTGCCTGCCCAGTGTAGCCCCAGGCCCAGCCCTGTGCTGGGATGGAGCACTGCAGGTTGCCCTCTCACCATGGCTGTGCCCAACCCCAGTGTTTATATGGCCAGTAGCACCAGCTGCTCCTAAGCTCTGCTCTGCACTGGCCTGAGCCAGGCACAGCTGTGAGCTGCTGTCTCAGGAGAGCCTCAGGCGAGGCAAACATGGCTCTGGGGCTTCCTGAAGTCACTGAGATGCTGGGTTTGCAGGTGAGCTCATCGTGCATGACCTTGGCTGGGCACTGGGTCCATGGGCTCCTGCATCCTGCCCTGCCAGCACCTGGCATTTGGCCTCAGCAAGGTGACTCCATCTGTGAACCAGGGCTCTGCTCACCCTGTTCATCTGTCCATGAACAGGGACACTGTTGAGGCACATGTCACCCCTCAGAGTGAGGACACACCATGTCCTGCCACACCTCTGTTGCTCCCTGAGCTGCTTTGGTTGCACACAAAGGCAGACATAAAAGCAGAAAGGTAATTCTTGGTGCAGTGGGCACACAGCCCCTGCAGTGCACTGGGGTCCCCAGCTGCCACCTCTCTGATGTGCTGGAGCCTTCAGTCTGGGAACCACGAGGGACTGCAGTGAGCCAGATCCCTTGTGCAGGTACCAGGGGTCTCTCTCCACAACCCAGAGGTGTTTGGTACACACATCTCTCACAGGCTCAGTGCTCTCTGATTTTGGGGCTCTCAGATCCACAAGCTGCTTTTCACTCCCAGATCCATAGAAACCCTCTCAGATGTTGACACCAGGGCCAGTGCTTACACTCTGAAGCAGCACCAATCTCCAATATTTCTTCACTTGTTAGCAGCTTTCATCCTATCCCATCTCACCCAAACTAATCCCACCCCATCCCATCTCACCCCATCCCATGCCATTGTGCTGCACACCTGTATCAATGGGAACAGCAGCAGAACATTTCACTTGTCTTGCACCAAGACTGTCCTTACCTTGGCTGTTCCCTGTGTGGGAGGTGTGCAGGGAGGGTGCAGGCTCTGTGTGTGACTTTGACCACATGCCCCTCCCTGTGCCCATTTGGCCAGATGGATTTCAGAAATAATTTTGTGATAATGTTTGCAATCACAAGGAAAGGGGCCAGAGGATGTGCAGGGGTTCTATAAAGCAGCTCCTCCAGAAGTGTCTCAGTGGGTGTGCTCAGAGTAAGGAGTGAGATGTCCTTTGGTACAGCCCAGAGACAAATTCACTTGTTCCCTGTCCTGAGACTCTGAGACGGAGATGGATTTCACTCATGGAATTACTGAAGTGTAACACATTCTGTCTGACCTGATGAGGTTTCTCTGCCTCAGAAACTGCTCAGTATGAGCTCAGCCCACTCTGGAGGGCTCAATTTCTTTACAGTGATTATCAGTTTAAATGCCCAGCTCTGACCCAGGCAACCTGTAAAGAAGGGATTGATTTCCTCATTTGCCTCCACATCCAAGTCAGGTTCAGCCCTGGCTGCAGCTGAAGGCTCTGGTTCCCAGGCATGGCTGCCTGCTGCAGGTAGGACACAAGAAGGGCTCCCCTGTGCCTACACCACTCCAGTAGTGGGTTTGCAAACTGCTCATAATGTTTCCACATAGGTTTCCCATTGCTGATTTTGGAGAATAATGTAGTTAAACTCTTCTGTTTATTTGTGTAGTGAAACAGACCTTCTGACCACCAGCCCCTTTAGCCCACTGCAACAAAGGGGAGGATTTTCCAGTGCCCATCTGGTTTGTGTTTAATGTAATGTGCAGAAAGGTTGCACATTTTCAGGGCCTGTGTTCATAAGTAGTAGATTGTACAACAGTTTATTACACAAATGGAGCTTTATATTGCTGGGCTTTGTTGAGCTGCCAGTTAGGATAAAAAAAAGTAACGTGCTTCATAGACCCTATCAGGGAAAATTAGAAAGCATTAAATTCTGCTCAGACTATCCATCACTGGTGAGCTGGTAATCAAATCCAGAGAGGCTGGTGGGAGGTCAAGACTTTCTTGTTCTTGGTGTTGCTGAATCAATAACTACTATGAAAGACATGTAAGTGAATCCAAAAGAAGAGAGAGAGAGATGTCTGACCTAGAAGTCAACACAAGATCACAGTGCAGAGGCCAGAAGAGACCAGATACCTCCAGGTTTTGTGGAGAAAACCCCACAGTCTCAACTCAGTTCTTGTGGTGAGCATGTGTTTCAGTTTAATTCTATATTGGAATGGTTATTAAATTACTATCTAGTCCCAGGCAAAATCTAGCCCTTGTTCCACATAGCCAGGTAAGAGGTGTATCTACAGGAAGATTTTTCAAATTGCCTTTGGATCCAAATCAAATAAATATTGCAAAGCCTGTATTGAACCCAGGTGATATCTAATCCCCAGTGAAACATCAGCCTGCAGCCTCGGCCTGAGCAGCCCAGCTTTAATGCCACTTAAATCAGAATGTAAGAGCTAAAGGAATTCCAGGAATCCAATGATATAAACTGTATTTTTAGAGCTGTGAGTGACTTGTGAGAGTGAAACAGTGCAGTGACTAAAGATAGCCCAAGCAAGGTTTTCCATGATTTATCACAGGAACGCTCACAGTAAGTTAAAGTCACCAAATGTTGTGATAGCAGCACCTACATACTGGCATGTTTTCAAGACAAGTCATTCATAACATATTTGTCACAGAGGAAAATTTCCATAACAGAGCTCTGAGTTGTGTCTCACTTGCACAAGCACCACACACATCACTTTCCTATTAAGACACTGAGAGGTCTATTTGTTTCTAAGGACCTATTTTTCCTTTAAGCCAGCTGGAGGGAAGAACCCCACTTGCCTGCATGTCTCAAGGCCCTCCCAAGCTTTCAGTCTGGCTGAGCAATCAGTGCAGGGGTGGCAGAGGACAACGACTCTCCCTTGGGCTCACTTGTGGTCCCACTCCATTCCCTGTTGGCCATCTGGAGTTCAGCTATCATTTATTAAGAATTCATTGTCTAACCCATCGTTCCTCCTTGGGGGGCTGTGCTCCTTGGTGCACCAAGAGGTTGGGTAGGGCCTTTTCTTTGCTGAGCAAAATGTCTACAGGGGTTATTTTAGGGATGAAGTCATGGCCAACATTTCCTGACACCTCATGATTGGTGTTGCTCTTGGCTCCTGGCCCCTGCAAGCTGCAGTTTGCAGGATAAAGGATCTGTCTTGTCAAGGTGGGGACTACACTGCAGGACTCTTCTCTCAGTTTCTAACACACTGGGATGCATTCAGACAGGAATAGCAGAGAACCTGCAGAGAGCTCCTCTCATGGGATGTCTGGTCTTTGCCTCCTGCAGCCACTGCCTGAGCAGCCTGATAGTCACCTGAAATCTCATTTTCATGGAATCACAGAATGCTTGGGGTTGGAAGGGACCTCAAAACCCATCCAGTGCCACCCCCTGCCATGGCAGGGACACCTTCCACTGTCCCAGATGCTCCCAGCCCCAGTGTCCAGCCTGGCCTTGGGCACTGCCAGGGACCCAGGGGCAGCCACAGCTGCTCTGGGCACCTGTGCCAGGACCTGCCCACCCTCCCAGGGAGGAATTTTCTCATGTGTAAAGCCCCAAGTTCAGCTTCCAGCACAACCCACTGGCTGTGTGGGGCCCTGCCCACACCCCCCAGGCAGGGTTACATTCTCTACTGGTTGGGGACATCACCTGTAAGGTGAGGAAGGTGCCTGGGAAACTGAGTCAGGTCCTCTCTCCCCATCCCTTGACTAGTTCTGCTCACTCTGTGGTGTCCCTGCCCAGCTGCCAGGTCTCTACTCAAAACCAAGGCTGTGCCCAACTCTGTGTAATAACCTCCCATGAAGAGACATGTATGAGTCACTCCCATTTCTTTTTCAGGTATGTTTTGAGATGCTTCTAAAACTAATTTCCATTTCCTTATGAGTCTCAACTGCAGTGTCCTCTTTCAGAAATGAAATTGAGACAGGGGTTATTGTCATGATCATTCTTGTTTCATCTCCATGTGCTTTCAAGCAGGTCCTACAATACTTCCATGAGTGACCCCATCCTGCTGCCTACTGCAGCCTGGGCATGGCAAAATGAGCAGCACAGAGGGCAATGCCTGCTGTGAGTTTGCTCTTGGGCTGGGGCTGAGCCCCACTGCCCCAGACCATTGCTCAGCACCCAGCAGGACTGAACCCCCAGGCTGGGTCTCTTCACCTCACTGCCCATCCAGCCTTAGCACTCCATACCCAGGCTCTGCTCTTGTCCTGCCCTTGTAACCATGCTGTGGTTAAATACAGCATGTCAGTGATTATAGGATTTCCTCTCCCTGCTGCACTGGGGAAAGAGTGCTCATAGCTCCATGGTACAGCCTGAATTTTTGTTTCATCTTGTTTATATTTGTGGTTATTTCTGTGTTGCATCAATGATTTGCACATTCTTGAGGCCCTTGCTCAGAGCACCTGCAGTCAGGTTGTGCTCAGCATCTCCCTCTTTTGCAGCTGATTTAGAGAGGTAGCTAGTGAAGAGTAAAGTTCAGTCCAGGACACAGTCCTTAATTCATGATTGAGCCTGATGAATGGCATGTGAATGATATCTGGACACGTGAAACTTGGGGCTGAAACTGTGATCTGTGCTATGAAACCTGACAGCCCTGAAATGATAAAAACAAAACATGCTCTTGCAAGAATAACACCACTTTATCTCCATGAGTGTTTAACCTGCAGGACTTGGGAGCACATTAGGCTCATTGGCACCAAAAAATCAGGAGGATTCTGGAAAGAAGTTATTTCTGGAGACTAATGGGAATATCTACCACATCACAGTGAGAAAGCATGCATGTATCCAAGCAGAGATTTCCAGGAAAAGACACCTATTGCAGGAACTCCCTAGGTGAGATAGCCTAATTGAAAAATGGACTCAGAAATGAAGCTTAAATAGCTCTTCAGGGTAATTTGTCTCTTAGGCCAGCTTATCTTATTTTTGCAATCTCCAGCACTTCAAGTCTTTCAGGAGGGATGCACTTGTTCCTTCAAAAGATGCTTTCTTATATAGTAGAAAATGACACCTTTATGCAGACACATCTAGGAAGGTCTCCCTGGCCCATGGTTCATGCTCAGCTGCCTCAGTGCTCTCAGCTGGTGAGCAGCAAGCCCAGAGGGTCACAGAAAGCTGTCACACAAGACACAAAGTACTGCAGGTTTCATTGCAGTCCAGTGACAAGGCAGCCTTGCTCCACACCAGCAGGTCACTCACAGTGCCTCACTGCTGACACTGATAGCCTTGCAACCTCTGCTTTGGCAGTGTTAGGAAGAGGGGAAGGGATGATGATGATCTGACATAGCATTTAGCTGGTATCTCCAAGCTGTAAGGATTGGGAACACTGGAGAGATGATCATAAATGGAGCCTTCTGTTCTTGAACAGAACGAATCTCTGAACAGACTGGAACACAAGATGTTTCCAGTTAATGCACCATCTGTGTTAGATCTGCCCATTCACAAAGAGGAAACATATTTTCAGTCAGAATGGCTTTTTAAATGAGGAGACCAGGAGAAGGCGAGTACATGAGCTGTGTGAGTGTGTGCCCAGATGTGTGTGAGTGGTGACATGTGTGACCCTGCAGGGAGAGCCCCGAGCTGCCCTGCCTGCACCCCTGCCACAGCAGCCACTGCAACCCTCAGGACCCTCTCCAAGCTCTTCTCTCAGCTAACTTTGTGTTAATTGTCATCAGCAGAGGGGATGGAGGGCCTGGGGAGCGCCTCTGCTGTGGAAGGGAGACTGGGCTCAGACCAGGGGCTGCCCATGCTCAGGTTCTGGGTGTGGGGCTCCCTCAGGCAGTTGGGGGGGCACTGCCACAGGGTGCCAGGCTCCTTGAGGAGCCCTGCCCACCCTCCATGGTGAGCCAGGAGCTGGGGAACCGGGGCTGGCCTCACTTTGCTGCAGAGAGGATGGACCAGTGGTTCATGTGCCCTCCCACCACAGTGTTTGACTCACAGAGGAGAAGTTTCAGCAGTCAGGGTAGGATGCTGATGCTCTGGGGCTGGCAGGAGACAGTGCAGGACCCCATGATCCATAGTCTTGCTCCACACCCTGTGTGCTGGCAGTGCAGCTGGAGCCACTGAGCCCATGGGCAGAGAGGGAAAGCCAGAGAGATGAGCCGGTGCCCAGGGCTAACCAGCAGCCAGGGAGAGACCTGCTGGTGATGTGCAGCTGGCTGGGGCTGGTTCCTCCCTTCCTCTGACATTCCTGTCCCAGCAGCTCCATCTGCCCTCCCTTGTGTGCCAGTTGCTCTGTTGGTGGAACAAGCAAAATCTCCCCAAGGGGAACAGGCTGTGATCACAGCCCTTGTGCTCTGTTCCCAAGTTTGTTGCAGTTCCTCTTTCTCAGGGCCTGTTCTGAGCAGGCTAATTGGGATGGCACTTCCAGGAATCCATTTCCAGACCCAGTGCTTCATTGCCTTCTGGTAACATCTGGCACAACGTGTCTGCACAGATGTTTAGAGCTGTGGTTGCTTCCCAGTAGTTTGGTGGGGTGGTGTGTGGAGAAGAGCTCCATGGATGAGAAAAGCTGCATCATACTGGGTTTGTGCAAACCAGCTCATATATTTTAAAATGAGAAAGGAAGAAATTCACAGCTGTGCCTTTATTAAATGTGCATTTAGGGCCAAATTTGGCCTGTTTCTGGCGTGGCCATAGAGAGCTCTGCAGGGAGAGCGCTGTTCCTTCAGAGGCTGCTGAGCAGCAGCAAAATCTCTCCAGAGCTACTGCTGCAACCCTAGGTCTGCACACCCCTTATTTCCCCTGCATTTCATCTCCCAGAAGATACAGAAAACCTCTTCTGCCTCATCCTCATTCCCCCATGCCATGAAGTCCTACTGAGAAGTGGGAACACAAGAAATCTGTGTGGTTACAGTTTCACTTTTCCAGACCCCTGGGGCTGGGCTAGAGCCTGTACTTTCCTTCTATATTGCTGATGGTTGTGCCTCACAAACCCTTCTGCCCCAGCTGTGAGCTGCAAGGAGGGGCTCAGCTCAGTGTACCCATCATGCCAGCTGGAGAGCTCCTGGGTTTTCCAGATGGGCACACACTTGGGAAGATGCTCATGGGAAGCAGGAGGATAACAAAACTGACTGAGACCAAAACAGATCCCCTGAATGAGTGTCCTAAGCACCAGTGGACAGGGCAGGACACAGGAGCCTGGCTGAGCTTTGCACAAGGTAGGGATTCCTGTGTGCTGTGAAAAAAACCCCAAGCACTACATCTCATGACTAACCACCATCATGCCATGGCTGCAGTTCCACATGGACCAGGCAGCCCCAGCACCTCTGAACACAAAGCCAGGCTCTCCCATCTTCTCTCTGTTCACTGTCTGCCTCTTTTTGAAGCTCCAGGGATGGCTGGGGACCTTCCAAGCCCTTGTTAAACTTGTGAAGGTCAGCAGCACCTACAGAGCTGCAGGGGCTGATGGCTTCAGGGGTACAGCACACACTGCTGTGAGCAGTGAACATCAAACACTAATCATCTCAGAGCACTCAGTTCTGGTTTGTTCCTTTTATGGGTGCTTCTCCCAAAACCACAGTCCCAGGAGTGCTGCTCTGGCCAGCATGCAGGACAACAGACATTGCCCTGGGTGGCACAAGGTTTGGGCAAGGACAGCTGAACCACTCAGGATGCAGAAATGTGGCACAAACCCTGAGCAGCACTGCTGAGAACAAAGCACAGCCCCCAGCTGCCCAGGGGAGGGAAAGAGGAGAAGAAAAAGAAGGGCTGGGACATGAAGACACTGCTAATGATGAGGTGGCATCAGGAGGGCTGTGCACACTTGTCTCTATATGCCAAGAGTCGTGTATAATAATGGTAATGACTTCTTAAGCATGAGAAGCAAAAGAAGCACTTTATTAAAAAACTGAACCATATTCAAGGAGTGGTTTGCAAGTCTCAAACAGGACAGTAGTTCATTGGACACTAGGAGAAAACATCTACTATCATGTACAACATGAAACTGTTTCTTAGTTAACACTAGGTGTTATTTTCAGTTTTTTAATTCCTTTCTGTTTACCAGAAAGTTATCATCCAGGGAAAGGCTCAGGCTGGACATAAGAAATGGTCTCAGGCTGAGTAAAAACCTCCTGGCCTGAGAAAAAGAACTCAGAATCTGAGAGAGGCCTGGCAAACTCTGCCTGGGCCTTCAGTGGTGTCCACACACACTGAGCAGGGCTGGAGCAGGGAGCAGGGAGCAGGGAGCAGGGAGCAGGGCTGGAGCAGGGAGCAGGGAGCAGGGAGCAGGGCTGGAGCAGGGCTGGAGCAGGGCTGGAGCAGGGAGCAGGGAGCAGCGAGCAGCGAGCAGCGAGCAGGGAGCAGGGCTGGAGCAGGGCTGGAGCAGGGAGCAGGGAGCAGGGCTGGAGCAGGGAGCAGGGAGCAGGGAGCAGGGAGCAGGGCTGGAGCAGGGAGCAGGGCTGGAGCAGGGAGCAGGGAGCAGGGAGCAGGGCTGGAGCAGGGAGCAGGGAGCAGCGAGCAGGGAGCAGGGCTGGAGCAGGGCGGGAGCAGGGAGCAGGGAGCAGGGCTGGAGCAGGGAGCAGGGCTGGAGCAGGGCTGGAGCAGGGAGCAGGGAGCAGGGCTGGAGCAGGGAGCAGGGCTGGAGCAGGGAGCAGGGAGCAGGGAGCAGGGCTGGAGCAGGGAGCAGGGCTGGAGCAGGGAGCAGGGAGCAGGGCTGGAGCAGGGAGCAGGGAGCAGGGAGCAGGGAGCAGGGAGCAGGGAGCAGGGAGCAGGGAGCAGGGCTGGAGCAGGGCTGGAGCAGGGCTGGAGCAGGGAGCAGGGAGCAGGGCTGGAGCAGGGAGCAGGGCTGGAGCAGGGCTGGAGCAGGGCTGGAGCAGGGAGCAGGGAGCAGGGAGCAGGGAGCAGGGAGCAGGGAGCAGGGCTGGAGCAGGGAGCAGGGCTGGAGCAGGGCTGGAGCAGGGCTGGAGCAGGGAGCAGGGAGCAGGGAGCAGGGCTGGAGCAGGGCTGGAGCAGGGCTGGAGCAGGGAGCAGGGCTGGGGTTGGCTCTGGGCTGCTCCAGCAGAGCAGCTCTGCCCCAGCAGCAGGAGCACTGGGCTGCCAGCACTCCTGTCGCCTGCAGCTATGAGCTGCCATGGTTTGCTGCACAGTGACAGCCATGGAGACCCAGGTGGGGGTGGATTTGTCACAGTGCTGCTGTCCAAATCGCTCACAGGAGAGACTAACATGAAGCCAGCAGGGGAAGCACTGCACGTTCTGTACTCAGGACTGCATTTGCAAACCACCAGAGCAGAGCTCAGGAGGAGGGTGTTTGCTTGCAAAGATGTGAGCAGCAGAAGAGGAACTGTAACATGAATGTAAACATGACAGGTCCCTTCCTGATGGATGCATGTAGTCCATAAACATCATTGTCACACCGGAGATCTTGCCAGGGATTCCTGAAGATGCTTTCAAGCATGCTGCACTCTCCTCCTTGGGGTTCTTGGGGTTTCAGAACTGTGGCCATCTGTTTGCAATTGAGGCCATTTGGAAGAGAGAGCTGCCAAGAGACTCTTTTTGAACGAAGAGTGCCTTCAGTCTGGCCAAGAAGTTCCTCCAGCAGGTATCAGAATCACAGAACCAGAACCACAGAAAGGTTTGGGATGGAAGAGATCTTAAACTCATCCCATTCCAACCCCTTGTCACAGGCAGGGACACCTCTCACTACCCCACGTTGCTGCAAGTCCCATCCAATCTGACCCTGGGCAGTCCCAAGGGCTGGGGCACCCTGTGCCAGAACCTCCCCACCCTCCCAGGGAACAATTCCTGCCAATATCCCATCCAGCCCTGCCCTCTGGCAGTGGGAAGCCATTCCCTGTGTCCTGTCCCTCCATCCCTTGTCCCCAGTCCCTGTCCAGCTCTCCTGGAGCCCCTTTAAGCACTGCAAGGGGTTCTGAGCTCTCCCTGGAGCCTTCTCCAGGTGAACACCCCCAGCTCTGCCAGCCTGGCTCCAGAGCAGAGAGGCTCCAGCCCTCATAGCATCTCCATGACCTCCTCTGGACTTGTATCACTCAGGAGGGAGTTCTGCATCATCCCAAACTGAGGCAAAAAATTCTCAATTAGAATGTCTGTGATGGGAGTGACACCAGGCTGGACATTTTTCACATTCAATCTCAGCCCTGCAAACTTCTCCTGTTCTGCTGTCCTGGCACAGTCACCACTCAAAATAAGAACTTCCAAGAGTGAGCATTAAGCTGGCTTAAAGAATTTGCAACTTCAGCCCAGCTAATTGAAGCCTTGTCAGCTTAATTTAATTCTTACTTTGCATGAAGCTGGGCATGATGGTCTGTGGGCATGGTTCAAGTGAGCCAGGCAGGTCAACTCAGCTTCCTACAGCTCCTGCTTTGTGTTGGACAGGGATAAGAGTTGGGCATCACCTTGAAAGTGCTCTGCACTCCAAGGAAAGGAGGGAAACACAGATTCTTTCCAGCAGGGAAGAAGATCAGAAGAGAGCAGTGATGCTGAGGTGAAATTTTGCCATCCCTTGGATGCTTCCATCGAAGCCCCAGAGAGGATGGCACAGAATCTGCCCCTGGTGTGGTTTGTCCACAATCCCACAGGCTGTGCAGGCTGTGCACTGGAGGGGCTGACCAGCAGTGGTGCTGTACACCCAAAGATCCCCCAAGGGAGGCTGTCTGCCTTAGCCCTGCACCAGGGCATGAATCTGCCTTTAAATGTCAACCTGCCTTAAAAGCCCCAGGCATACCCTGACATGTGTGGTGTGAACCTGTTCACTCAGTAGAGATCTGCTCCACTGAAAACGAGCCTGAAAGTTGATAAGAGCCCCTGGTTAGGCCTGAAATAGCCCTTTGCAATGTGGGACTGGCTGGAGTAGGTATCAGATGAAGAGCAGCAGTCACAGCACAGCAGAAAGGAGGCTGAGATCATGCCTGCACTTGGGTGCAGCCACAGGTGCACTGGCTGCTCAGAGGTGCTGCTTGTGTCATCCACAATACCCAGAGAGTCCTGGGCTCCCTCTGCCAGCATGGAACACCAGGGGAATACAGAAAGAGCAGAGACACTGCAGGGACAACTGCACTGGGAAAGGTGCAGGGGTGCTGTTTGGAAAGCAGGGAAGCAGGATCCCACCTCATGTAGCTGCAGAGAAAGGCCAGAGGGTTTTGTTCAGCTACCTGGGGAAGTGCAGTGTTCCTGGCATGATTTGTTCCTCCTCAAAGAGGGAGGAGGGGCCATATTTTATTTTCAACCTTCACTGGTACCATGCGTGGGAAACGCTGCTGGCACTGGGATTTCATTCTGTTGGGGTTTTGCTCTGTGCTGCAGATAAGGCTCCTCTTTCCTTGGTCACTTTGTAGGAATGGAAAACATGCCTGGGCCTTCAAGCACACTTTGAAGTCAATCAAAACTGTCTTAAAGTATATTTCTCTGCTATAGAACATAAAAATATTATCCTTCTGGCATGCCTCCATGAGAATATTAAAAATAGCTTACTGAGTTACTCTGTGAAAATCGCTAATATAACAAGACTTTTGTGTCTAATTTCATTAATGAAGGAACTCTAATGCTGGGCTTGAATGTGATACTGGTGTAAATCAATAAAGAACATTTTTGGAAAAACACAATCCTATTATTCCGAGATATTTTTGTAGGGTGAAGTTAGAAAGAAACATTTATTGCCATGACTTTTATCCAACTCAATAAGCTATTTGCATCTGAAAACTTTAGTGCTAGCTAAATAAAACCGTGTTCTGTGCATGGAATGACATTTGCTTTCCTGGTTTGTTTTACTGCTGTTTGTCCAGAACGGGGGAGAATCTGTTTGGCAGAGAAAGGCTTGGAGCTAAATCTTGTTCTGACCCCTCAGAGCAAAACCCATGGCTTGCTTAGGAAAGATCAGAGCAGGACAGGGCTCCTGGATTTTCCTGAACAGCATCCAGGAGCAGCAAGTCCTCGATGAGCCTGGCTGGGAGGCACAGGACTGTGTCCCAGTTCCAGCTGCAATTGTTTGTTACAACCCCCTGGGGCTGTGGCCATCCCGAAGATCCCAGGGATGGTCCTGGCTGGGTCAGGGCTGAGGTTCCTCCAGCTCCTCCCCTGATCTCCAGCACAGGGAGCCAAAAGAATGTGGAAAACCAGGGTGTTCATACAGTAGCAATTCTCCCACCCAGCTCCTGGTCCTTCCTTCAACAAGAGAAGGGCTTCAGATTTAATGGCCTCAGCTGGTATTTCTTACATGGATTTGTCTAATTGCCGTTTGAACTCGTGCTAAAGAGGTGATTTGCTGCTTCCTCAGTGGCCTCCCGAGGGTGTAAATCACAGCTCTGTTCAAGAACCAGAGGAACAGGCAGCATTCCTCCCACAGCATCACTGCTGCCTTTGGCAAGCACAGCCCCCTGTCCTTTCCTGGAGTTTCCAAAGGCTCCAGTGATGGTCAGTGACCTGGGGCTGAAATGGTCTGAATGTGCCTGAGCTCCTGGGGCGCCCTTGGCTGCCTCTGCCAGGGTTTCACAGTCACTTGTCTTCAAGCATCCACACAGGGTGAGGAATGGCTGATGCAGCAGGAGCACAGATGAGCTGAGGAAAAGGCTCCTCTTAGTGAAGGAGCAGAGCTCAGCTGCTGAAACTGAGAATGCCCCTGGGAGCAAATGACACAAACCACAATGTGTCATGGGCCTGGAACTAAGCACTGCACACCCCTCTAAATCCACACAAGCACGTGGCATGTTGAGTATATCTGGGGGAAACCTCTGCTGCCCAAGCCAGGAACACCTTTCCCTCCCTCATTCCTGACAGAAGGTTTTTCCACCCTGTTCTTAAAAACCTTCTTTGGCTGGAGAAGATACCAACTCTTGCCCAAACCATTTTCTCTCTAACTCCTTCCTGAAGTGCATATCTCAGTCCTTCACAATCTGGATAGAGAGAATAAAACACTCTGATTCTTTCCATGGCAGACTTCCTTATACTTAAAATCTGACCAGGGTTCTCTTCAGACAATTTTTCTTTAGATTGTCCCTCAGTCTTTGTGCCTTCCCTTGAGTGTCCCATTTTCTAGACTTCAGGTGTCTCTTCCTGTGCTCTGGGCTCTCTTCTGTTGCCTTTCCCTTTCCTTAGTGGGCTGAGAGCAGTGAGCAATGCTGGAGCAGTGAGCAATGCTGGAGCAGAGCTGCACTGAGCAGCAGCTGAAGGGATGTGGTTTGCAGCCTGCAATGCACAGCCCCTGCTCCCCCTCCCACACTCTCACCATCACTGATGGTCCTGTGCTGGCTCATGACCCTGCAGAACATTCTGCCCTGTACACTGTGTATGTGCAATCCCTGTCCAGTTCCCACTGGGTTTGTTTCTGTAACTGTCCTCACATCATCACTTCTTTTTAAAGCTATTATCTCACTCCAGCACTGCTCTGCTGCATGCATGTGCCCTCTTCCAACTTCACCTCCTAGTAAATAAAATGATTTTCTACTCCACTTTGTAGAGGGAATATAGAAGACAAAGGGACACAGTGACCCACTGAGAGCTCCTCTCTGAGTGTGCTTTCCTAAGTGTTTCACACCACCTTGGGCAATACACATCACACTTTTCTAAAACTCTTTAGACAATATCATGTCAGGCAGTGTCAACAGCCTCATTAAACACAAGATATACGACATGTACAGCTCATTCCCTAGCCACAAGTGTCACAGAAGGATTAGATTTGACACATGCATAATGGCTGAGTTTTATTTCTTTTCCCTGATTTGTTTCAGTATTTGTTTGTTGGCTCAATTTGTTGTCCCAGTATTTTTCTGGAAATGGAAGTTAAAGTAGATGCTCCATAATTTTTTTTTTCAAAACTAGATATTCTGTTTACCATTTTTGAAAGCCATTAGGAGTGTTCCATCTCTATGCCTGCCTTGAGTCTTTAAAAACCTGTTTAAGCTGCCATTATCTCCTAGAATTTTACAACAGATGCAGAAGCAGCACAGAGGCAGAATTCTGTTCATTTGGACCTCAGCTGATTATTCAAGGTTCACTTCTTTCTGGCTGGGTGGCCTGGTGGGCACATGCCAGCTGCTCAGGGACACGTTCTGCACAGAGGGGAGTCCCCCTGCAATGAAACACACTGATGGGAGACAGGGGACAGTTCTGGGGGTTGCTGTGCCCACCATGTCCCATATCACATCCGCACATCTTTTCAATCCCCCACCACTGTCCTGGGCAGCCTGTTCCAATGTTTTACAACCCTGTCAGTGAAGAAATATTCCCTAATGTCCAATTTCAACCTCCCCTGACGCCACCTGGGACAATTCCTCTCATCCTGTCCCTTGTTCCCTGGGAGCAGAGCCTCTCTCCCCCTGGCTGCACCCTCTTGTCAGGGAGTTGTGGAGAGTGAGAAGGGCCCCTGAGGAAGGAAGGATATGGATTTCACCTACCCACACTCCACAAGGTCCCACTGCCCCCTCCCAGGAAAAAGCAAGTGAGGAGCTCCAGGGCAAAGAGCAGGTTGTGTATCAATAGAAGAGAAGGAACAAGTACCTAAATCACCTCTAAGAAGAGCAGGAGTACCACTAATGACTCTAGGAAATATGAGAATCAGGAATGATTTCTCTTTCTCCATCTGACCCAGGAACACACTCCTGGTTTCTTTTCCTTCCCAGCTTTTCCTCTCTCCCTCAGGCTAAGTTGCATCTTGGGAAGCATCAAAAGCAATGTTTCAGACCCTGCCTTGGCTCTACTACAGTTTTTGGGAAAGATCAAGGCAGTGGAAAATAGAGGCTAGCACTGCTCCTTGCTGGCTGCCAAGAGCCCTGGCAATGCCAGAGCAGCCTGGGCTCCTTCCAGTCTGTGAGCAGAAACACCAGCAGCACTGAGGGCCCTTCCACCTCCTCTGCTTCCCTTCACCCAGCCTCAGGCAGCTGCCCCTGCCAGCACCCATCCTGCTGGAGAGAAAACAGGAAAAAGTTTGAAGACAGCACACCCACACCAGGTGGAAAGCTTGCACCTGCACAGACTGCACTCCCAGCACCAGGTGTAATCCCACACCCGTGGCATCCCCAAGGCAGAGCTGATAAAATAACAGAGATTCCCCCAAGTTGTGGGTGCAGGTCAGTTTGTTATCCATATATAGCACTCACCACAGCCGACTGAAAACATTTTAATTACTTTGGGTTCTTTTCTGTAAAAATAGAAGAAATCTGTTGTTTAATCTTTAATTGTCTCAGAAAAAAAAAAAAAATAATATAATCTTGCCTCTTTGTGCCTCTCCAGCCCTTCACAGTTCATCATTTGCAATGTGCAAAATAAATTAATGTTACCTTGCTCAGAGGAAATCTTGTTGTCAGGTCTGAATTGTTTTCTTTGTTTTGTTTTAGAAAGCTTCCCTCTCCCATCACTTTAGGAATGCTGTCTTGGCAATAATCTCTCCTACATCTCCATATCACAGATGCTGTTTAGTCACTTTTGGTTCCCAAACTACCTGTGAGGAGCTCAGTTCTGCAAGATTTTTTCCCTTTCCCTTTTTCCACTAAAAAGCCACCCAAGCTGCAGGTCAGGTAAAACTTTGTCCAGTTTCACTTTTCCTGGATGTCAGAGTGACCTGGGAGGGCTGGTCTGCTTTGCTTTCCATAAGAAAACCTCCTTTCTGTACCTTTCACCCTCTCCAGACACTCTGACTTTCACTTGCTCTGAGCTGCTATGACAGTGCTGGTTTATTTCCTGAATAAAATTCTCTGTCTCTGCTCTGCAAGAAAAGAAGCAGCATTAAATGATCACCAGAGAAATGCAGCTGCATTTGTAATGACTTGTAGGGGAGCTTCTTCCCTCCAGGTCCTTCAGCATAAGAGGGGAGGGATCAGGAGTCATTCATCCTCAGCTGTTGGCACAGCCCTGGCTGGAAGAACTGCACTGAAAGTCTGGATTTTTTATTTTTTATTTTTAATTTCCTCATTTCCTCATTTTTGCCTGACAAGTGGCAGGTAGTGGAAAAGGTTCAGACTCTTCAGGAAGAAAGGACTTTCTCTATTCAGAGCAGGCATGAGAGGGATTTCTTGGTGGGAAAGTGAAATGTTCCCATGGCACCTCTCTTAGAGAACAGAAGGGAAGCTTCAGCCTTGCCAGAGACACACCAAGGTGTCCTGTCCCACAGCAGGGCTGAAGTCAGTGAAGATTTTATTAATTTCATGTTACTTTCTGTTAATTTACCACCCAGAATTGCTTGGACTTGGCACCATCAGTTCCTTTTCTTCCCAAGATCTTACCCCTGCCCCTTGGCACAGAGAAACCCTGGGTGTCAGGGGGATTTCAGCCTTCCAGAGGGGCAGGGAAGGGGAAGAGAAACATCTTATTTCTAAATGTCATGCTGGATGTTCTTCTTCACAAAGACACCCCTGGTTGGGCAACAGGGTCATGGCTGCTGTTTGCCACCTCCTGACTCCTGTCCTTGGGACAGGGAAAGCCCTGGGGAGCATCAGGAGACAAGGAGAGACCATGGGGATGGGAGAAAAGAGGGGGACTCCGATGATGGAGAAGACATTGGGAATTCCTGAGGAGCTGGGAGTAGACACAAGAGCAGTCATAGGGTGATAGAAATAAAGGTTTTATCCTCTGGTCCCAGAGGAGACCATGAGCTTGGTGCCACTGAGAGAGGCCCTGAAGGACTGAGGGTCAGAGGATGCTGTGTCTGCAGAGATGCTGTGGACAGTGAACAGGGACAGTGAACAGTGCATCCGGGGTTTTCAATCTTATCAGCTTATTTCTTTGGAGACCTGAGATTTTCTGTATCAAAGACATCTCAGCTGAAGTTCATGAAACTCCCTTCTAGGAGAAGATAAGATTTGGGTCTCGTGGTCCTTGAAAATCACAGACCAAACCAGACAGCAGCCATAGGAATGATCAAAAGGATGATGATCACAATTTTCCATGCAGCAAGGCCCCAGAATAAATGGCAGCAGCCCCAAGTCCTCACACAACAGAAAGCCTCCCCAGAGATGGTCTCTGCTGGGGCAAACCCCAGTGCAGACTGTGCTGTCCATGCAGTGCAGCTCTGCAGAGCTCAGCTGGGATCCTGAAGCACAGGGGAGCTGCTGCCAAGGCCCAGGGTTTTGGGAAGCTGGAGCCATTCTGGATAACCTTTGCTGGTGGATGGCCTGTGCCCAGCTCAGCTGAGGCAGGGCAGTGAGCCAGGGGGCTGTGCCAGTGACTCTCATGAGCTCATGGCTTAGGGCAGCAGAGAGGAGGCACTGAGGAAGGGCAGGGCTGCTGTGCCAGGCTGGGGTGCACAGGCTCCCACTCCAGGAAAACTCTGGAAAGCTGAAGGACATTCGCCCATCCTGTGCCAGGATACTTGGATTATTGTCATTTATAGAAAAAGAAAACACCATCTCCATTTCTGTAAAGAGACCAGAGCTCTTACCCTCCTTTCCAAGGAGGAGAAGCAGTGGCAGCCTGCAGTGCCTGCTGCACCTGTAACCCCTCAGGATCACAAACCCCCCAGCTCATCTCCTGCTTGAAATGACTGGGCAGGAGAGCAGCTCCTTGGAATGACTGGGCCAGGAGAGCAGCTCCTTGGTCAGCTTTGGGTGGGGAACAAGAGGGGTCACACACAATACCACTGCTCCTTCTAGACAATACACAGGAAAAATCAGCTTATCCAGAGGACAGAGCAAAGGTTTCCACCTTGGTAAGAGTTCCTAGGAAAATGTTTGCTGGTTCTTGGTCTAGGGGTGTCCTGCTGGCTGAGTGCTGTTGAAGTCATGGTATCAAGGTGAAAAAGCTCTGCTTGGTGATTCCATCTTTTTCACTGTTTTCTTCACCTGAGAGTACAAATTTTCAGTCTTAGATGTTATACTGGTTTATTGTTTTTAGGGGTTTTTATCAGTGAATGCTACCCCATGAGTTCTTGCTGTCACACACCATTTTGGAGGGGCAGTGGGGGTGGGTGTGGATACCAGAGTGGGACTGGGATGGGGAAGGGACAAACAGCCAGGAGCATTAACAATTTACAGAGACATAAAGTGCTAACAAATAATCAACACAAATAACAATTATGGTCAACTGGGTGGACACACACCAACATAAACAACTGTAGTCAACTAGGTGGACACTTTGTAGAGAAAAACTTGTATTTGGGAATTGATTCCCCACACTGCTGGGGGTTCAGGGCTGCCAAGAGCTGGAGCAGAGCAAGGCTGTCAAACAGCCTGGCAGAGCTGGGGCTGTGTGCCTGGAGCAGCCCCGAGGACACAGCTGTCCTGCAAGCCATGGGATACCCTGGCAGCCAACCAGCCACTGCTGCATGTCTGGGCTCCCTTGTCAATTCAGAAAAACTGCTGCATTTCCACCAAACATTTTGATGTCTATGAATCAGCATTTTCCAATAAAACGTTTCATCTGAGCATTCCAGTGAGATCCTGCCCTGATAATGTCCAGCTGGCTGCAGCCCAGGCCAGCCCAGCCGTGGGGCAGTTTGCACAGTGATTTCTCTGGGTGATGACGATTCCTGCTGACCTTTCCTGCAGTGTGACTGTGTGGCCTGGGCATCTGAAATGTTATTTATAGGCAGGAGCAGTGAGGCTGTGGAGACAGTCTCCAACAGGCCCTCGAGGCCTGGACTTGCAGGGGCTGCTGGAAAAGCCACTTTACAGAAACACAAAGAGAAATAAACTCCCTTTGGGAGATAAACCATTCCTGCTGGGGGCTTGGTCCTGTGCAGGGTTCTACACGACCTGGGGATGCTGCTGACTGTGGGTGATCTCCCTCTCTCCTCTCCTGGGGCTGCTGCCAGAGCAGGGTTTGCTGCAGCACAGGGAGCCTCTGCTTTCACTGTGTGTCTCCAGCCCTGAGCAAATGCAGTTTCCTACATCTCAAAGGATAAGAACTGCTGGGGACAGGTTGCTGGTGTTTGACTGCAGGGCCTCTATTGCAGGGGAATGGAGAATTTTGTCTTCACCTGGAGCAATAAAATGAAATTATTTCCTCTGAGAGCCATATGCACAGGTTTTCTTGGAGTTTCCTGGAGATTCTGAGCTCTCTGAAGCCCATTGTCTATATTGGTCCAATGTGAAGAAGGGTGTTGCAGAGCTGAGGATAAAGTGAGCAATGTCAGGACACTTAGTGGGTCCAGTTTGCTCCAGGAAAAGAAAAATAGCCCAAATCTGTTTTTCCTCATCAAAATATTAGTATTTCCACCCCATTGAGAAGTCCCAGAGCTTCCACTTAAAAAACTGCCACATTCTCAAGAATTAATTTTCTGCTTCTGGCCCTGCTTCTTTTCTTGTTAAATAAGGTTGTTTCACTGTCCTCATTGCTCCAAGACCTAGACACTCACTGATGGGTTTCTCTCCTTGTGTACAATAAATCAAACAAGATTTAAAAAAAAACCAAAACAAGGTGTAGTTTCTGCTCAAGTCCCCTGTTCAGAAGCCTCTGTGGCCTCGTGGGACAATATATTATTGCAAGCTAGGAGTGGTTTTGGCAGAAGCTATTACCCAGCTGGTGCTGCTGCTGTGAGGGAAGAGGTGGTTATGAACCTCCAAAGCTCAAGGACAAGGAACTCTTCCAGAATCTCTTATTTTATCTGAGGAAGCAACCCAGGAGGCTGAAAATCTCTTTCTGAAGAGAAAAACCCTTCTCTGCAAGAGTCACCACCATATGCACAGGTGAGAACATCTGAAGTGGTGCATGATCACATCCTCTGGGGGTCACAGCGTGTGCAGGGGGTTCTCTCTGACCAAACCTGGTGTGGAGATGCTGTTGGATCAGCAGCATGCTGAAAAGTCAAGGGTGTAACATATACAGTGTCCTTTTTATTGGATTAATATCTGAGACCCAAAGGGAGGGGATCAGAGGAGGGTGGCAGAGGCTACAGTGGGATCCTCTCTGGACAAAGGCTTGGGATGGAGTGTCCCAGCAGTCAGGAAATTCTTGGGCTGAAGAAAAGGCAGAACAGTATGAAAAGCTGCTACTTTGGCTCTCAACAGCAATTCCATGCAGCAGATCACAGCCCTGGAGCAAGTGCTGTCCCAAAGATTTCAGTTCAACTCTGCAATGCCAGCAGTCAGCTGTTACCCAAAACCAGTTCAGAAATCTTCCTGGG
The DNA here is from genome assembly GCF_903797595.1 of Erithacus rubecula. Lineage (NCBI taxonomy): Eukaryota > Metazoa > Chordata > Aves > Passeriformes > Muscicapidae > Erithacus > Erithacus rubecula. The sequence continues at coordinate 1,873,247 of NC_136672.1, forward strand.
AAATGTACTGAACTGATGACTTATGAAATAATAAACCCTGGCTCTTCTGAAGCATAGACAGAAGAGTCTAAATATCTTATTTTTCTTATGCTTCTCCCTGCGCACTGAAAGCAGCTCTGGGCAATTCACAAGTACAAGTATGTAGTGAATCAACTTGTGGGAACTTTGGGATCCCTGAGTTATCACATTCTTCTACAAAGTGACATTTCAGATTTCATCAGAATATAGAACTGCTTTAAGGCTGAGTGCAATTGCATCTCAGAAAATAATAGGATATAGGAATATATAATAGGATTATATATCCTTCAATTCTGCTTATTGACACACAGGGGAAAAAATCCTTTATTCTGTACTGTAATGTCAGAGAGAGTGCAGAGACAGGTTTGTATCTGTGGTTTGATGCAGTGCTATAACAATAAGTATAATAATGGATTTACTCTGCAGAGACTTTTGTTTGAGTGGGTGCACTGAGTCTTTGGTAAAGAGAAATGTTTATTCTGAGAGCACATATTGTGTTTCCATGAGGGACTGATTCAGGTTTTCATTCAGCAGTGGAGACTTGTGGCAAATTATTAGCATAAGCAACAGAAATAGACTTTCATTCTTTAAGTTGTACTTCTGCTCATGTAAATCATCAGTAAGGCTTGTAAACCAGCCCTGCTACAATTCTTTCAATTTTACAGTGGTTTTGGTCTCATATCTGGAAGCCACTTTGAAATACAGTCATTGCAACAGTGCCTTCTGACAGAGGTCTTAGAGAAATTCAAGAATAAAATAGCAGAAGCAATTTGAAAATTATATCCTATTCCTCAAGTATTTACTCCAAGCAGTGAGCAAAATCTTCCAAGGGAGCAAGAGTACACCCAACAGAGATGGCTGGTGCAGTGACTCTTTGGCTTTTTTATTACCCCTAATATTTCTGCTGCTGTTTCTTGCTCTCCTCCTTCTTCCCAGCATTTCTTCTTTGTAAAGGAACAATAACTTGAATAACTCATATTCAAGTTCAGAGGCTCCATAATTCCAGAAGCATCACCCTCTGCAATGCTCTCTCTCCACCCCACTGGAGTCAGAGATGGGCCCTAGCTATCTGATTCCAGCACAACAAAACAAATATGCTGGCCCAATGATCTTCTGACCATATATAGGCTGAAATAGCCTTTTGGAAGATATGGTTGATATCTGTGATCATCACAGGGCAATTAGGAACCATTATGAAACAACCATCTTACCAGTAATTTATTGGGTAGCCTCAAACTATTTCCTTGGGTGGGGAGGGTGTCATCTTCAAGAACACCTCCTGCTCAGGAGAGGCCATGAATTAATTTTTATGGAAGATCTGATGGGGAGAGTACAGAGCTCAGAGCATGAACCTGAGCACGGAGTTATGTCTTGGAAATGCAATGTCCCAAAGGAAAGCAGACAGGAGAGATTCAGTGTTGATATGGTTCTCATGGCAGCTGCTTTCTGAGAGTTCCTTGACAGAGTAGTCTCTGCTTTCCATTTGCCTCCAAGAGCTGTTTTTTCTCCTGTAAAAGAAGTGCCCCACTCTGCAGCAGTAGGAGCAGACAGGATCTAGCTGGGCTGTCAGAGCTGCTGCACTGTGGGCTGGAGGTGGCTGAGGGGAGCTCAGCTCCAGGCTCCTGCTGCCTCTATTCACAGAGAAGCTGAAATGACATGGACACTGCAGAGCATCCTTTGCACCCACCAGGATCAGGAGCACACACTGGCTTGGGTTGGAAGGGACCTTAAAGCTCATCTTGTTTTACCCCCATGCCATGGGCAGGGACACTTTCCACCACCCCAGGGTGCTCCAAGCTCCATCCAACTCAGCCTTGGACACCTGCAGAGCTGGGGCAGCCACAGCTTCTCTGTGCCAGGGCCGCTCCACCTTCACAAGGAAGAGCTACACCAGTCCAGTTGTGTTGGATTTGTCAGGATCTTGCTGAGACATGATTTTTTTTTGCCATGGGTGTAGTGGAAAGAGGCAGAAGGGGAATTTCCAGGCCCAAACAAGCTGGGTTTGATGGTCTCATTGTCATTGTTTAGTAAGTGATATAAAGCACAGAGCAAAGTGGGCAGCTGATGGTGGCTGCTGGGTGGGAAGGGCTGGAGGAGAAGTTGGGGGTCAGGTGTGACGGGAGCAGCGCAGGCAATAAAAGCAAATGCTGAACTGTAGACCTGCCTTTTTTTTGTAAATTCATCTGTTGCTAAGAATAACCTGCCTGGACAGTGTCCTACAGCATGCTCCAACCTAAAGGGCATTTTGGTCTGACAAATGAAAACTAATAGAGTGAAGTTATTACCATATGAACATGTGGATTGAAAACATGTGTTGAGTGATTAAAGGCGAAGCCTTGATGACAGGCCCGTACCGGAGATGGTGCATCTCGGGGAGGAGATTGCTCTTTGGGAAATGCCATATTTTACCATTGAGTTCATTACTATTTGCCATAAGGAAAACAACAAAGGTTGACTCCAGGAAAAAAAAAATCCCTCCCTCTCAGATGCTATCGCTGCACACACGATGTTTGCTTTGGAAACTCCTCGCCGGGGTTTCTGTCAGTCTGTTGCTCTGCGAGTGCTGTCTCATGGACAGTTTAGGATTTCACTCTGCCTGGGCTTGGATGGTGGCCCAGGAGTGTGCTTGGTGTCAGGAATTCAAGCTGGAAAAAGTGTGCATTCTGGAAGATTAGGCACTGCAGGCTGTCCCTGCAGTGCCCGTGGGCTGGGCAGGTCGGAGCACACCGGGTGTGCCCCAGGCTGGTAAATCTGCCACAGCACTGTAGGGACACACAGCAGAGCTGGCAGGAGGTTTTGGGTTGATACATGTTCAATATAAATCATCTTCTGCTTCTCTGTTTACAATAGTCTGTCTTTCCTTAATGTTTTTGAGGTAGTAACAGACCAGTATTTTTACTCAACAACGATATTTTTATGTGAAGAAAATAATCACACATCCTTGCTATTCATATTTTCAGATGAGATATGAACCAGAACTATGGGGCCAAGTGCCTCATCCCAAACACTGAAAACTGAACAAGAGAAAATCAGTCACTTTCTAAATACTTTGTTAAATTTTGTGCCAGTAATCAGTGTATCTGTGACTGGCTGTGATGCACCTGTAGCAGATTAACATTTGACAGTCCTTAACATAGTCCTTGCTGACTTTCCATCAAGATATTGCATCAGGAACTGGTACTTAAAACCAAACTGGATCAAATCTTTAGGGCCCCCAAAGCACATCAGTGCCTGGGCAGCACTGCAGAGCCCTGGGCACCAGAAGCAGGATCAGAGGAGCCTGCAGAAGCTCTCCTGCCAGTCAGCTCTCAGGACATTTCACTGAGATGAAACAGGATGCAGGAAACTTCCAGCCAGGATAAATGCTTGGTTCATCACAGAGTTTGCCAGATGCTACATTGCTTCCACAGTCCTGCCAGTGCTGTGTTGTAGGCTGGGTTTGTGCTCTCCCATCATATTCACATCTGTAGAAATTGTAAAAGCTGGTTAAGGAGGGCTCATTCAGATGTGTGGGTATAAATTTCATCTTGTAAAGTGCATTAATTGCTATTAATTGCTATGGAGTGGGATATCCTGTCCTTCTTACCCGTTGAGTCTCATCCCTGTTCTCTCAGCAGTCCTTTGTTTCAGTGAAGTTTAATTGTACAAAGTTTGATAGACCCAAGAAAGACTTGTGAAGCTGATAGGGAGGATTCATCTTCAGACTTGAAAGAAATCATGTTCCAATATCTATTTGTCTTACATTTTTACACAGATTTAGAGATTAATATTAAAACAAACAAACAAACAAAGCAAACAAAAAACCCACACACAAAAACTTTTTTTTTTAATCTGCACAATTTCCCTGGCCTCTGCAGGGGTGGGGACACAAAGAGCTGAGAGGTTTCTCAGGTTTGCTGAGAGATCTGCATGCACTGTGCAGATCTCTGCAATACAGAAAACAGACATAGGAAGCCATGCTCAAGCACCTCCTCTGCTCTTGTCTCTCCTGAGAACCAGATAAAAAAAATATCCACAAAGAAAATCTACATGTAAATGGCAGCTGGAGAATCTGGGGCTCCAGGGAATGGTGGGAATGGGGTCAGACACAGCAAAGGGACGGCCAAAAAATCAGAGAGGTCTCTGCTGGCAAACTTCCCCTGCCCTTTGAGAAAGGGCAGAGGGCAGGGGTGGCTGCAGGGGTGAGGGCTGTCCTGGAGGATGCCAGCTGCTGGAGGAGGAGGGGAATCACTGCAGGGCTGGCCACAGAGCAGGTGGCACTTACAGGGAGTGTGGACACAGGGAGAGCAGAGAGCTCCTGCCTGGCACCAGGAGCAGGGGCAAACAGAGGCTGCTGCTCACTGCTGTGCTTCCAGAGGACATTTAGTGGGGTGGCAGAATCCCAAAAACAGATCCAAGCCCCTGTTTGATTTGGCCACGTCCAAAAGCCCATGTGTCTTCCATGCTATTTCATAGCAGAGAAGGTTTTCAATGGATTTTGCCTTTCCTGTAGATCATCCTCAAGCAGTTTCTTTTTCTTACTGTGGCTTCAAACTCTTTTATCCCTTTGAATCACCTGGTCCTGTGGTCTTCACACTGAACTCAATGTTACAGAGGACCAAGGGTTTCAGTGATCTCCACATTATCTTGTCTGACCTTGGTCAGGAAAAAATATCACACCTTGCAGTCTGTGACATGAGATGAGCTCCACATCTAACTTTTTAGGCAGCCCAGTCGGGAAGGAGGGATGCAGCTCCCACAGAGCTCGGAGCAGAGCTGGGGCTGTGGCCGTGCTGTAGGGCACTGCGGGCTGTGGCGAGGAGCGGACAGGCTGCAGGAGCACACCCGCGTCTCCTGCAGAGATCAGCTGCCTGGAAGCAGCCTCTGGAGCCCGTGTTTCCTGCCCTGCAGGCTGCAGGAGGGCTGGCAGGCGGCACCGGCACCGGGCTCACCCGCTGCTTCCCGAGCGAAGCCGGGGCAGAGCCGCACCCGCAGCCGGCTCAACCCGCACCGCTCCCTTTCTGCCCTCTGTGCCGCAGCACCCCAAACCGCTTGTGTCCTGGTATTAATAACCCCTTGGATGCCTTTGTTTAAAGAATTCCATTGGCAAGTGCTATTTTAAGGCTCCGTTGAGTCAGGCGGAATGTGAAACCTCCTCCTGCGGACACTCCGCGCTCGGTGTTATCTGCTGCGCGCCGCTGTTTTTGATGCAGGCGGAGATTGCGACCCTCGCATCCCGCTGGCACCATTCACATGGCGCGTGTGGGGCAGCCACAGCAGCGGCCAAACACTGTCCGTGTGTCCTGGGGACACAGAGCGCGGGCGGGCAGCTCTGCGGTGCCCGGGGATACCCCGGGGCAGGTCCTGCCAGGTGTACAGGGACACACCCGGGCAGGTCCTGCCAGGTGCACAGGGACACCCCCGGGGCAGGTCCTGCCAGGTGCACAGGGACACGCACGGGGCAGGTCCTGCCAGGTGCACAGGGACACACCGGGTCAGGTCCTGCCAGGTGTACAGGGACACACCCGGGCAGGTCCTGCCAGGTGCCATGGGACACACCGGGTCAGGTCCTGCCAGGTGCACAGGGACACCCCGGGGCAGGTCCTGCCAGGTGCCATGGGACACCCCCGGGGCAGGTCCTGCCAGGTGCACAGGGACACGCACGGGGCAGGTCCTGCCAGGTGCACAGGGACACACCCGGGCAGGTCCTGCCAGGTGCACAGGGACACCCCCGGGGCAGGTCCTGCCAGGTGCACAGGGACACGCACGGGGCAGGTCCTGCCAGGTGCACAGGGACACACCGGGTCAGGTCCTGCCAGGTGTACAGGGACACACCCGGGCAGGTCCTGCCAGGTGCCATGGGACACACCGGGTCAGGTCCTGCCAGGTGCACAGGGACACCCCGGGGCAGGTCCTGCCAGGTGCACAGGGACACCCCCGGGGCAGGTCCTGCCAGGTGCACAGGGACACGCACGGGGCAGGTCCTGCCAGGTGCACAGGGACACACCCGGGCAGGTCCTGCCAGGTGCCCGGGGACACACCCGGGCAGGTCCTGCCAGGTGCACAGGGACACCCCCGGGGCAGGTCCTGCCAGGTGCACAGGGACATTGCCCTGGCAGGTCCTGCCAGGTGTACAGGGACACCCCGGGGCAGGTCCTGCCAGGTGCACAGGGACATTGCCCTGGCAGGTCCTGCCAGGTGTACAGGGACACCCCGGGGCAGGTCCTGCCAGGTGCACAGGGACATTGCCCTGGCAGGTCCTGCCAGGTGTACAGGGACACCCCGGGGCAGGTCCTGCCAGGTGCACAGGGACACACCCGAGGCAGGTCCTGCCAGATGCCGGGTGGGCAGACCCCGGACCTGGAGTCATCGAGAAAATTCAGTTTGCTAACAATTCATCAATCAGCCACGAGCACGGTTTATCTCTTTAGTTTGAGATTACACTCATTTGACTTCCTGCATATTCAGAAAGTATTTCTGGTTTTTGAAGTGCCTCTCAGTTAAACCCTCTCCCATGTTGGCTGAAACGCTGGGAGAGAGAGGTCCTGGTGTCCACACAAGATCCAGGGTGTGGCCCCAGCCCATCACATCTGGACAATCAGCCTCACCCACACAAATAGTGCTTTTCTTTTATTTTTTAAACCTTTGCTGTTTTATTGTGATTATGGACTGAAGCTCTCTTCAGAAACAGGAAGGCAAGCAGGGAAGGTAGTCCCTTTGGATAATAAAAAATGTAAAAGCCATTGCTGAAAAGGAAATCTTTTTATTAAGATTGCAGCAGAAACTAAGATTAAAAAATCTGTCTAGAAATGGTCCAGGGTGGGGTTTTACGGGTCAAACCTTCAGGAGATGCAACAAGGGAGGAGAGGTGGACTCTCAGAGTGATGCTTTTGGAAGTGTGAAATTGTTTCCATAATATGAACATACAGAAAAACCTGGGTGTTACTGATGAGAAGGAGGGGAAATACAGAAGTGCTGCACAAAAAACCCTCAGAAATTCATGACTATAAAAATAACAAAAATGTTTTAATTCCTTGGTCTGGCTCTGAAAGGAGTGTAGTAATAGTGTAGCATGGCCATGGCCAAAACTAATGAAGACATGGGAAATTTCAACACTCATGAACCATGCAAGGAAGCTTTTTTCTCAGCCCAATTCTCCAGAGTGGCCTCCTGCCCCTTTTGCCCTCCTCCAGGGATGGAACTGAGTCAGACACCAGATCTGATGAGCTAATCAAGGCTACATGGCAGCAGGGAGCTTCCTCTTCTTTTCTGTTTGTCTGCCTTTGCCTCAGTCACCTGCCACTCTTGTAGGGACAATGGGCAGGAATTGTCCCCAGCTCCTACCCCTCCAGTCAGAACCTGGGACAATCCCTTTTCTCCCCTTGAAATACCAGGCCTGCTGAGGGAATTGACTGAATGGTTTCTGCTGTGTTCTTCAGCCCTGGAGAAGATGAGGGAAACTCTGGGGACATGAAGAACCTCTTTGGAGCAGATTAGATCTGCTCTGGTCCTTGAGATGGCAGGATCTAGGCTTGGGGGGGACCCAGTTGGCAGGTCCTAGGAGCACTCCCAAGAGAAGAGACCCAGAGAAAAGAGTGCTGAAGAACTGGTGAGGCAGAGGAACCAGAGCAGATGGCAGGGCAGGGGACTGGGATAAAGCAGATGTGCAACAGTGGCTCCTTGCTTTCCTTGTTTCATGATGGTGTTCTCAGGCCACTGCCTCTTCACTGCTTCAGCAGGCTGAGACACCATGGCTGGGACATTCTTTTTTGGATGCAACTGTGCCTGGTGATTGTTCCACTGTTCCAGCCATCCAGAAAGTTTGAGAAAGAGTCATCAGTCCAGGCAAGGCTTCCCTGGACTGCTCTCAAAATCCCTGACACATTTTTTAACTCACATAAACTATATCCATCTGATGGTGGGGTGTTTCCATGATGCTCTCTCTCACAGCAAGTTTCCTTGAAGAGAAGCAGAAAACGACAAAAACAAGGGCTCCCACCTACAATCTGTGCCTCAAGGTACTTGGAAGGCACCCCTGTCCTTTCTCCAGGGTGCAGGGGGTGCTCAGGGGTCTGTAGCCTGGCAGCAGTGCAGGGATCTGTGGAGCTGCTCCAGCAGCAGAGCAGTGACTGTGTGCTGTGCAGAGCAGGGGCAGCCTGGCAGGAGCTCCCTCCTGCAGGGAGAACAACCCCTTTTGGAGAGGACACACTGCTGAGCACAGGGCTCAGCACTGCGTGTTACCCCTGGATATCAACAAAACATGGTCCTGCTTTAGCCTTTGCAACCTCACTTATAAATACCCTGATCTCTGCTTTACCCACAACTCCAAAGAACAAAGCTGATTTATTTTTGTTCTTTCAACTGTGGCTTATAATGAAGTGTGAACCCTGACAATTCTGAGCTCTGTGCTGGGGCTCTGTTGTTATGAGACCAGTGACTCCAAAATACAGGGAGATGGGAACACACCAAAGGTGTTGTTGAAGCATTTTTTACACTGCAAGGGTCAGCATGGGGTAGGGAACAGCTTTGTTTAGAGACTCTGAGCTCCTTTGGCAGGTGGCAGCTCATTCTCTATGTGGCACAGAGAGTTTGAAAATATGCTCAAGTCAGAAACAGCAGCATGCTCTGACACTTTTTCTTTCTTCTAAAATAATTTTCAAGTATTTTTCTGTGGAAGCTGGAGCCCTGCTGAGGTGCACTGGCTCAGCCCTGCATTTCTCCCGTTTATGGAACCCCACACACAGGCAGTAAATGCCTCCACTCATTGGCCCTGTATTTCCCTTGCCATCACTGGCTGCCTTTGCAGAGGTCCAACCCTTGCTTCTGGCCTGGCAGCCTTTGCTAAATCACAGGGTTTCACATCCTGCCCCTCAGGCATCACATACTCCCTGCAAACAAGCACTTTCAGTTCTTGCCTGGAAGCTCCTTAACTCTGACTCTGCTGGAAAACTCAGCAAGATGGGGAGGACTGCATTAAACAAGGTAAAGAACAAACAAATCCTCCTAAGCATGACATGGAAGGAAAATTAATATTTAAAATACATGTATGATGTAATGGGACTTAAAATAGTCTGTATCCTGGAAAAAAGAGATTAACTGCTTAAGGCAAACTAATGAAAAGGTCACTTGGACAATACTTGCAAAGCACTCCCTGTGCTGCATCACACACTTATCAGTTCTGTTTGACAGGGAGTCACACATGATCCCAAGCACTTATCTCTGTTTTATACTTTATGAAAAATTGATTGACTCCTTTTGCCCAAGAATTTGCGTTAAATAAGAAATAAAACATTGTTTATAGGCAACTTTCTCTTCCCATAGTCAGCAGGAGCCAGTTTTATAAGAACAGGACATCAAATCTTAATACTGCAAAGTACCTGCATATTTGACATGGCAAAGTGAACTCTTCTGTTATTATCTCAGCTGGATCAGTTCCTAAAGCTAAACAGAAACAGCAGCGAACATTTTCCATTCTTTCTGCCTTTAACCAGCTTCCCTCACCCTCTGGCACAGACCACATCCTGTCTGGGTAGTGCCAGTCCTTCCAGAATGTCACTGAGAGGGGTGGAGATGTCCATCCCTGCCACCCCAGCCTGGTGCTGGCAGCACGGGGGTCTCCATCTCTGCTATCCCAGTGTGGTGCTGGCAGAACTGGGGTGTCCATCTCTGTCATGGTACATCAGACACAGCTATTTTTTAACATTGCCAGAGCAGAGGAGGGTCCTCTGTGCAGCTGTGCAGCCTGAACAGGGCAGGACTGTCAGAAATGGTGTAGTGGATTGAAAACACCCTCCAGCCTGTGCTGAATTCACTTTCTGTTTGCTGGACTGCTCCAGGCTCTGCTGGATGAGAACAGCTCTGGAGGAAAAGCTGCTCTGGCTGCCCCTGCTGCCACAGCTCCTGCTCCTGTGGCCTGGGACAGTCCAGGCTTGGGTGGCCCCTCTGCCCAGGGCTGAGGCCACCTGCTCAGAGCAGCACCGAGCTGCTCCCTGCTGTGCCTCCCTCAGGGCTTCTGGGGGATTTCTTGCTGTGATGTCACTTCTGCAGCACCTTTCACCAATGATAAATTCCTCCAGAAACAGAGAGAAAATGACCCAGAAACATTGCTACACATAAACCCCTCAATTATACAAAGTCCTGCAAACATCAGATAAGACCATAACAGAGAAAAGAAAGGTCACAGCAACACCAGCTATGTCGTGAATAGCAGCAACAAGTAGCAGCCAGTGCCTGATTCAGTCTAAGGCTAGAAAGATGAAAAGATAGAAATGTTGTTGGCTTTAATTCTTTTGTAGTGTGTTCCAGGCAGCTGTCAACTGCTGAACATTTGAACAACCAGGGCCTCCCAAAGGGAAATAACATCTTTGGAATGGCCAGGCTCAAGAAAACACCACATCTTAAATGATGTATTGATGGGGGAAAATAAATTCAGAAGAGAATTTGGTGCTTTGCCGAGCAATGTCCTGAAGATAAGCTTGTACCAGTTCTTCAGTCACGCACTAATGATCTTCAGTTCATAATATGTTATAAATCACTCTGATGGATACAGAAAAGGGTAATAAATGAATAAATAAATAGCAAACACTCGGTGGATAGTGTTGATCACAGAAAGATGAATTAATCATAAACACTGCTTCCAAAGGCTGTGACACGAATGAGCATTCCTTTGATATCAGCCATGCTCTTCTTCCCACCAACTTGTTCTCAAATAAACATCCCAGTAAATATTTGTCTCCTTGCTCTAGCATTGCAAATACAATGAGAAAGGCCACATCCTCTCCTAGCCCCTGGATAGGAATTCCCTTAGGGTGATGCTGGATTTCAGGTTGGGATTCACCTCAGCTCGCTTCAGTCAGATTCTAGCTCATCATCTCAGTCTAGAGTGGATCTCTGGGCTCCCTTCATAGCTGCCCTTCTTATTTGCCACCCTCCAGTACTTGCAATCTCTTCTATCTCTTTTAATCTCTTCCATGGCTTCACTGTCTGATGTCCCACCCTGGTGCTCTCTTCCCTAGAAAGTGGCCCAGGAATTCTGATGCTTCACTGCAGCACAGCCTGCACTGGGGGCCTTTCAGGTCAGTGATGTCCACCCTGCTGGTGGCACCTGCAGCCTGAGCCCTGGCCCTGCCTGCTGCCCTGCTGTGCCACCCCAGCACACCAGAACCAGAGCCCTGCAGTGGCAGCACAAAGCCCCAGCTCCTCTGGCAGGGAAGAGGGGCTGGACTGTGCCCTGCCCTGGCCAGTGAGTCACACAGGACTCAGACAGGCAGGGATGAGCCTTCTGGGATGTTGGGATGGCTCTCTTGGACTCGGGACAAGCCTTCCTAATATCCTCAGGGCTCACTTCCTTTATCTGCTGTCATATGATTGCAAAGTCTAATTTCATTCTCTGCCTGCTTTCCTTCCTAGGTGAAGTCCATTCATTATTTTTAACTGTATCCATAACTCTTCCTTATCTCTAAGCCCTGCTGTTCCTCCTGCACAGACTGATGACATGACTTCATGTGTTCTGTTCTCCTGGCAGCTTGTCTGAGCACAAACCCTCTTGCTGCTCCCTTTCCCTGCTCCCATCTGCAGCAGCCAGGTGCCCTGAGGGGACATTTCTGCCCTGCTATCTCATTCCTCAGGCTGCACAGGGGTCAGCAGCCTGCCCTACTAACACCCATACCAAAACATCCTGCTTCCTGTAGCAATGTGTGAGACTTGGCTGTCTCTCACCTGAATTTGTCCTGCTCAGCCTTGGGAATCCCTTGGCAGCTCCAGCCCACAAGCAGCCTGCAATGGGCATCACACCCCAGCCTCCTCTTCAAACTGCTGCTCCTAGAATCAGCTTCACCTTTACTGGATTTGAAGCCTAAATTCTCATATGTGAAAGTCAAATTCTTTCTCCAACTTCCCCAAACTCCTTGTCAGCTATTTTCTTAAAGCAGTAGGGTTCAGTCAATGGGAGTGTTTCTGCAGATAAATGATGCTCAAAGGGTTTGGAATGCTCTGCTTGATCCAAAGTGTAAAAACCTGCATGAGCAATGCCTCTAAGCAGAAAACTTGTCAGAAAAATCGATCTGGTTGCTCCCATGTCCAGTATTCCCTCTGCAATGTCTTGAGATAGCAGGAATGGAGATACTTCACTGACCAATCTGAGGCAATCAGCAAGTTCTCAGTTTTCCCTGCTGCTCAGTTTTCCTAGATTGGAAATGAAACAAGGGTGGCAAAAGAACTGGAAGATGCTTTTAAGTGTGGTTGTGGCCTGCACAAAAGGCTCTATAATGTGCATGTTGCTGTGTATTGTTTCTTAATAAGCCCCTCAATTAGCTCTGCTGAGCACAGCACAGTGGGAGAACTGGTTTTATCTCCCTTGGTTTTAGCTCAGCCAGAGAGGGCTGTGCACTGCTGTTCCCAACTTGAGGAAGCCCTGATCCAGGGGGAGCTCCCAGCTGGGCACAGCTGCAGGAGGAGAGGGGCAGGAGCAGATGAGAATGGTCTCAGCTGGCAAGCACAGCCCGTGCTCCCTGGCTGGCACCGCAGCTCGCCAGGATCCAGAGCACGCTGGCCTCCTTCCAGATGAGATGCCACCATCAGGATCAACAGACTCTGTGCAGGACTTTGTGATGCTTGGGCTGCATCCCAGCCTGGGAGACGCCAGCACAATCCCTCTGCTGTGGCTGTGACTCACGAGGTGCCTGGGTGGGAGCTCAGGGTGTCACAGGCAGCACGGCTGGGGTGGCTTTGGGAAGGTGTTGAGGCTCAGTTTGGTGAGTGCAGAAAATGCAGGGAACCCTCTGGCTGCAGGCTGGGCTCTGACAGCTGCACCCTGAGCTCTGGAGCACACCTGGGTGGTGCCATGCATTCTTCTGGAGGAGGATAAAGAGTGCTCTGAGAAATCACTGCAGCTGGGATTGTCCTTGTCCCAGAATCAGTGCCCTCCAGAACAGGCTTCCCCCTGCCCATCCAGAAAAGTATTTCTACAAACATCTGTTTTATGGTCTGGACTCCAAGCTGGACTTGCATTTTCAGGTTCTGGAGGCCTGATTGTCTTTTTCAGACCATCTCACCAACCCTCAGTGGTTTTGGAGAGCAAGCACTCTGTTCATACATCTTAGCATGTGGCTCTGCTTTGTTGTTCTCTGAATTACACACACAAACCAATAATAAAACCATGTCTTCATCCACTATTGTCTTTATGAAAAAAAATTACAAAATTGGAGAATAAATGGACATATATGAGACAGAAGCTTTAATGAGATTAATATTCAATAATACACTAATAGTTTCACACTGTGAAATAGAAAGTATTGTAGGTGTTGGAAAATTACATGACATCAATCAAGAATGGAAGGAACCCAGCTAAACTTAGTCAGACAAGTGAATTTTTAAGCTGCTTTTGGCTAAGTTTTGCAATCAAGGAATTATGTTTGCTCATCCCCAGTGGGAGATCCATGCAAAAGTGAAGTCAAAAGCAACCAAAAACATTCTGCAGAAGGTAGATTCTTACCCTGGGGTAGACTTGTATAAAAGGGTGATGTGCCTTCACCTGGTGCCTTCACCCAGCTGGGCTCAGAGAAGGATTGCATGGATTGCACAGGGTACCCAGGGCAGCTGTGGCTGTCCCATTCCTGGAATTGCCCAAGGCCAGGTTGGACAGGGCTTGGAGCACCCTGGCATAGTGGAAGGTGTCCCCCCAAGGCAGGGAATTTGGGGTCTTTAAGGTCCCTTCCAACCCAAAGCATTCAGTGATTCTATGAAGACACAACAGAGGGAAATGAGCAGATAAGGTGGAGAGACAGAGAGTGTCTGATCTGAGACAAGGTACAAGGTTACCATGCCATTGTATAGAGACACAAACCCTGAGGGACAGCAAAGGAACATCAGAACATGCTGAGGTTCCCTCTCCACTCCTTGTTATCATCATTCAAGTGCTGAGACACATTCAATGGGTTAGACCCTGTAAAAGTGGAGGAGAACCTGGGTGCTGTAAATGCAGAAATCCCATGGATTCTGAGCATGCTACACATTCATCTGCATAAGAAATCCCCTGTGACAAAGCTTCAGAGTCTGAATTGAAGACTTGGAGCCATTATCCAACACTAATTTTCAAGTGCAAAGTAGGCACTTGGGGAATTTGTTTGATCTTCCCCTGGAAGCTTTCTGTTGTGTGTGAAGTAACCAGTACAGCCTGCTCCTTCTGCTGTGGGCAGGCTCCAGAGCTGAGCCCCCAAGGAGCTCTCAGGAGATCATAAAGCACTTGGAAAAGCTGCTGTAAGAGTATGTCTGTGATTGAAGGGTGAGGGACAGTGAAACTGGGAGATTTGGGAGGCAGCTGAAACAGAGGAGCACAGGGTGTGTGGTTGTGCATGGCTGTGCTCAAGGCCATTCTGGGTACAGTTTGTTTGCCATTACTGTGGCATTCAGTGTTGCCCATCCCCTGGAGGGGCAGGACACACATCTTCTGGTCCTGTTGCTAGAAACTGGATTATCTTTGGAATATTTTGCTGCTGTGGCTGTTTTCATGGTTTGGCAGGTCAGGAAGAACATCTCTTGTCTTGACAACTCTGTGTCTTCATCCTGCATTAGTTCTTCTTCTACTAAGTTTGCATTAGGAAACTTATACCTGCAAAGAGCCCTGGTTTCTCTGATTAAGCCCAGAACCCCAGTGTTGGAGCCCACCATTCAGATTAGTCAGAGTCAACAGTGGGTTTCTGAGTTCCTCCATCCAGAGCCAGGATGTGAGGTGTGTTTACTCTCCTGGCATTGCACTCACCTCCAGGGATGATTGTCCAGTCCCCATTGCCCCACCCAGGTGCCCTTAGCTTTGCTCTCCCAGGAAGATGTGGAATCTCTGGCGCTGGGCTCTGAGGTGCTGGAGCCCAACCAAGGCCCAGGAGAATGTCAGTGCTGGGTACAGCTCCAGCCCTGTCTCTTCAGGGGACTCCTGACAGTTTCAGTCCATGGCCAGAGCAGAAAGTAAACACAATACCCGAGCAGCAAGGGAGAATCCAATTCCACATCAGCAGTTAAGGAGGGCATCCATCCTGCCACACGAGAGGTGGCTCCACAGAGTACAGGAGGTCCTGCCAAGATCTTTTTTTGGCTCTTTAGTCAAAACTTCCCTTTGCCTAAATTTCCATTGCTCCTGGGCACAGTATGTGCCTTCTTGGAGCACCCCAAATAACCCCCGCTTGCTACCATCAAGTTATTGTTCCATTTAAATGATATTGGAAGCTCCTCCAGCCCCAGCCAGGGAGAAAGGCTTTCCCTCCTTGCCAGGGGACTATGTAATAGGACAGTTTTGTGCCAGAGCTGCTCCATGGGGGCCAGGAGAAAAGCAGGAGGGACATAATGTGCTTTCCATGAGGGAAGCCCATCCTACCAAGGTCTGCTGGGGCTTGTTCTGCTGCTGGCATGGTTGCCTCTCACAAGTTGTACAGGACTTGATAAAGTCAGACAGCTGGATGAAAGAGCATAAATACCCTAAACTTAAACATGCTATTGAGGAGCTGAAGGCAGGACATAAATAACTGCACTCTCGCTTTCATGTTTATCATACAATTGCAACAGGACCATATTTGGAATAAGTATCCCAATATTTGAATGCAATATGTGATTGGAGTTTATCTGTTGTCATGTTTTGAATAAATATTCAGGAAACTCATTATTTCGGATATCCCCCTCTTCTCACTTTCTCCCAAATGAGGTGGAGCTAGGCAGTTTGGACACTGCTTGAGCTGTCTTTCATGTTTTCAAAAGCCCTAAGCCCTGGAGCTGAGCTTAGCCCAGCTCGTTCCTGAGCTGTCCAGGAGTCTGGATCCGTGCAGGGCCAGCCCCAGCCAGCCCTGACCCCAGCACCAGCCTGGGGTGTCCCTGTCCCTGTCCCTGTCCCTGTCCCTGTCCCTGTCCCTGAGGTGTGGTCACTCTGCTGGCTGCAGCTCCTCCTCTCTGGAGGCCCTCAGGAGGTGGGTGACACCAGTGAGGTTTTTCTGTGACAATGACAGGGGACCATGGCATGCTCCATCCCAAAGGAGAGGGAGGCAGAGTATCCTGCCTCTGCCTGCCTGTGGTTCACACACAGACTTTCTCTGCACAGGGCCAGTGCCAGTCCTAGGAGCCCTCAGGCACAACAGGAAACACTGGCATCACTTCACCCTTTGAGTTTTAATCATGTCAAGTGCAAGAGGCCCCCAACACCAGCCATGATCAGGTGAAGCATAAAAACTCATCAAAAAAAACCTTTGAGAAGGATATAACAAAACTAGAGGATCAAGTCAACTACAAAGATCTCTTTACACCCAAAGCTGTGTTGTTAACTGATTATATTCATTTGTAAGAAATTCAATCCTGTTACTGTCTGGAGGATGGACCAGCACTGTGGATGATGTTTTCATGGCAAAAAGCTGCTTAAAGGCAATCTCTGGGTAAACTTCCACACCCTGTGGTGGGCATCCCCAACAGCCAGGTAATGTGTTAATGTAAAGCTTTGCTGGTGCTGCAGCCAGTGAGGAGGTCTAGGGCTCTGCAGAACACGAGTCAGTGACAGGGTCCTGAGGGACAGGGCTGCTCCAGGGGTGCTTTACCCAGGTGTGCTGCTGAGGATTGCTCCAGCCCTGATTAATGCAGTGGTACCTGGTTAGGACAATGTGGATTTGATCAGAGCTTGTACCCAAGGTTATCTTTGCTGGGAAATGCAGTGTTGCAAAGTAGTGTTTCCAGTAACATTCCCTTTATTTTCCCTTTCACTCTTACTCTTACTAGATCAGATTTTGGCAGAGAACATTTTGCTTAATTCCATTTGATTCTAAAAACATGAGTTCTGCAATTAATTTCATCTTTCTATTGTCTCAGAAATGTTGGTCAACAGGGAGAATAATTCTGGACTGGATTTCTGATGTGCATCAGGGTATGGCACCAAACCGTGCTGCCAGCTGACTCCCAGGCATGGGATGCATTAGGGAGGAAATGAAATCTCAGGGCATGGCACGGGGAAATGCAGGATGTGTGCCTTGCACGTTTGCACAAGCAGCATCACACATGCAGCACTCAGTGCCAGGGCTCTAACACAAATATTCACACCCTGAGCACAGCAGCTGCTGCGGGATACAAGCTGTGCTCAGGGACCCTGAGGACCAGCTCACACCAGCACAGCCCTGCTGCCCTGGCTCTTCCTTTGTGTCCTGGGCTTCACACAGGTGGGACCCAGGGTGCTGTGGGTTTTTGGGGCTGATGGAAATGCCGTGTCTCCAAACCTTCATGGAGCCCTCTGTGTGCCGTGCTGTAGGAAGCACAAGCTAGGGATGAACAAACAGGTCACAAGTTCTGCTGTGCAGGGAGCCTGCAGGAGGATGGAGGGACAAAGGGGAATGGCTTCACACTGTCTGAAAAGTAGATTTAGATTAGGTATTAGGAACAAAGTTCTGACTGTGAGGCTGGTGAGACCCTGGCACAGGTTGCCCAGAGAAGCTGTGGCTGCCTCTGGATGCCTGGAAGTGCTCAAGGCCAGGTTGGACAGGCTTGGATTAACCTCATCTAGCAAGAGATGGAAGTGGATGATCTTTTAAGTCCCCTTCAAACAAGGCCTTTCTGTGATGCTGTGATTCCATGATTGTCCATTCTCCTTTCTGCTGGCTGCATGGCTACACCTCCATTTGCTTTGTGACTGAGAACACTGGGCTGCAGAAATCTGTCACTCCCTTCTCCCAGGTGCCACTGCCCTTTTCCCAGATTCCCACTTCCTCCCATGCAGAGGACACAGCAGACAGGACACAGGTCCCCACTGCCAGAGAGCACTCAGTCTGTGCTTGGTCTCCTGTTGCTCTGTGTGCAGGTAGGAGGGCATATGGAACATTCATCCCCCATGGGTTATAGACCCCTTCAAATGCTCCATTTACACAAGTTCTTAACACTTAGCTGCCCTTTTCTGAAACCCCACATCTCAGAAGGAGCACTATGAAGAGGGAAGCAGCCAGGGTGGGCAGAAAGGATTGTGTCCCTGGTCTGCTTCTTTGCAATCTCCACTGAAAAGGTGCTCTGGTACATCTCCTTCATTGGTGAGGTCCTGCACAGTCACTCAGCCCCTGCAGGTTCAAGCTGCTCCTAAACACGGTGCTCATTTACTCGGAGCAGCTAACGCAGAACAGCGGGCTGGATTTGTTGACACATCTCAGAGAGATCTCACTGATTAATGTGCTGAATCTCAAACACAGGCTAAGACCATGAAATCCCTAACAGGGGTTTAGATCAGAGATAACATAATAATACACAGAACTCTTGGAAACATTTTCAAACCATGTAATGTCTATATTCTTAGTGTTCTTGACAGTGCTAATGGAACCAGAAAGTTGACAAGATCTCCTCTGCATTCAATTCCCTGATTGTTTTTAAACCCCCTTCCATGTAGACATGGTTCTTCCAGCATCACTTAAATCTTTCAGGCCTATAGGATCTGGGATCTCAAGCTTGGTGAGCCAGTTCTTCCCTTTCTGTGACCAGGAATGAGATGCTGCAAAAGCTGCCCAGAAGAAGATGCCCTTACAAAGGGCAGGGGGGGATCAGCTTTACTGGTGGAAAGGAAGATGAAACAGGCCAAGAGGAGGATGTGAACTTCATTTCTCATCTTTTGTGTCCCTGTCCTGCTTGTCTGCAGCATGGGGAGGGGAATGATGAAACGCTGTTTGAGTGTCCAAGGCAGGTCAGGGAATGCTTATCACTGTGCCTCATCCCACAGGGAAAGGCATATGAGAGCAGACCATGCAGTGATTCATTAAAAAGCTCTGCTTCCCCCTGTCAGAGCCTTACATGGTGTATAGCTCATTCCTGCTGCCTTAATCCTTTGAAGATGCTGGGTCAGTTTTTCCTGTTCATCTGGCTTTAGCTGCACGTGCTCTCAGCACATGGAGCCGCCAAAGTTCCCTGGGCTCTCCAAAGGGGCAAAAGCAAGGCTTTAATTTATCTGATCTGTGTGTCATTCTTTATTTGTAAAGGGAGCAACAAAAGTGGAAATGGAGTCCCTGCCTTTTCCCATCAAGCCCCACATGTGCCCATGCCATCGTGTTTACTCCCTTGAGGATTCACGGCAGGCAGCTCTGGGATTTCGTGCTGAACAGTCAGGGATATTTTCTCTGGGTTTTGAGGCAGTGGGGGGGAAGGTTCCCGAGCCCCCCTCCGAGTTCTGGCACTGGTGCAGTTGAATGAGCTGAAAAAGGGCCCTTCCCAGCAAGGGCTGTGCGTGCTCGCACAATGACATGTGCTCTGAGGAAGGGAGAAGCCCCATCCACACCCCACATGCAGCTGGCTCCAGACCGCGCTTTACCTTCACCGGAGTCATTGTCAGGTCTCCATTCTCACCGACTGTATCTGCTTGCTCTGCTCGGTCCTGCCCTGGGGCGGTGATCGCCTTTGGCGGTGCGGGACGGGAGCTGCGGGCAGGGAGGAGCAGGGAGCGCAGCGCGATGGAGCCGGGAGCGCCGGGGCTCGGGAGCAGATCCAGAGGGAGTGCCAGCCTGGCTCCAGAGGGAGATGCCAGCCTGGCTCTAGAGGGAGATGCCAGCCTGGCTCTGGCAGGAATAGCCTCCCTGAGTGCAGCTCTGCTCCCCAGCTGTGCTCTGGCTCACTGTGCCATCAGGAGCACGGTGCAGGCATCCCCCAGCACCAGAGCCAGGCACGGAGCTTGGGGTGGCTGTGCCCCAGTCCCGGAGGGAAGGGATGCCAGGACTGGATCCAGCTTCTCCCAGAGCCAGCCCAGCGAGGGCAGGCTGCCCAGAACAGGGCACTAAGGAAGGGATAGTGCCCCATGGGGCTGCACCTGGCAGAGCCTGCAGGGTCCTTGCAGCTCCCTGGGTACTGAGGCAGAGCTCTCCCTCTCGGTGGTGCTGGGCTCAGGGAGGCTCTGGCACTGGCTGTACCTGTGCTTGCCTTGCTCACCTTCCCTGCCTCCCTCCAGCCCCACAGGGCCCTGCAGGCTGGCAGGAGGTGGTTGGGAACCCCCTCTGTGTGTCATGTGTGGGGCAGCCAGGGCTCCAGCCCCCCAGGATAAGCTCAGCCCACCACCCCTGAGAGCCTCAGCACCTCTGCTCCAGCCCAGAAGCACTCAGGGAAAGTGGAAGGGACAAAACAGAGCAGGAGATGTGTTCAGGATTTTCAGGGATACCTTAGAAGCAGTTTGCATCTACCTGGAACAGATAAATAAGAGTTCTTCTGGGGCCAAAGGAGCAAAACCAGCCCACAAGCTCTGAGGTTTCATTACCTGTAGCCATTCAGGAGCAGCAATTGGCCTTTTGCAGCCTTCTGACTCCCTTTCCCTGCCTAGTTTTCCCACAAGTTCTCTGTCACTTTCCTCCTAAAGCTTCTGGTTTATGCCAAACCTCATGTCTGCTGCAGTGTGTTAACAGCCAGTGATTGGGGGTTTGACTCCTCAGGTGGTGAGTTCTCTGCATTATTGTCAGAGAACATTGTGGTTTCAGTTTTTTCCAGTCTTAGGAAATTTTGGGGCCTGCAGAGAATGGAAACTAAATTTGCTAGACCAAATAATTCGGGGGTTTTGTCCCTAACAGAATAAGCACCATATAAAATACACCAATGACAGTCTCTCAGCTATGCACTGCATGGGTTCAGCAGCACATCACATTGGGGAACAGCTTTAGAGCAGGATTTGGACCTCAGCTTCTTCCTGGAGCTCTGAATGCCCTGGAAGACATTGATTGCCCCGTGCACTCAGCACAGCAATAATTAACACAATTTACAAAACATCAGGTCCTGGGAGCACTACTGGTGCTGCTGTGGTGAGGGTGTTGGCCACAACAGGAGAGACCTTGGCAGAAATAACACTGCTGATTAGATGGATGGGTTTGCATCTTAATTCTAGCTGATTTTGGAGTGCTGGGAACTGGTTGTGACATCCCAGCATGAATCATGCCCTCAGGAAATGTGCTTCTGCTCCAGGCTGGGAGTCCAACAGCTGGAACCATGGGGAGAACTGGAGAGCATGAATTTATCATAACCCACACAGTGGAAGGGGCAAATGCAATGCCAGGATGTCTCGAGAGGGCTCCTGCATGAATGACAGGGAAAAACTGAGGGCAGGAGCTCTGGAGAGACCATGCCTGGAAAAGTGCATGGAGATCTGGTTGCCTGCTTCAAGAGAGACACATTCATTGCTCTCTGGACATAAGTCTGGGGTAAATTCCAGGGATTAAGAAGATCTGTTCTTGACTCTTTAAGCTGAAGATCTTTGCTGGCAGAAGAACAAATGGGTATAAACTGGTTGTTAAGAATTCAATCTGAAAATGAGGAAATACAGTATGAAGGTCAGGAATGAGATACAGGAACAGTGAGATACTACAAACAGTGGAGGTAAATGAAATCCCTTCACAATGGAGACAATGCCTGGAGAACAGAGCACGTTGCTGTGTGCAGGGGCAGGTCCAGCTCAGTGATCCCTTATTTGCAGAAGCAGCCCCATGTCTGGCTCATCTGGGCACAGGGGATTATCAGGGCCACAGAGCTGAGGACAGCTGAAGCAAAGATTCTGCTTATCAGACCTTCCTCTGAAATGGTGTGTTTGTTGTGTTTTGTCTCCCAGCAGACACTGAAGTTCAGTTTTTTCCAGACCTGACTGCTGAGAAGAGGCAGTGTGCAGCCAGAGGGACAGACTTTGCTAAATCCTCACAATCTGGCTCTCTGTGCCTCAAAAGCAGCAAATGGTCTCTCAGAGGTTACCCCAAACCAATTTCTGTACCACAGAGTCACACAGGGGTCCTGCTCAGGGCAGACATTCATGTGTGCCACTTGCAGCTTCTGCAGCTGCTCATCCTGGGCAGCCCAGCTGTGCACAGCCCAGGGAACCTGAGCTTCACTTCCAGGAGAGGAGAAGAGGCTGTGCAGAGGGCTCAGGGACAGGCTCAGTCATGGCTAGAGGGAGAGACAAGCACAAGCCTCATGGGAGCTCAGTAAATGCTCCTTATCGCACATCTGGAGCAGAGAGGAGGCAGGAGCCTGCCGAGATGTTAGGAGGGGAAGAAGGATGTGCTTGTGACACATCAGTGCAGGGTAGTGACAGCTTCTCTCACGCTGAGGAGCTTTTAACCCCCCTCTCCTGGTGAGACCCAGCAAGCCTCCTCACACAAGCACTTGGCAAGGGGGAGCTCAGAGACTCCACAGCCAGGAATCAAGCTGCTCCCCCAGAGCTCTGCCAATGTGCCCTTGCTCCCAGCAAAGAGCTGAAACCACGATCCCTCCACTTGGCTCTTTGCTCGTGCTCCCACCGTGCGACTGAGAGCTTAAATCATCTGCCATTGTTTCTGTTCCCTGACTGCATGGCTTTTAAACAGGACACCCAAAAATACACTCTGGTTAGGCTTTTCAGATGAGTATTCCCTCGGGATTGAATTTGCATGTTTCTGCCTTGCAAACACTTGTCCCAGCGAGGAGCAGCCGTGCACGTGCTCCCCAGGAACCTCAGCACTCCCAGAAATCCCAGCTAGCTGGACACCAAGCCATGCTGAGCACACATCTTGGCAAAGCTCCCCTCTTTACTGTGTGACTGGCTCCGGGGGGTGCTGAGCAACTGCTCTGAGCAACAGGGGGTGAAGCACTCTCCAAAATCTGACCTGGCTTATTTATGAGCTTTGGGATCTCTTCTGCACATCTCCCCGTGGGTGAAGTGTGGCTGTGAGCTTTGTGCTGGAGCTGCTGCTGTGACAGCTCCTGTCACTGTACTGTCACAGGCTGCCTCTACACCTCTTTCCTCTGGGCTGCCAAGCACAGGTGGAAATCATGGATTTAGTAAAGCATTCACAGTCGTGACTGTCAGATTTCTGCATGTGCAGCTCTTGGCTGGGCCCAGGGTGCAGAGCACACAGCAGGAATGCAATGCTGGCTGCAGCAGCACCTGCAGTGAGCAGAGTGCCCCACCTCATCCTCCTCACAGCTGGAGGGAGCAAAAAGGCCATGGGTGGAAGGTGAAGCCATGGGGCAGTGACACAGAAAGCGTGTGCCAGTGCCATGCTCTTCTCACCACCCATCATGTTCATTTGGAAATATTCCAGCCTGTCTCTCCAGAGGCCTTCAGGGAGCAGGAGCTGGTCCCTGCTGCAGCCCTCTGCAGGGAGAACAGGGAGCCAGACACCTTTGCAGGAGCTCAAACCTGTGATAACTCCTGCTTGCCTGGCAGTGGTGAGCAGTGTGCTGATGGAGCAGGCATGGCACAGAGCTCCTCTCCATGCAGGGCAAGGAAGCAGAGCAGTGCCAGCCTCAAGCATGCTGACTTTCCAGGGAAGTGCTGTGTGAGTTCCTGGGAATGGCTGTGGAACATTCTCAGGACAGGCTCAGCTCAAAGGGCAGTGTGGCTGCCAGGGAATGCAGAGACAGGACAGACACGGGCTGGAAGGGAACCACAGACACCTCCAGCAGGGGATCTGATGCCTGGAAAGGCTGACCTGGAACAGAATAGACAGAGCAAAAGGGATAAAATAGATATTTACTGAAAGGATTCACCTTGGGCAGTGCAAGAGCCTGGCCGGGGCTACACCCAAATCCAATCTCAGATGGATCTCAGTCGAGTCTTTACACTTTTATGTTTTGACATTGGGGTTAATTATCCAACCACAGCCCCAGGCTATGAAGTCTCAGCCCCCTGGCTTGCCCCCTTCCCTTTGACACTGTTTCTGTTTTTTGGGTACCAGTTGTCCTTGATTCTCCAACTGGGAAGGAATTGCTTTGTCACCACCCTGTGAAGATAATTTACTAACACCTAATATGAAGTTTCAGAGAAGCAGCAGAGACTCTGAAAAATATAAAAGCTAAAACCCAAGGCAACATACTTAGGGACAAGAAACCCATCTCAGCATCTTCCTAGAGCAGGATGGAGGGCCTGACCACCAGTTTTCACTGGTGGATATCTCCAAATCCAGGATTTGACCTTGAGCTGGGTTTGATGAACAAGGCTTTGGGTGAGAAGTGGAGAGGGAGGAGGGCAGGTGAGTACAGAGCCCTTGCCTACCTGAGCCCCACCATGGGTGCAGCTGTGTGAGGGTCACTGGCAGCTGCTTGTCCCTTCACTGCTGCTGGGCTGGCAGCAGCAGGACCCACAGCTGGAGTCAGGGCTGTGGGTTACCCCAGCCCACCCTCTGCGTGGAGCTGCCTGCACACAGGGGACAGTATGTGCACAGCCCTGCCAGCTGAACCCCCCAGGGCTGCAGGGAGACAGGAAAGCTGCCCTTTAGCAGGAGCTACAGGAGCAGGTGGCTCTGGGCTGCCTCTGCCAGCGTGGGATGTCCCAGGCAGCTGCTGCAGAGAGAGGCTGAAAGAGGGGCTGTGACTCCCCACTTGAGTCACTGTGTCATGTCACTTGGCACTCTGAGCACTGGGCACTGCCCACTTCCACAGCCCAAACTCTGCTCAGGGATCAGCAAACCCTGCCTATGTTTAAATCTGCTGAGGCAGGTTTCACCTGCCACAAGATTCAGGGCAGACTTTGTGTCCTGAGCAATGTTGTGGGGGCATTCAGGCAGGTGATTCCACATCCCTGGCATGTTCACCCTGATGAGGTGGATCCCTTGACAGAGCTGGCTGAGCACCAAATCCTGGAAACTTGAGGGTGGAGTTTGTAGCAGAGCAGTGCCAGGTGACAGTGGCTGGGTTTTTACTGGAGACAGAGGAGAGATCCAAATCACCTCTACAGGGGATTCAATCATCTCTTTCCTGGTGAGAGGGAAGGCCCCAAGGATTCTCCACAAGAGGAGCTGACCCATCTCAGTGCAGGAGAGGGCTCACAGCCAAGAGCCTGGAGCAGAGCTAAGGGACAGGTCAAGCCCCACCCTTTGCCACAGCCTTTCCTGCTGTTGATGTGTGTCAGTGAGGAAGATGAGATCCACATGGATGGGTAAAGATGAGTCCTACCTCATGGGACTCCCAATCTGGTGTCAGTCCTCCAAGGGCTTCTGGTTCTCCCCCCAGTAAACCCCCTGAGATGGCATCATGAGCAGATGGCAGCTGAGAATGTGACGTGAATCTCAGGAAATCAGGGCAAGGCAAATATTTGTGATATTAGAAATAGCTACAAAAATATAGAGCAATAGAAGACATGATTAGATTTGTAATAAGAAATGCATTCCAGAGCTGCCACGGTGCCTTAGCTTGCTTGGGAAGTTGGCATCTTGGCCTCTTTCAGAGGTGGAGGAGGGACAATGGGAAATGGAGATGTCTGAGGAACTGTGCCCACCCCCATCTGAACATCTCTTCCTGATTTCTGCTCCTATGTAAAGGGTTTCCTTTGAAGAGAAAATCTGAGGGAGAGACCTCCCAGCAGGTCTCAGTGGGCCAAGGGCACCTTGTTTGCAATGTCTGCTGATTTCCACTCTGTCTCACATTGAACTTCCCGGCTTTATTTTAAATAATTTTGTTTTAAAAGGTCCTTTTTCTTTGTGGGCTGCTCATGAAGAAAAGGGCAGCTTGAAACCTTTGTTTCAAAACTCTGGAAGAGCCCCTTCACAGAGGCTGCAGACTGAAACTTTCTGGAAATACAGCATACAGTGGCATCTGTGCACTGAGAATGACATAACTGGTGGTGAAACAGGAAAAGGGATCTGAAATTTCACATGGACAGGCTCGATAAAATGCCAGTGGGAATCTCATGTGGTTTAACAAGACCAGGTGCAAGGTGCTGCATGTAGGTTGAGGCACTCCAGGTTTGGGATGGGCAGGGGGAGCAGCCCTGGGAGAAGGATTTGGGGGTGCTCTGGGTGAGAGCTGGGACCCAGAAACTCCCCCTGCCCTGGGCTGAGCCCCAGGGTGGGCAGCAGGGAGGGGAGGGGGATTCTGCCCCTGTGCCCCTGTGCTCAGGTGAGACCCCACCTGCAGAGCTGCCCCAGCACAGGGAGGAGCTGGAGCTGCTGGGGAGATCCAGAGGAGGCTCAGGATGGGCAGAGGATGGAGCAGCTCTGCTGGGAGAAAGGCTGGGACAGCTGGGATTTGCTGGGGAAAAAAAAAATTAAACAAAAACAAAAACAAAAAAAAAATCAAAAAAACAAAAAAAACCTTTCAGGATAACCTAACTGGGGCTTTCCAGTGTCTTATGGGAAGAGAGACTTTTTACAAGGGCCTGCAATGACAGGACATGGGGGGAATGGCTTTAAGCTGAAAGAAAGGGGATTTAGATTGGATATCAGGAAGAAATTCCTCCCTGTGAGGGTGGAGAGGCCCTGGAACAGGGTGCCCAGAGAAGCTGTGGCTGCCCCATCACAGGAAATGCCCAAGGCCAGGCTGGGCAGGGCTTGGAGCACCCTGGAACAGTGGAAGGTGTCCCTGCCCACAGCAGGGGGCTTGGAGATGATCTTTGAGGTCCCTTCCAACCCAAACCATTCCATGACTGTATGACACTCACCCCTTCAGGCTGCCACCACTCCTGTTCACGTGGCCTGGGCAGGTGTGTGCTCCAGGTTTCTGGATGGATGTCACTTTGTCCCTGCTGCTGGCACCAGGAGCTGCTCAGAGCAGTGTTGGGAAGCTGACCTGCAGGAGAGCAGGTGCTCTGCAAACACATCCCCAACCTTTTCACAGCAGCACAAGGACCACGGGAAGATCTGCAAGAACCATTAACACTAGTCTTGATTTTAGCCAAAATCTCATGTCTATGGTTTTTCCTTGGACTTCTAAACATTCTTCCATGTCTCTCATTTCTGAACTATTTGCATTGCATTACTCTTCATTTAATTGCTCCGTGTACAATCTGTCATCAAAATACTTTGAATCAATTGGTTTGGGAGTGGGGAGTTCTTTGAATTCCTCTCCACTGCAGCTCATGTCAAGATGCAGGCACTGTTTCAATCCTACCAAACCAAATCTCTCTCTTTTCTCCCAGGCTTTAGCCCTGATTTTTTTCTTGGTCATTTGGTGTGCAGCCAAGAAGGGATGGGAACAGTCCACTGCAACCCAGAGTGGCAATGCAGTTCTGTGCTTGCTGAAGGCAGTGAATTTATTCACCAGCAAGCTGAGAATCAAACAGAGTTTGGGGTATTGTTCAGGTGGTTTAAAGAGCTTCCATCAGACCTCACTGCTGCCCTCCCAGAGCCATGGACCTGCCTGCTGCTGGCAGCACCTGCCTGCACAGACTCTGGAGTGTATCCCAGCCCTGGCACACAGGATGGAGCCTGCAGGTGCCAGAGGTGGAATTGTGTGGATGCATCCAGGGTCTGGAGACAGGACAGCCAGAGGGATTGGCTGGGCAGGACATGGAGGTGGGGCTGAGGCAGCAGCCAGAGAGGGGAGGGGAGGTGGGACATGCCTGACATCTTGTGTTCCCAGAGCTTGCTGCTGCCAGAAACACACGAGGGGCTGCTCCCAGCATGGCTGATGGCTGTCCCTGGGTCACCATGGCACTGGAGAGAACACACAGTAAATCTGACTGACCCCACTGCTGACTGACCCCACTGCTGACTGACCCCATTGCTGACTGTCCCCATTGCTGACTGACCCCATTGCTGACTGACCCCACTGCTGACTGACCCCTCTGCTGACTGACCCCACTGCTGACTGACCCCACTGCTGACTGTCCTCATTGCTGACTGACCCCATTGCTGACTGACCCCATTGCTGACTCTTTCCAAGCTGGATTATCCTGTCCCCCCAGCCAGCCCACCCCCCAGCACAGCTCAGATGTCAGTTCAGAGATGCCAGTGGGTCTAATTGAGGTATCTCCAGCTCAGAGTCAGTGTTTTCCTCTGGACAAAAGCAGTTCCTTTCTGCAGGGCTCTGGAGCTGAGCCCAGCGTGCTGCAGTGAGGTGAGAGCAGGTTCCCCTGTAAGCACAGCTCTGCTTGCTCACAGAACACACCAGGACTGGCACCCTGTCAGTTCCACTGCCCCTTCTCCTTGGCCCATCATCCAGGAGGAACATATTGCTTCTCTCGAGTTTTTCAGCATCCAGCTTAAAGACTCTTTCTTTTTCCTCATCATTCTTCCTAGGGATTCACTTAGCACATTCCTTAGGTGGCATTTTTGTCACTTGCTTGCACCTTTGAGCACACACACAAACACACACTCAAATCAGAGTCAGTAATAAATAAAACTATTCCTTTCAAAACAGAAACTCATTCTTGTCAAGATTCCCATCTATAAATACCTCTGAGAAGGACAAGAAAGTTTAGTTTGGCATGAAAATGTGGGTACCATGAGGAATGCAATTTTTCAGTGCTACCAGAAGGGGCCCTGCAGCAGATGCATGCCATGGACACAAATGTCCTGCCTGGAATACGTGCCTCCCTTGTGCCTGCCTCTGCACTCTGACCTACAGCTTGGGCATGCCTGGGAAGTAAAAGTCTGCAGAAAGCTGCAGGGAACTCCAGGCAGTCTGACTGGACAGGCAACAGTTCACAAATTCCAGAAAAATGCCTTCTACAATGAGGTAACAAGAATAGGAGTTAGCCCATGACCAGGGACACCCCACCCAGAGGGATTTCACATCTCAGTGAAGCCCATGTGGGAGAGGAAGGAGGCCAAGAAGGCACTTGCTGCAGAGGGACTTCCCTGGGCTGGAGGGTGACAAAGGCAGGTTCCCTGAGCAGCTGTGCCAGCCACTCTCTTTCTCCTCAAGTGTTCTCCAGCTGAGCTGCCCCCACTGCCTCCAACACATCTGCAGTGACTCGTGGTGCTCTTGGCTGCTTTTTGATCTCTCCTCCAGCAGCCCTTGCCTTCTCCATGGGACCTTGCACCACTGCTGCAAGAAGCTACTCTGCAGACATTGATGCATCCCTTCCCACAGGCATCCCACCCCTCAGAGCCCACTGCCCCCAGCCCTGCTCCCACCCTCTGTGCCTGTAGGACCAGGTTGGAGGGCTCAGGACACAGCTGGCTGCTCTGGCTGTGTTTGTGAAGTACAGGTGCCTGTCTGACTGGCTGATAGAGCTTCACAGGCCTCTGGATCCCCCCAAATCAAGTGTGCTCTCAGTGACACAGCAAGAGCTCACCCAGCTTTGCCTGGCCAGGTGGCTGCACTGTGCTGGTGTGTCTCAGACACACCTCAGGGGGCAGAAAGCAGAATGCAAGGGATTCTCTCCTGCACCCCAGACACTAAATTGGGGTCTGTGGTAGCAGAAGAGCCCCCTCCTCCCCCTTATCTCCTCTTGGGAAGAACCCCATCTGTGGTGGCAGCTGGGGCTGCTGATAGTGAGGTCCTCAGGTCAGGCTGTTTCTGAATAAAGCCCCCTATCTCAACTCAAAATCCTTTCCCATTCTGGCTTGTGAAGCCATGTCTGGGAAGTCTGAGCACTCTGGGCAGGAGACACATTTGGCTAATCTCTGGCTGTGGCTGGCTGCTCAGAGCACAGCTGACACCTGTCAAAGTGATAGCAGAGGTGGCTTCCCAAAGAGCCCTGTCCTAAAATCCTGCAAGGATCACGGCAAGTAGGAGCCAGCACCCCTTAGCCCTTATCTCCAGCTCTGCTGAGAGGAACCTGAGGTGTGTGAAGGCAGCTTTATCTCCCAAAGTGACAAAATGACTCCAACAAATAAGCTACCGGGCTGGGGCAGGTCCCAGACATGTTTCTGGGATGTGTTTTGAATGGCCCCAGCTCTCCATGAGCTGGGAGGAGCTGATGGAGGAGTGGTGTGTGCTGCCAGTGCAAGCCTTCCTCACAGCCACAGAGCACACCAGGAGCAGGGCACAGAGCCAAAGAGCCCCTTGGAGCACAGGGTGGCACAGGCTCACCCAGAAGCTGTCACAAAGATGTTTGTCAGGAAGATGAGCCTGGAGGTGCCACCCAGAGAACTCTCATATTTCCTTTTGGTGAAATCCTGCCTGCTCCTCCTGTGCCAGGAGAACCAGCCAGGTGTCCCATCAGCAGGAATGGCTCTGCCACACACCCTGGGCAGAGATGTAGGTGCTGCTGACCTGCTCACCAGCCCTGCACTCTGAGGGGGATGAACGTCAGCCCACAGAGGAATCCAGCCCCAGAGGACAGGCAGTACCGTACCAGAGCACTCATCTCCCTCTTTTAGCTCTTCCCAGCTGCTTCCCTCCTTCTCTCCTACGAGGGAAACTGGTGACCAGAGCCCCAGGGTCAGGGCCATACTCAGAGGAGCAGCCAGTCCTGCCATGTCCTGATTATGTCATTACAAGCCAGAAAGAAAACCAGGTTTTTCACATTTTTTCCCCAAATGTCATTTCCATTAGGTCGTCTGTTTCAGCCAATTTAAGCCCTCAGCAGAATTCCCACCAAATTTTATATCGACTATTTTAGGGTAGGGTTTAAAAAAGTGAAAGAGTTTGACTAATTTTAAACCCAGTGTTCCCGAGGGACACTTAACAAAACACACAATGTCTAAAAACCTTTGGAGTTTCAAGGAGTTCAAAATAACATTCCAGAAGGGATCTTTGGAGAAATGTTCCTGCACCGGTCCCGTTCCCGCCGCTGGGCCGGGCTGCCTCCCTTTAATATCCCACATTTGTTTTCCATTTAGTTATCAAACCTACATTAAAATGAGATCTCAGGCTAAATGAAATCAAGCTAACCTGCCTCCTTTCATTTCCAGAACATTTAAGGCATATTAAAGAAGCAAAGCCTGTGTATTTTCATTTCCAGGGGGTCAGGTAGCTCAGGAGCTGCCCCCGTGAGCCCGTGGGATGGGGCCAGGACTGAGCACACTTTACCATCCTCATCCCACACCCTCGTGCCATGAAACCCCCCCAGGAGAGAAGTGCTGGGGCTGTGCTGCCACCCCCACTGTGACATGGGGCAGCCCAGCTGCCACTCGCAGGGAACCCATAAATTTCATTTTACACTGATCCAAGAACCTCCCTCTGTAGCTTTTGTCTGGAGAAACTGTTTAGAGGTGGTTTTGCTAAAAGAGGCTTGGAAGGAGTTATTTAAATCACCCTGCTTGGCAACCTGACAAAATTACCTGTGCTGAGCACAAAATGAAAGTGCCCTGTCACTTGCAGGATCCCACACCTCACATAAAAATCAAAAAACATCCCTCACTTGATAAAAAATATGTATTTCTTTATTACTGCTCCCCTCACTCACTATTGCCCCTTCCTCACCCCTTTGCCCAGGTTCCCCAGTGTCAGGGCTGATCCCAGCTCAGTGGCAGGTGATGGTTTGGGGGTTAACACCTGAAATTCCATGTGGGAATGAGCCTCATTCTTGTACAGCATCACCAGCACCCTTCTGGTGATGATCAGCACCCTTTGAAAGTCATTTTATATTGTCTTCATCTGTGTGATGGGAGTGATAGTGACTGTGTGGGATCTTTGGGAAAGAAGATTTATTTTGTCTAGTAAATTTCTAGTTTTCATAGTATGGATGCCCTTCGACTCAAACATCTAATTTTTAGCACTTTTTTTTTCATAAAAGAACTAAAAATTAAGAATTTGTATGAGTCAACATCTGCCCAGAGAGCATTTGCTAAAATATTAACTGTGCAAGTAGCTCAATACAAAGATTTCCCTCTTTCCATGAACAGCAGACAACATTTCTTTTTGTCAGCAAAGATATTTCAGATTTATTGAAGCATAGTAGGATAGTCTGTGTCCCAAACATACAAACAAAACTATAAATAGCTCAGGAAGATAAGAAAAGTATCTTACGTAAATACGCATCCTAAAATGAATACAGAATCCAGGAATCCTTCCTTGCTCCCCACTATATTTCACATTTACAGATGTGTCTGGGTGACCAGTTTGGGATGAGGGGTCTGAAGCTCTACGGCATGAGACCCACTCCTCAGAGACAATAAACTGGAATAAAGGTCCTACAGTACATCCACTTTTCCACAGCAGTCCCTGTCCTGAATAAATATTTGCTATTTCATAGCAGAGATGGTTTTCAATGGATTTTGCCTGCCCTGTAGATCATCCCCAGACATTTTCTTTTTCTTACTGTGGCTTCAAACTCTTTTATCCCTTTGCACCCTGGTCCTGTGGTCTTCACACTGAACAGACTCAGATGTTACAGAGGACCAAAGGCCTCAGTGATCTCCACATTATCTTGTCTGATCTTGGTTTGGAAAATATATCACACCTTGCAGTCTGTGACATGAGATGAGCTCCACATCTAACTTTTAGGCAGCCCAGTCAGATGAATGCAGCTCTCACAACAGGGCAAGGGCCAAAGGCATCCCCTGCTTGTCCCAGGATTGTCACTCCCACCTGCACAGGGAGCAGCACATCCCACAGCCAGCCTGGGCCAGGTGGGGACTTCTCAGAGAGTCTCTTCCTTCTCAGCTAGAGATGTGGGGCTCTGAAAAATCTCTCAGTACTTTCAAAGAAAAGAAAAAGGGGGAAACAATTAGTGAATTTCCAAAAAGAAGTTTGTAGGAAAGAAGAGATCATCAAACATGCACATTTGGCTCATTTTCCCTCAGAACAGAAAGTTTTTTTAGAGGAGTGTGCAGAATGATTTTATTTCCAGGAGTTTCCCCTTCATCTGCTTTAGACTGACAGGTCTGTGCTTACACAGCATTTCAGAGACCTCCAAAGAACTTCCCTGAGTGTTCCCAAGGCAGCAGCAGGCAGCTCCTGTCCCCAGTGCTGGGATATTTCCTGGTTGCAGAGCTCTGGCCACAGGCACACACTGCCCCTGTTTGCACTGCTCAGGCTCTAGCAGCACCTCTATTTCTCATCAGTCAGAAAAAAAACAAACATAAACAGTGCAAGGTTATATACAGCACTGATTTCTATTTTTGTCATCTTTAAAATAGTAGGTAAGTCCTGTAGTTCTATCCAAGTTGGCCCAATTCCTCTTTTTGTTTGTTTGGGGTTTAATTATCTTGGAAGAAATTTGCTGGTGATTTTGGGTCTCTGCTGCAGTGCTGTGACCAAGTGTGCGCTCGGGTTATTCACTTCCAAGTCTGTGTTTTGCAAAGCTTGGCACCTCCATGCCCCTCCCCATCAGGGAGAATTTCAAAATCTCTGCTTTCTCTCCTCCTTGACTAGCACAGACCGAGGGGAGGCTTGGGGAGGCTGCTGAAGTGGGATAAAGCAGCTGCTCTCCCAGCCTCACACAGCACTGCTCCCATTTCTGAGCAGACAGGGACTGGTGGGGGAAGACAGCAAAAAAAAGAAAAGCTTGAGAGGGGGATTTTGGCAGCAAAAATCCAATGCACTGTGGAGAGCAGGGGGGAATGGGGTCTGGGGAAGCTGGCAGCTCCCGGGCTACAAAGGCAGATGCTGAACAGAGACATGTTAGCAGCAGCCAAGGTGCAGGACAGTAGCAGCCTGAAATTTTATAAATAAACAGTGCACACAGATGGCAACTAGCAGATTCCTGCTCCTGGCCCAGGTCTGTGTGGCTGTGCAGCATGAGATGCTCCCCAGGGCTGCAGTGTGCTGTAAGCTCTGCTGGCTGCCCTATCCTCAGCTCACCATCCTCCTGGGCAGGCAGAGCCCTCCAGAAGGGCAGATTCTCTGCTTTGCACCATTGTCTAATGTCAGGAGCAGAGGTGAGAGAATTGGAGCAGGTCCATGTGTGAGAGGGAGCTGGCTCCTGTTCTGCCCCAAAGCACTTTGGTCATGCTCATATTCCTGCCAGAGCTGGGCTGAGGGACACTGAGGGACAGCAGTGACAGTTCTGAGCTCAGGTGTAAGGGTTAAACAGGGGAAGGGCAGGGCACTCAAAGCATCAGTGATGGGGTCAACACCTCCATGAGAACAGAGCCCAGGGAGACCAAAGAAAGCCTGTCCTGAGAGCACCAGGTGGGATCAGGGTCTGTGCATCCCTGTGCCTGAGAAACCCAGCTGAGCACAGAGGTCACCTGGGTGTGGAGGGCTGGCAGTGCTGCATGCACAGTCCTCCAGGAATCTGACAGTTTGAGTGAAATTTGGGATCCATCTGCACCCTCTTCCATGGCCAAGGCAGGCAAGCAATGGCATAAGATTCAGCAAAATAATGCATCTAATCCGCCTGAGTAATGCTAATGCAAGCCTCTTGATTAGTGTTTAGAAACCAGGCAAACAATTGATTTAAAATAATTGGTAAATTATGATTAAATAAAAACATTTATACAAAAGAGTTTGTCATTGATATGGTTAAATAAATATTTGTAGAAGTAACTTATACTTGGCCCGATGCCTGGGCGATGAGCTCTCTGGGGCTGGCTGTGGTTTCATTTTAATAAAGACCAGAAGGCATTCCAGGAATACATAATGCTCCCAGCCCATCCGATGTATATCTGGGGCTTTAGCTCTGCTCACCACTAACCCAGGCCCAGCTTTGCTTTGCATCCCTCGCTGGTGCTTGTCACACCCTCCCCAGGACACGCTCCTGCCTTAGGGCTGAGCCAGCAGCAAGTGGCTGTGCCCAGGTGGCTCCGTGGCAGAGGGAGGGATGCAGGTGGGAGAGAGATGGGAGGTGCAGGCTGCTCTGTGGGGCAGCCTCCAGCCCTGCAGCTGCTGCAGAGCTTACAGCAACACAGCTCTTATCTGGCCCTGCTCGGTGGGAGATTTCCAAGAGCTTTGCAGAGGGGTTAGCCTCATTATGGCCAGTTAGAGATAAGGAAACTAAACAGACGTGACTTGCCCAAAGTCCTGCTGTGGAGGGAACAGAAGCCAGGTCAGCCCTGGCCAGGCCCTGTGGAGCCTCCTCAGCTCTTGGGGTGCTGCAGACTGGTCCCCCTTGGCTCCACAGCCTG
The DNA here is from genome assembly GCF_903797595.1 of Erithacus rubecula. Taxonomy (NCBI): domain Eukaryota; kingdom Metazoa; phylum Chordata; class Aves; order Passeriformes; family Muscicapidae; genus Erithacus; species Erithacus rubecula. The sequence continues at coordinate 1,907,854 of NC_136672.1, forward strand.
AGCATCCAGCTGCTCCATGGACCAAACCTGCACTGCCAAGGAGCTCTGGAGACACCCTGAGTGAAGGGTGAGGGGGACACAGCTCAGCAAATGGATTGTCTGGGGGCCTGGGGGTGATACTGGCACTGCCATTGCTTCTCTCCCTCATTTCCAGTCAGCCACCAGTGCTTGGAGCAGCCAGACCAGGCACAAAATCCGTGCTGCCTGCACTGGCCACCCAGAAAGCAGCCAAGGGCTCGTCCCTGCTGCACAACACGCCAGCCTGGCCATGTTCCTCACTGCCCTCAGCACTGCTCAGGCAGCTGCTCCCACCAGTCCAGCTGCATGGGAAGTCCTTCCTGTAGGGACATCACCCTGGCCCCAGCCTCACCCTCCTCATGCTCTGGCAGAGGTTCCTGAGCCTGGGGTGAGGGCTGCCCAGAGGGATGCACACTGGGCTGGCAGTAAAGGCAGAGCCACTGGACAGCACACAGAGGTATCCAGCAGCACAGCCTGGGGGTGGAAGGTGTGCTTGGACCCTCCTGGGGTGAGCAGTGGGGCTGGCTGCAGGAGCAAGGACACAGGCAGCTCCAGCCTTGGTTTGCACCATGCACGAGCCAGTGGTGAGGTGGGAGAGGAAATCTCTGCTTTGCTGGGCTGCAGCATTTGAGGCTGAGCCCAGGCACCACTTCAAGGGGAGCTCAGCACCTGGGAGCATCCTGCTTGTGGCCTGAGGCATCAGAACAGCCGTGGGTGTGAGAGAAGTCCCTTGAAGGGAGCAAGTCACCAGCTCCATTGGGAAACCATCCCCAGAATGTCATCTCCAGTGGATTAAAATAGAAATGTGCCTGCCCCAGCTGTGAAACACAGAATTTCACTGTCCCACTGTACACCCCTCTCAGGGTGCCCAGGGTATTCACAGAGCCTTTCCCCAGTTCTCCTCCCCACAGGGACAGGGGAACCAGAGCCTCCACTGCCTGGGAGTCCACTCCAGGGCCATGCTCAGGGCACGTGGTGCTGCCGTGCTGGACCTCCCACCGAGGCCAGAGCCCTGACCTTGGTGTCCCACCATGCTCATGAGTCAGGAGGCAGCTACTGGTGTCTCCCATCCCACAGCCCATGCCTCTGGACAGCATGGGCTGTGTCTGGCCTGGCCCTTCTCCCTGCTCTGCATGGGACAGAGGAGGTCCCTGAGTGCCTTGAGCTCCTGCCAGCACAGCCCACTTGACCTGAGCACTGTGCTCCATGGAGAGCATCCCCCCTGCTGCTGACCTCCCTCAAACCACCCTCAGACCTTCAGCCTTAACTCTTCCTTCACCTGCTCTGGTCCCCTCTGCCCTCTACCCTGAGGCTCCTGGAGCTGATGGAGTGGCTGCAGCCACTGCTGCTGAAGGACCAGTGTGTGTGTCAGGAGTGACAATCTGCATGGAGACAGCAGCCAGGGATGAGAGCCAGTGCAGCCAGGATCCCTGCAGCCTGGAGCACAGGGGAGGAACAGGCAGGGACATGGGATAGGGCACATGGGACATGGCACAGGGCACATGGGACAGGCCCAGCACGGTGCCTGGCTGTGGCAGCTCCCTGCACTCACTGCACATCCCTGCTCAGTAAACACAACAGCCAGAGTTTTACAATCAAATATTTATGCTAGTAAAAAAACATTTTACATAATCTTTAAACAGCTATGTCATCTCCCTATTTTCATTCTCTGATCTTTCTGTTTTGAGTCTGGATTGGAGAATTTAGTGTATTTCCAAAGAAATAAATATTATGATGAAAACATCAGGCAGCTTAATAGTAGCTTTAGCAAAGTGCAGAAGTATTTTTGTGTTCATGTTGTCAATTGCATAATCTCTTCTGGACCTTCATAAATTGAGGAACCTTGCTTGGATGCTTGATAAATAGTTCACAGCTCCAATCCAAGCAAGGCTGTCTGCTGTTGGAATGGGAAGAGCTCATGACATCTCTGCCATAAATTCTATCCCTCAAGCTCTGGGAGGAGATAGAGAGGGGACAGATCACTTAAAAGCCTGGCAGACAGTGGCAAATTCAGGATAGTGGAATGCTGCTGTGATGGTGCTTACCAGGGGCTATCAGAAATGAAGGATTGGACCATCCCTGACCAAAAAAAATACCATGCTCAGGGCATGTCCTGAGCTAGGACACAGCCAGGATCCTTCTGAGCTCATCCCCAGAGGCCACCTCTGCTTCACAGTGGCAGAGGCACTGCTGCCTTGCTAGCTCCAGCTCAGAAAGCCTCTGCTTGTCCCAGGTCATGGAGAGAAACATCCTGACTATGCCATGTGAAAGCCACAGGAGCTCTTTTCTGTGTAATTCACCCCCAGGTAAGGCTCAGGTATGCAAAGAGAAGATAATTTCTCCTCAGGTTCCTAAAGGGCACGATGAGCAGCAGGGCTGGAGCTTTGCTGATGCAGCCTCAGAGCAGGAGGTTCAGATCCACTCATGGGCAGTTCAGTGAAAATTCTTAGGGAAAGGTTTCTTCTTCCATTCTCTATCACAATGATGATATCCTGGCAGAAGGCATCTTCAAAGGATGCCCAGAGTTCCTTGTGAGCCTTGGCTAGTGATTTCCCTGTGATACCTGCCCTGGGCTGCTGCTCTTTACTGTGTATTGGGTATGAGTGGCAGAATCTTCTCCTCCTGAGAACATATTTGTAAAGGCAACTCTTTTTCCAGCCTTCCCACTCCTTCAGGATTCAGAGTTATGCCAGCCTGGGGACATTCAGCACAGAGCTGTGTGCCAGTGCAGCTGTCCCTCCCCATGGGACCTTCACACCACAGCTGCACAAGCAGACAGCACATTATCACCACTCTCCACACGGGATGGGGCACTCAGGGCTGGCAGCTCATCCATCAGATCTGTCCTTCCAGGGCATGAGTGAAGATTCAAGAAATAAGGCCATGGCAGGAGGGGTCTTTGCCAAATGGAGCTGCCAGGTGCTAGGGTAAAGAAATCAAAGACAAACCAGTCTCATTGCCACGGGAGAGGATTTTCTGAGCAGACATGGCTGGCACAACACCAGCTTTGGGGAAACCTCCCTTTGGCACAGACACTGCCACACACTGACCCCTCCAAGTCTCCATAAGGGTTTCACTGAAACTTCAGTTCAATTTGGTTCTTTTTCCCACAGTTGCCAATCTGCGTACAAACAAACAATCTGCTTCAAAATAAATCAGTCCTGTAAGCAATAGGATGTGTTAGAAGATTAGAAGGGATGGTTTCCTGGGATCTGGTGAGCAGCACAGAGCTGATATCCTTATGGTTCTGGGGTGTGTTTCCCCAGTTCAAAGGAATTCCCTGCCATGACTAATTTATTCTGGCTTTTAAGGCTCACTCTTTCTCTCACCACAGTCAAGATGACCTCGCTTACACAGAGGTTCTTCTAGCAGAGCTGGGAACAGGGGCACGGGAAGCAATTGTGGTCCCTGCAGGGACCTTTGTGCCTGTGTCATCTTCCAGAGAAATGGTGATGCAGAGGTGATGAGGCCCTTTGCAGACTGACCATAGTGCAGAAACAGCCAAGACACAGAAATAGCCAAGACACAAGGGCTGGGCAATGGCAAAACTGGAAACTCATGAAGACCTTGTGAGGGGATAAATATTTCTGAGCTACCTAAGGCAGGCAGCAGCCAGGCAAATGGCTCAATGTCTGTGGTGGGATCTCAGTCCTGTCCTGGACTCTGAGGTTTATGAGACACAACTTTCCTATTCCCAAGGACATCCAGAGTACACGTGGTCAGGGCTGACTCTCACATAATGATCATCACAGGGAAATACCAGCTCTGGACTGTGAGCTTAGCAGTTGAGCAGTTTGCTGAGATGAGTCAACAATGATAGGCTGTGTCACCCCTAAGAAAGATATAGATATATCTCCATCCCCTGAGGAAAGGAGAAAGGAGAAAGGAGAAAGGGGAAAGGAAAGGAAAGGAAAGGAAAGGAAAGGAAAGGAAAGGAAAGGAAAGGAAAAAGGAAAGGAAAAAGGAAAGGAAGGAAGGAAAGGAAGGAAAGGAAAGGAAAGGAAAGGAAAGGAAAGGAAAGAAAGGAAAGGAAAGGAAAGGAAAGGAAAGGAAAGGAAAGGAAAGGAAAGGAAAGGAAAGGAAAGGAAAGGAAAGGAAAGGAAAGGAAAGGAAAGGAAAGGAAAGGAAAGGAAAGGAAAGGAAAGGAAAGGAAAGGAGGGAGGAAAGGAAAGGAAAGAGGAAAGGAAAGGAAAGGAAAGGAAGGAAAGGGAAAGGAAAGGAAGGAGGAAAAGGAAAGGAAAGGAAAGGAAAGGAAAGGAAGGAAAGGAAAGGAAAAGGAAAGGAAAGGAAAGGAAAGGAAAAGGAAAGGAAAGGAAAAAGGAACGGAAAGGACAAGGAAAGGAAAGGAAAGGAAAGGAAAGGAAAGGAAGGAAAGGAAAGGAAAGGAAAGGAAAGGAAAGGAAAGGAAAGGAAAGGAAAGGAAAGGAAAGGAAAGGAAAGGAAAGGAAACCTGAGTGGAGCTTTGGCCACCAGGAGCAGGAAATAAAGCAAGAGTTTGTAAAGCAAAAAGGACAAAGCCCTGCAATTTGAGACACAGGGTGTCAGTGAGTCCTGCCTTGGCCTTGTTCATGGCATGGTTCTGCTGACTGGTGGCATTTGTTTATTGTTGTGATTATGATGTTAACTCCATTAGAGAGGACATTTTAAGTACAGTGGAGTAAACAAAAAGAAAAATTAGTAAAGAACAAGACTGTGGCCACCTCGCTAGACAATACAGTAGAACTCTGTTTACAAGCTCAGCTCAGTGCTTGGAGATCAATTTATTTAAATCCTCTGTCCCTTGCCAGTCATTAAGGAAAATCCCCTTCATCAGATGTAGCATGAGCAGGAAATCCCATCCAGCCCATGGTAAGCAGGGAGCTCAGCTCAGCACAGCCTCATTAACCTCAGCTGCTAGGTAACAAGCAATAGGCCAAAAAGAAAAGGTCTGAAGTTGTGCCAGGATTTAGGAAAACATTTCTTCACTGAAAGAGTGTTCAGGCATTGGAACAGGCTGCCCAGGGAATGGCCATCCCTGGAAATGTTCAATAAATGTAAAGATTAACTGCTTAGAGATGTGGGCAGTGATGGGCTTGACAGTGCTGGGTTGGCAGCTGGACTTGATGATCTTAGAGGGCTTTTCCAACCTAAATGATTCTGTGCTTCTATTACAGAGACTCCATGAGGGTGAGACACCCCAGGATTTCTCTGCTGTACTGGGGCACTGCTGAATCAGAGCCTCTGGGGCCATGAGTGTAGCAGCCCTGAAATTCCCCTCCCCAACCCAGTTTAGGAGTACTTCTCAGAAACCAAAAAAACAATCCCAACAAAACTTCAAACCAGTCTGTTGCATAGTCCTGAAGTATTTTTATGACCTAGAGGGAATTCAGGCAGCTTCCTAGGTGAGACCCACATATCAGGGAAGCTGAGATCTGTTCTTGACTTAGTTTGGCTTGAATTACTTACATTGCACAGTAAAAGGTGCCAGCAGATCATCCACTCTAGTGAACCAGATGTGGGCTTGGGGAAGGGGAGCCTCAATGGTCTGTTTCTCTTTGTTCTGTGTATTTGCAAACAGCTCCTGTTCTCTGAGAATGTGTTTGGAAGGTGGGGAGGGATCCTCCATCACAGCAGTGTCCTCAGCCTCCCTGGCACCGCTGTGGCACAGGAAACTTCAGCCAAGGTTCAGCCCTACCTCACAAATCCCGTGCACAGCACGGAGAGCACGGCCGGGCTCCTGGAGCACACGGAGCACCCCGGGTGGATAATCCCTGGGATACAGCCACACACTGAAAGGTGGGCAGCACAGCTCGGGCACACCTGAGCGGCAGCAGGGATACCCAGGTGCCACCTGTGAGCAGTGACACACCTGAGCAGGTGCCACCCCTGAGCAAGTGCCACCCTTGAGAAGTGCCACACCCGAGCAATGCCACACCCCTGAGCGGTGCCACACTCGAGTGGTGCCACCCCCGAGCAGGTGCCACCCTTGAGCAGTGACACACCCGAGCAGGTGCCACACCCCTGAGCAGTGCCACACCTGAGCAATGTCACACCCCTGAGCAAGTGCCACGCCCCTATTCAGTGCCACGCCTGAGGAGGGCCACACCAGAGCAGTGCCAGCCCTAAGCAGTGCCACCCTTGAGATGGTACCACACCTGAGCAATGCCACACCTGAGAGGTGCCACACCTGAGCAATGTCACACCCCTGATCGGTGCCACACCCCTGAGCGCTGCCACCCTTGAGCAGGTGCCACCCCTGAGCAATGCCACACCTGAGCGGTGCCACACCCTGAGTGGTGCCACATCCCGTGCTCATGCCCTAATCCATCCTCACAGCAGCCACGTCCCGTGCCCCCCCGTCGGGGACGGCATCCCAGGCAGCGCTCAGGTGCAATGACCTTCCCAAAGCCATCCTCTGCCGGGACACTTATCCCGACCCCAGTCCCTGGGTGAACGGAGCCCCCAGCCCCGAGGTGCGGTCCCGCCACGCTGCAAAGAGTTAAGCCCCGGCTCTGTTGATGCTTCCAGCGGCTCCCAAAGCCGGCTGAGACGGGGAGCGCCCGGATTGGCTGCGTACGGCCGGTAGTAATTAGGATCAGATATCAAACTTCTGTCTTTGCTAAGACCCTTTCCGATAGTCGCTGCTCCCCGCTAGACGATGACATCAGCCAGGACACCCAGCTGCTGGTAGTAAACTCCGGGCGGGAGGAGGCTCCCGCTGGCTCCACGTTAATTAGTTCAACACAGCACAGGGGGAGCAGTTGGTGTCTGTGCGGGGTCAGTGCTGGATGGGACCAAATCTTACAAAGCCACTTGCTGCTTCTTGCCAGCCGGCTGTAAAAGCACCCAGAGAGTCCAGGAGAGCTGGATGAATCCTGAGCACCCGGCACGGTTTGGTCGGCTTTTCCCCGTGGAGGAAGTTAATGGTTTAAGTGAGGGGCGTCTGGATCTGGTCCCCGAGTCACCATGACACTCCTGGGGTCTGAGCACTCCTTGCTGATTCGGAGCAAGTTCAGATCAGGTAGGGAAAACCTTGAGATTTCTCTTAAAACTTCTCTCTCTGTCGAGCCGTAGCCACAGACTGTTTTGCATTAAATGTTCGGAAGCAGCATGTGAGCAAAAGGCTCGAGGGGCTGAAGAGTTGTCACGGCTTTGCTCTTACAGAGGCTGTTCCACAAGTGGAGAGACGCATCTTCTTTCCTCTCTCTTGCTTTTTTTCCCTCCTGGTTTTTCACTGTCTTTGATTTATGTCTGTGCTTTATTTTGGTAAAACTGCAGTTCGGGGCTCTCCTGCTCTGGCCCTGCTGCAGAGGATTTGGGCAGGAAGCCAGAAGGGCATCTGGGATAAACAAGGTGCCCAATGCCATCCGTGTATTCCAGGTGCTCTCACGGGTCTGTGTGGGATAACCACGGAGAGAACGGGCCTGACACTCTCTGACAGGCAGGCAGCCGAGCTTGTTCCATTAAGTTGTGACTAATTGGAGAAAAATGAATTTGAAGAAATGCGTCATTTTTAGAAGTAAAAATAACAAATGGAACATGAAAAGTATTTAAAGTGACATCATCAGAGAAATAAAACCAGAGGCACACAATTGATTGCCACTGGCGGAGGGTTTGCGAGTCAAACATGCCTGCAGCTCCTAAGCCAGGGGAAGCACCAGGCGGGGGCTCCTCCGAGGACGCTCAGTGAGTGAAGGTGAGTGAAGGTGAACTATGGGATGGTGGCTTCTAGATCAGCCCCTCTGCTGGATGTTCATGCCTTTAGTCACTGGCTGCATCTATAGCAAGTATGCTCTCTTTGTGAGTGGGTATCCTGACTTGTCGTTTTTATAATGATCACAGCATACCACAAATTTTAACAGCAACGCCAGAAAAACCTTGTCAAGGTGCTTTCTCTGACTTTCCTAGAGGTGAAGGGAGTGTTATCTGTGAGGATGTGCAGATTAATCAGTTGCATGTGCTATATGGGATGCTTTAAATCCAGGCAGGGCAGTCACATTGGAGCGTGCACCCGCTCTGGCATGTCACCCACGCCGTGTGTGTTTCTGCTCCTTACTCACTGTAGATAATGAAACGGGAGATTTATGGCACTGATGGGAGACATGAGTGGTGTTATCAGGATCTCTTAGATAGCTGGGTGGTCAACTTAAACTTTGTTTTCTCAGCAAATACAAAGTTGGCAATTGGTTGAAAACCCCAGAGTGTGTGTGCAAACACAAGTGTCCTAGTCTGGCTCAATTATACAAAGCCTGGGTCCAGGTCTTTGGTGTGGTTTCCATATCGCTCTGATCTTACATTTCATTAGATTAAGTCATTCCTTAAATTTTGTTGGTATATTATGGTGCACTGCTGTTCATTTGAAAAAAATCTCAGTCTGTAACAATTCCTCCAGCATGTACAAAGCAACACTGCCACCTCCCTGAGGAGCAGAGGACGGGCTGTGCATTGTCCCTGCATTCTTTTCAAATGAACCTCGATTGTTTTTAAGGCTCATTTCTGGTTTATTTGTAAGCTGGTTTTATTATGGAACCAACAGTGGGCTCTCTAAACATATTTTTCAAATGATTCTCCAAGAAAAGTAAACTTTGTGGGTCTTTGTGTCCATAAATTCTCATGCCTTTCAGCATTTCTAGGACAGTCAATTTGTGGGGCATTCTTTGCTTCATGATTTATTCCCACAGCTGCTATCCCTTGCTATGGCCTGGTGAAAGGCAGGCTTCCCATTTGACAAGGTTTCTCTGCTTGTTGATTTTGTTGGAACTGGGCTCACCAACATCCCAAATGTGTGTCTGTCCCTATGGCTGTGACCGCTGGTGACTTGGGACATGGCCACAGCACAACCCTGGGTGTCACAGTGTGTGGGGCAGGAGGAGACCAGGATGTGAGAAACCCGAACAAGTCAGTAAAGCCGCTTTCAGTTTGTGCTGGATTTTTAATAACATGGGTGACAGAGAAGAAAAAGCTAACATTTAATGGAATCTCTTTTATTTGCAAAGATTCTGTGGCGCAGTTTCCTGTGGCATCCCTGCTCTATGTGCTCTTTGTCACCTGTAAAGACCCACAAGGATGGCAGGAGGTGCAGAGCTCTGATTTTCCATCCTCCCTTCACTTGGAGGAGGGTTGAAAGTCTCAGACATCCCCTGGCTGTACCCCACACCATGCTGCACGGCTCAGGGCCCCAGGGAGCCACGCTGAGCCATGTGCCATGGCTTTGGGAATGCTCTTGAGCCAGCAGGTGTGAGGCTCTGTTTGCTCCCCAGGTTTGGGAAGGATTAGCTGTGCTCCATGACTCATGATGAGGCTGAATCCCTTTTGAAGGATTCCAGGCCAATATTAAAGAGGGCTGAAGTAAATCTCAATAACTCAACTTTTGCTGTCTCTGCCTGGCCTGCACACACTGAGCAGCTGAAGGAGCTGTGTGAGTGGTTAAGGGGAGCTGGAGATACATTACTTGTTGTTTCCTCCTCTCAGAATCCCTTTAATCTCTGTGTTATGCAGCAGGCAGAAAGTGGAGCAAGGAGGTGGCAGCTAGAAGGTGGTGCCACTGGTGTGGCTCCAGGGCCAGCTCTCCTGTCCCTCACTTCCATCTGGCAGCATCAGCAGCAAGCAAGCAAAAGTGTGTTTATCCAGGAAAGGCTGCTGTGGTGGTGGCAGTGGCTTCTCTCAGTGTGCCCTGCAGTCATCCCTTGAGTGCCACAGCAGTTTCTGCTGTCCTTGTCTCTCCAGTGGTGCCAGTGAAGGGCCAGCACAGCTGTGCCATGAGGAGGGACACTGGCTGTCCCAGTGCCAGGCACCAGGAGCTGCTCCAGAGGAGAGAGAGAAAATCACCACCATGCTGCAGTGCTGCAGGGTCCTGCTTCCCTTCCTCGAGAGTCTATGTGCCTCTTTATTTTGTCTGTTTGACCAAACTAAATATTCTGATCTGAGGTCATCCTGACAAATTTTGCAGGAATGATGATTCTTCAAGTCTGCCATGCTGTCCCATACGATCCAACTATCAATGGGATTGCACTAAATCAACAAGACATCTGAGCACTGTTCCAGAAACACATTTAACTCTTCCCAGAGATGATCATTTATGTGATCTCTTGCTCTGAGTACAAGCCAATTGTTCTCCAGCAGTGGAGAAGCATTGGCATCAGACAAAGCAAACAAAGCTGACAAATGCAGATCCAGCCTTAGCCCTGACCTTTTTTTTTGCAGCTATATAGAAAGAGCTTGCAAGGCCAACATCTGCCTAACTTCAGTGGTAATTCAGATAATTGGTGAGAAGTGAAAGTTTAACAGTGTAAATAAGGCTCTGCATGGCTTGGCATGGGGTACCAAGGCCTAATTGTGGACATATGGGTGTGGGTTTGCAGAGAACACTTGCCTGGCTCCATGGAGAAAAGTATTCATGCTTACACATAGGGCTTGAATGAAACTGAGATGGGAGAGGAATTTATTCTGTCTGCCTCCGGTGGTGAGAGTGATTTGGACCAAAATCAGCAGGTCAATAATGGCAGAAGAGAATTGGTCTTGGTAGGGTGTTTGGCCAGGCGTTTTGGCAGAACCTTTATTTTGATTTTCCTGGTGTCCAAAGATAAAGCATGTGCCTGTGTTTCCTCTCAGATCATGAACTCATACAGGTCACAGTCAGTGCGTGTGCATTCAAACCGTGGCCTTCCTGTAACTGATGAGACTTTTGTGAAGTTTTCATAAAACCCTGACTTGGTGTAGATCAGTTTGTGCTTTCATTTTCCTAGCATCTTATCCCCCTGTGTTTTAATGGGCAGTCAGATGTTCCTTTGTCAGTCAAGCCTGTGTTGTAGCACAGATTGAAACAGACCTCACTGTGCTTCAGGCACATCTGTCTGGGCTGCTGATGGGGGCTGAAGGGCTGGCTCCAAGGGAGAGCCTGCTCTCAGGACCAGTGCGAGGCTGGGGCTGCACATTATGATGGATACACTGGGATTTCACAGCTGGCTGTGCCCATTTGGTGGTCTGGGCTCCTTGCTAGCCAGCTGTGCTAACCTAGTGTCTCTTCCAAGGTACCTGAAGACCTGGACTTGGGGTGAGAAATGTAGTTCCCACCCATGCAGAGATTTTCAGTGTAGCCTCACAGGTAACACACACATTTGTAGCAAATCTCTCTGTTAGAAGTAAAATGCTCCCAGCTCTGAAGTGACATCACAGGCAGAGATAAAGCAGTGCCCACCTGGGAAAGAACTGACCAGGGCTGTCCATGGCTGAGCAGTGCCATTTCCAGCTTCACCCCTGAGCTTCATCTCTGCTCACAGAGGTCATGTTGTCAGAGGATAACATGGGCCTGGAGATGATGTTACAGAGAAATCACTTTGTGGCTCAAGGCTATGGGCAGAGCAGATGGCCCGAGATCCAGGGTGGGGCTTAAATCTGGCCAAGGTGTTTTCACAAAACAGCAGCTCCAGAAAAGTCCTGTGAGACTCTGCTGTGGCTGGCTTGTCACCCAGCTCAGAATCACTCCACACTGGAGTTTGATGCCAGCCTGCTGCTTGGCTGGGAAGGATCCTCAGGGTCCTGCCCATGTCCTGCTTTGAGAACTGGCTCCTGCTCCTGGTGCAGCTTTGAGGAAAAGACACAGTCCTGAGAGGGCCCTGAGCAGCAGGATTGAACCTGCCAGAGTGCCAGCCCTGATCCTGCCCTGCTGGCACCTTGGGACAGCCAGAGGATCCACGGGGCAGCTCCTCTTCCCCATCAGGCTACAATATCTCAGATATGAAATGGAAAGCCAGCCTCAGAGCCAGCAGCAGTTCTGCCTTTCAAAGGTGGCTGGGTCCAAAACAAGGCCAGGAGTTGGACCTGATGATCCTTGTGGGTCCCTTCCAACTTTGGATATTCTCTGATTCCAGGGCCACTTTCTGCAGTCAGTGTGTGAGCAGGGCAGGTCTCCAGGTTCCCCTGGTACACACCATGGCCTTGGACAGGCCTGTGCTTCACCTTTGCTCAGCTGCTGTTTGTGGGCAGCAAAACTGCTGCTGTTGTCAGCAGGAGCCCCCCTCCCCTCTCCCAGTTCCTTGCCAGCTCCCCCCACCCCAGCAGAGCTGTCCCCACCCTGGGCACCACTGAGGTGACTCACTCCCCAAACCCCAGCTCTGAGCCACAAGGCAGGAATGAGCTGCTGGTGGCAGAAGGGACAGTGACTTGCTGCTGCTTTTTCAGTGGTCTCCTCCTTGGGGACCCAACACTAGGCCAGGTGAGCCGTGCCTGTCCTGCCTGTCCCAGTCCTGAGCCCTGAGGAGGGCACTTCCCCCACCCCTGGGGCATGTCCCTCATGCTGCTCAGCCCCTCTGCTGCTCTGGCAATTCCAGTGCTCTGCAATACCCCAGTGCAGGGATGCTCTGATGCAGATGATAAAAGTCCCATCCCATCCTGACTGTCTGCTGAGCACCAGACTCAAAATGTCCTCACAGGCTGAAGCAGATGCTGGATCTCCTGATCCTGGGGAGGAGAGAAGATTTGAACATGTCTTTTCTGTGCATCACCAGGCCAGGCAAGGCCCAAGCTGTCCTCTGAGCTCTCTACAGCTCTGAGATCAGCTCCTAGAGAGGAGGATGACTCATGGCTGCAAGTCACAGGCAGTGCTCAAATCTTGGGCCACCAAAGGAAGCTGTGACTGATGCCAGGAGGTCTTGTTTGCACCTCTGGCACAGCCCTGCTGCACAGGACATTTCTGGAAGCGACTATCAGTGAATGGGACTTGGTGCCAGCATAGAACTGAGGAGTATTTCTAACAGAAAATGTTCATGATCAAATTCACCAGGATAGGTTTGCCATATCTCTCATCATCCTGGGAGGATTTCTCATTGTGGGGCATCCCAGGAGAGAGCAGGATTGCTGACAGAAAGGCTGTCTCTGAGCTGGGGGTAGCACAGCATGACCAGTGTGCAGGGCTGCTCCCTGGCTGGCACTTCTCACCATCCAAACTGGCACAGGCAGGCAACAAGGATGCTGAGGGGTGGGACCAAGATCCTCTCTTCAGTGCTCCAGCCACCACTTTTCATATGATAAATGTTCCTCTGAAGTGTTAGCATAGCAGTTCCCTTGAAAAATAAGAGTGTTGATGAAAATTTAATTCCCATACAGCACTTAGAGCTCAGGCCTCCAGACATGCAGCAAAAGGAAGAGGAGAGGAATGCAGCTGGGGCCAGACACAGCTTCAAGGATAGAAGCAGCTGAAAGGTGGTTTGGATGGTGCCAGGAGCTCCTCCAGCCCTGTTTTGAAGCAGTGTTGGTTGTAAGGGAAAGATGCAAGCCCTAAGCTGGCATCTGCCAAGCTGCAAAGTGCAGCTCTGCTTCTGAGGCTGCTTCCCTCTTGTGCAGAGATGTTCAGCATTTTTGTCTGACACTGACCACTGCGTTTCTTCAGATGGTTTGCAACAGGTTTTGGAGGCTCACAGAAATATTTGAGAGTCAACTCATGCATCCTGCTGCATGAGGAGGTCCAGAGTGGGATGGATATTTGGTGTCAGCTGTTGAGTGTGTGCTACTCCTGGAAGTGGCTGGTACTGCACTGGCCTGTCCTCACATTTTTTGATAGCATGCCCTGAACGGACAAGGTTGGATAAAATTTTCCTCCTTGCCCTGTAGCTTAAGGATGGGCCAGGATTTAGGATGTTTGTAAGCTCAGCATGGCCCATGATGAACTCCCTGTCTAGGGGAGGTGAACTGCCCATGGCATTGCTCAGCTCTCACACCAGAGCTCACACCAGTGAGTGACATTGCTGGCTCACAGCCTTTCCACCCATCAGCACAAAAACAAGTTGCAGACCTTTTCTCCTTGCACAAAATGATTATTTCATAGTCCCAGATCCCCTCTGTGACAGTTTTCCCATAGGGCAGGAGGCAAAGAAAGGGCTGTGAGGTGGAGCATGTACCAGCTGCAGAGAGGGGATCCCCAGACTGTGCCCAGCTCACTGGAGGGCAGTGGGATCTGGGGAATCTGGGTTCCCAAGCACTGCTCCTGCTGCCAAGCAGTGGGAGAGCAGTGAAACCCACACATTTTTATCACTTCTTGCAGCAGGGCAGAGATGAATCTTACACCCCCCACACGGGAAATCATCATCACCTTCCAAGCTATGCTCCAAGGGGATTTGTGCCCTGTCCTTCTCCTCCTCACCAGCCTGGCTGGCAGCTGGCTGCTCCAGGGGGCTGCTGAATTGTTTGTTTGCTAGGAAGGGCTGTGAAATCAGCAGAAGCAGCAGAGAATGTGGGCCCTGAATGCACAGGCTGTTAGAATCCCCCTTGCCCATGTGGATGTGGTACCTCACTTGGTCTGGCTGTGTCGGAAGTTGGAGTGAAATGGTGCAAATTATTTGGCACACGTGGGAGCTGTGAAGGGAAGTGATGGAGGATCCTCACTCAGGAATTTTACAGCCTGATGGGCACTGCTGTGTCCTTGGCAGGGTGGTGTATGTGACTCAAAAAGGCTTTGCTGTCTCTGATTCCTGTGAATAATGTGATATTGTGTGTAAATTGCCCTAGTTGAAGGCAGGATGCTCTAATGCCTGGGATACTGGACCAGGACTAGGAGAGTAGAGAACCATTCTTGGGTGACTGACAGATTGTTTTTATCCTTAGACAGTTTCTCACCTCCCTTAGCTCACCTATTCCATAAAGATCCATCTCTCCCTCAGGGAAAGTGCCAGACTCTGCACAGTTCTTCAGTACTGTGAGCTGTCACAGAGAAGGGTCTATGCAGAAAAACTGGGGTACAGATCACCCTGTTAGAGCTGGTTACCTCTAAGCTGCCTGCATGGTCCAGGAGGAAACATGGGCATTCCCAGAGCCTGGGCTGTCTCATTTGGTTTCCAGGGTCCCTGAGGGGGATGTCTTCTGCAAAGGGGGTGCAGATAACTGGGTGCAGTGCAGGTACCCAGAGTGAGGGTCTAAATCCGTGTCCACAGGCTGAACCAGCACTTACTGAGGATGGTGCCATGGGGCAGAGGAGGGATACAAACTCCCCTGGCTGCAAGGTTTGCCAGTGACTTCAGCCATCACCTCACCCTGGGTTAAGAAGAGCAGCACACACACAGACTTTACCACATACTGAAGGCTGCATTTTTCCCTCACAGCAAGAATCTATCTGTGGTGTCCAAAGAAGTGCTGGAATTTGGCAGGAGATCATTGTCCCACATGAAGCCTTCACTAAACATTTGCTCTGAATGTGAAACATGGTTTGTACAGAGGACATGGAAAAGTCACAAGCAATGGCATCTCAGGGAGCCCCATGCTTTGGGGACTGCTCTGGGAGGGATTATTTTTCAGCTCCATCCCACATCCCAGGAGAGCTGTGTTGTACATGAGCTGTTGGCAGAGCTCAGCAGGTTGCTCCCAAGGACAAAAATGCTGTTCTTGCCTTTCTTTTCCTTCCAACCCCAGCTGATTCTGGGCAGCTGAGGAGAAGCAGCCTGGGGCTGTGCTGGTGGGCAGGGAAGTGTGAGGTTATGTTGTGACTGAGGTGTCTCTATTTGTGGCAAGCTGTTCTGAACTTCCAGCAGGAAAGCATGGAACTGAGCTCTGTTTCACCTTGTGACACAGCTGTCTTCTCGAGGACAAATTTGCAAAAAAAGAAGTTGTAGAATATGGCACTAACTCAAAGTACAGGCATGGTTACCTGGGTGATGGGATGAACCAAATAGTTCACAAGGCTGGTCCAGCAGCAGCAGGGATCAGTGCCAGACCTCTGTGCCACACACACCCCCTACACACTTTGTCCCTGTATGAGCAGCTCAGGACAGTCCTGCCCCTTTCCCTGACACTCTCTCTCTCACAGTTTTACAGCTGCGGCTCCAGCAGAGAAGGACCCGTGAGCAGCTGGCAGACCAAGGCATCATGCCACGTGAGTACCTTCCTCTGCCTTTCCCATCCTGGTCCAGAGGGTTGTGCTCCTCCTGGCACTGCTGGGGCACTGTGTGACACCAGCTGCCTGCTCAGACCCCACAGCTCAGAGCAAACTTCTACCAGGGGGACTGTGCTTCCAGCCCTGCAGAAATGTGATGGTCCCTGGTGCTGTACAGTGCATTTATCACAAAGACTATAGTGCCCCTGCTCAAACTGAAGTCAAGAGAATGATTACTTTGCACCATTCAAAATTTCAGCTGCAGAGCTCCCCATCCCAGAGGTCAGTGTAGCAGGACAAGCATATCCAGCTCAAGCAGAGGACTCACAAAGCTGTTCATGTAGGCAAGGGCAGAGAATCTCCTGCTCTCCTTTAAGAGCCAGGAACCTCTGTGGCAGTGCAAGGAAGGGGATGAGAGGGCTCATCCCAGGAGGCTGGGGAGGAAGGCAGCTCTGGGCACTGCCCTGGCCCTGGTGCAGACAGGCAGTCCCTGGAGGACTGAGCCCTGCCCAGGTCTGTGCCCACAGGGCAGAGCTGCCAGTGCACACCTGAGGCAATGAACCCCCACAGGGGCTGCTTGCTGCAGAGGGACAGATGTGTTCCCCCTCTGACCCCAGCCACTCCTGCTCACCTGGCACTCGGCCTGAAGGACAAACTCCAGGACAGCATTATCATGAAATCACTCTGCTCCAAATTCAGTTGCTAGAGCCCAAAAAGTCAGTGAATGAAAACCATCCCCTTCTGCACCTGCAGGTGCATCATGAAAGCTGTAGCACCACTGGAGAAAGGATGTTGGGAGCTCAGCCCTGCTCAGTGGAATACTCCATCCTGACCTAGCTCAGGCTCCATGTGCAAACCTGTGGTTACCTGGGACCCAGGTAGAGGATTCTCCTTTCTGTCTCATCAAGGACCCCTTGGGTTCACTGCTAAGATCACAATTGTCCAGAGGCTGTGTCACTTCTGTCTCTTCTGGTTGCCCTTGAAGACTGTGAAGGAGCTTTTGCTGAGCAGCAGAACAGCACCTCTCTAAGAGCATGGCTCTAGCACTGCTTGCTGCACCCTGTCCCTCCCCTGCCCCTCCTGGAGGATTGTGCTGAACAACAGATGCTTTCTCAGGACATTCTTGTCAGCACCAAGCACTAGGAAAACTTGAGCAGGATGACAAAGATCATGACTGCCAAAATGATCAATGGTTTTTAAGACTGATAAATGCATATTCTTTCCATGTTTCTCCTGTTTATTTTTTCAAGCATTCAGATTTTATGCTGTCTGCCATGAAAGGGCAGGCATTTGATCACAAAACTCCAGGAGCTGAAGCTTTAGACAAAATACTGTGATATTTGTCAGAGTAATGCACTAACATGGGGCAGCAGTGCCCCCTGAGAGGTTTGTACACCTGGGGCTGCTCTGTCACACGTGGCACTGACAGCTCAAACCTTACACACTACAAAGTATGCAGCCAAATAGATTTGATGGCAGCTGAAGGGTATTTTCCTGTTACTTACAGTTTCTTTGCACTTCCAACTTCTAGGCTGACATTTTGCAGTCTGGTTTCTGTCCAAGAAGACCATTTTGGGAAACTTGAGCACGGTTCACTCACTGAAAGTAATAGAAGAAAAGGCACTTATGCCATTATAAAAACAAACACACAGAATTTAACTGCTGAATTTCACATCAGGAGGAAGTGTCAGATGTTAGCATTTAATACATGGGAGCCCCAGCCAGCTTCTCCATGGCTTGGGCATGTGCAGACATTCCTTATGAAAAACAAGTCTTTGTTAACCATATCTTCCCATGCCATGTTGGTTCTGAGGACCAGCAGGTGAGTCCCCCTGGCTGTGATGGACTGCAAAAATACCTGTGCTTGAAAGTGCAAAAATCCCTCCTGATCTACACAGCCACACTTCATCCTCACTGAAGCCTTCAAACAACTGTCCAAGGTGATCAACGCCACACATAGCACCTCTATCCTGGTGTCCCCAGGTGCCCTCACCCATTTCATGATGAAATGTCATCCCCTGACAAGTTCTCTGAACTAGCAGTGCTAGCAATGTCTTTATTTGTCCTGTAGACTGAGACAGGCTGCAGCACTCACATAATTCCTCCAAAAATCTTGGTAAATTACTAAACTCTGCAGCACTTTCCTCTTGAATAGCACAGCACTTGGTCAGTGCCTGTAGCACACTGCCAACATCAGTACTTCACATGAGCAGGGCTGGGAAAGTCATCTCTCTTGCTAACTTCATTTTCTCATGTGCACTGTTTAATTTTGCTTCTCATTAAACCAGCTGCCACCAGTGCTGGTGGCTGCTCACTGGAGCATGGCACAGCAACACCAGCTTGTCTGTTTGTCTGCTTTCCAAATGGCAGGAGTAGGAATGTGCCTTCTGTGTTTTTCTGTGATTCACTGGATGTTCCAGGAGTTGCCTGGGTGTTCACTACCAAGAGCCAGTTCAGAGGGCCCCCAAACCTTTCCTGTTTCTCCTCAGTCTTCTTTTCATCCTCCCCTAGACTGATGGAGGATAACAAGGCCTGCATGAAAATAGTTTCTGTCTTTATTGGAGCCCATTCAGAAGATGAAAAGAGAATTTCTGTTGCCAGACAGAGTTGCAGCAGACTGTTTTTGTGGGTCAGGACACCTTCCTCTTCCTTGTCCCAATGGGAACAGTTAGTTTTGTCTGCTTACACAGACAGAACAGAATTTTTGTAGGACGTGAGAAGTATTAACCCTTTCACTATGCAAATTCTGCCTTGATTGCTGCTGCACCCCAGTGAACAAGGAAATGTGCAAGATTCTCTAAGACTCCAGTTCAGGCTGCTCCATGGGACTGGTGTTCACTGGTCCAAGAGCCAGGGAATATTGGCCTTTTTTGGGAGTGCCACTGGGTTAATCCTCCTTGAAGTCAGGAGATGCTGAGGACATGATGTGCTGCTTGCCTGCCCAGGGAGGTCCCATGTGACACAGCTGCTTCTGAGAGGGGTCAGGACAAATGTGCAGTCATGGTCAGTGACAGAAGAGGGACAAAGGGCCACCTGGCAATGCCCTCACTGGAGGCTGCACCACACATCCCAGGAGCTGAGGCAGGTATTCATTTCCTGCTGAGCTCAAGCCTCAGTCACCCACGGGTTTTACTTTCAGGTGAGGTCCTTCACAGGTGTTTGCTGTTCCCAGATGTGTTTTCTGGAGCTGTGGTGCCTGCCACGACCTGCAGGGAACATGGCAGGGAAAAGATTTATCCACTCTGAAGTGTCCCACAGAGCACTGTGTTTCCAAGCCTGCACCCCTCCCTGCCCACGTGCCTCCTGCTCTCCCCATGCTCTCCATCCCCCCTGCTCTCTTGCCATGGGCTGGCTGAGAGCATGGGATTTCCCAGAGCTTTCCTGAGTTATTTTTAGTCAGCACAATAAAGAGAACAGCTAGTTTGTGTTGCTATTTTTATAGCACTCATTAAAATGCTGTTGCTGAATATCCTGGTAGCTGCTTGCTTCCGCTCCTGTGCTGACTGCTCCTCTTTCTTTCCTGTTGCAGCACTGAAAAGCCCATCTGCATTCCATGAACAGCGAAAAAATCTGGAGCGAGCCAAGGTAACTCCTGCAGCCATCCCCAGGAGGGAGCACATGGGCTTGCTTTGCATGTCACGGGGTTTGAAAGCACCTTCCACCACTGTCCCCTCCTCTGGCACCCTCCAGGCTGGCCCAGTGGCCAAGGATGAGGGGCAGGGACCTGCCCTGCTTCCAGAAATGCCTCCAGGCTCACAAACACTCTGGAGTACCCTTCTCCCAGCAGGGAAGGTTTGAAAAAAGGGCAGAGGGAGCAGCTGTGCCCTGAGCTGTGGGGTTTTACAGCAGCCCCAGGTTTTACAAAAGGCAGGGCAGGGTTCAGCATGGCTTTGTCAGTCCTTGCAGTGAATGTCCCACCAGTGGAACTGCTGCTTCCCCTCCCTCACACACAGCCTGCTCCTCCTGCACTGGCTGCTCTGCACTCCTGGCAGCAGTGGCCAGGCCCGTGGGAGCACAGGCAGCAAGTGTGCAGGGGGTGCAGGTGCCAGCTGCAGCCAGCCCCAGGGAACTCACATTGTCACCAGGCAGGAGCTCTGGCTTTTAGCTCTGCTAAAAGTGCACCTTGGCCATTGGGACACAACATCCAAGGGGGAAATGGGCCAGGCTCCCACCCACCCCATTACCAGGCTTCCCTAAAAACTGTCAAAGGCATAGCCATTTGAAGAGCACCCTGAAACTCTGTGATCTGATCACTGTCTGGGAAATCACATTGGTTTCCAAATTGCCAGCAATCCAGCCTTGATCAGGCTGGAGGGATCAACCTAGAAAGGGAAACAATTAATCATGAAGGTTTTGCTTGAACACAAGAATTTGTTCCATTAATCTGCAAAATGTTCTTGCAGTCACATGGGAAGGAACCTTTGCAAGGAAGAATGATTGTGAAATACAGGGAAGTGCTCTTCTGAACTTAAACACACTCCGAATCACTTGCCCCAAGTCTCCCGTGGTAATAAATGGCAAGCATAAGAAACACAGTATGACTCTGAAAGATTAGCATGCTTAAAAAATTTCAAGCAATCCAAAGTATCCTTGAAGTGTCATATATTTTACAGTTAAAGTATACATTTGTGTCTCTTTCCCTTCAAAAGCTTTCACTGGCTAGTTGCCTGGGGAAAGGGGAAGGATGGTCTAGTCTATCCCAAACCACAGGCATGTTTAGAAAGTGCTAATGAAGACACTGAGCACAGCCCATAACAAACATTATTCCCTTGCAAAGCTGCCCTGCTTAGACCTGGGATCGGGAAGATCAGCAGCTGTTTGCAGACAGTTACTCAAAGGCATTTGTTGTTTAGCTGATATTCCCCCAAGCTGATGTTGTGCAAACAGAAAGCAGATAACTGTTCATGTGTTGTGAAAGCTCCTCTGCTTCAGCTGATGTTAAAAAAGCTCACATCTGAAGTCTTCATCATTTGCACCCCAGAGACACAAATGCAGCTTATTAACAGCCAGGGTCCAAAGGAGCTGAAGTCACAGCAGAAACACAGCTGTGGGACAGCAGCTGGAGCTGAGCCCAAGTCAGGACCTGATCTAAGGGTTAGTTGGAGATGAATTATGTGAGTTTAAATGCACTCAGGTGCAGACACCAGCTTGCTCTGACCTGGCACAGGAACCAGGCAAACCTACACACGGGCCAAGCACGGGATTGTGTGGTAGAAATAAGCTGGGGAAAATATGGGGAAAGGGTAAGGCATTGTAAAGACTTTAGTAAATAAACTGTCTATTGTTTGTTTAAACATGTCACTGGCTATGTTAGAGGCTGGCCGTGGGCCAGCACAGCAGACTTTGATGTCCTATAATAGATTGCTGGGATGGAGGACAGAGGGCAGGCTGACTTTCCTGGGGTTGTCTGGCTGAGCAGGGCTTGAGCACTCACCCAGCACCCCAGCACAGAGGGGCTGTGGGGTGGTTCTCATGGCTCTGCCCAGGTCCTGACTAACTGTGAGCACTGACAGACACCCACTGCCAGTGACCTGCTCTGGGGTGTGAGCACTGACAGACACCCACTGCCAGTGACCTGCTCTGGTGCTCTCTGAACTGTGCTGTGAGCACTTGGCCCCTGATTCCCAGCCCAAGCTCTTCTGCTGAAGTTTGAGCACACTACTGTGTGTATATTCAGAACTCTTTTTTTCCTGCAGCACTTTTAAAAGGTGTTTTGCATCCTGTGTCCCAATAGCCATCTCACCTCTGGATTGACCTCGTGTCTACCCCCTCACTGATCTCATCTCTGACTCAGAGGTGATTTCTGGAGCCGTCTGCCCAGCCCCTTTCCTGGACCCTTTCAGATGTAGGGCACAGAACAGGGACAAGCTGACACCCTGTGCTGTGTCTCCCTTGCTGGTTTGGGGTTGTGGGTCAGCTGCTGATCACTGGATTCTCCAGAGCCTTTCATACTTTTCCCATGCATGGAGTATCTGATTTCTGCCTAAGGTCCAGTGACCACTGCAGGAGTAGCTCTGCAGCATTAAGTCTTCATCCACTGCTGTGCTCCATCAGCTGGCTTAGCTGTGGCTGTGACTGAACCCAGCCCCTCCCAAATGTCCTTCTTGAAACTGTAGCACATGTGTTCCAGATCACCTACCAATGGTGCCAAATCATGGTACACTGTAATCAGTTAGCCTTGAATGATTTAAAATGAAGAAGTATGTCTTCTATCATTCAAGGCAATATTTAATATATTGACTAGCAGGAAAAATTGCTTTGTAATAGGATTTATTTTTCTGTTTAGACTCTGAGCCATTTCCAATTCCTCTGGTGATCTACAGCTATGCTCCTTTTTTATATTATTCTTATCCAGACCAAATTTCTCTGGCTTGCATGTGAGAAAGCCATGGAAGATAATGTCAAAACATGCTTAGAGTCAAGCTGCATGATATTCATTGTTTATTCCTGTAACAGAAAACTGTCATTTCTCCATAGAAGGAATTTTGTTTGGTGTGATGTGATTTGTTCTTGATAAATCCATCCTGGCTGTTGCTCACCTCCTTGCTATCTTCAAAATTCATTTATACAGATTGATTACTTCGTCCAGTATCTTGCTGTCTGCTTTATAATTCCCTGATTGCTTCTTCCCATCTCTTTTAAATCTAGCAATTACTCTCCTTTGCCCAATTTCCCAGAAAACCATAGATAGTTGCTATTACTCCAGCCTCATGTGTCTCAAAATTGTTTGGGAACATTTAACTCCTCTGAGTACCCTCTAACCTGTTCTCCAACCTGACAACTGGGGTTTCTTCTCTTTTGTTGCTGAAGGTTCTTGGCTGAGCCACCTGTTTGATAAAGAGCCATTTATCTTTTTAGTGAGGATGGTTTTTAAAAGGCATTAAATCCTGTAGCCATCTCAGCAGTATGCACAGTTATTTCTCCTGTTTATGGAACACAGGCAGCACTTTCCATTGCCTGGTCCTGGCTGCAGAAGTCCTTATAAGATCTTTTTCTCATGATCCTGTACATTTTGTGCTGTGGATTTCCAACTTAGCTCCAGCAGCTTGTACTATTCTTTTATATTTATCTTTAAGATTTTAATCTCTTTGAACTATGTACAATTTTTTGTACCATTTCTTCTTGCAGCTCAGCTTAGCTAAGAGCTTGTCTAAGTTGAGCTCTAGCTTTTCTTCACCAGGAGATAAGCTTATATGTGTATTCTTGGGGTCATCTGCCCTCAAGGCTGACTTTCGTGGCCCTTATGGATGGTGTTCCTGTACCCCTGTGTGCCTCTCTGTTCCTAAAGCCATGAAGGAGTTGGCACAAGGCTCCAGCACCATGTCCATCACAAAAGCAAAGCAGATCTTCCCAACCGCAGTTCACAGCTTGGGTGAGGAACCCCAGAGCACAGGGGCTGCAAGGCTGCAGGAAGGTTGAGCCTCATGGCTGACCTGGGCAGAGAGTCTGAGTGGCCTCATGACTTGTTCTGCCTGATACCTCACCCCAGAGTGCTGAGCTTCACACAGAAGCCACTGCTCCCAGGACATTCTGCAACATCTCTCAGAGGTGATGTTGTGTGCTGGCCCACCATTCCCAGGGAATAGTCTCACCCTTCCTATGAGTTCTCATAACATTTCAGGCATCATAGTGGTGGCAAAGGTCACACAGTGGGTGCTGTGAACAGTCAGCAGCTACATGCACATTGTTCCCTTTCTGAAGAACTTCTGCCCAAGTGTTTCAGTGATGAAAAATGTCATTTAGGAGCTCACTCAGTCCAGCTTGTATTAAAGCCAAAAGAACTGTGGGATGGCACAGAGGCAGGTGCTCTCAGTACCCTGTTGCTGCTCTAGCCAGGTAACTCTGTGTTTGTGTTCTGCAGACTGAAGATTATCTCAAGCACAAGATCAGAAGCAGGCCTGAGAGGTCAGACCTGGTCAATATGCACATTCTGCAAGGTAAGACTGCCTGAGCTTCTCCCACATACTTCTTGTATGGGACTATTGCCCTGGGACTCCTGTTTCTCTTGCCCTTCTTGTGTTCCTTCAGGAATCTCACTGCCCTTACTGTGTTCCAGCTGCTCATGGGGGGCAGACTCAAATGGGATACGTTGTATGAAATTCTGTTCACACCTGGTGTTCAGGAAACAGGACACACTTTTATTCCTTGACACAGTCCCAAGGCCACCCAGTCTCTCTCATCTCTGGCAGGAAGCAGTGTAGGATGCTCTAGGAACAGTGGAGTATAAAACAGCTGTGAGAGAGAACTGTCATTGGACACCAGTGCCAATGTCTGATCATGAAGAGACACCCAGGGAATTTGTTGTCCAGGACACTGAAATTCCTATAGCAGGTCATAGTAAGCTGGACATATTTTGTGCTGCTATAATTCTGGATATTCTGTGTGACAGCCTGTGCAGTCAATGACCCAAGCAGAGCTGTATGAAAAGCCCTGCTGTTATCAGTCCATGAGCCACAGCAGCTCTCTCCTCTCCCATCCTGGTGTTCCCTCTCAGCCAGAGAGCTGGCAGGGCTGTATCCCATCACAGACAGCAGAACACCACAGTGTCTCTCATTATCTCCCTAGATAACAAGATCCTTAGAGACAGAGAGGATGTGCAGCCTCCCTCCCTCCTTGAGTCCTGTCACTTGCCTGGAAGAAGCAGATCTCTCTCTGGCAGCTGTGAATGCTGCCCTCTGCTCTCAGCATGGATGCAATCTGTATTTCTTTTTTCTTCTGGCAGGCAGGAGGGCCGAGCCTGGGTCCCATGCTGGATCAGTGCTGCTGCCTTGCAACCCTCAGGTTTCCATCCCTACAATAAGCTAGCACAATTGCTTGTTTAGGAGATGGAGAGGGTCCTTGCCTTAGTTTAAATAATAGAAGCAATGTGGACTGGAGGTGGGGGGCTGTTACCAGCATGGAGGCAGCTGCAGTCCTTGGGCATGGACAGGGACAGAGCCAGCCAGGGGAGAGAGACTGCAGAGAGCAGAGAGTGCCTGGCTGTGCACTCAGCAAGAGGCTGCCCCACACCCCCCTTACCTGCAGCCTCTGCCCACACCCCTGTCCATCCTGCTCTGCATTTCAGAGCCGTGTCTTGGCATATCCATTTTGTGGATTTGACTTACAAATCCATTTTGTTCACAGCTGGACCTAGAGGTGATTGTAACTGGCCAGGTGACACAGTTTGCATCATCCAAGTGCTTTACAGGCACCCCTTCTGTTACAGTTCACCCCAAGGAGCTCATTTGTGTTCACTGGTCTGTATAATCTGAGGCCAGGAATGGCCCTAGACCAGCTCTCCTGACCTTCTGTAGAGAATTTCCATGGTATTAAGCCCTGTAGCTTGTATTCCCTACAGTATCTCTTCCAGAAAGTGTCCAGGCTTTGAAGACTGAAGAATCTACATGCAGCTGTTCTTACTTTAGACCCTTAAGAGTGTAGAAATGGTCTGGTTTAGAAATGGTCTGGACTCCCTCACTACTCACTCCTGGTCCAAGAGAGGAGCCAGATAGCTTTGTTCAAGAAATCTGTCTAAGCTGCTATTCTTCTGTCATCTTTCAATAACTAGGAACTTCTCAGCTGGATTTGGTAGGGCTGTACTTCCAGATCTACCTGCTTTTGCTCTGCTCCTCCCCAGCTAGATTTTCCCTGAAGGCCTGGAGCACTGTAGTCATGTCACCTCCAAAAGCCCACAGCCCAAGACTCAGCATTTTTAATCCCAGTGTAAGCCATTTACTCCAGTTGTCAAGTGCTGCCAATGGTTCTATTCTCCAGCTGTTTCCCATCTGCACTGGCCCACAAGTGGCCATTGTGTTCCTGGCAGGCAGGAGCAGGAGACCCCTTTGGCCCTTGTAAGTGGCAGCTTGCTCATGAAGTTGCCATCACAGATCACTCCTAGGCCTTGCAGGATGGTCCAGCTGTAGGCTGGGTTTACAAGCCCAGGATGGTAGACAGAGACTTTTGTTTGGGAATGGACAAGCTGGGGCTGATGCTGAGAGAAGGAGCCATGTCCCAAACCCCAGCAGCCCCAGTCAGTCTAGCAGAGCAGATCCTGCTGAACTGAGCCACACTCAGCTGTTGGCCACAGCCCCAGAGGCTGTGCTGAAGGGCACCATGTTCTCACTGAGTGCTGTGCCCACAGGAACCCCTGGTCCTGATGCTTCTGTTTGTCCTTTCAGACTCAGCTGCAGAGGGGTCCCTTCAGTCTACTCAAATGAAGCTGAAAAGAGCCCGACTGGCTGATGACCTCAATGAAAAGATTGCGCTCAGGCCGGGTCCTCTGGAGCTGGTGGAGAAGAACATTATTCCCGTGGACTCAGCTGTGAAAGAGGCCATAAAAGGTAGTGCCAGTAAATGTGTGTGTTGTGTGTGCATGGAGTGGGGCAGGGGCTGCTGAGGGGACCACAGTGACTGCAGGCAGTGACCCTACTGGATGTAAGAGCTTCATGTATTACTTAAATGCCATTATTTTCACAGTAACCAGCCCAGTCCAGCACAGCCTGTGAGCACAGAGCTCTCATCTTAGAGCAGTGACACTGGAAGATGCACCATTGCTCAGCCACATTCCCCCAAAGAACCTCCCTTCTTACACCCCTTTGCTCCCCAGGGCTTTGAGCACAGAAGTGATACTGTTGGAGAGAGGACACTCCTTCCTTCAGCATGGGAGAGAACCCGAATGCACAGGTGTTGGTTGTGAGACCAGCCCAGATTCTCCCTACCAAGCTCTCACATCCCAGTAAATGGGGGTAGAGTGGCCCTAGTTCAGTAAGGGTGTGGGTTTTCTTTGGTTTTTTTTACCACTGGTGCTAGTGGTATTCAGGACCCAGCAGAGAAGGATGCTGCATCCCTGGGGTGTGGAGCATCCTTGGGGTGATAAATTCCTGGAGAATATGAGCAGGACCCAAAGAGGGTACACTACTACCAGCCAGGATCCAGCACTTGCATTATGCCTAAGCTTAGTTTTCCTCCATCACCTCCTCCCACCAGAGGAGGGAGGAAGAATCATCCACAATTACTTCCCCCACGCTGCTGCAGGGAAGCTGGTGTGGGAGTCAATACAGAGCAGAAAGGTGACTCAAATTTCACCAGGGCCCAGTGCCAGGACAGAGAGATCCAAAAGAGAGAAATAAGCAGGAAAGACCTGCAGTGACAGATCAGCAACCCTTATTTTTGAAGTCTAGGGCTGTCTCCACATGTCCAAACTGGCACTCAGGTCTCAAGTGAGGTACTGAGAGCTGCTCGTTCTGTTCCTCACAGTTCCTTGATTAATGGGATCATTTCCACTGCCATAATCCCATTTGAAGGGTCTGTTCTAGAGCTCAGAGAAAACTGGGGACAATGGCAGAGCTTTGGGGCAGAAAGGGTCTTGGTGACAGGAGAGATGTGACAGGAGAGATGCCAAAAATGAGAGTTGAAACTGGAAGCACTTTTGATTTTCATTTCATCTCAGAAACCATCTTAAATGACATGAAATATTCCAGGCTCAGACACTGCTCTGTCCTGCCCCAAAACTATTCCTGCTCTTGCTTTGGGGGCTGTGAAATGCAGGCTGTGTATGCAGCTTCTCTGCCTGGCCCTGGAGCTTCTCTGTTCCCAGCGTGTCGCAGCTCTCCTCTTTGAAGGTGAAATGTTCCAGGACTCTGCCTGAAGAGGAATTTTTAAGGAGAGTTCAAGCAAAATCTCTCTGGCCACTTACTAAAGGAGGGAACAGCAGGGGGGAAAAAAGTTTCAAAAAATTCCCCCCGCTTTATAAACATTTGATGCAGTGTGAGCATGACTTTATCCCCTGGAGCTGAGGTTTGGAGACTGGGCAAATGAGCTTGAATCTTGAAAGGAGCATCTCTCCAGCTGCCTTGTCAAGAGCTCATGGTAAACAGTGATTTACTGGACCAAACTGTTGAAAACAAAAAGTCTGGCTTAAAAATTATTTGTTCAGTTTTAAATTTCCTCCTTTCACAATGTTCTTCTATCATATTGCTGGGGAAAAATGTGTCCTTGTAAACCAGGCTGAAACACTCAGCACATTAGGGTCCAATGTGAAGTTACTTGGTACCATAGGGTGCCATGAGAAGAAGGTGGTGCAGCTGCACTAGGAACACAACCCAGCCCTCAGGTTTCTGTAGAAGAAAGCCTCAAGTTGAAGCATCCTCAAACTCATTTATGGAGTCAGAGGCACCTTGTAGTACTTACAGTTTGGGGCAAAGGGCTGAACACAGAGCAGAGTACTGGCACTTCTGAACGTTAAGCCTTTTGTTTTTGCAATACCAGAAAGATGACAGGGTTTAAAATCATTTTACTTTAACCTTGGAATCTCAACTGTTTATACAGTGGAAAGTTCAGCTGACGTGTTCCTCTAATCACCTCCGGCAGGGTGAGCAGAAAGTGCCAGACCCCAACCGAAAGCCCAAATGTCCCAGTGACAGGAGGCCGCCAGTGCCCTGCATAGCTGAGCAGTGATACAAGAAACTTTTTTTACCAGGTCCTTGTCATCACTTTGTCCAATGCACTCAGGAGGACAATACCCAGTGCATTAGAAACAGCCTGGAGCAAACACCATCCTGCCTGAGATTACAGCAGGGACACGGGATCGAGAAACAATATGCTCAGGCTGGGCTGGGTGAGAGCAGGACAGATAAGGGAAGCATTCCCCATTGGCACAGGCCTGCAGTATCGAGCAGCAGGATGCAGCACATTCCTGTCATGCTCTGGGCTGTCACTGTGTCCTGAAGGTCCCTTGTGCTCCCAGCTTTGGCACCACTTCCCAACACAGGCTGCCCTGCCAGCGCAGCAGGAACCCTGCAGATCCACAAGTCCCCTTGCTTGGAGGCATTTTTCCCAAGAGGAGATGTTCACGCTGGCCTGGAGGTGTGGGAAGCAGCTCCCATGCAGCCCAGATGGCCCATGAAATGGTGCAGTTCCTCAGGGACCTGTTTGGGTGCTGCCTCTGATGAGGAGGATGGAGAGAACACAGGCTCTCTTTCCATGAAAAGAGCAAGTTGAACAGGGCTGATCTCATTTGCCCAGCCCATGTCTGGGCAGCAGCTCAGGCAGGGAGCCAGGGCTCTGTCCTCGCCCACCCTGGCACCAGCAGCCGCAGGGAGTGGAGATAACCCTTATCTCTCAGATAGGGGCAGGGGTCAGAGCAGGAGGTGCGTGTCATTGAGAAGGTGCACATTGCTAGATCAGCAGCGGGGACAGGTGGAAGCTTGTCCCCAGGCCCTTCCTATTTCCCCATTTGTCACCTCACTATCAGAGTGCCAAGCTGCCTGACAAATGCCAGACATGAGCACGAGGAGATTACGAGTGTGGCCACATTGCTCCTTCCTCTACCCCAACCTGCAGCTCTCCCAAGGCTCACGTGAGACCTTTTTTTCTCAGCACTTTATTTATCATCAAACCTTGGGGTCAAACCCTTGCCCATCTGACTAGCAGATAAGAGTGCAGGAGCTGTGCAGGCAGAGCAGCCTGGGGCTGTGGGCAGGCAGTAGCACTGGTTTGAACCATGTCTGGTGAGTGAAACCTGTGGACAGACAGGATGTGGGAGCCTCTGCGCACCTGCAGCCACGTCCACTCTTGTTGGCTCTTGTGCTGTGAGCAGATGGATCACACCCTGAGCTCATTTCAACCTCAGTCCTTCTGCTGAGGACACTCCCATGTGTGGTGTGGGTGTTCAGCCAGGGTGCTCAGCTGAGGGAGGGTGACTCGTGCCTGTCTCCCATCCCAGCCCAGTGGAGGGGCAGGATGGCAGAGCCCCTCCTGCACCAGTCCCATCTGTGCACCAACCCTGGTGCTGCCCGGCCAGGCTCCTCAGATCCTCCTCTCTCCCTGTCCCAAGGGACACGGTCCATGGTCCTTGCTCCTCAGACCCCTCCTCTCTCCCTGTCCCAAGCTCCCCTGTCCATGGCTGGGTCCCCCTGCTCTCCCCCAGCCCCGGAGGTGTCCGATCCCCCCGCGTTCCCCTCACCCACGGCCGGGCAGGGGGCGGTGGGCGCGCCCGAGGCCCCCGCAAGGCTCAGCCCGTCCCCTCAGGCTCTGACCGTCGCCCCTCTGCCCCCGCAGGCACCCAGGGCGGCTTTCCCCGGCAGACCGATGCCTTCGCCTTCGAGGAGGACAGCAGCAACGACGGGCTGTCCCCGGACCGGCCCCGCAGCCGCGGCTCCCCGGGCCCCGCCGAGCCGGCCCCCGGCTCCAAGGCCCCGGAGCCGCCCCCTGCCAACCCTGCCGGGGCTCCACAGGTAGGGCGAGCTGTCCTGGAGCCGGGGGCATGTGAGGGGACGGGGGACACTCGTGGGGCGGGGGTGGCACTGGGGGGCCCAGGGCAGGGACTCCTCCGCTGGACTCAGCACTGGTGACATCTCGAGTGCTGTGTCCAGCTCTGGGCCCCTCGGCTCAGGAGGGATGTGGAGATGCTGCTGTGTGCCCAGAGAAGGGATGAGGGGTCTGGAACACAAGTGCTGTGAGGGGCTGAGGGAGCTGGAGGTGTTTGTCCTGGAGAAGAGGAGGCTCAGGGCAGACCTCATCACTCTGCAATGAGGGTCAGGCTCTGCTCCCAGGGAACAGGGACAGGACAGGAGGACACAGCCCTGAGATGAACCAGGGGAGGTTCAGGTGGGACATCAGGAACCACAGAAAGAGTGACTGGGCATTGCAATGGCTCCCCAGGGAGGTGGGGGAGTCACCATCCCTGGAGCTGTTTGACAAAGGCTGGATGTGGCGCTCAGGACCGTGGTTTAGTTGACAAGGTGGTGTTGGGTCACAGGTTGGACTCAATGAGCTCTAAGGTCTTCTTCAGGCAGCTTAATTCTGTGATTCTGTGGGATTCTCTATAATTTTCTGTGATTCCGTGATTTCTCCGTAATTCTCTGTGATTTCTCTGATTTTCTCCGATTCTGTGACCCGCGGGGGGACCGCTCTGCGCGGTGCTGGCGCGTCCCCTGGCGGCCGACGCGGGCACTGCAGCCCCGGGGGGCGCCGGGCCGGGGTGGCGCGAGGGACCGGGGAGAAAAACTGGGGGGAAATTAGGGGAAATTGGGGGAACGGGGGGCCAGGGAAAACAGGGGAACTGAGGGAAAATTGGGGGAATGTGGAAGCTGGGTAACGGCCCACTGGAGTAGACTGAGGCACACTGGAGGGGCTAGGATGGACGGAGGGGAGAACGGAGGAATTGGGCAGACTGGGATGGGGGAGGACCAAAGGGATTGTGGCCATCCACGGGTCAGCTGGGAAAACTGGGTGGGTCTGGGGGACGCTGAAGGGCCAGCAGTGAGCAAGGATAGGGGGCCCAAGTGAGATTGGGAGGGCTGGAAAACCAATGAGGACTAGGAAAGGACTGGAATAGCCTAAGGATGTGGCTGGGACAGACACGAGGGGACTGGGATGCACTGAGGCATGTGGGGATTGGGAACAACATAGGGTGAGGAAACGGGGTACCAGGAGCCCCTGTCCAGGCTGGACAGCCCCTGGGTCCGGCCCCACAGCCCCTCTGACCTCTCCCTTGCAGGATCGCCCCCCCAGTGCCGATGGGCACGCTCCGGACTCTGCCCCGGGGCAGGGCAGCCAGTGCGACAGCCCCAAGCAGCCAGCAGGGCAGGAGAGCCCGACGCTGCCCCTGCCCTCTGCCGTCAAGGTAACGCCTGTGCTCTGCCCGGGAGAGGAACCAGCCCAGGCCGTCCAAGCCTGAAGTGCACATGTGCTGCACCCAAAATGTGTGGGAGCTCTGGGTGTCTGCTCTTAAAGGCTTTGAATAATCTAGGCAGACAACCTTGTGTCAAAAAGTAATTTAATTCATTGTGTAATGGTATAAGATACAGCAGTACACCTTGCTAGAGGCAATTGCTTGAGTCCTGCTCTGAAAACATCCCCTGGGGCTGGGAGCAGGAGCAGATACAAGACAAAGAGAGAACTGGAGTACCTTCCAGCAAGGAGGGTCACTCTCTATCTCATGTGCTCTCCAGCATGGCTCCCAGTGCCAAGGGAGTCCCTCACATCCAGGCTCAGCAGGTCTTGGAGCTGGAGTGTCGAGGTGCCAACAGGACATTTATTCTGTCCCAAGCCTCTGAGGTCCCATGGGGATGACAGGAGCTCTTCTCACACCTAATTCCTTTCCTTCTTGGCCCAACAGTCCAAATCATCCAGTGATAGCAAGAACCGTCACAAAAAGCCCAAAGACACCAAGCCCAAAGTGAAGAAGCTCAAGTATCACCAGTACATCCCTCCAGACCAGAAAGCAGAGAAGTCCCCTCCACCCATGGACTCTGCATATGCCAGACTGCTCCAGCAGCAGCAGCTCTTCCTGCAGCTCCAGATCCTCAGCCAGCAACAGCAGCAGCAGCAACAGCAGCAGCAGCACTTCAACTACCCTGGGATGCACCAAGGACAGCTAAAGTGAGTGGCACTGTGGCAGCAGCAGGACTTAGTCCTGTCTCTCTCTAGACTTTCCCCTCTGTACCCATTTGTGCCAGAGCAGGGGAATAGAGGCACACCACTGAAACAGAAAAGCTTGGCAATGGCACAGGCTCCTTCCAAGCCATTCTGGCTTTGCATACTGGCTGGGGCACCTGTGACCTGCTGGTGGGACACCAGCAATCTCCTACAGCCCAGCTTGATTTTCCTGAAGTCTCATATAGGAGACAGCAGACCCAAGGGAGAAGAGGGATAGGATGCTGGGCACAAAGACCCTGGGGGAACAGACAAATTACCCCAAATCTCCTTTGTTATTTCAGGCAATCAAATGAGCAAATGGTCAAAAGTTCAAATTCTTCATCAACTTCTGGCAACAACACCCCTCTTTCTCCGGTGAAAACCACCTTTTCAGGCCAGACTTGTGTCTCGTCTATCAAGCCAGGCCCTCTGCCATCCAACCTGGATGATCTCAAAGTGAGTGCTAACTTTGTCACTGCAGGAGCAGAATGTCACAGCCTGAGTGTGCTGTGCTGCCTCTGAGTGTGTCAGGGGAGTGCCATAGCCTGGGAGGGGCCGTGTTACAGATCAGCACACCTGAACCCCCATGCTCTGAGCCACCCAGGAGTACAGCACAGTGCCCTGGGGCAGAGCTTGGTCCCTGGGGATACTTTGAACATGAAACTTGCTGCTGTGCAGGTGGTGAGAGCTGCACTGCTCTAGCCTGTGTATCAGCAAACCAAAGGTGTAGCCTGGGGACGCTGCAGGTCAGGATAAAGGAGGATCTGAGCTGCTGCTCCTGCACCTCCTGGCTCCATCTCTATGTGGTTTTATGGTGGACATCATGGATGCTCTGACAGACCAGCCAGAGGTCAGTAGGGCAGCATGGCCCCCCCTTAGTGACTCAGCTCCTCAGCCAGGCCAGCTCAGCTCTCTGCATGAGCAGATAGCTCCTGCTACATGCACTGTTGTGAGCACCTCTCATAGGCAAGAAAGGGCATAGGGGAGAGTCTCTCATATCAGCTATTCTTTCATACTTTGCTAATGGAACCTCAGTCATGGGGGAAGGCCAAATCCTGGGAGCAGAGACCTGGGGGTAGCCCAGAGGTGGAAACAGCATGAGTTTGCCCTAGCTCAGGTGCCTGAGCACAGAGCATGTGGCTCCAAGGGGTCACAGTCTCTAAGCCATCAGCTGGCTCCTGGTATGTGTTAGAGTGCTCTGCTCATGGAGAAATCTACAGTAGGAAGGGATTCCTGAGCTTCTTCCAAGGACCACTGCTGGTTCATGGAGAGGAGTCACAGTTCTTGGAGGAAGGAGGAAGGTTTTCCTGTTAGGAAAGGCTGAGATTCTGCAGGATGTGCAGAGGTCAGGCCTGTGCATGGTAACTTCTGGTGACTGCAGGTGAGACAGGGAGCACCTGGGAGGTCAGAGCTTTAAAGCTGGAAGCTGTGATCCTGTGATCTGAGACTCCTTGCTAGAAGCACTGGGTTTCTAAAGGACTTACCTGCCCCTGAGACTGATCACGAGTTACTTTCCTTCCAGGTGTCAGAGCTGAGGCAGCAGCTCCGAATACGAGGCCTGCCTGTGTCGGGCACCAAAACCGCGCTGATGGAGCGGCTGCGGCCCTTCCAGGAGTGCAGCAGCAGCACGGTGCCCAGCTTCAGTGAGATCACCACCGTCACCTTCCCTGTCACTCCAACAAGCACCCTGTCCAGCTACCAGTCCCAGTCCTCCAGCAGCATGCTATCAAACGGCTTCTATCACTTTGGCAGCACCAGCTCCACCCCGCCCATCTCGCCCGCCTCCTCTGACCTCTCTGTGAGCGGCTCCCTGCCCGACACTTTCAACGACGGGCCCATGGCCTCCCCACAGTTCGCCCTGCAGCCATCGCCCGTGCACGGCAGCGCTGAGGAAAGCCTCATGAGCAGCATGAACGGAGGCAGCATCCAGCTGGAACTGGAAGGAATAGACACAGAGAAAGACAAGATGTTGGTTGAGAAGCAGAAGGTCATAAATGAACTGACGTGGAAGCTGCAGCAGGAGCAGAGGCAGGTGGAAGAGCTGAGGATGCAGCTCCAGAAGCGAAAGAGGAGCAATGGCCTTGAGGAGAAGCAGCAGCCTGCTCAGCATTTCTTTGGCGTCCCCATCAAACAAGAAAACACCGTGTCCAGCTGTCCATTTGCATCCAAACAAATGGCTCTGAAGGGCCAGGCCGGCAGCTCGGATAAGCTGAGTAACTGTGGGGTGCCGCAGGTGCCCCACATTGTAAACAGCCACTGCTTGGAGCCCGCGGGGCAGAGCACCATCACCTCCTCGACATTCCTGAGCCCGCAGTGCTCGCCCCAGCACTCTCCCCTGGGGGCTGCAAAGAGCCCCCAGCACATCAGCCTGCCACCGTCCCCCAACAGCCACTACCTGCTCCCACTGTCCCCCGAGGGCCGCAGCGGCTCACCAACAGGCAGCAGCTGCCTCCGCACAGCGCCGGTGAGTGTCAGCCACACCCACGGGACACACCCAACACAGTGACACACCCACACCGGGACACACCCACACCAGGACACACCCACACCAGGGACACACCCACACCAGGGACACAGCCACACCAGGGACACAGCCACACCAGGGATACACCCACACTAGGGATACACCCACACCGGAACACACCCACACCGGGACACACCCACACCAGGGATACACCCACACCAGAACACACCCACACCGGGGACACAGCCACACCGGGATACAGCCACACCGGGACACACCCAACACAGGGATACACCCACACCGGAGACACACCCACACCAGGACACACCCACACTGGGACACGCCCAACACAGGGATACACGCACACCAGGACACAGCCACACCGGGACACACCCAACACAGGGATACACCCACACCGGAGACACACTCACACCAGGACACACCCACACCGGGACACACCCACAACAGAGACACACCCACACCGGGACACACCCACACCGGGACACACCCACACCAGGGACACACCCACACCAGGGACACAGCCACACCGGGGATACACCCACACCGGGACACAGCAGGTGGGGCTGCCTGCAAGGGCAGAGAGTGTCGTGGATGGACAGGGGTTGGAAGCTGATAGCACTGCAGGCTCCTTTGCAGGGTTTCTTCTGGGGACCCCTACCACCTCAGCCAGTTGCCCTGGAGGGGCCACAGCACAGCTCTCATGCCCCATGGTGCCCTGGCACAGCTCTTGCTGCCCTGAGGAAGCCCTGGCACAGCTCCCCTCTTCCCCAGGGGACCCCAGGCAGCTCTCTCTGCCCCTAGGTGAGCACTGCAAAGCTGCCTGTGTCCTGGGAGAGTCCTGGCAGAGCATCCTCTGCCCTGTGGAGCTCTGGCACAGTTCTCTCTGCCTTGGGGAGCCCTGGCACAGCTCTCTGCCCCTGGAGGAGTTCTGGCAAGTTCCCTCTTCCCTGGGGGAACACTGGCACAGCTTCATCTACCCTAAAAGAGCCCAAACCCAGCTGCCTCTCCCCTCAGGGGGAGTCCTGGCACAGCTTGCTCTGCCCCTGGAGGAGTTCTGGCACAGCTGCCCATGCCCCATGGAGTCCTGGCACAGCTCTGTACACAGCAGGGAGGCACCAGCGTGGATCCCTCAGCTCCTGGGAGAGCCCTGGCACAGTTCCTACACCCCTGGGGGACCCTGATGCAGGGCTGCAGGGCCTTCCAGCACCTTGCCAAGCCATTGTGGCTCCCAGCAGTGTGTCAGGGATTTTCACCACTGAGTTGGAGGAGAGTAGTTGCCCCAGGGAATCCTTTTCTCAGGAAGCTGGAGCAGGGCTGGCAGTTGAGGTCTGCATTCAGAGAGAGCTTGTGCCTCCCCAGCAGGCCACCAGCCCAGCAGGGAGTTGTCCTCAGCAGCCACCACTCCTCACTCAGCCCCTTGAACAGGTAGGGATGCTTGGGGGGAAGGACAAGCTGCCAGCACACAAAAGCACAAGGTTCTGCTGATCACAGCCCCAGTTCATCCAGTGCCCTCCCAGGGCTCCCCAGGCAGCAGCAGCACCTTTCAGTGGCCTGTGCCATGCACAGGGGTGCAAGGTGTGCACACAGGGGTAGGGCACGGGCAGGCTGAGTCTGCAGGACAGCCCACGCCAGAGCAGGACCTCTCCCAGCCCACTGAGCTGCACTGGGGTGCAGCCCTGCACAGTGGCACAGAGTGGGGTTCAGGGCTGTGTCCAGAGCTCAGTGAGGTAGGTGCCTGGGCAGCTGGCAAACAGCACAGCCAGTGAGGTGGGAAAGGGCAGCAGTTTAGGGTGAGAGGGACAGAGACAGAGCTGCCAGTGGAGTGGGCATGGAGGGCAATGGGGTTGGGGTGAGGCAGGCAGTGGGGCTGCTGCAGGGGTGAGGAGGGTGATGGGAACACTGGTTTGGGTGAGCTGGGCAATGGGGAGCAGAGCAGGGGATGCAGGGGGTAACCCTGGCACTGTACCTGTGGAGGTGATCTGGACCCTGCAGCAGAGCTGTGGGGCAGTGGGCAGTGGGACACAGTGCTGGGAGGTGATATCCAAGAGAGGCAGCAGGGCTGCTCTGGGCAGTGGTCAGTGAGGCTCAGGAGGGAGCAGCAGCACCACAGGGGCATCTCCAGCTGCTCCTTCACTGCCCAAGGGCAGGGGGTGCACAGAGGGGATGGTCCATTGTGTCCTGCAGCTCATCCCAACGCCAGCACCTCCCATCCTGGACATTGCTCTGCTGCCTGCAAGGGACTCCCAGGGGTGAGAATCCTTCTTCAGCAAAAACTCTTCCTTTGTGCCCAGCACTGCAGTGCTGTTTCCTATGAGCCAGGGGTAGTCCAACTACCCTCCACAGAAAGGTGGCCAGGATGTGCATGGCCAGGCAGAGTGACCTCACTGCTGCCCTGAATCCACTCTTGGATCCAACCCTGGATTGTCCTGGAGGGGACAATCCCCTGGTTTTTGTGGGATAAGGCCATGGCCAGGCAGTGGGGAAGGACACACAAGGGCCCAGAGGTGCTGGGGACAGAAGCTGACAGGCACTGTGCTACAAATGCCATCCATCCTGGAAGGGGAACCTGGCAACAAGTTGGCAAAGATATGCAGGTGATTGGCACAGGCAGAGATTTCCCTCTTTTGAGTGACCTTCCCTGGCCAGAGCTCTGTGAGATGTCCCCAGTGAGGTGGTGATGGGGAGGGGCTGGGGGTGGCTGGGGAGGTGCCTCATCACTGGCCAAGCACAGGTGACCACCAGCAGCATCTCTGACTTCCCTTTGTCCTGCATGTCCACAGCTGCTTGAGCACCAGGCTGTCCTGTGACACTGTCTGTGTCCTGGCAGTGACGAGAGGCCAGCCTGGCCCTGGGGCTCAAGCTAGGTCAGGGAGCTGGTTTACCTGTCTCTGTCCTGCTCAAAACCAGGCATTTGTCTGAATTCATCTGACCCACAAAACTGTCCTTTTCCCTGGCACCACCCCAAGCTCAGCAGGGATGAGAGCAGGGCCTCCTGCCGTGCACTGACTCCATTTCCCTGTATTTCCCCATGCAGATGGCTGTGCAGTCAGGCCAAAAGTTTTCTATTTCATCCCCAAGTTTTTGTAAGTCAAGCCCAGCCCTGTCAGAGGTAAAGCAGCCTCCACCCTATGAGGATGCAATGAAGCAGGTAACTGCATGATTTATGTTTTCTACAGGGCTGGGGCTGCCCAATGTGTCTTTTTGCAGTCTGCGGAACTCAGCTGCAGGAATTCCAACCCGTGCTGGGCTCTCTGGGTAGGACAGGATAGTGTCCCCTGTGCACCCAGGGGTGCTGACACCCCCAAGTCCCCTGGGGTGCCAGTGTATTCTCTTTGAGTGCTCAGTGCTGTGTGAGTCAGGCCTTGAGCATTCCCAGTTCACCAGGAAAACTCATCCTGCTCTGTGCCATCTGCCCCCTGAGCCATACCCTGGAGTTCTGTTCCTGCAGGGAGGACTGGCCACAGCCCAGGAACACCTTCCTTCCCATCAGAGTCTGGGAGCAGCTCAGTGCTGGGTCTGCTGGTACCTTTGGGAAAGTGGAGTGATGCTGCTGGCAGGGTGAAAATGGGCTTATGCCAGCGTGCAGGAGATCTTACAGGTTCTGGTCAGGGAGAGGAGGGAGACTGGGCAGTGCAGGAGCAGGGAGGGCAGGCAGGCACGTGCCAGAGTGAGGGGCTGGGATCAAAATGTTGGTGTGTCCTGGGACAGGGCAGGCTGTGCTGGCCACTGAGCAGAGGGTTGGCAGCAGGGAAGGGTGCTTTGCTCCCTGGATCTGCTGTGATTGTGCCATGTCCCTGCAGTGCCCTGAACGCTGCTGCCAGCCCCATGTTGGTATGGCCTCTCTTCTGTGTGGGAAGAAGCCATTTATGGGGTCTAGAGCCATCTTTGTTGGGGTCTAGAGCCATCCATCTGGCTTGTGGCTGGAGGGACTGTCCTCCTAATGCCCTCTCCTCTCCTCTTTGTCGTTTGCTGCAGCAGATGACAAGAAGTCAGCAGATGGACGAGCTGCTGGATGTGCTGATTGAGAGTGGAGGTATGCTCTGCTTCCCTCTTCCCCTCTGGGGCTTCCCCCACAGGCCAGCATGGCTCTGTGGGCTCAGTGCATTCTGTGCACCCAGCAGAGCTGCCTGGGTCAAGTACAGCTTTCCCCTGCCCTCCCCGTTCAACAGCCACTGAGATTGAACCCAAAAGCACGTTGGCCCTTCCAGAACCTGCTCCTGCATGTGCCACCCCCAGGGAGTGGTTTGGGCTGTCACTGTGCAAAGAGGAGGGACAGCAGGGCAGGAGCCCTGATCACAGCGCTGCCAGCCCCGTCCCCACACACAGCCCCCAGTGTCCCCCATTCCCAGGGCTGCCAGTGCCATCTCCCACACAGAGCACTGCTGCTGCCCTCTCCTGTGCAAGGTGCTCCCTGTGCCCTTGCCCAGCCCCTTGGGGACAGCTGCCAGTGCTTGTGCCCTGGGGGCCATGTCCAAACCCGCATCTGGGTCAGAAAGCAGCAATGTGCGAGGCTTCCCGCAGGGAGAGTGGGAAGCAGTGCCGATGGCACTGGCTGGGCAGCAGGTCCCATAGGGATGGCCAGGCAGTCAGCTGCAGGGCTGCGTGTGCCCCGTGCCCGGCGCTGGTGGCACCGCCACAGCACCTCAAATCTCTCTCTTTTGTTGCCAGAAATCCCGGCCAATGCCAAGGAAGATCGGTCGTGC
Source organism: Erithacus rubecula (assembly GCF_903797595.1). Lineage (NCBI taxonomy): Eukaryota > Metazoa > Chordata > Aves > Passeriformes > Muscicapidae > Erithacus > Erithacus rubecula. The sequence continues at coordinate 1,947,296 of NC_136672.1, forward strand.
CTGCAGAAAGTGCCTCAGATCATGGTGTCGGCAGGGAGCTCGGGTGCCGCTGTGGCCAAGGGCTCCGCCCCGTTCGAGCCGGTGCCCTTCGAGCACTGCCCGGGCAGCAGCGAGGCGCAGCTGGAGGTGCTGCTCAATGCGCACAGCCCCCTGGGCAGGGTCAGCGAGATGGCCCTGCTGAAGATGGGCGGAGAGGAGCCCCACTTCGAAGGGATGATGGAGGGCTTCTCCGGCAAAGCCGCGGATGAACTGCTCAACTCCCAGGAGATTTTACAGACTCCCCTGTCGCCCATGGAAACCCAGCTGTCCCCTTCCCCTGCCGAAGGCTCCGGTTTACAAATGAGTTTCACTGAGTCTCCGTGGGAAACAATGGAGTGGCTGGACCTCACCCCCCCCAGCTCGGCCACCGGCTTCAGCTCGCTGACCCCCGCGGGCCCCAGCATCTTCAACATCGATTTCCTGGATGTTGCCGACCTCAACCTGAACACCAGCATGGACCTGCACCTGCAGCAGTGGTGAAGGGACGTGCTGGGCAGGGTGCTGTGAGCCTGCAGCAGGCAGCACAGCGTTCCTGTCGTGCCAGAGAACATGCAGGGCTAACGTGCCTCATCCAGGGGAAACTGGAGTCATTTTCCCAGCGTATAAACTTGTTTGAATTTCCAATCACTGAAAATTGACAGCACAACTCTGGTACTTTGGTTTTCCTCCATTGACACAACCCCACAGAGGACACCAGTGCCTGAAGCAACATTTCCTTTGATTGACAAGAACTTCCATTTTCTTTCTTTCATCTTCCCCCCCCCCCCCCCCCCCCCCGCCTCCCCCAAAGTTTTAGCAGTCACTCTCGTGAGAACTGGAGCAGCTCATGACAAGACTGTGTGGTGAGGTGACCTCACCTGGGTGGCAACAGGAAATCATGGAGAGGGAAGCTATCCTCTCCTCCTCCTCTCCTCTCCTCTCCTCTCCTCTCCTCTCCTCTCCTCTCCTCTCCTCTCCTCTCCTCTCCTCTCCTCTCCTCTCCTCTCCTCTCCTCTCCTCTCCTCTCCTCTCCTCTCCTCTCCTCTCCTCTCCTCTCCTCTCCTCTCCTCTCCTCTCCTCTCCTCTCCTCTCCTCTCCTCTCCTCTCCTCTCCTCATCCAGTCCTTCAGACAGACCTGTTGGGCTCATCCTGGCCGTGCCCATGCCAGGGTGAGGAGCAGGGGGCTGTGCCCAGCAGGTGCCAAGCACTCTTCTCTGGACAGTCCGGCTCTTGCTTCCCTCCTGCCCGAAGCTGCAGTGCCCCATCCCTGCAGAGCTGATGGAGATCACTGTGTTCATGGTGGCACCTTGGCATGTGCTGAGGGGCTGAAGGCCCAGGAGCCGTGCTGGCTGCATTCTGAACGGAGTCAGGCTGCAGCCTGTGACCTTGGACAGAGAGCTCTGGACAATGGAGGCAGATGTTCAGGTGCAGGAATGGCGGGGGTGCGGCATCCCAGCGGGGCTGCCGTGTCCCCGCTGCACACGGAGAGATGGGTGATGTGTTTTGGCCGAGGTAGGAGCAAGTCGTGTGAAAGGACCAGCCAGGCTGCGGAGGGGCTGTTCGTGCACAGGCAGGTCAGGGTGATCTGCAGCCCTTGCATGACCCGGGGGGAGCCGGGCAGGGCCCCCGTGACCGGCAGAGCTGAGCGAGCGCTCTGTGCCTGAGGCTCTGTGCGAGTGCCTGCTCCTCTGCCATCCCCCTCCAGCCTTCTGCCCGTCCCTCCCCCACCCCCAGCAGCCTTCCCCTCCTCCCCGAGTTTATCCAGCGTCACTGCTCCCTCAGCCCAGAGCAAGGCTACGGAGAACAGCTGTGAATCACCGAGCCTGGAGGAGCCCGTTCTCCCGGAGCCCGCAGAGAAGGAAGCTCTCCCGCAGTGATGCTCCCGTTTGGAATCACCAGCATTTCTCCTATGAGTCTCTGTGCAATATTCTTCCTCAGGCTCTAGCAAGAAGGAGCCTTTGCTTCACTTCTTGGCTTCCACCAAAGAACTTGCTGCAGACTGTGTGATGGACACGTCTGTTCATTGCAACTCTGGTTTTGCCAAAGTAAATATTGTTGCTGACAAAGATTGTTAAACTATTTGCAGACTGAGTGTATTTAATATTTGTGTTACTGGAAGGACAGCACACGGAGATGAGGCTGCTGGGAGGAGCTCCAGCCCGGCCGCGGCTCCGTGCCGCTTCCCGGGGTGCTGGAGCTGCGGGAGGCGGCTCCGCAGCCCGGGCAGTGTCCCCAGTCCCCGGCGTTGTTGCATGCTGTATAAAGCACGTGGCACTAGCTTTCAAGTCACTATTTAAAGCACCACTTTTCTATTGTACAAATGTCACAGGGCACTGCTAGGATAGACAATCACAGGTTGCATTTTTTTAAAATAATTTCTTTTTCTAAGTGAGAGATTTTTTTGAAGCCAGTCCGTGGAGAATATTCAGAGCACTTGAACCAGAGTAGTGTTAGCTGCTCCACTGTGGCCTTGTACAGAGTTTTCCAGGTAACTTTCTCCTCTCAGCAAATGTATTTCCTTATTTAAAGGGATGCTGTCAGCTTCAAACCGGTAAGCAAGCACATTTCCTTACCTATGTTACCAGCAACACCTTCATTATTAAAACCCTTGTCTTGCCACTCTGTCTGCTCATGTTTGCTGTTTGACTTCACCACTGGGACAGCCACAGCTATCCCAGCTGCCAGCACCTGGTACCAGCTCTATGCCCTGGGACAGCCCTTCAAGGCCAGATAAATTTCATTCATGGCAGCAGTTTCTCCTGGGGGATTTCTGAACCCACCAGCCAGAGTCTCCTGTCTTTTTCTTCTGTTGGCTCTGGCTTTGCTTTGTTGTCCTGCAGACCCCTCTCCCTGGGTCCCCCTGTAAGGCAGAGCTGCCCCCTGCCCAAGCCCTGGGTGTTTTTGTCAGCACTGGGCTGGTGGCTGCAGGGTGCTGGGCACAGGCAGAGCTCTGCCCCAGCCAAACCTCCCATGCCCACAGGCACAGCAGGCTGGGACCTCTCTGGGGGACCTTGGATCCTTCTCCAGAGCAGCCCTGAGTGTCTGCCTCCAGATTTGTCACATCTTTCTTTGATTAGAAAACATTCCCAGCTATTTGCCCACCTGTGTGCAAGGAGGGACTGCCCAGGGGGGCTAAAGGTGAAATGGTCCTGAGACACGGCTCAAGTAAATCTGAAAAGAGGTAGATGAACAAATAACCAGTTGCTATGAACATCTTTTAATGTCTAACCCTCACCCTGCAGCCAGGGTGCTGTGATAAACTGAGCTGAGCCAGGTCATGGTTACTCAGAGAATGAGACAAGTCTCAGCCAGGATCATTTCAGGAATAACCATGGACTGGAGCACCATCTGCCTGCTGGGGAGGCTGAATCCAGACCAGGGTCCTGCAGTGGGCACAGGGAGGGATCAGAGGGATCCTGAGTCTCCTTCCAGGCCACAAAGGACACCAGCAGCAGATTTTCTGCTGCATGGAGAAGAGCTCAGCCCAGCTCTGCCTGGGCCCAGCCAAACTGCGCCCCCAGACTGGAGCAGCCTCCTGGGAAAGCAGAGAGTGCCACTGGGACCCCTCCCCTCCCCTTGCTGTGAGTCAGTCCTCACTCAGTCTTCCATGTGCAGGTGATTTTCCCACACAATCTATCCCAAAGAATTGAGGGTTCTGGAATTTTCTTTTCTCTCAACACCAAGCTGAAGGATCCCAGTGATGTCCCACTCAATCTTCCTGCCTGAAAAAACAGAGGTAATACAAAACAAGCAAACAATAAATGTTCTGAGAGTCAAATTAACATTTTTCATGCCTTTAGCAAGCTTTTTAAAATGTGAGCTGCCTGTCTCAATTCACCATCCAGTGCTTCCCCCACCACAGTCACTGAGACACCCCCAGCAGCTCCCCACAGCTCCCAGGTGAGGACAGACCATGGTTCAGGCAGTTTCCCTCCCATAGGCACAGCATGGACACCCCCACAGGTACCACAGGCTTTACCACACACAGTCCTGCATGCCAGCAAATGTCATTGTGAGGAGCTGCCTTCCCCCACACACCAAACCCTTCTCAAGCCTGTGTGTGCTTCTGGGGCTGTTGGCACAGCTGCCCCAGCAGGGTGACCCCCCCTGCACCCAGCTCTTCTGCTCAGCTGAGCAGGGCTTCACTTCTGGACATGCCACATTCTCTTGATGGGAGGTATTGGGATTTATGCCAAGACAAAGCCCACAGACTGCCCTGCTCTTCTATTTCCACAGAAAGTGCCGTGTGTCTCCAGGAGAGGGAGTTTGTACACAGCTGGAAACATAGAGGAAAAATACAAAGGCTCTTTCCTGCTCTTGTTCCTCAGAGCAGTCACTCCACCTTTCCTGACCATGCTCAAAGCAATGGTCATGTGTGGTTTGTATCAGGAATTGAAGGGAAAATGGAGTTTGTTTTAAAATGCAGCACATATGTGTTAACAGAATCATGGAATCACTGATTCTCACCTTGTCCCCAGCCCAGAGCTCTGAGTGCCAATCCAGGAATTCCTTGGACCCTCCCAGGGATGGACACTCCAACCCTCCCTGGGCATTTACAGTTCCTGCCCTCCCTTTCCATGGGGAAATTCCTGCTGCTGCCCACCCTGAGCCTCCCCTGCCCAGCCTGAGGCTGTTCCCTCTCCTCCTGTCCCTGTCCCTGTTCCCAGAGCCCGACCCCCCTGGCTGTCCCCTCCTGTCAGGGAGCTGTGCAGAGCCACAAGTTCCCCCTGAGCCTCCTTTTCTCCAGGCTGAGCCCCTTTCCAGCTCCCTCAGCTGCTCCAGACCCTTCCCAGCTCTGTTCCCTGCCCTGCACACGCTCCAGCCCCTCCATGTCCTTCCTGTCCTGAGTGTCCCAGAGCTGCCCCAGCCCTGGAGGTGCCCAACAGTGCCAAGCACAGGGCACAGTAACACCCCCAGTAACACAGGCCTGAGCCCTTCATTAATACTCACCTGCCCCCCAAAGGAGAGACAGGGCTGGGATGAAGGCCAGGGGAAGCCATGCCAGAATATTCATGGAAATACTGCCCATGCAACTCAAAGTGCTCCTGAGAGAACAGGCAATGGGCACATCTGCATTCCACCTGCTTGGGTCCAGGCAGGGATGGGTTTGAGGAGTTCCCATAATAACCACAACAGAGCACAGTGGGATTTTCTGGATGCTGTAGGATGCTTGTTGAAGATCTAAGAAGCACCTTGGCCATGCCAGTGGGCACAAAGGTGTGAGGAATTGGTGTGAGGTGCCAGTCTAGGCCACAAAGCACAGCCAGTGGCCAGAGGCTCCAAGTGCTCCGGAGGCTGATGCAAGCAGAGCCTTGGCACTGAGCATGGAAACCAGGGCATCTCTGAGCCTGTGTGCTGGGACAGAGGGAGAGCCAGAGCTGAGCCCTGCACACCTGGCTCTGGTCCCCAGAGGAAAATTCCCAGCCCAGGGCAGAGAAAGCCATCACACATCACTCAAGCAAGGAGAGTTGGAATTATCCAAGGGCTGTCAGGAGAAGTAGCAGTGGCTCTGAGCAGGAATGGATCCTGTTGGAGACACCAGCAGCATCTGGGACCAGGTCAGACTTTTTCTGTGCTGCCTCAGCAGTGACACAGTGACAGCAGGATCCTTGGTGAGGGCAGTGAAGTGCAGGAAAGAGTCCAGAGGGAGAATGGAGCATGAGTCCAACAAGGAGCAGTTGAGAGGGACTGAAATGTCCATACATTCTTTCCTTCCCAGGGACAGAAGGACCATCCCTGGTGTGTGTTCAAGTTTTGTCTTCTTCCTTCACCCAGTGAGAGAATGGATTCTGACTGAAGAGTGAGGATAGCAGGTGAACCAAAAATCATCAAAGCATTGTGTTAGCAACAAAAAACTCCAGAAAAAGGCTTGTGGTGGGAACACAGAATTTAGGCAAATCAAGACAACTTGAGCTACGTGAACCTTTCACACTGAGCATCTCTGCACAACAAGACCTTCCTCAGCTCCCTTTGTCTTCCCTGCCTTCCCTTCTCTCGACCCAGCTGTCACTCTCCAAGGGTGAGACCCTGCAGGAGCTGCTGTCAGGTGATGCCCCCATTCCCAGCTACTCCTGATCCTGAGGTCTACCATGACCAGCCATCCCTGCAGGATGCTCTGGCTCTCCTCTCTGGGCTGGGCACTCCTGGACTGTCTCATCCAGCCCACTGGAGCAGGACAGGCACTCATGACCAGGACCTCTGCCCCAACACTCTTTGCCAGTGGTGCTGCTGGGGCCCAGTTCTGCCCACTTGGCTGGGCAGATTCCAAGCCCTCCACGGCTCCCAGGCAGAAGAGACATCCCAGCACCAGGCAGCAGCACTTACTCTGAGACCATCTGGGTTCTGCACACCTTGGCTGCTCTTGCAAAACTAAAGCACCCATCAAAGCTGGGAGCTGCAGCTGCCCTTACCCTGGAGGGTGGGACAAGGTGTCCTGAGCCACCAGAACCTCCCTGTGCTGCAAACAGTGCTCACCTGAGAGGCACCAGAACACACAGCAGTCCTCCAGAGAGAGAAAACACATCCAGAGCTCTCTACACCTTTCATTCGGCACAAGCAGATTTGAAGCTTGCTTTCCTCTTCCACCTGGAGGACAGGCCTGGAAGGCAGCTCTTAGTGAACCTTCTGTTCATGTCTGACCTTACAAAATGAAAATAACAAGGTCACAGTCGCATCTTAGTTTTATTACAACTGACCTGCAGGCAAAAGGATAGAACTATTACATAAACACTCTGATCCATGTATAATAGCTTAAATAGAGGAGGAAGTCAAACCAGGATACCAGATAAAATATTCGGAAGCTCTTTGAAGCAGTTATGTTCCTGAGCTTCATTTTACAGACAATAAGGCAACATCCCTGCACATCAGCTTTTTGATATTTTTATACATTTTTTCTATGGTACAAGAAAAAAAATAACCAGAATTCACAATGTACAGTTCTTACACTATTTTCACAGATTCTGAACACTATACACCTCTTTTTTTTTTTTTTTTTTTTTTTTTTTAATAGATACATTGCAATAAATGGTGCACCCTTAATAATTTATAATGTTGAATAGGCTAAACCTGCCCTGTACAGCCACCCAGGCAGCAGCACCCCACTCCTGTCACTGGCAGCTCAAAGCTTTGCATTTCCTGTCCCAGCAAACTGGTCCTGAGTGGAGATGGGATGGCACCAGAGCACAGACCCAGCCATCCCCACAGGGCCCAGCAAGGCAGTCCTGTGTGTTCTGGGAGGTTCCATCTCAGGGCTGGCCCTCTGACAGGTTTTTGTCCCCAGGAGAAGTGAGTCAGGCTTTTGGAGGGGCAAAGCCCCACCTGTGGCTGCCCTTCCTGGCTCTGGGTCTCTTCAGCCCCTACTGCCAGCACCCCTGGGGACCTGGAGCAGCTGCAGTGCCATCCCAGGGGCTGGAGAGCAATGACAGCTCCACGGGATCTGCCTGGGAACACTCTGGGGGTGGGGACAGAACGACTGCTTCAGACGTGCACGGGTCTGACTGATGTTTATGCAGGATGCACCAGAGCTGCCAGAAGGAGCAGGTACTGCAGAAACCTCTGCCTTGGCTGTCTGGGGACTGCCCTGCCTGAGGAGCAGCCCAAGAGGAGCACACTGCAGGAAGGGCAGGACTAAGGGATCCCACAGGCTCAGTGCCAGCAGGAGCACCAGGATGTGTCACCTCCACAGCTGTGTCCCAGGGATGGCCCAGCTCTCCTGCCCAGCTGGGCTGTGCTGCTTGCTCTGCAGAGCTCTGCACAGGTGCCTGTGGCTGGACATGGGGATCCTGCCAGCACCATGGTGTTTCCATTCCCACTGTGTCCCACTGTGCTCTGCTGGGAGGCTGCTCTAGCACTGCTAAGTCCTACCAAAACCTGAATCAGCTCCAAAGGGTAAGCAGAGACCCTGCAGCCTCCATTTTATCCCTGATGTGCTACTTAACACCTGAAAACTGCAGTATTGGGGGGAAGGGGGGGGGGGCAATTTTTTTGGGAAAAATTAACCTTTGAAAAATACATCAATTAAACAAACAGAAAAGGCTGATGTGTTGTTTCACTTAGAAGACAACAGCTTGCCTGGCCTTGCTGGGCCAGCTGAGAGCAGTTAGATGCTCCTTCATCTCCACCTCATCTCCTTCTGCACCCAACAATCTCAGAGGTTTGCTCTGGGTGCAGCACCAGGAGCTATGGAGGTCACAGAGGAGGTTCATCTGCAGGTGGTGGTGAAGTGTCTCCAGCAAGCTCAGCAGGGTGTGATGGGCACAGAGCCCCTGGCAGCCAGAGCCACCCCTCCATCCTGCCTGCAGTGGCAAGGAGGAAGAGCTCAGGTTGGGACTGGGACTCAGGAGCTCAGGGACAGGGGTGGGAGGGCTGGGATGGGCCACAGGCACAAGCAGCAGGGCTGGGGACAGCAGGAACATGAGAAACACTGGTCAGGACTCACAGCCACCAGCTGGTGGCCCATTCAAGCAGCTGCAGCCTCTGTGGATGGCACTGGGTGAAGGCAAAGCAAAGCCAGTGGGTGGTGAGCACTGTGCACTATAAACCAGGTCAACAAGCAGGTTAAATTCAATCAAGTAGTTTAATAATTCTTCAGGTCAAAGGTCTTATCTTACCAGGTAACAATTTACAGGACACCTAGTTAAGAGTGAAGAGTGGCTGGCTTGGTAAAAGGAGGAAGAATACATTATGTCCCATCTCAATAGTTTAATGTTAGCCTCTTTCAACGCAACATATTTTTGGTAAAGACATATTCACTATATTTAACATGATCTCTCTTTAACAAGTTCAGCTGAGCACACTGTCCCCAGAAAGTACACTGCGACTGTAAAGCAACAGAATTTCATAGCAGTAAATCTATTGCACTTTGTGAAGAATAAAATTCTCCTTTGCCTTTCCAGCTCCAGAAGGCAAAGCATCTCGTTGGTTAAGCAAGTTCTTCTCCCTCCAGGCAAAGTCTCTTAACGTTCAGACAGACAACGCCTAAATTTTGTTTGTTTGCTTTTTATTATTACTTGAAACAACAATCGGAAGAGTTTGAGAGAAAAATCTTTCCAGTAGCTGCTGAGGAGTCTCCAAGTTTTGAGTCTAGAAATGAATTTTAGGTGCTATCCAATCACAGTCAACAAATAAATGTACTTATTTCCACATTTCATGAATATGTCCACAAAAGAGCAAGATGAGGTCTCGCTGTGACCAACACTAACACTGTGTGATCAGGTATTACAGGGATGCACTTTATATGTGACAACAGTATACAGACAGGATGGAAATAACACCAATATTATTGCACATGGTGTCTGGGCGAGCATTAAAAACACTGCAATATGTGATGAAAATTCTTTACAGCTTGTTTTCTCTCAGCCCTTTTTCTAGAGTTTGATGTAGCAGCAGTATCAATCCACGTACATTGGAGAGCTGGGAGTTGCTGGCATTTGATCCAGAATTTTACAAACATAGCATGCAACATCCACTGTGCGTTCCTCATACATCAGGATGAAGGGATGTTTCTGGAAGCAGACAAAAAGCAACAAAGTTATGGTCACCCTCCTGGCATGTACCCCTCAGATAAAAACTGAGTAGGTGAATTTGTCTGGTGCAAGAATAGGCTTTGTGGTGGCTGTAGGACACAGCCTGCTCCATGGCTTTTCCACACTGGGAATCCATGTCTTTAACGTGGGAGGTGGTTAATGGAGGTGGGAGGTTACTGAGGCAGGACAGGACTCCAGAGTGCCAGGAGCTGACAGGCAGGGGGCACTGAGGCTGCAGGATCTCTGTAGCACTGGCATTTACTGAAATACTTGCAGGAGAGGTTTCACCATCAGCACTGTCACAGTGGGGAGAGTGACAGGAGTGACAGGGAGTGGCTTGCAGAGGTCAAACCCAAGCTCTGCTCTCCTGAGCTCTCTCTGCTCTGCCCAGCAGGCAGCACTGGCCAGAGCAGATCAGAGCAGTTGGGATATAACAGCAGGGATGTTCTAGGCCAGTCACAGTTGCCACATGTGACTGATCCAAGCCAAAAGCATTGCTGTCCTCTCTCCTTCAGCACTCCCCCACAGACAGGCTCTGCAGCTGCCTGACTCCAGGGCTCTGCTCCCTCACACCTCACGTCTGCCTGAGCCTAGCCCCGTGTGAGCTGTGTGTTGGAGGCACTGAAAGATGCAGCACTGAGAACTCACCAGAAGCTCTTTGTACTTTGGCCTTTTGGACTCGTCCTTTGTAAGGCTGAAGAAAGCACAAAGATAATTAGGAGAATGTGGGATCAGGGAAAATGTTACAGACATCAAATACAAACTTTTACAGGACATGATGCAGTCACAGTGGGACTCACCTGCTTTGGTTTTCTGGAAAACCCATCCTTGCACTGTGAGTGACCACAGGAGCAACTTCTTTCCCTCCCTTGCTGCCATTCCAGCTGTGCAGGGAGCAGCTGGGGCTGTGTCTGACACAAACTTCCTGCCATGGAAACTTCCCTCCTTACCATGTCTCTTCTCTCTAGCACAGCCTCTTTGAGGTTTTCTCCTAATTCCTTTCCTGAAGAGTAGTTTCCAAGATCTGCCCTTCAGTTCCAACCCATCACTTCCAAACCACTAAAATATGAGAGGTCCTCACCCTCATGCTGGTGCAGGAATGTGAAAAGAAGCCAGGAAGTGCTGGACACATGACTCTTGCCAAACACCAGCCAACAAAACGAGCCAAGCCCGAGTGCTTTCAGCAGCCACACTTACCACAAGTTGACGAAGTTGATGAAACTTGGGGAAAACTCCCTTTCCTCTGAGTTACTCAGCTGTGGTGGGTCTCCTTTCACTACCTGTGTCAACTGGTCAAACACACTGTTCCACTTGGGGTAGGGGAATCGCCCCGTGGCCAGCTCGTACTGCAGGGAGACAGCAACAGCACCAGGCAGGTGAGCATCAGGGAAGGTCAGTCAGGGAAAAAAAACATCTGCAGCAACCTTGAACCCTCCAGAAGGAAGATTGAGATGAACTTCATCCTATTCCCTGTATGATTCTAAGGGAATCATACAGGATTCTAAAGGGAAGGTTTCACCCAGCAGGAAGTTCTGCTGCCTGTGTGAGGGGCATGGCCAGATTTACTCTGACCAGGCCATACTCACGTGCTGGCCATGTCTGCTCCTCTATTGACTATAGAACAAACCAGTGTAGGACAGTAAAATCCTGCAGTCCCTTCCCAAGCATCCTAACAACCACTAGTAAAATGGATTGTGTTATTACATAATCACATTATATCTCAAGTTGGAGAGGACCCATAAGGATCCCTGAATCCAACTCCCTATTCCTTGCAGGATATTTTTTTAACATCAGTGGTGAAAGCAGAAGCCACTGGTTCATATTTAATTGGTTCTGCTTTCTCTTCTGCTTCACAACCTGGAGAAAGTAAGACCTTCCCACAGTATCAATGTGTGCAGCTAGAAGTGCTGTGGTTAAACCAGTGAGGAATCAGAATCCCAGAATCCAGGATTAACCAAAATCTGTGTGCAGCCAAAGTACAGCAGCTGCCAGGGCTGGCAGAGGCTTATTCACACAGGCTGTGTGCTCTGCCCTGCACCACCACACTCAGCACCCTCACTCAGACTCTGAGCACAAAATTCATTTGCAACCAACACCTTCCCTGCTCGCGCAGCCGCAGGGCTCAGAAGCATTTACGTGGAAAGCACCCAGGCTGTTCTGAGGCAGGAGGTGCCCACTTCACCCACAGCACCCAGCTGGGCTGTGCTGGTCCCCCCAGTGTCAGGCAGAGCCCCTCACTCACCAGCGTGATCCCCAAGCTCCAGACGTCCGAGCGCACGTCGTAGCCCTGCCGGGACGCGCTGGGGTCTATCCGCTCCGGCTGCAACAGCACAAGGACAGTCACACTCTGTGTGTGCCATGCACGACAGCCAGCAGCTCCTGCAAACCTGGACAGCACCCTGAGCCTGCCACAGCTCCAGAGGCAAACCTGTGGCCAGGGCAGCCATCCAACCCCAGCAGAGAAACAGCTCAAGGAATCGCCTCAAACACTGATTTTATGGAGGTGAAGTGTAAAACAAATGGCAACGTATCACAGTACAATGATTCGGGGTTTTTTTCTTTTGCACACTTTGAGTAATTGTGACTGACTGACTTAATTAGTTTTGTCCAGCTTTGGAATCTTTAACACAAAGTCTCACTTTTCTCTGTTTTCACAGCCAAGTTGTTCCCAAGGCTGGGAACTGGAATCAACATCTCATCCATCACCCTGGGGAGCAAGGCTTAGCAGCATCTACCAGAACTCTCTTTCCCAAACAGCTACTAAGAAACTATCAAAACCAAAGTGCTTTAAGAAAAACTCCTCTCAACAAGGTTTTAGTCATCCCTTGAAGGAAACTAGGATGTTACAAGGCTTTAAGACATCCAAAACACTTTTCATAGAAAGCAATATTGAGCCAGACATGGGTGATTCACACCTAAGAGCAAGTTATCCAGAGAGCTGAGCCAGCAAAAAACATCTTTATGCCTTGCATGTCATCTTCATGAGAAACCTCAGTCTGCCTTCTTCAGTTAAAAATATAATAATTAACATGTCAAAAGAAACAGGCTCTCACTCACTTTTGACTACAACAATAATAAAGATACCTGCATTGCAATAAATTCTAAATTATGTGGTAAATACTCTGAAAACCCTGGTTGCTTTCTAAGCTACATTTTAATACAATTTCATGGCAGATGCAGCTGAAAAGTGCAGCAGCAGGTGGCCCAGCCCTGAACTCTACTGGGGACACACACCATGATGTCTGGAAGCTGCCACCAGCTGAGAACACATCAAATCATGGGGATGCTGGCCTGGCCAGTGCTGTGACCCCACACCACAGATGCACAGGGATGTGCCACAGCAGAGCAGTGGCCAGGCTGCAGATGAAGGAGGGGACTGCAGAAGAAGGGGAGCAGCTGCTCTGGGCAGGTTCAAACTGCTCAAAGGGACATTGGCCTGGTGGCACTGGTCAGACAGAGCTGGGTGTCTCAGGCACCCCCTGCTCCTGTGACTGAACACAGCCATGGGGATTTGGCCCTAGACCATGGTGGCACAGTTAAAGGGAAAGCAGGATGGACCAAAATAAATCCCATCTAAATACAGAGCAGGAAGAATGCTGAGAATTTTCCATGTAGATCACATGGGAGCAATTAACACCAACGAAGGAAGAGTCACCATGTCACACTCTGGGGACCTGGAGCAAGGGCTGCAGACAAAGCCTGGCTTAGGCCAGGTGTCCTTCTGATGCAAGCAGGAAAGGAAATGGTTGAGGTGGAGACCCATCTCTGGATGTGCTGATGGGGTGAAGGGACAGACTATGGATGCATCAGAGAAGGGTACAGGCTGCCATGGGGCTTCTCCAGTCCAGAGTCCACCTGAGTACCAGCATCTTGACTGAAAAATGAGCAGTGGGCACCACAGATCTTCCCTCTCTTCCAGTCCCAGCAATACAAACCCAGCCATACACAGCCTGATCTCTGCCTGAACCACCTGAACAATGAGACATCCAGCTGGCCCTGACAGCAGTGCCAGCAGCAACTGCTCACCTTCCCCAGGGAGAAGTGAGAAGCCACAGTTTGCAGCCAGAGGCTCCAAGCTGACCTGGGAAAAGGACCTGGCAGACCAAGGATGGAGGTGGCACCATCACACTCCACTCCTGGAGGTCAGGACATCCACATTCACAATGGCTGGGTCTGCCCCTCCACCCTTGCCTAAACCAAGCAGTTCCAGTCTCATCCTTGCTCTCTGACACAGGCTTGGGGTTCACTGGGGCATTCAGAAGGCAAAAACCAGTAATGGCACAAAGGCCACCAGCTCCAGCATGGCACACAGAGCCCAGTCCCAGCAGTATCCACACAGCCAGAGGCAGGGCAGGGACTCCAGGCAGCAGCACCCAGGGAGGATGCAGGGCTGGCCAGGAGCAGCCCCTGCAGGGTGAAGGCTGTGGAACCTCACCTGGGGCAAACCCCAGCACTGGCACCAGCACAGGGCACAGGTGAGGAGGGCTCACAACAGCCCAGGCTGCTCCAGGGAACAGCAGCTGCCTGGGAACTCAGTCCTGCCTGCCTTTCCTCCAGAGAACACGAGGTACCAGCACTTACAGGCCTTTGCTCACTGTAACAATTGCAGGGGAACTGAAAGCCAAAAGCAAAACAACCTCTCGGTACCACAGCTCCAAGGCTGAGGTGCCACTTGTGTGACAGCTCAGACAATTTTGGTTCCAGCACACAGCACTTGCTTGGCAGCTGGACATGGCTCCTGCTGCCTCCTCAGAGCACACAGCCAGACTGGCTGACATCCAGTGCCATTGTTACCAACAGCTCTGTGGGGACCAGGCTCCTTCAGGGGGCAAATGCCATTGGGTTGGTGGGACTTGTAAAATGAGACACCATCAACAGGGAGAAGGATCCAGCAGCCCCAAGCAGAGCATCCCTGGCTGAACAGAGCTACTACTCTTGGCCTGTTTTACACTAAATAATACTATTTTCCATTTGAGAGGAGTGTGGCAGCCTGACTCTTTCCCAGGTATATCCAGTTTGACCACAGCATCCTTTCAGACATCAGCCCCTGCTAGCTTGGAGAAAGAGCTGGCAGAAGTGCCTGCCCACTGGGGACATCTCCCCACTTCCCAGGCTCCTGGTACGTGGAAATGCTCATGTACTTGGAAAGGAGACACTGAGGCTGCAGAGCAGCAAGGAAGAGGCCAATCATCTCCCACACCACTTGCCAGCTGCTGGCTGCCCCACAAACCCTGTGCCCTGCCAAGGCTCTGAAAAACACAAACTGAACTCCAACACTTTTGCTCACTTAAAAGTTCACCCAAGTCTGCCAATGGAGCTGCACAAATCACAGAGTGCATGCAGAAAGACAACAAACAGGATAAAGGAAAACCAAAGGGCTGCAGAAGCACTCACCTACCAACATCCCAGGGGAAAGGGAGCACTGCAGCTATTTACAGACATCTCAGGAACTGTCATGGCATAACTACACCAAGAGCCTGAGCAGAGCTAACCACTTACCCATGGCTCAAAGAAAGATCAGAGTCAGGGCAGACAGGTTTTGCCTTGGACAAAGGCAAAGAAAAGCCATCTGAAAGCCATGGCCTAGGCCAGATGGGAACCATACCTTAAAAGAGAGGTATTTTCCTTTTTTCTACTTGGTGGTAGATAAGTTCAGAGAACAGTATTTTTCAGAATACAGAGCCATAAATATATGAAAAAAACTTAATTAATAAAGGCAGGCACTAAAATTAAAGTTATATGAACAGCAGCAGGCACACAGCTCCCTGCACAAGGTACCCTCAGCTCACATGAGAACAGAGATGCATTTTCAAAGCACCCTGAAGCACTGAAGTGTTTCAGCTTCCAAAATCACCACTACAGCTTTTCTCTCTGGGAGGGGGAGGGCAGCAAAGAAGCATGACAGACTCCCAGGAGCCACAACTCAGCCCCAGCAATTTCCACACAGCTGCTCTGCTAGTGCTGCTCTCCAGAATCACATTCTCCTGGAATGAAATTCTGGCACACTTTGGAATTAAAGTGGTTTACAAAAATCACTGTAATTCTGCTCTGCAATAACTCCTGTGACATAATCTTACCAGAGCAAATGGATTTCTTGCAGACCAAGACAAGTCCTCACTCTGACAGCCCTGCTTCCCTGTGTTTTGCAATGGAGCTGCTGGAAGGCACAGAGCTCCTCTCCACTCCAGCACCTGGCAGCAGCAGAGTCACCCAGCAAAAAACCAGCAATCTGGTCACTTTGCCACAGCCTGGATGACAGTGCCACAGCAGAGCTGGATGCAGAGCTCAGTTTCACCCAGGAAAGGGGTGCTGGTCCCACAGGAAGCACTGCTAAGAGGGAGGGTGGATCCCACAGAGCCCAGGCTCACGCCACTCACCGCCATGTACGGCCGGCACCCTGCATCCCGCGTTTTGGCAATGGAGTCCACGAGCTGGCCACTAATGCCAAAGTCACAGAGTTTAATATTTCCATTTCTGTCCAGAAGAATATTGGAAGGTTTGATGTCTGCAGGGGAAAGAAATTTAAGCCAGTAAGTCACGGCTGGAGGTGTCAATTTCAAGCAGAGCAGCTGCAGAGGATGGAGGCCGGCAGTGCTGCCCCGTCACCCTTGGCCCTGGATCCTGCATGGAGCACCAGGGGATGGAGGCAGCCCCACACAGATGCCATGTGCCCAAAGGCAGAAGCAGATGCCAACCACCCTGAAATCACACTTACATGGAAAAAGCACAGGCTGAAGGGGCAACAGAACAGGCACTGGGATACTTGTTCAAAACCTGCACTCATACTCAGGGAGGTACAGCCACTGTGCTTACACTCTGAGTGAACCAAATGCTGCTAGCAATTCTTGCAATTATTTTAACAGACAAGAAGAAA
Organism: Erithacus rubecula; assembly: GCF_903797595.1. NCBI lineage: Eukaryota > Metazoa > Chordata > Aves > Passeriformes > Muscicapidae > Erithacus > Erithacus rubecula. Next base: position 1,963,712 of record NC_136672.1, read on the forward strand.
ATACATGAACTTAAAAAAAGACACAAAGAACTCACCTCTGTGAATGATTTTCAAGTTTTCTTTTAAGTGGTTTAGTGCTTTCACAGTCTAGGAAAGAAAAATAGATGAAAAATAAGCTGATGTCGCAAGAGTCCTGTGATCATCAAATTTTTGGAACTCCAAGAACAGGGGTAAAATAAAAAGCATTTAATACATTGAGATATCAATGCTGTAATATGTCACATAATAAAAGAAGGTGATATAAGAGAGGGTATGGGCTTAAGTGAACACACATCCCCTGTGACCTGCAAGGATCCCACTCTGGGAGAGGGGAGCAAAAGGTGGAGCCAGAACAATCTCTGATGCTAATTATCCTGAGCAATTACTTATTTCAAGCCCTGTGCTGTATTTTTTTCAGCAGGTCACAACTGCTTCAATTACCTGACTTTTCATCAGGCCAGAACTTTCAGGTTATATCCTGAAAACATCAGCCAGGTTCTCCAGTGCTTTTGGGAGCCTTTGCACAAGACTGCCAGAAGCTTCTCTGGTCTGGGCTGGTGCCTGTGCTGCTGGTGCTCACATTCAGGCAGACAGAGCAGGAAGATGGTCCTGGGGTGTCTGTGAACTGATTACTGAATCCAGGACCTCCATTTACACCAAGCAACATACTGTGGAAAAGTCATGAGCACCCTGAAGAACCATTCCCAGTGTGATGCAAACAGCAGCAGCAATTCTGCTCCACAGACCAACCAGCTTTTCACATGGAGGGTGATCTGAACAAGGATCTGAACTTTTCAATTATCTTCAACAAAAAGGTTTAACAAAATACTCACAGCTAAAGTGATTTTGCCTAAGATTTCTTCTGGAATAACATCATCTAATACACTATATACATATTTGTAAAACTTATCAAACGAGGTAGACATGAGCTCCATACAGATCCAACAGTCACCCTGGAAAAAGAAAAGAATGTGTGTTACTGTTGAGATAAAAATGAGAAACACAAATGCAGAGAGCATACAGACATCCACTGAATCCTATGAAATATATTAACAGCAACATGCATTTGATAGAAAGGATGGAATTCAGCTTGATTAGTTTTAGCAATGAAAATTCACAGTGGAAGCATTTACCTGCCCAGTTCCCATGTGACATTACAGTTCAGATGCCTGAACCCAGATGAATCCAGGCCTCAGACACTGTTTTTCTCTCCAGAAATCTGCAGGGGAACACCCAGAAGAGGGGAGCTGCTGTCCTAGGAAGGGCTGTCTGGCTGGGGAAGAAGACTTTGGTTTACAGCTCCAGTTTATGCTGCTCATTTGGATCAGGCTTTTCACATCAGCTCAAGGCAGAACAGGAGCTGATGTCATCCACTCAAGGGCTGCTACAAACCTGAGCCCAGCAAACTCTCATTGCACCCAAAAAAAGCAGAAGATGGAGAAAGTGCTGTGACAGACACAGTAGCAGGAAAGAGGCCAGAGTAGCACAGCAAGATGAGGGCATGACCAGCACACTTCAGGAGACCTGGAAAAGGGTGAACCTGAGCTGTTACAGACCACAGGCTGGCTATGGAGGAATTTGGCTAAGGAACTGCTTAGATTTAAACTACAGAAATGAAATTGGATAATACATGTAGAAAATTCCTCTTTTCTATACTAGCAACAAAGGCAAAGGCAAAGATGAAGCACTTGCATGTGATGGAGAGTGGCTCAGGGCAAGCAGTGTGGCTCCAGGGGCATAAATCAAGTGGGACTGGAAGCCCAGCAGAGCCACCTGCAGTGAGAGCAGCCTCTCTCTCATGGACTGGTTCTACTGGCCACAGAATAATTAAAAAACTGCTTTTGTTTTAATCAGATTTATAAAAAAATTGGGACAGGGCTATATTCCTGGGCTATTGTACTGAGACTGTGGGGGACAGGCTGGTTCTAGAGAGCCTGGTTCCAGAAACTGGTTCCAGTTTCAGAGGACTGGTTCCAGAATACCACTGATCACCTGCAGCCTTGTATTTATGTCCAATTGCACCAGTACTGAGTGGCTTCCACTGCCCAGGTTACAACAGCTGATGATGGGACAGCAAAACAAACCAGATGAACAACACTTGAGCAGAACCATTATCATAATAAAGGCTTCACATGTACTCTGCATTACAGGTTGGTATGATACTGAAACCTCTAGTAAGAACCATCAATTTCTATCCAATGGTGATTTTTAAGCATGATCAAAAGCACTCAAGGAGAGACCTGGTTTACTGGTCTCCTGAAGTAGATGCCATACAGAACTCCTGAGTGAAGACATTTATTGATCTGGTAATATAACAACCTACCTGACCTACATGAATTCATGTCAGCAAGATCAATGGAAAAAGATAACAGACCTTTTCTACTATGCAGCATCCTTAGGGCTGGTGGCAACATTCAAAACTGCACAGGTTAACTCTTCCTGGGACTTGGGAAGCCTTACCTGGCTGGAAAACTGGTGAATTTTAACAGGAAGAAAAAGGAAGACTGGCTGGGCAATGGGGACTCAGCTGTCTTCCTGAACAAATACCAAGAAGTGCTGATTTACATGGGCAAGTCTACTCCATTGTGAACTGTGAGGACAAAACCACCCTAATGAAAGTTTCACTTCAAATTCTGCCTCTTAGGTCAGGTTGATTTCTGATCATAAAATGACACAAGAAGCACTTAAATTTTCTCTTCCTGTTGGAGCTATTCTTCCAAAGAATGTATTTTAGTCTTGACTGGGTATTAGATTACTAGATGCTAAGGCACATCTTGTAGACATTCCAAAAAATGTCCAGGAACACCCTGTGCATTTAATTCAAAATATTCTGTCCAGGACAGACACAAAATGCACTTCATAACCAAGAGAGGCATTTCATCTTCTCAATGCAGAGAATTCCCATTGACAAGGGAGCAGGTGTCACAAAGATGTCACTCATCTGGAGTGCAGCTCACCAGGAAAAGACCTGTGGGTCCAGCTGGACATCAAGCTGAACATGAGCCAACAATGCATCTCTGCTGGGCTGAAGGATCACAGCATGAGGCAGAGCATCACCAGCAGGTGGAGGGAGATGATCCTTCCCCTCAATGCAGCAATGGTGAGGCCACACCTGGAGTGCTGTGACCAGTGCTGGGCTCCCCAGCACAAGAGAGACTCCAGCCAAGGGCAGCTAAGAAGACTGAGGAACAGGAGCATCCTCCCCATGGCAAAGGCAGATAAAGCAGGACTGCTCAGCCTGGAGAAGGTTCAGGGGATTCTCATCAACCTGAGAGGAAGCTGCACAGGGGATGGAGCCAGCAACAGGAGCAGGGCACAACCTGACACCCAGGAGGCTCCCTCTGAACATGAGGAAACACCTTTTGTCAGGGGGATTCATTACTGGCACAGGTTGTCTCAGGAGACTGTGGAGACACTATCCCTGGAGAGATTCAAAAGCTATTTGGACACAATCCTGGTAAAGTGGCCCCATTTGATCATGGGGCTGGAAAAGGTGACCTCAGAGGCCCCTGCCAACACCCACCACTCTGTGATGCAAATGCTGAAGGTTCATCACATCTGCTCACTGCAGGGGCAGCCAGCTCTTTATCCAAGCTGCAGCTACACCAGTGAGAGACACTGATTGATGCCACCACCACCACTATATATTCACATGGCACACAGGACACTTTTCCTACAGACCAGGACTGACAGCAGGGAGAGATGTGCTGAGGAATGGCAGCACAGTTGAGGATTTCCATAAAAACAGCTTGAGGTTCATCAAAGAGATCAAACCACTGAGCAAGGCTATGTCAGCAATTCACACCAGCCCAGCACTGTGCTACCAACACATCCATCCCAGCTCTGCTCTCCTGCCAGCAGAAGTTCCCATGGGCTGATTTACCCAGCTTCCTAGACATGTTCTGCAACTTGCAATGAATTTTTCATTGCATAATTTTATCAAGTATTGAATTTGTTGGTTTAAACTTGGCTCAACTACACTTGCACTGTGCAGGAGTCACTCCTGAGATTCCAAGCCAGATAAGGCTTCTTTCCTCTTCCCCTCTTAAAAAGAAACACAATCAGAACAGGTAATTTGAAGAGTCACTATTGTGGTCATGGCAAACATTCCCAGCTTTATAGGTAATGTTTCAAACCAAAGCAGCTGCAAAGCTTGTAGCAGACAGGCAAGAAAAGAAAACCTTTTTTTTTTCTCAGACCTAAAAACTTCTTAAAACAACTACAATCAGGGCCAAAGTCTTGGGGGTCCCAACGCAGCCCTGTGGGTTCAGCCCACAGCTCCTCTTTTCTCACAAGGAGAGATTCAAGTGAAATGTTTGCAGAACCCCTACCAAGCAATTTTTTTTCTTCCCCCATCTAGCAAGTAAAGCTTTGAGAGGAAACACATGAGCATGAGTAGCCAGATCCTCTTCAATCAGATCTCTGATGGCCAGTGTGGATAGTTCTGTGTGCACTAGGAGTCTGAAACACTGTCTTTTACTTTTTCAGTTTTGTTCTTGTTTCATTGACCAGGCAATTCAATCTCATCATGAGCTGAAGCCAGGTCCTGTACCTGGCAATCAACTAGTGCTTGTTGCACTGTTACACCTTCCATCACATGCACAGACATACAGTAACAGAAATGTCCCTTCTGACTGAAGAACAGACAGCAAATGATAAAGGTTCAGGTGCTGCCTGCTGAGGGACAAGCAGAACCCAGAGAAGATTCTCCCCACCACAAAATGCAGACCAAACAAGAGAAAATACAACTACAGAAATGTTTGTGTAGTATTTTCTGCCTTTTCAAATCAAACTGCTGGTATTCACAGAGGCTGCCACAGGAACTTGTGCTCACAGCTACTTCCCTGACTGAAAACTGGGACACTTGTCTGGCTACAAAATAAGACCTTGCATAATTTTGTCCAATTTGGATTTGTATTCCCAAACTGTCTGGATCCCAGAGCTTAGCTCTGCCTCTCCACATCACTCCCTGTTGTGGAAGGCTGCCTGTCTTTCCTTTGTGCCAGCTGCTTCTCCTGGAGCTGCTCTGACCCTGCCAACCCTCTGGCTGCACAAGCTGCCTGTTCAGCATGGCAAACCCCTTGAATGGAAGTCTTCCACCTTTTAGGAGCAGGCAAAGAGGATTTCTCATCATTTGTTCCATCCATAGCCAGAGAACCTGAATCCCAGCTCAAAGCAGGTAATCCCAAAAGGACTTCCTTACTTTTCACCTTGAAATGCTGGAACAAAGAGCTTTGTTTTATACAGTTTGCTGCAGATTTCCTGAGAGGGTTTTGGTCTTTACCAAAGTCCCAAGAGCTCTTACACCCAGGGGATGGTGCAGCAGTGACCTGGATCTTTCACAGCTCTTTGAGAACAGATCTGATAAGCAGACTGGGGGAGCCAGACAGATCCCAACAGCCTAGTGAAATTCCTTTCTTCCCTTTCTATGCTTTTCTGCTGTGATACTTGGCTATCTTTAAAAGATTAAGATCTCTGAAGCAAAAACCACTTATGCTGAAGGGAGGAAAGGGGATTTCACTCCAACCTGAGCAATGCCAATGAAACCTTTCCCAGACACAGCAAGCAAAGAGCCCTGGGAGGCTGTCTGGCTGCAGGATGATGAGACTTTTGGACATGACAAAGAGTGCAGCCAAGTCAACATCTGGGTGCTGATTAAGGGAAGTTTTTATATTGTTTATATATTTATATCCTGGGATGTGCCCAGAGCTGAAGGAAGGTGAGAGGCTTGCATAGCTCTGAGCATGTTACTCATCAGCATCTGGCAAGACACTCTTTTATCAACAGACCTTTCCTCACACCAGCTGACTGTATTGCCAACTTTATCTCAGCAAAGTTAGAAATTTCCAGCCAAGCTGGGGCTCCACACAAGGTAGGAGCTTGTACTGTGTGAGCATGGACAATGCCTGCTGGCCCAAAATGGCTCTGTGCTCAAAAAGATCAGAGAGAGCAGAGCATGGGAAAAGGAAGGATTATCATGCTTACTTTAGAGAATGAGATTTAAAGCCAGAGAAGTGACCTGGCAAAATTACAGAGGCACTCTCCAGAAGCAGGAATTGAATATTCAGACACAGTTTTGGGTTTTACCTACAACACTGACCTCTCTCTGAAAGTTTTCCAGTAAAACCCCACAAGACTCTACACAGGCTGCTATGCCTGATAATCCCCAAAAACCACCTGTAGCCCTTAGGTCTCTATTTTGAATAGAGGTACTTAATTTGTGCTGAAGTAGTAGAAAACAGGCAGGGGTTCCATGTGTCCCCCCCTATACTGTGGCAGTTTCAACAACAGAGCAATTACAGGAGCAGGGATAATCCAAGATTGCAGAAGAACTACAAGAGGAAGGAGAAGCAACAGTCAGGTTTCAACATTCACCTTCTCCAAAACTCCTGCTGCAAAGGGACCAAATGCTTGCTCAGCAGTGCCTAAACACCTGCATCTCCTGGCTAAACACCCTTGAGTACAAGTGGAGAACCAAGAAATCTAACATGAATCAATTTTCTCCTCCTCAGCACAAATTTGAAATTACAAAGGGAAAAAACCAAGGTAAAACCCAAACTCTGCTAGAAGTGAAGCAAGTTTGGGGTGCCCACCTCTCTGAAGAGCGCGCCATAGAACTGAACAATATAGGGGCAGTCACTGCTTCTCATCACTACATCAAGGTCCATCAGAAGCTGCTTCTGCTCCTTCTCATCCACTGTCGACCGAATTCTCTGAAAGAGGAAGAGTGGCAGAGACTTTATCCATGATTTATGCCATGACTGTATCAGCTCTGCTGATGGGGACAGGTGACCAGGACCCCAAACCCAAGCAGAGCAGGCAGACCCCCAGGCATGCTCAAAAACACTCGAGAGAATCAAGCAGTGCTCTCAAATAAGAAATGTAAATGAACGCTTCTAAAGTTGTTTAATCAGATTATAAAACCCTCAGTCTTCACATAAGCATCAACATTTTCAGATGAAATGTCAGGAAGAAATTAAAGAGCTAAAATTTCATTGAAAACTACAGCAAAACACCACATCCAGGCTTTTATTTCAAAACAAATTCCCACACAGTTCTTAGCCATGTTGGACAGGGCTTGAAGATTGGTTTGAAATTTAACCAAGGAACATTATGTTTAAAATTTCTAAGCACAGAAGCCAAAAAGGCTCCTTCCACAGCATCCACCATGTCTGGGGAGAAGGGACTGCCACATAACATATTTCTCTGGTATTGTTAATGATGGGCAGCAGTCCTGTGAGCTCCTCTCATAAAACTAACAACCCTTCACCTAGTACTGGCTGAGGGAACATCAACACTGTATAAAAGATACTTTATATAGACACATACCTCATGTGTATATAGAGGTATATATGTATGTACACACTATACTCTATATATACACTATGTATTATGGAAAGTTTCAATTGGGCTTGAAAGAACAATGCACATTTGAAAACAGAAAACTGTACATTTTCCACCATGAAACTGGTTAAATGAAGGATGGAGACAACCATCCAGTTTTTCCTGTTATTTTACAGATATATTTAACATCTTGCACTAATTAATACATTCTCTGAATCACAAGCGAGGAAATCGTGATTGTGAAGTTGTGACTCATATTGAAAAACCATTAAAAAAAACAAGAAAAAATATCTGGCAAGAAGTCCAAAGCAACAGACACAGCCAGGACCATCCTCAGGGATGAAAACTACATGGCTATCCAAGGAAGATAAATTATTCAAGCTTGTGGAAAAAAATCTTCAAGATACTAGCACCCATTTCACCAATACTATGGCCCAGGGGACAACTGCTGGTGGCATCAGGACCACACACATCAGCCAGCACAGGCCAGGTGAATGAAGGTACTCTCAAGGCTGGCCATTCATATAGCACATCAGAAACAGTGCACCATTATGTATATTAGGACTTATTTTGTGATGACCCATACAAAACAAGGACAGTATCAACACTCTCATTTTCCTTACCTGTACTGCAGCCTGGTATTTTGGTATTTAACCACTTGTTCTTAATGTTCTAGTACCTCTAGTTTGGCCTAGACAGTAAATAGTATATTTATATTGCTTTTTTCCCATCCTGTGAATTCTAGAGTTCTTGGGGACCTGTCAGGAGACTTGTCCAGCACCCACAGTCCATAACAGCCATGATGTGCTGAGCAGGTGGGGTTCTGTGTCACCAACAGAGCAAGAAGAACGAGCCAGGAACAGAACTAAAACACTTCACCTCCAGGTCACTGGTTCAGGTCTGTGTCACACAGGTTCAGACAGCCACTGGCTGTTTCCTGCTCTTGTGCCCTCAGTGCACAAAGCTCTGCAATCCCCTGAGAGGCTGAAGGCTGAGCAGAGTGAATGTGTCACTCCAAGTGGCAGCACACCAGCAGCACTGTGTGAAATGGAAATGCCACTGCTCTCACCTCCATGGAAGGTGATGGATGCCAAGGCCACCGTGAGGAGGCCTATGACCAACAGTTCAGCCTCTCACTGAGACATGACCCACTCTGAAAAGGTCACCTCTGGTGAGGAAACAAAAGGAGCTTTTCTCCATATTGTAACTTGTATTCTCCTTCTGTGCCCACTCCAAAAAGCCTCTTCCCTCATCATCTCAGAGTTGTCCCAGCCCTGCTCTGCACTGCCCTTGTACCTGCATAATCCTGTCACAGCCACCCCATAGCATCTTCCTCAAAGCTCAGAGATGAAAGTGTCTCCTCCCACCTCTGACATTCCTCCTCACTGCTGTCACTTCTCCAACTCTGGAAACCATGTGAAATATATGCTGTATGGTGGAGGTGATTTTAATGGCACTCCAGAACAACACTGAAACCAAAAACTCCTCAAACAGAAGCACCCCAACAAGAAAGGGCTGGCAGAGGACCCAGAGCACAGACAGTGGGTCAGCCACAGGGCAGAGGACAGCTTGAGAAGCCAACATGGACACTACAACCAATATTGCCTCAGGGAGTGAAAGGAATGCCATGGTACAAGACTGGGAGGTCTCATACAACAGTGCTGGAGACTGGCACAGTCAAGAGAAAGGGAGAACTCTGAGGAGCAGCATGCAGTACAGCACACAGAGAGGGTCAGGCTGGACAAGGTGGCTCTGTTCAGCTGCAGTGTGCCAGGCAGCCTGCTGCAGCCCAGAACTCCCAATTCAGCAGCAGAACAGGGAAGGTGAGGAAAACCAACAGCAGCCACTACCCAAACAGCACATGAGGCATGACACAATCTGCAACCCAAACCCAAGGCACAGTGCAAAGCACTGCAGCAGCTCCTACAGAACATGGGACATGGCAGGGGAGGAAGACAAGGAGAGGAAGCTGCTTGAAGGCAGCATGTCAGACAGGGATGGACAGGGGCTGACTTCACTTCAGGCCTTACAGATCTCAGCCCAGACACCTTCCTGTAGGCAGCCACAGTGACCCCATGGCCAAACAGCCACAGATGGAAAAGAGGGATTTGTAGTAGAAGCCCATGGAATCTCCTTTTTAACAATTCCTCGTTGGCCTCCAATTTAAACTGTATCAAATCCTCTGGGACAAAATTATCCTTCCCTTTTTATTCAAACACAGATTAGGACAAAGCCTTCCAACACCATGAAGAAAAGCTCTGAAGCCATGCTCTGAGTAGCATCAACAGCAAAAGCACAGTCTGTGCTGTGGATTGTGCCACCCTGAAACCTAAAACCAGGCAGATTCCAAACATTTGACCCAAAACAAGGGCCATCATCCAGCCCAATATGCACACAGAAAGATTCAGGTGCAGGGTGAAGTGACTGGTTGAAAAAAAAAATCTAGGAAAAAAAGGAAAAGAAAAATAAGCTGAAAACACCAAACTGAAACTCAATTCCTTGAGCTGTGAGACAATCCAGAAATATCCTGAGCATGGGGCTCATCTGTGTCCTCAGCAGAAAGCTCAGCACAGCAGTGCCAGGCAGTGCCATGGGAGAAGTAGTCCTTCCATGGGATGGCAGGGATTTGGGACAACAAACCAGTAGCAAAAATAGGGTTTACCCAGTCATGCTGAGATGGGAATATCAATCTCGCCATCTGAAACATGTTTAATGCTGTTTGAAGTAGATCACAACGAGTTTCCCATCTCCTATGATGAGGCTCTAATTCTCTCTCACCATTCCTTTTCAGCTCTTACTCATCCACTCCCTCCCCAGGTAGCCTACCAGCAGGACTGGGAACTCTGGTTTCCCCAACTCTCAGCCAGCAGACCTAAACAAATGAATGAAACAGAAAATTCTGAAGGTGTCAATTGTGTGAAGAATTACAATGATGGTTTGGCAATAAAACCCCAAGACTTCTCTTTGGAAGTCATATGGACATGGGAAAGACAGAGAAATTTGTCCCTGGACAGAGTTAAATATACTAATGTATCATTCATTTATGGGCTGTGGGGTGTCCAGGAAAGGATGGAGAGATCATGAAGGTAGAAATAAAATGTTAAATTTCTGCTCTCAGGGGCATTTGATACTTAGCAACCTCCTTGAGCTGTGAGACTGCCATTGAGAAAGCTGAGAAAAATCAGACAGGAACTTCTGGTTTGAAGCTGTGGATGAGAGAACAAGCACTGACTACCAAAATGATGTACAAGAGACACTGCTCAAGAACATGGCTCCCCCAGGAAAAACTGGGATCTCTTATGGGCCCATGGGTCTGACACCTCCAATTACCCAACTGATCTCAAAAATGCTTCTGATTTCCTTAGGACAAGTTTAGAGAACAAGTAGAGCACATCAAAATTATTGTTAAACTTGAGGGAAAACAGGAAACCAGCAACAATGGCTGAGGACACTGACTGTAACTGGTGGCTGGGCCAGGCAATACTGCAGTGGGACTAAGTCAGCCAAGCTGAGGGTATTGGAAGACAAGGACAATTCTGGCCTACAGCTGAAAACCACTTTCTTTTGAGGTGGGGGAAAACTGAACACCATGGACAAAATCACTCTCTGCCCCAGCTATGTTACTCTCCCAGCTGTAACCATTCCTGACAGAAAAATAATTCAATTAAAATGAAGTGCAGAATGCTTCCCTGATAAGAAGCTTGAAGGTCAACCAAAGCAGAAACCACTCCAATCATCTCCTGGTGATGTATTTGTCAGCCAGCTGAACTGGTTGAAATTAAACTGGGAGAAGCTGCTGATGGTGAACCCCAGATGTCCAAGGTGCTCCCTGCTGCAGGGCAGAAGAGGTGAGGAGCAGGTGAAGATCTCCTGCCTGAGCCTGAGGCTCACACATCACTGCCAGAAACACCAGATGCTCAGGACACCACTGCTGTGTTTAGGCTCCTGACCTGCACAGGAGCCACCCAACACATCAAAGCTTGGCTATTTAAAATATGTTCTTATTTATTTTATGAACTTTTCAAACATGCAGCTTTCCAAAGCCTTCCACAGGCACTGTGAACTACCCTGGCTAAGAAAACCCACACACAGTGTACAGTATTTCAGTGCAAAGTAGAGCATCCTGCTCTAACTGGAAGAATGTTCCCCAGCTTACATTCCAGTTTGGGTTATTTTTTTGTTTAATTCATATTCCAGGGATATTTTAAAGCATCCTTTTTGTGTGAACTATCACCAAGGCCAGAAGGAAACCTCAGGACAGAAATTGCATCCCTCAGCAGCTGGGCAAGTTTCCCAAGAAAACATTTCATTCAAAGAAATATGGTTTCTCTATGTGCCTCTCATTTGTGGTACCCTCACAGAACAAGAGGCCCTGCAGCAGCTGGGACAATCACAATGTGGTGATGGTGGAGGGCAAATACAAAAAGGGCTGGAGAATTGCACATACTGTGGAGCCTCTCAGACAAAACCAGGACAGCATTGGAGCAGATCCTGAGCAGGAACCAGAGCTCTCTGCACAATGGGAAGCCCAGGACAATGGTCACAAGTCACTTATGGACTGCCACAGATGGGAAAAACCAAACTAACAGAGAAACAAGAAACCAGAAGCAAAATCAAAGGATAGTGGGTAGGAAGCCCAACCAGGCAAGATCACAAAGAGCTGATGCAGCAAACACACACCAGCCAGGAAAAGAGATTTCTCCCACGAAAATGAGGAGCCAGGAAAAGAAACCTGACAAAGTGGGGATTCAGCACACAAACTGGCCTTGCATTTATTGGTTTGCATAGCCAGATCTGGCACTGGACAAAATTGGGCTGTTCTCTTTGCCACCTGGAAAAGTCTTGACCACATATGCCAAAAAATCCTTAAGGATATGAAAAGGGTATTTTCAGTGACAGGAAGACTGTGATGGCAATTGACCTAGAGAAAAAAGGTGCATCTCCAGGAAGAACTGAAAGGAAGTGGCCTCAAGAATTAAAGAATTGGTTTTTATTTACAATTTAAAACTTGGAAGATTAGGAAAACATAATGCAATGTTTTCTAGGGGCAAAAACGAGAAAGGTTTGAACACAAATCCTCTTGGGTTGGATCCCTCTTTCCTTCATCCTCTCCCCCTCCTCCTGACAGCTCTAGGAAGCAGATCTCTATGGCAGAAAGCATAATGGGTGCAAAAATAATTGCAGGTGGCAGGAACAGAAGAACCAGGTCCCTGCCCCTGCAGGCCACTCCAGGCTCCAGCCTATTCCCAAAGAGGTGCAGAATGTCTTTTTGTCATTGAAAAGAGTATTCACAGAGAATGACCAAGGTTAAAGGAGAGGGACAAGAGCTCATCCCAGCCATGCTCCTCCAGCTGAGGCTTACTGCAGTGGTTTTAGCCAGTGATCCAATGAGGCTCATCTCAGGCTCATTTTCCTCCTTTTCTAGAGACTCTATAGAGCACAGATGAAAAGCCTGAATCACCCAGGGCCTGGCAGCCCTGCCCATGCCAGGAGACACATTAAAGGTGCCAGCATTGCATCTGTCAGAACCCATGGGCTGATAGACCAAAATGAGTTACAGGGAAAAATGAATGAAAACAGTGTTTCCACCTGCAGATCTCAAGTTATTCTGGTGATATTTCAGCCCTCAGGAATTATTTTTCTTCAGTGGTAAGAAAAACTGGATGTGCAGCAAAAAGAGGCAGTGCTGGGGGAGCCCTGAGGGCACAGGAGCCTGTGTGCCCTGTGGCACTGATGCCACACACACCAAGCAGGGGAAAGCTTGGGAAGCTTTGAGGAACTGTTCCTTGGGCAAAGGCTACAAAAAAAAAGAGAAAGGAGCTGGGAATAGATTTTGAAGATATGCTCTGGCAGCCACAGCCTTTGAGGAGAGCAGGATGAGTGACCAGAGGTGCCCAGCTGATCAGGAGCTGTGTTCAGCCAGAGGAAGACTCCAGCAAGGGGAAATGAGCAATGCTTCAACTGCACACTTGCAGAACAAGAAGGATCTGAATCTCCCTGTGGTAGAACGGGGTGACAAGCCTGGTCATGGTAGCTGTAAGCAGAACATAGCCCTTCCTGACCACATGGGAATTTGCAGCAACAGTAGTGGAAATCTGGGGAGTAGTGGAGAAGGATGGAGGAGCAGTTGGGACAGGCCTCTGTACCAATTTTCTCTGCATCTATTGAGCAGTACAGAACAGCCAACTTTTTGCTTGAAGCTTCCACAAAGCTGTTGCCTTGTGCTGAATGCCCTTTCAGTGCCTGCTGCACTGGTGCTGCTCTTGGGGAAGCACAGGAGCAACAGCAGCTCAACCAAAAAATGAGACACTGGCTCCACAATCCAGCTGTGAAGGGATCCTGTCACCTGCCCCCAGCAGTGCCACACCACAGAGCTGCAGGTGCCATGGAGATCATAGCCAAGGCCTCACTAAACTGACACATTTTCACAAAACTCCATTTCCCTTCTCAAACTTCTCTTAGAGAAGAGCTTTATACTGAAGGAGAACACATGGCTGAAGGCAACAGCTCCATGGTGAAGAGAGCACAAAGCTTGAAAAAAGAGAGAGCAGGAGGGAAACAGTCCCCAACATGGACAGATTAAGATAGAGGAGGAGCAGAAAATGAATGTACAACCATGGCTGCCCCAATAGTATCAGGAGACTGAGAGAGGAAAATCTGAGGAGTGTGGGATGAACTAGTCACTAGCACAAGCTTAGCCCCATGCTGAAACCTCACCTCAAAGAACTGCACCATCCAGTCTGGGGAATTGCTGCTACTGCCTCAGAGGCCTCACTGACTGTTCCACCCTCAGGTCCTCCTTTGCTCAATTTAGTGCTTCTCCCCACTGGGACAAACAGAACAGTCACTTATCACTGCTGTTTTAGTATTTATGCTGTTGCCCAAACCCTCCAACCTTTCTTCCTCAGCAGGAGCAGCCATGTCCACCCAAATGAAAAAGGCTCAGAGAAAAGGAGGTGGCACCAGCCCAGCCCACAACTTTAACATTTCACAGTTCAGTCACTGTAAACAAATCAGATTTCCTTGTATAAAGTGAGCCCCAAGCCCAGAACCCCTGAGGCTCAGAACACAGCAATCCCTTGGGAAAGCCAGCTCAACATGCTGCACCATGCCATGTCCAGGACACAGAACTGGTGCCTTCTGCCTCCCACATGGCTGTACCTGCACCACAGGCCCTCAACAGTGACAAGGCTCACTCAGGGTGCTGAAAAGCCCTTGTGGAAACAGTGTGGGACAAGAGAACCCCTGTGCCAGCAGACACATCTTCTCCATGGCATGAACTAATCCAACAAAGTGCCCTTCCCCACATGGCTGTAGCCACTGCAGAGCTCTGGGGAACAGCCACTCAGCTCTGGGGTGTGCCTCCTTCCCACCCTTAGCACAACTACAGCTACCCAGGTCACACACCCTGAGTCTGAGAAGATAAAGGTGTCCAGGAATCATTTCACTACACCGTTTTTCAACCTCTCACCTGCAAACTACCTGAGTTCTACCAAAGGCAACTGAAAGAAACCAGCCCTTAGTACAGGCAACATCTAGCTCCACTGGAGACATGCAGGGATTCAAACCCAGCTTGAAACAGCAGTGCATGGTGATCAAAAATACTCAAGAGACCTAGCCAGTGATCCCAGCACTGTGAGGAAGACAGTATTTACTGGAGAAGATCAAAGGATGGGGGTTACTCCAGTAACCTGACACACTAGAGACAGGTAGGAATTATATCCAGAGCAGCTGGAGCTGGGGCTGAGATATGTCTGCCAGGCATGTGAGACCAGCAGGGGCAAATGTTTCCAGACTGGATCAGGGAATATTGTGAAGAAGACAGAGAGCTGGAAAAGACAGCAACACAGACTCCTGCACAGCTCACTTGTGCTTTTTCCTGGGAGCCATGAGAGCACTTACAGTTGATATAATCAACAGAGTTAAAAGACAGATGTAATTAGCAACCTGCAGTGAGCAAAGGAAAGGTCCAGAGAGACAGAGAACAGCTGCTGCCCACCTCCATGGACAAGCAGCTCCTCAAAGATGTCAGTGAACAGCACTGCTGTGGCAAGACAGGTAATTATTGCCCAGCTGGGAGAGAAGGCTGTTCCTGGTTCTAAGGTGAGGTTTTGGGTAGCATAAAGTAGAAAATGGACAGTCAAGAAACCTGCTACACTTTGCACCTCCAGACAGTCTGACATGGTAAGCACAAAGCAGACACTCCACCATACACCAGCAAGAGCACAACATTCCCTAGAAGACATCCACTCCATTCCAGCTCCTCCTGGCAAGGCCACACCATGGCATATGCTGACATAAATAGCTAATTTTAAGCCATTACCTTATTTCATAAAAGACATCAAGAAGCTATGAGATGTCAAATTGTGCCTACCACCAGCCTAGGCTGTACCTGAACCAGTGACCCAGAGGTGAAAGGCCCGTGCCCCATCATCAGTCTCCAGAGATGTGTGATCCCCTCAGAACAGCAGGCTCCTGAGAGACATTTTGAAAAGGGCACAGCAATTATGAGAACTTCACAAACCACCTGCAAACATGCCCATTATACACTGTATTTTCAGCAAACAGCAGCCTTTACACCAGAAATAAATAGAACAGAGCAGTAGATGGGTGCTAGATGGAAGAACCTTAATTCTCCATCACACTGCATCCCAACGGACTGAAGTACAAATGTAAGGATGGGCATCACCTACTTTAACTGCCATAATTTGCCCACTTGGTTTGTGGACCATTTTGTTGACAGAACCATAAGCGCCTCGTCCAATTTCTCCAAGGTCTTTCAAGTCCTCTGCTGTAAAATCCCAATGTTGCTCAGGGGAAATCTTCAATTTTCCTGATGATTCAATGCTGTGTGTTCTCAGTCTCTCTCTGTCAAAAATATTGGGAAGCAATTTTTCCACATTTTAAATAGTTTTAAATGTCTCTTTTCAGCACTTGATTAAACATTAGAAGAGAGGGATTCACAAAGCTACAGTAACAATCTGACTCCACGAAGGATTTTGGTTGGGGTGGGGGTGGAGGGGTGAGGGAAAATGTTAAATCAAAAATGACATACACTTGCCCACAGCTTCAATTAAGGATAAGTTTCTCCAGCTGCAGCATAAAATTCAATATGTCTCATAGAGTCATTCTAAGCACTCATTTACACAGTTCTTTCTACTTTGCACAAAATACATCAGGCTGTGAGTGAGATCTGGTAACATGCAGCACCAAGAGTCTGAAGAGCACTCCCAGCCCCATCTCCCCAAAGCTCCTGCCTCCCTTCCAGCTGGGATTCCATCAATACAGGCAAAGCTCTTCTGGGTGAACCAGTGAGACTTTAGGAAAAGTATTTAATTGCAATAAAAAAAGAAAATAACCCAAAATCCCCAAAATTCAATACATTTCGATAATAATTTAATTGATCCAAAACCAAATAAAGAGCCAATCATTTATAAAAACCAAGACAAGTTCTTTGTGACATATGAAAACAAAATCTGCCTGTGTGTCACCATCAAGAAATTAACTTTCTCAGGTAAACCCTGCCCCTACTGAAGCCACCAGGATTTGCTCAGGTAAGGAGCAGATGAATGTCCAAAACTTGTGAACAGAAAAGTTCAAAGGTGCCCCAATGGCTCATTCACATGCAGCAATGCCACCACTAAAATAGCAGGAAATGCACAAGTATTTGCAACACTTTTCATCTTAAAATGCCATGCAAATTTTCAGTTTTTCATTAGTTAATTAGCTGATTCACACTTCCTGAGTCCTAAAGTAAGCCAAAAGCCCACATTTTTCACTTTCAAGATGCATTAAGAGCAATGCAGACAGTTCCCACTGCAGGGCACACTGATCTCACCCAGATTTTAAAGCACACAAGTACTTGTGACCATCCTGTGCATAGGAGAGATCTATCAAACTCAGTGATATTTGATGCAGCCCCCACTTGCCTGTCCAGGGTCTGGCCCAATGAGCAGAAGACACATGGAGGATTTGACCCAACACAGGAAGCTGATGGAGTTTATCAGCCAAGGAATAAACAGATCACAGCTGATTCCACGCTGATAAATCCCACCTTGGTCACCAGCAGCTGCAAACACCACCCAGCTGGGGACCCAACCATGACAGGGATTCATTGGGATCCCAGGTTTTGAGAGGGCAAAAGGCCAATTGACTGGAGCAGCTACAGTTTAAAGGCTTCCTCTGCTGCACTTAGGGCTAGTGCTGCTGCACTGGAGCAGCTGCATGTCCTGACCCCTTGACCTGTTTGATGAAAGCAGCTCCTCTCCCCACTCCTAGGCTGTGTCTGCCATGGTGTTTTCTGCTCTCTCACCTGCCCAGCTCAAGATTTCAATCTGCTGGTCCCTACAGTGCCCCTGCACTGTGCTTAGGAATGATTAGGGAAACCACCTGACAGTGCTACAACACAGTAAAGGTGGGACAGATGTCACCTGAGAGCTTCTGAGCACAACAAACCCTGTATTCAGTGGGAGTCTCCATGGAAATTGCTTACTAAAAAGCAAGGAATGAAAAAAAAAAAAAAAAAAAAAAAAAAGGCAGCAAAATGACAAAAAAGAACAGAGGAAAAAAGAAATGGAAAAAAAGAAAAGAAACACGACCTCCACATGTGCCAAGTGTCTCACAGACAGCTTCTGTTGGGAACTGGTTTCTGTCTAACTGCTCCACCATCCTGTTTAGTCAGTGCCATAAAAATAGTTCTTGTTCTGAGGGAGGAAGGGAGGTGAGAAGCACTATGCCAAGGAAGCACAGACAAATGGGCATTTCCTGCCTCACCTCCTGCCAGCTGGTGGGCATGAAGGAGCATGATCTTTGAGAGCTAAATCCTCTTCAAAAAAGCAGAGAAAAAACAGCAGAGAGATGAAATGTTGAGTTTTCACTGACTGAGCTCCTTTTTCAGCTCTTGCTTGAAAATAATAGCTTGTATCAAAGCTCTCATGGAGTTAAAAAATTTAAACATTGAGGTAATTTATTCAAATAAGCAATTAAACCCTTCTCCTCTCTTCCCTCTGTTTTTCAAGACTAGGAAACTCAGCTTTCCTGACCCCATAGCAGAAGAGAAAGGGAATTGGAATTCATTATTTCCTGTCACACAAGCAGCCTGTGTGTCCCCAGCTGTGGTGTGAAAGCAGATCTGGGCCATTGTTCCCCAGCTGCAGGATGGTGCCTCGAGCTGCTGGGAGGAAGGTGGGAGCTGGGGGATATCCCCTCCTGCCCAGGGCTGCACACAGGGCTCTGCAGCTCTCCAGGGCTTTGGACTGAGACAGACCATTACCATTACCCAAACCCTCCTGTCCTGGAGCTGGCTCCATTTCCATTATGTATTTATGATGCCATCTGCCCTGTCTCACAACCACAGCTCCTGCTTAGCTCTTCTCAAATACCCAGGGAAATGGTCAAATAACCAAATCACCAGCTTGACAGAGTGACAGATACTTGAATAGAGGTTTTGCTCATTTAGCTGATTTGCCACATGCAAGCAGGGCAGTTTTCCTTTAAGCAGCATGGCCCACCTCAAGAGTCATAACTGGAATGCAATAATTGCTTTTAAAGTCAAAAAAGCTGCACTTTGTATCAGGAATTTTTCAGTGTAAATCAAAATCCCAAGAGATTCCCATGTCAAAAATACACAAACTCTCTGCATTGATCTAAATTGGGAATTTTTTAATGTAAATCTAAGTGAAGCAATAAAAACTAAATGGTGAGTGCAGGACACCTATCTGTATGTTTGCTCTGCTGCAGATGTATGAGAGCATAATTCCATAGGGTGGACATGACTCCAAATGCAAAAAAGCCTGTCTAAACCCTGCACTACATCCTGGTGCTCTGCATACTACAGCAGCCTGCTTCAGAGAATAGCAGGACAACCAGCCCAGGATCCAGTGAAGGTCAAAAGCAGTTAGTGCCCAGTACTTGGGATTAGTGCAAGGTTTGCACAAAAGTCAGCAGGCACGTGCCTTCTCTTATTTTGTTTTTAAGCTGTGCAATCCAACCTTCTCTCTAAGGTTGGGAATGCTATGCAAAATTGGACACATATTCTCCAAATGCCCAGGATGTATAAGACAGATTTGTGGAGCTTCATATATGATTTAAAAAACAATATAAATAGCTGAAGTAGGCTAGATACTCTTCTAGTCAAAAGCAGCATTTCCAAAAACACCTTAGAGTGACTACAGCTCCTGAAAACTCAGCCAGGGCTTGAGCTTCCAACTCCCAATCTTGCTTTTGAAAATTGTTGAAAAGCAAAGCAAAAGGGGGCTGAGATCCTCGCACTTGAAAGGCACCAATGTGTCGGTCTCAGTGCAGATGGTTACTATGCTTGTCACAGCAGTTATTCCAGGGATTAGGAGCACCAAGCAAGACAACAAGTCCTGCACACAGTTGTCCTTTGTCAGAGCTGTGTCCAGCTTGGCAGGAGGCGGGCGGGCGCTGGCGCCAGGCACCGCCGCGCTGGGCACGGGGCTGCTCGCCACAAGCTGCACAGCTGGGCAGCCTGGCAAGGGCTGGCATGGCCACAGGACCCAAAACCTCCTGTGGAACCCACAGAGACCTTGGGAAACTCCCAGACAGGATGGGAAAGTTCCCAGAGCCCTGCTGTTAACAATCAACTACAGGGAGGCCACAGATTCTAAAAACAAGCGTTTCCTTGGCATGAAAAAGAAGGACTGCTGAAAGAAGTAGAGAAAAGTTGGTGGGTATTTTAAGCAAAATTAAAAGTCAACAGACATGAAGCAAGGCCAAAAAGATGCTGTAGGTAGCTGCCTATCTCCTCTGTTTCACTTTGCTGAGAGCTCTGCAGGACTCAAAGAAGACCAAAAGTTGATATATTCAATGGTACAGCTGACATGAATAAAATCTGCAGAAACAGAAAGATCCAAGCAAGCCAGCTGTGCTTCCTAAGCCTGCCTGGTGCTGGATTCTGCTCAGAAGTCTCTCATTAAAACTCCTATTTTCCCTAGGGTTCATGAGAATATATTCTACTTCTCCATAGGTTTGGTAAAAAGGCTGATATTTTTAAAAATGGTTTGTGGTCCATCAGCCAAAGCTAAAATGTAAATCCTAACAAAAAAGCTTCCAGGCAAACTGCAGGGTTCAAATGATACTGTGCAGTTTCAGAGTTCAAACACACTTTAGGACTGTGGCTGACACATTCCTACCAAGGAAACGTGGAGAGGTTTCAGAGAGCTTTGTTTCTTCTATCTCAAAGTCTGTGTCATTTGTAAAACTGTTTCCTGAAGGCCAATGCTAATACTGTATCAACTCTAGTTTGAACCTCACTAAAGAAAGTCTCCAGAAGAAATGTTCTGTTACTTTTCCTAGAGGGGTGGAAATGTTGATGCTGTCACAAAGTTTTTGGATTCTCAAAATAAGAAATTTTTGCTTTTCATGAACAAACATCATCTTTGCAAGAAGGGCAGAACTAATTTGGGGTTGCTCTGATCCATGTAAGCTGTCCTGAGGCTTCATTCTATTCAGAAACAGATTCCTAAACATGAAGAAGAGATACAGAAAATGTGGCAAAGGAAGGAAATAGTTTTGCACCTGTGACCTACCCAGACAAGAGCAAAGCATATTTTCTCCCTTTCCTTGTGACCAAGAGGCTGAAATTCTCCCTGGTAGCACTCTGGCTTTTTATCCTCCTCCAAAACATTAAAATTAAGATAATAAAAAGCAGAAGATGGCACAGCCCTTCCACAACCCACATGTCTCAGCCCAGCACGTGGTCAAGGCTGCTAAGAATCTCCCTGGCTTCAATGGGGCTTGTCTGAGGCTTTTAAAATGTTAATATTTTGCATTAAGCTCCCCTGGTAAAATACTGAGTTACAATGGATTTGGATTAACCCTGCCCTTACATGGAGGAAACCTCCCCACCCACCGTGGTGAAGACTGAGCTGAATTTAACTGAGCACATTGATCTCAACTCATTTTGACTTGGCCATGAGCCAGACTGCAGCACATTCACTGAACCCACCACTGCTGGGATTTCAAAACTTAAACTGGAGTCAAGAACTTCAGCATAATACTGCAAAACTCTGAGCTAATTAATTTCAACAACACTTCTGAGAATGCTGATTCTTTTTATTTCCTCTCCTGGGTCATGGGCAGCTCCCTGAGAGAGAACAGCAAACAGAGACACGAGCACAGCCGTAAGAACCAACAAAATAACCTCAATACAGACCATAAATAGTTTGCAAAATCATTATTACACAGCAATCACCCAATGGAATGACACTATTTCTGAGACAATTTCATTACTTTAAGAGATGCCATTTTTGCAGGATGGAGAAGATTTGACAATGGCTAACAGACAGGAAAGCTTACTGTAGCCTGCTGGAAAGTTTCTGGATGAGGTCCGCTTCTCTCCTTTTGAAACTGAACGGGACAATGTGATTACTACCCAGGGTTGCTTGTGTGTCACTTCAGCCAGGAAAAGTTGTGGAAATGACAGGAAAACATGGTGCTGTTATCACATGACACAATAACGAACAACACAATACTCAGCTAGTCACACTGCCCACTGAGCACAAATCACAGCCAGACCTTTTTCTTCCAGTTTCCACCTAAGCAACCTCCCCTCCTTGGGGGCAAAGCAGCACCCGATGATTTGAACTCATTTTAACATATTAAGTCATAAGCAAGTTGTTTCCTTATAGCAATGAGAACTATTTCCAACTGTATTATTACTACAATTAGAAACATGCATTATTAACATATTAGCCAAATATTTGTATGTTAGTGACATGCTGCTTCCCTTGAGGCACATTGATCATCCCTGCACTGCTTTTCCTGTGCTAAGGCAGATCTTACTAACAACTTTTTACCCTTAAAAAAATTAAAAATCGAGCTTCCATCCTGAATCCACCAATCTAGGACTGGTGGTATATCCCAGGTGGGCTTGCCATTCATCAGATCCCCTCTCCCAAATAAATCTGAATGAATTGAACAGCTACATCCTTACTTATTCCCTCCAGAGCCCTACAACTGACAAGAGTTATCACCACTCTACACTAGAGACATCTCTAAGAAGAAAAATTGTATTCTGCATCTCAGAGTCCCTCAAGCTGTCCAGCTCTAGAAATTTTTCTCAACATGAGGCCTTGTTATCTCAGAGCAGTTGGAGGAGCTTGGGTGAGACTGGCATCTGCTAAGCACTGTGTGGAGAACAAGCCCTGGATCCTTGCACCACTGACCACTGCAGCCATGGACCAATGGCCAGCAAAGGAACCAGGGGCTCTGCTCAGCTCCTTCTGGAACCACCTGAGAGGGGCAGATAATGAGCACTGCTAATTCAACTGTGAGAAATGGTTTAGTTTCAAAATAGTCTAAAGAAGGGGTTTTCTAATTTAAACTTCTCTAGGACAAAAAACTACAACCCAAGTCTGGTAAAGTCCAACTTCTCTTTTGGGATTTCAACTGAACAGTATCTCACAAACTCTGGGCAGCATGACAGCAGAAAATAACCTGAAATTCACTGCCAAGAATGCACCTGGTCATGTATTTCTTTCTGTGGCAGACAAGGACAGATGGGAGACACAGAAAGCACCTGACTGCAAGACAGAGACTGCTTATTTAGAGATGTAGCTACTTGAATGTGGTGACCAAAAGAGTCATAACAAGACCAAGTAGACCAAATTTCACTTTTATTTAAAATGTTCCTTCTCTAAGACAAAAGATTTGTGCTGAGCAGGTGAAAATTCCCAGGCTCCAGTAGTGTGGTGAGATCTTCCATGCTGGTCTCCTCTGTGATGGCTGCTGGGGCACAGTGCTCTCACTGAGCCTTCAGAGCCAAGAGCTGGTCTGCTGTAAGCTCTGCAAGGATGCTAACAGAAAACTAAATCAATGTTCCTAGACAACCACCTTTATCACTGGTGTGAAATACCCACCTAGAATATCAGAGAGAAAAGAACACAAGCTGCTTTATAGCAAAGCCCCTGTGCTCCTCAGAGAGGTCAACTACCTTCACACTGCTGGAGCAAGAGATTTCAGGAACAAGCACTTCCAACTGATCCACACTTGTCTCTGCAAAAGCACCACTTACACCAGGCATGAAGGACCATTTGCTCACCTGGATTTATTCCAAGCTTATCTTAGGAAGGAAGGAATTAGAACAGGCTCAACAAAGACAACTGTTTGGCATTGCCATAATCCACTGCAGACTGGCTTGGCCATTTAGATTTAGGCTGGCTATCCCAGAGGGTGGGGCACTGAACAGGCTCCCCAGGGAATGGTCACAGTCCCAAGGCTGCCAGAGCTCAAGGAACATTTGGACAACACTCCCAAGCAGAGGGTGGGATTTTTGCAGGGTACAGGGCAAGGAGACTCAATGATCCTTGTGGGTCCTTTCCAACTCAGTTTATGCTATGATTTTATGGTTTGCTCTCTCTATGGAAAGGTGGTATGAGGCAAGAACATCCATCTGATATCAAGGATGTCTGTAGTTTTCACAGACACAATACACAGCAAACCCAGACAATTTAAGTCCCTTGCAGAAGCCTGTTCCCTAAACAAGCAGAATAGCAAAACTAGTTCAGTCCCACAGGCCAACCCCCACCTCCATCATATCCATCCTGTCCACCACAAGATACTTTCTTTCCATGATCACTCTGTTCAACAGCCGATTTTCCTGTGTGTATCCTGTTCATTCAGACCCAATGTCCTCCACAGCACAGGCTGGAAGTCACCCATTTGTGCAAAGAATGAGGACAGAAATTGTTGACAAAGACCTCTGGGTCGATGCAGTCTCTGGACCTGAAGGCTCTTCTCTCTACTCTCCATTCCTTGATGTGTACAGAAGATAAGAGCAATGACTGATTCCTTCAGTTTTAACCCACAAAGCAGAAGAGTTGACTCACTTTTCCACAGCCAGGGGAAAACAAAAGCCACTTTACCATGAGGTGGTGATTGAAGTCTGAAGAGATCAAGTATGTGCCTGTCCTGCTCTGATGAAATGTGGGATCCCAAGCACACAGAGCAGCAATGAGCAGAGTTTATTCCAAGTGCTGGTTTACAGGGGTTTCCTGCAGCAATGTGGTTTTCCATCTGGAGTCAAAGGGTTGGAGTCCAATCAGATATGAACAGTGGTAGTCCATGCCTGGTACTCTCAGATTAACAGTGACACTGACAGCCCCTCAGGGTCAGAGCCCAGCTCCACCAGCTGCCCAACACAGCAGAGACACAGGCACCAAGCTCAGCTCAATGCAAGCCATGTTCTACTTTGCTACTTGCAAATAATTATTGAACAAGATATTTATCAAAAAAATGGGTGTACACACAAACCTGTGTGTGCACACAAATCTATTTATACACATGTATTCAGAGATATTACACATAACATTCCACTTCATCCCATTTTTCTCTCCAAACATCAGCATATTCTGCATGAGAAGCCAGCAGTTACTGCACTTGCCCAAGAAAGAGAGGGGAACATTGAAATATTGGGCTCTCTTCAGCCTGAGGACTCCAGCCATGTGCCAGGTCCCTAACACAGAATGTGAGGATGGCACAACTACAGCCCCATTGACCTTAGATCAAAAATTAAAAAAAAAAAAAAGCTTAGGAAGCAGATCAGATTCATGGGGCTAGAAGAAAGGAACTACAGAAAGCCAAGAGGTCATCCCATGCTCTCAGGTAGTTTAGATATATGAGCAAAAGCATCTCCTGCTCCCTTGAAAAATTTTTATGGCAGTCAGTTGCATATGATGGGTTTTCAGAGCCTGCCTTACAAACTAATGAGCACAGACACAGCAATGCCCAGTGTTCCCTCCTGGGCAGGACAGCAGCAGTGCACTCAGCTCAGAGCATCCTGGGACACTGGCATGCAGGAAACACACAGGTGGCTTGGGATCATTTTGATCAAAGAGCTCAAATTCCAAGGACTGCTCATGGCAGGAGAGAGATTCAGCAGCTTCTGGCTATCAAATGGAATTCTGGATCTTGCCTTAACCATAAAAAGTTACTGGTGAATAACTGATCAGATATTTTGAATGCTCAGAGATGGCATCAAATCTCATCCTCTCTATAAAGTATGAAATGTGAGTTTTAGAACAGCTTACAGAATTTTCCAAATAAAAGCTAAAGGGACAAGCACACCAGTCTTAAAATACTCAGAATACAACAGATCCAGATGCTATTTATGGAAAAGTCCAACATGAATGTAGCTGTGGTCTCTCACTTTCTTGTGAGCCCTCCAGAGAAGACTGAGGTATTTCGGTGTCCTGAAGGCTTTGAAAGTCTCCACACAGCAAGACTTACAACCAGTTTCCTAGAGCCTGTACACAGCTGTCCTTGAGATGCAGCACCTCAAAATAAAGGTAAGGACAGAAGGGGAGAAAATTTTGCTAACAAAACAGCATGAAGAGAAGATCTGATACCAACTCTGAAACTCCTCGACCTACTTTCCCTGCTTTGAAACGAGCAGTGCAGCAGTTACATCTTGGTGTGAGTTGTGCAGCTGTGCCAGGAGCAGAGGTGTCCCCTGCATGTGTGAAGAGGGCTGCAGCTCAAGAGTTGCCAGGGTCTATTGCACACTGATGCGACAGCTCTGCTCCTGCCAGAGCTAGTGCTACCTTGGAACCATCAGGACACAACCAGAGGAATTACATAAACCCAAAATTCTTAAACCACATCAAACTCTCCGCAGTTTGAAGCCCTGAACTGTTTTCAAAGAAAGGCAGCACCATCCCTCATCTCATGCACAGCAAGCAGAATGGAGGAAATTCTAATTCTTTATGGCCAGGATGACAGACTCCCCTAAATCATCTTCCTCAGCAGACTACACAAGGTATTATCAAAGCACTGACCTCATATTCAGCTTTATAAACCTGTGCTTTTGGAACCAAGCTAAGGAAGGAAAATGGCTACCCCCAGCTCTCCTTCAGCCTCTGCAGCATGACAGGTAACCCCAAAGGGACAACTTGTTCCTGCACAGGCTGCAGACACCTGACTTTTGCCAGGAGCATGGATGGAGTCAAGGATGGTACCTTGTACCTGTCTCAGGGAAGGACCTGGCCAACCACAGGTCACCCATGGAGCCACCTCAGTGGATGAAGGGGAGGCAACATAGCTCAAAGCAGGCATGAGAAGGGAAGTCTAGAGGAAACTCCTACCCAAGGGAGACATCTGTCCAGACACTCTATGTCCTACCAGACCACACTGATGGAGATTTCACGTTGAATGAAGTTAAGTGCAGTTTGAAAATGAACATTTCCAGGTCATTGCTCTACCCTTCTCATTCCCACTGACCCAGAATGCTTCACCCCCATCCACACACCATTCAACTCAGTAGAAAAAATCTGGTGGCCAACTCAAAACCACTACCCTTGAGTGACCTACCCCAGACACCACCTTAAGTGTCCCTGGGAAAAGTGAGGACAACACTATCAGAAATAGCTATACAGATAACACAGCTCTGCCACTACCCCATCCCACCTTCTTTTGCCCAACATGCCACGGAGAACAGCCCTGAGGAGGCAGCCCAAGCATGAGCCATTGCACCATTAGGAACTGCAGGATGTTCATGCCTTGGTGGTGAGACATCTGTGTCCCAGCTCAGTGGCCAAGGATGGCTGTGTTGCCAAGAGGGCCCACAGGGACAGCCACAGAAGCCTCCAGCCTGTCCCACCCTGGATAACCCAATGTCTCTGCCACCACAGCTCCTGTGCCACCCCAGTACCCAGCTGCTGTCCCTGTCTGGGCAGGACAGGTCAGCTCTCAGTGCCCTGGAAGGTGACTTGCCACCATCACCATCCTCTTACCCATCAATGTGGAAGGGACAAGTTTACCCCAAGCCCTGAGCAGGGGTCCTGTTATGCATCCACTGAGAGGGTCAAGGCTGCAAGGTCCAAATTCTGCCCCCAGATGAGCAGCTCCGACCATGGCTGTGTGCACAAGAACCAGGACAGCAGCTCCCAACCATGCCAGGTGGGACAGGCAACACAGAGCTACCTGAGGACCACAGATCAGAGACCCTTGCTGAACTCTCCATCACAAACCTCTGGCCTAACCTCTGCCTCTTTCAAAAGATAGCATGTCCCAGTTTCCCACCCACAGGATGGGGAATGCAAAGATTTGTGCAACAATTTAAAACTGCACAGCTCAATCACTCAGCACCTGTGAAACACCTGGAACCCATGGGAGCCAGGTCATTACATAACATCAGGCTGGATTTGGTTTAGACACCCAAGGGTGGCTTACTAGTTCCCAGAAGTTCTGAAGAGCTCATGTCCCTGCAGTGTGGCAGAAAGGCCACAGGGTGCTCAGCACCCTTGAAAAATTCATGTGAATTAGCTGAATGGAGATACACAATGTCCAAACTCTGGTTCCAGACATAGAAGGCTCAAAGTCAGAAGCTGAGTGCTGGGATATCAAACCCTTACAGAAAGAACAGTCCTACCAGGGCAGTGAAGCTCCAAGGGATCTGGATCTGCCAGACAAGTTTAACTTGGAAGCTGCAGACAGCAAAAAATTCCTCTGCAGAGAGGATTTGCACTAAAGGAATACCAAAACTTAGAAAGTTAAAAAAAAAAAAAAAAAAAAAAAAATCACAAAAAAAATCCAAAAAACCAACAACAACAAAAAAAGCCCAGACCTTAAAGCAGTACTGCTAATCTGCCTCATTATAACACAGTACATTGAGTGAAAAATCTCACACTGACTCTGGTAACACCTTCTCTGAAGCAGTGACCTACTTGATGCCAGAGATACTCAAGTCTGTTAGAGACACAATCTCTGTCATGCAGAGATCACTGGCCAAATGAACTTGTAAACTCTTAAAAGGAAGAGGAAGGCTAAATACAAGGCAAAATTCATTCATTTTCAAAAAATGCTCCTGAAAAAATTACAGAAGAAACATTGTTCCAGCATTGATGATGTTTGCATGAAAAGTGAAAGCCTGGTTACTAAAGGCTCTCCCAAACACTGAAATGTCTCTGCTGAGGCCTTGGAGGTTGCATTTCACTTGTGCTGATTTGACAATACAAGTGATTACATTCAGATTCTGCAACTTTCAGGAAACGGGAAAGATTCAGTCACAGAAAAAAAATTAAATTCTTGGTACCTCTGGCTCTGAATTCTGCCTCCAAGGCTTCCAGGCAGCACTCCCTGCCACAGGAAGGCATCACACAGCAGAAAGGTAAAAGAAATCAGTGACAATTACAGAAATGAGGAAGAGACAGAAATATTTACAGGAAAATTCACACCAGTAGTAGGGAACATGCCAGTTAAGGATATTCCCCTTTGGGGTTTAAATTTTGGGTTGTTTTTTTTTTTCCAAAAATGGGAGGAACTCTCTCAGGTTACTTCCTAAAGAACTCCACCAGCTACAGAGCCTAACCCCACACACCAGAAGAGCATGGGAAAGCCAAAGAGGAGATTAAAAGAGCAACAGACATGGCAGAGAGGCTTTGGGACAGCCAGAAAAAAAAACCTTCCCAGGAATAACAGTCCCTGAATTGTACAGAAAATAAAAGAAGCAGCAGGGTCTGATATGCAACTGGACCTTCCCTGGCTTTTGAAGAATCCAGCTCTGACAGTTCAGTAGAACATCCAGCACATTCTTGGGGCAGCTCTCTGGAAAGTCTGTGACTCTCCAGGTGTCAGAAGGAGAAGCTCCATGCAGGGCAGCTCTGGAAAGCTTAAGTCCCAATAAATCCATGAAGACACTCACAAGTTACAGGGAGACTGTGGAGTTCAACTGGATACCAGACACATCAAACATCAAGTCTGTACATTAAGAGAGATTAATTCATTTTGTCACCTTTCCAGGGGAAACTGCAATGCTCTGGTAATCAGGTTCTCAAGAGGTGGCAACTCAGAGTCAAGAGACTTTCCAGGCAGCAGACAGAATACTCAAGAAGCACCATGCTGTCAGCCAAATGCCAAACATTCACTGTGCTTTCCTAGCAGGTCAATCTAAATCCTCTAAGTCAACATCCAAGTATCACTGCACAAGAATACAAAGCTTTCCAGAAAGCCAAAAATCTCATCTACAGCCAAATAGTTTCCACTTTGGTTTCAAGAGCAATGGGCAGCACAGCCCAGCCAGAAATCCTGCCATGCACAGCCACATTGACACCTCACCACATCACTCCTGTTAGTGTGATCTCAATCTCCTTTTAGCAAAGGCAACCAGCTGCAAGCAGCTCTGTAAAGCTTCCACATAGATAACGGAGTAATCTAATTTTGTTTGTGACCTAAATCCTACTTGGACACAGGACAGATGAGGTAAAAGGTGGGATGCTTTCCAGTTGGTATAATGGGTTGGAATTTGAAAAGCTCACCCTAACCATGGCTTGTGTCCTCCAGCCTCTGCAATGTTTGCTGCAGGGAAAACAAAGTTAGCAGCTGTTAATCTGGTCTAAGTGACAAAGTCAGCCTGAACTCACAAGAGCTGTGGGCTAACCTGGCAGGTCTCCACAGCCTCCACTGCTCTCCAGCCTGCACAGTATGGTGACCACACAGCCTCTCTGACTCCGACCAGGCATCAGCCATCAGTAAAACTCTTACCTCTTTTCTAGACTGCATCCTTTCAAGTATGAATTATATTCCCCAACTACTGTCTGCAATTCAGGCTCTATTCTGACTTGCCCTGTACAGGTCACATGTAAAATTAGGTTTACAACTGTGCTGGATGCCCCACAGACAGGCAGGAAACATACTATGCCTAGATGAAAATCTCTTTGCAGTTCTCAAGCAGATTTGGTGGCAGCAGTTCCAGCTGAACCAAACAAGACACACCTCTCCACCACATGCAGTCACAGAACCAGAATGGACCTTCCTTCCAAACCCCTGCCTCACTTTCTGCTGCTGAACACACCACCTCAGGAAGAAGCAGCAGGACACCCCTGGATCAGTGGATCCAAATCACAGAACCCCAGATGTCATGTGAGAAATTAACCTCGCTGCATCTTCAGATCCACCCATCTGGACCAACAGGGCCTGTCCAGGACAATCCCCAGAAGTCTGGAGCCAGTGCTCACTTTGGGAGGACAGCCAGGCTGTTGGGCTCCACCAGGCTGAGAAGTGGCTTGGTGAACAGAAACACTCTGCATCAGGAGCACGTCCGGGCAAGGAGGTCTGAAATATCCAAAGTATTCAAATCCAAAGTCCAGAAAAGGTTTCTAGTCTACTGAGGAAAAAGTCATTCCAGCATCTCAGGGAAGAAGGCAGGAGACAGAGATACATCAGCTGCAAGACAAACACTTGACAGAAGCATGCAGCCAGAAGATGTCAACACTGCTTTTGAGGAACAGCACCTGCTGTGGACACAGAAAGGGCACGAGGACA
Source organism: Erithacus rubecula (assembly GCF_903797595.1). Taxonomy (NCBI): domain Eukaryota; kingdom Metazoa; phylum Chordata; class Aves; order Passeriformes; family Muscicapidae; genus Erithacus; species Erithacus rubecula. The sequence continues at coordinate 1,994,315 of NC_136672.1, forward strand.
ATCTGCTGCATCCAAGCTCAGCCAGTTTCAACACAGAGAAAGCAACCCAGCTAACAGCATCCATCTCTTTCTAACAGAAATGGCAATTACAGCTTGCAGCCTCCCAAGAAAGCTTTAGCATAGACACATCACCATCAATTCTGGCACATGAACAGCTATCACATCCAACCCAAAACACCTGCAAGCTCTCAGACCTAGTAACACCATTAACCAGCCCTGGATCCAATCCCTGCCAACACTGCACCTCCCACAGAGAAAGAATAGTGTCTTGGACAGTGCTGACAATTACTTGCACAAACATGAAACTTCAGATGCCATAGACTAACAATGAAAGCTCTTCTGTGCTAGACAGGAACCACTGCGACTTCCAGTGAATCCAAGACAGAAATCTGCACAGATAAACACAGAAAAGTCAAATCCCTGGAGATGGTTGATGGTGGGGACTCACTAGCTGAGACTAAGTCCTTTATTTAATGGACTAACAAGGTTAGAGAAATGAAAGAGCCCCAGAAGGGGTTCTGCAGAAAATCTTTACAAGAGTTTGATGTGATGAGACACAAAAAGCCAGTATCTAAATGTGAGCTCTATAACCAATAAGAACACTATTCCAGAGAGGAGAGAGAAGGAAAGAGGACAACTTGCTGGACAGATCACTCAAGATTTTAAGAATCATCTAAAGTACATTATCAAATTTCTCTTATATTGTAATTACTATCAATAACTCATCAGAAACATGTTCCTAATTTGATAAAAGCCTGTTTGAAAATCCCCAGCATAAAGAAACTCCCAGGAACAAAGCCCAGCAGGTATGTCCTGGGGAAGCAGAAGGCTCTGAGCTCCAGGACAGAGGGAGTGACATGCAGAGCCAAGCAGGAGCAGCCTGTGACAGGGACACTCCAGAGAGCCCAGGCAGCAGGGAGGCTGCAGGTGCAGTTTCTGAGACTTGACACTGACAAAACTCCTGAGACCTTAGAGAAGAAAAATGTGGGACAACTTTTGCATGCTTGCTGCATCTGCCACAGGGACTAGCTGCAGAGCAGCACTGTCCAGCTAGATTGGTGGATCTGAGGATACAAAGCTGATCTTTTTTGGTACTGATGCACCCTGGTAAATACTAGAGTCAGGAACAGCTCTGTGTCACACTTGCTCTCAGGCTTTGGACAGGGATATCCTGGGGCTAAACTGCCTAGAAAACTCACTGAGCCCTAATCTCTGCATAACTCCCCTAACATCTCCCTGTTGCTAAAATGATAGTCCTCAACCTTGGTCTGTTTTAGTGCTGGAAACAATTTTATCACAGTTATGGCTTTTACAAGTAACACAGAAACAATAAATTCTAACAAAAAGTAATAAGCTGAATAAAGACATAGGAAAATAACAGTGATTCAGTCTAAACACTCATTATAAGTGTATTTAGCATTATCAGCTACAATACTCAATTCAATCAATTCTGGAAGACATTAGCTCCAGTGCAAACCAAGAAGATCCCAATTTAGGCTTTTTTCTAATTCTGGAAAAGAAAATCTTTTACAGTGACTCAAAGAGAGATTTAAACAACCTACAAATAACTGGACTAATCAAATTGCATGTAACTAACACTGGGTGTTGGATAATTCATTTCAAAGTTGTTCCACTAGTTGTGCCGTTGGCTTTATACTCACATGTGTGGATTTTGGAAAGGAACTCCAGAAGTATTTAGAGTAAATCTTGCTGTGGACTTGAAAGGTGGATTTGCAAAATTTAACTTCAGCGCTTTGCGTTTACCTGGGAGACAACGAACATAAAGTAAAACTTTTTGTCAGCACAAAAATATTGAGAGCATCTGGAAATAAAAAGAAAAAAAATGACACATTGTAAGAAAAGATTTTATATTTTACAACATTCACAAATCATAGCTTGTGTTAAGGACACTGGGATGGTGACACAGAGTCAGCTCTCATACCAAGGTCTTGCCCAGCTCATTCCAAGGCAGTTGCCAAAGCAAGGCATCCACAGCATCTCCTGTGATAGCACCTGGATCACCTGCCAGGGCTCCAGCAACCACAGCAGCTCCAGCCCCAGGGCTGAGCATCCTCCATGTACACCCATGAGACACAGAGACCCAACGTGCCACACACAGCCTGGGCTCACCACCAGACCCAGGGGGATGGCACTGAAGAGGGAAAGGGCACCTTGGGATGTCTTTTACACTCCAAGCACACGAGTGCTGCTGAGGTTCCTCACCCTCCTCAGGCTAGCAGCAAATGGAGATAACCAGGCTGGAGGGAGGATGGATATCTGGGTGCTCCTTCTGCCAAGCAGAGAGCACCAGAGGAGTGACCAGAGAGGGAAAGCTCTGCAGCCAACTGCAGTGGGGGAAACACAAAATAAATAAATAGTAGTGTGGGAGGGGTCCTGGTCCCTGCACCAACCACTGGTTCTGTATTTTCCACTGAAGGTGAGATGACCTGCTCAAGCAACAGCACGATCAGGACTACAAAGGCATTTTTCCCTCCCACTGGGGTACAGAAGCCCCTGTGTTGCTCCCATTCACCCACAGGAAACTTGCACTCCTCCACACCATAATACCTGAAATGAGGCCTCTTCTCCACCCACCTTCCCAGGAGCCCAAAACTGAATCCCCTCTCAGCTTCTCACTGCCTGGGTAACATCTTTGGGTTGAAAGGATCCTGAAAGATTAACTCATTCCAAGCCCTGCCATGAGCAGGGAAACCTTCCACTAGGTCAGGTTGATCAAAGCCCTATCCAGCCTAACTTTGAATGAGGAGACAACCACAGCTTCTCTGGGCAGCCTGTGCCTCAGCATTCCCAGTGTAACAACCCATCTCAAGCTGACACCAAGGAAATCAGCCAGCACAGCAGAGCCCTTTGTACCTTGTGCCTGTGCCCTGAGCAAAGCAGGCAGCTGAGGGCAGGTCTGCAGCAAGCAGAGAGCCTTGTGTGGGTGCACACCACCAACCACTGCCTGACCCACCTCCCACACCTCCTCTGTCCTCTGAGGGCACCCCCCTCACACAGAGCAAAACCAGCCTGAGTGCTGGACTGCAAAGGGTCTGGGGGATGCTCATCCCTGAAACTCCCCCCAGGGCTGCCCTGCAGGCTCCCTACAGGCACAGGGGTGGGCTGGGCAGGAGAATTCTCCATGGAGAATGGCCACACAGCCCCTCGCTGCCAGTCCTGCCATGGCAGCACGTGTCTGCCCTCACAGGGCTGCAGGGACTGCTGCCATTGTCCTTTGAGTGTTCCATTCACCACCTGACACTCTGTCCAGGGCAGTTACCTGGTGTTGGAAGATTTTTCCCTTCTCACAGCAATGTTTACACAGCTCAGGAAAATATGAAACTTGAAGTGGCCCAAGACTAAAATTGACACAATTAACTACAAACCCTCATCAGAAAATCTCCTCACAGCCCGCTCCTATTCTTACTATTTCCAAACTTTATACACTAACTTTCTTGCTGTTTTTACTCAGGGAGAGAACACTTCATAACACAGTTAAATACTGGTCTATTGATTTCTACCTCAGGATAGTTTCAATTATATTGATCCACCACCTGAAGTTGGATTTTCCACAAATCCAACAAATACAGAGGCTTAGGCTGCCCCTGGGAAGCAAACAGGATGGTTTGTTTCAGCTCAGCTGATGAACTAGGAATGTGACCGGGAAAAACGAACATCCTGAGAAATGCCAGGAATTTCCATCCAGCACAGATCACATGTAAGTGAAACAACAGACTCAAATGAAGCAAAGCCTGAGGAGAGCCAAAGCAAACTGTGCACCCCAGCAGACTTCCATAGCTTCAGCTCTGGACTCCAAACCTTGAGTTTCATCCTAAAAAAGACTTTTGACTCCATGTCTCTATTCCTTGGAGACACATCATTCAAACTGGAGGCACAAGAGCCCCTTTAGATGCACGAGTTTGGCTGTGATTTTGCTGTGCACAGGTTCATTACAGACCACCCTGCCTCACTACAACAAAGAGGTGTGCAGGTTATGGTGTTTCTGGAATTCATTAATGCCCAACACCACCTAGGCTGTGTGACCAAAACTGTCTGAAAATGTGCTGCAGAAATATCCATCCTATATAAATTGCCTTTTAAAGGTTCTGCTAACTTAACAAATAATTGTAATCATCAACTGTCAGAACATCTGGTTCTCTGAAAACTTCTACAGTAAAGATTATGTGAGAGAATGATTTGGAAGAAACCAAAACTAACTCTGGATATAGATCACTTTTTCACAAATTAGGGTAATCCTCAACATCAGACCTGAAATGATGAAGTTTCCTGACTTATGGTTTTCCCAACTGTGACTACTGCCTTTGTTCAGCTGCACGTTAATGGTTATACCAAGTCCAGACCATATCTGAAAGCAGGATGGCCTGGACTTTGGCTGAGCATAAGTGGCAAGTATTACCTTACATTTTGAGGGAATCTAAACAGGATTATATCCTATGTTAGGCTGCTCTCCAAGAAGAAAAAAAAGACAGTCAAAAATAGCTTTCTGGTGTAAATAAATTAATCTACTCATAAGGATAGCAATCTTTACTGCAAATCATCCCAGCCTTAAAGTGGTAGTGGTGTCCTCAAAACAATTTTTAAAAGGTCATCATGTTATCATTCTACCACCAGGCCTGTGCATGGAACCAAAGTCCAGGAGTGATGCCTTGTGTCCCCAGATGCACAGCCCTTGGCATTGCATAGATCACAGCCAAGAGACACTGGGAAAAGCACCTACACAACAGCCCCAGAAAAATTCAGGCTCACAGCACCCCTTGCTCCTGGCTGCACTGGTGAATGGGTGCTAGGCCAAGTACAGGATTATTTATGTGCTGCTATCCTTCACCAGAATTAAACCAAGCACTTGGCTCTGCAGTTAAGTTCTCATCACTGTGAGGCCCCTTTACCACCATCACAGCCAACCAACCTCACACAACAAGAAACAGCTGTCTAGCAGGTCACATGCAGGCCAGAAGTATTCCTCCAGAGTTAGATTGTGTACTACTATTTTTACTTTACCTAGTTCATCTATGTTTTACAGAATCACAAAATCATCAAGGTTGAAAAGACCTCTAAGAGCATCAAGTCCAACCATCACCCCAGCACCACCACCTTGCTCACCATCAAACCATGGCCCCAAGCACCACATCCACACGTTCCAGGGATAGGACTCCACCACATCCCTGGGCAGAGCCTTCCAGTGCTTGACAGCTGAAGAAACTGTACCTAGTATCCAATTTAAACCTCTCCTGGCCCAGCCTGAGGCCGTTCCCTCTCCTCCTGTCACTGTTCCCTATTCCCAGAGCCCGACCCCCCCAGCTGTCCCCTCCTGTCAGGGAGTTGTGCAGAGCCACAAGTTCCCCTGAGGCTCCTTTTCTGCAGGCTGAGCCCCTTTCCAGCTCCCCCAGCCCCTCCTGGTGCTCCAGACCCTTCCCCAGCTCTGTTCCCTTCCCTGGACAGGCTCCAGCCCCTCCATGTCTTTCCTGTCAGGAGAGGTTCAAGGTGTCTCAGCAGTGCCAGCACAGAGGGATGGTCACTCTCCTGGTCTTGCTGGACACACTGTGGCTGGTACAGGATACCCCTGGCCATTTCTTAAAGCCTCTGAGTCGCCTTCTGTTGGAGAAGGCAATTCTAACTTCTTCCTAGAATTTCCTCACCACCATTCCTGCATGCCACACCTCAAGAGCACTGCTTACCATGTTCAGGTTACACAGAACAAAATGCTCCCTTTTCAAGCAGTAAGATTTTCAAAACACCAATAGTTTAAGGGATTTTTTCCCAAGTTTCTACCTTGCAAGGGTACAAACTGATCCTTGTCAAAATGTTTCCCACTTAGTTCAACTCTGCAGGATCAACCTCTTGCTGCCACAGCCTGAGCACAGATCACAGTGTTCAAGTGAGTCATAGTGCTCAGGTAAAGATTCTCTCTGGTCAGATGCTGAAGTCACTCTCTGTTTGTGGAATGATGATACACCAGGAATCAAATCTGCACTCTCTTTGCTTACTGTCATCAGGAAAAAAAGAGACACAACCACAGAAACACCAGCTGTGACAGCAAACAGCAGGAAGGAAAGTCACTGGATCTGTAATGAACTGTGCAATCTTTCTACCTCTCCCTTGTAATATTAAAACACATCAACAAAAAGACAGAGGAAATGGGGAAGAATGGATTATTTACTTCTATTTCTAAACAGAGCTGAATGCTTGAGGTCATTTTCTTAATAGAAAACTATCAGTTTTGATTTCTTCCAAGGTAATTCCAAGCAAAGCTAGTGCAAAATCTAAAGTGAGACAGGAAAAAAAACCAAAAACGACACAGATCTCTACTCTTCCAACAGCTTTAAATAACCAAACTGCTGTATCTTGTCTGCTAACAAAATGCCTGCTTTGATGTAAAGACAGCAAAGAACATTTACCTGTGTTCAGAGCTGCAGCCCCACAGTTGCTGACATCCTGAATGCTCCCAGGATTTCTAGCTGGTTATTCCTGCTGCTGCCAGCACAGCTCTGCCTGCCCACAGACCCCTCCAACCTACCATCCTGCACTTATATTTCCTTCCTTTCCAGTCTTGTTCATGGATCTACTCCAACACCAGCACAGCTAATTTGAGACTGAAGTAGGTTTCCAGTCTTACACTCAAGATAAATTATTTTTCAAGAAAAAACTAGCCAAATTTTGAAACAAAAACTGAAGAACTTCAGTATATCATGCTATTCTATTTAGGGACTTTGGATGAAAGAAGAGGCCTAGGGGTTTGAGTTATTAGTTTTAAGAGCTGCAACTACAGAAATTCACTTGAAAGGGTACAAATATTTTCATTGCACCTGTTTCTGACATTTTCAGTCCTTCAGGGAAATCTTCAATTTCATATGATCCAAGAGTCAGCACACAGTTCTGAAATGATGATTTTGCACTGCAGGAGTAAGCTAAGTATACTCATTTTTAGGAATCACCTCATTAGAAAAAGGATTTAGCCATAATTCACCCACAGCCCCAAGTGTGCTTCCAACTAGGGAGTATAAACACCCAAGCTGAGAGCAGCCAGGACTCTGAAAGGATTACTGACCACTGCCTTTATGAACACTTCATGGCCAAACAATCATATTAGACAATATTTTAGTGAAGTATCTGCATCATTTGGGGCTGGGAGACAGCTCACAGCTCCACCAGCAGACACCCACCTCAGAGACTGGCAATGCAGGATATGGGCTACCCCCAACAGCACTTCCAGCATCTATAAATAGCTTCACCACAATGCCTGGTAAAGTAGGTTAATCTTAAAGGGCAAGAAATTGCAATCAGATTAAGATTAGTTCTCTCAGACTGGAAACTCCCAGAAGCAAAACCTGAGAATGAAGTCTCTGGACTCTCCAAATCCAAAGCCCATTGGAAGCCTTTAATATTATCCCTGATGTTACTCTGCATGGGAGCACCATTTATATAAAGAGGGTTAAAACTCTCTGCTCAGAACAGAGTGCAGCACATGGGTCAGATAGCAGCTTCCAGCCCAAACTGGGGTTCAGGCAATTTCTAGCTGCAGAGCAGCAGGTAACACACAGCTCACAGTCACAGCCCAGTGCCAAGCCTGGTGAAACAAGGCTGGAGAGCACCTGGAGGGCTCAACTGTCCACATGGGAGCTGCTGCCAGACCAGGAGTCTGTGCCTGCTCTCACAGCAGCACTTTGCTTCACTCAAAATACTCCTGCAACCTGTGCCTGAGGCAGCCATGGCATAGCCCTGCAGAGCTGAGCCTGTCATGGAGCAGCTGTCAGAAACAAAGGGTGACACTGCCCTGGGAAATTTATTGTGCAGTACCTGGAGCCTCTCCTGGTGAACAACAATAATAAATTATGCAAAGGACCATGCCAGGTACTTTTTCAATATGAAACAGCACATCAATTATAAAATATACCACAGGAAAGAAGACTGGGGAAGGGATTTGGTTATTTTATTACTTTTCTTTTTAATTTAAGGAGCCTGGATTCAAGACGAAAAGCAAGGAAAAAAATCTGCCATCAAGGCTTTTGCTTAAGGTCAATGGAAAGGATTTAGTTTCTTTGGATAAAGCAACAAGCATGTTTCCATCATCCCTCTAGATACCTTAGGCCAGCAAAGTGCCAGTGCCAATCACAGCCTGCATCCCACTGGCTCCATTAAACACCTTGGACTCAGCCACCAGACTGAATCAATCCTACAGTCACAGAATCACAGAATAAGAAACCCTCCAGAGGCAGGGGAATAAGAATATTTCCATTTTGCCTGTCACCAACTAGTTAAATAACTAGAAGGAATAAGCCCAGAAGGTGTGTATGTGAAATGTTCAAGCTCCACTAACATGCACAAATAATATGTTAGAAACAGCCTGCACTATAGTGAGCAGACTCATACTGGAGTAGGCTTCTAACAGCCTTCAGACTTTTCTGGTGAAGGACCCAGCATTGGGCTGCTTTTTCCCTTGACCACTATTTCCACAAGACATAATCTTTTGCACAATGCAAGCACAGCAGATTTTCATGTCTGGATCCAAAACTCTGTAATGTATAGGGTTTCTTTTTCCAAATACTACCAGCCTGACATCTATGCATAACTAAAAATGCACCAAGCCAATTTTTGAAGTTTGGATCTGTTTCACATGAACTGGTCTCTTGCTTGTGAGTGCCCACATGTGCTGTTCTCCTGAACATCTGATCAGTATCTTCACAGCCTCAGAGAGCAAGTGAGCCCTTCTGAAAACTTGGGCTCAGCTGCAAGTTTCTTTCTGCACTGTTACACTGGGAAAGATTTTGATCTGGATCTTAAGAACATCTTGGAACACATGGTACCAATAGGCATTTTTGCTTAGTTCTGCTGAATTATAATGGAGGTTTAGAGAGTTGCTTAAGCAAGAAATTAAATTGTAAATCTACAGAACATATGATGCTTTAAGTTGTCCTTGAAAGCATTCAGTTGGAGAACTTTCAGACACTAAATCCAAGGCAATTTTGTGCTAAGCTTTAGAAGTAGTATCTGTAGATAGATCTATCTGATCTGTTTTTGTACTTCTGGACAATCTGCATTTCAGAAAAAGATATTCTAATTCTAGGGTAAGGACTAGATCCAAAGACAAAGAGCATAAGAACAGCTGCAGTGGTCCAGCAAGCACATCATCTTGCCCTCCATCACAGCACTGAGATGTCAATGAAAACAGTGATAATCAAAGCCACAACATCCTTCCTTTTGATATTCTTTCATCCTCCAACTACTTCCATCTCAAGGCCCTCCCCAGTGAGCCATGGTATCTCTGTATTTAATGACTGCTGCTGGGTTTCCCTCCTCAATCATATCCCATCCTCTCATCACCTTGTGAGCACCAGACCCCATCATGCCAGGCTGGCAAGAGCTCACCCAACTCCACCCAGCCCTTGACTGAAGTCCTCAGACACACAAGCAAACCCAACACAGCAGCTCAGCTATGTGCAGGCTGTCAGAAGAGACACAACCTGTCACCACCCACCTTCTCCCCCTGTCACACAGGGGAAGTGCCTTGACACTTGCATTTGAGACATAACCTGAGTTTGTTGAATTGCCATCACTCTGTCCAGCACAGATTTCACCATGACCACACAACAGCTCTGGCTGTTCCCACTGGATCCACTCCCTGTCTGCAGGAGAGCAGATCCTCAATGCCACAAGGGATGCACACAACCTGTCACCAGGGTTTGCCCAGCACATCTCCACTACAGCCAGGAGAATGTCTTGCTGCCATGCCACAACTCTTCTTACAGCACCTGAATTGCTCTGCTTTCCAAGGAACTGAAGAGGGAAAAATGAAGGAAAATTCACATAGCAAGGGATAAAATTAAAAAAAAAAAAAAAAAAAAAAAAAAAAAAAGGGAAAAATCTAAAAAAGCTTAGTTAAATGAACTTTGGTTCACTTTCATTACTTTGTTCAAACCTTCCCTCATGCTGAAATCCAGCAGAAACACACACAAGCCAGTTATTTCCCAACACCAAAACAGCTTAATGAACACTCAGAGGCTTTGTTAAACATCATACCATGGCTCTGTGAGCACCAGCTTTTGGGCTGATGTTTTTCTTACAAAAAAAAAATAATCTTGTGCACTCATAAAAATTCTGGCTTTGTACTGTCTTGTGAAGCATTCAGTATGAATTAGCAATACCTGCTTGTAGCAGGACAAGCACAGGAAGGAACCCTTGATTCCCACTGCTGAGAGACATCAGGCATTGTGTAACAACTGATGTTTCCAACAGAATTTGCAGCTTTAAAGCTTGGCAGCATCAAATCCTCTTCAGAAAGACAGATGTTGATGGCACTCCTGCCCAACATTGTCATTCAAGTGACAAAACACACAGAATGCCAGGAATGTGCTGCTGCTGTGCTGCTGTTCTGGAAGGAGTGAAGGCAGCAGGTACCAAACCCTTTTCACAGCTCCACTGAAGCCAGGGATTTGGGCACAGGGCTGCTGCCTTCAGGAGCCTGGCAGATGGCTGGAGCTCCTCCAACAGCTGGCTGCTCTCAACAGCATTGGGGACATTTACTTATGTGACAGAAATCTTCACTTTCTTGTTAGTGAAGATAATACTGAAGTGTGACAACAATTCAGCTTCTTCCTGGAGGAAGAACTGCACAGATGGATACAACAACTCTGACTCCAAACCAATAGTCAAGGGATCTGCAGCAATGAACAACAGACTGGCTTTGGAACATCAGCTGATGCAACCCTAGACAAAGACCCTGCATCCTGTCAGTGAAGAGAAAACAGATCTAAAAAGAAAAAATAATATTTTAAATAAAGACCTTAATACAGCCATTCCTACAGCAAACACTGCAGAAAGTGAAAGTACAGAAATGAGGAGTTGCAATCACGTTACCTGCAGAGGAGGAAGCTGAGGGTTTTGTGGTTTTCCTTTTCTGTGTGGTTCCAGATGAGTAAAAGCCCAGTGTTCCCAGCCAGGACAAACCCAAGCCTCTGCAGAGCTTGGGTCCAGCACATGGATCACAGTCAGGAGGTGAAACTTCTGTAGAGAGTTCTGGTGTCCTTCCACCACCCAGCTCCCCCAAAGGGTTCTGTTCCCCTAAAGGACACACAGGAACTCCTGCCGCCTTTTTATTGCTACAGTTATTATAACTGAAAAAAAGAGTGCTTTTTAATACTTTGTATTTATCTTGCAGCATTATTAACAGGCCCTGACCATAGGACTGGGGTCTTGCTGTAATGAAATTACACTGGGAAGGGACCTTCACATCAAAGTCTGGGAAATAAATTTCAAACAGTTTTGAGGTTTGTAATGTCAACAGAAACAGGAAAAAAGAGAAGAGTACCTGACCCTTTAATTTGCTTTTTACAGACTTGTGAGCAAAACATAATGGGAAGGAACAGCCCTTCCCACAGACAAGGCAGAGCTAGGCACAGGCAGGAGCCCAACACATGGAAACAGAGAATGGCTTGGTGCCTGGGCAAGGAATGCCATGGGACAGGGACCTCAGCCAGGGGAAGCTCAGCACTGCATCCTGCTGCTGCACAGAGCTGCATCCCAGTGCACAGCTGCAAGGTAAAAGCTGCTCCCTTTAGACCAGCAGGAAGTCAGCTCCATAGCATATCTCCCCCCTCACTCCACCATTTATTAATACCCTGATTGCTGTCAGGGTCTCCCAAATCTAGGTTAGCAGAACATCACACTTCATGCCTCACCTGACAACACACAGTTTTGCCAAATTATTCACTAAAGCAAAGCTGCCATCCTGAACTGAGACTCGCTGCTGTTTTCCCATGAAAGGGCTCTGGAGCACTGAGGATCAAATCCTGCCACTTCTCAATGGTTACAAGAGAAATTCAGACACCTGTGTTACATTCCTTTCATTTACAACAAGCAGACGATCTGCAAAGCATCTCTCTCCAGTAAAAACCTTTGATCTTCCAGCATTAAGAACAGCAACTGCCTTTTCCTTCTCAGCACAAAATAACCCCAACCTTCAAATTAAAATGGTCTTCTGAAGGAAAAGAAGTGGAGGCACAGCAGAAACCATCACCTAATGGGAGAGAACAGGTATGTGCCAGCCTGTGCCAGATCCAGGCCAGACCCCTCCTGCCCTCTGTAAGTGCCACCAGTTCCATCATCAACAATTACTGAGCACTTGAAAACAATAAATTAACACCCAATAGCTCGCTTCATTCTCATTAATAGCTGGTAAGCACGGCCTACAGAAATTGCCTATGAAAGAGAAACCTAAATGGGTAAATGCTTTCATGCTATTGTCATCCCCTCCTTCAAAATACGTGACATTTGCATGGAACATGCACAAAGTCAGCAAAAACACTTTCATCACTTTAACAAGTGGTTTAAGAGAAAACTACAATTAAAATATACTCTGGGGTAATTAAAGCAAACACACTGTCACTATTTAGCAGTTAACAGTACTTTTAATGGAAAATACTCAACATCTAAATTTCTCTTTGCTGTAAACCACTTTTGCCAGGAACAAATGAGGCTTGTTCTGTCAAAAGAATCTTCTTGAGTGCTCTACTAATTGCTCACTTCTTAATCTGCCTGGTTAAAATCCAAAGGGGAAACAAGCCACAGGCACCTCTCAGCAGCTCTCTGGGCTCACACACGGTGCCATGGCTCCAGCCATGGCTCTGCCCAAGGGAAGGTCCCAGATCCAGCCCCCACAGCTCAACAAAGGCTCCCCTCAGTCCCACCCCTCAGGCTGGACAAGGTCCCCTCCCATTACCTTATATTAGGTTGAACTTCCTGACAAGGAGTTCATCTTTACCTGTTTATGAGTTTTAAACTAACAGGGTGCAGGGTTAGCCTGGAGGTTAACCATGAAGAAGAAATGTTTTGCCATGAGGGTGGGGGGGACCCAGGCACAGGGTGCCCAGAGAAGCTGTGGCTGCCCCAAGTGTGCAAAGCCAGGTTGAAAAGAGCTTAGAGCCTGGTATAATGGAAGGTGTCCCTGTCATGGAGTGAGATGGGCTTGAAGTTCCCTTCCAACCCAAACCATTCATTCCAGGAACAGCCAACTGACCATGTTCAACACAGAATTCCAACGTAGCAAACCAGGCCAACAGCCCCAGCAGGCAAGCAGCACTCACTCCCCCTTAGTGAGATGTGAAACCTTTCCTGCAATAAAACTCAGGCAGTGAACAACTTCGAGTGTGCAAAACAAGACCATCCATGCTCAGATGTTGTTACTAGAGAATGAGACAATCACAACTCTTCAGGAGCTCCCCAGCCACAAGAGCATCATATTATCAACTATTCTTGTATATCTTTTGAAATTTTAGGGCAAACTGTGATGCTCTAGCAAAGAGGTGCTAAAGTATTGGTTTAAGGCTTTTTCTTTATGCCTTTCAGCCTCCTGGGTCAGACCTAGCTGCATTCCAGCCTCCAGGCACAGGAGTCAGCAAAGTGAATTTAATGGAAACATTTTACAGCCTTCCCCGGGCAGTCCATGGCCGCCCATAGGGTGCAGGGAGCTCTCAGCACATCACTGCTTGCAGGGCAAACTGCACTGCAGATTGCAGAGCTGGAAACACTCATTTTCACTCCCAAACTGTCAAGGTCAGAAAGCCACCGTGATGCTGTAGGGATTTTTGTCACCTGCTCTCTGGAAGCCCTTTGGCAGCAGCCTGCCCCATGCTGCCAGCAGCAAAGCAGTTCCATGTCTTCCTCCACCTCCAGGTAGGCAATACAGTGAACAGGGTTGGGCACAAAGGATTCACTGGGTATCAGTCCTCAGTTTGTGGCAGCCTCAGAACCCCTTAACTCCTGAAATGACAAAACAACAAATTCTCTTCTCTAAAATCCCATTCATCACCAGTTTACTGCAGGGGCTACCTACCAGTTAGACCCAGCTGCTGAGCTCTGGAAAAACCTCATTATATTCAAAATCTGCTGATGAAAAAACCTGTTGACTTCTTTTTTTTCTATGGAATATCTTTGCTACCAAAGAAAAATCTTGAATAAGACAGACTCCAACCCTTCTAGCACTCTATCCCTGACAGCAGATCTCCACTTCAGCTGAAAAGCACTGCTGGGGAAGTAACTAAACTCCTGCAGAAGCATTTACAGTCTTAACATGCCAGACAACTGTGAGTTGGCACAAAGTCTGACACAAAAGCAAACCACTGTTCTTAATAAATATTAATTAACCTTCTTGGGCTGCCATGGTTCATATGAGCCATGGGATGCCAGCTGCTCCCAGCAAGTCCTATCTCTAGCTCAGCCTCACCTGCAGAGCCATTAACACAGCTCCATCATACAGTCACCAGCAGGTCACTGCTCCCTTGTGCTCACAGGCCACTTCTCCCCATCCAGACACCTCCAGGCAACAGCTCCCTGGGGCAGATGTTTCCCTTCCATCTCTTTTCACACCTCAGTTACTGTCCTCTCTTGCATTCATCACAAAGGTCTATAAATCAATCTCAATTCTTGCCATAGAGCTCTAGGTTGCAAAAGAAGTTTGAAATTCCAGCTTCAAACACCAGGTTTCCTAAATATCTGTATATCCTGAGTTAAAAGAAAGCTATTAAAGAATAAATAGGTGTTTTCCAGCACTGTCCTAGGGGACTAATTCTGACACAGGGGCTCACTCAGCTGGAACACTGAAGCTGCAGCTCTTCCAAGACAGAAAAACACCAGTACATGAAAAGTAATGGACAATAAAGAATTTTCTATATACAGTATCTCAGAAGCAATGTCTCTGAACAGCAGTCACAAAATATACTGAGATAAAACCCAAAGACACCAACTGTTTAAAAAACATTAACAATTCTCTTCAGATATCAGAATTGCTGCAACAAATTTGCATATGGAGTAATAACAAAAAAACTTTATGTAAATTGAAAGAAATGCAAAAGCACAAGATTTCCACAACTCCAATTTATATTAAAAAAAAATAGCAAAACAAAACAACCAAAAACTGAAACAAACTATGCCACCCTTTAAGTGACAGGCAAAGCAGAATCCACAAATCTACCTCAACAATTGGTGACCTTTAAAGAAGTCCTAATTAAGTTCTTGCTGCACCAGCACTGTGAAAAACAGGAGTAGGAATGGTGTATCTGGTTAGTTGCAAGAAAAAGCAAATTCTCAGTACCAATATTGATAAAAAAGCAAGGATAATGCTAAAAAAAGGCACAGCTTTCTCTCTTTGTGGTTTTGCACAGAAGCTTATCTGCAAACCTAAAGAGACCATTTCTCAAAGGAGAGCACCAGCATTAAGAATCTCCTTTTATCTTTCAACATTTACTTTAAAATCATAAATAAAATGGATTTTTTCAATCAAACTTTAGGCTGCACTGCTTTGAATACAGAGCAGTCCCATCATCAGGATCCAGGGGACAAACACTGGCAACTGCAGGAAAGGAGTGGACCAGGGTACTGTATGGAGCAAAAAACTTTTAAGACTGAGAAGATTGTTTTATTTCCAGAAAGCTGAAGGTTTGGAGTAAATCTGCCCATATTAAACAATATTTTAAAACAGATGGTCCAGCTGCTTGTGCCCAGGCAATTTCCCATGGAAGCCCAGCTCTCCAGCACTGTCACCACAGCAAAAGATCAGACCTGGTCAAGCACAGCATTCCACACTTCATCAAAAACACCTGCCCAGAGTAGGGGAGGATATGTACAGTGGCTTTTTGAAAAATTCCCCCACAGGTGTTGCTAATGCCAGTTCACCTGAACAGCAACCTGGGCAAGCAGCACTGCCTGCAGCCCCCTCTTCATCCTCACCAGCAGCCAAGCCAGACTCACAGAATCCCAGAACAGTTTGGGTGAGAAGAGACTTTGCAGATCATCTCCTTGTACCCCCTGCCCTGGGCAGGGACAACTCCCACTGTCCCAGCTGCTCCACGCTCCATCCAACCTGGCCTTGGACACTTCCAGGGGTCCAGGGCAGCCACATCTGCTCTGGGCATCCTGTTCCTGGGCCTCACCACCCTCACAGGGAATAATTTCTTCCCAAGCAAAAGATTTCTTTCTAATCACACAGAGATCACCACACCACAGACCTGGGTACAGATCCATTACTGGATATAAGGAGCAGATCATGGAAAGCTCCCAGGCTTTGAGCAGGGACAAGGACTGACCCAGCACCACTTGGAAGAGGCAGGTGTGATCCAGCAGGCTCTGGGATGCAGGCACTACAGCAATGTGCATGAGCAGTTCAGCACCACTGCACTCTCAGGATGCAGCAATCTTGCTGTTTACCCTTTTACTAGGGTAAATAACTTGGGGCAAACACAAAATTTCGCTGCTAAAGAAATAAGCAGCATAAAATCTCTCCATAAAAATTGCCCAAGTGCACTGGATTTTGAAAGGCTGTGTAAAAAGCTCCAGGGGTGTGCAGAGGGCAGGCGGGCCCTCAGGCCGGAAGGAGCCCGAGAGTCTGCCCAGCTAATCCCTGCGGTCTCACGCTGGGTAACAGAAGACTGCTGCAAAAATATCAGCCAGCAGCCCCAACTCAGACCCAGCTATCTTCTTCCCTTGCCCTTGTCCCCATTAACTCCTCCCTCCCAGCTTCCAGGAGCAGAAATGTGTGCAGCAGCCCTGCATACAAACTGACTATCCCACACAACAGCACCAAGAGTCCCCTCCTGGCTCCTGCAAGGTGTCCCAGCACCACAAAGGTTTCCACCTTTGTGGCCACCCGTGTGTGGCCTGTGGCCAGAGCCAGCACTGTTACCCACCTGGCCCACACTCACCTCAGAGCAAACTGACCCACACTTAGTTTATGATGCTGCAACTTCTGCATTACAGCAGGGCTCCCAAGTTTTTGCTGAGAAGGTGGGATGATAGCAACACCATCTTATTAGTGGCAACACTTATTAGTGGCTGGCTTCTTTTTCCTTCTGCCTTCACTCAGAGTCAGGATTGAAACTTGAGAGACAAATTTTCTTATCTGGACTTGGTTGTTTATTAAATCTTACCTATAGCACAGAGACTCCTTCAGCACTTCTAGCTAAAGGTGAGAAAATGGAGGTGTAGCTAGCTAGTTACAAGGTCATTAAAAGGCTAACTATCCAACTAAAAACTAACATCTATATTATTTATACTTTTGATCCAATAAACAAACACCTCTGAGCCACACTGCAGGATTTTCTACCCAACCAAAACCTACTACTACCTGAAATCATGAAAAAGGAGGATTCCAACAGTGGGAGCTGCATGACCTTGTACCAATGATGCAAGAGTCATGTCTGCTCATGGCACCAGCACAGCTTAGGCCTGCTCCTGGTGCTGCTGCCCTCAGAGGCATCTGAGAAGAGAGGAAGCTGAGGTGTATCAACCTGGCCTTGCTGTCCATGTTTCTGCTCCCATACAAGACCATCAGCAAACTCCAGAGACAATGTGAACTCCAAAGACACTGCAAATAACATCCCATCAGTGGGAACAGAGCATTCATATGCTGAAAAAGGGAGAGGAGGCTGGTTCCTTGCCTAGCCCAAGGCACACCAAGCAGGAATACCTTCACACCCTAAAACACCTCCAAGACACAGGCATTACAGAGGGAGCAGCACATGCATGATGAAGATCAACAACTACACCATGAAATCACCAAAGTGTGGCAACAGAAAGAATATATCAGCTAATGACTGAAATTGTCTACTGAAAGCCAAGAGTCCTAACAAAGAAGAGTTTGATATGCTTATGCATGAGGTAGAAAGGGGCAACTAAATATTAAACTTGTCATAGTAATCCCTGGGCAACCAGCTTGCCAGTTCCCTTAGTGGGGGTAAGGGCATTTGCTGGGCTCTGGCTGCTCCCAGCAGAATGTGTGTGCCCATGCAGTGCAGACACAACTCTTTCACTGTGTTGCTATATGCCACCATTTTAATTCTCTTTTCAAAGAGTTTTCCAACGGTTTTTGCATTTCTTTGAGTCCTAACAGGGACCTGCTCATATGAAACCCACAGTCATCTAAAACAACTGCCATACTCGGGATTGAATATCAAGGCTGGAAGAGCAGTCGAGTCAATGCTCCTGTTAGGCAGCAGCAGCAACTCCTGACAGCTTGGATGAAGACAACTCAAACTTCCCCTTTACCAGCTCAGCTGCCATGGAGTGACCTATGTTGGCTGCTAAACCCACAACTCTTGAACACAATGTTTGAAGGGATAGGAAGATGTTAACTCCAGTCTTATTACACCCTCCAATTCTGCATTGCTCAACAGCAAGGACATCAGCCTGTTGAAGAATGTTGAAACAGCATTATCTGTGTTTGGTTTGGGTCTCAAGGAGTCAGGACATGCCAGCACAGGATTATTCTGAGAACAGTGGGCAGTCAGAGCTCTGCTGCCCAAGTCAGAGCATCATTCAGCTCTGAGAGGGAACCCCTACACAAACCTTCCCAGAAAGCTGCTATTTACTAGGTGGAAACAACACTGAGGACAAGTGGCTCCTGGACTGTGTCCCAGGCCCTGAGAGAGCAGCACAGTGTCCTGGTATGGGGCAGGGTGCTGCTCAGACTTTTGGCAGCTCACAGTGAAGCAGGGCTCCTGCTGACAGTTCAGTTCCAGCTCCTGTTGAAGTCAACCCTGACTAAGGCCTGTCTATAATAAAGCAAATTACCAGTCCTAGAAACATTGCAGAGCTTCACTGAAATAAACTGTGTGTTCACACATTCTTCATTTCCCTCATTTCTGTAAGGCAGGAAAAAAGCAGCCATACTGATAAATCACACTGGGAATTTCTTCAACTCACAGAAGATTCCAAATCATGGCCCTGATGGGAGAGTCAGCTAAGCTAACCCTCCAGACAGACACATGTGGGCCTTGGACACCAGCTCCCACCACTCCTGTCTCAATCTTTGCCACTTCCACACTGGCTGAGAAGACCCTTCTCTCATTTGCTCAGCTGCAGTCCTCATCAGCAGAATCAGCAGGGATGAAACTACAGAAACAGGCCAGAGAGTAAATTTCTGTTCTTAGCCCCACAGACATCCAGCATCGATAGGGAGTGGCAGAGCTTAACCCATAAGAAGCCTATCTGGACATGTATGACTCTGGCATAACCAGCTGGGCAGATAAGCTGCAGGCTATTACTCCAATTTTTCTCAAAAAGAAATACATTAATTAGAAATATATTTTAAAATAGATTTTGCATTTCCAGGAGATTGTTGGCAGGCTTCTTCAGCTACTCCAAAACATGTGGCTCCAGTGCAGAAAGAACTCAACTGCCAAGCTGCTGCTAAAGCAGCACATATCTAAACCTTTGCATCCGACCCTTTCTTCTTCCAACAGAAGTCTGAGCTCATTCACAACTCCTTTGTGTAAACTTGCATACTAACTCACACCTTAGTGTCACACTTTCTAGTGGCAACAGCTGGGTTATATGAGATCAGAAAGCTGACCTCTTCCCCAAATCACAAAACAAACCAGGTCTAAAAGCTGACATGCAAATACCCACTTTGCACACAATGATTGCTGCAGTTACCCCAAAGCAGAAATGACCGTGAAGAACACCATCAATTCTTGGCCATCATTGCCATTCTGACCATCCTCCTATTTCCTACTTTCTGCCCATGCAGGTTTCTGAGTGGGACAGGAGGAAACAAGAGGATATCAAAGGCAGGATGAGGTTTCCAGAGCTTGGCATGAGACCAAGTGACACTGACAGTGTTCAGGAGAGGAACTGGTCTTTACAGGCAAACTCGGACATGTCCCACTGCTCCCCAGAAGAGATTTCCAAACGCAATTCTTTCATCTTAGTCCACAACCCCTCCCAGGTCAAACAACACAGCCAGATGTTTTTTAAGGAAACTGTTTTATCTCTGTCCACAAACTTCTTCAAAGTACAAACACTTTGCTTTCTGGTCCAAAAGCAAAGTGATAGCAAATTCACTTCAGAGAACCACTTCCAGAGAATTAGGTCCAAATCAAACTACACAACCCTTTTGGTCCAAAGAAAATAAGCCTAGACAAAAACAGATAAAGGATAAACTCCCATTCGGCTCAGCTGTCTGCTCCCAACAGCTGTCCTCCTTACACCACAGGGCATCTCTCAAAGCACCTCAGAAAGATCAGATAAATTATTCACAACACAGACTAATTCCTGGCGCTTGGACTCTTTATTTGCTCCAGGACCAGCAGAGCTGTCTGCTTCCTGGAGGGCTCGCCCTGCCTCCAGGAAAGGGCAAATACCAAGGCTTTGATTTGCAGAAGAGGAAATCAATTTAGCAGCTAATAAATACACAATTTGTGCAATACACATACTCCCATCTCCCTTGATGCTCCTAGGGAAGTTAATGGGCTATAGCCACTAAACACTGTCACTGCACCACCTAAGTGCAGGGCAGTTCGGCTCACCTGAGAGAAACAGGAGGGAGAGATGGGCAGCGATACTTGGCAACACTGTGTTGTATTTCCTCACTAACAGTAACAGCACAGATCTCACCACCGAGGGTACAGCCTGAGGTGTCAAGGTCACACATTTTGGAAGATGCTCTGCAGCATCACATGATACTCGTGATGCAAATCCAGGCCAATGATACCTCACATGCCTGCAAAGGATCTGTGCAGGCATGGAGCAGGCACCCAACAGGGCTGCAGAGAGCTCCACTGGGACCGTGCTTAAACCTGGGACATCTGATAAAAATCACGTCTGCATCTTTCCACCTATCCACGAGGAGAGAAAGACATGTTACACCTGCATGAACTGCAGGACTAATCTTGAAGAAACAGCCACCTAAGCAGACCAGGAAATGCACATCATGGGGAGCTTCAAGATCTACAGCTTCCCCCAAACAAAAGCAAATCCAGTAAGATTCCGTAAGAACCAGACTGACATAACAAAAAATAAAATTAGAATAAGAAATTTAGAACCAAAATCAGTACCACAGCCTGTCCAGAACACCAGCTCCAAAATACAAATATTCAGGCTGACAAAGCTTCACTGGTGAGGCTGTGGCAGCCCAACTGCTTAGGCAGAGCAAGCTCTCAACTTTCCTTCCCTCCTTATCATTATTTCCAAATGCATTTGGCTGCCAAAGTTTATCAGTCTCCTTTTGGTTTAAAGCACACACTTACTGAGTGCTCCAAGTTTACCATATAAATCACAGGAATTAGTTCAAAGCTCTCCTACTGCAAATCACACTGCAGTCTATCCTTCCTTTCAGCTTCAGGGTCTCAGGAAAAAGGCCAATTCACTCAGGCACAGTTCCAAAGAGGGAAGTCAGGTCCTGAGCTGGGACGACTCATGAGGCAAGGGGACAAACATGGTCCAACATGGGAAATGCCTATAAGGTGAACAGATGGGCTGTGGATGCTAAAGGTACATCCACACCAGCTCCTGTAGTCAGTTCAAGACTGCGAGACTCTGAGAGGCTGCACATGAGGTGTCACCTGCAGTGGCAGCTTTCAAGCATCTCATATACATCAATCCACCTAGCAAATCTCAGCAAGAGACCTCTAACAGAGATAACTTGTCCAACAACTCGGCAGCAGTACAAAGAAGTGGGTGGGGGTAGAACACAGGGTGCAGAGTCACAGCAAAAATTATTTTGTCTTGTTCAGACACTAATATAATCATGAGTAAAAACCAAAACTCTAAGGCTGCACAAATCCTTCCTGCACTCTTGTCCCAGAAGAACAAGATGAAACCCACTCTCCCTGCATTTTACACTTCAAGAACAATGGCTTAACCCCTTGGCACCTTCAGGATAACTCTGAGCACTTTCCTTCTCATTGACTTCGATAATCAAGTATTTCAATATTTTCACAGCCAAATCAGTGCCAAATGTGAGGGGTAAGCCTCACACTCATGTTCCAGACATGCTCCAAACCAGAGGGACAATGAACATGAAATAGCTGCTCCATTCTCAGCCTAGCAGGGACACAGTGTTCAAGTTACCTATGAGCCAAACTGAAGAAACACGAAGGAAGTGTCTCTCTTCAGGGATTTACCATGAGTAACTACTGCACATTAAGTAAACCAGCTAGAGTAACACACCTTTTTGAAAGACATTTTTCCATGCTCAACAAGCACTGCACTGTCATTCACTCATTGCTCACACATCCCTTCTGCAATCAAACAAATCCACAACATGAAAAGAAACCTGAGTACCAAGAAGACAGACAAAAGCCCTTTGCAGGGAACACCAGCAGCCTGGAATAACACAGTGGAAGATTCACATTACTGAAGGCATTGGCCAAGGAAGCAGCAGCAGAACTGCACAGGGAGAACCAAAAACCAGAAATCAACCAAACTGATATAAAAACATTTGAAAAATGCAGTAACTCCTAGGCAAATAGATTTAAGGACAGATTCTTTTGCACAAGTGTCATTGGAGGGACTCAGTTTCTAACAGCAGAAGAGATGTTAAAGCCCAGCAACTATAAATGATCAGGATCAACAAAGAAATCCCCAAAACATTTGTCCATCTCTCCAAAGCCAGCAGACAACACTGTACAGTAATAAAAATAATCCATCCTGACCAGAATATCCATGAAAAAGCCCGTATCCCAAGGTGATACTTCTTGAACCACAGTGAAAATGTTCAACTGCCAGTATCAGGCAGGTTTTCCTCACCCTGCTGCTGCAGCACAGCAATTCCCACCTTCCAGAGTGGATGCTGCTATCTCAGTACAAGGTAGAACAGCAAGACACACATGCACATCTAAGGAGGCATTTAAATACAATGAAGCTCATTTTAAATGAGGTACATGAGAGCAGGGAACATCACCAGCACCTTTGCAATGCTGGTCCACATCAGTGCACTCAGCCTTTGAGAGGATGCTGAAAGCATCACATCTATTCAGAGATTTTTATACCTTCTTTATAAGCATCATTTCAGTGGAGCCTGGAGATGGATATTTGCTGCCAGCTCCTACCCACAGGGCAGAGCACTACACAAACACCCTGCACAGCTTCTTCCCCTCACAGTTTTCCTTTTAAGTCTCCACAGGCTATAACAGGTACCCCGCTTCCTCCACTAGGAAGCAGACCTCTACATTCTCTTTCACATAAAATCTTACCAAACCTAAACTCAACAGAAGATATCCAACCTTAAAGTTGCAGCATGCTAAAAAAGCTGTTTATGTGTGTTTGATACATGCAGAGCTTGATGTGCTTACATAAGATTCTTGTAAGCAATGCTTCACTGCATACACACAAATTCAATTTCAGGGACTCCTCAACAACATGAAGTTGGAAAGTGCACATTTTGGCTTTTTCTGTTTCCTTACAAAACTCAACTTTCCCTTATAGGATAACTCTCATTTTGACAGGCAGCTGTGACTTCCACACCTCCTGGCTTCCTCAAATCAGCATAAAATAACTGAAAAGGCCTCCCCTCTCTCTGAGGAGACTAACTGCCTTTGGGCAGTACTTTTGGGCTGCCCATTTATCACGAAAACAGACATATATCAAAAACATCAGTTGATTAAAAGTAAAACAAAATAGAAAGCCAAAATGCAAAACCATATGCCCACATACCAATATAAACCCTACATGCACAAACTTATGCCAAGACTCAAGCACAAAGCAGACATGGCCATAAGGCCCATACAGAAATAAACTAGGGACACAAATGAACTAAAATACACAGATTTGCTCACTACACAACTTCTATAACTCTTAACAAATGCAAATATGTCCAAGTAGACATACACCTGTCAGTCTGCATCAGTGCTGCCTGTTAACACACACAGGTTTGATAATTCTACCAAGGGCATGAGTGGGGAGTGGAGCAGCTCCAGTCACTCCCTGCACTCACCAAGGCAGCAAGCAACAAAGAACACAGAAACCACAGCATCTCTTACTGAATTCCCATACTGAGGTCACAGTGATGCCCACAAATGGTTTCAAGCAATATTCTGCTTCTGCCAGTGCCACGTGTGGGAGCTGTGATTACTCCACTGACACAGTGTACATCCATTACACACCCACAGCAAACTCACCTGACCAGAGAGACTGACCAAGTCCATCACAGTAGCCACCAATTCTGTCACCAGCCAAACATGAACAATTCCTGACCTCTCAAAAAGCCTCCCAGCAGCTCTCTTCTGCCAGAAGGAGAAAGGCACAGGACAGAGCTTCCTTGTAAATAGGAATTTATCACCCAACTTCAGTAAGCCACTGATGTTATGAATGGCACTCAAGGGTAAGAGAGGCACCTTAGTTCATCTCCTCGTGCATTAAGACACCTTTTTAACAACCTCCCTGTCCAGGCTCCTTGCCTCATACTTGTGAAAGACTCTTGCCAGAGACAGACCTCCTGTGATTTTTTGCTAAAATGACTGGAGTCAGGTGAAGGGGGCAAAGACACCAATGAGGGAGCAAACAGGACCACACACATGTGAAGGGAACTGGGAATCCCAAAATCTGGTTGAACTGGTCAGGAATTCCCACCCAACACACCTGAGTCACAATGTACACTCTGAGAAGACATACACAGTAGCTCTCCTTTGCTTTGTAAAGATGCCAGAGCACATCAGGCAGTGAGTATTTGGAGAAGTCCCAGTTGCCTCCAGTCTTCCTGAGTGCCCAATGCAGCTGAGCTGATTCCATAACCATCAGTTTTAAGTGCTTCCAGTTCCTCTTTAGCACTGTAGCTAGGATGAGTGGTCCACAGCTTGTAATTAGAATCAAAATTCTCCCTATGCCTTGGAATAAACTACATTTCTAGATTTCATTCCACTATTCTTCAAATTATTATTTCTTGATTAATGTCAGCAGTAATGACTATTACTAATTTTGGCAATGAGCGAAATATAAAATTGCTTCAATTACAGTTTGGGTGCTGTTTTTTTCTTAAATCACCATCAAAGATATCCTACTTCCCACAGAATTTGTTTCTTCCAGAAAACATCCAGGACACTAAATATTCGGGACTGTTCCTGAACATTAACATTACATGTGAGTAAGAATGACAACTCTTCACACCAGCAATCACCAGGACCCGGACAGACTTCAGTGTGCACACAACAGACTTTAAAAAATTATGGAATATGATCTATTTTAATAGTCAGAATTCCAGCTCTTCTTTGTCTCCAAGCTGTGCCTTGAGCACAGCACCATGAACTGCACTGGCCAGGAGATTCTTTGGGAAGAAATGAAGCTCCAGGTCCTTTAGCATGGGCAGCTGATCCAGGTAGCAAAAAGACATGAGAGTGAAGCTGGGGCATGCAGAGTAAGGGTGAATAATAAATAAGGCCTGAAGCAACCCCTTGCCTGATCACCAGGCTTGAGAGCCATGGCTGCACAGTGAGCCCAGCACAAGGACAGCACAGTGTCCCTTCACTTCTGTATTGTCACCTGGAGGACTTCAGCTTGTATGCATCAAAAATGCTGTAGGATACAGAATTAAAACCAAAACTGGGTGGCCTGCAGAAACCTTCTATACCTGCTGCCCTTGCCCTGGATATCAATGTGATGGGCCTCAATTCCTCTGAATACTTCTCCCTTGTACCACCATCCTCACAATTCTTTCCTACCCCCAGGCCCTGATGAATGCCCTGATAGCTGACACTCCTTATAAAACTGCCAGCCTTGACACCAAAACAGAAACCCCATGAGAGAGACTCTCACCTCAGGCAAGCTTGCCCAAGCACAGAGCCTCTGAGCAAGGTCTCCAAAAGCAACAGACTGCAGTCCAGGGGAGCACTGTCACAGTCCTTTGGCATAGGAGTCCCACCCTCTCCCACCTCCTTCGCAGTAGCAGTTGCACAAGCCAGGTCAGGGTGTTTCTGGCTGAAAATTAACTGAGCAAAACCTTTTTTTTTTAAATATAATTACTTGTTTCCAGCTTAATGACTTCCCTGCTCCACCTCGTCATGCTGTTTGCCAATTAAAGCAACACTGATGCAGTCCTACCTACTCTTCTCCCCACCCAGCAATGCATTCCTGCACCTCCCTTGCTTTAGTGCCAGCCCAGCCCCACCACGAGCACAAGCTGGGCATCCCAACTGTGCAACACTCCACACTTCTGTGGGGTTTCCTTTGTTCAGCTCAGCTTGCCTACTGGCATCAGCAAGGCCACTGTGCATCCTGGAGAGCAGCCAGAGCTGCCCCAGCAGCCTGCACACCACCTGCAGCCCCTTCCCATCCTGCCCGGGTGGGGTGGCAGCACAGGTCCCCTGGGACAGAGTTTCCTGCAGGTTCCAGGAACCATCACAGTCACAGCAAACTGCTGTTCCAGAGCCCAGCCAGGATCCCACACACAGCTGCTCCTGGGACACCTAAACACTCACCTGTTACCTCAGGAAAAACCACCAGCACTTGGGCACCATCACACTGGCCCATGGTCCTGAACCCATATTTAAACAGCCACTTCAAACCAGAACTGCTCTTCCTGCACTGGAGAGAACATGCAGATGCTACAAGCTCACAGGGCATCACAGATGCCAGTGTGCAAAACCAACTCTCAGCCTTAGAAGATACTGGTGATTCAGAGGAACAACGCAAATATGAAAAATGGGTCAGGTGGAAATACAACAGGCAACACCGAGGATCGTAAATGCACCACAAGAACAAGGCTTGTTCTTCTTAAATCACAACTGTTTTGGCATATCATGGTCAAGTTTTTAACCTATGCATTTAATTCACAAGGCTGGAGATTCTGGTTTTTGAAAGATGGATAATACTGTCTTGTCTTAACAAGGCCCAAAAGGTACCCAACCCTTGACACAAAGGAAACTACAAGGAGCCAAAATTCACCTTTTCACACCAAATATACCAAACTCTTTAGTTTAACCATCAGTTCTCAGCCCAAACAAGTCCCCACCAATCTCAGCACAGTTCATACCAGGACACAACACAGAATATAGCAAATAACTGTGGCAAACATTATTTCACAGCAGTACCTGCACTTCTCCCTGAGAGAGAGCAAGTGTTCCTTTTTCCTGGTCCCAAACCAGGGACCAAACTGGGACCAAAATTGCTTCTTTAATACTATCGTTCATGTATTTAATTTAAAAAACCAAACAAACCAGCACGGTGCCACCTCAGCCTAATAAGGCCTAAAAGGTTTTTCAAGCAGAGAGTATTTTTCAGTGGTCTAACTTTAAAGGAGAAACTCAAAAGGGTTTGCTGAGGCCTTTCTGAAGAACAAATATCCACCGTTTTTGCAAGGCTGCTCAACCATCAACAAGTGCCGGTGGGAACCAACACGACCCGCTGCAGCACTGTAAATTTCCATCGGAACGGAACGAAACTGAAGCGTAAGTTCGCGCTGAAGTGATTTTAGTTAAACGTTTGTGTTGAGGAAAGGAGACGGCGGAGCGGAGGGCCGGGGCAGAGCCGTGGTGCCGCAGCCCGGCCCGGCCGCACCGCGGGGCTCCTGCGGGCAAGGGCCGCCCCCAGCGCACGGGGCTCCGGCCGGGCCCCCCGGGATGCTGCTGCAGCCGCGGCCTGCGCCGCTCACCCGGAGCGGCCGCAGAAGCGCTCCCCGCCGGGAGAGGCCGGAGCCGCGTCCAGCCCGGCCTTTGTCCCGGCGGCCGGGGCCGAGCTCCGGGCAGGCCCCGCGCCCCGGCGGGCAGGGCCAGGGCCGCGCTTCCTCCCGCCGAGCGCGCCGGGCGCGGCCGGGCCGCCAGCGGGGCAGGCCCGGAGCGGGGCCGCCAGGGCCGGAGCGAGCCGGGGCCGCGGCTTCCCGCGGGCAGCGCCGCTCCACGGCCGCGGCCCGGCGCGGGGGGCGCGAGCCGGCAGCGCCCGGGGGTCCCCGCGGCCCGAGCAGGGCGAGACCCGCGGCGGGCTCCGGCCCGGCCCCGCGCTGCCCGGCCCGGCGGTGCTTACCCTGCATGCTGCTGCTGCTGCTGCTGGCGGCGCCCGGGCCGGGCCCGCTCCCGCTCCCCCCGGAGCCGCCGCTGGGGCTGGGAGTCGCCATTGTGCGCGGAGCGGGAGCAGCGGCGGCGGCGCTGCGCAGGGCCCTCCCCGGCAGGGCAGGACACACGGCCCCGCCGCCCGTCCGCCCCCGGCTGGGGCCGCGAAACCCCTCCCCGCCGGGGCCCCGCGCCTGCGGCTCCGCTGCGGCGGGCGGAGGCGGCGCTGCCTCCCGCGGGGGGCCGGGGCATCCCCGGGCGGTGCTGCGGCTCCGCTGCTGCTGCCCCGGGCCGGGGGGCATCGCCCGCAGCCCGTCGGGACCCGCACCGCGCTCAGCCCTTCAGCCGGCGGCGCCCGGACATCTGCTGTCCTGTCTCGCATCCCCTCGGGGGCCGGCAGTCGGCCCCAGCAGCTTTATCGTATCTCTCATCTTCGCCATAGGGTTAGGGCTTCTCTCACACGGGCAGCCCCTTGCAAACTTCTCCCGGCTCCCTCGGGACCACAGGGCACAGCTCCTTGCCGTGCTTTCCCGGCCACCCAGGGCATCAGCCTTTTCTGCCACCATCAGTCTCCCCCTCATTCTCTTTCTTCTCTTGGCCACCGCTGTTCATGCCAGCACATGGTTTCTGATCGTTCCTCTTAACTCCAGCAAACCCACACTCCCAGTCGTAGGGACAGCACATACTGTGAATGAGAGCAGTGAAATTGTTGCCCCAGAGCTGTGGGCCCTCTCCAGCCTGCTGCATGTCATAGGGACAGCCCTTCACATACAGGAGACCTTGTGTCCTCACCTTTGTAGTAGAAACAGTACTGACCTCCTTTATGAATGGAGATGGGCTGAGGAAAGTGCTGCATGTCCCATGTATTAGAAATATAATGACTATTTCCTTGCTGCTTTATTGCCCTTGTCACCGCGGAGGTGATAATAGCCCTGAACACACACTGGAAGTGCCACCAGAAACTACAAACCATCACCCTTTGAGCACTAGGGGAGGAGGTTGGGGCAGGAGCTGCCTCTCCATCCTGCCTTCATTTTTTTTTTCTCTTTCTCTCCCAGTTCAGCTTGTATTGATTCCTCTTGCCTCATGATAAAACCAAGACTTTTCTTTGCTCGCACTGCTGAGCTCACCGTCAGGAAGTGGGAGGAGAGGTCAGAACTGGTGCTGACCATCTCTTTGTTTCTGCTCCCAACTCCTGATAATCCAGCAAATGCAACTCCCTCCCTGCCAAGGATGTAGCTCTCCTTTGTCATGGGAACACCATAACCCCTCACACAACCCAAGATCGCAGTAACCTCCTTGCTGGGTTTGAACCTAGGCTGCTGCCCTTCACTGTCCCATTCTGGCCTCTACTCTCTCTGGGGACATGACTTTTCCAAAACTGCTTCCAGTCTGGCCACTTTATCCCTTTAATTAGGAGAGGAAGGGGAGTCACCTGTACCCAGAGCTTCAACAAGGAACAGCCCTTCCTGGGTGTGGCTAGTGTGAGCACCATGGGTGGCAACCATCACCTGGACGAGCCTGTAACAAAGCCCACAGACACACCAGGTGAGGGTGTGCCCTTATCCTCTCCTCCCATATTCCCAAACGGGACATCTCACTGCCTCACACCAGCAGAATCCCAACTCTGTACCTTCACCTGCACAACCAGGGAGCACCAAGGATGGCTGCTCTGTGAGGGAAGTACAGCATAACCTGGTGGATGGGCAGTGGCCTCCACAGCCAGCAGCCAGACCTGAGCCAGGTGAGCAGCACAGTCCCATGGCAGAGACCAGGCTCAGTCTGGGCTTCACACAAATCTTCTGTAATGGGCAGGGCTGATGTTCGAGTTCCCAGATCAGGGTCTGGCTCACAGCCCCAGGACACAGCTGTAACATAGCTTAGGTGGCAACCAAAGTAAGAGCTTTGGCTAAAAACAGCTGCCAGGTGAATGAGTGAAGAGTGGTTTATATATATATATATATACATACAAACATACATACACACACATGGTTTCTTCCATTTTTTTTCAAAATGCTCCAAAGCCACCTGATGGCGATTAAACCACTTGCTCTTACCAGCAAACCGGTCTTGAATTCTGAGAGTTAAACTTCTTTGGGGTAGGCAGGGACAGAGGGTGCAGTTTGGATCCTGACACAAAAAAAACATTCCCTTCCATAGTCCCACATTTTTTTTTTCTCTTCCCTGTTTTGCTTAAGCTTTCTCTTCTTCATTAAACCCTGAGGGCAGGTCCAGGGTGGCACCTTGCAGGCTTTGATGCAGAAACCCAGTGCCTACTGGCAAACACTGGCACAAGGTGACTTCCACTTCTGCTATGTGCCCCCTACATGTGGTTTGCTTACAATTAGCTAAAGTCATACTTTCCCCTCACTGCAAATCTGGGAGGATCAACAATACCTGTTCTGACACGTTTATGAAACTTTTTCTTAAGGACCTCCAGTGATGGGGATTGTGCCATTCCCTAGCAATCTGCTCTGGCACACATCCTAACATCATCCAAAAGCCTAACTTCAGGGTTTTGTGGTTTTCTTTTGGTTTTTTATTTCAAATCCCTTATATCCTGCCCTGTTCACTATGACCATAGCCTTCTTCAAAATGACCCCTTGGGCACTTGATATTGTGCAATGTTGAACTGCAATGCTTCCCTTCACATCCTTGCCTCAGCTTTCTCTTCTACACATTACATCAATTCATTTCCTTCAGCCTTTCTTCATGTTTTCTATGCCTCCCAGCATCCTTACTGACCTCCTTTGATGTTTTCTCTGTCCATCTGCATTTTTTTGAAGTACAGCATCCCTAGTTAGGCATACTATTCTAGCTTACCCTGTTGCTGGAGGTTTTTTTTTTTTTGGTTGGGTTTGGGGGAACCT
Source organism: Erithacus rubecula (assembly GCF_903797595.1). Taxonomy (NCBI): domain Eukaryota; kingdom Metazoa; phylum Chordata; class Aves; order Passeriformes; family Muscicapidae; genus Erithacus; species Erithacus rubecula. Next base: position 2,024,946 of record NC_136672.1, read on the forward strand.
TGTCTGGTTTGTTTTGTGGCTTTTGTTATTGTTTGTTTTTTTTTTTTTTGTTTGGGTTTTTTGGAAAACTGCATCCACCCAGTCCCCTCACCTGAACCTATGTTGCTCACAGCTCATAAAAATAATGCTGGAAGTTGTTCCTGTTGAATATTGCCATGTAGATTGCAGACCACTTCTCCATCTAGTGCTGAATCCTACTGTCTTTGCTTTCCTCAACAGCCTGGAGTAATTAGCAGGTTTAATAAAGCAGTCATGGGTGTTAATCATCCAGGCTGTTAACTGAAGTAATTAAAAAGATCTGGCATCACAACGGACCCCTGCAAAAATGTCCTTCCATTTTGACAAACACTGATAATTAGCACTTGAGGTGAGTGATCTCACTAGTTTTACACCCACCATGCCCTTATATCTTCTTAAGAAGGGGTCAGGATAGCCAATGTTAAAAACCTTCCTAAACTCAACATATGTGACATCTGTTACTCATGATTTTATTCCTAAAACATTGTGCCACACCAGGACATGAGAGTGGTTTGGTAGCTTTTTTCCTGATGTGCCATTCTCTCTGCAGCCAGGACATCATCCACCCCTTATTCTGTATCATTTCCATCATGCCCAATCTTATACTTTCCAACTATATACATATACATATATATTCATATAACTCTACACAAGCACAGGTATGATTTCAGTGGTCACTGGCCAGCCCCACCAAGGTGTCTGTTGAGCTCAGTTAGTCCATGACTGGTGTGCCTGGAGCAGCCTGTGCTCACTGTCCTTGGTAGCTGTGACATATCATGGCATTGCCATTCAACAACCAATATGACATATGAAGTTCAACATTACAGACTGTTGTCTGTAAAAAATCAAACCCCCCTGAAGTCTGTATCATGTTTCCCGGCCCTCTACATTACTCACCTGGTGCACCCAGGTCCTTAAGCAAGAAAAATCTCAGGGATGGGTTTGCCTTTGCTTCAGAAATGTGTCCTCTGAAGTTGGTCAATCAGGGAACACAGGGCTGTTCCCATTCTCAGGAAGGTGGGCTCCACTCCATCCTTCCCTGCTCCTGGTGCCTGACCCACCAGTTAAGGCAACTAAACCCAGAGCTCTTTTTGCAATACCAGCTGTTTCAACCCTGCATTTATCTCCAGAAGTCCTTTTTGGAATTGCAGTCAGGGTTCTGCAGCCAGGGACACATAAAATGCCCTGAGCCCTTCACCTGCCCACCCAGAGCCTTTTAATCAATTTTGATCCAATCCAAACCAACCTATGACCATTCATGATATGAGGAATGGGTCCACTGTGTTGGGTGACTATGGCTTGTAGTTGTGTTGTAGTGAAGCTCTCTTAAAGGCCTTGGGAAATGTCCTGGCTCTCAATGTCACAGCGTGGCTGTAGGGCCCATCCCTCCTGCCTCTGTTCTTTACAGGGGGAGTTGCCACAGTAAAGATAAGCTTGGACTGCTATGGGGTGAGAAGCAGATCCAGCGAGTCATAAGAAAGGGAAGATGTTTTGCCTACTATCGAAGAACAAGCAGCTTCAAGCCCTACTCAGGGATACTAAAGGTTTCTTGTGCCTCCCTCTCATGGGAGAAGTCAGTATTGCCTTGTGCTGGCAAAAGTCTCCTGTGTCCCTGCAGCGGTGGTTGGAGGAAGTGCTCAGGATAGTTGGTAAAGCTTTAAAGTGAACAGCCTCGACCTTTTCTCTGCAACACTGAAAGACCTTTTTATGTCTATGGCATGTTACAGTCTGAATACTTTTGAATTCCATTCAGCTCAGCTGGCCAGAGCATGATGCTAACATGAAGGTTGTGGGTTTGATCCCTGAATGGGCCATCCATTCAAGAGCTGGACTCTATGATTCTCATGGGTCCCTTCCAGCTCAGAATATTTTGTGATTCTATGAATTAGAGCAGTAAAGAATATCATAGCTGGCAAACCAATCTCTTTTTTGATCCTATCCCAGGAGAGACAGAGGAGCTTTTTGCCTTTGCTTGCTCTTGTGTCACTGAACTTTGGTCACTCACAGGATTGCCAAATCTTCCATGCCATGCCTCCCAAGTGCCCATCAGAAGCTGCTTGCTGCCTGCCCCAGCCTCCTTCCCTCCCCCTCAGCAGTCCTGTCCCACACCACACAGGGCCCTGGATGTGTCTGTCCTGCTATTTCTCTGCTTCCTTCCCAGTCTCTATCAGTTTCTCCCATCTGCTCTCTCCCCTCCTGACCATGCAGCCATAAGATGTCAAGGAGCAGCCCAGCCGTGACAGAAACTAGGTGAGCCGTGCAAATTTTGCACAATAACTTATGATCAGACAAATTAAAGAGCCAAAAACTTAATCACAGAATAATTTGTATTTTGAAGATCAGCTAGTATGGTTGGAAAAAATGGGCAGTGATTCATAATTCTGTTTCCCACACAAAGAAGAAACTGGTGTGCCTGAAAGCTGGCTGCTTTTATTTTCCTATGATATTTTGCTAATAATTATTATGCTAATGAAAGACATGCTGTCTCTTACATTCTTCTTACACTTTTTATCACCACTGTTACTTTTTAATCCTTGACATTTCCATTTCCTAGCCCCAAATTAATCCCTTTCTGTTAGAAAATACATTCAAGAGCCTATCCTTGACCTGGAAACAAGGCATGAAGGTGATTCATTATTAGATCTCTGCTTCTTTTGAGATGAGGGGTAGGGATTCTCACAAAGACAACTCTTACTTCTCTGTGGCTTTACCTGCAGTAATTTCATCTCTTGTAACCTGCTCAAGGAACGACTCAATTTAAAATAAGATGAGAATTAATCGTCTTCACAAATGTGGACACGTTTCCATGTTCTCCATGTAACAATTCAGCAAGACCTGATTTTGTTGAGTGCTGAGGAACTGTGTGGTGCTGATACTGAAATCGGTGGAAGACATGTTCTCACAGAGGTTCAGTTTTGGTAAATGTCACATTTCTAAAGGACTTCATCACTTATTATAACTTTTCATCATAAATGATCCAAGAATGATGGCACCGTGCTATTCTTCTGAGCAATATCCTTTTTGGTTCTCCAGACTACACAAAATGACTGAATCCCTTAAAAACAAAACCTGAACCATCACAAAAATGCTTTTGGTTGGAAGCGGCCTTAAAACTCATCTCGTATAACCCCCTGCCATGGGCAGGGACACCTTCCACTGTCCCAGGCTGCTGCACACCCCATCCAACCTGGTCTTGGATATTCCAGGGATCCAGGGCAGCTTCTCTGAGCACCCTGTGCCACAGCCTGCCCACCTCGCAGTACCGCCGTGCTGCCCGTCCCGTCCCGTCCCGTCCCGTCCCGTCCCGTCCCGTCCCGTCCCGTCCCGTCCTGGGCGGTCAGGATCGGGATCGGCGCCGCGATGGGATTGGTCACCGGCACCGGGATCGGTCCCGGGATCGGGATCGGCGCCGCGATGGGGATTGGTCACCGGGATTGGTCACCGGGATCGGCCCCCGGATCGGGGCCCGCCCGCGTCCCGCCCCTCTGTCCCGTCCCCCGGCCCGCCCCGGCCATGGCGGCGCGGCTGTGGCGGCTCTGCAATCTGCTCATGGCCGCCTTCTTCGGGCTGGCGGCCGCCGTGCAGGTGAGGGCGGGGCTCCCCTCGCGTCCCCTCCGCTCCCGTTCCCGCGGAGCGCGGCCCCGGCCGGGCCGGGCTGGCCTTGCGGGGTTCTCAGTGCGCGCCTCCCGCTGCAGGTGAACGACCCCGAACGCGGGGCTGTGGATGGTGAGTAGGGGCTGCTCTCTCTTTCCCCTTCCCCTCCTGCCCCGGAGCTCCGGCGCCCCAGCCCCGCTCCGCTCACGCCCGTGCGATCCGGGGCCGCCGGAGGAAACGTCCCGGCTTCCAGCTGAAGAGCGGGCGGACGCCGGGAAAACGATGTCTCGACCGCAGCGGCGGCTGGAATCCGACCTTCCAGGGTCTGCCTTATTTCATCCCAATCTGCCCCTGCAGAGCATCGCTTGCCTATGCAGAGCTCCCCGAGCTGCTCCCGCTCCTCCTGCCCGGCTCCCCGCTGTGCCCCTGGCCCCGTGCTTGCCTTGAGTCCGCAGCGGGAGCCGCCTTGAGCCGCTCCAGGGAACGGGGAGCGAGCCCCGTGCTGTGCCCGGCCTGGGCACAGCCCGTGTGCGGCAGGAGCTGCTGGCTGGGCACGGCTGCCCCTGCGTGCCCGGGGCTGCGTCAGCCCCTCCGACAGCGGCACCAAAGCGGGTGGAGGGTTTGGCAGCCCAGGGCCGGCAGGACCTGTCCCGTCAGTGCTTTCCCTGGAGGATCAGGATTCAGGGAAGGGGCTCTGCCGGCCGGTCAGGCAGCCAGTATTCTGTAACCCAGGAGCAGAAGAATCAGGGCTGGCTGTGGGCTGATAGCCTGGGATTTTGGGTGGTGATGGTGAAGATGAGCACTGGCAGGGCCAGGGCATACTGGATGGTGAGAGACTGGGATCTGCTCTGTGCCTCTGACAAAGTGCTGCTGCAGCTGGGCACTTCTGCTTCCTGGCCTCGCTAAATTTTGCTACCGAGTAGATTTGTGTCATTAACAGGTTGTCTACTTAGTGCCAGCTGCCCTGACACTGCTTGTCAGCATCAACCCTTCAGTAACAGGTATGACACTGGTGTGCAAAATAACCTCTGCTCAAATTTTGCCCTCAAAAGGTTGTTTGGCTTTTTTTTTTTTTTTTTTTTCCCTTAACTGAACCACAGATTAAAATCAGGCTGTGTGGAAACACATCCTACTACCTTCTGAAGGCAAAAAAGCTGTAGGACCTATTTCTGCAGAAGCTGGTCATTGCTTTAGTGCTGGTGGCTGGGCATGCTTAAGTTGAGGAGAGGAGCCCAGCAGAAAGCCCAGCTGCTGGGATGGGCCAGCCTTTGCACCCCAATTCCAGTTTAAAATCCAACTGGAGCCTGGGAGCATGCTCTGAGCCTGGCTCTGTGTTGACCTTAGCACTTTAACTCACTTTGTTTCGTTGTTGTAAATCTGTGGTTTTGTTTATCTGCCTCATTCAAGAGCAGCTGAGCTTTGCACAGTCCTGTGAAAAAATAAAGTGCTAAAGGTCTTGTTCAGTGCCAGGTAATGCACTGCCCCACAGAGCAATGGGCAGCAATAGGAACATTCAAAGGCTGTGTTTCCAAGGGTGTTTACTGTGAGGGCTAATGGCAGTTCAAAGGATCATTCAGATCAAAATTGTTTCAGGACTTTAGAACATAGGAAAGATTTTTATATTTTAATTTAGTGGAAATAATTTTAAATAAGGCCATTTTATATACCCAAAGTGACTGTATCTGTTCTGGATGAATACTTACACTGAATAAACTAAAATCACACTTAAAAAGAAAACCTTCCAGAATGCACAGTATTGTCACAAATTACACCATTGCAGCCTTTTGGCATTATGGCTACCTTAAGCTTATAAAGTGGCAGCATTCCTAAGTTCAGAACTCAGGAGGATTGGTTATTTGTGGTTTTGAATATTTCAGGGAAGGTTTACTGTGTAATAGGTGCCATGTGTAATAGGCATTTGGCTGGTCAAGAGAATCTGCATGTTAATCTCATAATTAGGGTTTTCCTTGTGCCAAGATCTGTGGAAAATAAAGATTATAATAGCACAACTTTTGTAGGACTGTAGGTTTATTAAATTCACCAAAAGGTATTTGCCATTCAGGTCAGTAGAAGACCCAGATGAGTTTACTTCATGACAGTGGCTGACAGGCTATTTTTTCCCCAGACAATGGTGTTTGGAGGAGCCTCTGTGACCTTCATTCTGCTGGCTGTGTTTTTGGGACCATTGTCTTGGCTTGCTCTTTGTTTGCTTATGCTCAAGGAAACATTTTTCATGAAGAGGAAGGCAGGTAAGCAGTGGGTTTTATTTGTCCTCACCCAAATCCAGCTCACCAGGCCATCTCCTCCTCCCCTTCCAAAACTTTCTTTCCTGGGCTGTTGCAGTGAGTGCTGTTGGTTTAGAAGAATCAGACCAAAGAGGAGGGACCATAATGTTCCAAACCAGTGACTTCTTGGACAATGCCAATGCCTTCCTGATTATGGCAGGCTGTTAGATTTACTTGCCTGGCTTTCAGAGACCAGGGCACAAGCATGGTGAAACAGCTTTGTGCTCTTTTCCTGGAGCTGTAGGAGTGGTAATCAATGTTTTAAAAACTCTCGAGGCAATACTAAATGCATGTTCATCTGGCATGGGCTGCCAAGTTCTCCTAGAGATTGAGGACAAGGAGTTGCCTAAACAGTAGGTGCTTGCAAAGTACTGAGGTGAAGCCCTGGCAGCTTCTTCTGTGCCTAATCACAGTCTGGAAAACTGGGATGTTGCTTTGCTCTGTTTCAATGAGAAACGTGCCTACTTTGCCTATGTTTAGAGAAATGTGCTATGGAATATTTAAGTCCAGCAGTAGAACAAAACGTGGAGACAGTAATTTCTGCAGCTGTTTAGCTGTCATGATGATTTGTAGGTTTGTAGTGTGAAGCAAAGCAACTCTTTGCATATATATATATATATATATATATATATATATATATATAATTATAATCCTAGCAAAATATACTGAACTTCTCCTAAGGAGCAGCCACTACTGTTTTGGAGGCAAAAATTGTATTGTTGAAATGTAAACATCTGTTTGTATTATTCTCTGACCTGTTTTTTGTTTGGCTTTTTAGAGAGTTGTTTGGTCTGGTGATTATTACAATAGGATGTCTTTGTCGCAGTTCAGCAAAGTAAGTTTTATTTTCTCTTTTTTAATAATCCATTCCAATGTTCACATTTAATGACTAGTTCCTTCAAAACACACAGTTGATTTGGGCAGCTTGTTTTCCTGTTTCATGACACTCTCTGAACCTTCTAGTTGCCCAAACAGTAGCAGCTGGTGCTACAGCCTGGAGGATCTTGCACAGGTAACAGTTGGGGCAGGGGGGAATGTAAGTCTACACAAAGCACTTTTTATGGCCCCCTGCCATAATGAGGGCATTTTCCCTTTGCTTAAGGTGCTTTTTAAAAATTCCAACTAGTTTCTGTAGCCTGAGTTGTCAGGAAGTTCTTTGTACCTCTTCAGTAAAAGACTCTGGTGATGCATCCATAGGAGCCCCATTGAAGGGCCAAAGGCTCTCTGCTGTCTTTCCAGCTGCAGGCAGATGTGAATGTTATGTGGTAGCTGTAGCAGTGGCCAGGAAAGCCAAGGATATCCTGGCCTGTCCCAGCCATGGTGTGGTCAGCAGGATGAGCACAATGCCTGTCCCTTGTGCTGGCACTGCTGAGGAACCTCCAGTCCTGAGATCAGGTTTGGGCACCTCACTTCAAAAAGGACTTCAAGGGACTGGAGTGTGTCCAGGGAGGGGAACAGAGCTGGGGAAGGGTCTGGAGCACCAGGAGTCACCAAGGGAGCTGGCTCAGTCTAGAGAAAAGAGGCTCAGGGGGGACCTTTTCACTATAACTCCTGTTCAACTCTACAACAGGAGGGTGCAGCCAGGTGAGGTTCAGGCTTTGCTCCCAGAGAAAAGGGACAAGACCAGAGGAAAAAGCTTCAAGCAGTGCCAGGGGAGTTTAAGATTAGATCCTAGGAAAAATTCCTTCACTGAAAGAGTGGGCAAGCATTGGCACAGGCTGCCCAGGGAGGTGGTGGAGTGAAAAAAAACAACTGGACGTGGCACTGCACCAGAGGGTTTAGTTGGTGTGGTGGTATGCAGTCCAAGGTTGGACTGGATGATCATGGAGGCCTTTCTCAACCTTAAAGGTTCAGTGATCTGAAGTAGCTCTGTTGGGTTTGTTCTGTGACAGGAGTCCCCTGGGAGGAGTTCTCCTGGTTGCTGCAGTGCTCGTTGCCCTCTTCCCCTTTGTTTCGTGGCTCTACATTTATGTGAACAAAGACATGCGAGAGTCTTGGCCAGCACACTGCAAAACAGTGATGTAACTGACTGGGAGAAAGCCTACAGTAACCTATGCTGACTTTCCTTGCCTTTGCTTTGGTGCTTAACAAGGTGAGTGTCAGTTTGATAGGACCCAAGAATACCTGGCTGCTTCCAGCAGTGCCAATTTAGATTTGGTAAGATGTTGAGGAACACTCAAATCTGAGTAGGGAATTTTTCTATGGAAACTGTTCACCTTGCTGCTTCTTATATTTTACAAGCACCATTGATCTAATGTCTGTTCTGATGGTATATTCAAGATACTGCATCCCTGGATCAGTCTCCAATCACCTCGGAATTTGGGAAATCTACTATTCTGTAACATCAGGGAAAACTAAAGCAAATACTATTTTAATAAATGACTATTTACAGCCATAGAACTTCCAAAAATATGCCTGGATAATCCATTTCAAACTTACTGGAAAATTGAGCAGTCTGTATTTCTGTCCTGTGCTAAAATCATATGTAGAATATATCTGAAAAATTATTTTTGGTGTTATCTTTAACTGAAAGTCACTGGTTTTACTAAGTAATAAACACTATTTTTTTTAAGAAAACTCAATGAAAGTCTCTGTATCTTTAATTTCTGAGAGATGCGTATTCAAGCCTGTCACTAGCAGATGAGGGCACTGTCACAACTCTGCTGCTCACCTAATTTTTCTTGGAAAGCAGGACCCACACAGCAGCCCTGCAGCAGCAAGCATGTCCCACTATCCATCCTGGAGAAGGAAGCACAGTGGATACAGTGGACTCAGGAGCTGGCTGGGACAGAGTCAGAACAGCTCCAGGTGTAGCACACACATTTAGATGGGTGTCAGGGTTTGCTCTCTCAGCACTGCTGCAGGTGATCCCAGCTGTGCACACACAGTATCTGCAGCATTCCATAGTGCAGCACAGATGGCTTCCATCCTCCTTAAGCTCAGCTTTTTCTGAGGATTACTTCAGTCTTTTAAAGCAATGCTAGAAGACTGAATTAGCTACAGGCTGGATATATTCTGCCAGACATGAGACCTTACTGTAATGTTCACAGAAAATAAAAAAATAGAGATGTGGCTGGGCAGATACAACTCTGCATGCTTTAATACTGGCTGAGAGAACAGCAGTGGGGCTTTTTTTGACCAATATTAGTTATATGGTTTGCATCTTTTCACAGTAGCAATTCAGTCCGGATTGGGTGTTTGAAATCAACATTCTGCATTCCAGTATTTCAACTACTGGCCTTCTCTAGTCTCCGAAAAGAAAACAGATGCTTTCTTACAGAAACATCATTTCCTGGATTCTGCATCCAAGAGAAAAATGACTGAGCTAAAGCAATAAGGATCAGCCATGCACAGCTTTCTAAAAGCAAACAGCTGAATCTCCTCTATGTCTGTCCGAGTCCTTCCTGAAGAAGAGCAATCTGTATTTGCCCGGTATTTCAGAAATGCATGACTCTGTCAGGAATCCTTCCCCTTCCCCTGAGAACCATTTTATCTTCATAGACGTAGATGGTCGCGAAGGCGTTGCTGTCGGGCGGGGTCTCGATCACGCCCTGCAGGGTGAGGTGATGGACTCCGTGCCCGTCCAGGCAGTAGGCGCCGTCGTGCAGGTGCCCTGCCAGCACGCACACCACGCACCGGTGCGCGTGCACCACCGCCAGGGCAGCCCCGTAATTCCAGGCCAGGCAAACCCCATCCGAAGCCGAGGGATGAAGGGGCACGTGAGCTGCAGTCCAGAGGGAAAGAAATCAAGAATAAAGAGAGTTATAAGTGTAACGAATCTGCCTCATTGCTGGGAAGTTCAGCCATCCAACTGAGAACAGAAAGCTCACCCCCAGGGTGAGGCATGGTTGCTGTTCTGCTCTTTCATGGGTTCTATCTGTGCCTCACCAGACTAACTAAATGTTTTCCATAGCTAACATACCCGGGCTAGCTAATTTCCCCCCCCCCCCCCATATTTCCAAGGGAGTATACACCCCCCATCAAATATGAAACTAGATTAGCTTTAGAGGCCCATCCAACACAAATCATTCTGATTGTCTATCTATCCCCCTCCATATCCACCTACCCATAACTATAACTTTTTCTTGGTTTTCATCAGAGAACTTGAGGACTTCATTGAACCAGTCCAGCTGGGCTTGGCTAAATCCTCCATTAAATGCTACAAAATGAGGTTCTTTAAGCCCTGCAATGAAAAAGAAGGTTAGGCACAAATGCATACACCTCACATGGGTTCTCTACTTGCCTTATGTAAATCTGCTGATGGTTACTTTACTCTCAGAACCTTTGGTGGTTTTTCTTTGCATTTCTTGGATCAAAACTCCAGCCGCCTTGCACAAAGAAGATTATTTGTTAGCGTTTTCGGGAGCTTTGGTCACGCTACAAAAACAGGGTTTCCACTGTTGGGTGTCCCCCTGGCATGGGACAGGGTGGGCACAACTCGGTGCTCTGCAACAGCCGCTTCCCCAGCAGCTGCGTGGTGCTCGGTACTGCGGGCACAGAGCACAGCACAGCTCCAGCCCGGGAGTGCGGAGGAGCATCTGCTGTGCCCGCCTGCGGCCGCACTGACGGCAGGGAGGCAGCAATGGGGCACACGCCTGAGCCCCTGGCATGCCGCTGTCAGCACCGGGAGCTCCGGACAGCGAAGGCTCGCCCGCCCACGCCTCTGCCGAGCCGCAGGTACCTTCGGGGCTGTTGAGGTCATCGTTGGGGTTCTTCTCCCGCAGCACCCGCAGGGACTCCTGGTAGCGGGGGCCGCCGCGGTCCGTGCCCAGGATGCTCGTGTCGTAGGCGTCGAGCACGACGAGGCGGAGGCGCGGGCCCGGGCTGCAGTGATAGGCGTGGCACTCCGTGTCCGCGGGCCCGGCCGAGCCGCCCGCCCGGCTGTACAGCCCCGTCTGCACCAGCTGCGCCCGGCTGAAGTTGTACAGCTCGTGGTTGCCCCACGCGTGGTGTACCGGCACCGAGAGCTGCCCCAGCACCTCCAGCACCTGCTGCAAGGCGCTCTCGGCCTCGCCGCGCCGCGCGTTCTGCCCGTCGATGCTATCGCCCAGCTGCAGAACGAAGTCTATGGGCGGGCTCTCGCTGGCCCACTCCCGCACCGCCTCCTGCAGCAAGCGCAGGCTGTGCCGGTAGTAGCGCCGCCGGCAGCCGCCGAAGTCGTACCCGTCCTCCGCGTCCGCGAACTGTATGTCGGCGATGACCCCGAAGGCGAGGCGCGGCGCGGCCTGCATGGCGGCCTCGGGCGGGCCGGAAGGGGCGGGCGGGGCAGCGCCAGCATGGCGGCGGCGGGGCTGTGGCGGCTGCGGGCGGGCGCGGTGCGGGCCCGCGCGGGTCACGGGCTGCGGCTGTGGCCGCTGCCGGGCCCGGCCGTGCGCGGCTGGGCGCTGCTGCCCGTGCCCCGCAGCCGCCCGCTGTCGCAGCTGCCGCCGGGCCGCGGGCCGCGGGCGGGCGCCCAGAGGCGGGTGAGTGAGGGAGTGAGGGAGCGCGGGCGGCGGGCCGGGCCCTCCCGTGCCCTGAGCAGGCACCGAACAAACCCCTTGTCCCCGCAGCTCGTGTCGTGGCGGTCGCTGGCGGCCACCGTGGTGCTGGGGGGAGGGCTGCTGGCCGGCATGAAGATGATGAAGCGGCACAAGGAGGAGGGTGAGTGCGGGGTGCGGGAATAGCGCCGGGAGTGTCGCGTTTCGTGTTGGGGCGAAGCGTTTTTCGTGTTCAGGTAATGTAGGGTTTTGCATTCAGATGTATTTTACCCGCTCAGGCATCGTCACTGTGTCGCAGCTTTGCCACTTCGTGTGTTGGCGGAAGTGCCGCAGAAAAGTTTCAAAGATTCAGAGCAACTGGGGGCTCAGTTTTGAGGTTCCTAGGCTGGAGCAGCCGTGCTTGGGCGCGGCTGTGCCCCCTGTGCACTGCAGACACGAGCTGGGTGCTGCGGGCTCGCTGGGTTCCTGCCCTGCAGCCCCTGAGCTTTGCCCTCTCCTGCACGAGCTGCCCGCACGCTTCCTTTTCGTGGGTTTACTGTTGAAAACAGAGGTATTGCAGCTTTTAGAGTATGTTCAGTTTTCAATGGATGCTGCTTTCACTGTTTCAGAGCAGGCCAGATATCTGTCTTTATTTTTCCCCTTTTAAGCAAAAATGAAGTTGGGTAACAATGAAAAATAAATGTTTCAAAGGGATTTAGTGATGTATTTGATTTTGTCTGCTTTCTGGAAGGCATGTGCACGTTGGGTTTCTGTGTGAGAGGCATTGGTGGATCTTGACATGCCCCTGAGCAGTGTCTTCCTCACTGCTCCCAAGGTTTGTGGCATGGGTGTGTTTGATCCCCACTTGTGTTTTGCAGAACTGGAGAAGGAGCGAAACCGAGGCATTGGGAAGCCGCTGCTGGGAGGGCCCTTCTCACTCATCAGCCATGAGGGACAGCCCAGGACCAGCCAGGACTACATTGGCCAGTGGGTGCTGATCTACTTCGGCTTCACTCACTGCCCTGACATCTGTCCTGATGAGCTGGAGAAAATGGTTGCAGTGGTAGATGAAATTGGTATGGGAATTCAGTTGGTGTAGGGGTCTTTTGGAGGGTCAGGTTTATTCTGATAAAATACTACAAATGATGATAACTGGTAATATATATATATATTTAAATGCTGCTGGTTACTATTCAGTAATTTGATTAATCGCTAAGGGGTACATCGATCAATCCCTAGAGTCACTAGGATCTGACATGACAGCACTGAACTTTCCACAGCAGGGGTCTTGGGAATAAAAAGTTGGTGGCAGGTTACAGGAAATACTGTGTTTTTGCCAAGAAGTGACTGGGAGGTATGTTAGGATTTTTTCCCTCTCTTTTGTTCATCTCTATGAGATTGTCTCCTGAAGGAGAGTGGCTGTGCTGTGGAATAGAGGGAGGAGGCAGGTTCTGTATTAGCTGTGTTTTCTTAGCCTGCAGGCCCTGAAGAATTACTGAGCAGGGTTAATAGTACCCCAGCATGGGGGAAATCAGGCCAAAGTGAAAGCTTTGGCTGGAACGTGAGGGAAAGAGCCTGGATTGTGTTTTCATGTTTCCTCTTGCTCCACCATCCCAGCGTGCTTTCCTTGTGTCAGCCAGTGTTCCAACATATGCATCACCCCACAGCATCTTCTGCAGCAGAGCCAGTCTGCATCCCTGCTGAGCAGGGCAGGGCCTCTGGCTGGGGGCTGGAAGCTCCCAGCACAGACACAGAGTATTGCATCTCATGGCATTTGCTTCTTTCACAAATTACACAAAAAATGCTGCACAAAATGGTCTCTCTTTAGTCACTTGGGGTAGGCTAGGATATGGCTATGAGCTTGTTTGAAAGAAGATGAGAGATGATACCTGGTCTTCTAAAATAAATAATAATTATTAATGTCACAGATCGAATCCCATCTTTGCCTAATCTGACCCCACTTTTCATCACCATCGATCCTGAGAGGGACAGCCAAGAAGCCATTGCCAGATATGTTAAAGGTATTCCTGCTCTCTTCTTCTGTGTCTTATAGCATGTAATACAGAGCACTGAAAAGGAGCCTCTTGAAGGGATTCTTTTCACTAAAATATGTAAATGTCTTCTTTTTCTCTAGAGTTTTCTCCAAAGCTGGTGGGATTGACTGGTAGCAAGGCACAGATTGACCAGGTGGCTAAAGCATACCGTGTGTACTACAGTGAAGGGCCCAAGGATGAGGACAATGATTACATAGTAAGTCAAAGGAGCCTTTGCTTACTGAAAGGCTGTAGATAAGAGCAGCATGCAGGTTTTAAAACCAGCTATTGGATCTTTACTGAAGCCCCATGTGCAGTGGTATGTTAAGTTGTCAGAGCCACAATGCCCTCCTGCAAGCTCAGAACCTTAACAAAGTGTGTTCTAAACAATCCCAGAAATGCAGACAGTAGCACAGGAGCTAGCCAGCCTGGCAATAGTCGTATTTCTTTCTGATCTGTGACATATTTGACTGGATCTTTTCCTATGTGCTCCAAAGTTGCTGTGGTTTCTCACTTCTAATGCAGCTGAACTCCGAGCACAGCTGTGTTTCTGTCCTGAGCAATCATGCTTCCAGCGGCAGAACTCTGTGTCTTTGCTGAGAAAGATGTTGTCACGGTTAGGTGCTTAAATAAATTTGCAGTGGAGTTAATTTTGATATAAATCCAATTAGAATATCCGGGATGTGCATGGGTGAGGCTGCGTCAGTGCGCCGGCAGGGGGCGCCCCTGTCCCGAATGTCCCTGTGTCCCACTGCTTGTCCCGATCCCGATCCCACATGTCCGTGTCCCACTGCCTATCCCAATCCCGATCCCGATCCCGCATGTCCGTGTGTCCCACTGCCTGTCCCGATCCCGATCCCACGTGTCCGTGTCCCACTGCCTGTCCCGATCCCGATCCCGATCCCGCATGTCCCTGTGTCCCACTGCCTGTCCCAATCCCGATCCCGCATGTCCGTGTGTCCCACTGCCTGTCCCGATCCCACGTGTCCGTGTCCCACTGCCTGTCCCAATCCCGATCCCAATCCCGCATGTCCCTGTGTCCCACTGCCTGTGCTGATCCCACATGTTCCTGTGTCCCACTGCCTGTCCTGATCCCAATTCCACATTTCCCTGTGTCCCACTGCCTGTCCTGATCCCAGTTCCACATTTCCCTGTATCCCACTGCCTGTCCTGATCCCAGTTCCACATTTCCCTGTGTCCCACTGCCTGTCCTGATCCCAGTTCCACATTTCCCTGTGTCCCACTGCCTGTCCTGATCCCAGTTCCACATTTCCCTGTATCCCACTGCCTGCCCTGATCCCAATTCCACATTTCCCTGTATCCCACTGCCTGTCCTGATCCCAATTCCACATTTCCCTGTATCCCACTGCCTGCCCTGATCCCAATTCCACATTTCCCTGTATCCCACTGCCTGCCCTGATCCCAATTCCACATTTCCCTGTATCCCACTGCCTGCCCTGATCCCAGTTCCACATTTCCCTGTATCCCACTGCCTGTCCTGATCCTGTGTTTCCCTTCTGAGCTGGTGTGCTGTGATTTTTGTGGTCTCTCTTGCCAAGCCATGCCATGCTCTCTTGCAGGTGGATCACACAATAATTATGTACCTTGTTGGCCCTGATGGTGACTTTGTGGACTACTATGGCCAGAATAAGAAGAGTGGTGAGATTTCAGCTTCAGTTGCTGCACACATGAGAAAATACAGATCCTAAATCAGAAGGTCTTCAAAGATTGCTGTGAATGTCACCTGTGGGTTTGGCTGTGATTGGACATTGGAGTTAAAGCAGGAGCACACAAGTGTAACATCCTGTCAAGCAGGTCTCCTTTCTTCCAAATAAGAAGGGCATCCATGTTTCTGCAAATTCCCATGACCAAAAATCTCTACAGAGCTTTTCCCATGGATATAATTTCCAACAAGATCTTGGGTACAGAATGAAGTTTGGGACTTCTCTGAAACGTTGTTGGGAGCAAAGGATGGAAAGCACTTGTCACTTGGGAAGAATGTGTGTGTTACTGGTAAAAAAAAAAAAAAAAAAGCAGGTCTGGGAAGGACAACAATCACTGCAGGAGGATTACTTGATGCAAAGCCATGGGGCCATGGCATTCTCAGAGGAGCTCTGCCCTCTGGTTGCTCTGCACTGTTTTGCCTTCTGGGAGAGGCAGTTGCACTATTAGAAGCTGGGGAGCCCTAAGAGTGCTTCTTTATCTTTAAGAAGGTGAAGAGCACTGAAAGCACTGGCAGCTTCCACACAAGGGACCAGCCCTGTAGCAAGCCTGACCATTTCATCTGAATGCAGAAATGAAATATATTTTTCTGGTGATTTTTCCAGGTGAACACCATTCACTTATAAGGAAAAGAGAATTGGGTTGCAGATAGGTTTTTGTTTTGGTGCAAATGATGGTGTGTGTAGTTGCTCTGCTTGTGCTGTGCTGAGAGGGGAAGTGGGGAGGGTGGAGGAGTCTGTGTCCATGCACAGGGCTGGCAATCAGATACATTCTGTGCAGTGCAGCATTTGACAATAAAGATTGATTTGTATAGGCAATATATATTTTTATTTTCTTAGAATATCATCAGAACTTTGTATACTGGTCAAAATTCATATTCTTGCTCTGCTTTCCTTCTTTTTAGAAAGCAGTGCTTCTTTCTAGTCATGAACATCAGGAGATGAATGTGCCTTTTTAAGCTGAACCTCAGAGAATGGCCCACAGGGGACAAACCAGAACAGTTCTTGGTGTGAGTTCCAGAGAGTTGTAGACTGAGAACAGGTGTTCCTGCAGGTAGTACTGGTGTTCTGAGTGTGGGAGTTGGAAGAGAACATTCCTGTCCAAGGGAAGGTGCAAAGCCTGTGGAAAAATTTCTCTTTCCAAAATTGCAAAAAACTAAACTTCACCTGTTTCAGAGCAGTGACATCTCTCATGCATTTTTAGATATATTGGTTACTTGCTCTCTTCCATGAGTTCCACGTTCAGGTTTGTGTTTATTTGGTCCCTTGTGATTTATTTATGTTTGTGGAGTCATCAGGGCTCATCTGTTACCATCCTGTGGCTGGGTTCTGCACAGCAGCCTTTGTCTGCCCTTCTCAAGGTCTCTACTGTCACATCAGGCCTGTATTTTAAATATTGCAGCAGTGTGTTAGGGCCAAGTGCCTTTTCTGCACAGAGAACAGTCTGGAAAATCATAATTGTATGAAGCAATGGTAAGTAAAAATAAAACAAATCAGTTAAAGAACCTGCTCAGAAGAAAGAATTGGTGTTCCAGCTGAGCCAAGTTAAAGCAGAATTTGGACAAGGCAAACCTCTGTCCTGAGGCTTTGCAAAGTCAGCACATGAGCTGCAGCCTGGGAAGAGTCACCTGTTACACTGATTTCTCTAAAGCTCATTTGCAGCTGACTTGTACTACAGAGACAAATACAGGATTCCTGCCTTCTCCCAAATGTTCTGGCAGCAGTGCTGTGTCCTTTATCTTGTTTTTCTGTTCTGTGAAAGGCAGAACCAGCTGACCCAGGAAGCTTATGCAGACTGAGGGGAGTGTGGCAAAGGCCCAGGAAGATTTCAGATGGAGGAATGTGTCCCTTGCCTCATGGCAGTGGGAGCAATGGATGTTCTGCTTTTTTCAGCCTCCCAGTTTGACCATGCCCATCACTTTTCCCTTGGCTTTTCCAGGAGAGAGACTTTCTTTGGAAGTGAAGAGTTTATTTTTGCTGTGTTGTTGGTTGTGAGGTTTTGTTGTTCTTTGGCATTTGTGTTTTTCTTTATTTGGAGTTTTGTTTGTTTATTAAAAACCCAAAATTGCTGTTAGGTAACTGTTAGGATTTCCCTGCCCCATTCAGTGACAGCAGGGAGCACAGATGTGTTTAGGAAGCCCAAGGGTTGTGCTAAGTGCTCACTGGGAGGAGGCAGAGCTGGTCAAGGAGAGGAAGGGGATGTGCTGGAGGTGCTTGTAGATGCTTTGTGAGATGCTTTTTGACTGGATGTTCAATATTTTTCCAATCCAGTATTAGAAATGAAACAAACTCCCTCTGTATTCCTTGTACCCAAATTCCCTGTATCCTCAAGTGCAGTGCCCTTGGGAGCAAGGAGGGAGCTCAGCTCTGGCAGGGAAGGTTTGTGACAGGGCTCCTCTCTTGGTGCTGTGCTGGGTGCTGTTGTGGGGCTGAGCTGGGCCAGGCTGCCCAGGCTGGGTCTCCTCTCTGGAAACTTTACCAGGTGACAGGTTTCATTTGGGAACCAGATTTGTTGGAGTCTGGTGCTGTGCAAGGTGAATCTGTGTTCCCCAAGGCCAGTGGGACCCCTGGATACCCCACAGACAGGGGGAGAACAGAGCACAGTCCTGGCAGGGGCCAATCCACAGAGCTCTGCTGGGTGTGCCCACAGCCCTGGCCTGCTTGTCCTGGAAAATACCAGTGGAAAACATCTCCTCTGAGGGGCTGACATCCATAACCCAGCTGAGGAGCTGCTGGCCCAGGCTGGGGACCAGTGACAAGATGTCAGAGGAATGAGGATTGGCTCCATTTGTCTGCCCAAGGAAGGCAACACATTCCTCATGTGCTGCCTGCACAGCCCATGGAAGAGCTCAGTTAATGAGTGATACTTAAGCCACACGGGTGAAGTTTGGCTGTTCTAGGAATGTTCTCAGCACCAGCTGGGCCCAGAATCTGGGCCTGAAGAGCTGCAGACACTGTGACCTTAAACAAGCCTGTGTTGAATTTTCTGTCCAGATTGTGGGAAGACTCAGGTAAGGACTCTTGGGAGGTCTGTAGTCCAATCTCCTGCTGCAGTCAGCCAGAGCCACTTCATTCTTGTTCACAGCCTGAGGAAGAAAGCAAGTCATCCTCATCCCCAGCTTGGGTCAAGGTCATGTGTGGATGGAGATGCTGTTACTCTTTCTCCCCTTCTCCAGTGCCTTTGAAGATATCTGCATTTTCTGAGTCCTTTCTTGCTCATCAGACTTGCATGATCCCAGCACCGACCCAGCATTCTGAAGATGTGCTCCCATTTGCCACAGCCAGGATCTGGGATGAATGGAGGCTCTTGTGGTCTTCAGTGCACTGCAGAATGGAGCTGGAGGCTGAGAATTGAGTTGGACTCCACCACCTCTCTGCAAATCACTATGTGCTTTCAGTCAGGTAGAGCAAGTGATGCACGGACTGCTGAGCAGTCAAACAGAGCTGGGAGCAGCTGGTTCCAATGCTCTGAGGTTGCTGACTGCAACCAAGGCTTTGCAGCCCCTGCTGCTGAAGCAGTGTACTCACCTGGAGCTTCCAGGAGCTGTGGCTTCAGCACACAGCACAGCTGGGGCTGCTCAGGAGCTGCCCAGACCTGGGGCAGTGAGTCTGGACTCAGTGAAGCAGATATGCTGCTCTGTGCTGCAGGGGAATGGCCACAGTCCTTACTTTAGACATGAACAAGCCCCTCACTTTTACTGGACTGCTCATAGGTTTGGTGGCATAAAAGGAAAAAAAGCTGACTATTTGCCTCCTGGAAGAGCATTTCAAAATTTGGTTTGGTTCAGTTGGAAGCTAATGTTTTTTAAAGGAAGTTATGCTGATGGTAGAGTGTCCAGCCCCTGACTTCTAGCAGCTCTACATCAGTTGTACATGTTGCTGGGAGTGTGAAGATTTGTGCTGGGGAGACCTGGGCAGGAATGATTGCACCTGTCTCTGTGCAAGAGCCAGCTCATTCCATGTTTTAAGCTGTGTATTACTAGTTTAATGAAGCAGGTTCCTTCAGCGTGCCAGGGAACTTATCAGCTGCAGCTTACAAAACCTCCTTGTTCTCCCGAAGTTCTTTGTGCAAAAATAGATAGACACCAACCAGTAAATCCACCTTTAATTTGCAGGGGTATATTGAGCTATGAATGTGCCCTTTTCTGAATGAAGGGCAGCAGTAAAAGGTCCCTGGCAGCACCAGGAGGGGATGAGAGAGCCTTGCAAGGCAATGTGGCTCATGGTGACACCACCCTTGTGACCTTCACCTCAGGACAGCTCTGTGTCTGCAGTGATGTTGGCAGCACAAAGCAACAGATGTACCTGCAGCTGCCATGGGTCACTGCTCAGTGCCACTTGTTTCCCTGCACTCTGCTCCCACCTGGGCACCTGAACCAGCAAGGGAAAGCCAGGACAGTGGCTCTCGCTGCCTGAAGGTTCTGTTTGTTCTGCTTCCACAGCTGAGGGTGGGGACTTTGCCAGCAGTGTGGCCAAAAAGGCCAAGGACAGCTGGGTCTGTACCAGCCGTGGTGTGGCCAGCAGAACCAGGAGAGTGACCATTCCCTTGTGCTGGCACTGCTGAGGCACTTTGAGTGCTCTGTCCAGTTCTGGGCCTCTCGTGACAGGAAAGACATTGAGGGGCTGGGGCTTGTCCAGAGAAGGGAAGAGAGCTGGGGAAGGGTCTGGGGCACCAGGAGGGGCTGGGGGAGCTGGGAAAGGGGCTCAGCCTGCAGAAAAGGAGCCTCAGGGGGAACTTGTGGCTCTGCACTACTCCCTGACAGGAGGGGACAGCTGGTGGGGGTCAGGCTCTGCTCCAGGAAAGAGGGTCAGGAGGAGAGGGAATGGCCTCAGGCTGGGCCAGGGGAGGCTCAGGGTGGATATCAGGAGGAATTTCTTCACTGAAAGGGTGGTCAGGCACTGGAACAGGCTGCCCAGGGAGGTTTGGAGTGCCCATCCCTGGGGGTGCTCTGGGCTGGGTGACACGATGGGCATCGGTCAAAAGTGGACTTGGTCTTGCAGGTCTTTTCCAACCCCAGTGATTGTGTGGGTGAGGTCCAGCCCTCTTGCCTTGAGCGTGCCTGAGAGCGGGAAATGTCCTTTCTAAATTACATTGTTGTCAGGACAATGCCCCAGACTGCTCATTGATCTGGTGTGCTTCAGCTTTTTGCTCTCAGCACATCCACTGTGCTGAGTTCAAAGGGCTGGTCACAAGGGATGTGTGCTAAAATAAGCTTTTCCCTCATCCTCCAGGCTTAGGGGGATTCTAGGAATTTATGGTTCATGAGATATGTGGCTGTGACGTCCATTTTTAGTGACCTTAAATGAAATTAAGGGCAACATGAAGCATGTTTTTCAAAACACAAGTGACAGTGACTCTGCTACAAGCCCACAGGCTCAGTTCTCATTGGGCCAACACAAACAGGGTCAGCCACTGTCCAAAAGACAGGGTGACATCCCCTGTGCTGTAGCAGCAGCTACAGGTGTCCCAGGGTGCTCCAGCTCAGAGTGGTGCTGTGGGAGGTGGCAGGAGCTGTTTGGGGAGGGTGGAGGGGGCTTCTGGCTTTACACAAGTCTTGTGGGCTCTGTTCTGCTGAGGGAAGGCTGCTCCTGCAGCCCTGGGTGAGCGTCCATGCAGTGCAGAGAACAAACAGGGGTTGCTGAACAGTGGCAGATAACCAGAACAGCCAGAATGGCTCAGGATGGAGGAGACCCTTCCTGTCCTGCACCAGGAGCTCACTCCAGCTGTGCCTGAAGGCTCCCACTGCTCTGCCAGCTGCTGCCCTGCCAGCCATTGCCTGGCTGCTCTGTACCAACCAAACAGCGTGTTTGGGACTGGGAGACCTCCATTTAAAGCTCACTTTCCAGTATCCTTCTCATGTGGGAGTTGCAGTCTCATGTCTGAGAACCTCCTTAGCATGGTGTAATGGGGCTTCTGCACCTCCTTTTGGCAGCAAGAGCAGTGAACGTCGTGGGCAGCTAAAGTTGTATTTGAAGTGAAGTCATGGACAGCCAAAGTTGTATTTGAAGCTAAACTTGTGTAGTGTATTCATGATATGACATTCATGAACTGTACACCCCTGGCCAGATGGTGGGTGTTGTTCTTTCTGATTAGAAAAAATTAGATTTTTCTCTAATTTGATGTGTTTGTCACAATGTATTTCAGTCATGGCCTCTCATCCTATCCTCCCTGACCCATGCACTGGTGTAAGACACAAAAATTGCCATAACTGATCTTACCTGAATCCTCATCCTCTTTTTCCTTCCCATGGCCTTGCTCTCCACCCCATACAGAGTTGGTTTGGGTTCCTTCAGCACTGTGCAGCTCTGCCCAGCAGTCTGTGAGCAGGAGCAGTGAGGCAGCTCCCTTTTGTGCTATCATTTGTTTGACATGCTGGTGAGAGTGAAGTGCTGGCTGTGGTTGTAGCTGGCAGGAGAACATGTTCCCAGTAAAGGAAATTTCCACCAAAGAAAAATCTACAAACCACAGATACATCCCAGAGTTACTAAAATTGGGAGAGAAGAGCAGGTCCTTTCTTTACACACTGTATATGGCAAAAAATGAACATGAATTGGTGAGCAGGCGGGAGTGTAGATCCCTTCCTTCCAAATATAGGGAAGGGGCTGAACCAGGGGAACTAAGCTGAGCCCATAAAAGCTGTCAGGGAGAAAACCCTTGTTGGTGGCTCCTGATGTCCTGGCCATGCTCATGGCCATGCTGTGACTGACCTGCAGAGGGACACAGGGCTCCTACCTCAGGTGTTCCCCATGCTTGGAGCCTCACACGCCTGTAGCACTGTGGTGGGAATTCTGCTGTAGATTCCCTGCTGGGCCATTCCTTGGGCAGGGAAGGAGTGGTCTCTGGTGAACTTTGCTGTCCCTCAAAAGGCACAATTACGTGCTGGGAGAGGTGTTGGGCCTTTAGAGAGGCTGCAGCTCAGTTGAAGTCTGACCTTTGACTCTTTCTCTTTCAGAGATACGAGATGTCAGCTGGTTCCTTCCTGCTTTCTGTTGACTGATTGTTAAGGTGAGGATTTGAGGCATGAAAACTAACAGCTTGCCCTGAGCTCAGTTTAACAAGGCATAGCACATTTCCATTCCTGCCCACTGTGGTTGATCACTAGAGGACTAGGACAGGTTCCATGTTAATAGAAAGTAGGGGAAAGTCATAAATTAAAAACCAGAAGAAAAACAATCTTTGGGGCTTCACTTTTTCTAAGGATTACATGAATCCTTCAGATCTGACCACTTCCCTGGAGAGTCCTCCCCCTCTTTTGGACATGGATCTCCTTTCCATGGGGCCATGAAGGGTGATAGCTCTTCTTCACTGCCTTTGTACCTTCCAGCTTGGGAAAGCAAACAAATCTCTCAAGATCTCGCTGCACACACCTGAGAGCTGGGAGGGCTGAGCTTGGAGCAAGCAGCTGGGGGTGAATGTTCAGCCCCATTCTGCCCTAAGCACTACACAGGGGACCAGCCCAGCAGGGTGTGTCTTGCAGAGCCATGAGCAGAGACGCTGGCATGGAGATTTTTGGTGAGGCTGCTCCGTACCTGCGCAAATCCGAGAAGGAGAGAATAGAAGCTCAGAACCAGCCATTTGATGCCAAGACCTACTGCTTTGTGGCTGACCCCGAGGTGGAGTACACCAGGGGGAGGATTAAGGCTGCACAGGATGGGAAGATAACTGTTGAGACAGAGGATGGCAGAGTAAGTGCATTCCTTCTGGCCCTTCTTCTGATCCTGCTCAGGGACCTAGGGCATCTGCTGGGGACAGACTGAGAACGTACCAGGCTAGCTCAGACAAGAAATTTGCCCTGCCCTCCCCTGTCCTCTGACTGGGACCAGCACAGCCTCCACAGTGAAGTATAGCTCCAGAGATTGGGATAAAAGTATTCATTGGATAATTATTCTTGGTTTGACTCTAAAAATCAGGCAATGCTCTAAAGCAGGTTGGATCATAGCCTTGCCAGTCTTAATTCAGTTTTTAACACTTTCTCAGCTAAAACTGTCATATCCACTCATAAATCCCTTCCTTTACTGATAGCTGAGCAGGCAGATACCTTGCAAGTCACCTTTGCATGTGAAATTGGCAGTGTCTCTGGCTGCAGTTTCCCAGAGGAGTGACCAAGGTGTTAATCTTCCAAAACCTGAAATGTCTTATCAGCTCATGTCCTGACACCTTTTGTAGGAATAACTGCAGCAGGCCAAAGAACAACCAAGACCAATATCTTGGCAGTAGGTGCTACAAGGGTTTTAGAAAGCACTGGCTGAGTGAAGTTGCTGCCAGCTGTGAACATCTGCCACCCCCACATCATATCTGCTGGCTCTGGATGGTCCCCCATGGTATGAGCCCAGCTGTTTGGTAGAAACAGAGCCTTTCTTTAATTGGAAATGGCCACAGGCAGGAGTGGAACAAGTCTGTCCCAAGGATGGATTTACTGTTGATGAGTCTTGTGGTGTTTGTGTCCCGGCTCTCTGGCAGTCATGGGAACCCTGGAGGCTGGGAGTTTGGCTGGCCAGCAGATGTGCCCCAGGTTCTTACAGCCATGAGCAGCAGAGACCTAAAGTTCACAAGTAGTGATAATGTATTGAAAGATCTGGTCTAGCACAGATCATGTCCATGTGGTCATAGCAATTCCAGTAAATTTACATCCTGTCAATGTACCAGTGTTGTACAGTTCCTGGCTGCAGTGTTTGCCCTGAAATAGCCATATCTTGCTGAGCACAGTTAAACAGGAAGAAAAAAATTAATTAGAGCAGCCTTAGAGATGTTATTACTTCTCTGTGGTTGTGGAAGGACTGTCAAGAGTTGTTGGACCAAGGTTTGCTCTTTCTTTCTGAATCATAGACAGTTGCTGTCAAACCTGATGATGTGTATGCCATGAACCCACCTAAGTTTGACAGAGTTGAGGATGTGGCCATGCTGACCCACCTGCATGAACCTGCTGTCCTCTACAACCTCAAGGACCGCTACAGCTCCTGGATGATCTATGTAAGTTCCTCCTTCTGGCAAAGGAGAAAATACAGCTGCAGGAGCTGGACTTCAGTGACACCTCTGCTTTTGTCCTGCAGACCTACTCAGGTCTCTTCTGCGTCACTGTCAACCCCTACAAGTGGCTGCCGGTGTACAACCCCGAGGTGGTGTTGGCCTACCGAGGCAAGAAGCGCCAGGAGGCCCCTCCACACATCTTCTCCATCTCTGACAACGCCTATCAGTTCATGCTGACTGGTGAGCTTTTCTATTTTGGCTGGACTTGGAGTAAAAAAAGTGTGTCAGGACCTTCTGCCAAGTGCCATTCCATACTGCCACCTTTGTCATCTCTCACAGAATGCTTGGTCTGTGTAATGTTGCAGATTATCTGCTTGGTTTTTGTTATCAACCCTAGCTGATGCAAAACCAACTCTAGACAGTTTTCCCCATCTCCCTAAGTATTTTCTTTATTTTTTAAGCACTGTGATGTTGTGCTGCACATTATCTGGTCTGAGTACTAAGCTAAGCAGCCTAACAGGGACCTGCAAAGGGCACTTGGAAAGGACACACAATCTGGGGAGTTCCTGTGCAGCACACCTGCATGTAGGAACAGCAGGTAGATCCAGAATAGAGCTGGTAGAAATATTGTCACCAAAACACATGGTTTTAATCTGAATAAAGTCCTGTCCCATATTTAATAGTATCAAAGGTAAGGAATAGAAAAGACAGAAGCAAAAACAAGCACAGGATGAGCAAAGGAGGAGGAGACAAGACAAAAAGTAGAGTATAGGGAGGGAAAGAGATGTGGAGAGTAGATCATGCACCTTTTCAGTTTTGCCTGCAAAGACTTTGTTCCATTCCCTCTGATGTACACCAGGTGACAGTTACCTGAGAACCAGCACTTCCCCTGCAGCTTCTCTGACTGCAGGTGTTTTTCCCTTTGACAGATCGTGAAAACCAGTCTATCCTGATCACGTAAGTGCATCTGCCACTTTGGACTTTGTCTCCAACAAGATGTGGGCAGGTGATTGTTCACTCTGAGCCTTCTTTCCGCAGTGGAGAATCCGGTGCTGGGAAGACGGTGAACACCAAGCGCGTCATCCAGTACTACGCGACAATTGCCGCCAGCGGGGACCCGGCCACCCAGAAGGAGTCCCAGGTGAAGGAGTGAGGAGGAAGGGCTTGGTGAAGGGCAGTTATCCCTTGTGGCTGTGGACAGCACTGGTGACACACACTTACCTCAAAATACCTCAAAATTAGCACAATAAATCCAAGCCACCAGAGCTGCCACTGACACTGCCAAGGTGTAGTTTTACCTGGACTGAAACCAGGTCTGCAGGATTGGAGCCCAGGAATAATCAGAGGCTTCAGTTTCTTAACATGGATCAATCTGTCCCTGTGGCTGAGACCTGAGAGTTCTGACTATGAGAGAAATTCTGAATAAGAGGAAAATGAGTTATTTGTTGTTTACCCCCAGTGCTGGTTCTTGGTGCTGGGGTCAGAATGGTGCTGCAGCAGCACTGTAGAGCTGCAATGAAGTGCACATGGCTGCACATGTAATCATGCCATAGAGTAATTTCTTCCAACCACAGAGCTCATAGTGTTTTTCAGTAATTATTCAATTGTTCCTGCAGAGTATGCTCAAAGATCAAATCCTCAGTGCCAACCCATTGCTGGAGGCCTTTGGGAATGCCAAGACTGTCAGAAATGACAACTCCTCACGCTTTGTGAGTCATCCTGTGTCTGTCCCTCTGGCCTCCTGTATTTCTAATGCTCTTTGTCTGCTTGTTATCTGTGACTGTGGGCCCCTTGGCTGGGAAAAATGTCCTTGCTGACCAATTTATTGTTTTTTTATGAAATGCTGATGTGTTAGCAGCTGTTTCATGCTCACATTGCTGCAGCAAAGTGCTCCCCTTTATCTATCTTCATATATCAAAGCTAATCAGACTGATTTGATGATGCTGTCACTAAGACTGAAGAGATAAAAACACTGAGATTGCTGCACTGACCACCACCTTTTGTCTGCTTGCCAGGGTAAATTCATTCGTATCCATTTTGGAACTTCTGGAAAACTGGCCTCTGGTGACATTGAGACCTGTGAGTAACTGAGGGGGGCTGACAGCCTTACTAGAACATAAAGAACCTGAAAAATGTCTAAAATGTGCATACATGTTACAGACTTGCTGGAAAAGTCAAGAGTCACTTTCCAGTTGAAAGCTGAGAGAAGCTACCATATCTTCTACCAGATCCTCTCCAATAAGAAGCCTGAACTGCTTGGTAAGGACAGCCACCACCTGGTGACACTGAGTAAAGTCAGTGTGGGAAACATTTCTGTGTGCCTGCTCAGTGACAGAGGGCCCAGTGCTACCAGGGCACAATGCCTGTCTCACATGCCCCCAGGTGCCCCTCTGTGAGTGCCTCAGTCTGTGCAGAACAGGGATCATGTGATAATTTACATCCTCAGCATTGCAGTGTTGGCCCTGCTCGGGCTCCCCCAGCTGTACTTGTGTCTGTGCATAGCAGGGTCACACTGGGGACCTAGATCTACTCCATCTCCATTTATCCTCCCTGGGTGAGGGAGGATAACACAAACTGTGTGCAGGTGAGGTGCAGGGGTGCCAATATACTCTGCCTCACACCTTGCCGTTCTCCATGGTGTGGAAATTCCAACTTAGATGGGCCAGATCCTGTGAATTCAGCAGAAAAGAAATTCTGGGTGCAGGCTGGGCAGGTACCCTGATCTACAAACCATTTAGCTGAGCTTTTCATCATGGGCAAAGGTTATTTCCTGTTTCTAGTGCAATCCCTCTGACCTTTCTCCCTTCTCACTGCCACAGCACTCCCTACCCTTGCCCCACATCTGTCCCTTTTGCCACACACCCAGCTACTGCACTCTTCCTCAGTCCACTCTGCCCATCCTTCCCAGCTACCCACAGAACATTTCCCAAGCTGGAGCTCCTGCTCCCACCCTCCCACTCTGTGTGTGTGTCATGTATGAGCACAAGCACAAATAAGCCTTATCTAAAAGCCTCTCTCTTAAAAGCTGTTTCTGTGGATGGCCTGTGTTCTGTTCTGCCAGTGCTGAGTGCCAGGCTCTCGGTTCACAACACATTCAACTGGAAGGACTGCTCAGCCAGGGGAAGGCACATGAAAGGCTTTCTGGTCTCTTAATAGAAAACCAGGAGTTTGGGGTGCAAAAGGAAGGAAAGCTTGTGAAACCTTGCTGAGCAGTTGTTCCATCTTCCCTGCCAGGCTCTGGCTCTCACTCCTGTGTTTGCCTTTCAGAGATGCTGCTTGTGACAGCCAACCCCTATGACTATCCCTTCATCAGCCAAGGGCAGATCTCTGTGGCCAGCATTGATGACCAGGAGGAGCTTGTTGCCACAGATGTGAGTACAGTTAGCAAGGAGAGACAGTCTCACTTTTCCTCTCACCACTGTTAACACCAGCTGATCTGTCTGGTGTGCAGGTGGCCATTGACACTTTGGGCTTCAGCCCAGATGAGAAAATGGGGATTTACAAGCTGACGGGGGCAATCCTGCACTATGGGAACATGAAGTTCAAGCAGAAACCACGTGAGGAGCAGGCAGAGCCTGATGGCACAGAAGGTAATACCTTCAGTGGCTGGGAGAGAACTATTTCCAACTGTTTCCATGTCATTTTTCACTAGAAATTGGGACAGTCTTCCAGGAGAGATGCAGTTGTTTCTTGATAAACACAAAAAAACAGGTTTGATTTTCAGCTTACCACCTCAAGTAGCAGCACTTTCTGCATCCAGTTTGTTCCTGATGACTCTGCTGTAGGACCCTGTGCCTGGGGCACATCACTGTAGTGTTCTCCAGTTTCTGGTTACATACACACTTGTTCTGCCTGGGTAACACTGTGGAGAAGTGGCTTGATGGGAAAAACTCTGTGTTGTCCCATGAAGAGTTTCACCAGATCTGCTGGGGCTGCTGTAGCTACTCTGTCATGAGAACCAGGCCTACAAGGCTGTTCAGAAAAGTAAATGAGATTGTTAGTCAAGATTTGTAGGTGGGGTAAAGCCAATCAAGTTGCAAGTTTCAGAGTGATCTCTGGCTGGTTCCAATGCCCTGTATGTGTCCAAGCCGAGAAGAAAGTATTTCAAGTTATTATTTTGCTTTCCAGAGGCTGACAAAGCAGCATATCTGATGGGCCTGAACTCAGCAGACTTGCTGAAAGCTCTGTGCTATCCTCGGGTGAAAGTGGGAAATGAATATGTCTTGAAGGGCCAAACAGTGGATCAGGTGAGTGCCAAGGAGCAGCAGGGACTGTCCTCTCCCTAAGGAAAAGGAATGGGTGCAGGTCACAGCTGAGAATGGTTGGGGCCGTCAGGGCTCCAACTGCACTGTTGGTGCAGTGATTGTGGGCATGGTGAGGGCTGTTTTGTCCTGGGGGTGCACTAGCAGTGCCCTGACACAGTGTGTGACCCTGTCCCTGCAGGTGCAGCAGGCAGTGAGTGCCATTGCCAAGTCTGTCTATGAGAAACTCTTCCTGTGGATGGTTGTTCGCATCAACCAGCAGCTGGACACGAAGCTGCCCAGACAGCACTTCATTGGGGTCTTAGACATTGCTGGCTTTGAGATCTTTGAGGTTTGCAGTACTCTCAGACTTCTACCTGTCTCTAAGTGCTTTTCTTCATTTTGTTTGCCTTCTCTGACCTTTTTTCCTCCTCACCCCAGTGCAGCCCTCAAGAACAGGGCAAATCTGTCTGAAGCTGCTTCTGCCTTTGTAGACCTCCTTTGTAGGAGAAGGGACGTGGCAGCAGCATAGCCATGAAGCTGCTTTCTCTCTCCCCACAGAATCTGCATTTAGGGACATTAGGGCCACCCAAATCATGGCCAGTGCAGGCTGCAGCAACCATGTGCTGCATTGCACAACTTTTCTGTTAGCCTGGACACCCTGGCTTTTCTTTACACTGTTATCAACACCATTTTGGGACAGTCTGGCTGACCTTGCCATGACATCTTTGTGAAAAAAATTGATTAGAAGCAGTTTAACACTACTAACACACTTACTCAAATATTAGTTTAACAGCTTTGAGCAGCTGTGCATCAACTTCACCAATGAGAAACTGCAACAGTTCTTCAACCACCACATGTTCGTGCTGGAGCAGGAGGAGTACAAGAAGGAGGGGATTGAATGGGAGTTCATTGACTTTGGGATGGACCTGGCTGCCTGCATTGAGCTCATTGAGAAGGTGAGTTTCTGAAGCAACTTTTGCAATCACAGAAATTGGATCTGTAAAGGGTTCTTGAGAGTGTTTGCACTGAGTGCCTTCAATACAATCTCTCTAGGAAGCTTTCAGGTTTCTTCACTACCTCTGTTTCTTTAAATATTACCCTTGTGATTAATTAATTATCCACTGACTGGGAATGTATCCTGTCTTCTAAAAAGTCCTTCCTTTCCTTCCTTTCCTTCCTTTCCTTCCTTCACTCCCTCCCTCTATTGTTTCCCTCTCAGGTTTTCTCTTGGTTAAATTCAAATCCCAGAAAGTTTCATGTCTGGTGGCTTTTTTCTTCCTTCTGAGTAAGAAGTCACTACTGTATTCTAAGAAGTTACTGCACAGTTTTTGCCCTACACACACTGTCTAGGCAGTTCAAAAGTGTATATTAAAATCTTACAAGTTCTTTTAAGTATCTTTCCAGTCATTCACAAAAAATCTTGCTTACCTGCTCCTCCTAGGCTAATTATAAAATACTTCCAGTACTTCAATTTCAGCATGTCTTTCACTGCATTATTATAGCTTGAATTCATCTTATTTGAAAACACCATTTTTCTATCCAGCCCATGGGCATCTTCTCCATCCTGGAAGAGGAGTGCATGTTCCCCAAGGCAACTGACACCTCTTTCAAGAACAAGCTCTATGACCAGCACCTGGGCAAGTCCAGCAGCTTCCAGAAGCCCAAACCTGGCAAAGGCAAGGCTGAGGCTCACTTCTCCCTGGTGCACTACGCTGGCACCGTGGACTACAATATCTCTGGCTGGCTGGAGAAGAACAAGGACCCTCTGAATGAAACTGTTGTGGGGCTGTATCAGAAATCATCTATGAAAATTTTATGCCATCTTTATGCCAATTTTGCTTCCATAGATGAAGGTAAGCTCAGAAGGTTATGGTTCCAGTTTGGGCTTTCCCACTGTACCTCTCACCTGACATGGGTCAGTGCTGAGTCAGTGCTTGGGTGCTGGGTGTTAGATGCACAGAAGGGATCTGCAGCAGGTCCTCAGCTGGACTGTCATCTCATTTTCCAGCTGAAGGTGGTGGGAAGAAGAAAGGAACCAAGAAGAAGGGCTCTTCCTTCCAAACTGTCTCTGTACTCTTTCGGGTAAGTGTGTTCTCTGGCAGAGACTGTCACACCTGTGACAGCCACATTTTCATTTTAAGACAAGAGAGAAGTTCTTCAGCAGTAGCCATTTCCTTTGCTGATGCCTACACAGGATTGTAGAATATTCACTATAAGAGTAAGGAGAAAGTTCTGAATTTTTTGCTTTTCAGCAGAATCAAATCACTTTGAGAACTGAGACACTATAGAGATTAGAAATGATCTCTGTTTTGCAGGAAAATCTAAATAAGCTGATGTCTAACTTACGAACAACTCATCCTCACTTTGTACGTTGCATCATTCCCAATGAAACAAAGACCCCAGGTAATTGATAAAACATAGAATAGAAAGGGGCAGAAAGAGCAATGCTAGAGCAATCAGTATGTCCCCATGCTGCTCTGTCACAGGCCTGATGGATCACAAGCTTGTTCTGCACCAGCTGAGATGTAATGGTGTTCTGGAAGGCATTCGGATCTGCAGGAAAGGATTTCCTAACAAGATTCCCTATGGGGATTTCAGACAAAGGTCAGTAATGACATTCTTGTGTTTGCATTGAGCCAAATTCATTTGAAAGAAGAGTCTTGCTAAATACAGTTGTTAGGAAAAGACTATTTTAACATTTAACATGCATGGGAAGCAAAAGACATATCTAATAACATGGTCTGTGTGGGCAGTGCCCACTCAGATGCCTTCCTCAATACTGTATGCCAAAACCTATTTTTAATTCATTCCTGTTGATCTGAATGTTGGGATATTCTTTGCTTTAATTCTCAAATTGGGCACAAGCATGTTTCAGTAAAAATACAGAGGGTGGTCTATGCACATCCTGTGTTTAACTGCTATCTAGTAGAGGTTTGAAGAGCATGGTTTAAATAACTCTGACTAGAATGGTTTTACAAAGAGGAAATTATGTTAAATCCAATACTACTTCTTGATGAAATGCTAGGTTTGACTGACAAATAGATCTGCAGTAACAAAAGGGACTCCAGCAGGAAATCCGAGTTAGTTCCTCATGGCCCTCTTATTTTGTAGTGGGTTAATATTTCTGCATGCTAACATTTCTACAACATTAGCAGATTCATTTATAGATAAAATCCCACAACCAAAAAATCTTATCCTGGGAACTCTGCAAATATGACATTTATGAAGGGTTGCTAAATTCAGGACAACCCAGCTGGGGTGATCTGCTTGTTGTGATAGAACAAAGGCAAATATCGGGTGAGATCTCTAAGAACAAAGCAATCACTCCCCCCTTACAACCCTGTGCAGGGTGTGCTGGAGAGCAGGACACTGAGAAGGGCTGAAATGGTGTTCTGGGCACTAACTGAAGACATTGGCCCAGCCATTGGTGTGGGAGGGCAGATTTGTGTATTGATGCTGAAAATAGGTATGGAATAATCTCTCAGTGTAGGATTAGGAAGTCCATTGCTGGATACAAAGTGTAATTCTGGGTTACATGATTCAGTAGGAATGTGAGAAGCTGGATATGATTCAGAAAAGCAGTTCCCCTATTCTTAAAATCCATCCATGTTTTGAGTTCACAGCTACTCCAATGAGCTGAACCCCTAGAGTAGTGATAATAACTTGACACAGATGAGCAGAGTGTCTCAGGTCCAGAGCACAGACTGTCCATGCCTTCAGTCTCAGTGAGGGTTGTAACACATCCTTGGAACCTACTGAACTGACCTGCTGTTATGTGCTGCTTTTCTTGCTGCTTTGCTATTTGAGGCTGGAGGTGTGAGTCAGACAGTTTTCCTCTGTATCTTCAAACTGACAGCTGTTCTTGTGGCATCCTGTGCTCTAAAACACTAGTGATGGGTAAGCTGTTTTCTTTATTTTACCAGATATCACCTTCTGAATACCAGTGTCATTCCACAAGGAAAGTTTATTGATAGCAGGAAGGCATGTGAAAAGTTGCTGTCTTCCATTGAGATAGATCATACTCAGTACAAATTTGGACACACGAAGGTAAACGTTTAATTTTGCTATACAATAAGAAAATATTAATTGCACTGAAATGCAAACCCAGCAACGAGTGATGTGTGTTCTTTGGCTGCAGGTGTTCTTCAAGACAGGTTTGCTGGGTGTCCTGGAAGAGATGAGAGATGACTGTTTAGGACAGCTGATCACACGGACCCAGGCTTTGTGCAGGGGATACCTCCGGAGACTTGAGTTGAAAATAATGTTTGACCACAGGTGTGTGTCCTCTGCCAGGGCTGGTAGATCAAAGATGGGCTTTATTCCACAGTACTGATGGATCACTTTGGTTTCAGGGAGTCCATCCTCTGCATCCAGTACAACATCCGTGCTTTCATGAAAGTCAAGCAGTGGCCCTGGATGAAGCTGTACTTCAAGTTAAAACCCCTCTTAAAAAGTGTGGGAACTGAGAAAGACCTGGCCATGATGAAGGAAGAGTTTGAGAGAACAAAAGAAGAACTTGCTAAATCAGAAGCCACTAGGAGCAGACTGGAAGAAAAAATGGTGGCTCTGGTGCAGGAGAAAAAGGACCTACATCTCCAAGTACAAACTGTATGTAATTTAAATAATTTTTGGCTCTTCAGATTACATCAGTTTTGTCTGAGTGTTCAGGAAAGGCTGAAAAGAAATTCTGTTGTTTCATGTACCTGCTACTTAATAAGCAGGTGTTTTCTGCAAGTGTCAGTGCCAGTGTGTGATAATGAAACACATTTCTGTTCTCTGTAAAAAGGAAAATGAAAATTTGGCTGATGCTGAAGAAAGATGTGACCAGCTGATCACAGTAAAATTTCAGCTGGAAGCAAGAATAAAGGAGGTAATGGAAAAGCTGGAAGATGATGAGGAGATCAACGCTGATCTGGCAGCCAGAAAGAGGAAACTGGAGGATGAATACTCTGAGCTGAAGAAAGATATGGATGACCTTGAGTTAACATTGGTCAAGGCTGAAAAGGAAAAGCTTGTCACTGAAAACAAGGTGCTGTTTATTTCTGCATTGTTTAGTAACAATTGCTCTGTTGGGCCATGTATAGGCTGTAAGGGTACAGTAAGCTTGAATGCTTATTTCCTGATGTGTAAGGAGACCTATGGGCCTGCTACTGAACCTGGGCATCCCTATTTCCTGCATCTGGTGTAGGAAAACCAGCCCATAAGCATGCAAAAATGCATTAAAATTAAAATTCAGCATTGCTTTGTGATTTCTGAAGGGTTGATATGTAACAGAGAGATTGTAGAGTGCGACCATACAATAGTCAAAGCCTCTTTGGGAGTCTAACAGCAAGTTCATTGTGTTCATTGTCTATGTGAGGGCCAAAATTATTAGTGACCTTTCAGTATTTTGCCTTGCAATAGGTCAAAAATCTGACTGAAGAAGTGACAGGTTTGGATGAGACTGTTGCAAAGTTAGTCAAGGAAAAGAAGGCCCTGCAAGAAGCCCAGCAACAGGCACTGGATGACCTGCAAATAGAGGAGGACAAAGTTAATACCCTCACCAAAGCCAGGGTCAAGCTGGAGCACCAAGTGAACCATGTGAGCATGTTCAACATGAGGAGAAGGAGCAGATTCTTTAGTTGTTCCATCAGTCATGTTTCTATATGTTAATGTTGCAGGTGGAAGGATCTTTGGAACTTGAAAGAAAAGCACGTGTGGACCTTGAACGAGCAAAAAGAAAGCTTGAGGGAGACTTGAAACTTGCACAGGAAACCATAGTAGATCTGGAGAGCAATAAACAACATTTAGATGAAAAATTAAGGAAGTATGAGAAAAAAAATAGTGAAAAATTTATTATTTGGCTTTAACAGGACATATTTTCTTTTAATAAAAGGAACATCTCTTTTGCAGGAAAGACTTTGATTTTAACCAGGTGCAAAATAAAATTGTGGAACAGCAAAATTCAAGTATTCATTTGCAGAAGAAGATCAGAGAATTGCAGGCAAGAGACTTTATGTATTTACTTCATCATTATTGTTTGTTTGTTTAAACTGAAGTACCATGAATAATGCTTGTCCACAGTTTGGTTCTGTCAGACATAGGGGAAGCTTCCAGTATCTTCTCACAGCATCCCCCACTACCAAGCCGGGCCATGCAAAGCAAATATAACAACAGGAAGCTGTGATCTAAAGCTAGAATGAGTTGATCCATAGGTCTTTCCTCTCAGTAAGTCTTTACCTACAATGCTAAAACAGTGAAATTCAAAGGAAGTTTGTTTCACTTGCAGTCTCCAAGACAAGGTTCTTGGTGCTCTACTGTGACAAATATGCAGTAACCTAAGCACTGAATGACTTGTTCCCTATTTAATTCCTGATGTGCTATTCCCTCCTGTTCTCCAGGCCCGTGCTGCAGAGCTGGAAGAGGAGACCATGAGTGAGAAAGCGACGCGGACGAAAGCAGAGAAGCGTTGTGCTGAGCTGGCTCAGGAGCTTGAGGAAATCCGTGGGAGCCTTGAAGAGGCTGGAGGAGCCACCACTGCTCAAAGGGAGCTCACCAAGAAACGTGAGGCAGAATTCCAGAAGATGCGCCGTGACCTGGAAGAGGCCACGCTGCAGCACGAAGCCACGGCTGCCGCCCTGCGCAAGAAGCACGCGGACAGCACAGCTGAGCTGGGGGAGCAGATCGACAACCTGCAACGTGTGAAGCAGAAGCTGGAGAAGGAGAAGAGTGAGATGAAGATGGAGATTGATGACTTGGCTGGTCGTACAGAGATCATTACCAAGTCCAAGGTATTTCTTTATAACGTAAATACTTGAATTACCAATATTTCTGTCTGATGGGAACTTTGCAAATTCACAGATTCTACTTTCTTATTCTCTTTCAGGCTATTCTGGAAAAAAAGTACCGCACTTTGGAAGATGAGATGAGTGAGATAAAAATCAAACTTGAGGAGCACCAGAGGAATGTGAATGAGATGGTGATGCAAAAAACCCAGCTCCAGGCAGAGTCTGGTAAGGAAGAGCAAAGACGTGCTGAGAGTATTTTTTTTCCCTTCAGTAACAGATTCTCTCATGTGTACCGTTCTCTCACCAGTTTGTTCTAAGTCATTGAGCATGGTGCTCAAGGGGAACCTTAGAATGAAACTGAAAATTTAAGAAAAAATGTAAAATGACTTAGGAAAAATTTGGAAAAGACAATATTGGGGGACTACAAGAAGTACTGAGAGTTTTGGAGATGATGGCGTAGGCTATGGGCACCTCTCTGAGAAAAGGGAGAGATGTACTTCAGCCCCCAGGACAGAGGGTGATATGGAATAAATGTTTTCTAGTTACTGTAAATCTTATGAAATGAAACTTTTGGGTTTATCTCTTGCATTACAAGGCCAATTATGAGAAACTGCTACAGCATTTGTGTCAGTTCTGCCAGTGTGACAGCATAAAATCCTACTGCTTCAAAATGAAAATTGGGCTTTAAAAGAAATAAACAAATTTTTTAAAGTATTCTTCTTCAGGAAAAAAAATAGCATGTAGTGGATGACAACTGTAATAAGGGATACAATTAGAATTAGGGAATCAGGTAAATTTAGATAAAGAATGAACAGCAGCAAAAGCATTTTGAAGGATTAAAATATATTGTTCAATGGTAGAAGCATGTACACAATGGGAGCAACTGGTAAGGTAAACAGTGCTGTGGGATTCCACTCATCATTATTATCATCATTATTATCATCATTATTATCATTGTTATTATCATATATGAGTGTTTTCAGGATGGTTAATCTGGGCAGTATTAAGAACTTACCCTCTCTTGTCACAGGTGAACTAAGCCGTCAACTCAAAGAGAAAGAAACTGTGAGGTTGCAGCTGTCCAGCAGCCAGCAGGCACTTACAGAGCAGATGGAAGAGCTCAAGAGACAGCTGGAGGAAGAGATCAAGGTAGTGTGAGCTACTGAGCACCTCATAAGGCTTCAAAATGTAATAGGGTCTCAGTTGACTTGAACAACACTTTTTGGAGTTTTTAAGTATTGCCTGTTGTCCAACACAGTAAAATTACTCTGGGGAAGGATGTGTACAGTAAACACTGTGTGCAGTAAGTTCTTTCTAAAGGATGACTCTGACATGCTGAACGTTGATTTAACTTGGTGAATTCTTTCATATTTTTAAATTTTAAAGCCATGGTCTATGTGATTTCTTTAGCTTCTGTAGCCACAGGGAAGACAAGTTACAGCATATGCCAAGGTGAAAGCATCACTTTTGGTCTTTTCTAGTGGTAGAGTTGGTGACAGGTAGAGGCAACTTCCTGAACATTACAAAGCCTCAGCCCTTTGTCTTCTGCCCACGCTGCAGTGATGATATTTCAGATGTGCAAGATCATGAGGTCTCCTGCTGGTCACAGTAGCAGGAATACAATGATATTATGGGGAATTTTTAGGCCAAGAATGCCCTGGCCCACGCCCTGCAGTCTGCTCGCCACGACTGTGACTTGCTCCGGGAACAATATGAGGAGGAGCAGGAGGCCAAGGGGGAGCTGCAGCGAGCCCTGTCCAAGGCCAACAGTGAAGTGGCTCAGTGGAGAACCAAATACGAGACGGACGCGATTCAGCGCACGGAGGAGCTCGAGGAGGCCAAGTACGGAACAGATGACATGAGCTGTCCAGATGTTTGTTGGGCACAGCACAGACCCACTTTTAGTAGCCTCACCTAC
The DNA here is from genome assembly GCF_903797595.1 of Erithacus rubecula. Classification (NCBI taxonomy): domain Eukaryota; kingdom Metazoa; phylum Chordata; class Aves; order Passeriformes; family Muscicapidae; genus Erithacus; species Erithacus rubecula. The sequence goes on from NC_136672.1 coordinate 2,061,950, forward strand.
ATTTTTTTGAGGGGGTTTGCATGTAGTCTTAATTAAAATGAGACACGTAATGTAATGATTTTTTAAATTGTGTGCTTATTTTATTTATGTGCCTAAGGAAAAAGCTCTCTCAGCGTCTCCAGGAAGCAGGGCAGCAGGCAGACATGCTGAATTCCAAGTGTGCCTCCTTGGAGAAGATGAAGTTTAAGCTGCAGGGGGAAGTGGAGGATCTGACACTGGACATAGAGAGAGCAAACACATCAGCAGCTGCCCTTGACAGGAAACAGCGGAACTTTGATAAGGTGGTAAATAAGCACAGTATCTTTCACATGTAGCCTTCCAGAAAGCCAGGCTAACACTCTGTACATCAGTCAATGCTGAAGTCAAGGTGAATCTAACTAGAGCCACTAGGGCATGGCAGCAGGAATTCGTCCTGGTTTCAGAGACTGCATTATTTATCTAGTACAAAGTGTAGTCACAGATAAAATAGCATTCCCAGTACCAGCAGGAAATGAAACATAATATCCTCTCCTATGAGAAAAAGCTGAAAGAATTGGGATTGTTCAGACTAGAGAAGAGAAACATTGGGGTGACCTAATTGTGGCCTTCCAGTGCCTGAAGGGAACTACAAGAAAGATGGAGAGAAACTGTTTACAAGGGCCTGGAGAGACAGAACAAGGGTGAATGGGTTCACACTGACAGAGAGTAGGTTTAGATTGGATATGAGGATGAAATTCTCCCCTGTGAGGGTGGGGAGACCCTGGCATAGGGTGCCTAGAGCAGCTGTGGCTGCCCCTGGATCCCTGGAAGTGTCCAAGGCTGGATTGAACAGGGCTTGGAACAACCTGGGACAGTGGAAGATGTTCCTGCACATGGCAGGGGATTTGGAATTAGGTGATTTTTGATGTCTCTTCCAACCTAAACGCGTTCTATGATTCTATGATGTCTTCCAGGTCATGGCAGAGTGGAAGGGGAAGTATGAGGAGAGCCAGCTGGAGCGGGAAGCTGTCTCTAAAGAAACAGGCTCACTGAACACAGAGCTTTTCAAAGTGAAAAATGCCTATGAGGAAACCTCAGATCAGCTTGAAACAATCAAACGGGAGAACTCTGCTCTCCAGAGTACGTGTTTGGCTCTGGTTTCACATCAGCTTTCACAGACCCACCACAGCAAGGGGTGCTCATGAGCACACTCATGTCTGCAGGAGGGCACCAAGTGACAGCACTCTGTCCTTCCTGTGCTCTCCATCTCAATGCAGAATATCAGTGTCTTACCAAAAGTTGTCAAACACATTTGTAAAGTGATTGAGCTGATAAAGCAAATGTCCTACACGTCTCATCTGCTGCAGACCTTGAGGTGCCATTCCCAAGCAAAGGTAGTGACTGGGAGACTGAGCAGCTCATGAAAGTGAGTTTTACAAATGCACTGAACACAATGACTAGACAGGTAGTTTTAGACCCTGATGGCCTCTCCATAGATGTAACACATGCAGGGCTCTTCCAGGCTCTCTGTAAGAAGGGCTGTGAAACCACACCAATGCTCACTTGGCCTGCATGAGTTGGTTGTGTCTGGTTTAATTTGTACATATTTACAGACATGTGTACAATTGTGTACACATGTACATTTGTGTATGCATATTTATGTGTGCAAAAAGGGTGCTGACTGCAGCAACAAAGCCTAGAGTTCAGCTCCTATGGTTGATGCCATTTTTCTTTCACAGAGGAAGCAGCTGATCTCACAGAGCAAATTACTGCAAATGGCAAAATGATCAGAGACCTTGAGAAAGCCAAAAATCAAGCTGAAATAGAAAAAAATGGTATGCAATTAGCTCTGGAGGAGGCAGAGGTGAGTTAGTTTAAATATTACTGTAAATAGTAAAGAGCTGCTGAGCAGCTTTCTGTTCCCTTTTCTAGCAGTAGCTGTGTGCAAGGTTGATTACCACAAACTTTAGGAAGTTCTATGAAGTCACTGAGTACCACCTCAATAATCATGTTTTCTGAAATGTTACTTTCATCTTTGTTTTTCCCCTTTTTCTTTTAAAGGCAGCTCTTGAGCATGAAGAAATCAAAATCCTTGGTGTCAACCAAGAGCTGACTCAGATCAAGTCAGAAAGCAGCAGAAAGATTGCTGACAAGGATGAGGAGATCAACCAGCTAAAAAAGAACCATGAAAGGATTGTGGAGACAATGCAGGGTGTTTTGGATGCTGAGATTGAGAGCAGGACTAAAGCCCTGAGGCTGAAGAAGAAGATGGAGGGAGACCTGAATGAAATGGAGATCCAGTTGAGCCATGCCAACCGCCAGGCTGCAGAGGCACAGAAACACCTGCACAGCATCCAGGGAGCTCTCAAGGTCTTGCTTTACCTTTTGGTTGATTTATTTTTTAAACATGGTATTCAAGAAATTAATTAGGACAAAACTGACTCTTCAAATGCAGGACACTCAGCTGCACTTGGATGATGCTCTCAGGACACAGGATGACCTGAAGGAGCAGGTGGCCATGGTGGAGCGCAGAGCAAACCTGCTGCAGGCTGAAGTTGAGGAGCTCCGGGCAGCCCTGGAGCAGACAGAGCGGTCAAGGAAAGTGGCTGAGCAGGAGCTTCTGGATGCCACTGAACGTGCACAGCTCCTCCATACCCAGGTAGTTTGCTTTGCTTAGACTGATGTGTTTTGGGGTTCAGAGATGGATGGATGAAGAATGAATAGTAATGGTCTCTGTGTGTAAGAGACTAAAGAGAGACACTCAAAGCCTCTCTCTTTCTCCTTTATAGAACACCAGCCTTTTTAATACAAAGAAGAAGCTTGAAACTGATATGGCACAACTCCAAGCAGAGATAGAGGATGTTACTAATGAAGCAAAAAGTGCTGAAGAAAGAGCTAAGAAGGCAATGACAGATGTAAGGATGCTATTGTGGTTTTCACTTAGAATTGTCAAGGCTTCCAGTGGCATTGCTGCTGGGATTTAATGTAAATACTCTTGTCACGTGTTGGACAAGGAGCCAGTCTGTGGGCCTGGTTAAAAGGTTTCATGCCAGAGGAGGATTAGAGAAATAGAGAACATGTCCTGCTGACAGATGGGGCTGTTGCCATCATAAAGAACTAAATTCACATTTAGTCAGTTGAAAACAAACTAACTTTCTTCAGTGCTGCATGAAAATGTAATCTACAAAGAAATCCTGCAGTATTGAAACCAGTAAAGTGGCTAAGATATCTGAATAGTTATCTTTGCAAAATTGGTGCTAAATTCTCCCATGTAAGATATGTAAAGCTCAGCCAGGCAATAGGACTGGTGTGTCATAGGACTCAATCTGCTAATGATTTTTGATGCAAAGGATCAAACCAAAATCTTAGATACATTATGTGGAATTAAAATAGAAAGAAAACTTTTCAACTTGCTCATTAGATGGAAAAAAAATCAAATAGAATCCTAGAATCACTAGGATTGGAAGGGACCTCTGGAGATCATCTACTCCAGTACCTCTGTCCAGGAAGGGTCACCTGCAGCAGGTGACACAGGAATGTGTCCAGGCAGATTTGGAATGTCTCCAGAGAGGGAGACTCCATGCCCACCCTGGGCAGCTGTTCCATGCTCTGCCACCCTCCATGGAAAAAAGCTCTTCCTCATGTTGAGGTGTTCTTGTGTTTTAATGACTTATATTCTGTTTGAACAAAAGATAAAGAAAACATTTCAATGAATTATACACACACATACATATATATTTATATAAAACCTCTAGTGGTCACATTTTTCAATTTAGACCTTTTCAGATATTTTTCCTGCAAAAGCAATTTGTTGAATTCTACATTAATTATAATTGTAATTATATAATTATAATGTCACTCAGTATTTCAGCAAAGTGCTTAATTATATTATGTAGGAGTCCAACGTTTGAGAGCAAAATAAATCTTAGTTTGTGTTAAACGACATAGGTAGTTTTAAACTATTTTGTGATTTTGTGGCACTGCCCTCCAGGAGGTTGAGGCAGTAGCAGGGCAAGCACAGAAGCACAGACTCAGCCCAGCCCAGGTGTGTTGAGCACAGTGTCTTTCAGCTGTGCCGTGTTCTGTTCCCAGACTCTGCTGTTGCTCTGGCTGTTTTCTCCCTGGCACCCAGCTGTTAGTGAGGTCACAGAGGGACCGTGCAGTGAGACAGAACATTCACCCTTTCTGTCACTCCAGCTCTGTGTGCAGTAAGGCAGGCTTTTCCCATCCTTTCCCCTACTATTTCCTGTCATGTTTTTCCCATTATCATGTTATTAAAAAAAAAAAAAAATAGGGAGTGGGGCAGCAGGAATGGTCAGCAGGACACAGGATTTAATCCTCTGCTGGTGCACAGTATGTGCTGTTCTTTCACATTCTTCCAGTTTCTTGTGTCATCTCCCTTCCAAGGCAGCCAGGATGGCGGAAGAGCTGAAGAAGGAACAGGACACCAGTGCCCACCTGGAGAGGATGAAGAAGAACCTGGACCAGACAGTGAAGGACCTGCAGCATCGTCTGGAAGAGGCCGAGCAGCTGGCACTGAAGGGAGGGAAGAAGCAGATCCAGAAGCTGGAAGCCAAGGTGGGTACTGGCACTGAACATAGGTGTCAAAAATATCTTTCTTCTCCAAGTCCTGTGTGAGGGCTTAAGCCAATTGATGATTAATTCACCAGATCCGAGAATTAGAAGCTGAACTGGAAGAAAAACATAAACAATCCTCAGAGGCCATGAAAACCATCTGCAAATATGAACGGCGTTACAAAGAGCTCACCTTTCAGGTGGGTAACAATAGAAAGTAATTCTGATGTTTTGTCTCCCAAGAACATAAAATTGTACATTCTCTTTCCACAGTATGAAGAACAAAAGAAGAATATGATTAGGTTACAAGATCTGGCAGATGAACTGCAGATGAAAATCAAATCCTATAAAAGACAAGCTGAGGAAGCTGTGAGTCACTAAAATGAAGCAAATACTTATTTACCTGTTCATAGGGCTGTTAGTTTAAAAGGTGGCTCTGTGCCCCAGCATGTTGCCAGATGGTATTAAATTTTTATTTTGTAATTTCAGGGTGAACAAGCCAATACTGACCTCTCCAAACTGAAAAATGCACTGCAGAAGATAGGAGAGGCCCTGGAAAGGGCAGATATTGCTGAGAGCCAAGTAACTAAACTCAGAGCTAAGGCCCGAGAAGACCCTGCTACAAAGGTAAGGCTTTACTGCAGGTGTGCTGTTGGCTCAAAATGAGTCTAGCAGCAGATTTGTGCCTTGCCAGTGGTACAGGCATCATTTGGAAGGGACAGCTATGGAAGGAAAGGGCTTTTAAAGACAAGCTGAGTGGGTTGGGGTTGTCCAGCCTTTATTCTGGCTCCCTTAAATGGGTCTTATAAGAAAGACAGTGAAAGATTCCTTACAAGAACTTATAGTGACAAGGCAAGGGGTGATGGTTTTAAACTGAAACAGGCTATATTTATGTTGACCATCAGGAAGAAATATGTCTGATGAGAGTAGTGAGATGCTGGCACAGTTTCCCAGAGAAGTTGTGGATCCCCATCATTGGAAATGTTGACGCTTTGGTTGGATGGGACTCTGAGCAACTTTGTCTAGTGAAAGATGTCCCTGCTCATGGCAGGGGTTTTGGACTAAATGATCATTGAAGGTCCCTTCCAGCTCACACCATTCTGTGAACTCTGATTCTGTGATTCTGTTTTTGGCTCTGGTGCAAAACGTGAGTCTTCCAGCCAGTTTCATCACATTAGTTTCAGATTTAAGGAGTTGCCTCATAAAGTGAAAGTAATGAGAGTCAACCTAACTCTGAACATTTCTAGAGCAGCCCTTTTCTGAGCCTCAGGCAGAACTAGTATTCTGATTGAGAAGAGAACAGAAGCTCTGTGTCCTTAGCTGAACTCCCTGGGCAGTTGTCTATCTCCAACCCAAGAGTGGTACAAGATGCAGAGCTGCCTTTCCTAGTGTGATCTGAGCAGCTGTAATGCCTTTTGGCTGCACTAGTCTGGCTTAGTTTGTGGTTGGATGTAAAATACTGTCAGTCCACATTTTGGAAGAATAAGTAGTGCCTAGAGCATGCATCCAGGAAATGAAGAACTTTGGCTTCAGGCTGCCTTTTGCAGAATCCTCTTTCTCATAAAGCATTTTCACATTTTAAAAGAGATCCTATAGAGAATCTGCTTTCTCCCAAACGATCTGGCCTGAGACTCAACAGTGTTGGTTCTTCCAGAGGCTGGTCTGCAGCTTTCAGTGAGTCACAGAATCACACACAGTCACAAAACCAGGTTGCAGAAGACCTTTGAGATTGAGTCCAACCTGTGACCCAACACCACCTTGTCAACTAAACCACGGCCCTGAGTGCCACATCCAGCCAGGGATGGTGACTCCCCCACCTTCCTGAGCAGCCATTGCAATGCCCAGTCACTCTTTCTGTGATTCCTGATGTCCCACCTGAACCTCCCCTGGTTTCAGGGGAGTGTCCTCCTGTCCTGTCCCTGTTCCCTGGGAGCAGAGCCTGACCCTCATTGCAGAGTGATGAGGTCTGCCCTGAGCCTCCTCTTCTCCAGGACAAACACCTCCAGCTCCCTCAGCCCCTCACAGCACTTGTGTTCCAGACCCCTCATCCCTTCTCTGGGCACACAGCAGCATCTCCACATCCCTCCTGAGCCGAGGGGCCCAGAGCTGGACACAGCACTCGAGATGTCACCAGTGCTGAGTCCAGCAGAGGAATCCCTGCCCTGGTCCTGCCACTTTATTCCTGATCCAGGCCAGGTGTCATTGGCCTTCTTGGCCACATGGGCACACTGCTGGCTCATGTTCAGTCAGCTGTCAACCAGCATCTGCAGGTCCCTTTCTGCCTGGCTGCTCTCCAGACACTCTGTCCCCAGCCTGTACCCCACCCTGTGGGTGGATGTTGTGACCAATACTGACATTTGGTCTTCGTGAACCTCTTATTGTTTGATCTGACCCATCAACCCCGCCTGTCCAGCCCTCTCTGCAGAGCCCTCCTACCTTCACCTAAAGCTGTGCACCAGTAAAAGTTGGATCAGTGCCTGCCAGGCTATCTTGCCAACACCCCAGGGGATGCACTAGGATGGCTGAGTCCAGGTTCCTGAGCAAGGTCTCCAGACATGAGATAACCTTGTAGAGACAATGCTCACTCTCATTGAATTGGAAGCCCAGACAGAGACAAGATTTTAGGTGTCTTCTGTTGGATATCCCCAGGTGAAGGCTGGTTGAACAGACTGACTGTGGACCACTCTCTATCTGTGGACCAATATCCTGTAGGCTTAGATCTACTTTGATACTGATACTCCCTTGCACCTGGGAGATGTTAAAAAATACTGTGTGAAAATTCACATATCTGCTTTGCAAATTTTTATTTTTTCGTATGTTTTTATCACAAGCTTTGGGTTGGTTTCTCTGTGCTAGAGAAGAAATGGAATTTTCTGAAAGCAGGTAACATAATGTTGGTAAAGACTTGAAATCTTTCTTCCCACAAGACTGGGGCCCTGTTGTAAGGGGGGGAAGGGAGATAGGAAGTTCAGAGATTGTAAAACACAGCCTGGTGACAGACTGTGCCTGCTCCAGGCTCATAATGCAAGGCTTAGACTTTACTGCTTTCCGCCCCTTTTAAAATGGAACAAGCTTATCAGTGCATGTGTCCTCATTTTGCCAGTGAAATAATCTTTTCTTCATGCTTCAGCTGTGGGTGGAGGCCATCCTGGTGTTACCAGCATAAATTCAACTCACACAGTGGTTTTAAGGGTTCCAGACACCCCTGCATTGGCTTGGGCTCCACTTGCACATCCTAGCTGGATGGTGCACTGAGATGGATGATTTTAGGGATCAAAAGACTCATCTTGGCATGTGTAGACTAACAAAGCCTCTCCTTTCTAGGTGGTGTTAAAAACTGAAAAATGAGCTTCCTCTGGGATAACTAAAATTTCCACCAAGTATCTCTTCAGCTGTGGAAGTAATTTTCTCTTTGTTTATGAACACAAACATTTTCTGTCATTGCTACTCTGCCAGGGTCAATAAAACATAGATCTGCAACCATGCTCCAAATGTGAATGTTTAAATGAGTCTCATTTTGTTACTAAGTTTAGTCAAAACTGAGGGTTTGAGTCTCACTACTTCTGTGCCCAGTTTGACCAATTTTATTCTGAATTTAAAACCTAGAGATTTGACAGGCTTTTTGCTTTCCCAAGGGATGGATTCTGCTTCAGCCCCTGTAGCCTGGAAGCAGCACATTCTCAGTAGACCAGCTGCACCTTGTTCTCAGCAGCTCATGACACAGTGCTGTGCTTCAGGATGCCATCCAAAGTCCTGCTGTGCTCCTAGGCCGTGTCACTGACCCCTGCTCAGTGCAATACTCCATGAACCTGCAGAAAAAACAGTTGTAACTGTTTAGGAGTAGCTGTGCAAAATCAACAGAACATTGCTAAGTGTTAGGCAAGTCTGGCAACCCTTACCAGCTTGTCATAATTCATTCCAGAGTATCCAGGCATCAACATGGCATTGTCCTATAATCCTCCCAGCCCTCCTGCCTGCTTTTGGTACAAGGTTTGCTGTTGGCTCTTGCCCCAGCTACACAGTCCCTGGTTCTTAGAGACTCAAAGCACAGGGGGCAGAGCACAGCAGCCCCTGCACAGACATGGCTTTAGCAGGATAATCCCTACCTTCACTGCACCAGCTCCTTTCTGCTGGCAGTGCAGCTCTTGCCCATTTCATGAAGTGCAGTTCACTTTGGTTTGTGCTGGCTCTGACTCATGACAGGGTTGGCTGAATGGCAGGTGCCAGAGCCTGGCTTTCCCAACCAGCACCTGCAGTCCCCAAGCTGACTCTATCCAGGACTATGGTGCTTGTGTTGGCATAACACATCGTGCACGTAGGTCTGGCTGGTTTGGAGGGGAGGATCCTGAGAGCACAAGGGCAGGTTTGGGTTTGCCTGCAGAGAGCAATGGAGCTCTGTGGAAAGACTGCACTGACAATTGCATACAGTAAGAAATAAAACAGATCAAAAGAAATGCATGGCCATGGGGCACAGATCCTCACAGCTTGAGTTTCTGCAGAGAAGCTTGGCCTGTGCTGAGCCATGACAGTCCAGGGCAGCAGGAGATGAGCACTGCAGTGCTGGGGATCTTCAGAGAAGCACACAGCCCTGTCCAACAGCCCACTCACAGCCTGCCACACCATAGACCACTGGTTCACACAAGCTGATCCACAGGAACCTGAACCACAGCATATGGCACCAAATGGGGGTAAAAGACTGACTTTATCAACAGTCTGACCTTGAAGTGAGCAGCCAAGGGTGGACTTGAGTGCACAGTGCCCACACCCATTGTAATGTGGTCTGACAGACACAGGGGATGCCCAACAAGCACAGAGGTGCTGGCAAAGCCAGACTTAGGAGTGTGACTTATTAGACTGCTGGAAAAAGAACTTGACCATGCATGAGGAGCTGTGGCACTTGTCTGCTAGCTAAATTGATGGAGTCTGCCTGCAGCAGTGCTTGATGTGCATGGGAATGGCCTGCAAGGCTGTGACTGTGCCAAGTGGCCTTCTTCCAGGAGCTAGTATGAGACTGACCCCCAAGGGTGTGAGAGTGCGTTTAATGGCAGCACTTTATAAGCTACCCAATACACACACAGTCCACTGACCACTTGTTCCTGTCTGCTAACACTGCTGGTGTGCATGACTCCTGCTGAATATGGAGTCACAAGGGAGACCAGCTTGGCTGGGTAATCCAGCCAGAAAACTCTTCTGGGGAAGTGGTGATCGTTCCTCTGACAGTTTAAAGTGCAACTTTTCACAAAGCAAGTAAATTAAACAAAAATATATGAGACATTAAAAAACTGGAAAGAAAGAAATCCACACCAGAAAGGGGATATTAAAAGGATAGGAATAAGTTGTGGAAGGAATTTGTGATGGCTGGGAAGAGGAAAACAGACCTCTTAGATATTCCTGGTGCTGAAGAACCACTCAGAATTTGAGAGCTTGAGGTAGAAAGAAGTAAATACCCTCCTGGATGCAAAGGATTTTGGTGCACACCCTCAGACAGGACCTGCCCTGGGTACAGCTGGGCACTGCTGATGGCACTGAGAGCTGGCCCTGTCCCCCAGCAAACTCACAGCTCCCTCTGCCCTCTCCCGTGCTCCAAGACCACACCAAACTGCCCCTCAGCCTTCACAAGAGCCATTGTAGAGGAGGGGACAAGGCTGAAAGGAGCTTTGGAGGAGGCCCCTTGCAGGAGGATCAGCCCATCATGTGCCTCCTTTCATCCTCAATGTCAAAAGCCCAGAATAGCCCCGCTCTCCTAAGACTCCTGTGCGGGGTCGTGCCTGTTTGTGGGGATGATTTGCTTCCACAAATAGCGCCTGAAGACATTCCTGGGCGGGTAGGCTGCCTTCTATGTGGCACTGCAACGTGCTGCCCTGGAGGAGCTGGACACGTGTGCTGTGTCCCAAGGCAGCAGCTGCTATTCTTACCCAAAGAGACTCACTGCAGCACAGCTCCATTGCCAGCTGAAAGGTGAAAGATCAGAACGGGGCCCCAGCGTGCTCTCCCTGCTCAGAGCCTGAATGCAGAGCGCTCCCCTTTGGGGCCTGTGCAATGGCCCTGTGCCAGCCCTGCTCCATGGCCATTCCCTGCTGGGATGTGCTGTCCATGGGGAACACAGCAGCTGCCCAGGTACTTCCAGCACTCAGCTGGGGCTCCTTGAGGTGGATGGGGCAACCCTTCTCTCAAGGTTTACCCTTGCTGGATAAACCAACAAATTAATGTATTGCCTGTGGGCCCAGAAGGCCATTTTTGCTTTGCAGATCAGCAAGAAGCCCCAGTTCATGAAGCCCTTCCATGGTGAGGAAAGCAGATGCAGGGCTTGCTGCAGGAACAGCAGCACTGCAGAAAGTTCTGTCTCCTCTTTTAGTCAAGTGGAGCAGGAGCAGCCTGTTGAACATGTTGAGATCAAATAGAGCTGGACCCCAATGCATTAGGAGTGAGCAGCTGAACTTGATGCCACTCTTATTGCAGAAAAAACTTGGTAAGAGACAGTGTGGAAGACTAAGCACAGAACTGAGCTGGGGTTGAAACAGTGCTGGGGAGTTCAAAAAAGGTCTGGGAAGAGGAAAGCAAGATGGATGCGTTCAAGGTGATACGATGGCAGAGGATGTGGGGGTGGAAAGAATGACAACTCTGAACAGTTTGGGGACAAAAGGTCAGGAGAAATCTGAGGGGAACTGCTGGGAAACACTACAATGATAATCTGCAAACAACTAACTCATACCCTACCTCTGAAATTCTTTGTAAAGCTTAGTTCTGAAGAAATAATTTGCTGTATTTATTCTGTTGATTCATTACTGCTAGGAAGGTACAAGGCTCTTCACTCATGCCCAGGCATGGTGCTGAGCAGAGCTGTCTGCACTGCAGAGAACAAATGCTCAGGCAGCATTTCCCAAACCTGGGAACACAAGCTGTACTGGGGGGACAGAGAGAAAATCCAGACCTTCGCAGAGGGCTGAAGAATTCAGGAGCTACTCACAGGAAGAACCTGGAAGCCCCCAGCAGAGCCAGACCTCAGCCCCCAGGCAGCTCAGGTTGGGGTCCAGCAGCCTCAGGAGCTGCTTTTCTCTCTGGCAGAGGGAAAGTGGGTGGGAGTGGTGCAGGGTGGTCCAAATTTTGAGCTGTGGCCCACCCCACAGGGACCTGGCTTGTCACTCTTTCAGAGCCCACCCTGTGGTATATGTTTTATGTGGGATCATCCAAGAAAAAAAACCCTGGAGTTGCTCTGCTTTGCACAACCGATTTGCCCTTCAGGAGCAGCAGGGATTTGTATCCTTCCCTTGGCACATGAGGTGAATGCAGAGAGCAATAAAAGAAATATTTAGCCTGACCCACAAGGGAATCTGTCTTCCAATGTAAAATAATGAAACCCTTCATAAATTTTCTATGGATTCAAAAGGAACTTTTCTGCAAGAACAAGTTAGTTTAGAAATGCCACTAGAAAATTCTGCTGTGTATCCTGTTGTCAACTTCACTACAGTGAGTGTCACTCAGACAATTCTGTGGTAATCCACTGGGTCGTCTTAATCTTGAAAAGCCTAATTTTTAAAGTGAGCTGATTTATAGAAATTCCATACCAGTTTATTTCCATTTACAGCACTGAAATCTGCCCAGAAGTAGGATTTGTGCATCTGTCCCAAATGAGTGCCAACTGAGGAAGACACCACCTCATTGCTGTCTTTTTTAGGATACAGTTGCTGCTTGTGCTAATATTATGCACCTAATCCTAGTTCTCCTTCCCTCCCCCTTTTGCCACTTGGCGTCTTTTGACTTTGTCTTACCCGGAGGCGTCTTAGCCTGCCCACCCCACTCCCCTGCCCTGTAACAGGAGCTCCTCAGCTGCTGTGGTGGGTGACAGAAAGGACATCCTGAATGTCACCTCCTAGGCCAGCTCTTCCGCTGGTGTTTGCAGGGAACATGAGGAGTCTGATTAACAGCACAACTGATCCTCAGTGGAGAGTTCTCACTCCCAAAGGAAAGTTTGCTGCTTTACCTGTCTCCCCACTGCTGTGTGAGCTGGGCTGGGCCACTCTTGAGTCTCATCTATTGTCATTGAGAGGAGCCCAATTTCAGAAGCATGCCCAAGCACAGCTGCTTGTCTGTTCCCTGTGTGACATTGTGTTAAGAGAGTTGATAACACAGCAAATGTGTGTGTAAACAATGAACAGATGTGTGTAGACTGTATGTTATGGAATACCTACTACAGTTTATGGGGTCTGGGCACCAGTCATTATCATTCCTGTATTGTTATCTCCACATTGTTTTCCATTACAATCTTATGTTGAACACCTTTCCATACACTCTCAGTTAATAACTTCCTTGCACAGACATTAATGGGTTTGGATGGGGGCTTAAATTGAACAAACCTCTCCTCTCCAAGAAAAGTAGTAAGAAAAGTTCATTTGGTTGAAGTAGGGCAGAGTAATCACCAGTAGTGACCCACTGCATGCAGGACTGACTTCCCTTCACCTTATCTGTGATGTGTGCTCAGAGGAGCAGCATAATTATGCAGATCCTGCTCATTCCTCCATGGCCCTGAGCCTATCTCAATCTCTTGTCAGGGTATCAGGGACCCCAATCACCAGAGAAGGAGCTGCAGTGACCTGTCTCCAGGCACAAAGAGACATCTCTGTCTGTGTAGGTTCCAAAGCTGCTCTCCAGGCCCTGGACACACAGCAGGAGGTTTCCTACAGGAGCAGAAGCTGAGCAGCTCTGAGCCCTCTCCAGCCTCTCAGGGCTCTCTAGCAGAGTGTGCAAGGCGATCCCTGATATCCCCTGATATCCCAGGATATCTGCTCTGTCCCATGACCATTACAGCCTCCACGTGGGGGTACAAATAGGTCACTGAGACCTGAGAAGGCCAAAGGCTTCTTAGGCTTCATATAGAGTTAGAAGGAATGTGCTTGTGCTTCTGTCTCCTATTACTGACAGGGACACACAGAACACATTGCTGTTTTCAGTACGTTTCCCATATGTAAGTTACATGATTTTTTGTTCCATTCACATGACATTTTTCACTATCCTGAGGTGTTTTTTTCCCCTAGAAGGCATCACCACCTGGGTGGAATGTCATGCAGAGGTTGGGTGTCTGGGGAGAGTGGAATGATGACAAATGCGTTGGATGTGAGAGTCTGCTTGTTCCTTTGGACTCACCCAGTACAGCCATTCAGAGAATCACACAAATCACAGAAGGGTTTGGGTTGAAGAGACCTTTAAATCTCACCTAATCCAATCTCCCTGACATGGGCAGGGAGGTCATGCAATCTTATTTCCTTCAATGTTATGTAATTGTCAGAAGTAACCCACAGAGGTGATGTTAGTGCTAAACACATTTCTGAAAAATCATACCTGGCAACTCAGAATGAAAAAAAAAAAGTTTCAACCACACCCCTAAATTCCTGTGATGGACCTGGAGAAATGCTTACCAGCATACAGCTACCACTGAGAATATGTCCAGCCTGTGGTAATGAGAAGAATCTCCTGTACTCTGCCTGTCCTGCTGCTCCTCACCTGGCAGATCTCCTTCCAGATGTGATGAGGGCATCACAGCATTCTGTTGCCCCAGTGAGCTCCACAATGTCTGACTCTGTCTGTGGGTCATGCTGCTCTTCAGGGACTGAAAGCAACCAAAGCCAGCTGCTGCTGCTGCTGAGGACATCTCAGCCAATGTTCATGAGAAGCAGTTATGGATTTGGTGTTCTGGAAGAATATGCTTTGGCAAGTGGCATTGGATTACCTGTCTGTTAATGGAATGAAATGAAATCAAAGATTTCACTGATGGCCACGGCTTCAGCTGCACGGGAGTGGCCACCTGTACATGTCCCCAGCCAGAGGGGACACCTGGATATGTCCCCAGCCAGAATGACCATCTTGGAGGGCCATCTGTCTCAGGGAATCACAGATTATATAGCCTGAAAATAGCTCCCAGAGGTAAAGACTACAATTTCTTTTCCAACTGCAAAACCTCTGTCCATACAGGCCATGCTTGTGTTTCCAGTCCATGAGCTTGATGAGTCCGGACAGGCAGGAGGGGGAGGTTCCAGTGGCCAACACACAGCACCTGCAGCAACTTCCCCTTGCCCTCCCCAGCCTGGCTGCTGCCTGGGTAAAAAGCTCCTTCTCACTCCTTCTCTCAGTTAACTGCTGGGGTGGGTAGCACAAAATACCCATCTTAGGCCCTGGCAGAAAGGAGCAGCTGTCTGATCACTGTCTCAAGAAGGATCTATTTTCAGCACGACTGAATCCTTTCTCCTCCATGGGGAATGTGCACCTTGAGGACACTGCATTACTGTGCAGCACAGTCTGTATCCAGAGATGGCTTCCAGCCTGCCTCCTCCCATTTATCTCTGCTGTGGTTTGCTTCTGGTCCCGGTGAATTTCATCCTGCAGAGGTGGAAATAGAAGTGACAGAATATTAATCGTTCCCAGGAAACATTGCTCCTTTTTTCCTTTTATTTTGTAATTTTTTTTTTTTTTTTTTTGCTTAGAGGTGCACTTCTTTTGAGATCTAGAGAGTGAACTACAGTGAAATAAGCAGATGCTCAGTAGCTTAGACTGCTTTCCAGGGGTGCTTATGAGACTGACCAAACACTTCACTTTTCATGAGCTTTATGTCATACATTACAACATGGAGTGCTGGGTTATTTGCTCAATCTTTTTTTTTTTTTTTTTGCATTTGCTCCTGTCTCCTCTTCCAGCCTCCATAAACATAGTGTCTTTCCCCTGTAGACATTGCCTGAGAATTCATTTACTACCTGTATTTACAGTGCTTGCTCTTACAGCTGCCATTGCTTTAGCTCTAATTTTCATCAAAAAGATACTTGAAAACAGCAACTCAAAATACTGAAACAGAAGTTCTTGTTTTCTACGTCCTATTTTGTTAATGCAAATGAGCAAAAAAAGAAACGGGGGTGAATTTAGAGCTTTCAAGTGAAAGTAGTTGATGTTTTAACATTTTATCTCGTTTTTATAGCATAATTATCAATACAGATAAATATGGCAGTAAGATTTGAGCCTCTGTGATTCTACAATTGCTGAGGCCCATTAAACATTAAGTGTTTTTTGTGTTAAGGACAGTGTGCAGCTGAGTACTGGTGAGGCAAAACCCTGAGGTCCATCTGGGACCCAATAAGCAAGCACAAAGCCTTGAACCTGGAGAGGAGGAAGCCCAGGCACCAGTACATGCTGGGTGCTGAGCAGGTGAAAAGCAACTCTGGTGAAAAACAACCTGGGGGTTCTTGGGGACAGCAAGTTGAACATGAGCCAACAATGTGTCCTTCCTGTGAGGAAGGTGAATAGTGCTGCATTAGGAGGAGTGTTGCAGCAGGTTGAGGGAGGTGATCCTTGCTCTTAATTCAGCACTGAGGCCACATGTAGAGTGATGTCCAGTGCTGGGCTCACCAGTATAAGAGAGATACAGAGCTACTGGAGAGGTTCCAGAAAAGGGCCAGTAAGATGAATGAGAGGCTGGAGCATCCCTCTCCTAAGGGAAGGCTGAAAGAGAAGAGACTGTTCAGGTGAATCATATCCATGGATATAAATACCTGGAGGTGCACAGAGGATGGACCCAGGCCCTTTTTAGTGGTGCCTAGTGACAGTAGGCAATGGGCACAATCTGACACACAGATTTTCATCCTGCGAAAATCTGGGAAGACTTTTTACTGTAAGAGTGACTGAGCACTGGCACAAGTTTCCCAGAGCTATTGTGAAATCTCCATACTTGGAGATATTAAAAAACCATCTGGATTAAAGAATCCCTTTCATTGCTGTGTTGTACTTCACAACCTTCTTCTGAGATCTGGACCATTTTTCAAAAAAAGGTTTTATGTTCTGGGGACCTACTGACACTAAATTCAATCCCCAAACCACTGGTGAGTGTGAATACCTGGAGACACCTCAACTCACTGATTGCTTCCCATTCAAACCAGACTTCCCTCAGCTGCTGCCACACCTGGCTGTGTGCCTCACTCCTGCCTCTTGCACAGCTGGATCCACATCCTGCACAGCACAACAGCAAAAACCCAGAAGAGCTCTCTGAGAAGAATGGCTTTGTTGTTGGCTACTGGAAAGGCAAGGTCCCCAAAGTCAGGTGATCTAGCCCTGCACTCTCAGCTATAGAATCATAGAATCATGGCTCTAGGTGGGGTGGGGTGTGGGGAAGTGCACTACCTCACCAGGGCAGGGTCTGACCTGCCCTTCCCCATACACATGCTTCCCATAATATCTCAGGACATTGATCTTTCCAGCCTCTCACATCTGGTTATAGGAAAGTCCTGGTTAGCCAGAACTGATGATAAATGATGGAGAATGGCTGGGTAAATTCTTCCCTTCTTCTTCTCAGTGGCCTCAGGTGAATCCTGTCTGGCCTCACAGACTTGTGAGTGCCTAAGCTCAGCAGGTCACTGACTAATTCCTCCTGGATTGCAGGGAGTCCATTCTGCAGCTCTACCTGACTAACAGCTTAAGGAGCTGGTTGCTTTGAGGATAACCACTCTTTCTGTTGATGACTGAGGCAAAGAAGGTGTTAAGTACCTCAGCCTAAATCTGACAGCATTTAAATACGCTCACATGACTGTGCTCTATTCCTAAAACAAGACCAGTGTCTCTCCAGCCCCACCAGTAAATCCCCTTCCCCTCTCTCCATCAGCATTGTCCAGGCATGTCTGCCTCCCCCAGTGCTCTGGTGTACCCATGGTGTTTTGGACTAAGTGTGCAAGATATTTGTAATGAAATGAAAGTGCTGGACTGAAGATATATCAGGTAGAGAACATCTGGGACTGCATGCTGACATGATGAGTTTGTGCATACATCAAATTATTTTATAGGTATTGCTGAAAAGAGGAGTTTTCTACCATTTGTAAGTAGGTGTGCTGGTTTCAGTTGGAAAGCATTTAAAATCAGTTATTCTTCCTAGGGTTACAGGCATTAGTTAAGGATAAATTAAGTTGCCAGCAAAAGCAGGGAGCATCTTGCTCACTGGCACTAACCTGCAAGTCAGGAATCTCAGCAGATATAACCCATCACAGGGCACAGGGTTCACAAGAACAGTTTTTAGAGAATGTCCCACTTATTTGCAATCTGAAGTGTATGCAAAGAGGCACACAGGCACATACCTCTGTATGTGTGTGTGCACTCTTCCTGATACCCCTAAAGCTGCCTCACATCTGTCAGAGCCATTAACCTAAAAGCCCCATTAGAAGCCAGCCTCTCCCTGCTGCAGTGTTTGGCTGATCACCGTGCTGTGCCTGTCACCCTCCTCATCTCTTATACATCTGCACTTCTGCTTTCAAGGTTAAACCAACAAAACTGCCAGAAGGTTTTAATATTCTAATTTATCTTTTAACATCCTATTTTATCTATTGTACTACTGGGATAGCTGCAGCACAGACATACCAAGCAATCCATCCCAGGTTGTGCAATGAGTCGGTGGGAAAGCCAGCAATAAAATCCATAAGTCCTGAATCCAAGTTCTTTAAGTGCTTTGACTAGTCCAGATTCTCTCCTTAACACCCTTGGAAGATTGTTTATAGGAGATGTATTCATATAGCCACTAAGACATCAAAATTTTCTAATTATATCTAGTCATGTCAAATGACAATTATGCCCTTAGTTCAGTTTGCCAGACAATGCTTTACCAAAGAGGGTTTGCCAAAATATTTTTGACCGAAGAAAGAGTAGGCATCTGTAGCATCTGCAGGAGATCGTATAAAACGTCCCTGCACCACGTCTGCCCTGGCTCCACAGAAAGCTCCAAGGTAAGAGGATGGGGTCTGCAGGCTGGCAGCAAGGGGATGGCAGCCTCATGTGCCTCCACATTCCTGCTGCCTCCCGTGCTCCTGCCCAGCAGGGAACTCCATTATAAATCTGTTTTCAAGGCACCTGCATATTTTGACTTTTGATTTCTGTGCAGCAGCAATTTGGGAACTGTCATTTCTGTTTTACAGTTCTGACCAGCTGCCAGCCCACACGCCACACAACTGGTGTCACAAGAGGTAAGAAGCTGATTTACTGATTCTTAGGGGCAGAGACAGATCCTTTGGGTGGGATGTCAGGAAGGTTCACTGGTTCACCCTATATGCAAACCTGGAGGGATTGCAGTAGAAAGTGGTGAGGATGCCCAAGGCTGTGTTTGAAGCTTCTGGGCACTGATGACAGAACAGAAAATCCCCAAGGAGATATTCTTCACTTCTGCTTAATTGACCTTACATAAATCAAGGTGTGCTGCCTTCCCATCTTTTCTACAGCAGGAACAGAATGGGACCAGATAAGCACAACAGGAAAAAATGCAAAATCCTGTATTCTGCTTAAGAAAAGATTAATTATAAAATCATGTGAACATACAGACCTTCTAACCATCTTTGCAGAGTGTCAGAATCCTCAGCTTTCTTAGATATAAATTTTATTATTCCAGACAAGAAATATATTTATTATTGAAATGATAAAGCTGAATTCTCAGCTTTTTTAAATGTCCATTTGCTTATTAAAAAAAAAATTGTATTTATTACCTAAAGAATAAAGAGGAAATAAATTTTACTAAAATAGCTAGAGGATTTTCAAGTGCAATTGGCTAAATTTAGGTACCCTAGATGTTTAATAAATCACTGGAAGAAACACTTTTTAAAAAAAACTTTTGAGAATTCGTGTGTTCATAGATTTTTAAAGTAAGTATTTATTTGAGACCTTATAGCCTTGGAAATTCCAATTTCAATGATCGAATTTTATTTCACCTAAGTCAGAACTTTAGGGCTGAAATTATTTAGATGAAGGGGGACAAATGCATAGGGCAAATTAATTGTGGCAGAATATTAAAATGTCACAAAGCCACAAAGCTTGCACTTTTTTTTTTTTTTTTTTTTTTTTTTTAGTGAAGAATTTCATTAGCAAAATTTATTAATTATCCACTACCTTGCCACTAAAATTAAATATGTAAATGTCCAACAGATTCATTATTTTCCCAGACTATAGGTCACTGACAATACAGTTTATCAGTAGTTTTATTTCACTGTTCATCCTTGTAACAATTTCTTCTATTCCCATTCCTAATAACGATGTCTTAGTGAAACTTGTTCAACAAATTCACTCTTGTCTTACAGGGACAGTATTCTTAAAACACTAAATCCACAGTATTGAAAAGGTCATCAATGAACATTTGAAGACCTAGACAATACCCATGAAAGCATTTTATTTTGACATAAAATTAAGTTTCTAGTTATCTTATGTTAAAATACCGTCAGTGTGAAGAGACACCAAGGCACAGGATAAAATTTTCCCAAATCTTACAGAATAAATAATCAGTACCATTTCTTTTCTCCTCAGAGTCATCTGCTGAGTCATCCACAGTGAAGTACAGCCATGGCCTCTGGAGATGCAGAGATGGCTGTTTTTGGGGAGGCAGCTCCTTACCTCCGAAAATCAGAAAAGGAGAGAATTGCAGCCCAGAACAAACCTTTTGATGCCAAATCATCTGTCTTTGTGGTTCATCCCAAAGAATCTTTTGTGAAAGGGACAATCACGAGCAGAGAATCAGGCAAGGTCACTGTCAAGACTGAAGGGGGAGAGGTGAGTGAAAAATAAAGCTGAAGAAATGGTTGGATATTAGGAAAAAGGTTTTCATGGAAAGAGTGATAAAAGTATTGGAATGGTCTGCCCAGGGAGGTGGTAGAGTCACCATCCCTGGATGTGTTTAAAAAAAGACTGGATATGGCACTTGGTGCCATGGTCTAGTTGAGATGTTAAGGAAGAAGTTGGATTTGATGATCTTAAAGGTCTCTTCCAACCTGGTGATTTTGTGATTCTGTGATTTACATCCCTCACTGGGTTCTTAGCTGACATATGAAGATCTTTTGTTTTCTTGGCAGACCCTGACTGTGAAAGAAGATCAAATCTTCTCCATGAACCCTCCCAAGTATGACAAAATCGAGGACATGGCCATGATGACCCACCTCCACGAACCCGCTGTGCTGTACAACCTCAAAGAGCGTTACGCAGCCTGGATGATCTACGTAAGTGGCAGCAGCAGCTTCCTTTGGGCAGCCTCAGGAGCTGCTGGGCCAGGCTCAGGGGAAGCCAACGTGCTGTGTCCCTTCCTCACAGACCTACTCGGGTCTCTTCTGCGTCACTGTCAACCCCTACAAGTGGCTGCCGGTGTACAACCCCGAGGTGGTGTTGGCCTACCGAGGCAAGAAGCGCCAGGAGGCCCCTCCACACATCTTCTCCATCTCTGACAACGCCTATCAGTTCATGCTGACTGGTGAGTGTTTGATCACTCTCCCAGCAATCTAACCAAAAAAGTCCTGCTGATCTCACTGGAGCATGTGACTAGCCAGCTGGAGCCACCAGGGAGCATGACTGTGAATTTGGTCGATTTATATAGCAAACAATTTCAAGCTAAACTGACCTAGAAGCATTCAAGAACTTACCATAGTAAATTATTTGTACTTTATTGTACAAAATTCTACACTTTCCTACTGCATAAATAGTACTTGACTTTGTTTTCTACATTTTTCATTGATAAGAATTTTTTCTTCTATTTTGTACATGGTTAGGTACTTCGGTTTCATTTCTTGAGGAAAATTGTGTGAAGGACAAGTGATACACAGCTTGTCTCAGGTCCAGATGCCTTTGACTGTTCAATATATCCATTTGGGCTTATGCTTAATACTGCAGGGACATAGAAGTAAATTGGGTATTTTTGGAATTTCGGAAGAATCCCCAATTTTGGTTTGCAGTTTTACTTCTCATTCCGCTTAGCATTACCCAGGTCAGCTGCTGACACACCTTTCATTGTTCCACTTTCACAGATCGGGAGAACCAGTCCATCCTGATCACGTACGTACACCCCCTGCGCGGGTCCCTGCGGGGCTGCCCGGGGCCAGGGCACCTCCTGCCTGACCACGCACCCTCTGCTTCTCTCTTGCCTTTGGCAGCGGAGAATCCGGGCCGGGAAGACTGTCAACACAAAGCGTGTCATCCAGTACTTTGCAACAATTGCAGCCAGTGGAGAGAAAAAGAAGGAGGAGAAGTCATCAGGCAAAATGCAGGTGAGTGAGGAAGAACAGGCTGAACGCTTGGCCTGTCATTGTCCTGCCAACTAAACACAGTCACTGAATAATTGCTCTGCAGGGAACGCTTGAGGATCAAATCATCAGCGCCAACCCACTGCTGGAGGCCTTTGGAAACGCCAAGACCGTGAGGAATGACAACTCCTCACGCTTTGTGAGTTGTTTCTTGCTTTGCATAAAATTTCTCTCCCTCATGGCATCACAAATGATGCCTGAACAGTTCTTCATGCAAAGGAGATGTCAGCAGAACACATCCAGGCTGACCTGCTGCTGCTTCTGCTTAACAGGGCAAATTCATCAGAATCCACTTTGGGGCCACAGGCAAACTGGCTTCTGCTGACATTGAAACTTGTAAGAGATTCTCCTGGACTGTTCCCATCATTTCCCAAATTCCCACATCCATGTACATTCCCACAAGTGCCTAACTCTTTCTACCTTCCTGGGCAGACCTGCTGGAGAAGTCCAGAGTCACTTTCCAGCTCAAGGCGGAAAGGAGCTACCACATCTTTTATCAGATCATGTCCAACAAGAAGCCAGAGCTGATCGGTAGGAGACATCATTGAGCTTTTGAGAGGAAAATCTCTGAGCAACATTTAACTATATTACATGATTATTTAAATTTAACCCATGAATACATTTGTTTTCAGAAATGCTCCTCATTACCACCAACCCATTTGACTTCCCTTTTGTGAGTCAAGGTGAGATCACTGTTCCCAGCATTGATGACAAGGAGGAGTTGATGGCGACAGATGTAAGTTATGCACAGAACTGGTGAACAGGCACAGGTCATACATCAGGTAACATGCAAATATTTCACTTTGCTCATTGTATTATCAGAGTGCCATCGACATCCTGGGCTTCACTGCAGATGAGAAAACAGCCATCTACAAGCTGACAGGGGCTGTCATGCACTATGGGAACCTGAAGTTCAAGCAGAAACCAAGAGAGGAGCAGGCAGAGCCTGAAGGCACAGAAGGTATTATGAAACTCACTAATTAACCCTCTGTAAGCCACTACATATGTGGAAGACAGCAAAAGTTGTTCAGTATTGGACTTTAGATCTCAAGGAAAACAATCATCCAGGAAAAAACAGCTACCCCTTTTCCTCAGTACATGGAGTTCCCTGCTCTCAGGATTTATATAACTTATGCTGTGAACAATTAGTACTTTAAACTGGTCTTCATACTCTTTCAAGAAGTCAGGAGTTATGGATGTTCTTTAATCATACCTTGGCTGGAATATTGCTTACAGTTGTGAAACAGCCCAGTGATTCACTTCTAACATGACAGGGAACCATGTTCCCATGTACCTTCACCTATCAGGTGCTCAGGAAAGTCAGCTGTGAGAGGTGTTATTTCATTCCTTTTTTTTGTTGGCACAGGACCCCTGTCTTCAGTTCTGTGAGCAATGTCTCCTCTTGTTAAAGGGCAGGTGGGGATCACCACTGGTAACAGGATGAAGTCCAACAAATTTTATTGAACAGCAGAAACAAAAGCTCAGAAAAGGCTGTAGGCTGTGAATCTGAAGGAGAACAGAGATGTTGTCTCTGTGTTCCACTCTGTTTTGTGGTTGTGATCACCTGAATGTAGATCACTATCTAACTGTTGTCACTGCAGCTCCTGAACTGTGTGTGTACTGCACACATTCAGACTAGCAAACTTGTTTTCAGTTTTGTGACAGGATGTTTTTGAAAACTTCATTACTTTCTGCATGCTGCAGTGAAGAATTTCAAACAGAAATTATTTTAGAAAAGCTCAATATGCATAATGGCAAGTGTGATGTTACAAAGATTCCCTCTACAAGCGTCTATCAAAGGTTTTCAAAGAACAGAAATCTGAACCCTTCAGCCTTTAGGGAATGCCCCAGAATTCAAAGACTATTGGACACAAAATTTTTCCTTTTTCCTCTGACTTTTCAGTTGCTGACAAGGCTGCCTACCTCATGGGTTTGAACTCAGCTGACATGCTCAAGGCCCTCTGCTACCCCCGAGTGAAGGTGGGGAATGAATACGTGACCAAGGGCCAAACAGCACAGCAGGTAAGAGACGTGACCTGTAACTATGTGTAGAACGAATATCCTTCTGATTCTCCTCTGCCCTGTATTGTAACTCCAGGGTTTTGGTTTTTTTTTTTTTTTCCTGTAGGTGCACAATGCTGTGGGTGCCCTGGCAAAGGCACTCTATGAGAGAATGTTCCTGTGGATGGTTGTTCGTATCAATGAGCAGCTGGACACGAAGCAGCCCAGGCAGTACTTCATTGGTGTCCTGGACATTGCTGGCTTTGAGATCTTTGATGTAAGTAAGATTTGGCAAGAGCTATTTGGAAGTGACAATATATTTTTAAAGAAAACATAATATCATCACATGATTATCGCTATTTGCCTTCTTTAAGTAAAAAAAAATTACCTTTCAAAGGACTTGTGCTATTTTAAGATGTGCAAAATCAAAGGTAAAAAATGGTCAAATCAAGAAAGTTAATTGTTCATATGATCACGGACAAGAGAGTATAAAAATATGTAATCATGATAGTCCTAAGCTTAGGATTTTTCTCCCTGTAACTTGGTCTCATTTTAAACAGGATATATAATTTATCTTTAAATTTTGTCAATGAAAAAAAATTCCTTGTGGACAATTAATTTGATAAATTTCTCTTTTTCATAATGTCATAAAATAGACTGAAGAAATGCATGGGAAGTCAAGTTAACTGCATTCCTTAATTTTAAAATATAAGATCTTGCAATTATTGCTGCATTTTCAAACATGCATCTTTCTAATTTTATTTTCAGTTTAACAGCTTTGAGCAGCTGTGCATCAACTTCACCAATGAGAAACTGCAACAGTTCTTCAACCACCACATGTTTGTGCTGGAGCAGGAGGAGTACAAGAAGGAGGGAATTGAATGGACATTCATTGACTTTGGGATGGACCTGGCTGCCTGCATTGAGCTCATTGAGAAGGTACCCTTCCTGTTCAGTCAGTTACATGCATGGAATCTCTGTAATTACTTGGTCTCATTTTCCAAAGGGATCTATGTTCATGTTTCTCTTGTGCTGGGTAGCTAAAAGCTGGAAAAGCACTCCAGATGTTTCTTCTCATAGCTGAGTAGAGGGGAAGGATCAATTCCCTCGAGCTGTTAGCAGCACAGTGTAGCTGAGGATGAGCTGGTGGCTTTGCTGCAATGGTGTTCTGTTGGCTCATGTTCAACTTGTCCAACACATCTGTGTGAGCACTGAGTTCCACTGAATAAGAAGCTAGCGCTCTGATTTTACAAAGCACATTGTCAACACACACAAAAAAAAAAAAAATATCATATTTCTTTTATGAGCAATTTTGTGCTAAAAAAGTAAATACCAGTGTGATCAATCACACTTTCTAGAAGAAAATGGAACAAAATAATAGTATTTTCTGATGTGTATCTCAGTGTATGCTCCATTACTGTGCCTAGGTGAAGGTCATTATTGACCCAAAAGCTAAATTACAATTGGTCTCCCTTGTGATTTCTCCCAGCCCATGGGCATCTTCTCCATCCTGGAAGAGGAGTGCATGTTCCCCAAGGCAACTGACACCTCTTTCAAGAACAAGCTCTATGACCAGCACCTGGGCAAGTCCAGCAACTTCCAAAAGCCAAAACCTACCAAAGGCAAGGCTGAAGCTCACTTCTCCCTGGTGCACTACGCTGGCACAGTGGACTACAACATCACTGGCTGGCTGGAGAAGAACAAGGACCCTCTGAATGAAACTGTCATTGGGCTGTACCAGAAATCATCTGTGAAGACCCTGGCTTTACTCTTTGCCAACTATGGTGGAGCAGATGCAGGTTGGTTCTTTGAATTCCATGTTTTCACTGATGTGCAACTTGCAGAAAAGAATCAAAAAAGAAAAAAAAAAAATTATTTATTTTCAATTTAGCCGAGGCAAGTGGTGGTGCTGGCAAGAAAGGTGCCAAGAAGAAGGGATCTTCCTTCCAGACTGTCTCGGCTCTTTTTCGGGTATAGTAGAGAAGTCACTATTTCTTCCTAAGACAAGGAGTAAACCCACCATTTACTATGACTAGTCTTGTTTAGGCTTGGTTCTGTTAAAACATTCTGAAGTTCTTGGGCAAAATTCTGCTAGGAAGAAATCCAATTAATCTACTCCTACTTCATTTCACTGAATGTACAGTTTTTCCATTTGTTTAAGGCTGGGATTCATCTCACCTTACACTACAAGATAAATGTATAATCTAGACATTGAAAACTCTGCTTGTTGGTTTCATCCCTTCTGCTTTCAGTAGGGAAAACACAAAGGTTCTATATAGTGTGCTCCATATGACCCAGCCTAAATGCCTATTGCAGAATGCTTCACACTGCCTCATAGGGGTACCACTTTATGTCTTTGGGTGCATCAAATGGAAGATGGATATCCTTTCAAATGAAGGCATTCCTCTAGAGTCAGTGAAATTAAAATTGTACGTTTAAGAGTACAGTCTTTCCTACACATTACTGAGAAGAACTTTATATACTAAGTTAATTATAGCAAAGAGCTGTGGAAAGTCAGAAAAACTGGTGCAGAGAGTTTGAATTCAGGGTTCTGCTAATTTTTGTATGTCATCTAATTTCAGAGGACTTGATGCTTACAGCAAAAATTACATTTGCTAATATCAGATTTTCTTAATGACTCTCCCAGGAGAATTTAAACAAGCTGATGACCAACCTGAGAAGCACCCACCCCCATTTTGTACGGTGCATCATTCCAAATGAAACTAAAACACCTGGTAAGAGACTTACACATATATTGAAGGTTTTCAGTGTGGTGCAGCTCTTCCCCACTGTGTTACAGAACATGGCATGTACTTGTGCTCTGCATTCCCAGGTGCCATGGAGCACGAGCTGGTGCTGCATCAGCTGCGCTGTAACGGCGTGCTGGAAGGGATCAGGATTTGCAGGAAAGGATTTCCCAACAGAGTCCTGTATGCAGATTTTAAACAGAGGTCAGACTACATCCTCTTACTGGATCACCTTGTTCATTTCAAATAGCTTTTGAAATCTATCTTTCCCCTCCTGAGCCTAAAGCCTTCTTTAAGTTTCAGTTTAGCAAGTGCTGTTTGTTCTTGCCAGTTCTTAAGACTCTTTCTTGCCATGTACCTGCCAACTGGTCTCAACAACAGACTTCTTCATATTCAGAGAATCAATTAGGTTGGAAAAGACCCTTAGCATCCTGGAGTTCAAAGCAAGTCCTTCCATTTTCTTCCTCAGATACAAAGTATTAAATGCCAGTGCTATCCCAGAGGGACAGTTCATTGACAGCAAGAAGGCTTGTGAGAAACTACTTGGATCAATTGATATAGACCATACTCAATACAAATTTGGTCACACTAAGGTAAAAGATCTGTTTGCTTCAAGTGCTATGTGGTTTTGATTTGCATGGCTTGATACTGACACTCAGATACTCCATATAGTGCTTGAAATGATCCAATAGGGTATAATAAATAGTATAAAATAAATCAATCAGATTCTTAATCACTCAACACACAAATAAACTGAAATTCATGGTCATAGGATGATTTAATTAAGGGTTAATCAAGTTCCTAATTTAAGACAAAGTTGTAGAATAAAAGAATCAAGAGCGAATAAAAATAAAAGAAAAATATCAGGCTATTATAGTTCCTCAACTGCAAGTAACCAGAAGCTTGGAGTTACAAAAGACTGTCCGCCACTACATATATTCTTTGTGGTTTTGCTCTTAACTTCCATAGAGTTTGTTATGGGGTATCAGGTTACGTTAAACAAGTACAGACAATGCACCTGTTTCCATGTTCTTACCTCAGGTGTTCTTCAAAGCTGGGCTGGTGGGCCTCTTGGAAGAGATGAGGGATGAGAAGCTGGCACAGCTCATCACCCGCACCCAGGCCAGATGCAGGGGATTCCTGATGAGAGTGGAGTACCAGAGAATGGTGGAGAGGAGGTAGACTTTTCTTCAAATCAGGTTCACTGTATTTGGCTTATTGTGTCATCATGGTGTAAATATTGAATATTATTTCTACTTATCTTTCAGGGAATCTATTTTCTGCATCCAGTACAACATTCGTGCATTCATGAATGTCAAACACTGGCCATGGATGAAGCTGTTCTTCAAGATCAAGCCCCTGCTGAAGAGTGCAGAGTCTGAGAAGGAAATGGCCAACATGAAACAAGAGTTTGAGAAAACCAAGGAGGAGCTTGCAAAGTCGGAAGCAAAGCGGAAGGAGCTGGAGGAGAAAATGGTGAAACTGGTGCAGGAGAAAAATGACCTGCAGCTTCAGGTTCAGTCTGTGAGTACCACCAGTGGGCTTTATCCTAATTCTACTGTGACTACTAGGTTGATATTTACAAGTATATTTTCAAGCCACATAGGAACTTAGATTTAGTTCCGTACAGCTGCAGTTCTTTCATTTGTGCTCTCAAAGGTATAAGTAGCTTCTGAAAGGACTGTGAGCAATCTGTAGTCAAAATATCACTTGGGTGACACTTTTCTATGGTGTATGCTGAGATATTTTTATGATTATGTACTTTGATCCAATGTTTGATATTCCCTGATATTCAGGGATTCTATACCTTGTTCAAATATATAAATACTCATGACTTCAGGGAGATTAAAAAGATTTAACTTGGTTTTAGCTTTTGAACCTGCCTGTTTCAAAACTAACAATATAAAATCAATTCTCTATTATATGTCATTTTGTTGGACATGAATGAAATTTTAAACTACATAATTGTTATCCAAGACCCTGCACTATGAGGGTTAAGTATCTCAGCATTCCCTCAAAAAGCATATCCCTAAAAATGGTGTCTCCCTAACAGGAAGCTGATGCTTTGGCTGATGCTGAAGAAAGGTGTGACCAGCTCATCAAAACCAAAATCCAGCTTGAAGCCAAAGTTAAAGAAGTGACTGAAAGGGCTGAGGATGAAGAGGAAATTAATGCTGAGCTGACAGCCAAAAAAAGGAAACTGGAGGATGAATGTTCAGAGCTGAAGAAAGATATTGATGACCTTGAGCTAACACTGGCCAAGGTGGAGAAGGAAAAACACGCCACCGAAAACAAGGTATGAGGCAGAACCTGTCACTTGTGCTCTGGGGAAGATTTGTCTTGTTATGAAGTTTTTAAGCACCATTTTCTATCTATGCTTGCTCCTTTCTTCTCAAAGGTGAAAAACCTGACGGAGGAGATGGCAGGCCTAGATGAGACCATTGTGAAGCTGACAAAAGAGAAGAAAGCCCTCCAAGAGGCCCATCAGCAGACCCTGGATGACCTGCAGGCAGAGGAGGACAAAGTCAATACTCTGACCAAAGCCAAGATCAAGCTGGAACAGCAAGTGGATGATGTAAGTACACACACATAGAGCAGGAACAGGACAGGTATGGAGTCTGATCTGGCTGGTAGAGCACTGATGGTTTTGTTGTGTTTAGCTGGAAGGGTCCCTGGAGCAAGAGAAGAAACTGCGCATGGACCTGGAGAGAGCTAAGAGGAAACTGGAAGGAGACCTGAAGCTGGCCCAGGACAGCATCATGGATTTGGAGAATGATAAGCAGCAGCTGGATGAAAAACTGAAGAAGTAAGTGTGGCTCTGGGGCACCTGAGTGCTGGGCTGCAGCACTTGCCTTTTTCCTTTGAGCTCTAACACAATTCACTTGGCCCAAAGGAAAGACTTTGAAATCAGCCAGATCCAGAGCAAGATCGAGGATGAGCAACTTCTAGGCATGCAATTTCAGAAGAAGATCAAGGAGCTGCAGGCAAGTGTCTTCCCCTGCCTTGCTCAGGCTCAGCTCAGGCTCAGGATGAGGGCATGGCTGTGAGGGGTCCCTGCTGTTCCGCAGGCCCGTATTGAGGAGCTGGAGGAGGAAATTGAGGCAGAGCGAACCTCTCGCGCTAAAGCAGAGAAGCATCGGGCTGACCTGTCCAGGGAGCTGGAGGCGATCAGTGAGCGCCTGGAAGAAGCAGGAGGTGCCACAGCAGCTCAGATTGAGATGAACAAGAAACGTGAGGCAGAATTCCAGAAGATGCGCCGTGACCTGGAAGAGGCCACGCTGCAGCACGAAGCCACGGCTGCCGCCCTGCGCAAGAAGCACGCGGACAGCACAGCTGAGCTGGGGGAGCAGATCGACAACCTGCAACGTGTGAAGCAGAAGCTGGAGAAGGAGAAGAGTGAGATGAAGATGGAGATTGATGACTTGGCCAGCAACATAGAGTCTGTCTCTAAAGCCAAGGTACAAAATTGTTGTTATTAGGAATTTGATAGCAATGTTATATTTTTCTTTAATCTTATATTATTTAATTTTTATCAGGTTATATTATAAATGATTTCTCCAAATTCTATGTGTAGAAATGTGGGAGCATGTACGGTCCCAAGATATGTCAGCTGCATCTTCTGGACTTATTTTCCAGCTAAAAGATGCCGGAATCGAGGTGTTTACTCATTTTCTTATGTGCAATTGATATCTAGGCAAATCTGGAGAAGATGTGCCGCACTCTGGAAGACCAGCTGAGTGAATATAAAACAAAGGAGGAGCAGAATCAGCGCATGATTAGTGATCTTAGTGCTCAAAGAGCTCGTCTGCAGACAGAATCTGGTACTGCCCTTCTATCTGTACTTTGGAAATGAGAGAACCCCATAAATTGCTCTCTTGGCTATTAAAATGTTGTCTCAATTGCAAACTTTTTCAGGTGAATATGGACGCCAGGTGGAAGAAAAAGATGCTTTAATTTCTCAGCTGTCTAGAGGGAAACAGGCTTTCACCCAGCAAATTGAAGAACTGAAGCGGCAACTAGAAGAAGAGATAAAGGTGAAGATATTAATGATACAAATGAAATAAATATTTGACATAATATTGATATTCTTGAGGTGTTCCAGATTTCAAAAGATGACACAATTAAAAGTTCAAACAATCCCCTTAGATCATACGATCGACTCTTGCAGTGAAGGACTCCTGTTTTTATCAGGCACTCAGTTAACCACTATCTCTTTGGGATGTGTATCAGTGTATAAGTTCCAGTTAGAAAACTTTTCCAGGAAACACTTACTCATTATTGCCGTATTCCCCCAAGGCCAAGAATGCCCTGGCCCACGCCCTGCAGTCCGCTCGCCACGACTGTGACTTGCTCCGGGAACAATATGAGGAGGAGCAGGAGGCCAAGGGGGAGCTGCAGCGAGCCCTGTCCAAGGCCAACAGTGAAGTGGCTCAGTGGAGAACCAAATACGAGACGGACGCGATTCAGCGCACGGAGGAGCTCGAGGAGGCCAAGTACGTGAGCATTGCGTGGAAGGCTGGCATACACCAATAAGGGAGATTTAAAGACACCACTGAGATTCTCAAAGGCAAAAGCCTAATACAAGGTAGAGGAGTTATATGAAACAGAAAAACATAAGGAAAAGAGGCTATGTGACAAAGAGTCCAGGAGAAAGGATATGTGTAGGATTGTGCAATGTGCAGAGGGATAGCAAGACTGCAGAGAAGCTGTAGCTGCCCTATCCCTGGGAGTGTTCAAGGCAAGGCTGGACAGGGCTTGGAGCAACCTGCTCTAATGGAAGGTGTCACTGCCCATGGCATGGAATTAGAGGATTTTGGATATCCCCTCCAACACAAACCATTCTGTGACTCTATGATTCTATGAAGACATTGGGGAAATGAAACAGGAAAAAAATGAGTTATAAGGATAGGCTCTGCACCATATGCATTAAAACCAAATAATAATAAGTGTCTCAGTGATCTGGTGAATATGATAATCAATATCCACCTCCATTTCAAGTTAAGAACCGTGCTTAACACTTTCCAGGAAGAAGCTGGCCCAACGTCTGCAGGATGCAGAGGAACATGTTGAAGCTGTCAATGCCAAATGTGCCTCCCTGGAAAAGACAAAGCAGAGGCTGCAGAATGAAGTGGAGGACCTGATGATTGATGTGGAGAGATCCAATGCTGCCTGTGCTGCTCTGGATAAGAAGCAGAAGAACTTTGACAAGGTCTTTTGGCCTCCAGCACCAGCACTCCTGGGCAGAGCATGCCCCCGTGATGGCCACAGCCCTACTCACAGCCCGTTTCTCTGCAGATCCTGGCAGAATGGAAGCAGAAGTATGAGGAAACTCAGGCTGAGCTGGAGGCCTCCCAGAAGGAGTCACGCTCTCTCAGCACGGAGCTGTTCAAGATGAAGAATGCCTATGAGGAGTCCTTGGACCACCTGGAGACAATGAAGCGGGAGAACAAGAACTTGCAGCGTAAGTCCCTGCCCTCTGTCCCTCACTGCCCTTTCTCACAAGCTTGTCTCTCTGTCACACTTAACAGCTCAGAGCCTGCAGGGATAAGAACATGCCTGGTCCCTTGATGCAGCAGAGCCTTTCTCCATTCAGCTCTGTGCCTGACCATGCTGCTTTGCACCCTTCCTTGCAGAGGAGATTTCTGACCTCACGGAGCAGATTGCCGAGCAAGGAAAGGCGATTCATGAGCTGGAGAAAGTCAAGAAGCAGGTTGAGCAGGAGAAGTCTGAAATCCAGGCTGCTCTGGAGGAAGCTGAGGTACATGACCTCAGTGTCATTGGTGTCTGCACTAAATAAATTAAGAAATAGGGCTAAAATACCCAGGATTCTGCTCTGTTCTTGCTGGGGAGTGCAGAAAGCTGAGATCTCTGGAAATATCATTCCTTAAAAGCCAAGCAATCGGTTTATCAATGTTTGTGTCCACTTTTCCAGGCCTCCCTGGAACATGAAGAGGGGAAGATCCTGCGCCTGCAGCTTGAGCTCAACCAGGTGAAGGCTGAGATTGACAGGAAGGTAGCAGAGAAGGATGAGGAAATTGACCAGCTGAAGAGAAACCACCTCAGAATTGTGGAGTCCTTGCAGAGCACCTTGGATGCTGAGATCAGGAGCAGGAATGAAGCCCTGAGGCTGAAGAAGAAGATGGAGGGAGACCTGAATGAAATGGAGATCCAGCTCAGCCATGCCAACCGTGTGGCTGCAGAGGCACAGAAGAACCTGAGAAACACCCAAGCAGTGCTCAAGGTGCGTTCTGTAGCAGAGCTACAGAAAAAAGAAAAATGAGATCTCTGACATTTTTGCCACTCAAGTGCACACTGACACCAGGTAATTTCTTTTATGTTTGTTTGCAGGACACCCAGATTCACCTGGATGATGCTCTCAGGACACAGGATGACCTGAAGGAGCAGGTGGCCATGGTGGAGCGCAGAGCAAACCTGTTGCAGGCTGAAATTGAGGAACTACGGGCAGCTCTGGAGCAGACAGAGCGGTCGAGGAAACTGGCTGAGCAGGAGCTTCTGGATGCCACTGAACGTGTGCAGCTCCTCCATACCCAGGTCAGGGCAGGGAACAAAAAGCTGTGTTGACACTGACAAAACACAGATGGCTGGTATTTACCAGAGGACCAGCAGTATAAGAAAGATCTCTTTACTGCTGTCCCCAAGGAACGGCCTGGTTACCATCCCTTCCCCAAGCCCATGCCTGACATTTGTCAGCCATTGTAACAATAATTCCACAATAAGAGATGGAAGCTAGTAGGGGAATGATTTTGCTCAGGTAGAATGTCTGCAATGGCAGGTTTTTGAATTTGTCTCTTGCCATGTCATTCCCATTGCACAGAACACCAGCTTGATCAACACCAAGAAGAAGCTGGAAACAGACATTGCCCAGATCCAGGGAGAAATGGAGGATATGGTCCAGGAAGCCCGCAATGCTGAGGAGAAGGCCAAGAAGGCCATCACAGATGTGAGTTGGGTGCTCCTGGCATTGGTGATGATGACTGTACTCTGCCCAAAATATCACCAGCCCTAAAATGGCTTTGACCTTTTGCTCTGGACCAGGCGGCCATGATGGCAGAAGAGCTGAAGAAGGAGCAGGACACCAGTGCCCACCTGGAGAGGATGAAGAAGAACCTGGACCAGACAGTGAAGGACCTGCAGCTTCGTCTGGAAGAGGCCGAGCAGCTGGCACTGAAGGGAGGGAAGAAGCAGATCCAGAAGCTGGAGGCCAGGGTGTGTAGGGCTGGGGCTGTGCCTGAGTGAGCGTGTCCTTGGAGAGACATTGCCAGGGAAGCTGCAGAGATGGGCTTGTCCTTGCAGGTGCGGGAGCTGGAAGGGGAGGTTGATGCTGAGCAGAAGCGCAGCGCTGAAGCCGTGAAGGGTGTGCGCAAGTACGAGCGCAGGGTGAAGGAACTGACCTACCAGGTAAGGCAGGAGGTCTCCTGCTCTCACAGGGTTTGCTCACAGTGAGTCACATTTTGCACACACCACTCCCAAGGGAATTTATATCTTCACATAATGGAGAACTAACTCTCTCTATTGACTCTCTATCCTGTTTGCCAACCTCCCTAGTCTGAGGAAGACAGAAAGAATATTCTCAGGCTGCAGGATCTGGTGGACAAACTACAAATGAAAGTGAAATCCTACAAGAGACAATCTGAGGAGGCTGTAAGTATCTCTCTGAGTGCTTGGCAAGAACCACTTTCCCAAAGGGTAGTGTGGCCATTCAAGAGACAAATTTAAGAAAGCTGGAAGATGCCACTCATTAATGCTGGAGTTCTTTAAGTTCTCTGAAAGGCTCATAAAGCAGACTAGCCTTTGAAAAACAGAAAACAATGAGCACTTAAGAAGACTACTGAGAAGGGCAAATGCACATAGCATTTTTTGCATTAGAACCACAAAGCAACTTGTAAGGACTTTTATGAATGATATCGATAGTACAATATATGTAAAGAAATTTCGGATTACCCTTTTTTTAGAATTTTGATACGAGGCAAAGAAAGTGTTGGAAGTCTCCCCCAAATCACTTTGCTTTCCACTTTCAGAAGAGTGCAAGTAATGTTTGCCTTTTTCTAGGCTATGCAGTAGTCAGAGATGAACTGAGGGAAGTCCTACAGCTCCTGAATTTATGACTGTCTGACCACGACTTACTCATTGTGGAAACAGTCGAGTATAGAGTTCGGCTTCTGGTTCAGTTGAGGGGATATGTGAGCAGGACTATGGGAAGTTGTCATTAATCACACTGTGAAATTTTGTACAAGCAGGGGTGGGTGGAGTTTAGAGGTTTGTGACTTTGCCCAGGCCAAGGCACAGGAGGAATGAAAACCCCAAACCCCAAGCACCTCACTACCGACTCTTTCTCCCTCCCAGGAGCAGCTGTCCAATGTCAACCTTTCCAAGTTCCGCAAGATCCAGCACGAGCTGGAGGAAGCCGAGGAGCGGGCTGACATTGCAGAGTCACAGGTCAACAAGCTCCGAGCCAAGAGCCGGGAGTTCCATAGGAGGATAGAAGAGGAAGAGTGAGAATGCCCCAAGGCAGCAAAGTGACCTGAGGGGCTGCACAAAATGTGAACCTTTTGGTCACTTTCCTTCTGCCACGAGTCTCTGTACCCACCTCAGTGTCTAGTAAATAAAGGTTGTAGTAGTTTCCTCTGCATGCACACTATGACCATTGCATTCTTTGGGTTTTGTTTTCCTTTGGCAATTGCATTGCAGAAGTTGTTTCTTACTTTTCCTATCTGGGACAAGGGAGAAGCTGGTGCCAGTGCTGGATTGAGAATCCACAAACTTAGAGGCTGGAGAGACTACTGGAAATCCAGCTTGAGCTCTCTCCTGTCTCCAGCAGCTCCTTGTCCAGCTCCTGCCTTCACATCCTCCTAATGCTCCTCCCATTGTCCCTGTCAGTCAATCCAGCTGAATCCAGGTTGCAGAAGTCCTTGACCAGTGTGTGTGAATGAGAAATACATTTGCAGCCACTGGGGTGTGAAGTGCAGTTGGCACAGAAAGGAAACAAGATGTGGACAAAGGAGCAGGAGCCAGTGTAGGCAGTGATGTGTAAAGCTTGTGTTAGTCCACAAGCAAGCTCTCCTTTGAAAGCATTGTGATCCTGGTGGGTTCAATACTCCGTGGAGCACAACCTTTGTTGCTGAATACCAGCACTTCTACAGTTGACAGTGGTAGAAAGTTGTGGACTAACACAAGCTTTACACATCACTGCTAGAGGCTTTGCATCCATACAGATGCTCACACTGAAGGAAAGTTGAAACCAACCACTCTGATATTTTTTGTTACACCCATGACAGCAATATCCAAAGGGTTTTCACCTTACCTGGCTACCAAGTGCAGCCTCACCCGCATACCAGCTCTTCCTGGGAAGTATAGCATGATTCTAGTGTCACTAACAAGCATTGATGAGCAAAATCACTCACTGTTGTCTGTGGAGAGAAATAGGAGATGATTCTTTAGGAGCAGACCTCAGCTTTCAATCACAGACCTTAAGAAAGCCACCCAATGCCTTGCAGAGATGCCAGACTAGTCCTCCCTTCTTATGACACTGCACAACTTTTCCTAAGGGCTCCCTAGTAGACTCCTAATTTTGTTCCACCCTCCTCATCCCCTGCAGTTTTTCTCCTTGCCTCACAGTGTGCACAGTTCTGTCACTACAGCCAGGGCCTCTTGGCATGAATCTTTGCCTGCCCAATCCCACCTGGAAGCTGGCTGCTCCTCTTAGGAGCAGTCCCACATGAGGGCATCTCCAAAGCTTCATGTGGGTCTGGTAGTCTGGATGGCACACAAAATCTGTGAGTATCTCTGTTAGCTGTAATGGCTGGTACAAGCATTAACTTGAGAGATTCAGGGACAGGTGCACACCCTCAGACAGGACCTGCCCTGGGTACAGCTGGGCACTGCTGATGGCACTGAGGGCTGGCCCTGTCCCCCAGCAAACTCACAGTTCCCTCTGCCCTCTCCCGTGCTCCAAGACCACACCAAACTGCCCCTCAGCCTTCACAAGAGCCATTGTAGAGGAGGGGACAAGGCTGAAAGGAGCTTTGGAGGAGGCCC
This sequence comes from Erithacus rubecula, assembly GCF_903797595.1. Classification (NCBI taxonomy): domain Eukaryota; kingdom Metazoa; phylum Chordata; class Aves; order Passeriformes; family Muscicapidae; genus Erithacus; species Erithacus rubecula. The sequence goes on from NC_136672.1 coordinate 2,098,350, forward strand.
CTTGCAGGAGGATCAGCCCATCACGTGCCTCCTTTCATCCTCAATGTCAAAAGCCCAGAATAGCCCCGCTCTCCTAAGACTCCTGTGCGGGGTCGTGCCTGTTTGTGGGGATGATTTGCTTCCACAAATAGCGCCTGAAGACATTCCTGGGCGGGTAGGCTGCCTTCTATGTGGCACTGCAACGTGCTGCCCTGGAGGAGCTGGACACGTGTGCTGTGTCCCAAGGCAGCAGCTGCTATTCTTACCCAGAGAGACTCACTGCAGCACAGCTCCATTGCCAGCTGAAAGGTGAAAGATCAGAACGGGGCCCCAGCGTGCTCTCCCTGCTCAGAGCCTGAATGCAGAGCGCTCCCCTTTGGGGCCTGTGCAATGGCCCTGTGCCAGCCCTGGTCCATGGCCATTCCCTGCTGGGATGTGCTGTCCATGGGGAACACAGCAGCTGCCCAGGTACTTCCAGCACTCAGCTGGGGCTCCTTGAGGTGGATGGGGCTTTGCCTCTGTCATTTAAGCAGCAAATGGAAAAGACAGGCTGAGCTGCAGCTCTGGAAATGCAGCATTTTACAGCTGCCATCCTGGGGTCCCTGTCTGGATGAGGATGCAGGCAGAGGCAGGGCTTGCTCTGAGGTCCAGCAGTGCTGCCATCCATGTCCCTTTGCTCAGGCTGTGCTTTCCCAGCACTCATTTAGGGAAGCTGTAGGGCCACAGGTCCCTCCAGTGCCCGGGGAGTATCAGGGCTGCAGGAGAAGCCCTGGCCGGGCTGGTGGCTCTGACATGCTGGTTATGGAGACTCAGCCCTGCCTGCACCCTGAGTCCCCTGGCCCTCTGCAGAGCTCAGGAAAGCCATGTCCCAGCTGGGTACAGTCACTGTGGGCGATCAGGCAGAGGACAGCGAGCCCAGGACATCAGCTGGGATGGTGGCTGTGCCCTTCCCCTCAGGCCTTGGCTGTTGCTGTGACAGCACAGGCCGCATCAGCTTTCTCCTCAGCTTGGGCCTTGTCACCTGACACTGAAGGACAGATTGGTTCCTTCAGGGATCCTTGGCAGGAGCCAACAGCATTATTCCTGGAGAGGGGAGCAGGGGGTGCCGGTCCCACGGCCCAGCAGGCTGCTGTCAGTCCCAGGGAGCTGCCGGGCAGCAGCTGAGCAGGGCCCCTGCTCCAGGCACCCAGTGCCAGGGGATGGCAGCCTGGAGCCATCGAGGGCCAGCTCTGGGCTCCCTACACTGCACACCAGAAACGAGATCTTGCTTTCTATGGGTTAGCCTTAGTCAGTAGAGGATCACAGTTAAATGACCTATGTTCAGAGAATGCTTTATGAGTTCAAAAAGTGCTTGGAGAAATTAATCAGTTAAGTGTTCAGACACTTCATTCTGCTCCGGGACTCCATAAATACAAATTACTGGAGGTAGGAGAATTCTGTAGAAGTGCCATTCAATGCTGATGATCCTTCCTGAGCATCACTTTCAAAGACAGGAAGCAGTGTTATATGAACCTTTAATCCTACAAGGACAGCTTATTTTCGGTTATGGCAGAATTTCCTGCAGGACTTTATACCATGCTTCTTCATTATTTCCTTTTCCTTCTCCTTCCTTCCTGCTCTTATAGTTACTTGCTGCTTGAATTACCTTTTTCTTTCTGCCAGGTTGCCCACCCCACTCACCTGCTCTGTAATAAGAGCTCCTCATTTGCTTTGGCAGGGGGTAGAAAGGGCATCCCGAGCGTCACCTCCTCGGACAGGATCCATTGCTCAGACCTCTTCTACTCTGTGGAGACAGGAGGAGTGTGAATCACAGTGCATGTGTGGTGTGCACTTGAAACTGTTCTTCCTCTAATCCCAGATTATGAGAATGATTTGCCTCTCATGTTCAGTTATTTAGTTTATTTGTCTCTCATGTTGAGTTTAAACTCATACAAGACTTCCAAGAATACTACTCTGTGGGAACCTACTTGGAAACCAATTTGTAATTAAAGTTCCCCCTAGGACAGGTGCATTCACTTTCTTTGACATGTAATGAAGGTAAATCACAGCTGCATTGAGATCTACAGAAATTAATTTCTAACTAGAGCAGAAGGGACCGCAAGGCCGTCACAGCCCCTCCACAGCCAGCCTGTGACATTCAGCTTATCTTCACAGGTGCTCACAATTGCACACAGAAATTTTTGGTCACATTTGCCATGGTAAAAAATGGGTGGCCTATTCTTTTCCTGCAGCTTTAAAATTATACCAGTTATGGTCCTCAGTAGTTCTTCCTCATAAATAATTTATTGATTCCAGCAATTGCCTCAGCCTATTTCTTCAGCCACACTTATTAGAAACATTATTTCAATGGCAAATTTTCTAAACAGATGTCACATGAAAATTATGGACTGAGCATGTTTTGCTCATAACACTGAGCATGTTTCAACACTGAAAATATGAACCTTAATGGAGCAACACTGAATTGAAAACCAATCTTTTAATATGGAAAATGTGCTCTTACCCTCTCCAGTCATATCCAAGCAGATGTATGGGGGTGAGCAGTGCTGCTACAGAATAGTGCTCTGACATTTCTTCTTGCCCTCTGCTAACATTCCTGGCAGCTCTCATTTTACACAGAGGGCAGCAGGAAAGCTGCTGCAGCAGGGGCTGAGCATTCCCTGTCAGACTGTCCATGACAGGCTGCAGAGAAAACTGACCTGTCTAGGCAGGCCATACCTTAATGACAGCAGGGCCAACGGCAGCACTTGCAAGCTGAAAACCCTGCAAGGATTTAAGATCCATTTTTTTTGGCAGTAGGAGAAATAATGAGCAAGTCATTCAGACCCCTTCCTACACCATCACTCATTCTAGAGGACTTGTAAGCACAGTTCTAATCTACATGTTTTTTGTATCTGCTCCTGTCAGTATTTCTGTCTCTGCTGTTTTGTGGTGATGATGATGTATTTTTTACCTCAAAAGTGCTATATGCTAATACCCTTGGTTCTAGAATTCAGATGTTGCCATTTATTTTGGAGGGAGAGTATTCCACTATGTATGGATTACAAGAAAAAACATTAGATCAGAAATTGATATTCTAGCATCTAGATCTCACATAGCCATAAAAGTTTTATAAGGCAGAATCAAGGTACTGAACAAAATAGGGTTTTTTTTTCCTTTTCCTGGAATATAGGGACACTGATACTAAATACTAATTTCCCAATAGAAATGAGTTTAAGCAATCAATACTGAAACCATATCCTTTTTTTTGAAACATTACTGCAAATCCTAGCTGATAAGTAAGGGGAGGACTTGGCAATGACTGCCATTCAGTATTCTGGACATAATGCCAAACAGATTAGCAGAGACAGGGAAAATAAAAGAGATGAAGGTGGTGTCTCAGTATCCTAAAGATAAGGAGCCTGCAGAAATAAAAGCAGGAAAAGAAATCAGAACAATTGATCCACGTGCTGCCTATACTCTCCAAAATGTGATACTGTCATGAGGTCTCCATTTGGCTTGGAAAAGGACCTCTGAAATCAATATGTTTAACCATTACTCCAGCATTGCCAAGTGTACCACTAAACCATGCCCCCCCCCCCCATCTTTTAAATCTCTCCAGGGATGGGGAGTTCATCACTGCTCTGGGCAGCCTGTTCCAGGACTTGACAGCCCTTTCAGAGAAGATATTTTCCCAATATCCAATCTAAGCCTCCCTTGGCACAGCCTGAGGCTGTTCCCTCTCCTCCTGTCCCTGTTCCCTGGGAGTAGAGCCCAACCCCTGGCTGTCTCCTCCTGTCAAGGAATTGGACAGAGCCACAAGTTCCCCCTGAGCCTCCTTTTCTCAGGCTGAGCCCCTTTCCCAGCTCCCTCAGCTGCTCCTGGTGCTCCAGAGTTTTCCCCAGTTCCATTCCCTTCCCTGGACATGCTCTGGCCCCTCAATGTCATTCATGTCAAGTGGGATCCAAAACTGACCCCAGGACTGGAGGTACAGCTCGGATATTTTTGCAAGATATCTGAGTGTCCTTATGACCAGGAGTTTTAAATCCACAGAAGGATATTTTTCAGGGGCAAAGGATCTTTTTTAAACACTTCAACCCCCACCTCCCACATGTATTTTTTACAATTTATAGGAATTTTCAGTGTAGTGCAGTCTACCCCATAGCTTACAAAAGTGTTCTTTCAGCCAATATATTGATGACATCTCCTCAATCTCTTTTCATCTGGAAACTTGGCTCTTACTTCACTAACTTTAGTATACTTTCTCTTCCATTCCTCTCATTCAAAAAATGTCAAGAAATCTGCAGTTTTATTGGAGCATTAAAAGAGTTAAAATTACACACAAAGCATAAAGAAAGCCAGGCCAAGCCATGTTAAAAATGTGCCAAGACTTTCAGGCCACACGGGCCCTGTAGGAAAGACTAAAATAAAACTGCAGAGCCCAGCAAGTAAATGTGCAAGGGAGCTGGGCTGGAACAGAGCCCAGCTGCATTTCCCCCAAGCTGCATAGGCAGCTGGGGGGGCTTCACCTCCTCATGGCTCCTCCAAGATAGAGACAGAGCCCTGGCTGAGCTGTGGCCACGCCAGAAGAGAAGCTAAAATCTTAGCAAAAGTCTCCCTTTCCCCTAGCCATCAAGGCCCCTAGTTAAAAATAAGAAAAACCTCAATAGCTCCCGTCCCCGCCCAGCTAAGTTGCATGAAAAAGAGGGCTGGGCCAGCTGGCCTTACTTCTTCAAAAGCCAAAGGTAAAAAAAAAAAGTTTTCACTTTTACCAATGAAATTCATAAAAGCAAAGTGACTTTTGAATTAGTTTCCCAAGCTGTCAATTATTAAATCAGCTCTCCAATTAGTCCCAAAAACTCACAAAAAAAGTTCTCATTAAAAAAACCAACCTCTGTGTGTGTCTATACTCTGTCTATATTCTTCCTTCTAAGTAAGTTTCATGCAAAACCAGCACATGTTACAAGGTTGTTGCTCCAAGCAGCAGAATAGTGAGGTTTCCATGGGGCCACAAACTCAAGAGTTTTGATAGTACTCAACATTCACACTTCACGTGTTTTTATGAGTTCCCCTCTTCTCCTCAGAGCTCCCCAGCTCACCTCATTGAACACAAGGGAGGGGAAATCACGTTGTAGGGACTTACAGAAAGTGGGATAGCATCTGTTTTCAGCATGCTTGGATGTCATCACACTGGCACTTTGCCCACCCCTTATGCCTGTGCAGGACCATCTTTATCCAGTGATTTCTCTTTCTGCCTCTTCTAAGTTATCTCAGACCTTGCAAGGGAGCCTACAGGCTGAGCTCATATCTCAGCAAAAGATGGAGGATGAATTGAATGACGAGAAGAGACAGAAAACCTGCAGAACCAGTTGAGCAAATCTCACATTGCAAGCTGCCTGTCTGAAGGTGCTGGTAAAAAGCAAGCCAGGGCTCTTCACTCTCTAGAAGGAGGTGGACTTCCCTAGACATGATATTGCTTCACTCTCTGGAGGAGGACTCAGTAAAGCCAACACCTGCCCTCTCCACTGCACCTAAGCTCTGCCTGATTGTAAAGAGAATTCTTTTATTTGAAAGGAGACACCATGGTAATTATATTTCATTCTGCAACAGAATTGCTTAAGTTACAAGAGAAAATTAGCAATCATCCTGAAGAAAATGAAACGAAGAATGTTTTAATAATTTCACTGATGGGGGGAATTAAATTAAGTTTTCCAAGGAGGAGGCACATAGTAAAGAGCCCTAGTGTCTTTCCTGGAGAGCAGCTTGTTGTGTGAGAAATTTGGAGTAATTGGAGGGGGAGAACACGTCTCTATCCCCATTCCAAAATAAAATTTCCAGGAAGTGTGGGATGCAGTGGGCTTCCAACAATACATGAGAAACAGCTAGTGCCCTATTGGGTTTCTCCTGTGTTATTGTTACTTACAGTAAAATTTAAGGATTGAGACCAAGAAAAAAATGGTAGGTGCTGCCTTCAAAAAGTGCATTGAGGGAGAGGTGCTGAATTCATTTGTCCAGTAAAGCCATCAGCTTTGCTGCACTGTAGCTCTCTTGGTTTCTCCATAATACCTCTTAATGCCATGGGATTACATTACTCACCCATCAGTCCTGTGATATATTAATTAGTTCTCAAGTAGGAGCTTTCACTGTGTTTGGAAGCTTCACAAGTTCATCTATGAGTCCCCCATGATTTCTAGATATCTGCATTTGAGGACTGTGAAGGAAAGAAATCTGCCATGAGGCTACTAACCTGATGATAAGGGTCTGAAATCAGCTTCATCATGGGAAGAACACTTAAGCTGAGAAATGACAGAGGAATACCTCCAAATGTAGGAATTTTACAAGGAAGAAGGAGAACGTGATCAGAATTATGGAAGTAATGTAGGAAGGACAGTGTGCATCATGGGAACATAATCATGGGAGAGTATGAGTGTGTGTAGGAAGAATACACAGGGGAAATGAGAAGGGTTTATGCTTTATGTCAAAGTGATCCTTTCTTGTGCAATGCTCCACTGTGGGGCTGCACACATCCTGTCAGAGACAGGAGGAAAATAAGGGATGTTGTGGTAGGGTCTGTTATGGACCATCTGAACAAGACAAAGTAGTGAAGGGATTTCTACAACTAGGAGAAACTCAAGTCTCCTCTGCCTTAGGGAGCTTTTCATCCATGTGGACATCTGTGATGAGGGCAACAGCACCAGGCAAGCTTTGCCAGAAATTCTTAGGCAGTGCTGATGTTAATGTCCCAATGTAAATACTGGACAGGCAACACTGAGTATTGGAAGCAGGGATGAACTTGTGATAAATATGATCCCAGATAACACCTCAGGCTGCAGCAAACACATGATGACTGGATGAATGATCCAGTGAAAGCTGGAGAGATAAGCAACAGAATTAGCACTCTAGACTTTGTAAGATTGGAATTAATTGCATTCAAGGAACTACTAGCTAGCACACACTTTGCAGCAGCTGCGATTAAGAAGAGACTGCTCAGGAGAGATGTGCTTTATAAACACAATCATACTGAATTTTGGGGCCTATTTTAACCCTTCATAGGATGCTACATTGCATGTATTATCATAGATCCATTCTCAAACAGCTTTATTTTCAGCTATGTCCACAGCTGTACTCAAAACAGATAAGTCAACTCTGCTTTTCTTTCACATTTTAATTAGTGATTTCTACAAGCACTCACTAGCAATGAGTACTAGAACCCAAAATAATATCTATCCATACTGTAAGGAGCAGTTTTAGTCTCCTATGGATGTTACATGAGTTGCTTGAGCAGTGTGGTAGCCCCCTCTTATTAGCAGTTGATATTTCTGTCCTGAAAGGACAGCTGCTGAGAAATGAGGAGATACTTGGTGAAGAGCCTGAAGCAGGAAACTTGAGGAACCTGAATTCCCTGAACAGCATGAGCATGGAGAAATTTTAACACAGAACTTCAGTGCTGGGCATGGCAGGAGCTATAAGGAATTCAGCTTCCCAGTTTTCACCTCTCCTGAGTACAGTTTGTTTAGTAAGAGTCTGCTATTCAACCAAAAAAGGCAAGCAAGGTTATGGTCAGTATACATTCCTCAGAACTGAATGACTCATCTTTCTCCAAGGATTTGTGAATAGCAACTGAACGTACAGAGAAATTTTGCAGGAGGTCTCAATTCCTATACAAAGAATTATTTTGTGGAGGGTGCATTATTAATCAGAAATTAAATGCCCTCTCCATTACTGCATTGCACCAAACAAAAATTCAAAATTTCCACACCAGTTCTCTGGTAATGGGCAGCTCTTCTTCCTAAAGCATATGAAAAATTAGCCTTTTGAGATATTCTACTGTCTTCATAACACATTTAGTGAGCTCAGGGGTGAGTTCTGGGTTTGGCTTCCCATCTGGGGCCCTAAATGTGCCAGAGGAGTCTTGGAAGGGGCTCCTACAGCACAGGAAATCATCTGATGCTGCATAGTGCACTGGATCACAGACACTGATTTTCTAACCACTTCACTGTGATATTCCTTGACCTATTTTAATGATTGAAATGCAAATGACGGGAGAAAAATGTCTTTAGATATAGAAGATCTGAAAAAATCTAAATGATTAAGATCAAGTGTGGATGTGGCACTTGGGGACAAGGTTTAGGGATGGACATGGCAGTCCTGGGATGACAGTTGGACTGGTCTTTTCCAGCCTGAAAAAATTCTGTAGTTCTATGATACTGTAATTATGTCCTTTCCTAAAATAGGACCAGTTAGTCTCCTGAACTACCAGCAAATTTCTTTATCCCATACCACCAGCATTACACACCTTGCAGCCTTGAATGCCCTGACAAAGAAGGTGCTGTATTATTAGGTGCTTCTGGGACTGTGAATGTGTAAATACACTTATTTTGATGGTATGGCACTGCAAGGATGAGGTTTTATCAGAATGAATAGCAGCTGGAATTGTATGCCAAGGTTTGCGTGCTTGGCACAAGAATGGCATGCTGGTTTTTGGGGAGTTGCAGGTAGGGAGGGGATATAGGAACCTCAGGAACTTCAGGTTTGACAGAGGGAGCTTGTTATTTATGCAGACAATCAAAGATGCAAGTACTCATCAATTTCGAGTAAGAAATATAGGACTGTCAAAAGTGAGAAAGCAAAGTTTCTTGAGAAATCACTTTTAAAATTAAATACACTCTAACTCATATATTATCTATGCATGCACAACCATATATTTTATTTTGATGTGATAGTGCATCCTCCCTTCCTTCTCAGGTCTGCTCTATAATCTCAGGAATTCCCATAAAGCTTGATAGTGTCCCTTAACTCTACCAAGAGCACTTGCATGGCTAAGGTGGGAGCAACAGTGCTGTATTAGGAACTCCTGTTGCCTGGCTAAGGTGAAGGATGAGAGAGGGAATAATCAATCACTTGCTGAAAGACTTGGAACTTTCCTTACCTAAATCACAGACGTGTAGAATGGTTCAATTTTTTGCTGGAGTTTTGGTAACTCCAGTACCATTGCTACTGGAATTTTGGAAGCACCAGTAATTACTGACCTGGATTGTGTCCAGGATGGAAATGTATGGATGGCTAAAACCAAATATCTTGCGACCCTATAAATAGCAGGCCTTAGTGAGGCAACTTTGAGCTCTCCTGAACTGCAGCAGGCTACAACCAGCATCTCCCTCAAAGTGGGGTTCCTCTCAAAACTCATTAATTCTCAAGTTTGTGAAAAATGGAGGGCTGATTTTCAAAAAAATCACCAGAAGTTGAATAATCAGACTGATATCTTCCACTCCCTGAGGCTCGGCAACTGTCCACTGAGAAATTCCAAGATATTTGAAGTGAATATTTCACTGAACTCAGAGGGACTTTTAACAGGTGTAACCCTTATAATGAATCTATATATAATGTGTGTGTACATATATATGTGTGTGTGTGTGTATATGTATTTATATATAAATGTGACATTTATATACACACCTTCATGTCTGTGTGTGTTCATGTGTGAGTTCATTTAAGCACTCTACAGCAAGTATAGTTTTAATGTTGCTATCTAGGATCTATAATTAAGTCACAGTTGCAATTATAGTAAATCCTTTTGAATAACTTAATGAATATCAAATTAGTTAATCATTAAGTCCTGCTAAAAGCTTTTGGACACAAACTGTTGAACAGATCTGGTATTATGATTGGATCCAACTGTACCTAGACTCTGTCAGGAGTTTAGAAACCAATGGTCCATCCGTGAACCTCATAACTCAACAGGAGGATTTTTCTTATGATTCTTACCCTTATCCTTTGCATCCCCAGTTGCTGGACAAATCATTCTAAAGGAATTCTTAGTCAATTTTTCTTGGTCTTTGGAGCAACCTTGCCATCAAACTTTGTTATGCTTTTGCAAATTTATATTGAATCCTCTTTCACTAATGCCTTTGATGGTGATACTTTAAGCAACTCTAACTCATTTGCAACATTTGATTCCTTAACAGTCAGCTCAGGAATTTATTCAAGAGCTCCATATCAAAGTAGAGTCTCCCATTACTTGGGATCAGGCTCACAACTCATTGCATTTCAAATCATTTCAGCAATTGAGAGTGTTCTATACAGAAAACTCAGCTGTAATAGATTTCTACTTCCTGCTGTTTAGAAAATAGCACTGAAAAGTGGCTCCCAACATTATCTGCTAGTTTTTGACATATTTTCCCTGTTCCTCCCAATGCATATGTTCCTAAAGCATCATAGGCGTTGTCATCACCATTACATGACTGAAAAGTTGTGGTAGAAACATACCAAGGAAACTACCATGGGTCAAAGAGCAAATCACTGAGAAAGGCAGCAATAGAACCATGCAAGTTCTCTAAGTGCCTTGAGTAGTCTAGATTCTCTCCTTAACACTCTTGACAAATTATTTATAGATGTATTCACGTAGTCAGTAAGATATAAAAATGTTCTAATTATATCATTCAAATCAAGTGACAATTATGCCCTTAGTTTGACAGACAATGCTTGGCCAAAAAAGGTTTGCCAGAAATGTTTTGACCGAAGAAAGGGGGACCATCTGCATCATCTGCAGACGAGACGCTATAAAATCTGCCAGGGACAAGTCTAGCCTGTCTCCGCAGAAGGCTTCTAGGTAAGTGCATGCATTTCATGAGCTTGGAGAAAGAGACAATGTTCCTGTTTAATTTCTTCTATTTCTAACAACTATTTCCATGAGGAGGTGCCCAAGTGAACAAAAACTTACAGTGTGATTTTGATGCATGTCTGTATTTTCAATCTACAGTATTTATGGAGTTATGTTCAAGTAACAACTGCCATATCTATTTTACAGGGTTGGCCATATTCCAGGATACAAGCTGTTATCCAAAGGTAATACACTGAATAATCCATTCCTATTCTATATGCTAGGACAGGGCTTCTAAAAAGCTGCATGAATTCTCTTAATAAACCCTCTTATATTCCAGCTGAATTTGCTTAGGCTAGATAATTGGAAATAGGAAAGATCTAAAAAATGCAGTAATTTTTCATTTTTAATAGAAAAGGTAATCCTTTCAGCAAGAAAGTACTCTCTTGAAGATTCACTGCTCATAATTAAGGACCAGATCAGAGAGTGATTTTTCTATGTCTGTAGATTCTTTTATGTGAAAAACTCAAATCTTGTCAGAATTCAGGGTGGCTTACCAAACTATACTCAATATTCAAATATTCTATTTACTGTTACAAGGTCTACACATTGTAGAAGTCTGTCTTACTCTTGGGTTCAGACTAGGGTACTTTTAACTTCAAATCAAAGTGGATTAATTGGTTTCTTCGTAAGAGCCTATTTTGGAGACTCACTAGGAATGTAGTGAATGCTCTTTTTTTTCCAAAGATCAAGGAGCTTTCTCATTGCTTTAGACTGTAATATTCTTCTTGATGACCAATAACTTTTTTTTCTTCACAAGACACCTCTGCTGAGGAGCTTTCATTAGAGGGCAGCCATGGCCTCTGGAGACGCGGAGATGGCTGTTTTTGGGGAGGCAGCTCCTTACCTCCGAAAATCAGAAAAGGAGAGAATTGCAGCCCAGAACAAACCTTTTGATGCCAAGTCATCTGTTTTTGTGGCTCATCCTAAAGAATCCTTTGTGAAAGGGACAATCCAGAGCAGGGAATCAGGAAAAGTCACTGTCAAGACTGAAAAGGGAGAGGTGGGTCAAAAACAAGGCTGAATGAAAACATTTGATCCCACTTTGAGCTTTTGAGTGATACATGTGAATCTTTTGTTTTCTTGGCAGACCCTGACCGTGAAGGAAGACCAAGTCTTCTCCATGAACCCTCCCAAGTATGACAAAATCGAGGACATGGCCATGATGACCCACCTCCACGAACCCGCTGTGCTGTACAACCTCAAAGAGCGTTACGCAGCCTGGATGATCTACGTAAGTGGCAGCAGCAGCTTCCTTTGGGCAGCCTCAGGAGCTGCTGGGCCAGGCTCAGGGGAAGCCAACGTGCTGTGTCCCTTCCTCACAGACCTACTCGGGTCTCTTCTGCGTCACTGTCAACCCCTACAAGTGGCTGCCGGTGTACAACCCCGAGGTGGTGTTGGCCTACCGAGGCAAGAAGCGCCAGGAGGCCCCTCCACACATCTTCTCCATCTCTGACAATGCCTATCAGTCCATGCTGACTGGTGAGTGCTTGAATTTCTTTGAACTGCTCTTGAAATCATCTATCTCTCGAGGGAAATATAGGGTAATCTCTGGAAATATGCCAGACTTAAAAAAAAATTGTGTGTGTGAAATTAATGGAATGTTAATGCACTTAATTCTAATGGTCTGTAAGAGCTGACTGTCAATGTTCCCATTAGAATAACTAAAGACCTGGACATAAGCTAGAGAGTGTAAATTCCCTGGAAAGAAATCACCTGTTTTGTAGTGTAGACCTTATGCCTATAATGGAATCTTGCATAAATAGATGGATTTATGTATCTTAATCAGCTAATTAGCCTCAGACAGAGAGTACAAGTTAAATGACACATACCCTATAAATGATGTGCATAACATCAATTTAAATTTTCAAGCATCTGTATTGACAAATAAAACAGAGATCTCTACCTTAAATGGGTACTTAAGCCTCACCTGAGGCATTTATTATGTAAATGGTTTTCATTATGTAGATCATGGCCATGTGATCTAAATTACATGCAGCCTTTAGTGATCTCTGGAACTTCTGCACTGATGTGTATTTGCATCTATAAATCAATTGCACTGTAGAGTAAAAAGCAAACTTAATATAATATATCAAAGAAAAAAATACAGCTTTTATTTAAACTGAGTGACTTTAAAAAAATTTCATTCTGCTTTTTCATCCTCCTTTCACCTCATTTTCTCTTCCTTATATATACATTGAAATAAAAGGTGTGAAGGATTTTACAACTTCTTCTCTTGTTATTTTCTTAGACACTGGGAAATGCATTCAGAATAGAAAAATAAAAAATGAATGTTGTTAGGGTATAATCTCTAGAATGCATAATTTCTGTATATATAGGGATTAAAAAACAGAAGTGAAAAAGGGTGAAAGAGGTTGGTCAGATGTTTCTGTAATTAATGATTCCTCCAAATGTCCATGAGATTATTCAAGAAACTTTTAGATTCAGAAGAATTTACATACACAAAATCACAACCTTAATATTTTCATTACCTCTACTTGCCTATAAAGAGAGAAATAAGTAGCTTGATGAAAAGACAATGTCAGGAAAGACATAAGACTACTGAAATTTCTCTGAAGTTATTCCTTTACAGAACCAATTGCTAATAGCTGAAGTACAGCTGATAGCATCAAAAGTAGCACTAGAATTCCCTGGGCATTGCTTGCAATTTTCTTTTCCTGGATACTCTGGAAGCTTCAGTTCTTATTTTTCTCCTAGTTCTTGGATTTCTAATTTCTCTTTTCTTACCTCTGTTTCTTACCTCTGTCTCTTCACAGATCGGGAGAACCAGTCCATCCTGATCACGTACGTACACCCCCTGCGCGGGTCCCTGCGGGGCTGCCCGGGGCCAGGGCACCTCCTGCCTGACCACGCACCCTCTGCTTCTCTCTTGCCTTTGGCAGCGGAGAATCCGGGGCCGGGAAGACTGTCAACACAAAGCGTGTCATCCAGTACTTTGCAACAATTGCAGCCAGTGGAGAGAAAAAGAAGGAAGAACATGCATCAGGAAAAATGCAGGTAAATTAGCAGACACATGTTGGGATCAATGCCTTTCTTTGTTCCTGACATGATTTTTGGAAAGGATAACTAGGAATAATTATCTCCCTGTAGGGAACGCTTGAGGATCAAATCATCAGCGCCAACCCACTGCTGGAGGCCTTTGGAAACGCCAAGACCGTGAGGAATGACAACTCCTCACGCTTTGTGAGTTGTTACTTGGGACAACTGTTAACATCAATTCACATATTTTTGCTGTCTGGATTGGTAAAACAAGTCTCAATGGACTTTCCTGCTGCTTTCAGGGTAAATTCATCAGAATCCATTTTGGTGCCACAGGCAAACTGGCTTCTGCTGACATTGAAACATGTAAGACACCCTTCACACCTGATCTCCCTTCCCTCCAGCCTTCGCCACTTCTTGTTCTTGAGTCCTACCATCTTTGCCAGATCTGTTGGAGAAGTCCAGAGTCACTTTCCAGCTCAAGGCGGAAAGGAGCTACCACATCTTTTATCAGATCATGTCCAACAAAAAGCCAGAGCTAATCGGTACAAAAGATCACTATTTTTTTGAAGGAATATCAATTCATTGTGTTATCTGAAAAGTAATGTAAGCTTGTTTTTCTCCTTCTGCTACTTTCAGACATGCTCCTCATTACCACAAACCCTTATGATTTCCACTTTGTGAGTCAAGGTGAGATCACAGTCCCCAGCATTGATGATCAGGAGGAGCTGATGGCCACAGATGTGAGTAACTTTACCAAATGATAGTCTGGTGGATTTGAGCCTTCGTATATGTATATTTGTTTATCTGTTGCCAGAGTGCCATTGACATCCTGGGATTCAGTGCTGATGAGAAAACAGCCATCTACAAGCTGACAGGGGCTGTCATGCACTATGGGAACCTGAAGTTCAAGCAGAAACAGCGTGAAGAGCAGGCAGAGCCTGATGGCACAGAAGGTATCAGCAGATTCACAAGCTTTCCAAAAGAAATAGTCTTATTTTCAAAAGGATTTAGGCAGATTTCATGCTTTAAATGTGTTAACTAAGAATAAGAGTAGTTGTTCCTTCACTAGATGCCAGCTGAGTCATTCATCTCATGTAATGATACCTGTAACTTTTTCCTCTGTGACTACTATATAAGAGATGCAGTGTGCACTGACAGGAAGCCAGAAGACTTGCATGTCAATTGCTGTAACATTGCTAATAATACTTAAGTTGAAATACACCTTGCAACCTCTGCTCTAGAATGGAACATTGAAATGGTTCAGCCTAATGAGACACAAGGCTGTGCTCCGCTTCACCCTCACCTACTGGAGAAAACTCTGATGTGTACTTCATTAGTCTCTGTCACAGCAGGAAGCCCAGTCCATACCTTCATCTTTCTGAGTGATAAATTCTTCTGCTATAGAACTAGAAAGTTTGAAGTTCCATACTGATACCTGAAAGAGGATAAAGGCGATGAGGTCTCCTAAAGAAGTTTGCAGAAACTGAAGATCAGAACGAGTTATAGACTCTGAGTCCTGAACTCAAAAGGGAAATCAGCTTTGTAGCTTTGACAAATACTCTTGTGCAACATGTGGAGAACACTGTTGGGCCAGTCAGTCTAGCACCGACTTCTAGGAATTTTTGAATATCTAATCTTCTGTCTTTTTTGATGTTTAGTTGCTGACAAGGCTGCCTACCTGATGGGTCTGAACTCAGCAGACCTGCTCAAGGCCCTCTGCTACCCCCGAGTCAAGGTGGGGAATGAATACGTGACCAAGGGCCAAACTGTGCAGCAGGTAGAAAAAATATGGTAATGTTCAGCATTCTGTGATGGTTCCCATTGATTCTCCTCTTCTGTGTATAGTAACCTCCAAAGCTTTCTCTATGCTTTAGGTGAATAATTCAGTGGGTGCCCTGGCAAAGGCTGTCTATGAGAAGATGTTCCTGTGGATGGTTGTTCGCATCAACCAACAGCTGGACACAAAGCAGCCCAGGCAGTACTTCATTGGTGTCCTGGACATTGCTGGCTTTGAGATCTTTGATGTAAGGAGCACAGTTTTCGTAGCATTTTTGTAGAACTATAACTGAGAATTTTGAAATATCTTTAATAGAAGTTGAGTATCTCCCTACACTTATTCGTAGAGCTTTTGGAATCATGTTTCTTATCCTGAAACAAATAATAGAATAG
This sequence comes from Erithacus rubecula, assembly GCF_903797595.1. Classification (NCBI taxonomy): domain Eukaryota; kingdom Metazoa; phylum Chordata; class Aves; order Passeriformes; family Muscicapidae; genus Erithacus; species Erithacus rubecula. Next base: position 2,114,137 of record NC_136672.1, read on the forward strand.
AAAATTAATCTTCTACTTGCTCTAAATTAGAAACTTCTTTTTTTTTTTCTAAATACAAAGCCTATCCTAGAGAGACATCAAAGGAAAACTACACAGGAAGATGACTTGTTTTTAAAGTATAAGACATAGTGAATTAGGATTGCACAAAAAAATACCTTGGTACTATCACTGATATTTGAAAACATTGTATATCTTTTCACGTCTGACAGTTCAACAGCTTTGAGCAGCTGTGCATCAACTTCACCAATGAGAAACTGCAACAGTTCTTCAACCACCACATGTTCGTGCTGGAGCAGGAGGAGTACAAGAAGGAGGGGATTGAATGGACATTCATTGACTTTGGGATGGACCTGGCTGCCTGCATTGAGCTCATTGAGAAGGTACCCTTCCTGTTCAAGTCTAATATAAATTGGGTGTTCTATGCTTGCCCAGAGAAACACTTAAAGAAGCAAGTGCTAATATTCTTAAAATATATACTGTGTGAAAGTGGCAACAGGGTAGATGTGTTTTTGGAGATCGTTACTCAGATATCAGGACTTTTAATGTGAGAATTTATTGCCAAACTACAAAATGAAGTGAAAAATGTGGTCATGTTCTCTAAGAACTTATCAGTAAATAGGTTTTATGGAGAGGACAGTATTTAATATTGTCATATCTATAATAACTTCATTAGCAAAGGCATTTCCATAATTCTGAATGAAGCAGCAATACTGGAAAAAGTTCAGCCTTAGTTGATTTTCTTTGACTTAAAGTCAATATGGGAACAGCTTCCTTTTCTGACTTGAGCAACTTTCCAATCAAGACATATCTCCTTTCTAATCTGTTTCTCCCTCTTGTCTGTCATAATTGCTAATCTGTTTCTCCCTCTTGTCTGTCATAATTTCTCCCAGCCCATGGGCATCTTCTCCATCCTGGAAGAGGAGTGCATGTTCCCCAAGGCAACTGACACCTCTTTCAAGAACAAGCTCTATGACCAGCACTTGGGCAAGTCCAACAACTTCCAGAAGCCCAAGCCTGGCAAAGGCAAGGCTGAGGCTCACTTCTCCCTGGTGCACTACGCTGGCACAGTGGACTACAATATCTCTGGCTGGCTGGAGAAGAACAAGGACCCTCTGAATGAAACTGTCATTGGGTTGTACCAGAAATCATCTGTGAAGACCCTGGCTTTACTCTTTGCCAACTATGGTGGAGCAGATGCTGGTCAGTTTTGTGGAAATTTTATTTTAAATGTGGGATGATTGTCACAGAATTAAAGCCATAAACACTAAACATCTGAAGTAGTTTTGTGTTAATTTTAAAAGTTTTTGGTTTTTTTCCCCTTTATTCAATTCACAGAGGCTGGTGGTGGGAAGAAAGGAGGCAAGAAGAAGGGTTCTTCCTTCCAGACTGTCTCAGCTCTTTTCCGGGTATAGTACTGCATCTGTTATCTCTGAAATTTGAGGAATGGGGTGAGCTAATAATAAATTTGAAACAGCTATTTTAAATTACTGTAAAGGGGGTAAATTTCTTTGGAAATTCCACATCAGGTTTTCCAGGGTCAATTTTTAAATTGCACATATGTCAAAAAATGAGCACTTAGTCTTCAAAATCATGGAAATCCACTAATTTGTGGTGGTTTTGTTGTTACTGTTTTTATTAGCAGATATCATTCAGATCTTCATATTTTTATGTCTTTGGGTAAGACTAGCATAGCAATACTAGTATTTCTGCATTTCTGTTGTGGAATTGAAAATTGTTTTCAAGGAGATATTTATCTCATTGGAATAAATCCCTATTTTTTAAAACTTAAGTAGATTGTCTTCTAAAGGCAGCATGTGAAAAATCTAAGTCATTTATTCTTAGTGATTTATGAAATTATATACTAGTTTTCACTGAACCAATAGCAGCACTGTAATATTTCAGTTTAAAAATGGTGCTCAGTATCTTCAAAGAGAAGAATTTTTTTTTGTTTCTGTGGCTTTTTCAAAGTGCTCCAAAACCCAGTTTCAGAAGTTGTAAAATTGTAACCTGGGCTTGGTGCATCAAATACTCAATGCAAGGAAACTCACGCTGGTAACTGGTCCCTCTAGGAGAATTTAAACAAGCTGATGACCAATCTGCGGAGCACTCACCCCCATTTTGTGCGCTGTATCATCCCCAATGAAACTAAAACACCTGGTAAGATGCTCAAGCAAAAAGTTCCTTGCTCTGATACATCCATTCCCCTCTGCACTGCAAGCTGTGCCATTCATTTGTGCTCTGCATTGCCAGGTGCCATGGAGCACGAGCTGGTGCTGCACCAGCTGCGCTGTAACGGCGTGCTGGAAGGGATCAGGATTTGCAGGAAAGGCTTCCCCAGCAGAGTCCTCTATGCTGACTTCAAACAGAGGTGAGAGCCCTCTGCTTGTCAGCATCATTAAAAACAGTGTTGGTTCATTCATGGGTCCATTTAAGCTGTGTTCTAATTTTAAAAAGAGCTGGTAGGGTTTAGTGGCTGCTGTGTGTTGGTCATAAAAAATAGTCTTATCTTTCTATAATTCTACAGATACAAGGTGCTTAATGCCAGTGCCATCCCTGAGGGACAGTTCATCGATAGCAAGAAGGCTTCTGAGAAGCTCCTTGGGTCAATCGATGTGGACCACACCCAGTACAAATTCGGACACACCAAGGTACAAATGCCCCCATTCCCTGTCTCCCTGGGCTTTGCTCTACCTGACAGTGATGTGCTGCAACATTGCCTCTCTCAAGGTGTTCTTCAAAGCTGGGCTGCTGGGACTCCTGGAGGAGATGAGGGATGAGAAGCTGGCGCAGCTCATCACCCGCACCCAGGCCAGATGCAGGGGATTCCTGATGAGAGTGGAGTACCAGAGAATGGTGGAGCGGAGGTACACCTTCCTCTTCTTCAGTTCAAGTCCCTCTACTGGGGAAAATTGGTCACACTCATCAGACTGAGAATATACATTGTACTTTTGAATTCTTTCTCAGGGAATCCATCTTCTGTATTCAGTACAACATTCGTGCATTCATGAATGTCAAACACTGGCCATGGATGAAGCTGTTCTTCAAGATCAAGCCCCTGCTGAAGAGTGCAGAGTCTGAGAAGGAAATGGCCAACATGAAACAAGAGTTTGAGAAAACCAAGGAGGAGCTTGCAAAGTCGGAAGCAAAGCGGAAGGAGCTGGAGGAGAAAATGGTGAAACTGGTGCAGGAGAAAAATGACCTGCAACTCCAAGTGCAGGCTGTGAGTTTATCACCTTTAGTTTATCATTCAGAATATGAGTATATACATTCAGACTATTCATTATGAACAGAAGATCAGATTATAGAAAACCAAAATTCATAAATATGGGGAATTATACACCACATATATATGTGAAGGTGAGAAAACAAATTCTGGCAGTGATGTGGTAAACACTCTGACAGCCACTGCAAAGGTACAGAGAGTTTCAAGTGGAAGCCAGTCCTCTTGTCTTCAGAGGAAGGAGGCAAATGTAGATCCCTGAGATGAGATAGAAAAATGAATTAATTTTGTGGCAAAATGCAAACCACAGCTAAAATTGGTACTTGTGAATGCATGTGTGGGAAAAGCCATCCTCCCTTAGCTTGGTAACGAGCAGTTAAGATCCTTCTGTTGTTGAAGCTGAAGGTCAGGTTCAGCTGCTATTCAGTGAAAAAAGAGGCAGAGTAGAGAGAGTTCAAAATGTTAGAACCCACAAAATTCTGTCTCCCCACCAGGAAGCAGATAGCTTGGCTGATGCTGAGGAAAGGTGTGACCAACTCATCAAAACCAAAATCCAACTCGAAGCCAAAATTAAGGAGGTGACTGAAAGGGCTGAGGATGAAGAGGAAATTAATGCTGAGCTGACAGCCAAAAAGAGGAAACTGGAGGATGAATGTTCAGAGCTGAAGAAAGATATTGATGACCTTGAGCTAACACTGGCCAAGGTGGAGAAGGAAAAACACGCCACCGAAAACAAGGTATGAGGCAGAACATGTCACTTGTGCTCTGGGAAAGATTTGTCTCGTTACGAAGTTTGTCTTGTTATGAAGTTTTTAAGCACCATTTTCTATCTATGCTTGCTCCTTTCTTCTCAAAGGTGAAAAACCTGACGGAGGAGATGGCAGGCCTAGATGAGACCATTGTGAAGCTGACAAAAGAGAAGAAAGCCCTCCAAGAGGCCCATCAGCAGACCCTGGATGACCTGCAGGCAGAGGAGGACAAAGTCAATACTCTGACCAAAGCCAAGACCAAGCTGGAACAGCAAGTGGATGATGTAAGCACACAGACATAGAACAGGAACAGGACAGGTATGGAGTCCAGCATGGCTGGCAGAACACTGAGGGTTTTGTTGTGTTTAGCTGGAAGGGTCCCTGGAGCAAGAGAAGAAACTGCGTGTAGACCTGGAGAGAGTTAAGAGGAAACTGGAAGGAGACCTGAAACTGGCCCAGGACAGCATCATGGATTTGGAGAATGATAAGCAGCAGCTGGATGAGAAATTGAAGAAGTAAGTGTGGCTCTGGGGCACCTGAGTGCTGGGCTGCAGCACTTGCCTTTTTCCTTTGAGCTCTAACACAATTCACTTGGCCCAAAGGAAAGACTTTGAAATCAGCCAGATCCAGAGCAATATTGAGGATGAACAAGCCCTGGGCATGCAATTTCAGAAGAAGATCAAGGAACTGCAGGCAAGTGTCTGTTCCTTCCCCTGCCTTGCTCAGGCTCAGGAGGAGGGCATGGCTGTGAGGGGTCCCTGCTGTTTCGCAGGCCCGTATTGAGGAGCTGGAGGAGGAAATTGAGGCAGAGCGAACCTCTCGCGCTAAAGCAGAGAAGCATCGGGCTGACCTGTCCAGGGAGCTGGAGGAGATCAGTGAGCGCCTGGAAGAAGCAGGAGGTGCCACAGCAGCTCAGGTGGAGATGAACAAGAAACGTGAGGCAGAATTCCAGAAGATGCGCCGTGACCTGGAAGAGGCCACGCTGCAGCATGAAGCCACGGCTGCCGCCTTGCGCAAGAAGCACGCGGACAGCACAGCTGAGCTGGGGGAGCAGATTGACAACCTGCAACGTGTGAAGCAGAAGCTGGAGAAGGAGAAGAGTGAGCTGAAGATGGAGATTGATGACTTGGCCAGCAACATGGAGTCTGTCTCCAAAGCCAAGGTACAATGTTACTGTCATGTTACTGACCTGTTATACACGCCCTAATGCATGTTTTTGATTGTCATTGTATTTTGGTAATAAATCCAGCCGCATTGTTTTTCACCTTGAGAACAGCATGTTAGAACTTAGTGATAGTCCTCTTTGTTTATATGACTTTGATACACAGGCCAACCTAGAGAAGATGTGCCGCACTCTGGAAGACCAGCTGAGTGAGATTAAGACCAAGGAAGAAGAGCATCAGCGCTTGATCAATGACCTCAATGCTCAAAGAGCTCGTCTGCAGACAGAGTCAGGTAATGCACCCCTATACCCTCTGGAATGGATCAGCTTGTAACCAATGATAATGAGAAAAAACTGACGCTTTACTCAAATTTATCTATTCTCTGTAATCTGGTATACTGTGCTTAAAAGAAATTTAATATTAATTTATAAATGTTAATCTCCCTGAAAACTTTCTTAGGTGAATATTCACGCCAGGTTGAAGAAAAAGATGGTTTAATATCGCAGTTATCTAGAAGCAAACAGGCATTCACTCAACAGATTGAGGAACTGAAGAGACATTTAGAGGAAGAAATAAAGGTAAAGTTACTTCTTTAGGGGATTGATTTTGGTTTGGGAATCAGTTTTCTTTATGGATATTTCCTGCTCTCACATAAAATGATAAAGTTAGCTGTATTGTTTTAATTTTTGAGCTATCAAGAAATGTGAGAAATTTTACCTCCTCCCTCTTTGATGTGGAAAGCTGAGGAATACATTCTCCCCAGTGTGGACACTGAGACAAGAGAAAAAAAAATTAGGTCTTTAATCCGATTTATGATGACATATATTTTACTATCTTATGGGAAATTAAACATCCCAACCCTATTGTCCCCACAGGCCAAGAATGCCCTGGCCCACGCCCTGCAGTCCGCTCGCCACGACTGTGACTTGCTCCGGGAACAATATGAGGAGGAGCAGGAGGCCAAGGGGGAGCTGCAGCGAGCCCTGTCCAAGGCCAACAGTGAAGTGGCTCAGTGGAGAACCAAATACGAGACGGACGCGATTCAGCGCACGGAGGAGCTCGAGGAGGCCAAGTATGTGGTGATAGGCAAAGAAGAAAAGTAAGACTGAAAATGTCAAAGGTGATATTGCAAGAGAATCATCACAATATTATGAGGAATAAGTAATGGATATGATTTGTGGAAGAGCAATAGAAAATGGAAAACTTTATCCTAGAAGGTATTGAGTGGTATAGTGAAGGCAAAGCTTAAGGACAGCACAAATGTAGCCCTTAACACAGAGTGACTGCAAGCTGCAAAATGACTAGTCACACTAGAGTAAAAAGCACACATTGGTACCCAGTACTAATATGAGCTGACATTATGTCCCCCAGGAAGAAGCTGGCCCAGCGCCTGCAGGATGCAGAGGAGCAGGTTGAGGCTGTTAATGCCAAATGTGCCTCCCTGGAAAAAACAAAGCAGAGGCTGCAGAATGAAGTGGAGGACCTGATGATTGACGTGGAGAAATCAAATGCTGCATGTGCTGCTCTGGATAAGAAGCAGAAGAACTTTGACAAGGTCTTTTGGCCTCCAGCACCAGCACTCCTGGGCAGAGCATGCCCCCGTGATGGCCACAGCCCTACTCACAGCCCGTTTCTCTGCAGATCCTGGCAGAATGGAAGCAGAAGTATGAGGAAACGCAGGCTGAGCTGGAGGCCTCCCAGAAGGAGTCACGCTCTCTCAGCACGGAGCTGTTCAAGATGAAGAATGCCTATGAGGAGTCCTTGGACCACCTGGAGACAATGAAGCGGGAGAACAAGAACTTGCAGCGTAAGTCCCTGCCCTCTGTCCCTTACTGCCCTTTCTCACTCTCAGCCCTTACCACCATTGTTCATGGCTCTATGCCTGCAGGTCTTCAGAGATGCCTGTCACATTGGTGAGACAGGACCCTTCCCATTCAGCTCTCTGCCTGACCTTGCCATTCATCTTTGTTCCCACAGAGGAGATTTCTGACCTCACGGAGCAGATTGCTGAGGGAGGAAAGGCGATTCATGAGCTGGAGAAAGTCAAGAAGCAGGTTGAGCAGGAGAAGTCTGAAATCCAGGCTGCTCTGGAGGAAGCTGAGGTACATGACCATAATCACTGTTGTGTGCACTACCTAAATGAGGAAATAGTGCTGAAAGGGGCAGTATTCCCCTCTGTTCTTACTGGGGAGTGCAGAAAGCTGAGATCTCTGGAAATATCATTCCTTAAAACAAGCAATCGGTTTATCAATGCCATCAATATTTGTGTCCACTTTTCCAGGCCTCCCTGGAACATGAAGAGGGGAAGATCCTGCGCCTGCAGCTTGAGCTCAACCAGGTGAAGGCTGAGATTGACAGGAAGATAGCAGAGAAGGATGAGGAGATTGACCAGCTGAAGAGGAACCACCAGCGAGTTGTGGAGTCCTTGCAGAGCAGCTTGGATGCTGAGATCAGGAGCAGGAATGAAGCCCTGAGGCTGAAGAAGAAGATGGAGGGAGACCTGAATGAAATGGAGATCCAGCTCAGCCATGCCAACCGTATGGCTGCAGAGGCACAGAAGAACCTGAGAAACACCCAGGCAGTGCTCAAGGTGCGTTCTGTAGCAGAGCTACAGAAAAGAGAAAAATGAGATCTCTGACATTTTTGCCACTCCGGTGCACACTGACACCAGGTAATTTCTCTTCTGTTTCTTTCCAGGACACCCAGATTCACCTGGATGATGCTCTCAGGACAAAGGATGACCTGAAGGAGCAGGTGGCCATGGTGGAGCGCAGAGCAAACCTGCTGCAGGCTGAAATTGAGGAACTCCGGGCAGCTCTGGAGCAGACAGAGCGGTCAAGGAAAGTGGCTGAGCAGGAGCTTCTGGATGCCGCTGAACGTGTGCAGCTCCTCCATACCCAGGTCAGGGCAGGGAACAAAAAGCTGTGTTGACACTGACAAAACACAGATGGCTGGTATTTACCAGAGGACCAGCAGTATAAGAAAGATCTCTCTACTGCTGTCCCCAAGGATTGACATGGTTACCATCCATTCCCCAAGCCCATGCCTGACATTTGTCAGCCATTGTAACAATAATTCCACAATAAGAGATGGAAGCTAGTAGGGGAATGATTTTGCTCAGGTAGAATGTCTGCAATGGCAGGTTTTTGAATTTGTCTCTTGCCATGTCATTCCCATTGCACAGAACACCAGCTTGATCAACACCAAGAAGAAGCTGGAAACAGATATTGCCCAGATCCAGGGAGAAATGGAGGATACCATCCAGGAAGCCCGCAATGCTGAGGAGAAGGCCAAGAAGGCCATCACAGATGTGAGTTGGGTGCTCCTGGCATTGGTGATGATGACTGTACTCTGCCCAAAATATCACCAGCCCTAAAATGGCTTTGACCTTTTGCTCTGGACCAGGCGGCCATGATGGCAGAAGAGCTGAAGAAGGAGCAGGACACCAGTGCCCACCTGGAGAGGATGAAGAAGAACCTGGACCAGACAGTGAAGGACCTGCAGCACCGTCTAGATGAGGCCGAGCAGCTGGCACTGAAGGGAGGGAAGAAGCAGATCCAGAAGCTGGAGGCCAGGGTGTGTAGGGCTGGGGCTGTGCCTGAGTGAGCGTGTCCTTGGAGAGACATTGCCAGGGAAGCTGCAGAGATGGGCTTGTCCTTGCAGGTGCGGGAGCTGGAAGGGGAGGTTGATGCTGAGCAGAAGCGCAGCGCTGAAGCCGTGAAGGGTGTGCGCAAGTACGAGCGCAGGGTGAAGGAACTGACCTACCAGGTAAGGCAGGAGGTCTCCTGCTCTCACAGGGTTTGCTCACAGTGAGTCACATTTTGCACACACCATTCCCAAGGGGAACTGTTAACCTTGTGTGATGGAGGACTATGAATTGACTCTCTATCCTGTTTGCCAACCTCCCTAGTCTGAGGAAGACAGGAAGAATGTCCTCAGGCTGCAGGATCTGGTGGACAAGCTGCAAATGAAAGTGAAAGCCTACAAGAGACAATCTGAGGAGGCTGTAAGTATCTCTCTGAGTGCTTGGCAAGAACCACTTTCCCAGAGTGTAGTTTGGCCATTCAAGAGACAAATATAAATAAGCTGGAAGATGCCATTCACAATAATGGAGTCCTTCAAATTCTTTGCAAGGATCATAAATGAGGCTCGCCAATGAGTCGGAGTCTCACTTTACTGAGGAGGGCAAATGCACATAGCATTTTTTGCATTAGAACCACAAAGCAACCTGTAAGGAGTCTTACAATTGATATTAGTAGTACAATGTATTAAGAAATATTAAAAAAACCCTTATTTTTGGAATTTTGATAGTAGACAGGGAAGGAGTTGGAAGTCCTGTCTTATACCACTTGGTGTTATTATTTCATAACTGTACAAAGTATGTTTGCCTTTTTCTAGGCATATAGCAGTCAGGGATGCCCTGAGGGAAGCCCCACAGCTCCTGAATTTAAGATTGTGTGAGCATGGCTTCTTCAATTTTGAGACAGTCCAGCAGAGAGTAGGGCTTCTCGTTCAGTTAAGGCAATTTATTAGATGAGCCCTCTTGTAATCATCGTCTCTCATAAATGCCTAACCCCACTTCAGGCTCTGCAGATGTAATTGAACATTTGATTTAAGAGCCAAAAGAAATCACATTTCCAGCTGCCCATTTTGCTTCCTTCCCACATTCCAAAGCAGAATAATGTTCAAATCCCATTTTGCTTCTGCTACAATGGATCTTCCTCAAAGAATGATGAGCTACATGTGAGGATGACATGTGAGGAGTGGTAGAAATGGGATGGAGGCTTGTGCCTTCCCCCTAGGGAAAAGCTTCAACTCAACAAAGTTCAGGTGCAAGAGGAACTAAACTCCTGCCCTGGGCTCCTCACCACTGACTCCCTTTCCTCACACAGGAGGAGCTGTCCAATGTCAACCTGTCCAAGTTCCGCAAGATCCAGCACGAGCTGGAGGAAGCCGAGGAGCGGGCTGACATTGCAGAGTCACAGGTCAACAAGCTCCGAGCCAAGAGCCGGGAGTTCCATAGGAGGATAGAAGAGGAAGAGTGAGAATGTCCCAAGGCAGCAAAGTGACCTGAGGGGCTGCACAAAATGTGAACCTCTTAGTCACTTTCCTTCTGCCATGAGTCTCTGTACCCACCTCAGTGTCTAGTGAATAAAGGCTGTAGTAGATTTCTCTGCATGCACACTATGACTATTGCCTTCTTTGGGTTTTGTTTTCCTTGGGCAATTGCATTGCAGAAGTTGTTTCTTTACTTTTCCTCTCTGGGAGAAGGGAGAAGATGGTGTCAGTGCTGGATTGAGGATCCACAAACTTAGAGGCTGTGCAAACACTTCAGCCTGCCTGGGGCCAGGTGTTGGAAGGACTCTCAGGACTCTCCCTTAGTGCCCAGCTCTCACACAACGCATGGCTCCAACACACCTCTTCAGCTCATCTCAGCTTTGGAGAATTTTCCCAGAAATCTCAAAGGCCATGGGGCTCTATCTATACACTGAGTCAAACAGTTGCAGCTTGGGGCTGGGAACTTAATTTGGAACAACTTTCAGCAATATCAGCTCATGAAATTGCACTGTTGTAGCTCTGCCCCTTTTGCAAGCTGTCACAGCCCACCTCCATGTTGTAGAAGTCTTTGACATAGAGAGGAATCAATGGACTGTACAAAAGACATCTGAGAAAGTTTTTTTGATGGCTTATCCAAAAGCACTGCCCCAAACACCAGTGGGAAGTGACTGCCAAATCACTGAAGAAGCAACTCACTCTTTTGTGGGTGTGGCTGCATCTGTTCTGACCTACTATAGCCTTCTTTAAACGCCTTTATAAAGTCAGCTGCTTCTTCCCCAAGCTTTCTGCCTGTTTCTCTTGCATGCACTCTCTGGTATCTCTCTCACTGTCATAGGTGTGGTTGAGAATAAAGCAGGCAGCCCCATGCCCTGAACCCAGTGACAGGTGCACACCCTCAGACAGGACCTGCCCTGGGTACAGCTGGGCACTGCTGATGGCACTGAGGGCTGGCCCTGTCCCCCAGCAAACTCACAGCTCCCTCTGCCCTCTCCTGTGCTCCAAGACCACACCAAACTGCCCCTCAGCCTTCACAAGAGCCATTGCTAGAGGAGGGGACAAGGCTGAAAGGAGCTTTGGAGGAGGCCCCTTGCAGGAGGATCAGCCCATCATGTGCCTCCTTTCATCCTCAATGTCAAAAGCCCAGAATAGCCCCGCTCTCCTAAGACTCCTGTGCGGGGTCGTGCCTGTTTGTGGGGATGATTTGCTTCTACAAATAGCGCCTGAAGACATTCCTGGGCGGGTAGGCTGCCTTCTATGTGGCACTGCAACGTGCTGCCCTGGAGGAGCTGGACACGTGTGCTGTGTCCCAAGGCAGCAGCTGCTATTCTTACCCAAAGAGACTCACTGCAGCACAGCTCCATTGCCAGCTGAAAGGTGAAAGATCAGAACGGGGCCCCAGCGTGCTCTCCTTGCTCAGAGCCTGAATGCAGAGCGCTCCCCTTTGGGGCCTGTGCAATGGCCCTGTGCCAGCCCTGCTCCATGGCCATTCCCTGCTGGGATGTGCTGTCCATGGGGAACACAGCAGCTGCCCAGGTACTTCCAGCACTCAGCTGGGGCTCCTTGAGGTGGATGGGGCTTTGCCTCTGTCATTTAAGCAGCAAATGGAAAAGACAGGCTGAGCTGCAGCTCTGGAAATGCAGCATTTTACAGCTGCCATCCTGGGGTCCCTGTCTGGATGAGGATGCAGGCAGAGGCAGGGCTTGCTCTGAGGTCCAGCAGTGCTGCCATCCATGTCCCTTTGCTCAGGCTGTGCTTTCCCAGCACTCATTTAGGGAAGCTGTAGGGCCACAGGTCCCTCCAGTGCCCGGGGAGTATCAGGGCTGCAGGAGAAGCCCTGGCCGGGCTGGTGGCTCTGACATGCTGGTTATGGAGACTCAGCCCTGCCTGCACCCTGAGTCCCCTGGCCCTCTGCAGAGCTCAGGAAAGCCATGTCCCAGCTGGGTACAGTCACTGTGGGCGATCAGGCAGAGGACAGTGAGCCCAGGACATCAGCTGGGATGGTGGCTGTGCCCTTCCCCTCAGGCCTTGGCTGTTGCTGTGACAGCACAGGCCGCATCAGCTTTCTCCTCAGCTTGGGCCTTGTCACCTGACACTGAAGGACAGATTGGTTCCTTCAGGGATCCTTGGCAGGAGCCAACAGCATTATTCCTGGAGAGGGGAGCAGGGGGTGCCGGTCCCACGGCCCAGCAGGCTGCTGTCAGTCCCAGGGAGCTGCCGGGCAGCAGCTGAGCAGGGCCCCTGCTCCAGGCACCCAGTGCCAGGGGATGGCAGCCTGGAGCCATCGAGGGCCAGCTCTGGGCTCCCTACACTGCACACCAGAAACGAGATCTCCCTGAAACCTGGGTGCTTTAACCCTGCTGGAACTGCATGGCCCACCTCACTGAAACCTGGGTGCTTTAACCCTGCTGGAACTGCCTGATCCACCTCACTGAAACCTGGGTGCTTTAACCCTGCTAGAACTGCCTGGCCTTCCTGCTAGGAGCTAATCACAGCAGAGGGGTTAAATTTGGGCCAGGTGTGTCAGCCAGTTTCATGTGTTCCCCACTGGGACACAACAAAAACCAGGTGGGATAGACCAAAGAACATCTGGAAATGTTTGGGTCATCAGTGCTGGAGGAGAAGTCCCTGAGCTGACAGAAGCAGCCACTGCTCAGTGCACAGGGCCTCATCTGCACTGGGCCCTCTGCCCAGAAAGGGAGCCAAGGATGTGCTTGGGAGTGTGTGACTATCAAAAGGACAAGGCACGGTGTCAGTGGCCCTGCCACCTCCACTGCACACCCTGTGGAGCAGCCTGAGGAGAGCAACTGCACCACTTTTCTTGGCAACTGTGATCTTCATAGCGCAGGCACCAGGAAAGGCCTGGGGCTCTGAACACCCTCACTCCTGCTAGGATGAGGTCCAGCTGCTACACATAAGGACTTCCTAGAATCTCAGGCCAGCAGGAGTCACAGAAAAAAAATCTCTTGGCAGTCTAAAATGTAGGCGAGCCATTTCTATGGTGTACCTGTACAGAACTTCAAAATACACAAATAATCAGGATATTCTTCCCTGTAAAGCAGATTTGAACATGGCACTGTGAACCCAACCAAAGCCCACCTGGTCTTCCTTCACTGTTCTATAAAAAAAGAACAGCAGAGGTACTTTGGAAAGAAGAAATCCTACTCCTCGTGTTCTCTGTCTTCCTCTCCTGTCCTGAGGTTTCCTCCTGCAGAGTGGAGATATTCCCCTGGGACATGTCAGCAGGACCTGCTTCCCAGGAGACACGGCTGCTCTGAGAGGTAGGGTCAGTTTCTAGCACACACTGCAAACCCAGCTGTCCCTGCCTCAGTCGGTAGAGCAGCATGAAATCAGAAGATCAGTGGGACAGAACAGTAGTGCTGAGGACCTAGCACCTGCACTGAAATGGGTTTTCAGGATAAAGAATGGAAGTCCCAAGAGGTGAAAGCCTGTCTGAGGTGAGAGCACATTCAATGGGCCCCTAGATCATACCTGTAATGCAAATTAAAATGTGGGCAAACAGGGATTTGCTTCAATGGCATTTTCCTGTTTCACACTAAGTATTCATGAGGGCATGCTCAAAGACTCCCCATGCAATCACTGCTGATTCCATCACGACACAATGTGCAGAAACCAGGTGAGGAAGGGCATAGGAGACACCCACCCCCAAAGATGCTGTTTCTGTCCCAAAGGGGATGGTTCCATCTGGGAGTCTCTGTGCAGCTGAGGCTGCAGGCACAGAAGTGCCCTCCAGTCACCTCCTTCATCTTGCTGACAGGGATGAGGTTTTCCTCTCCTGCCCTGACATGAGGCAGTGAGTTGCCCACAGCTGCAGGAGGGAGGGACTTTAGAAGGCCAAGAACAGATACTTGCCCTATTTAGGTGAGCTGTGCTTCATATCCTTGTTTTGGTGGATCCCTTGTCCAAGGAGGAATCTGTGGCCAGAATGTGACTTTTCCATCATGATAGAGCTATTGAGATGCACACAGGCTGTCCCAGCATGAGTCTGCCAGAGACCTGGGTCTTCAGGGGAAAAAGACTCTGGCCTAAAATACCAGAGCTAAATGGCAGGTAAAGAATACATGAGCATCCTGTGTTGTGATTTCTGCAGCCTTTTAAAGCAGGGGTATTCAGAGGCACACTTGAAAATCACAACACATCTGCCCTTCTGACCATACTGTGACTGTCAGAACTACCTGTCCTGATTACCTCACATGGTTGTCTCATTGCAGACTTTGTGAAGGTCCTGAGAGATTTTGGGACAGGGATATCCAAGCACTTTGGCAGGGTGAAATGGCATCAGAATTAAAAGTAATGCTGAGAAACCGGATAATTTGTCTCAAACTTTCAGAAGTAAGTGCAATTAAGAAAAACAAAATACTTTTGTGAAGATTAGTCAAGAAGGTTTATGGCTCTTGAATTAAGAAGAAAAGGAAGTGGACTTAACACTGGGGGTTAAAAAGGATATTTTGCTATTTCTGAAGGTTTCTAGGGAATTTTTTTTTTTGTTTGTATTTGTGTTTGTATGTTATTGTGGTAGACCTAGAATGTTTCTGTAGTAGGAAAGAATTCACTGAATTGGGTTGGTAAATAAGTGAATAAGAAAATCAGCATTTTTATTTTGGAGAATATATTTTGAACAATATAAAGTTATTAAAATATCAACCATAAATTATAAATACCTTGAAAAAATTATATGCTGCAATTGGGAAAATTATCATATTCCTTAGTATTCTAAATTCACATCACACTTCTGAATGTTTTATTTTGCAGGGATTTTTTAGGATTCTTACAACTTGCTGTTATTTTCAGTCTAAACTAGTAATTTCAAACAAGGTGTCCTCTTCCTAAAGCCATCTTTAGACAGATAATTCTAGTCCTACATGTTCTCCTGGGAGTTACAGCTTTATTGAAGTCCATATCATATCATTAGGACACATGTAGAACACCCATGAGAAACCAATGTTTTACTATTCTTAATGTGTATCTCAAAACTGAAAGCAAATTTTGAGAACCCTCTTCTTCTAATGTAAATAATGAATATGGTAAGTACCAATACAAAACATCTGGTATCAACACTGAAAACTTTTTCTGCACTTGAAAATGCCTTGTACAACTTGGTTTTAATGTTCTGATATATTTCTTGTTTTATGAAGAAAGGTGGTAAACATATTTTATATAATTTCAGCATTCAATTAGAGGGAAAAAAAGGCTAGTTGTGCAAATCTATTTCCATAGTGTAGCCTCTCTCTGCTTCTCTTGAAAGTGCAGTCAAGAGAAACAAGCCAATTAATCAAGCTAATTTTATTTCATATTGCTGTTCTCATTTCTTCTCCTTCCATGCCATTGTCCAGCTTCTTTTGCCTTCTCCTTCCGTTGCCATCAGAGCCTGTCCACCTCACTCACCTGTTTGGTAACTGAAGATTTTCAGCTACTTTGGCATGTGAGGGAAAGGGCATCCTGAATGTCACCTCCTCATCCAGAACCTGCTGCTCATGTTTCTTTCTCTGACGTATGCTGTGAAGATGGGAGGAATTTGAGTAACCATAGAAATCTCATGCACACAGAAAGCAGTTTGTCATTAAGTCTAAAACTTCTGTGAGTCCACTGTCACTAACCTCTAGCTGGTTTTGCCCTCCCTCTTCCCTTTTCTTTGCAAGACTTACTTTTCCTCAATGGGCAGACACTTAAGTCTCACCAAGCAAAATAAAGACATTCCTAGGTTTAAAATACACTGTTGTAACTTCAGAAGTCACATTTTCTTTGCTGTGAGGTCAAATAATAACTATATCAAGCATTTCAGAAATTAATCTCCAAAGGAAGGAGCAGGATCAGAAGATCACAAATCCACCTCAGTCTATTCACAGCTACCCTGAGATACAAGGATGTTCTAAGCAGTACAGGCACAAAGGTCAGCTCTCTCATGTTCTGTTCTTGCAATGGTCAAGCCAGTAACTGGCCCAGAGCAGTTAATTAACCATCACCAGGTTAGTTAATCTCTTCTTTATTAGGCTTATCCCTGATTTTTTGCTAGACATAATCCCCAACTGTTTTTCTATCCATCCATTTTAGCACTCTTCATCTGGAATGATAGCTCAAATCCGTGGAATGATAGCTCAAATCCGTGAAGGATTCATATTACCCAGGTAAAAAATTACCCAGATTAAATGTGCTAAAACCACAGAAAGTACTCAAAATATTTCATTTAATTCAACACAACACTCATCTTTCAATAGAATAAGAACTTTCAATGTGAAATTCATTCTTACCATCTCCAGGATCCAGTGTTCAGCCACATCTTAGCAAAAGTGTCACAGAGAGAAGCTTGCACCAGAGAATTAATGTTCTGGCATTTCTTCTTGTCTTATGCCAGCATTCCTGAGAGGTCTTATTTTACCCAGGGATCTTCAGTATGAGGCTACACATTCCTTTTCAGTCATTAAGGATCCACAGGCAAAAAGGTCCCTCCTGGCATGTTTTATAAATATTAACAGCATAGCTGAGAATAGCATTTGCAAGCTGCAAATCCCATTGCATTTGCAAGCTGCCAATCCCATTGGAAATTTACCTTCTATCTTATAATGTAAAACTAACATGAAGCAGTAAAAAATGTTCAACATCTTCCATTTTTAACAAGAAACTTGGGCTTATCTTTGCATTTTGGATCAAGTCAGGATATGAGACGTCTTTTCTTGCATGTTGATAATTTCCTTTTTACAGCTAAGGCTACTCATTAGAAGATAAACTATTGTAGTAACCATGTCTATTTTCCAAATCCATGTGAAAATAACCAATTTTGGCAACAATAAGTATGTATATGTGTTCCAGGTGTAGCACTTGGATTAATTTTGTTTTCTTGGTTTCAGTTTACTGAAACTAAGTTATGTCTAAAATGAGAAGGGAGAGAATGAATTAAAAAGATTTAATCACAATTCTTGATTTTCATCTCCTCTTGAGTATGAAGCTCCTCTATAGATTTTTGCTCTTGGAGACTGAAAAAGAAATGTTGAAAAGTGCTAGCAATAAAAGAACACTTCATTTTAAAATGAATCGTGTAGTGAGTTTTGTCTCCTGGATTCCTGTAGGAGTGACAGCAGAGCTCAAGCCCTTTCCATTCCAGCAAAAGTTTTGCTGCATCAACTTCTCATTTACAATGCACCCACATTAGTGCATCTTCTGTCTCCACTGCCTGTCCCTCCTCTCTTTACATCCCTATCCTGCATTTCCCCTTCTCAGTTTCCCCACTGATGAGTGCTCTCATTCTTCTCACCCTCACCCACCTGCCCTCAACACGTCCTTGGAGGTGTGTCCCTTGCAGTGTGGGTGAACCCCTGCCCAGGCAGAGGGTGGGACAGGCTCCCACACACTGCTCCTCTGCTCTCCCAGCTGTGTCTGGACTTAGTTTACATGGGCTATGGTCTGCCAGAGAATCAGCACATCCATGCAGATCCTGCTCATTCCTGGTCCCTCCCATGGCCCTTAGCACCTCCCAGCTCCCAATCAGGGTATCAGGGACCCCAATCACCGAGAAGGAGCTGCAGTGACCTGTCCCCAGGCATAAAGGAGACACCTCTGTCTGTGTAGGCTCCTGAGCCTGATCTCCAGGTCCTCAACTCACAGCAGGAGGTTTCCTACTGGAGCAGAAGCTGAGCAGCTCTGAGCTCTGTCCAGCCTCCCAGGGCTCACTAACAGGAGTTGTTTGCTTTTTTTCTGTCAGCTTTTGTGTTGTTAGGGAAATAAGTAAGTTACTCAGAGTAATGCTTTTAATCTTAATTTAGTGGTGGTACTAATTACTTATCATGATGCAATTTCACTCTGCAATGCATCTTGTTATCCCCCTGAATCTCTGCTGCATCTTTCCCATGCCATGCCATGACCTTCTGTAAGAAGTAAAATCTCACAAGGCCTAGATCAGAGGACACTTTCATCATATAAGTATAATTACATTGGAATATACTGCTGCTTATTGACTTCAATGAATTATCCCCAAAGATATGTCAGTTGGAAATAAATGTCATAGCAGCCAATCTTCAGGAAAAGTTTCTGAACTCAAAACTCCTGAGTCACCATCTCAGTGAGGTATGATGCTACCTAACAGGTTTCTTTATGAATCTATTAAATGAGTACTTCTTAATCTACTGCCCACTGAGTAAATTTCCTACTGTTTAAAAAAACATCCTGAAGACATATCTGAAATTTCAGTACTGGGAAACCATTAAAAAAGTAGAAACTAGTGACATGGCAGGAGATAGTTGATGAGCATATAAAAATTATAAACTGAACATAAATTCTGCTGCATCATAATGAAAGAGGAAATGAGACCTCACAGTTTATTTTCTACCATAGTGGACTCTGCTGGCTGCCACAGGGTAATCTGTCTATAATAAGAATAAATCTAGACAAGATGAAAAAGCCAAATGTGAGAAGCCAGCAGTGCTCATTTTCAATCAGTTTTTTCAAGCTGCAAAACAGAATGGATGAGACTTAAGGCAGATCTGATCACTCTTTTTCTAGGTTTATTTTTGGCAATAGGTTCTGACACCAGAACAAGGACCATGGGGCTTTGTACACTGAAGAAACTCATTAATGAAAGTATAGAAACATGGATAAAAGTAATGAAGAAAATATCACTTTTCCAGGCTGTAAAAAGTCTCCCACACTGGAATGTTATAAACTCTAGTCTCCACTTTACAATGGAAATCTAAAAATTGTGTGATTTTGCCAGGCCATAGGCTGGAAATCTGTGCATGTACATACTTGTTGATAAGTATTCTCTCTCTCTGTGCCTGCTAACAGAGAGTCTGAGATAGAAGAAGTCATCCTAAGGGCTGGCAGACAGTGAGGCAGCTGCCTGATGTCTTTCTCAAGATGGTTCTATTTTCAGCATGCTTCAGTCTCTTCTTCATGGGAAATGTCAGCACTGCAGTACCTTGCCCACCCCACATTGCTGAACAGGACATTCTGTATTCAGGGTCTGTGCTCCCTCTCCTCTTTTTGAGTGTGCTGTGCTTTGCTCTCAGCTGCAGCAGAGTCCAGCCCTGCAGTGACAGCAGCAGAACTGGGAGACAGTGGTGGGCAGGATCTATTTAGTTTTTCTTTCAGCATTAAGGCATTGCTGCTGCTTTCAGTACACCCTTTCTTAGGGACTAGAAGCTAAAGAGCTGCCTGGCCATGTGCCTCACTCTTGCCTGTTGCAAGGGTGGGTCTGCATCCTGCACAGCACAACAGAAAAAATACCCCAAAATTGCTCTGTTGAGTAGACTGGCTTTGTCATTTGCTCCTGGGAAAGCAAAGATTTGCAGTTCCAAATGTGAGAGGAGAGAACCCCCAGCTGACCTAGGAGAAGTATCAAACATCCCTCACTCTTCTTTCATTGTCTCAAGTAAGAGTTGCTACATACTTCCTCTGTCTGAACTTTATAAATCATAACTTTCATATTTTTGCTCAAAGCAAAACACTTCCTTATTTTACAGACATGGGGATGCTGAGATTTTTAGCTGTTAAAATCAGAAGGCACCTTTTGTTCTTATATGGTACATGTAAAAACCACAATAATTTGCAACTAATTTTTCATTATTAGTGAAGTGCAGAATGTCTTTTGTATCTCATCTTCCAGGGAATTGAATCTTTTAAATATTGTATACCTTAATATTTATCATAATATCTTTATATCCATCTGTATGTATCTCAAGATTCTGGAAATCACTTCAAGTGCTCAATATGTGAGCTGTATTTCAAGAATTGATACATTGTCCATGAGGGAATGTGAGCTACAATAGTTTTCTGCTTTTCTCTTTTCAGTGAAATCACCTTGGATTTAGTTACAAAGGGGTTGTAGGATTTTGCCAGATGGCACAGAAAATCCTTAGCAACCAACCTTTTAATAAAAAAGCCAGTTTTGAGAAACACTTTCCCTTTCAGACAGAACAAAAACTATTAGCTCATAATGTGAAAACTAAATAATATTTCCTTTAGTATACATGAAACTGATTGTCTGACCCCTGGGCTCTCTTACTAAATGGTATGCTTGCAGTTTGTTTTATGATGAGATAGTTTTATGCATTTTACCATTTGATATGCAGGGTTTTGACAAGGTTTTTAGGAGACAAAATCTCTCTAGTTTCATACGTAGGCTCTAGAATTGGCTCTGTCATGTATAGACTTCTCCTAATGGCAGTGCAGGCCATGGCCTTTGGAATGTAAGAGCTTTCTTAGATCATGACTAAGAAGTGGAGTTAAAATCTTAATTAATTTTTAAAGTAAAAATTATTAAAATAAGTAATTTGGTTTATAAATTTAGTTAAAATATCCAGGGAAAGTTTCCTTACTGATAACTATGTTCAGAAAAATACCGATACTGGCTTTTGTAGCTTTTCTGTATTCAATGTTTGTTGTGAAACTAGATTAAAATGTTTATAATCAATAATTTTGGTTAGTAGTGACATTTCACACACACACGCACTCACAAACATAAACATCTCAAGTTCCAATCCTTGTCTCCAATGGTCAGTTTTTTCTTTGTCTCCCTTGTGTTTCAGTTGCTGACAAGGCAGCCTACCTGATGGGTCTGTACTCAGCAGACCTCCTTTGATCCTATGTTATCCTTTAGTCAAATTGGGAATGAATTTGTGACCAAACCTGTGTTACAAATTCCGTGATTATCTTAAGGGAATTAGAGCAACCTCCTCTAACAAGGGGATGTTGCTGATAGCCCAGATGAATTGCTTCTCTACCAGGGCAGCACTGTGGCAAATAGAAGGAGCTGGTAGCCACTGCCTAGGCAGGCACTATGGCCTGATTGCTATTACAGAAACTTGTTGGGATGGACTGAGTGATTGACATGTGCTGTGACTGACAGTTGTAAAATATTGGGAAGGGATAGTTAAGGAAGGAGAGATGAGGGAGTTGCCCTGATGAGATGCCTAGATCCTGAGGGAATTGGCAGATGAAATGGGTAAACCATTATCCATCACATGTGACAAGTCGTGGCTGTCTGATGAAGTTCCACTGACTGAAAAACCCTAATTTTTAAATAGGGTCAAAAGAAAGACCCAGGCAACTACAGCCTGGTCAGTTTCTCCTCTGCATGGCAAGATCATGGAGCAGATCCTTCTGAAAAATATGCTATGGTACATTGACTGGATGATTAAACATAAAGAGTTGTGGTCAATGGCTTTAATTTCAGGTGGAGACCAGTTACAAGTTGTGTCCCCCAGTGGGTTGTTTTGAACCCAGAATTATTTAACATATTTGTCAAGAACATGGACAGTGGGGCTGAGGGCACTATCAGCCAGTTAACTGATAATACCAAGTCATGTGTTGCAGTCAACACACTGGAGGAAAGATAGATTCTGGTTGGATATAAAAGTGACATTTTTATAGAAGAGGCCAGTGAGACACAGGCTCCAGAATAAGGGAATGCCCCTGGAAACACTGGGAGTGTGCAAGTTCAGGTTGAATGGAGCATTGAGTGACCTGATCTAATCAAAGGTATTCCTGCCCACAGCAGTGGTGTTGCACTAGATGATTCTTTTAAGGTTCCTTCCAATCCAAACCATTCTGTGATTTGTCCTCTAAGTTCTGTATGTCCATGAAAGAGACTGTACAGAAACAGAACTTCTGATGCCCCCCTGCACTCACTGTTTTCACAGGTTGTTTCTGAGCTCCTCCTGTTCAGGGCAGAGGGTATTTCCACCAGCTTCCCCTTGCCCTCCACAGGGAACTCAGGGCTGAGCTCTGGCTTGGAACTCCAGAAAGTTGCATGCTCATCCTTGGAACAAGCTTTTCATGCCCACAGCAGTGATTGATGTTGGATATCTCCTTGGATCACATTTACTGACCTTGCTCCTCTGCTCTTCACTGGGCTTTACCCACTGAGCTCTTAACAATCAAAACTCCAATGACCAGGAGAAGAGCATGCATAAAGGAGCTCCAGTGACTGTGATATTTGTGATGCGATAAAAATGCTGGACTGAGGATGTATCAGAGTAACACCACAGTCATGCAATAAAAATGTGCCTTGAGTACACAGGGAAAACATTGGAAATGCAGCAGTATAGTTCATTCGTGCTACATCCAAATTTTCCAAATGCCTCGACTATCTGAACTTCTGTCCTTATGTCTCTAGACAAATTATTTATAGTCAATACATTCACGGCATTGGTAAGATACAAAACATTTCTAAATATATCCTATTAAATCAAATGACAATTTTGCCCTTAGTTCAGTTTGCCAGACAATGCCTTGCCAAAGAATGTTTGCCAAAAAATATTTTGACCGAAGAAAGGGGAAGAATCCAGAGCATCTGCCAAACAGACTCTATAAAAGTGTCGTTGCAGCTCTCTGCCCTGCCTACTAGAAAAAGTTTCAAGGTAAGTGCACTGGATCTAGTTATTAGGTATCCACATTATTGCATATTATACACATATATTTTTCCTTTGCAACTGATTTCCAACTAAGTTTTTCCATCTGCTTTTAAGGCTATAGTATCTATTCTATTTATACTTTTTAAAAAAATTTATAGCAGAAAAAAAGTTCCCTTAACATACTTCATATTCTCAAATCTGACACTACAATCCATAAAGACAAAGTAAAATCTGTACATTACCATAAGACACAAATAAAACAAATTTTTTCAAGGTTATTATATATTATTTAAGGTTAAAAGAATATTTTTCTCTTCTAGGTTTAAATCATTAAATTGAAGGAATTTTTGGTAGTTTTGGCAATTTTTGATATTTTTAGCAATTATATTAAGCACTCAATTTTAAAGCATGTCCTTGCAAGGAAGGCACATAAATGATCTCTTCATGTTACATTTCTTTTCTCCCACAGGGTTCTTTGCTGATGTGCATTCAGTAAAGTGCAGACATGACCTCTGCAGACGCTGAGTTAGCTTGCTTTGGGGAGGCAGCTCCTTACCTCCGAAAATCGGAAAAGGAGAGAATTGAGGCCCAGAACAAACCTTTTGATGCAAAGACATCTGTCTTTGTGGTTCATCCCAAAGAATCCTTTGTGAAAGGCAAAATTGAGAGCAGGGAATCAGGAAAAGTCACTGTCAAAACTGAAGGGGGAGAGGTAAGTGAAAAGCAATTCTGAAGGAACACATTTGATCCCCACTTTGAGCTTTTAGGTGATACATGTGGATCTTTCTGTTTTCTTGGCAGACCCTGACCGTGAAGGAAGATCAAATCTTCTCCATGAACCCTCCCAAGTATGACAAAATCGAGGACATGGCCATGATGACCCACCTCCACGAACCCGCTGTGCTGTACAACCTCAAAGAGCGTTACGCAGCCTGGATGATCTACGTAAGTGGCAGCAGCAGCTTCCTTTGGGCAGCCTCAGGAGCTGCTGGGCCAGGCTCAGGGGAAGCCAACGTGCTGTGTCCCTTCCTCACAGACCTACTCGGGTCTCTTCTGCGTCACTGTCAACCCCTACAAGTGGCTGCCGGTGTACAACCCCGAGGTGGTGTTGGCCTACCGAGGCAAGAAGCGCCAGGAGGCCCCTCCACACATCTTCTCCATCTCTGACAATGCCTATCAGTTCATGCTGACTGGTGAGTTATTTGGTTTTCTTTACAATCACTTGGCTGTAAACACTCACAAAGGAAAAAATAATATTTGATGGCAAAGTAGTTCAATTTAATGGTTGTGAGGTTTCATGCTCTCTTGTCATTGGAAATGATGACAACTTTCCCTTGGTTGATCAGGTTAGAGATCATTTAGTCAAACCTTGACATCCACAAGTTCATCTTAATAGGGTGCACCTGCAAGTGCTGAGGGAACGGAAGAGTACCATATCTTGGCCTCTCTCATTCACCTTGGAATGGTCATGGCACTCAGGAGACGTGTGTGAGGACTGGAAGAAAGCAAATGTCACAAGTCTTCAAAAAGGGCAAAAAGGAAGATCCAAGGAACTACAGGCCTGTCAGCGTCACTTGAGTATTGGAATGGCTAATCCTAGAGGCTATCTATGAGAATGCAGAACACAAGAAATTGAGCAGGAGTAGTCAGCATGCATTCACCAAAGGGAAATTATGTTTAACCAACCTGATTTCTTTCTAAAATGGGACAAATGCATGGAGACATGAAGGGAAAGCACTGGATATTTCCTACCTGGATTTCAGCAAGGGTTTTGATGCTGCTTCTCATGATATTCTCGTAGGCAAACTCAGTGAGTAAGGGCTGTACAAGTGGATGGTGAGCTGGATGGAACACTGTGTAAATGGCAGATCTCAAAGGGCTTTAAAAGGGCTTGTTCAGGGCCTTCAATGTTCAACATTTTTAAAAATAATCTGGAAGTGATGAAAATATTTCTCATTTGACTAAATTCTTAAGGTCAGCAGATATGAAGTTTAACAACGAAGAATTTCAGGGGGAAATTATTACATTAAGATCTTATTCAGCGAAGTTGCAAGAAGCTTTTGTCAACAAGAATAAAATAAATGCCTCTGGGGAAAAAACCCTCATTGCCAAGAATTTTTATGAGTATCTTTCAATACTGCTTCAAAATTTTGTCTCAAGGATCATAAATCTAAAAAAATAAAAAGCTGAAACCTAGAAATCACTGAGAAAGAAACAGAGACCAAAACAGAAAGCATTACTATATCACGGGTATTATACAAAGGGTATCTGCACCTGGTGTGCTGTATGCATTTTCAGGCTTTCTTCTTCACAAAAGAATGTAGTAAAATGGAACAGGTAAAGAGGAAGATGAAAAGGTTTCCCAAAGGTAGGAGAGGTTGTGCTGGTAACCCTAGAAAGAAGATTTTTATTACTTAATAAAAATATGCATGGCAAGGAGAAGATGAATAGACAAGACAGAGTACATGATGAAACAAGCTCAACACTTTTTTTTTTTTTTTGTCATCATTAAGTGATCAAAAATAGAGCTTAACAAAAAGAAGTGGGCATGGGTTAAGAAAGCAAACAGATGAAATTGTGGAAAACAAACTCAGCTCAAACTACTGAAAAGAGATACATTAATTCTCGTACTAGAAGTACCAAAACGTTAATATTATAGACTAGACTTTGCTGATAAAGGTTACTTCATGTTTATGATATTTCTGTGATTTTATTTTAGCAACAATCAACTGAGAACCAACATAAAAACCATTTAGAGGGTCCTGTGGACTGATCAGGAGTGGTTCTTCCTATGTAAAAAACGTTATGAGAAGCATGTATTCGAGTTCAATTCAGCTTACTGAAAGATTGTTTAATCAGTAACTCTGAAAAACAGATCCATAGTTAGAACCATGTTCATAAACAAAATGAACTGTTACATGACGGGAACATCCAGAAAAAGAAATGTGTACTAAAACTGACATCACTGGAGAGTTGAGATATCAGAGATATCATAACATTAAAATATTTGAAATGGGTGAAGGCATACAGGTTTATGAAATTAATTAGCTGCCAGTGCAATTAATAACAATTAATGCCAGTGCATTAATAATAATCTCTTCTTTCCTGCCTTGTTCACAGATCGGGAGAACCAGTCCATCCTGATCACGTACGTACACCCCCTGCGCGGGTCCCTGCGGGGCTGCCCGGGGCCAGGGCACCTCCTGCCTGACCACGCACCCTCTGCTTCTCTCTTGCCTTTGGCAGCGGAGAATCCGGGGCCGGGAAGACTGTCAACACAAAGCGTGTCATCCAGTACTTTGCAACAATTGCAGCCAGTGGAGAGAAAAAGAAGGAAGAAAATACATCAGGCAAAATGCAGGTAAATTAGTAGACACATGTTGGGATCAATGCTGTCCTTTGTTCCTGACATGATTTTTGGAAAGGATAACTAGGAATAATTATCTCCCTGTAGGGAACGCTCGAGGATCAAATCATCAGCGCCAACCCACTGCTGGAGGCCTTTGGAAACGCCAAGACCGTGAGGAATGACAACTCCTCACGCTTTGTGAGTTCTTGCTTTGCATAAAATCTCTCTCCCTCATGGCATCACAAATGATGCCTGAACAGTTCTTCATGCAAAGGAGATGTCAGCAGAACACATCCAGGCTGACCTGCTGCTGCTTCTGCTTAACAGGGCAAATTCATCAGAATCCACTTTGGGGCCACAGGCAAACTGGCTTCTGCTGACATTGAAACTTGTAAGAGATTCTCCTGGACTGTTCCCATCATTTCCCAAATTCCCACATCCATGTACATTCCCACAAGTGCCTAACTCTTTCTACCTCCCTGGGCAGACCTGCTGGAGAAGTCCAGAGTCACTTTCCAGCTCAAGGCGGAAAGGAGCTACCACATCTTTTATCAGATCATGTCCAACAAGAAGCCAGAGCTAATTGGTAGGAAGGAGCATTACAGTTTTTTGGGGTAGATCACTGAGGAACAGTTCCTTCTCTCACTTGATTGACTAAAGTAGGTCTATGCTTTGCCTCTTCCTACTTTTAGACATGCTCCTCATTACCACCAACCCTTATGATTTCCACTTTGTGAGTCAAGGCGAGGTCACTGTTCCCAGCATTGACGACCAGGAGGAGCTCATGGCTACAGATGTAAGTAACACAGCAACAACTTACCTCCTAGGAATGCCTTGAGGGTGACATTTCTGGCCCACTAAGGATACGGTTTTTGAATTCATTATTTTGACTGCAGAGTGCCATTGACATCCTGGGATTCACTGCAGATGAGAAAACAGCCATCTACAAGTTGACAGGGGCTGTCATGCACTATGGGAACCTGAAGTTCAAGCAGAAACAACGAGAGGAGCAGGCAGAGCCTGATGGCACAGAAGGTATCAGCAAATTCAGGGCCTGATTTGTGCCAAGTCCTTCACTGCATGCAGAGGTGATATGTTGGCCTCCTGAGGCATACGCAGTTGTCTCGAGTTTCCACTTAAAACATTGAGAATTCCGTTTTGACCTCTGGTCCCTCTAATTGCAGAGATGCTTTCCTTGACATGGGAAGTTCCATTATTCTATCCAATGATGGCTTCCCAAACACAAGCTGCCTGAAAGCAGGAACTTCACTTACAACACAGGATAGCTCTCTCTCTCTCTCTCTTGAAAATCTCCGGCACTCAGATGGGCAATTATGGTTTTGGAGAAATAACTCATGCAAGCTGTGCTACCCAGAAAGCCCCTTGCCATAGAAAGAGAATGGACCTAGCATTTTGTCTTGCGAGAGGCTTTTGTTGTTCTTCTGGGGAATTCCAGGTTCAATCTCTTTGTATCCAGGCCATACTTGTTCTTGCTTTCAAAGAAGACCATCAGTAGTGTCCAGAATTTGCATTCCTTCACAGCCCTTCTGTGTGACATGAGATAAATGTTCTTCCATTCCTAGAAGATGAACAGGAAAAGTTGTTCACATCACCCGAATTCCAGAGATTGTCCATAAATAAATGTTTTTCTCTCTTTCTCCACCTCCAGTGGCTGACAAAGCTGCCTACCTAACGGGCTTAAACTCAGCTGAATTTCTCAAGGCCTTGTGTTACCCCCGAGTCAAGGTTGGGAATGAATATGTGACCAAAGGTCAAAACGTGACACAGGTAACATCTGACAGTTTCAAATGCACAGCTTGACCTTGCATGTGCACGTTTTTCTTTGCCCCTCAGAGCTAACTCCAGTCCTGTCTTCTCTGCTCTAGGTGAACAATGCTGTGGGTGCCCTGGCAAAGGCGATGTTTGAGAAGATGTTCCTGTGGATGGTTGTTCGCATCAACCAACAGCTGGACACGAAGCAGCCCAGGCAGTACTTCATTGGTGTCCTGGACATTGCTGGCTTTGAGATCTTTGATGTAAGGAGCAAGGATTTGACAACACAGTCAAACAATGGGCAAGGAGGGGTCATGAGGACTCAGAAACACATAGAGGACTAAGGCTCGCACCACTGTGGGCCAGAGGGGTGGATGCTCTTGTAATTGTAGTGGTCTGGGCAATTTCACAGTGTATGTCCTGTGCTGTGAATGCCATGATGATGCAAGAATTTCTGTGTCAGAACACAGAAAGTCCCAGATTATTGACATGAAGCCAGGGAAATTCTTGGGTGGGACACTGAGGAGGTTTCTACTGTCCAGCAGCTCAGAGCTACTGACCTTTCCAAAGGTTTGCAGTGTAGTAGGAAAGTGAAAAAGAATTGTAACTTTTGGCTTGATTTGCAAAACAATAATGCAAATGTCCTTCAAGGCCAGTGAGTGTTAGAGTAGAAGGCCTGCTAAGGAAACACATGCTGGTACAGAAGGTTTGGGACTGATGTTTCAACTTCAAGCAGCCGTAGGGGAATGGCAGCAAAGGCCTGTGGATTTGGCACACCATGAAAACCTGTGCACCCTTCCTTGCTTTGGACAGTTCAACAGCTTTGAGCAGCTGTGCATCAACTTCACCAATGAGAAACTGCAACAGTTCTTCAACCACCACATGTTCGTGCTGGAGCAGGAGGAGTACAAGAAGGAGGGGATTGAATGGGAGTTCATTGACTTTGGCATGGACCTGGCTGCCTGCATTGAGCTCATTGAGAAGGTACCTTTCCCAAACAAATATATGATGGCTGTTGGAATTCTGTGATGTTTTTGAGGCAAAGTCAGCTCAGAAAGAACTCACAGCCAGATATGTAGCATCAGTTAAGAAAAGTATTTTGCACTGAAATTTAGTCTAGTCTAGCAAAGAGAAATGGGGAAATGCACATTTGTGTCATGAGGCTGCATTGAAAACTAGTTTTCAAGCATGGAAAAGTAACATGGACTCCCATCAACAGACTTCTGAAACCAAGCCTGATTCAGTCTTCTTTTCTTTCTTCTCCAAAGGCTCAAATCCAAAGTCCACTGCCAAATTTGAGAAAGAAATATCATATCACCTGACCTCGCCAAACTATGGAGCCCCTTGTAGCAGCTTTCCCCATTGTTTCTCTCTTTATCGTTGCTCCCCCAATTCTACACCCAATTCTCATGTGAGCTGGACAGACGAGTTCCTACCAGTTCCATGAAGATAGGCTGCAGAGAGGCAAGGGACTGCAGAAATAAACTCTTTGAGTGAGACCAATTCCTGGTAAACCTAAGCTTTCATCCAGGCTGAGATGCTGCCAAGAGCACAACCAGTTTTTGACATTTATAGCACAGGCTTCTTGTCATTGTCATAGAATCACAGAATAGTTTGGTTTGCAAGGCACCATAAAGAACATCTTGTTCCAGTCCCCTACCATCGGGAGGGACTCCTTCCACTAGACCAGGCAGGTGAATGTCCCATCCAGAGTGATCTTGTACATTTCCATTGTAACCTTTCCTTGTCACTTCTTGTGATTTCTCCCAGCCCATGGGCATCTTCTCCATCCTGGAAGAGGAGTGCATGTTCCCCAAGGCAACTGACACCTCTTTCAAGAACAAGCTCTATGACCAGCACCTGGGCAAGTCCAACAACTTCCAGAAGCCCAAGCCTGCCAAAGGCAAGGCTGAGGCTCACTTCTCCCTGGTTCACTACGCTGGCACCGTGGACTACAATATCACTGGCTGGCTGGAGAAGAACAAGGACCCTCTGAATGAAACTGTCATTGGGCTGTACCAGAAATCATCTGTGAAGACCCTGGCTTTACTCTTTGCCAACTATGGTGGAGCAGATGCTGGTCAGTTTTTTGAAAATTTTATTTTTAAAGTGAGACCAAGTTTTCTAGCATTAAGGCTGCCAACACTAGAAAAATAAAGTGGTTGTGTGTTCTGTAGTATCCAATATATTTTGTCCAATAATAAAAAATGTGTCTTTTTATTTTCTGTGTATTGCAGAGGCAAGTGGTGGTGGTGGCAAGAAGGGAGGCAAGAAGAAGGGTTCTTCCTTCCAGACTGTCTCAGCTCTCTTCAGGGTAAGAACAGAATAAATTTCCTCATTTAAATACCCACTAAGATAACATAAGTATTCTGTGAAATTGAAGTCAGAAGACAGGCCTGCAATTCACTAAGACTATAATTCATATTTATATAATATTTTAACCAACATAATGATGCATTTCCTATAGTTCAAGATACAGAAAGACTCAGGGTTTTTTTATGCACATCATAGATAAGCATAAGGTTCATACTAGATTAAACCTGGAGTTTTCCATGTCATCTCACAGGAGAATTTAAACAAGCTGATGGCTAACTTGAGAAGCACTCACCCCCACTTTGTACGGTGCATCATCCCAAATGAAACTAAGACACCTGGTAAGGCAAGCCAAGAGGAGAAAAGCTTGAGCAGCAGAAGCTGTTCTCCTGAGTGTCAAACAGCGGGGCAGTCACTAATGGTGGTATTTGCCAGGTGCCATGGAGCACGAGTTGGTGCTGCACCAGCTGCGCTGTAACGGCGTGCTGGAAGGGATCAGGATTTGCAGGAAAGGCTTCCCCAGCAGAGTCCTGTACGCTGACTTCAAACAGAGGTGAGAGCTCTGCACCTTTCTGCCCACTCAGACCAAGCTGAAGAGCCTGATCATTTCAATAATCCCCACATTTTACATTGTTAAGTTTTGCTGTGAATTTATGATTTATTTTATGCTGATTCTGAGAATTCACTTGGAGCTTAAGTTAATGATATGAAAGATTCTTATATTCTCTTGCAGTGTCTTTCAAGACTTGCACTGTCTTGAATGAATGCCCTCTCTTAATACATGATATAGGTTGTAAGGTTCAATCACAGTGATGGTTTCAGAACTGTTAATTTCTTAATGTTCTTCTTTGTCCTACAGATACAGAGTACTTAATGCCAGTGCTATACCAGAAGGTCAATTTATGGATAACAAGAAGGCTTCAGAGAAGCTTCTTGGGTCCATTGATGTTGACCACACCCAGTACAGATTTGGTCACACCAAGGTAGAATGAAGTTCTTCATTTAAATACAATGTGCCCCAATAATACAGTATCCAACACTGATATCCACTGCAATCTTGCCATTCTCAAGGTGTTCTTCAAAGCTGGACTGATTGGTGTGCTAGAAGAGATGAGAGATGAGAAATTGGCAGAGATTATGACCATGATACAAGCCAGGTGCAGGGGCTTCCTAATGAGAGTGGAGTACCAGAGAATGGTGGAGCGGAGGTAGATACTTCTCACTCCTTTGATATGTACTAATGGTAGTTGGATAATTGAGTTGAAATTCACCAAAGACAGTATACTCAATAACCATGGGGATGTGTTTTCAGAGATTCCATCTTCTGCATCCAGTACAATGTTCGTTCATTCATGAATGTCAAACACTGGCCATGGATGAAGCTGTTCTTCAAGATCAAGCCCTTGCTGAAGAGTGCTGAGTCTGAGAAGGAGATGGCCAACATGAAACAAGAGTTTGAGAAAACCAAGGAGGAGCTTGCAAAGTCAGAAGCAAAGCGGAAGGAGCTGGAGGAGAAAATGGTGGCCCTGGTGCAGGAGAAAAATGACCTGCAACTCCAAGTGCAGGCTGTGAGTATCTCTATTCATTTCTCCCAGGAAAAAGAATGATACACTGTCAGAATGCTTCTCGTCCACAGACTCCCAGGACTTAATGGGCGGTAGAAAACAGTCTAAATCTCACACTCTGAGTCACTCTAATGTGGTGGAAACAGGCACCAGCACGGGCATAGTGAGACTCCTGGCAGACCCACATGGCATTCACCATTGCTGTTGTGTGAGGACAGTGCAATGTAAAACCAGCCAATGTGTATTGAATAGCGAAGAACTTGGAGCTGGAAGAGAAATAACTTTCAAAGTCCTTCTGTAAAAAACAGTAAAATCAAACCTGAGAAGGACCCAGTTTTCCTCAAAACTGAATTAGGAAAATGCAATTTCACCAAAGAAAGCAAATATTTCCCCATGGAAGTATTCTCATAAATCGTCTATTGCTCAAATACTATGATGTTAACTAGTCCATTAAAAAGAAAAATGTATTGCATATTTTTACTTGAGAAAAATACTCCAAGCCCTTGTTACTGCTGAAACTAGAAACTGAACTAACCCCATTCTGCTTGTGTGTGCATGAGGCATTCTCATAGGTAGTCTCGACAAACTGGGAGACACATTTGGGAGACACATTAAGGAGACGATACAACTTTGGAATAAATATAGATTCCAAATGACAAGGTTTCCCACTAGACACAATTCAAGATCCTCCTGTTGCTGGGGCTGAATGTCAGGTTCAGCTGCTACTCAGTGATAAAAGAGGCAGATCAGAAAAGGTTTAAAACATTAGAACCCACAAAATTCTGTCTCCCCACCAGGAAGCAGATAGCTTGGCTGATGCTGAGGAAAGGTGTGACCAGCTCATCAAAACCAAAATTCAGCTTGAAGCCAAAATTAAAGAGGTGACTGAAAGGGCTGAAGAAGAAGAGGAAATTAATGCTGAACTGACAGCCAAAAAGAGGAAACTGGAGGATGAATGTTCAGAGCTGAAGAAAGATATTGATGACCTTGAGCTAACACTGGCCAAGGTGGAGAAGGAAAAACACGCCACCGAAAACAAGGTATGAGGCAGAACCTGTCACCTGCAATCTGGAAAAGAGCCCTGTGATATTACAGGACTTGTATAGCTACTTCCATTATTTACATTTGCTGCCATCTTCCTAAAGGTGAAAAACCTGACGGAGGAGATGGCAGCTCTGGATGAGACCATCGCCAAGCTGACAAAAGAGAAGAAAGCCCTCCAAGAGGCCCATCAGCAGACCCTGGATGACCTGCAGGTAGAGGAAGACAAAGTCAATACTCTGACCAAAGCCAAGACCAAGCTGGAGCAGCAAGTGGATGATGTAAGTACACAGACATAGAGCAGGAACAGGACAGATATGGAGTCTGATGTGGCTGGTAGAGCACTGATGGTCTTGTTGTGCTTAGTTGGAAGGGTCCCTGGAGCAAGAGAAGAAATTGCGCATGGACCTGGAGAGAGCTAAGAGGAAACTGGAAGGAGACCTGAAGCTGGCCCAGGACAGCATCATGGATTTGGAGAATGATAAGCAGCAGCTGGATGAGAAACTGAAGAAGTAAGTGTGGCTCTGGGGCACCTGAGTGCTGGGCTGCAGCATTTGTCTTTTTTCTTTATGGTCTAATACAATTCACTTGGTCCAAAGGAAAGACTTTGAAATCAGCCAGATCCAGAGCAAGATCGAGGATGAACAAGCCCTGGGCATGCAATTTCAGAAGAAGATCAAGGAACTGCAGGCAAGTGTCTGTTCCTTCCCCTGCCTTGCTCAGGCTCAGCTCAGGCAGGAGGAGGGCATGGCTGTGAGGGGTTCCTGCTGTTCCGCAGGCCCGTATTGAGGAGCTGGAGGAGGAAATTGAGGCAGAGCGAACCTCTCGCGCTAAAGCAGAGAAGCATCGGGCTGACCTGTCCAGGGAGCTGGAGGAGATCAGCGAGCGCCTGGAAGAAGCAGGAGGTGCCACAGCAGCTCAGGTGGAGATGAACAAGAAACGTGAGGCAGAATTCCAGAAGATGCGCCGTGACCTGGAAGAGGCCACGCTGCAGCACGAAGC
The DNA here is from genome assembly GCF_903797595.1 of Erithacus rubecula. Classification (NCBI taxonomy): domain Eukaryota; kingdom Metazoa; phylum Chordata; class Aves; order Passeriformes; family Muscicapidae; genus Erithacus; species Erithacus rubecula. Next base: position 2,147,732 of record NC_136672.1, read on the forward strand.
CACGGCTTCCGCCTTGCGCAAGAAGCACGCGGACAGCACAGCTGAGCTGGGGGAGCAGATCGACAACCTGCAACGTGTGAAGCAGAAGCTGGAGAAGGAGAAGAGTGAGCTGAAGATGGAGATTGATGACTTGGCCAGCAACATGGAGTCTGTCTCCAAAGCCAAGGTAAGGATTGCAGGAGAAAATGGTGACAGGGACAAAGTATGGCACAAAAGCTGCTTCTTCCAGACACATTGCCAGAAACAAAACCCCTGCTGTGACAATAAGGCAGAGTACAAACCATCATGTCTTCTCCCTTCTCTTGTTTCCTCTCTAGGCCAACCTGGAGAAGATGTGCCGCACACTGGAAGATCAGCTGAGTGAGCTTAAAACGAAGGAGGAGCAGAATCAGCGCATGATCAATGACCTCAATACACAAAGAGCTCGTCTGCAGACAGAGTCTGGTGAGACATCCTCATCCCCAAAATTCAGTGGCGGGATCTGCATGCCCTGAGCAAGCCAGAGCGTGCAAGATGGCAGCAGGTTTAAGCTGTCCAGCCCATTACTGATTACACGGCTTTACAGGCAGATGGTGTCATAGGAGGAACAGTGTGCTTCCTTTGTCCCCTTTCCCTTCCCAGGTGAATATTCCCGCCAGGTGGAGGAGAAGGATGCTCTGATTTCTCAGCTGTCTAGGGGCAAGCAAGGATTTACCCAACAGATTGAGGAACTCAAGAGACATCTAGAGGAAGAAATCAAGGTCTGGAAATCCTCTGGTGTCCTCTGCCTACATGACCCCCAAAAGCACCTGCAGAATCCTGTCTTAACACTAGACTACTCCAGTGTTCCTTCCCTAAACACACATAGGACTGCAGAGAATGGCACCAGTGCACAACACCCCACTCTTCAAGTAGAGAGGGAAGGAAACAGGATACTTTAGGTGCTGGAGGATATTATGCACAAGGCTTCCACAAGATTCTGATGATCCTCTCTAAGACATGATTCAGCCACAAATTTACACAAACAGCAGATTACTGTCCCCAGAGGAGCTGTCATTAATGCATCCTGATGCTCCAGAACGTGTCAATGAGGGCTTTACCAGCTCCAAGCTCTACATATTTGCAATTAGAGTTTCATTCCAATTTCACTGTCAAGTTCACAATCAAGGGGCATTTCAAGATAAGTATCAAGGTTATTAAACCCAATTATACCCACAGGCCAAGAATGCCCTGGCCCACGCCCTGCAGTCCGCTCGCCACGACTGTGACTTGCTCCGGGAACAATATGAGGAGGAGCAGGAGGCCAAGGGGGAGCTGCAACGAGCTATGTCCAAGGCCAACAGTGAAGTGGCTCAGTGGAGAACCAAATACGAGACGGACGCAATTCAGCGCACGGAGGAGCTTGAGGAAGCCAAGTACGTGGGAAACAGGATAGCAAATGATGGCAGAAGACTGAAACTGATCAAGGGAAATTAGAGTCTCTGAGAGTGGGTTAAGACAAGAATAGAATGGAAGTAATGATATACTGTCTTTGTAAAAAAAGGGGAGATAGGAAGGGAGAGAAAAAGTGTAGAATGGAAGGGATAATATTGGCTTTAGAAGTGGTAGGACAAGCCTCATACTTCATAGCTGATAGTTCTTTTTGTATACGTGGGGAGTTCTTGGCTCAAAATACCAAAAACTGCCCGCTCATGATATTATTGAACGGATGCTCTTCCTAGCTGTAATGTGACACTGTGCTTCTATCCTCTCAGGAAGAAGCTGGCCCAACGTCTGCAGGATGCAGAGGAACATGTTGAAGCTGTCAATGCCAAATGTGCCTCCCTGGAAAAGACAAAGCAGAGGCTGCAGAATGAAGTGGAGGACCTGATGATTGATGTGGAGAGATCCAATGCTGCCTGTGCTGCTCTGGATAAGAAGCAGAAGAACTTTGACAAGGTCTGTTGGCCTCCAGCACCAGCACTCCTGGGCAGAGCATGCCCCCGTGATGGCCACAGCCCTACTCACAGCCCGTTTCTCTGCAGATCCTGGCAGAATGGAAGCAGAAGTATGAGGAAACGCAGGCTGAGCTGGAGGCCTCCCAGAAGGAGTCACGCTCTCTCAGCACGGAGCTGTTCAAGATGAAGAATGCCTATGAGGAGTCCTTGGACCACCTGGAGACAATGAAGCGGGAGAACAAGAACTTGCAGCGTAAGTCCCTGCCCTCTGCTCCTCACTGCCCTTTCTCACAAGCTTGTTCTCTCTGCCACACTTAACGGCTCAGGGCCTGCAGAGATAAGAACATGCCTGGTCCCTTGATGCAGCAGAGCCTTTCTCCATTCAGCTCTGTGCCTGACCATGCTGCTTTTCACCCTTCCTTGCAGAGGAAATTTCCGACCTTACGGAGCAGATTGCTGAGGGAGGAAAGGCGATTCATGAGCTGGAGAAAGTCAAGAAGCAGGTTGAGCAGGAAAAATCTGAACTGCAAGCCTCCCTGGAGGAAGCTGAGGTACATACAATGCTCATCAATGTTGTCCATGTTTAGGATTATGGGTGTAGTTCTTTGGAGAGAGAGCAGGAAAGCAAGCCTACGTTTTATGTGGAACTGTAAAAAAGATTACTTAGAAAGTAAGACTCTCTTCATGCTGAATTGTGCAGGCCTCCCTGGAACATGAGGAGGGGAAGATCTTGCGCCTGCAGCTTGAGCTCAACCAAGTGAAGTCTGAGATTGACAGGAAGATAGCAGAGAAGGATGAGGAGATTGACCAGCTGAAGAGGAACCACCTTAGAATTGTGGAGTCCATGCAGAGCACTCTGGATGCTGAGATCAGGAGCAGGAATGAAGCCCTGAGGCTGAAGAAGAAGATGGAGGGAGACCTGAATGAAATGGAGATCCAGCTCAGCCATGCCAACCGCCAGGCTGCAGAGGCACAGAAGAACCTGAGAAACACCCAGGCAGTGCTCAAGGTGCGTTCTGTAGCAGAGCTATAGAAAAGAGAAATTAAATCCCTGACACTTTTCCCACTCCGGTGCCCACTGAGGCCATGCAATTTTTCTTGTCTGTTTGTCCAGGACACTCAGCTGCACTTGGATGATGCTCTCAGGACACAGGATGACCTGAAGGAGCAGGTGGCCATGGTGGAGCGCAGAGCAAACCTGCTGCAGGCTGAAGTTGAGGAGCTCCGGGCAGCCCTGGAGCAGACAGAGAGATCGAGGAAACTGGCTGAGCAGGAGCTTCTGGATGCCACTGAACGTGCACAGCTCCTTCACACCCAGGTCAGGTGCTGCTGGAAATTATTCCCTTTCTTAAGTGATAACAAGGGATTAAATTGTTATTCATCTTTTAAGGTATTACTGGGGAAACATGTGTGTCTACCTAGTGGAACAAGTGTGCTGCAATATGTCCCCTCCAGCCAGCCCTCAGTATTTGGTTTGCTGCTCTGGTGTTAAAGTTTCTTGCACTGAAGACTTTCCTAACTCTACCTGCATTTTCAGGCCTAAATGTGGAGGCATTTGGTTTGATAGTAGGAATCCTCTCTTTCCTGTTGCGCAGAACACCAGCTTGATCAACACCAAGAAGAAGCTGGAAACAGACATTTCCCAGATCCAGAGTGAAATGGAGGATACCATCCAGGAAGCCCGCAACGCTGAGGAGAAGGCCAAGAAGGCCATCACAGATGTGAGTTGGGTGCTCCTGGCATTGCTGATGATGAATGTACTCTGCCCAAAATATCTCCAGCCCTAAAATGGCTTTGACCCTTTTCTCTGACCAGGCGGCCATGATGGCCGAAGAGCTGAAGAAGGAGCAGGACACCAGTGCCCACCTGGAGAGGATGAAGAAGAACCTGGACCAGACAGTGAAGGACCTGCAGCATCGTCTGGAAGAGGCCGAGCAGCTGGCACTGAAGGGAGGGAAGAAGCAGATCCAGAAGCTGGAGGCCAGGGTGTGTAGGGCTGGGGCTGTGCCTGAGTGAGCGTGTCCTTGGAGAGACATTGCCAGGGAAGCTGCAGAGATGGGCTTGTCCTTGCAGGTGCGGGAGCTGGAAGGGGAGGTTGATGCTGAGCAGAAGCGCAGCGCTGAAGCCGTGAAGGGTGTGCGCAAGTACGAGCGCAGGGTGAAGGAACTGACCTACCAGGTAAGGCAGGAGGTCTCCTGCTCTCACAGGGTTTGCTCACAGTGAGTCACATTTTGCACACACCATTCCCAAGGGGAACTGTTAACCTTGTGTGATGGAGGACTATGAATTGACTCTCTATCCTGTTTGCCAACCTCCCTAGTCTGAGGAAGACAGGAAGAATGTCCTCAGGCTGCAGGATCTGGTGGACAAGCTGCAAATGAAAGTGAAATCCTACAAGAGACAAGCTGAGGAGGCTGTAAGTATTGCTTGGAGAATGGGCAAAGGCCACATTCCATTGGGGCAGGGCACATATTGAGTGAGGCTGAATACCAGGAGAGGGGTATGAAAGAAATTTCTGAGAAACAACCATCTCAGTCACACTGTTTAGCTATTGTGTTATGAGGCCTTGGTGAGCTCTGGGCACACTGGAGTCAGGGAGGTTCATTAAGGGAAATTCTGCAGCCTGTTTGACACAGGAGGCCAGAATAATCAAACCCAGGGGCCACACTCACTGTTTGACAAGTTCCTTAGTCTCGGCTAATAAGCAGCAGCAGAAGGCATTCAGGCCTTCTTAACCCATTAATTCATGCAGACAAGTGTTGTAAGAGTAAATATAGAAATGACAAAATGAAATTATCAAATTGCTTCTAATGTGTGATTCAGTCCTGGTGGATCTTGTCCCAGTAGAGTCCTGAAAAGGGGAGCATGAGGAGCTCTGTGTGAGGCTGATGTGTTAGCAGTGGTTGGAGGAGATGGAGATTTGCAGCCCCATTAGACTGACTTGCAGTAGGAATGAAACCCCTGCCTTGTGCTCCTGACCCCTGATTCCCTTTTCACTCCCAGGAGGAGCTGTCCAATGTCAACCTGTCCAAGTTCCGCAAGATCCAGCACGAGCTGGAGGAAGCCGAGGAGCGGGCTGACATTGCAGAGTCACAGGTCAACAAGCTCCGAGCCAAGAGCCGGGATATTCATGGCAAGAAGATAGAAGAGGAGGAGTGAGAATGTCACAAGACAGCCAAGTGACCTGAGGACTGCACAAAATGTGAACCCTCTGTCACTTCCTTCTTCCTTCAGTTTTTGCTTTGAACCCTTTTAATGTCTAGAGAATAAACCCCGTAGATTCCTTTGTGTGCATACCATGAGCAGTACTTTTCTTTTTGGTTTTATTGTTTAGACCCTTATTACCATTATTGGTACAGTTTTGCACAGTTTTGTTTTATCATCTCTGTGTCATAATGCAGCGTTTTTTCATGTAGTTCCTGACAACTTATCCCTTCTTTTTCCTTAGTGACTGGGGTGTGAATAGAAAAATAACATCATATGAAGAGTAAGGACTATAATTCCTGATTATGACTCCTGCAAGTTCTTTCTACTGGTCTACCCCAGACAATATATTATAATCAATATTATGGCTCTTCAGCACTTTCCAGCTTGCAATTGTCAGGTGTGAGGTGCTCCTATTGCTGGCCTCTGAAGTTGATTTATAGAGTGCTGATAACTGAAAGAGTTCATATTTTTTTGTGCAACTGACAGAAGCTAGTCTTTAGCCTCCACTATCTTTTTCTTCTTGAATTTAATTAGAAGACCACAAAGAGTACTACCTATCCTTGAATTAAAACTGGAGAAGGTTGGTGGCAGTTCTGTGAGAATTGCTTTAGTTTCTAGAAATTAGATCAGTGTCTCAACAAAAGTTGAGTTTTGGCCACATTACTTTCTCAAACATTGCCCTGTCTTGAGGAATTTTTCTTTCCTGATGAGAAAGTCCAGCTGTTTGATGTGGTGTTTTCCTTACTGGTGTTGTAGAAACTCAGAACCCCCAGCAGGAGCTTCTTTCACTCACTAGCATATGGCAAGAGAAGTCAGAATAGACAGTGAGAAGGGAAGAAACAGCTTGTAGTAGTCCAGCAGTGAAAGGAAAACAGTTCATTAGTAGCTGCCATCTCCTGTCTAGACTAATGATTTTCCATTAAACGTGCAAAAGAAGCAATAATGAAGGTGGGCAATTAAATGGCAGATTCTGAGCCTGAGTAGATATCCATATAAACTGACAGTGAAGACTTGAGTGCAGAGGGAGAAAGTTACCATGTTCAGTCCCAGCCCTGCCTCCTAGGGCAGAGTGTGCTGCAGATTCTGAATTCCCAGTGAATACTGGACCAAGCATATGTAACACCTCCAGGGAGTAAACTGGTATGGGGAACTGAGAACAGGTAGTTTATATCCTTCCAAAAGGAACACTCTGTTAAATTCCAGACAGCCTTATAGATGAAAAACACACAAAACTTTGAGAGGACAGATGAGCATGTGGACAGAGAATTACAGTGCATATAATTGACGGGGAATCTTCAAAACCTTTCAGCAAGGCTTCCTTCTTATCCCATGGCTTCATCACTTCTATAAAAGCCTCTTACTCAGACAGAGACAGAATGAAAGAATATTTATGTGTGCTGGTGCCTGTGTTGTTCAATCTACTGATAAAGCAGACAACATCAAGCTGGATTGTTCAGTTGATACAGAAGTGGGAAGGAATGTCATCCAGTTAAAGAGCTGTCACGAGACCCCATCTGCAGTGCAGTATTCAGCTCTGAAACCCCCAACAAAAGAAGTAAAATGGATCAGGTGGAGCAAATCCAGGGCAGAGCCACAAAAATTGATGCAAGTGCTGGAATGCCTGTGCTATGAAGAAAGGCTTACTTAGTATGCGGACTCAGTGTGGAGATAAGAAGGCTTTGAGAAGACCATATTTCAGGGTTTCAAGATGTAAAGGCAGCTCATAAGAGGGGGAAAGATTATTTACCTAGGCTTGGGGCCATAGGACAAGGAGAAAATTTTTAAATTAAAAAGGGTAGATTCTAGTTGGATATGAATGTGACATTTTTTAAGAAGAGGCCAGTGAGACACAGGAACAGACTTGCCCCAGAATATGAGAATGTCCCATCATTGGAATTGTGCAAGTTCAGGTTGAATTGGGTTTTGAGCAATCTGATCTTGTCAAAGATATTCCTGCCCACAGCAGTGGTGTTGCACTAGATGATTCTTTTAAGGTTCCTTCCAACCCAAACCATTCTGTGATTTGTCCTCTAAGTTCTGTATGCCCGTGGAAGTCAGAGATTGCAGACATGGAATTTCTGATGCCCCCCTGCACTCACTGTTTCCACAGGTTTTTTCTGAGCTTCTCCTGTTGAGGGCAGAGGGTGTTTCCAACAGCTGAGCTCCGGGCTTTCTTGCAGGGCTGAGCTCTGGTTTTGAACTCCAGAAAGTCGCATGCTGATCCTTGGGACAAGCTTTTCATGCCCACATTGGTGCTTGATGTTGGATATCTCCTTGGATCACATTTACTGACCTTGCTCCTCTGCTCTTCACTGGGCTCTACCCACTGGGCTCTTAATAATCAAAATGCCAATGACCAGGAGAAGAGCATGTTCAAAACTGACACTGTTTAAACCAGCTCAAGTGACAGTGCCCTTTTTCCTAGAACTTGACACTCATTCTCCAGAACTACTGGCAAATTCCCCCTTTCTCAGAGTATTGCCTAAAGCAATACTGCTCCAAAACAGGCAGCACCATGTTGAGAGCTCTTGTTGCTGGAGCTGTATGAATTTGTAAGAGTGCAAGATATTTGTGATTTGGGAGTGCTGGGCTGAGGATGTATCAGGGTGCAGAGGATCCCAGACCAATGCTGTGTGTGTGAATGTGGGTAGAGTTGTGCTTGGGCAGAAGGGTTGAGAGTTTTTTTGGAGTTGTAGGTAGTGAAGGCCTGACTTGGTTGAGGGCAGTGCTTGGTATACATTGACAATAGGCACACAGATATTAGCAACATGGGCCTGAGCTCTTTAAGGCATGTTAGCACTTCATCTTTGTGTGAGATGGAACAGGAAGTACCACTGCATATTTATTGACTGTATGTCTACTGGGGGTTGAAAGTATTTCCTGGTCTAGGTTACTTTTACCTCTTAGGTTCTCTTAACCCTTAGAAAGTTTTTAGTAAATTTTGAGAAACATAAATAATTTTTAAATTAATAATTTTCCTATTAATAAATGCACTTGTTCTAAAATGTTATACATTTCTTTTGTATCAGGTCTGCAACAGAAGCATCAAGGTTTTTGCAACCTGAAATTATTTGCAAAAAACTGTATAATTTTCGTTTTTTTCAAGTGTGAGATATTATGAATAATTTGTTTGTTTGAAACTACAAAGATTTTTCTATCACTTGTGACTGACTGTTGCAACAGAGAACATTCCTCTAGTGTGCACATTTAGAATATTTTTATTTCTGCAAAATACCAAGTGAGGAATTATTCCCATACATGTTCAATTGCTTTTATAGCTAAGGAGTCACATTTCACACTGAAGGCACAAACTGCATGTGCAAACTTGAAACCCTATTTGACCTTACTGTCTTTTGGATTCTTCTCCATCTAATATTCCTGGCCCACAATATGTCTGGTTTTCCCCTTTTAATTATAATATATAATGAATCACTGAAAGAGTTTTAATAATAATTTGTCTTTTGTAGAGCTGATTTTTCTAATGATTTTTTCTAAGGCAAGCTCTAAGTTCATATGATGTATCATACAAGATACATTACATTATTTCCCTTTTACATCTGTGAAAGTACAGAAATGTCAAAGAATCCCATCTGGATCAAAGATTAAGTTACCTGTAAAGACCATAGAAGAATCAATAAATCATACACCCAAGTTCTTTAAGTGCCTTGACTAGTCCAGATTCCAATATTAATAGCCCTGTCAGACTATTTATAGGAAATGTATCCACAGGAATGGTAAGATGCAAAACATTTCTAAATATATCAGATCAAATGACAATTATGCCATTAGTTAAATTTGCCAGACAATATTTTGCCAAAGATGGTTTGCCAAAATATATTTTGACAGAAGGAAAAGGAAACATCCAAAGCATCTGCATACCAGAGTCTATAAAAGGCTCTTTGGAGTGCTGTGCCCAGTCTTGACAGAAAATTTCAAGGTAAGTGTTTGGCTCCTGTGAACTGCTGGGCAAAACATATACCTTTTTATTCTATTTAACTTCCTATAAGACTTGGATATCCACTTCTGTCATGGACTGCTCTATACTGTAGGTTTGAAAGCAGCATGCTTTCTTTCAACTTACATATTATCTCTGGATCTCTGTGCAACAAAATGAGTTGTTATGTTTTCAAGCAGCAGTGACCTCTGCCACCAAAATCAATATCAAAAGTCAACAACTTTTAAGGAACAGGATGAAATCCAAGAGTTTAAGATTTGTGGAACAGAGAACAGGCAATAGTAACAGTTACATCTGTTATAATGCAAGATGAATTATCGATAACAAGTAATTTTTAGAAAGCCAATATTTGCTATGAGAAAAAGACTTTCAGTAGCATTTTAAAAAAATACCAGAGACTCTATTATGGGAATAGCCAAATTTGCTACAGTTCACAAATAATACTGCTAAACTTCACAACATGCTGTACACTTAACTGTTATTCTGTATGTGGTGTCTTAGCTGGATGTCTAAGGATTAATATTAGAGAGCTATGTAAGTATTTTCGGCCAAGACAGGGAAGTTTAACTCCAACTTTTGACTTGTTTATACTTAGTTTAATATTAAAAAATACCGATCTGCTTTCTTTCACATAAAGATGCTCATTCACTGACACAACATCTCTTGTAGGCTACAGAGGACCCTGCAGACCGTGGCTCCTGAAGAAGTGCAGCCATGGCAACTCCAGACGCTGACATGGCCGCCTTTGGCGAGGCGGCTCCTTACCTTCGAAAGTCAGAGAAGGAGAGAATAGAGGCCCAGAACAAACCTTTTGATGCAAAGACATCTGTCTTTGTGGTACATGCAAAGGAGTCCTATGTGAAAGGGAAAATTGAGAGTAAGGATGCAGGGAAGGTCACTGTCAAGACTGAAGGTGGAGAGGTGAATAAATGCAAAATTTACAAATAAAATTTAATTCCCACTCTGGGGTCTTAGCTGACATAAATGCATCTCTCTATTCTGTGGCAGACCCTGACGGTGAAAGAAGATCAAATCTTCTCCATGAACCCTCCCAAGTATGACAAAATCGAGGACATGGCCATGATGACCCACCTCCACGAACCCGCTGTGCTGTACAACCTCAAAGAGCGTTACGCAGCCTGGATGATCTACGTAAGTGGCAGCAGCAGCTTCCTTTGGGCAGCCTCAGGAGCTGCTGGGCCAGGCTCAGGGAAGCCAACGTGCTGTGTCCCTTCCTCACAGACCTACTCGGGTCTCTTCTGCGTCACTGTCAACCCCTACAAGTGGCTGCCGGTGTACAACCCCGAGGTGGTGTTGGCCTACCGAGGCAAGAAGCGCCAGGAGGCCCCTCCACACATCTTCTCCATCTCTGACAATGCCTATCAGTTCATGCTGACTGGTGAGTTATTTGGTTTTCTTTACAATCACTTGGCTGTAAACACTCACAAAAGAGAAGAAGTCTTTTCCCTATACAATAGTTCAGTTTAATTTTGCTGTAAAGATGGATGTTCTGTTACCACAGTAAATAGATTTTTTATTGAACATCATCATTTAGACAAAGTTTATAGAAACCAATGTTAAAGTTTCGTGTGCAGTGTATTTGGGGGGATATGATTTAACATGGAATGTATTGTCAGATTTTCTATTAAAGAAATTTGTATGTACTCTAAAGTTCAGGTTTTTCTCAGTTGAAAGGTTTGCTCTTTGAATGATTTGCTATGCAGGACTGAAAAGGGCTAGGGTGAATTTCTGTAAATAAAACGGTGTGTAAAAGGAAAGTACATTCAATGCTGGAGCCAATGCTTCCTATGTGCTGATAGCTATGCATTGGTAGCTTTACAAAAACTCTGGAAGCAGTCTCAGAATAGTCAGAAATTGTAGTGAAACCTGCTCAGAAAATCCTTAACTTCCTTCTTCCATCTCAAAAACAATTTCTTCTTTTCCATTCATTAATATAGAGGAAAGAAACACCAAAGAAAGGTAGCGACAACTTTTCTAGAAATGACTAAATATTCATAAATTTAGGAAAGATCAGATTGGTGGGAAATATAGATGACAATATAATAATAATATGTATTTTAATTTCTTAAAAGAAATCTTCCCTCTCTCATCCCGAATTACTGTACTTAATTTTGTAGCATTCGAAGCATTAAGAAGGTTAATTGGATGAAAATACAATGAAAAAACCACCAATATTTAATTGATGTTTGAGTAGAATGTCTTAGCAAGGTCATATTCATGTAAGCTGTCATGTATTTACCCTTGCTGACACCTTCATAAGACATGCAGAAATTATGCAAGTGCAAACCCAGACTTCTTCTAAGAGTTTGATCCCTAATGGCTTATTCTCTTCAGACTTCCTAGAGATTTTTCAGTTTTTGTTGTACAAAGATTTTGTCAATGGAGTCAAAATGGGAGAATGGGTTAAAAAAGCAACCAGACAAAATTATGGAAAGCAAACTCAGCTCAAGACATGACACAGAAAAATATTGAATCTAGTTTTGGAAGTGCCAACATTTGAATATTCTAGAGCATGACAGACTACGCTGGTAAAGGTTACTACTTATTTATGATGTTAATCTGATTTTCTTTAGGCAAGACTCAACTGGCAACTGCATAAAAACCATTTAGGAGGCTTATTGACTGACCAGGAATGGTTGTTCCTATGTAATAGAGTTTATGAGAAGCACATACTGCAGTTCAATTCAGCATACTGACAGGCCATTTAATCACTAACTCTACAAAATTGATCTTTAGTTAGAATCATTTTCACAAACAAAATGAGCAGTGTAACATGATGGGAATATCTAGAAAAAGAAGTGCATGTGTCCTGTATCTGGCAATACCTCAGGGTGAACACATCAGTTTCCCAGTTGAATCTAGGAACATTAAATATTGAAAATGAAGTAGCAGTGAAGTGACAAAGGTTTATTAATGGAAATAGATGCGTACTGCTAGTGCACCTTCTAAAAGTCACAGGAATAATTTTATCAATTATATTCATGACCTAAAATAATCATGTCTTCTTTTCTGCCTTGTTCACAGATCGGGAGAACCAGTCCATCCTGATCACGTACGTACACCCCCTGCGCGGGTCCCTGCGGGGCTGCCCGGGGCCAGGGCACCTCCTGCCTGACCACGCACCCTCTGCTTCTCTCTTGCCTTTGGCAGCGGAGAATCCGGGGCCGGGAAGACTGTCAACACAAAGCGTGTCATCCAGTACTTTGCAACAATTGCAGCCAGTGGGGACAAGAAGAAGGAGGAACAGACCTCAGGCAAAATGCAGGTGAGGTCCCAGGACTAGATATCTGCAACTATCAGATTTCTTGAGGAGTTAGATCGTGACAAGAAGACTTCTGTTTCAGGGGACACTTGAGGATCAAATCATCAGTGCCAACCCACTGCTGGAGGCCTTTGGAAATGCCAAGACCGTGAGGAATGACAACTCCTCACGCTTTGTGAGTTCTTGCTTTGCATAAAATCTCTCTCCCTCATGGCATCACAAATGATGCCTGAACAGTTCTTCATACAAAGGAGATGTCAGCAGAACACATCCAGGCTGACCTGCTGCTGCTTCTGCTTAACAGGGCAAATTCATCAGAATCCACTTTGGGGCCACAGGCAAACTGGCTTCTGCTGACATTGAAACTTGTAAGAGATTCTCCTGGACTGTTCCCATCATTTCCCAAATTCCCACATCCATGTACATTCCCACAAGTGCCTAACTCTTTCTACCTCCCTGGGCAGACCTGTTGGAGAAGTCCAGAGTCACTTTCCAGCTCAAGGCGGAAAGGAGCTACCACATCTTTTATCAGATCATGTCCAACAAGAAGCCAGAGCTGATTGGTAGGAAGGAGCATTACAGCTTTTTGGAGTAGATCACTGAGGAACAGTTCCTTCATTCACCTGGTTGACTAAAGTAAGCCTATGCCTTGTCTCTTCCTGCTTTCAGACATGCTCCTCATTACCACCAACCCTTATGATTTCCACTATGTGAGTCAAGGCGAGGTCACTGTTCCCAGCATTGACGACCAGGAGGAGCTCATGGCTACAGATGTAAGTAACACAGCAACAACTTACCTCCTAGGAATGCCTTGAGGGTGACATTTCTGGCCCACTAAGGATACGGTTTTTGAATTCATTATTTTGACTGCAGAGTGCCATTGACATCCTGGGATTCACTGCAGATGAGAAATCAGCCATCTACAAGTTGACAGGGGCTGTCATGCACTATGGGAACCTGAAGTTCAAGCAGAAACAACGAGAGGAGCAGGCAGAGCCTGATGGCACAGAAGGTATCAGCAAATTCAGGGCCTGATTTGTGCCAAGTCCTTCACTGCATGCAGAGGTGATATGTTGGCCTCCTGAGGCATACGCAGTTGTCTCGAGTTTCCACTTAAAACATTGAGAATTCCGTTTTTACCTCTGGTCCCTCTAATTGCAGAGATGCTTTCCTTGATATGGGAAGTTCCATTATTCTATCCAATGGTGGCTCCTCAAACACAAGCTGCCTGAAAGCAGGAACTTCACTTACAACACAGGATAGCTCTCTCCCTCTAGAAAACCTCCAAAGAATAAGACACCCAGATGGGCAATTATGGTTTTGGAGAAATAACTCATGCAAGCTGTGCTACCCAGAAATCCCCTTGCCATAGAAAGAGAATGGACCTTGCATTTTGTCTTGCGAGAGGCTTTTGTTGTTCTTCTGGGGAATTTCAGGTTCAATCTCTTTGTATCCAGGCCATACTTGTTCTTGCTTTCAAAGAAGACCATCAGTAGTGTCCAGAATTTGCATTCCTTCACAGCCCTTCTGTGTGACATGAGATAAATGTTCTTCCATTCCTAGAAGATGAACAGGAAAAGTTGTTCACATCACCCGAATTCCAGAGATTGTCCATAAATAAATGTTTTTCTCTCTTTCTCCACCTCCAGTGGCTGACAAAGCTGCCTACCTAACGGGCTTAAACTCAGCTGAATTTCTCAAGGCCTTGTGTTACCCCCGAGTCAAGGTTGGGAATGAATATGTGACCAAAGGTCAAAACGTGACACAGGTAACATCTGACAGTTTCAAATGCACAGCTTGACCTTGCACGTGCACGTTTTTCTTTGCCCCTCAGAGCTAACTCCAGTCCTGTCTTCTCTGCTCTAGGTGAACAATTCAGTGGGTGCCCTGGCAAAGGCGATGTTTGAGAAGATGTTCCTGTGGATGGTTGTTCGCATCAACCAACAGCTGGACACGAAGCAGCCCAGGCAGTACTTCATTGGTGTCCTGGACATTGCTGGCTTTGAGATCTTTGATGTAAGGAGCAAGGATTTGACAACACAGTCAAACAATGGGCAAGGAGGGGTCATGAGGACTCAGAAACACATAGAGGACTAAGGCTCGCACCACTGTGGGCCAGAGGGGTGGATGCTCTTGTAATTGTAGTGGTCTGGGCAATTTCACAGTGTATGTCCTGTGCTGTGAATGCCATGATGATGCAAGAATTTCTGTGTCAGAACACAGAAAGTCCCAGATTATTGACATGAAGCCAGGGAAATTCTTGGGTGGGACACTGAGGAGGTTTCTACTGTCCAGCAGCTCAGAGCTACTGACCTTTCCAAAGGTTTGCAGTGTAGTAGGAAAGTGAAAAAGAGTTATAACTTTTGGCTTGATTTGCAAAATAATAATAATGCAAATGTCCTTCAAGGCCAGTGAGTGTTAGAGTAGAAGGCCTGCTAAGGAAACACATGCTGGTACAGAAGGTTTGGGACTGATGTTTCAACTTCAAGCAGCCTTAGGGGAATGGCAGCAAAACCCTGTGGATTTGGCACACCTTGAGAACCTGTGCACCTTTCCTTGCTTTGGACAGTTCAACAGCTTTGAGCAGCTGTGCATCAACTTCACCAATGAGAAACTGCAACAGTTCTTCAACCACCACATGTTCGTGCTGGAGCAGGAGGAGTACAAGAAGGAGGGGATTGAATGGGAGTTCATTGACTTTGGCATGGACCTGGCTGCCTGCATTGAGCTCATTGAGAAGGTACCTTTCCCAAACAAGTATATGATGGCTGTTAGAATTCTGTGATGTTTTTGAGGCAAAGTCAGCACAGAAAGAACTCACAGACAGATATGTAGCATCAGTTAAGAAAAGTATTTTGCACTGAAATTTAGTTTTGTCTAGCAAAGAGAAATGGGGAAATGCACATGTGTGTCATGAGTCTGCATTGTCTAGTCTTCAAGCATGGAAAAGTAACATGGACTCCCACCAACAGACTTCTGAAACCAAGCCCGATTCAGTCTCCTTTTCTTTCTTCTCCAAAGGCTCAAATCCAAAGTCCACTGCCAAATTTGAGAAAGAAATATCATATCACCTGACCTCGCCAAACTATGGAGCTCCTTGTAGCAGCTTTCCCCATTGTTTCTCTCTTTATCGTTGCTCCCCCAATTCTACACCCAATTCTCATGTGAGCTGGACAGACGAGTTCCTACCAGTTCCATGAAGATAGGCTGCAGAGAGGCAAGGGACTGCAGAAATAAACTCTTTGAGTGAGACCAATTCCTGGTAAACCTAAGCTTTCATCCAGGCTGAGATGCTGTCAAGAGCACAACCAGTTTTTGACATTTATAGCACAGGCTTCTTGTTATTGTCATAGAATCACAGAATAGTTTGGTTTGCAAGGCACCATAAAGAACATCTTGTTCCAGTCCCCTACCATTGGGAGGGACTCCTTCCACTAGACCAGGCAGGTGAATGTCCCATCCAGAGTGATCTTGAATGTTTCCATTGTAACCTTTCCTTGTCACTTCTTGTGATTTCTCCCAGCCCATGGGCATCTTCTCCATCCTGGAAGAGGAGTGCATGTTCCCCAAGGCAACTGACACCTCTTTCAAGAACAAGCTCTATGACCAGCACCTGGGCAAGTCCAACAACTTCCAGAAGCCCAAGCCTGCCAAAGGCAAGGCTGAGGCTCACTTCTCCCTGGTGCACTACGCTGGCACAGTGGACTACAACATCACTGGCTGGCTGGAGAAGAACAAGGACCCTCTGAATGAAACTGTCATTGGGCTGTACCAGAAATCATCTGTGAAGACCCTGGCTTTACTCTTCGCCAGCTATGGTGGAGGAGATGCTGGTCAGTTTTGTGGAAATTTTATTTTTAATGTGAGACCAAGTTTTCTCTGTATTAATGCTGCAAACGCTAGAAATAAAAAGTGGCTGTGTGTTCTGTAGTATCCAATATATTTTGTCCATATTATAAAATTGTTTTTTCTTTGCTTTGATTTTCAGATGCTGGTGGTGGTGGCAAGAAGGGAGGCAAGAAGAAGGGTTCTTCCTTCCAGACTGTCTCAGCTCTTTTCAGGGTAATTAGAGTGTTCATTATCTCCTTGATGATGACAAAGCTTTTTTATTTTGAATCTGAAAGGTCTATTTCTGTTTTGGATATAACTATTGTCATCCTTTTAAATCCTTCCCTTTCCATCCTTGGAACCTACAGAATATTCCTTTTCTAATTCCATGCCCTTTTTTGAATATTCCACTAAAGTATCTGAAGGGTTAAGTTCTCCTACTTAGGCAGGTGTAACTTTTCTGCTAACTTCCTTAAAATCCTCTCTGTAGCATTTAAATATATTTTCTAGACTTTTTTTATGTCTCTAAACAGATTTTCAGTACTGACTCATAGTAAAATTTGAAAATAATAGATCGAATATTAAAAGGAAAATAAATTACCCCAAAACTGTAGGATTTCAAGGCAATTACTTGAATTCAATGTCAAAAAAGAGTTAGTGTTAAATCATATCAAAATAACGACTCAACATGGTCAGTTTTCAGTATTGTCTTCAAAGTTTGAGACTGAATTAATATCAAAAGGGTCATTTTATATGGACTATCAAGTCCATATATATGGATATAATATGGATAAGGATATGGCTATCACATCCATATATGGATTATAAACTATCCCCTGCATTTAGAAACAACTTACTTAGCTGACAAATTATATCCTATCCATGCTTGATCAAGAGTATGACATTTATTTAAGATCCCAAACAATTTACCACAAGAATTACCAACTAAAGGAAAACTGTGCAATGACAGCCCTGTATTTGGATAAGGAGGTCAAGGAAAAGGAATTCTAACCATTATCCTGTAAAAGAACTTCCAAGCCAAAATTTGAGAGCCTTCAGCTTCTGATGTTCCCTTTGGGAGTTCTGCAAGTTGTTTTAGAGAAAACAGATCTGCATCCTGAAACAGCAGTTTGATACATCTGCTGCTAAGATTCCAGTGCTTGCACTTATTAATGTAAACTTAATTTCACAATCTCACAGGAGAATTTAAACAAGCTGATGGCTAACTTGAGAAGCACTCACCCCCACTTTGTACGGTGCATCATCCCAAATGAAACTAAGACACCTGGTAAGGCAAGCCAAGAGGAGAAAATCTTGAGCAGCAGAAGCTGTTCTCCTGAGTGTCAAACAGCGGGGCAGTCACTAATGGTGGTATTTGCCAGGTGCCATGGAGCACGAGCTGGTGCTGCACCAGCTGCGCTGTAACGGCGTGCTGGAAGGGATCAGGATTTGCAGAAAAGGCTTCCCCAGCAGAGTCCTGTATGCTGACTTCAAACAGAGGTGAGAGCTCTGCACTTTTCTGCCAATTCAGGCCACACTGAAGAGCCTTCTTATTATAATATACTTTGAACTCTTTATTTAAAATTGGTATTGATCATTAATACTGATTTTTACCATCAGTTTATAATGACGTGGCAATGCTTAGATCAGGATTGTTTTTTACTTAGAATTACTATTAAAAACATTTCCCATATCCTTTCCTGGGAGGATGAACCATCTCCAGGCATGAGATCAATTCAGTTGTACAGTCTGAGACGTTCTGGTGGTGGTTTCAATGATTGTGATTTCTTAATGTTTTATTTCCTTTTGCAGATACAGAGTACTTAATGCCAGTGCTATCCCAGAGGGACAGTTCATGGACAACAAGAAAGCTTCAGAGAAGCTCCTTGGGTCCATTGATGTAGATCATACCCAGTACAAATTTGGTCACACCAAGGTAAAAACAAGTCCTCTCTTAGAAGTTTGTCAAAAGCAGTAAGAGTGGGCTCAGTCAGGGGATCAGGCACAGCACAATAACATAACAGATGCCAGACTAGGGTCCACTATCAGCGAGTGCCCAGTCTCACAGTACTCAGTCAAGGCAAGTGAGAATGACCCAGGAATGGTAGTCAGACTCAATTGAGAGTTCACATCACCAGTGAAGTTTGTTACAATAAGTATGGTCCAAATTGAAACCATAAAACTTTGGTTTTCAGGATTTATCAGGGTCAGACACAGGTCGACTAAAAAAGCAAGGCCCTAGTCATAAATTCATGGACATATACACAGCAGTGAGATTGGTCGAACATCAAGCCAGGAATTAAGTTAATAGGTCATGGTAGAGCTCACTAGTGTCCATGACAAGGTAATGGAGTGGCTGAGGTTGTGGCTGAACTGGAAACCAGTAGTCATGACACATAGCTCAGACAAAGACTGAATGTTTCGGGCCGAGATTATGTGGCGTTCTAAGCCCTTGGACAGAGGATTTGGGAGAGGGAGCAAGGAGACACTGATCATGGCCATTAAAGCCATTCAGCAATCTGAATGACTCTGAGCTTCTTTTCTGTCCTACATCACAATGATATGGAGCAACATGTCCTCTCTCAAGGTGTTCTTCAAAGCTGGGTTGCTGGGACTCCTGGAGGAGATGAGAGACGACAAGTTGGCAGAAATCATCACTCGCACGCAAGCCAGGTGCAGGGGATTCCTGATGAGAGTGGAGTACAGGAGAATGGTGGAGAGGAGGTAGATATTTCTCATATTTAGTTGATTTTCATGGAACTTTACTGATGAAGTTTAAGTTAATCACAGCAAAGCCATGTAATAACTGCATGAATTTAATTTCAGGGAGTCCATCTTCTGTATCCAGTACAATGTTCGTTCATTCATGAATGTCAAACACTGGCCATGGATGAAGCTGTTCTTCAAGATCAAGCCCTTGTTGAAGAGTGCAGAGTCTGAGAAGGAGATGGCCAACATGAAGGAAGAGTTTGAGAAAACCAAGGAGGAGCTTGCAAAGTCAGAAGCAAAGCGGAAGGAGCTTGAGGAGAAAATGGTGGCCCTGGTGCAGGAGAAAAATGACCTGCAACTCCAAGTGCAGGCTGTGAGTATCTCTATTCATTTCTCCCAGGAAAAAAATGATACACTGTCAGAATGTTTCTTGTCCTGCACAGAGACTCCCAGGAATTTATATGTGGTAGAAAACAGTCTAAATCTCACACTCTGAGTCACTCTAATGTAGAACAAACAGGCACCAGCACGGGCATAGTGAGACTCCTGGCAGACCCACATGGCATTCACCATTGCTGTTGTGTGAGGACAGTGCAATGTAAAACCAGCCAATATGTATTGAACAGCGAAGAACTTGGAGCTGGAAGAGAAATAACTTTCAAAGCAGTGCTTCTGGCTAATGCAGTAAAGGCAAATCCGATCGACTTTTTGTATTTACAATTACACAAGGAAGCCTTGATTATTTTCGGAAACATGGATACTTCCCATTAAAACGCAAATAGAACAAGAGGGTATCATAACACCCAATGAAATGATCAGCTAGTAGCCATATACGATCCTAGATGCGGCCAGGAAAGAAGCCACAGAGGCAGCTGATAGGCCAGAAATCTATTAGCCATGTAGTCTGTAGAAAAGTGATACAATTATTTCTCAAAAAAAGTGTTGTCAGCAGTTGAAAAGCCTCTAAATAACAAATATTTTCAGGCTTTGTTGAGACAACTAAAAAGAAAAAGTGAAAAGGTACACTTTCCATGAGGAAAAAAATACATATTCAAAGCCCTTGATCCTGCTGAAATTAGAAATTGAAAGTTCTGTTCTACATTAGAGCTTGCACTATGAGGCATTCGCATAGATAACTGTCCTGGGAGACAAATTTAGGAGACACAAACACATTGCAATAAATATTAATTTCAAATTAAAAGGTTTACCAGTAAACACAACTCAAGATCCTTCTGTTGCTGAACTTAAAAGATGGTTTCATCTGCTACTTTTAAACCCACCTACTCTGTGATTAACAAGGCAGAGCAAAGAAAGTTCAAAACATTAGAACCCACAAAATTTTATCTCCCCACCAGGAAGCAGATAGCTTGGCTGATGCAGAGGAAAGGTGTGACCAGCTCATCAAAACCAAAATTCAGCTCGAAGCCAAAATTAAAGAGGTGACTGAAAGGGCTGAGGATGAAGAGGAAATTAATGCTGAACTGACAGCCAAAAAGAGGAAACTGGAGGATGAATGTTCAGAGCTGAAGAAAGACATTGATGACCTTGAGCTAACACTGGCCAAGGTGGAGAAGGAAAAACACGCCACCGAAAACAAGGTATGAGGCAGAACCTGTCACCTGCAATCTGGAAAAGAGCCCTGTGATATTACAGGACTTGTATAGCTACTTCCATTATTTACATTTGCTGCCATCTTCCTAAAGGTGAAAAACCTGACTGAGGAGATGGCAGCTCTGGATGAGACCATCGCCAAGCTGACAAAAGAGAAGAAAGCCCTCCAAGAGGCACATCAGCAGACCCTGGATGACCTGCAGGTAGAGGAAGACAAAGTCAATACTCTGACCAAAGCCAAGACCAAGCTGGAACAGCAAGTGGATGATGTAAGCACACAGACATAGAACAGGAACAGTACAGGTATGGAGTCTGATGTGGCTGGTAGAGCACTGATGGTTTTGTTGTGCTTAGCTGGAAGGGTCCCTGGAGCAAGAGAAGAAACTGCGCATGGACCTGGAGAGAGCTAAGAGGAAACTGGAAGGAGACCTGAAGCTGGCCCAGGACAGCATCATGGATTTGGAGAATGATAAGCAGCAGCTGGATGAGAAACTGAAGAAGTAAGTGTGGCTCTGGGGCACCTGAGTGCTGGGCTGCAGCACTTGCCTTTTTCCTTTGAGCTCTAACACAATTCACTTGGCCCAAAGGAAAGACTTTGAAATCAGCCAAATCCAGAGCAAGATCGAGGATGAACAAGCCCTGGGCATGCAATTTCAGAAGAAGATCAAGGAGCTGCAGGCAAGTGTCTGTTCCTTCCCCTGCCTTGCTCAGGCTCAGGAGGAGGGCATGGCTGTGAGGGATCCCTGCTGTTCCACAGGCCCGTATTGAGGAGCTGGAGGAGGAAATTGAGGCAGAGCGAACCTCTCGCGCTAAAGCAGAGAAGCATCGGGCTGACCTGTCCAGGGAGCTGGAGGAGATCAGCGAGCGCCTGGAAGAAGCAGGAGGTGCCACAGCAGCTCAGGTGGAGATGAACAAGAAGCGTGAGGCAGAATTCCAGAAGATGCGCCGTGACCTGGAAGAGGCCACGCTGCAGCACGAAGCCACGGCTTCCGCCTTGCGCAAGAAGCACGCGGACAGCACAGCTGAGCTGGGGGAGCAGATTGACAACCTGCAACGTGTGAAGCAGAAGCTGGAGAAAGAGAAGAGTGAGCTGAAGATGGAGATTGATGACTTGGCCAGCAACATGGAGTCTGTCTCCAAAGCCAAGGTAAGGATTGCAGGAGAAAATGGTGACAGGGACAAAGTATGGCACAAAAGCTGCTTCTTCCAGACACATTGCCAGAAACAAAACCCCTGCTGTGACAATAAGGCAGAGTACAAACCATCATGTCTTCTCCCTTCTCGTGTTTTCTCTCTAGGCCAACCTGGAGAAGATGTGCCGCACACTGGAAGATCAGCTGAGTGAGCTTAAAACGAAGGAGGAGCAGAATCAGCGCATGATCAATGACCTCAATACGCAAAGAGCTCGTCTGCAGACAGAGTCTGGTGAGACATCCTCATCCCCAAAATTCAGTGGCGGGATCTGCATGCCCTGAGCAAGCCAGAGCGTGCAAGATGGCAGCAGGTTTAAGCTGTCCAGCCCATTACTGATTACACGGCTTTACAGGCAGATGGTGTCATAGGAGGAACAGTGTGCTTCCTTTGTCCCCTTTCCCTTCCCAGGTGAATATTCCCGCCAGGTGGAGGAGAAGGATGCTCTGATTTCTCAGCTGTCTAGGGGCAAGCAAGGATTTACCCAACAGATTGAGGAACTCAAGAGACATCTAGAGGAAGAAATCAAGGTCTGGAAATCCTCTGGTGTCCTCTGCCTACATGACCCCCAAAAGCACCTGCAGAATCCTGTCTTAACACTAGACTACTCCAGTGTTCCTTCCCTTAACACACGTAGGACTGCAGAGAATGGCACTAGTGCACAACACCCCACTCTTCAAGTAGAGAGGGAAGGAAACAGGATACTTTAGGTGCTGGAGGAATTCATCCACAAGGCTTCCACAAGATTCTGATGATCTTCTCTAAGACATGATTCAGCCACAAATTTACACAAACAGCAGATTACTGTCCCCAGAGGAGCTGTCATTAATGCATCCTGATGCTCCAGAACGTGTCAATGAGGGCTTTACCAGCTCCAAGCTCTACATATTTGCAATTAGAGTTTCATTCCAATTTCACTGTCAAGTTCACAGTCAAGAGGCATTTCAAGATAAGTATTCAGGTTACCAAACCAAATTGTACCCACAGGCCAAGAATGCCCTGGCCCACGCCCTGCAGTCCGCTCGTCACGACTGTGACTTGCTCCGGGAACAATATGAGGAGGAGCAGGAGGCCAAGGGGGAGCTGCAGCGAGCCCTGTCCAAGGCCAACGGTGAAGTGGCTCAGTGGAGAACCAAATATGAGACGGACGCGATTCAGCGCACGGAGGAGCTCGAGGAGGCCAAGTACGTGGGAAACAGGATAGCAAATGATGGCAGAAGACTGAAACTGATCAAGGGAAATTAGAGTCTCTGAGAATGGGTTAAGAAAAGAATGGGAGGGAGGTAATGATATACTGTCTTTGTAAAAAAAGGGGAGATAGGAAGGGAGAGAAAGAATGGAAGGGAAAATATCGGCTTTAGAAGTGGTAGGACAAGTCTAATACTTCATAGTTTATAGATACTTTTTGTATATGTGGAAAGTTTTTGACTCAGAATCCCAAGGTGACAAACTGCCCTCTCATGACAGTATAGAACAGACGCTCTTCCTGGCTCTAATGAGGCATTGTGCTTCTCTCTTCCCAGGAAGAAGCTGGCCCAGCGTCTACAGGATGCAGAGGAACATGTTGAGGCTGTCAATGCCAAATGTGCCTCCCTGGAAAAGACAAAGCAGAGGCTGCAGAATGAAGTGGAGGACCTGATGATTGATGTGGAGAGATCCAATGCTGCCTGTGCTGCTCTGGATAAGAAGCAGAAGAACTTTGACAAGGTCTGTTGGCCTCCAGCACCAGCACTCCTGGGCAGAGCATGCCCCCGTGATGGCCACAGCCCTACTCACAGCCCGTTTCTCTGCAGATCCTGGCAGAATGGAAGCAGAAGTATGAGGAAACGCAGGCTGAGCTGGAGGCCTCCCAGAAGGAGTCGCGCTCTCTCAGCACGGAGCTGTTCAAGATGAAGAATGCCTATGAGGAGTCCTTGGACCACCTGGAGACAATGAAGCGGGAGAACAAGAACTTGCAGCGTAAGTCCCTGCCCTCTGTCCCTTACTGCCCTTTCTCACTCTCAGCCCTTACCACCATTGTTCATGGCTCTGTGCCTACAGGTTAGCAGAGATGCCTGTCACGTAGTGAGACAGGAACCTTGCCATTCAGCTCTGTGCCTGACCTTGCCATTGATCTTTGTTCCCACAGAGGAGATTTCTGACCTCACGGAGCAGATTGCTGAGGGAGGAAAGGCGATTCATGAGCTGGAGAAAGTCAAGAAGCAGGTTGAGCAGGAAAAATCTGAACTGCAAGCCTCCCTGGAGGAAGCTGAGGTACATACAATGCTCATCAATGTTGTCCATGTTTAGGATTATGGGTGTAGTTCTTTGAAGAGAGATCAGGAAAGCAAACCTACCTACTATGTGGAACTGTAAAAAAGATTACTTAGAAAGTAAGACTCTCTTCATGCTGAATTGTGCAGGCCTCCCTGGAACATGAGGAGGGGAAGATCTTGCGCCTGCAGCTTGAGCTCAACCAAGTGAAGTCTGAGATTGACAGGAAGATAGCAGAAAAAGATGAGGAGATTGACCAAATGAAGAGAAACCACCTCAGAATCGTGGACTCCATGCAGAGCACTCTGGATGCTGAGATCAGGAGCAGGAATGAAGCCCTGAGGCTGAAGAAGAAGATGGAGGGAGACCTGAATGAAATGGAGATCCAGCTCAGCCATGCCAACCGCCAGGCTGCAGAGGCACAGAAGAACCTGAGAAACACCCAGGCAGTGCTCAAGGTGCGTTCTGTAGCAGAGCTATAGAAAAGAGAAATTAAATCCCTGACACTTTTCCCACTCCGGTGCCCACTGAGGCCATGCAATTTTTCTTGTCTGTTTGTCCAGGACACTCAGCTGCACTTGGATGATGCTCTCAGGACACAGGATGACCTGAAGGAGCAGGTGGCCATGGTGGAGCGCAGAGCAAACCTGCTGCAGGCTGAAGTTGAGGAGCTCCGGGCAGCCCTGGAGCAGACAGAGAGATCGAGGAAACTGGCTGAGCAGGAGCTTCTGGATGCCACTGAACGTGCACAGCTCCTCCATACCCAGGTCAGGCGCTGCTGGAAATTATTCCCTTTCATAAGTGATAACAAGGTTAAATTGTTATTCATCTTCTAAGTGACTACATGTGTGTTTACCTAGTGGAAGAAGTGTCCTGCAATATGTTCCCTCCAGCCAGCCCTCAGTGTTTTTTTTGCTGCTCTGGTGTTAAAGAAGTGTCTTGCACTGAAGACTTTCCTAACTCTACCTGCATTTTCAGGCCTTACTGTGGAGGCATTTGGTTTGATAGTAGGAATCCTCTCTTTCCTGTTGCGCAGAACACCAGCTTGATCAACACCAAGAAGAAGCTGGAAACAGACATTTCCCAGATCCAGAGTGAAATGGAGGATACCATCCAGGAAGCCCGCAATGCTGAGGAGAAGGCCAAGAAGGCCATCACAGATGTGAGTTGGGTGCTCCTGGCATTGCTGATGATGAATGTACTCTGCCCAAAATATCTCCAGCCCTAAAATGGCTTTGACCTTTTGCTCTGGACCAGGCGGCCATGATGGCAGAAGAGCTGAAGAAAGAACAGGACACCAGTGCCCACCTGGAGAGGATGAAGAAGAACCTGGACCAGACGGTGAAGGACCTGCAGCACCGTCTGGAAGAGGCCGAGCAGCTGGCACTGAAGGGAGGGAAGAAACAACTTCAGAAGCTGGAGGCCAGGGTGTGTAGGGCTGGGGCTGCGCCTGAGTGAGCGTGTCCTTGGAGAGACATTGCCAGGGAAGCTGCAGAGATGGGCTTGTCCTTGCAGGTGCGGGAGCTGGAAGGGGAGGTTGATGCTGAGCAGAAGCGCAGCGCTGAAGCCGTGAAGGGTGTGCGCAAGTACGAGCGCAGGGTGAAGGAACTGACCTACCAGGTAAGGCAGGAGGTCTCCTGCTCTCACAGGGTTTGCTCACAGTGAGTCACATTTTGAACACACCATCCCCAAGGGGAACTGTGAACCTTGTGTGATGGAGGACTATGAACTGACTCTCTATCCTGTTTGCCAACCTCCCTAGTCTGAGGAAGACAGGAAGAATGTCCTCAGGCTGCAGGATCTGGTGGACAAGCTGCAAATGAAAGTGAAATCCTACAAGAGACAAGCTGAGGAGGCTGTAAGTATTGCTTGGAGAATGGGCAAAGGCCACATTCCATTGGGGCAGGGCACATATTTAGTGAGGCTGAATACCAGGAGAGGGGTATGAAAGAAATTCCTGAGAAACAACCATCTCGGTCACACTGTTTTGCTATTGTGTCATGAGGCCGTGGTGAGCTCTGGGCACCCTGCATTCAGGGAGGTTGATTAAGGGAAGTTCTGCAGCCTGTTTCACACAGGAGGCCAGAATAAACAAACCCAGGGGCCACACCCACTGCCAAGTTCCCAAATCTCTGCTAATAATCAGCAGCAGAAGGCTTCAGGGTCTTCTTAACCTAAAAAGTCACACTGACAGTTGGGCAGGAAGTAGTGTGAGAGTAGGTAGAGAAATTATGAATCCAATGTGTGAAATTGCTCCTAATGTGTGACACAGTCCCAGTGAACGTTGTCCCAGTAGGGTCCTGAAAAGGGGAGCATGATGAGCTCTGTGTGGGGCTGATGTGTGAGCAGTAGTGGGAGAAAATGGAGATTTGCAGCCCCATTAGACTGATTTGCAGTAGGAGTGAAAGTCCTGCCCTGGGCTCCTCACCACTGACTCCCTTTCCTCACACAGGAGGAGCTGTCCAATGTCAACCTGTCCAAGTTCCGCAAG
The DNA here is from genome assembly GCF_903797595.1 of Erithacus rubecula. Classification (NCBI taxonomy): domain Eukaryota; kingdom Metazoa; phylum Chordata; class Aves; order Passeriformes; family Muscicapidae; genus Erithacus; species Erithacus rubecula. Next base: position 2,174,176 of record NC_136672.1, read on the forward strand.
ATCCAGCACGAGCTGGAGGAAGCCGAGGAGCGGGCTGACATTGCAGAGTCACAGGTCAACAAGCTCCGAGTGAAGAGTCGTGACATGCATGGCAAGAAGATAGAAGAGGAAGAGTGAGAATAACACAAGGCAGCAAAGTGACCTGAGGGCTGCACAAAATGTGAACCTTCTGTCACTGTCTTCCAGACTTGAGATTTGAAACTATCTGAGTACATAGCAAATAAAAGTAGATTTCTTTGCATTTATATAATGTGCAATAGTTTTCATTTTTTTTGTTTTTTACAGGTGAGGTCTATATCACCATTAATCTTTCGACAGAGTTTTGCCTTATAAAACCCCTGAGTAGGTTTGTGGTACAGTTTTTTATCATTTTCTTACCAAATAATTATTCCTTCTGTAACACTTTAGGCTATGGTTGAAGAAAGTTTCTTACTCACATAAGTAATCCTTAAAGAGTAAGCATGAAAGAGAAACTTATTTGTGCTGTTGCCTGTGTTGGTCAAGCTACTGTTAGAGTAAGTCAGAGTGGTGTTGGACAGGAATAACACATTTCCAATGGAATTATGTTATTTCAGGCACTAAGGAGAAGGAATGATAATTAAAACGTACATTAGAAGGTTCCCTTGACACTCAGCAAAGGGTGCCATTAAATAGTGCACCAGATTCGATTCTGTTAAATCACAAATCTGTAAAGACAGAGAAACAAAATGCAGCGTCATTTGTGAAGAGATGTACTGTGGGCTGACAATTGCCCGTCAAAAGGCAGTTCTGACACATGTTCTGTGTAATTGTGTGAAAATATCAGCCCTTTTCTCAACAGCAGTAGCAAAAGGAAAAATAAGAATAAACAAAGTCAAGCAGACCAAATAACCCAGGGACTTAGGGAGATAAGGTTTCTAAGATAACCGTGTATAGAAGGGAAAGGCAAACCTGCACTTCTCTAAGATGCATCATTTATTGGACATGTGTGTAAAATGCTGTCCCCATCTTAGTTGATAGCCATAAATGTTTGAACCCTGTAAGTGGGCCTAACATCTTGGGTATATGAACTGGTACAAATAAAATCCTGTTAGAGAGATCACCTTCAGGCTGGAGGCCCAAGGCAATGTTGGTGAGTGGGCAGGAAGGTGAGCACCCTGCCAGCTTTGTGGAAGTCAAGATGAGGGGTAAGCACTGGCAGGGATTACAAGGAAGCTGCCTGTCTGCTCCCTTACAGATGAAGAGACCCTGAACAGACCATGGGTGCAATGAAGCAGTAGCCCACTGTCCCTCATTTTGTATCTGACCCAGGCATTGGTGATACTTGAAGAAAGCATAGACACCTGTGGTGATGGCCCAGGGTGGGTGCTGGTGCAGGGCACAAAGACATCAGCTGGGCTGTGGCTGTGCCTTTTGCCTCAGAATTCAGGCTGTTGATATCAGGGCAAGCTTTATTCCCAGCTTCAGGCCCAGCAGGCTGCTGTCAGTCCCAGGGAGCTGCCGGGCAGCAGCTGAGCAGGGCCCCTGCTCCAGGCACCCAGTGCCAGGGGATGGCAGCCTGGAGCCATCGAGGGCCAGCTCTGGGCTCCCTACACTGCACACCAGAAACGAGATCTCCCTGAAACCTGGGTGCTTTAACCCTGCTGGAACTGCATGGCCCACCTCACTGAAACCTGGGTGCTTTAACCCTGCTGGAACTGCCTGATCCACCTCACTGAAACCTGGGTGCTTTAACCCTGCTGGAACTGCCTGGCCTACATGCTAGGAGCTAATCACAGCAGAGGGGTTAAATTTGGGCCAGGTGGGTCAGCCAGTTTCATGTGTTTCCCACTGGGACAAAACAAAAACCAGGTGGGAAGGGCCAAAGAACACCTGAAAATGTTTGGGTCATCAGTGCTGGAGGAGAAGTCCCTGGGCTGACAGAAGCAGCCACTGCTCAGTGCACAGGGCCTCATCTGCACTGGGCCCTCTGCCCAGAAAGGGAGCCAAGGATGTGCTTGGGAGTGTGTGACTATCAAAAGGACAAGGCATGGTGTCAGTGGCCCTGCCACCTCCACTGCACACCCTGTGGAGCAGCCTGAGGAGAGCAACTGCTAGAGAAGTGAGACCTCCTTGCGGCCTTCAGTACATAAAGGAGTCTTATAAAAAAGAGTGACTTCACACAAGCAGATAATCATATAAAAAGAGGGAAAAACTTTTAAACTAAAAGAGGAGAGGTTTAGAATAGATATTAGGAAGGAACTCTTTCCTATGAGGGTGGGGAGGCCCTGGCACAGGGTGCCCAGAGCATCTGCCCCTGGATCCCTGGCAGTGTTCAAGGCCTGGCCGTACAGGGTTTGAGGCAACCTGGAATAGTCGAAGGCATCCCTGTCCATGGCAGGGGGTGAGGAATGGGGTGTTGGAACCCAGCAGGACTTTAGGGTTCCTTCCAACCCAAGCCAATTATGATTCTGTAATTCTATGAAACTGGAGATTTTCCTTAATAGCAGTTTCCTGTTTCACACTAAGTATTTATGAGGACATGTTCAAAGACTCTTCATGCATTCAGTGCTGATTCCACCATGGCAGAATGTGCAGAAACCAAGTGAGGAAGTGCAATGACAAGAAACAATAGGGCTATGAGCTGTGTAGAGATAGGCCTGACCAGAGAAAGATCAATAAAGTGATTGAGGACATGGCATCCCTGCAACCTGGACTTCTGTGTGTGTCAGGGATTCCAAGAGATTGGGCTCTTGTCATCATCAATTTAAAAGACTATTTTTTCAACAGTCAACTCCATCCAAAGGATGCCCTGAGGTCCGCTTTTTCGCTTCCAGCTATCAACAGAGGAAAACCACTGCAAAGATATTACTGGAAATTTTTATCCCAAGGGATGAAGAACTCCCCTAACTATTTGCCAATATTTTGTTGCACAAACTTTATTTTCAGCTTGATAAAAGCACCCATGATCCATGATTCTACACTACATGGATGATTTGCTCATTGCAGCCCCAGCACAAACAGAGATGGAACAAACTTGTGATAGTGTTGTTGCTGAAATCAAGAAGGCCAGACTGGAAATTTCTACATCAAAACTATAAGAAATCCCACCCTGGAAATATCTGGGGTGGATGATGACAAAACAGACAATCAAGCTGCAGAAGATACAGCCTAGGACCAGTATCTATACCTTGTAGTATCTAGAACAACTTTCAGGAGAAATTAATTGGGTCAGACCTGTCTTGGGAATTACCAATAATGAACTTTCCGTGCTCTTCCACTTGTTGAGAGGAGACTGAGACAGCAAAGCTATAGGAATGATTTTAGGCCCTAGAAGGCTGCAGAAAGGGTTCCAGCAGGCTTGATATTACCCCAATTTGCCTCAGCAATGGCATTGAAACAATTAGATCAGTTTGGATATTGATTGAATAAACAAATCAATGCCACATCCATTGCGATCAGTAATATGCTGACAAACATTAGCAATGTTAGACATGTCACCCTGAAAAATAAAACAGCAATTGATTTTCTCTTACTGACTCAAGGACATGGTTGTGAGGAGTTTGAAGGATTGTGTTGTAATAACTTGCCTAACCACTCTGAATCCATCCACAGAAGTATAGAAAGCCTAAAAGATGTAACATCTCAAATAAAAAAAAAAAGATGGATCATGGTTTGACGATTTGTTTGAGAGATGGAACTTTGCTTGTTAAGGGAATTTTACAGGATAGGTTTACGTTTTGATTGTTGTAGAAGTGATATTAGTAATAGTGCCTTGTGCACTTCAGTGTGTGCGAGGGATGACCATCAAGGAAGTTTTTATCATTCAAGAAGGAGATGTAGGAAAGAAAAATACAGAAAATTCACAGAATCTTATGCAGTTGCCTGCAATCTCAAGTTACTGTATGATAGGATAAAGGATGATGAAGGTTTTGATTCAAGGCCTTGGAACAGAGACTTAACAATCAAGAGATAGCACTTAATATTGGATATGGCTTACATCCTTGGAATCAATCATATCTTTTGAAACCTAAGAATTACTGTAGTTCAAAGTAAGCAAAAAGGTTGCCTTAGACTAGCAAAACCCAATATATTAAGTGAAGTTTATTAATATAGCCTTGTGTAGAAAGCTGGTAACGCTGTTTTGCTGCATAAGGAAAAATACGCTGTAGTAGAGCTATGCAATACTAAGTAGTTGATATTAAACAAGGTCATTAAAGTAATTTCTTTACAGTTGAACTGAGAGGGGGAATTGTGGAAAATAGAAAAAGTATAAAACTCTCAGAAAGCTATGTGAAAGCAAATCTCAGGATGGAGAAATTCAAGAATGCTGAAGATGCAAGGACAAGAAACAATAGGGCAATGAGCTGTGTAGAGACAGGCCTCAGGAAAATATGTTAAGCAAGATATAGAAACATGTAAGCTTAATAATGAAGCTTTATCCATTGTTCTAAGCTATTACAAGAAGCATTGTTCAAAGCAAGATGTATGTGCAGCTTTATGAATTGGCCTAAGCAAATGCTTGTCAGCTTTTAATACTATCTTATTGGCTAAAAACTTTTTAAAAACCATGTAACTAAGAACAAATTGTCTGGTGTTGTAAGCAGCTTAAGCTGTTTCCATTTCTCTTGCTTGATTCTGTAAAATGAGGATGATGGCTGCAATGGAATAAAGACTTCAAGATAGCTGCTCTGGCAGACCCGTCCCATGGTTTGTATATATATATATATATATATATATATATATATAAATATAAGATAAGAGAAAAAATATCTCAAAATCAACAAGGAAGGGCATAGAAGACACCCACCCCCAAAGATGCTGTTTTTATCCCAAAGGGGATGGTTCCATCTGGGAGTCTTTGTGCAGCTGAGTCTGCAGGCACAGAAGTGCCCTCCAGCTCCAGTGCCCTCAGTCATCTCCTTCCTCTTGTTGACAGGGATGAGGTTGTTCCTCTCCTTCAGCCCTGACATGTGGCAATGAGTTGCCCAGCATCTTTGACGATATTAAAAAAAAAAAAACAAAACAACAAAAAACTGTATATAGTGAGAAAGCAGTGATGAGCGAAATGGTCTTCATAGCTTAAGATGGATAGAAAACACACAAACTAAGTTCAGCCAAAATACAGTTTAGTTTTCTTTCCATGCATCATGTCTGAGAGTCCCACATCAGAGTTATGATAATCTGCCTGCACCATGAAACCTCTCCAGCCCTGTGACAGACAAGGGTCAGCTAAGGGAATCTACTCCCTGACTTCTTTTTCTGAGTCATTTGCATCCTTATAGAAATGTCAAGCTAGCAACTGTAATTTCCCTTCCATACACCTCTCTGTCCTTCTCTGACTCTTTTCACCACCTGTTGTCCCTTTGCTTTCTGCACTTTACTCAGATACTCCTTAGCCTTTTTACTTCACTGAGCTGTTCTGTAACTGGAGTCACTCAGCTGCTTAAATGTGTGAAGGAAATGACATTCTGCATGTCACCTAAGTGTTACCTACTATTTGCTATGGAAATAGATCTGTGTATTGCTTACCTTGTCTGCACCTTCAGTACCATCCTTTTCCAATCACAAGATGCACATTCACTCACCTTTCTACCCTCAGTTGGCTGTTTCAGCACCTCTCCAAGTTGCTTTAGACTTATGGGTGAAACAGTCTGTTGTACTGCTGGAAAGAGAAGACATCATGTGTATGGAAGTTAATTTTCCACATTCTCTGTGTGGTCACTTGGAATGTTTGCTTCCCTTTTAATGTAGTATGGCTTAATTATAAATACACAAGGCATTACAGATATTAATTAGGAAAGAGAATGGGCATCTCTGCTACTGCCTTCTATGAACTGTTGCACAAGCTAATTTTCCTCAATGATATTCTTGGGAGATTTACATTTAGTCCCAGTCACTGCCTTATAAATCAGAAGATAAACTATTGGTTCCAAGTGCCTTTCTTCCTAGAGAATAACTCAGCAACTCCCATTAGTAATTGTAATTACTGGGTTATCTCAACAAATCAATTCAAAATTCCATCTCTGTCCTCCCCAGTACACCGAGTCTTTATCAGGAACATTCAAGTGGATTCTTAGAGGACAATTAAGAAAGTAGGACAGCAGTTAAGCTCTATATTTAACAATCAAGTTCTGTGGGGTATATTGAAGGTGCTCACTATAATTATTTCAATCTGAATCAGTATTTATAAAATTTAATAAAAAAGCATTTCCTTACCATCTCCAGGTCCTGTTCACAGCAACAAGTTAGTCAAAGTATAGCAATGAGAAGATTTGCTCTGAAGGATTAGTGTCCTAACATTTCTGCTAATCATCTGCCAACATTCCTAGAAGATCTCCTTTTACCCAGGGTACAGCAGAATGAGGCTATGTTGCCTGCATCATATCATACACACCAATGGTTTCCAGGCCATATTAATCTTAACAAGCCTGCTTTCCACTTCTGATAGCAGAGCTGACAGCAGTATTTGCAAGTTGCAGATTACATAAAGATAACTTTTTTTGTGTGTTTGTTGTTGCTTTGACGTTTTTTAATGCAATTTGTCAACAAACCTAAACACTACATGGAGAAGTATTTTGTTCCACGTGGAATGATAAATGATCTGGTTTTTATATGGGATGTTGATTAGGCAGAACCACCTTGTGCAGTTTTCTGCAGTTTGCTCAAAACCTTAGTATCCCATTTTTTCTAAGATAACCATAATTAATGGGGAAGGACGAAATAAGTAGACTTAATCTCAAGTTCCAACATTCTTTACAGAGCTCCTCTCAAAATTATCTCAAATGTCTATTTGCTGTTTCTCATGAGAACACCATTAACATTGGTTCATCTGTCAGGAAACAAACAAGAGTGTTCCCACTCTTTGCAAAACATTCTTTATCTTGTTATTTTATTCTTTCTCAAATTACTAATTTATGGTGATTTCTTCTGAACTGTCAGTACTATCTGATCTAGCAGTGTTGATAGCCTGTACTATCTCCTTACTACTATTCTGTCTACTCCTACTACATGTAGATGTTAACCTACATGTCCATAAAAGCTGAATGACCTAACTCTGCAGATTTTAATACCATAGGCAATGTTAATGTCCATTTCAACTTCTGCTTCATGTCTCAAACCATCAAAGATTCCATTGAAATTACTGCATGCACATCTTTATAATATTTATGTATTATTATCATATAACACTTCTTTGAAACTTCCAGGTCTTAGGCACATGTTGTGCTACCAGACCATCTGTAAATTTTAAGTCAATAAATAACATTTCAACACATGTAGTGACTTGACCCATGTGGGACTTAGGACTGTCTTCCCATAAACTGTCAGTGAGATCTGTGTGATGTCTGTGTCATCTTTTTGATCATGAGGCTAATATGAAACTTTCTGTAGGAGAGATTCACTGGTGACTGAAGAAAGGGATCAACCTCATACCCACTCATTGCCTTAGCTACAGGGCAGCTTGTTGGATTGGCTCTTTGGAAAGAATAATATATTTCCCTTCAGTAACTGAATACTCTCTTCCTCCAGAAGGAGTGCTCTGACTTGAGTACAGCCAGAGCCATAGTTGAAGGGATTTGAAACTTTTCTTTATTTCAATGCCTATTTCACAAGGTTTCTGAGAATATCTTCAGCTTTCAGATCTTCCCTTCTTTCTATGCAAAGACTTGGGCTCTTGGACTCTCTCCTGACAAAGCATCCTGACATTTACTTGGCATCCATGTGGAATTTTGGTCATTCTTCAGGAGGATTGAATGGATGTTTTAGGAATACCTCTTTACATGCAGACTAGCTACTTTATATGATAACCAAAGGTGGAGATTTATGGTCCATGAGCTTGCTTTATCTTGTCTTTTTCAACTACAGATTTTGCTATTCTGAATTAATTCTAAAACTTTTTTTTTTTTTTTCCAGCATGAGCTGAGCTGAAAGCTTTCATCTGCATGGACTGCAGATGAAATGACTGGTTTATATGATCTGAACTAGAACTACTTACCAGTTGACAGAATCACAAAATCATGCAATTTAGTTAATATATTTCAAGAAGATGAAATATATGTGAACATTTTGAATCTTTCCATGTGCTCTGGCATGTTAACATTAATTTATGTCAGTATTGACTCATTCAGAATTTTCCCATCACAATGCTTTATTTCTTTATGTACTACAGTTGCAAATTTGCTGAGCACCCTTAGGGTTCAGGTCTCCTTCACAGCATCATGCTACATTGCACCTTACCAGGAAAGCGACCCTGTTCTGCTGACTGCAAACCCAGGTCTGCTGACCATATTCTCTTGTCTGTTGCTCTTCTGATCCATGAATCCTGAAAATGGAATACTGTTTTACATGAAATGGGCTATATCCTGGATGATTAGAATATTGTAATTATGTTGTTTGATGGCCATTTTGACTAATGAACACTCACAGGTCACTGTTCAGATAGTTCACTGTTTCAGCCTGTGCTGTAGGCATTCCTGCACCATACCTTTATTTAATCACACATCCTGCAAACTGAAGAGATTTTTATCTAACACCCTGTCTAACTTAGATCCCCAAAGATTTAGGGAGCAGAAAGGCACTTCTCCCCAGATGCAGACTGCTTCTGAGTGAACAAATCACCCAGCACAGGACATCTAAGAAAAGTTACAACTGGCCCTTACTTAAGCAGTAAGTTTAGCTGGATCTACAGAGAAGACCATCAGGGTTGTATTTAATAGAAAGTAAGCAGTTGACATTTTTCTCTTTTTGCAATGTTGAGTCATATAAAAGAAGAGGGCAAGACTTCCTGTTGGTTCAGTATTCCTATGCCACTCTTCTAGGTTTGTTTTCTTATTATAAATCTGACATGCAATAACTACTGAAGATATTTTGGCAGTGTCTCAGGTAGCTAGTGAATGACAAGCATGTTTGGAAAGCTCCACAGTCTGCCTGGCTTGTAAGTCACAAATGCCACCATTTCTCATCTATTTTAAACCCAGTAATTAACCATTCAGCGTTGACAGGTAGGAAGCCTGTTGGAAAGTACATCAGTCAATGAAGTAAGAAAAAGAATATTGCTAAATAAATAGGATTCTGGAAGGAAGGGTCCCACTTCTAAGTATTGTTGAATAAAGTCTGAGTTACTAACCCAAATTCAGTCATGTTTACAAACCATTCCCACAGGTATCAGTACTGATGGAGGACATCTAAAGAGCATTTGGCTTATAAAAGATACAAATGTAATAAAGAAAAGCTCTTTTCTATTCAGCAGTAATTCTGAGTTATAGAAACAACTCAAGAACAAACTCCATTAAACTCTCAAGCTCTTTGTCCTGTTTTAGACATTCTCAAACATGTTGTCACACCTTCTCAAAGGGTCAGAAGTGGCAAGCTTGATAATACATAGCAATTGGCTAGAGCAGTATTTCCTGTGTGAATCTGAAGTTGTCTCCCATGGAAATAATGAAATATTCTCTCCTCCTATCATTAGATTTTCTTGTTAACTCCCAAGAAAAAAGTAAAATATTGCTCAGAGAACAGGAAACTGGGGTGAAGGACTTTCATTTTCAGATGTTAAATGAGGCAGTCGAAGAAACAGAACATAGTGAAATAGCAATTCATCTGTCATTTCTTCTTAGATCCATTATCTTATTAGGTAATTCCTTTTAACATGGAGGTGAAATTAATATGACATGTCAAACACAGGTGATGATGTGCTGTAAATGTAACTTTTGAGCTTTCTCCCTCATTTTTTTGTGTGTTGATTTGAATGCTCTATGAAGAAAAATATTCTGTAAAGGATAATTTCCATTAATACCTTATTTTTTGGTCCTGTAATGACTCTCTAATTGATTGTGTTCAGTTTATTAAGAGAATGGGCTAAAAATTGTGGCAGTTCATTTGATCTTAGATATTTTTCTCAGGCTTTCTCTCCTTTGACTGTGCGAGGAGATTGTGATAATGATAGATTCAGAAATTTGAATTTTATATTTCGGAAGTTCAAAGACAATCCATTCCCTAAGTTCTTCCAGGTACCTCCAAAGAGAAATTTTGGAATCCAAAATTTGCCAAGTCCTGAGTTCATTAACTTTGAAGGGTTGCTTCTAAGAAGAGCTAATGGCTTTATAATTAATTGGTCTGTTGAACAACATTTCATTCAGCTTCAGTGCACAAAGTATGGACAAAGAGAGGGTAATATTTTAATAAATTCTCAGAATTATATTAAGGAACCAAAAACTGAAGAAACAATAGCCAATAATATAATTACTGAATGCACAGTAAAATTTCTATCAGAGGAATTTTGAGGCATCAGAAAGGACAGTGTATATTTATTCTCACTATAGTATTGCTGCTCACTCTCAGATGACTTGTCTTATTAACATAAGCCAAATGGGTCACTGGCTGCCTGTCTGAGGGAATGTCTAGCATGAGAGGTTCTGTACACAGAGCTAAATCAACAGGGAAATGCAAGGCCAACTACCTTCCCTCCAATGCACTGAGCTTAAGGTAGGTGCAGACTCCTGTTTGAGCTCCTGTGGCATCCAGCTGCTTCCTGACATCCTCAGCAATCTGGCATACTCTGGAAAGGGCACATTTCTGAATGGCTCAGCCACTTACTGCTCCAAAACAGGCTAAACTGAAAGCAGTGAAGTCCAGCTCAGAAGTGACAGTTAAAATTAGAATTAAATCCCACATTAGAACACTGTTCCTGCAGGCTGTCCTCTGTTGATGCTTGTTCTGAGAGCTCTGACCCCACTGTTGCCCCACAGACAGGCCTTTGGCTTTTCTCCACACACATCTGCTTTTTCACAGGAAATTTTTACAGATCCACATGGTTTGTTCCTGCTGAACCCTTCATGATTGTCCTTAGCCCTTTTTGTTTTGTCTTCCCCCAGGTTTTGTTTGTATGCCCTTTGTAAATCAGTATCTGTGCTGAGTAAGAACCTGGTGATGACAGAGAATAATCTTTCATTGGTAAGTGTGCCGTGTTGTGCCCAAAATCTTTTAGTTCCCAGTGTCTTCTAGACTGGATGTGTCCCTGTGTGGCATGAGAACACATTACATAGGTTTATGTCTCATTTTTGTGTTCAACACTGAATTGAAGAAGAATTGTCAGATGATGATGGCTTTGGTACTTTGCCAGCTGGTTTTTCCATTGGTTATGCTCACAATCCAACTCTGGAACTATTAGCATGGATAATTGTGTGACTATAGAGGTAAAAAATTGTTACAAGGAACTTGTTAAATAAGAACTAAGCTACTGGACAATCTGAAAATGCTCAGCTTTGTTTTGCTTCTTGGGGAATGAAATTACACACTCCTGAAGATTTGCCAAAGTCTAGAGACATTCGTGTGATGCACCTGCTCCTGTCAAAAACAGTGTTGAATTTCTTATGTGATTTACTAACATGTCATGACTAATGGATTGCTGCTGATCCAGCATGAACTCCTGCTACAGAGCATGAGTTGTGCTGTTCAGAGACAGTGTTTGCAGGAAATCCTTCTCCAGTGCACTCTGATGCATACACTTTAAATTAATCAGATTGCATTATTCTATCTCCAGGTCTTTTTCTGTTCTTTAATTTCCTAACTATTTCATCTAGATGGATAATTTTAATTCTTATTTCTTATGATTATGCAAGGAATAGAAAAAATATGTAGGGGCACACTGTTATGCACTATAATGTAGCACTGTGTGTGTGAGGGAACAGGCTGGAACCCTCAGCTGTGGCAGAGAATCTCATGGCCAAAGGAAGAGATATGTATAGGCAAACATGGCAGAGGATTGGTGTTTTCCTATGGATTGTTGCTGAGATTTGCAATTTCCATTGCCACAGAATAGACAAAGATTTGTCCCTTGTCATTACACAAGGATAAGAGCTGCTGTGCCAGGAAACCAGCTGTTCATGGTGACTCTTTTGGTATTGACCATTGCAGAATTATTTTCACCATGCTGTGCTCAAAAACAACAACAACAACAATTCCTAAAAAGATGTTTTTGTCACAATGCTGAAATGATCTGACTCTGTGGAAGTTTGAAGAACAGTTTAAATACTTAGGCAGACAGAGAGTGAAGGGCTGTGCTGGTCTGCTCCAGGGCAGGGGTCCCCTACCCTGAAATGCAGTGCTATTCTTGAATATCTTGACAGTCATGATAGCCAGCAATTTATACTTTTAGCAACAAGACAAGGGATACAGCGTGTGTGAGCCTGGAGCTGGTTATCAAGCACCCTCTCTGCAGGACAGTGTTCTGCATCAGTGGTTGTCAAATAAGGAAGGAGGAGGCTGTCCTTCCTGCAACCTAGAATACTTTCCCAAGGTGTCAGATTGAGCCGTAAACCCCTCAGATAAAAATCCAGTTGTAATTGTTTGTTGTACTTTTGTGGTCCCTCACAGGTGATTTGCATTAATGTACTTCATGTTTTGACTTTCTTGTTGGGAAAAAAAAAAGTTTAACAGAATAACAGTGTTGTGTTCCAGTGATCAAAACAAATGCCCACATTCTTTTAACATCTTCATTAGCAATCTAGACTGCACACTCAGCAAATATACTGATGATACAGAACTGAGAGTTGTGGTTGATACACCACATAGCTGTGCTCTTATTCAGAGGGATCTTGACAAGTTGGAAGAACAGGTTGATATAAGTTCAGTAAATGAAAATGGACAGTTCCATACCTGGGGAGCAGTAACCCCATGTGCCAGCACAGGTTTGGGGATGACTGACTGGAAAGCAGAAAAAAATCTGGTAGACACAGGGGGCCAACAGCATCCTGGGTTTCACAATGAAAAGGGTTCTGAGGTTTTGCATAAGAATATAAAAACAAGTTCAACCAGTACAGGGTTATTGGGCACTAGTGATAATATCTGGTACCTGGATACCAGTCTGGTGTCCACCAGAGGGACTGAAAGTGATTGGAACCACCCCACAGTCTTTCATAATACCGTAAAAGAAAGGACAGAATGTGAATCCTTTAACTTACATGCTGCTCTTGAGAATTCCCTAATAAATTGCATTTAAAGTGTAGAAAAGTTTGAAGTCTATGTCTATTTGCTGAAGGGCAAATAGACTTTATAACCAGCCATAATTAATTCTCTTTGCTTTGGATGATGTCACAAAAGATACAGAATGGATGATATATATTCATTTTAAAGCAATCACAACATGTTTTAAATCAAATATTTCATTTCTTCCTTTCTTATTAAATTATTATCTTACAGTGCTTTGCACAAACTACTGATATTGTGGATTTTTTTAATAGAAAAAAATCTGAAAATTTGAAAAATTAAACATATCAGTTGGCTTTTCTGTTATAAATGGTACATTCAGGCAATACAAAATTCCAACACATTGCACTGTGCAGAACTTCATGAGACACCCTGTAACTTACAGAGGATTATCAGGATCAAAATGGAGTATTAATAGAGGTGAAATGGAAAATCAATTTCTCCTCACTTTGTGATTTGTGTCCATACATGGAGGACAGGCATCATTTTGCAGTGACACACTATTCCTGGAGCCAGGCTGCCTGTCAGCTGGTAAGTGCTGATGTAAAGGTAACTGATCTTGGGAAAAACATGGATCCATAATAGGCATAAATGTACACCTCTGAGAGGAAGCTTAAAATAGATGCATCTGATACCTTGTTTTTACTGCAGAGACTTCAAAGTCCATAATAATCTTGTTGTGAAAGAGTGACCAGTATTTCTTAGACCATAAGAACTCCATTCCCTTTCCTGTCATCGGAGATGGACGAACACATCTCTGTTCCAGAGAAACTATTTTTCTTGCAACTTTATTTCCTTTAGACTAACTAGCGAAAGTGCTTTACCCTGAATAATCTAATGACCAAAAGAAATCCAGTATCTGATTTGTGACATAGAATTTAAGGCTTGGTAGTGGCAATTTTTTTTCACTGTGGGGAAAGTTCACCATTTGCACATTGCTGCTGGGCTCTTTCAAAATAAATAGGAATTATGAATAAATATTATTTAAGCAGTTATAAGTAGAAGTTTGCAATCTTTAAAGGCAAATGTGTAATTTCAAAAGAAAGAGCAAAGATGAACCTCTCTGGGAAATGTCTGAAGAAAAGATCCACCAGCTTTGGAAATATTCTGTGTTTTTCCACCCAGTTTGATGTCCTTTGCCCAGAACCTTGATGTCTATCTCTTTGGGCCGTGGGTGTTATGGAAAACAGATCAATTTGCCAAATCTCTGCTTTTTCCTGGCATTGCAGGAGGGGCACCAGGTTGTATCTGGTGCCTTCTCACACCATGAGTTCTTGTGAGCAGGAGCCCCCAAAGACCAAACTGAAAACATCCAAGGAAGGGGAAGAAGAGGTACTGGAGGTGACTGGGAGGACAGAAAGTGTTCGGGACACTCCTGAGGGACTTTGTGCTCACTGGGCACTGCAGGGTGAGCTATTTTACAAGCAGGTGACTCTTGTAAATACAGATTGAGAGTGACCTTCGTGCAAGCAGCTGTGAAGCACAGAGCAGTGAGATCATGGTCCTTGTCATGAGGCCAGCCTGACCCCCAAAGTGGCATATCCTGTACACAAACACTGTGAGTCTTGGGTGCCTTGGAAACACTTCCAGTCAGTTACTGTCAAGTTATTGAAAAGATTCATTTGAGAAGAAAGAAATATTACTTTCTGAGCAAGGTGGTCATTACAGGTAGTACTGAGCAGTAAATGCTTTCTCCCCCTGCTTGAAAACACTTTCCCTTCACTCACCTCTGCAGTGCTTCTTGTTTTCTCCTGTCTCCTGGTCCATGTCTCTCTCTCCCTGTCTCTCTTGCTCCACCCCATCAGAATTAATAAAATGTTCATGAGAGTGGATGAACTCCTTTAGGATGAGAGACTTGAAAAGATTGGTTGAATGATGATGGGTCACATTTGCTGAGTGATTGAAAAGATAGTCTAGGGAAATGAAACTGATACAAGATGGATTTATTTATATAACTCCTCTGAGGAGAAAAAAAACATGGAGAAAAAAAGGCTGAAGGAAAATATTAGGAGCAAAATGAAAGAATGCAAAGAGTCCATTTCCTAATTAAATTTGAAAATTAGAGATAAATTTCTGATCCTCAAACACCTATATATCCATATTTTGAGAATTGTAGAGGTAAACAACTTTCATAGAAATTAAGATCTGGGAGATGCCATAAAATTCTGGCCACTGCAGTGGTGAGCACAATATCCAAAATTTTTCTCCACCCCACTTCTGGTTTTCTTTACAACTTGGCAATAATTTGTGACCTGATGAGATTACAGAATTGATTGTAAGTTAGTTTCATTTTTACAGGCAGACTCAGAAGCTGTCTGTTTCTGTGTTCCTATTTTTCTCGTTTCCAAGTGACAGCAGTCTTGCTTTTAATTTAAGGCTCAATCTTCTTTTTTATTGCAGATGGATTTCCAGGAGTTCCAATGTTCTTCTGCTCTAGAAGTTTTAGCTTTGTCATGGATAGCAAATGCATGACAGGGATATTTATCAAGTTTCTCTATCCAGACAGATATGTAGAGCACAAACTACAATCTTAGACAAATGATAAACCAAAATGCCCACTCATGAATGGTAATCTGCAAATCACAAAAATAATTTAACAAAAGCCTTCATGACATGCCAAGCATTTCTCACCATTAGGGAGAGAATTATCTGGGGGAGAACCACGTGCCTTGTAAATACTGAATTTACAACATGGGCTGGGAATTTTGCACTGACTGTTGTGACTTTATGTCTGTTCTTCTAAAATGATTGATGGGATAGCCTCTTTCCAGAGTTACTGTTCATCATTGTATTACATCACATCTTTTTTTTTTTTTTCACTTTGCTTCTCTTTGTCTATGTTATTAGCAAGAGATTAGTTCTCCCTGTGCTCTCTGGCATACACCTGCCTTCTCTTCTGGATGAGCTCACTGGAGGTTATACAATACCATGCTAGGAAAGGGTTCATTCATGCCACATTGTGCTCCTGACACTAGCAGGGGAATCACATTCTTCCTGCACATGCCACTTTGTTGGCCTGCATCAGAAGAGCCCTGAATGCTCTGCATAAAACAAAATCCAAACTTCCTTGTTATGCAGATAATCCACTGTCTACTAGATGCCATGCCATGGGCTCTTCCCAAACAATCCAAGAAGCCATTGCATGTGTGGATTGTTTCCTGGGCATGTTAACAAGTCTTTTTCCAGGACTGCTGTGTCAGGACTGCCACATGGACATCTCAGCTGAGGACATGAGGGAACTTCTGCAAGAACTGCATGAAGCTCAGCACCTTCCTCTGACTAGATGCAAGTCACCATCAACAGCCCTGCTTCCCTACAGCTTTGAGGACACCTCACCAGGTGGTTGCTCTGCCTTGCTAGGGGACCAGAACTTTTCTCTGAGGGGAAAAACTGTCAGATTGACACAGGGTCAGTGATTCTTTCACAGTTTAGAGAGGGTGAGTTACTTCAGCTGCACTGCACTGGACAATTTCTAAGACTCCTCTCAGGCCCAGTTTTCCCTTCCTTCTATCCCTGTCCCTCAGGAGGTGATGATGCTGTTCTGACCCAGGGCTGAGTGAGCCATGCTGACTGTGGCAAGCAGGTCCCAGGCTCTCCCACTCCTCCCTGTTCAGTGGGTCTGTTCTGACAGCAGAACAGAATGACAGCACCCCCATCACTAACTCCTACTCCCAAAATTTCTGGGAAATGATTGGTTAAGAGAAATCAAGGAGGGCAGGATGCATCTAAGCACAGAGCATTTTGTTGTGTGAAATCTTCCACAGGGAAATTCGGAAAATACCCTGACAATTTTGCTGCATCAATGCCTTCTACTATTTTTGATACTGAGGATGGGGGTGGGGGCAGTGGGGGATAGCACAGAGAAGCTCATGCAGACATTTCTTAGGGTACCTGTGATGTACCCAACACATTCCCTAAGGAGCCCCATTGGCACACAGGAGATGTCTTTCCAGGTGAAATCTATGGAAACCAGACAAAGGGGGACATTTCTATCACCTCATTCCTCCTGCCAAAAAAAAGAAAAGGTGTCCTCCCCACTCACATGGAATATCAGCATTGGAAAAATCTGTTTTCCAGGAATTTTTTCAGTACAACAGCGTAGGAAAATTTCACCTTTTTTGTGCACTAATGCAGAAATTTCTTCCCAAGGTGAGTTCAAGCACTGCACAGCCACTGCAGGATTGACATAAAAAGAAAATATGAGAATAATGTAAACAGTGTGCAGGCAAATGTGTGTATACTTTCATTCTTCCATGAATTTACATTTCAGTTTCCTGAATTTGGAAGACCCTCACATTTTAGCATAATTTATGATGTTCTGAATTGTATAAATCTTGATGTTCTTTTTATAGGAACAGATTATATACTCTGTGCAGCTGACAGAGACAAATGCCACCCTTACTCCCTGGAGAATTCTAATCTCCCCCTCAAATTTTAAGATGTCAGTGAAAAACAATCCCCCTGTTTCTGAAACCCAACCCCAAGGAGCAATGATACTACCATCCATAAAAATAACTGGTCTGGGATCCTTAGGGATGTATCACTGACAGAATTGTTCAGGCCAAGACAGTGCAGATGTCCACATCATAAATCTGAAAAGGTTATGGTCCATGTGTGGCAGAAAATAGAGGAGAGAACGTTCATGGCCCAAAGAGTGCCTCCCCAAGAGAAAAACCATCCTTTGGGAACCATTTAGTGTCACATATTCCTCAAAATACTTGTAATTAATCTGCATAGCTCATCACCCCTAGTGCAGTGGCTACTGTAGTTTTCCATTCATGCAAAAATCTGCCAGACAAATCCATGAGTGCACAACCAGGTGTAAACTCCTGATCCTACACAGAACAAAGACAGCAGGATTGGCACGTGCCCAAGCCAGGGGCACTTGAGAAATGTAGTACTAAGGAGAAACCTCAGCACATTTGCCTACCTCATCATTCCTGTGCTTTTCAACCTCAGACATTATTGAGGCTGAGCCACAGCCAGGACAATGCTGTGGGCTGGCCTTTGTGTCCTGGCATATCTGTCACAAGAAGCCAACAGGCAGCACCAGGGCAGGGACATCCCCCTTGCCAAGAGGCCACAGAGAGCTTGGAGCCCAGGTGCTGCTGCTCTGTTTGCACAGGCAGTGCCAGGCACAGCCACTGCTTGTGGCTCTGGGCAGAGCACTCAGCTGGCAGGCAAAGCTCTCTGTGTTTGTGTGCACAGAAAGCTGCTGCAGCCAGGGCCAGCTGGGGCCTCTCCTTGCCTGGGCAAAGCAGTGCCTGGTGACACTGGCTCCAGGCTGATCTGGGTTTCGACTTGGCAAGTCAAGTTTTGCATGAGACAGAGCCTGGGGAGGCAACGTGCTGTAGGATGGGTTGTAAGGATCTGTATCCAAAAGCAAGTGGGTGGCTCACTCATGCCCTTTGGGTGCTGGCCAAGGCCTGAGAGCTTCAAGTTAAACTCTTCCAAGTTCTTCCCTCAAGGGAGTTTCTTTGCCCCCCCTGTGCTCTCACAAACTCGCCTCTTCCCCTTGAGTCAGTAATTCTGAATGCGAAATGCTGGGATAGCACAGAATATTTCAGCAGAGATGACACCAGAACTTTGTACAGAGCCACCTGTGTGCTCCCTAACAGTTTCCAAAGTACCACACTGGTGCACTGCACATCACTGTGACTGTTTGGGAAACCCACAGAACACGTGATTCTTGCTAATGCTCTCAGCTCTTATTTTCAGTCACTCTTTGCTCATGGACTCTCATCTTACCTCTGAACTAATGGGGGATTGTTTTATTTACTGCAGTGTTACACAGCCCATGTGGATCAAATGTTACATTACCATCTCAGTTGTCAAGACAGCAACAAACAATCCAGATTTTCGTGTTATAACACAGATTTTCCAGCAGTCACAGCTAACTTGGTTCACCTATGACTGGCTTAGGTGCAAGGGATTTCATGAGTAGTACAGGCTTCTCCCACAGGTGCTTGCTATTTCTCAGAGTTATTGCAAGAACTCTGCCAATTAAAAAAGTGACATCATACCTCCTGTTGCTCTTTCACCCTGGGATTTCCTATTAGTTTCTTTAATTAGAGCTTCTTGCTAGCTTTGAGCTGATTGAATACTGATGCCCAAGATAGGTTTTAAGGCTGAAGGACAGACAAGTTCCTAGTCCAGTAAAAAACACAGGTATTATCTTCTATTCTCCCTCCCCATTGTCTTTTTCATCCTCCTACATTGCAGATCAGGAAAGATATCTTGACCTGAAATTTTCTCAATAGGACAGGACTACACCTAAAATAAATCTTTACCACCTATAGTCCAGACAACAGCAATGGGCAGCAGTGCCACTCACATCTACATGCTGGGGGATCCCTCAGGGCCCCTTTATCCACCTGCAAAGAGTTTGCAAACTCTGCCTGCTCTTCTTCAATGTGTCTCCTGGAAGAGTAGCAGCTGATTAAAGCCAGGACCCTGATAACTCTGGCAGTTATGGAAGCCCAGTGCTCAAGGATGTGAAGAGAGGGCCAGCCTGTGATGTGGGGAAAAATACACTTCTTCTTGGATCCTGCCATCCCCATGAGGTAAGTCTGTGGTTTGTAGCTCTGGCCTGCAGGCCACGTGCCCTACTGATGGCTTCATCAAAAACTTCTATCTTTCTGTGATTTTCGTTTGCTTAAGGTAACTGGCAGCTGACAGGAAAGGCTTCAGCAGGCAACCCAATGTCCCCATTTTCAAACCAAAATGCATCTATTACTTAGCTTTTTAATGCCCTTTGGATGATGGAGGTGCATGATTCCCTTATGCTGAGACAATCTTCCCTAAATATTCGCAGTATCTCCTATCCCATTTTCTTGGCTACAGGATTCAGAAGCTCAGCTGAGACATTTCTTGTCTGTGACCCATCTGTTGTTATACTGTGGTTCTCTCTAAAGGCTTCATTTTATTAATACTTGTAGGGAAGAGTGACATATGTAAAGACAGGGTTTTGCCCTCTACTTGTTAGAATTCCCACCTGATTAAGGCTTTGGGCTTGCTTGCCATCATGAATAATCCCTGCCTTATCTAGCTGGGACTACAATAGCTCAAGAACACTTGGGCATGGCTTTCCATGGAGTCATTTTCTTATTCCTAGCTCCAACTTCCATTGAATAGGTAAGAGTGTCACTGACACATTAAGCACTGGGACTCTTCATGTTCCCTGAGGCACAGGATTGCTACCACAGCTACGAGCAGGGTAACAATGCAAGGGTAACAAAATGAAAATCTGAAGGAGCCAGGAATTATACATCCCTGTCTATGCACAAAAAATTGCATTTGCAATGGCTGAGAACAGTCTGAATGCATTTAACTGCAATAAGCTCTATCTGACAAACCCTATTTTTCAAAGTTGCAGACAGATTAAATCTCCGTCACTTGAATCCCTTAAAGTTATTGGCAAATTTGCCAAAGGTGCAATCTGTGACTCACTCATAGGGCTTTGATGAAGATTTTGAAAGATAAGAGTCTCCTTGTGAGCTACAGGGGTATTGTTTTCATTAACAACTGCCAGACAGCTCCTAATTAGCTGCCGATTGAACAGTTGAGACAGTTCAGACAATTCTCAAAGGTTACAACCACCCATTTGTGCAGCCCATCCTCAGCTTCCAAATGAGACACTTGCAAGATATACTGTGAAAACACTTTACATAGCCTCAGGATGTTCAGCAAGGTATTTCATTTCATGTGTTATTTCCACCTCTATTTCCTCATCCACACACTAAAGTAAAACTTCTAATTTGTGATCCGAATGGTACCAAGATATAAACAAGGATGGGGCTTCAGGATGGTGTCCTAGTGAGACACAGACTAGTAATGCTGAGATGCTTCCACTCTCCCACTTGACTCTGCTGCCTTGCTGTAGTTCCTGCTCCTGAATTCACAGCCAGTGGCAGAGCACGGGGGAGGGGAAGCTGTGGTTAAGAGCTGGCAAAGGGTGAGGCAGCTGCCTGGTCTCCATCTCAAGAAGGATCTATTTTCAGCACAATAAAATCCTCTCTCTTCCATGGGAATGTCAGCACTGCAGATCCTTGTCCCCTCCTCCCTGTGTCCCTGTGCAGGACAGCCTGTAGCTGGAGCCTACCCTCAGTCTGCCTCTTCTCTTTTGACTCTGCTGTGTTTTGCATCCAGATGTAGTGGAGTCCAGCCCTGAAGAGATGGAAGCATTGACAGAAAGTTAATAGAGGCACAATCGATTTTAATTCCCTTTTGTCATCAAGGTGGTGTTGCTTCTTCCAGCAGATCCTTTCTTTCCCAAGGACAGATACCACTGTTGCTCCTCCAAACCTTTCCAGAGTAACACTGCAGCTACACTAGTAAATTAAACATGTCCAGGAACGTAGGCCAATTGGCATGGAAGTGTTCATGCTTATAGAAGTAAACTATTTCTGTATCAAGCATGGTGAGGCTGGATGCAGACTGTTTTGGGAAGGGTCCCAGAAAATGCCAGCTGTCCAGTTATGCATTTTAATCTGTTTAGGAGATGTGCTGTTGGCACATCAAAAGCTTGACAAGAAATGTGTGAATGATTTATCAGTATAATCATAATATCAGGGTTGGCTTCCCCTGTCTGCAAATGTTCCCTGGCACGAGGCAGTGTTCTAGGGAAGGCAGCATGAAATGGACTTTTCTTCACTGTAATTCACTGTCTGTGAATTTAGAGCAGATAACCAACAGGATTGAGGATTTTGGATTCTTTACAAGGAGCTTATAGGCCAACATACCAGTAAATTTACTTAATCATCAGTGGGAGAAGGATCAGATTTGTGAAAGATAAAGCTGCCACAAAGGATGAATACCTCAGTTTCATCAGGGTAAGTTCTTGTCAGAGGGCAAGAGTCTGAATCTGAACAAGAGTCTGGACATGAGTCTTTCAATTTTGGCTTCTTACAGAAGAAGAACACTTGAGAATATGCTGCTTACAAACTTTCTTTGATTTCACATTCCCAGTTGTAGGACAAGGGATAATGGATTTCAACTGAAAGAAAAGAGTTATATATTAGATACTGGAGAAAAATTCATCCCTGTGAGGGTGGTGAGGCCCTGGCACAAGGTGCCCAGAGAAGCTGTGGCCGCCTCTGGGTCCCTGGAAGTGTCCAAGGCCAGACTGGATGGGGCTTGGGGCAACCTGGGACAGTGGAAGGTGTCCCTGCCCATGCCTCTTTCAGGCTCTTTCCAACTGAATCCATTCTATAATTGATTCTCTGATTTCACTGCAGGAAATTAAAGAAGTTCTATCAGTATTAGTAGTTTCAATAATACAAAAACCTTGGATGTCCACTGATTTTCCATTATGCTCTTCTCATATTTATCTCCATCTTTGACCTCTATAAACATAGTCAAAATTACTTCTTCTTTCCCACTTTGCCTTGAAACTTGTAATGTTTAGTTTATTTGCCTTGATATTATTCATTGATATTACTTCCTGAAATTCCTAGCCTATAAACAACACACCAGTATTTTGTCAAAGATTACTTCAGTTTTACACATTAATGTTTCCATATGTTTTAGTTTAAGTTTTTCAGCTAAATTGTTCTTCAATATTTCTTACCTGTGATTCCACTGTCTTTGTGTGTTTTCCTAGTTCCAAATACTACTGACAATACTGATTAAGTCCCTTCAAAGCCTTTGCTCTTATATAAATATTCTCTTGGAAGACTTATACAATAATGTGCCAATATCATTGGTTGTATCAAACTTCTGACATGCATCCAAGTCATTCATAGCACCATGCTGTTTGGGGATGATTTTATCAACACATTTTCAAGCAAAATGTGTAAACCCCCAACATTTTTCATCTAGATTCTCTTGCTTTAAACTTTTTAGTCAAACAAGTTTAGCTTTTTTAGTCAAAATATCTAAAACTGCCAACACTTTTCAGTTGGCCTGTAGCTCTTTCTTCCAATGAACAAGATGTTTTATAGCAGTATACTAAAATATCAACTAAAGAATTATCCCTTTTGTATATTCTTATTTGAGTGAAGGTGGAAGACAAAGTCAAATTAAAAAAAATAAATATTTTAACATATTCATTTTTATTTTTACAACATACCAAATTCAATGTCAGCAAGGGGCTTCCTCTGGAACAGAAAATATATTGTGAGATGTCACCAGAAGCTGGGATTTGTTAGGCCAAAATGACCAGATTTGCAAGGACTAATGACAGTCCACCAAAACAACTAAGACGTTGAAATGTCTTTTTATATTGAAAGTATTTCTAGTAGTTTGCAATGCAATTATGTGGTAGTTAGAAACACTCAGTGTAATGCCTTTTCCCTCCATCATGCTTAGAGTGAACAGGTATTTATTTTCATCTTCCTGGCTTGTTGAAGCTTATAGGGAGCTGATGATGGCTTTAGCATCTCTCAGTCACATAAACAAGATAAATCTGGGCACATTAATTCAGCTTTTTGTTCCAGCTATTTAATTATGCTGTTACTTAATTCTTATATTAAAACCATCATTATTTAAATCTTATTCCATAATAAAATAGTTCTAGTTAAAGATTTTTGGAGTTTAATTGGTCCTTGAGTTCATCAGATAGTTGAATATTCCTACAAGACATGAGGCTAAAGTCCTCCCAAGCTATTAGTTAAGCTGTCTCTAAATTATCACCTGCTTTTGAAAGAAATAGAGCTTCCCATTCCTGGCGAGATGTTGGCATTGCAGGAGCATGTTTACGGCACTGCCTACTGAGATGGCACGGCCTCTGTCATATGATACATCTTTGGGAACTATGACTCTCCTTGCTACTCAGGTGGACAGAGCATGCTCTCACCATAACACCATTAAGATACTTCTAATTCTCCACTGAACTCTGAATTTTCTGAATTAACTAAAATGTAAGACCACAGTCTTCAATACACGTAGTGTTGCCCCAACTAGACTTGTCAAAAGTTACCTGCTGTTGAGTAGAACCAGAGCTAGAACAGGAATAAATATACTGAAGAATTTCAGTTTAATTAACCTATCCTCTTGAGATCACCTCCACTATCTTGGATCCTGGATCTTGTGAAGCAAATACTGCAGCACTGCAAACTTTTGCTGTGCTAGTTCAACATGACGTTATTTCCCTCTGTACTTGTATATGGAAAAACACTTGAGAAGGACAGGAAAAGGGTTCAGGTATATATCACCCTGCAAATGGTGGGCAAAGAGCAGCAGACATTAATATCAGAGAGAACACATAAGAAGAAATTTGTTTCTCCAGCCATCCCCTGCTGAGTTTCCATTAAGTCCTGGCAGCAGTGGGAATCAGTGCCTTCTTTTCTCAGCTGTTGCTGTAACCTAAAAAGAGCCCTGAAAGGCTCCCTTGAAGGTCACATTGAGAAGACAGGTCAGTGCTGCACTAGATGTGTGGCTTATGGAAAAGGCAGCAGGACAGTTTCATTTATGACATATATTTTATCATATTTTAGAGGTACATAAGCATTTTCCTCAGTTACCCTGGTGGAGCATAGATAATTCTCTTCTTCTCTCTGTACACCAAAAATGACCTGAATTTGTCATTATGCCTGAGTGCATATGAACATAATCAGGTTTAAATTATTACTACTCTCTCTAAATTGATTTCACTCAACGTGTAGAAATTGTGTGAGTCTCCATAAACTAGAGTTCTTCATCATTACGTGTTTTGATTTTTTTGCATTGTCTTTGGACAACATAAAGCAATCACATCAGGAAAAACTGCCTATAATTTGAATTTGAGAACACAATTCAGAGAAAAAGATAATAAAAGTATTCAGAATATTTGAAAAACAGAAAACTACTGTTACTCTATTTGTAATGATAGAGGGTGTCACCTTAGTTTAGGACTGTGAAATATACTGGTGAACAGTATGTTGCTCATGTCAGAAAAGCTGTGAAGCAGTAAGAATTAGAGGTGAATATCCATATATACTTACATTTGAATATTGTAGGATTGTTCATACCATAGTTATTGAAATGTACACAATATTGTGTTTTTTCCTGAAGTAAAATTGGGAATTGAACATATCTTTCATTCACCTTTACTGAAATAACTTCACAAATTCCTTCACAATTTTTTTCACAAAGAATCTATATGGATCTATTCTGCTATATAGCTGTGGAAAGTTATATAGCAGAATAACATATAATATAGCTACATAACACAGGCAACAGTTATGTCCTCCTGGGAACACTGACCAAATACACTTGGCCTTCGACTAAATAAAACTTGAATGATTTACAGCCACAGAGAATGTCATCTGGCTACTGACAGGACATTAGGAGCGAGGAAGGAATTCTTTCTCACAGCCTGACTCACATGTGAGAAGCTACCTTATGTCCTAGCCTGACAACACTGCATAAATCAGGCTTGCTACATGCCACTGAGAGCAGGACTTGACAGAAACATCAGCTACTCAGAGAAGACCTCAGGGGTACTGGTCAGAGCCTCATCAAACTCAACCTCCAGTAGAGGCACATCTGTTACTTCTATAGGAAACCCATCCCTGTGTCTCACCACATTCACCGTAAAAAGCCTCTGCTTTATATCTATTTGAAATCTATATTTTTCAGCTTAAAGCTGTGCTTCTTGCCCTTTAAATTCCTTGCTCCATCTTTCTTTCAAGTCCTCTTTAAGTACTGAAAGGCCTCAAGAAGGTGTCCTTGCACCTTTCTCATCTCCAGGCTGTACAACCCCAACAACTGGACATGCACTTAGCGCTGTGATTCAGTGAGTGGTGGGGTTTGGTCAAAGGCTGGATCCTATAATCTTGGAGGCCTTTTCCAACCATAATTATTCTATGATTCTATGAAGTATTTCAATTTTTTTTTCATAGGAGGGGTGTTCCAGTTCTCAGCCCTTCTTTGAAACCACTCTAACTGGCCCAGGACTTTCTGGTGATAATAACTTCATTCTTCAAGTAATAGAGGAGCCAATATGGAGAAGGGTTGTGTTGGACCTTGTTCTCATCAACAAGGAGAGGTTGATGGGGAATGTGAAGCTCAAGGTCAGCTTTGACTGCAGTGACCACGAAATGGTGGAGTTAGAGATCCTTGGGGCAGTGAGGAGGGGACACAGAACACTCACTGCCCTGGACTCCAGGAGAGCAGACTTTGGGCTTTTCAGGGATAACTCAGGAATGATGCATCCCAGCAAAGAGAAAGTCAGTCAAAAATGCCAGAAGGTGTACATGAATGAGCAAGGAGCTCCTGGATGAACTCAAACGCAATAAGAAAACCTACAGAATGTAGGAGCAGGAACAGACAGCCTGAGAAGAATATAGAGAAATTGTCCAAGCAGCCAAGGACCAGAGGAAAGCTAAGGCTGTGACAGAATTAAACTTGGCCAAAGATATCAAAAGCAACAAGAAAAACTTCTGTAGGAATGTTGATCTTAAAAGGAAGGTAGGAAAACTTGGGCCTTCTCTAGAAGAAATTGGATCACCTCATCACCTGGGATCTAGAGAGAGCTGAGGTACTCAGTGAGGTTTTTGCTTCTGTTTTTACCAGCAAGTGCTCAAGCCACATCATCCAAGTTGCAGAAGGCAAAGTCAGGAACTGGGAGAATGAAGAATCATCCACTGTAGGAGATCAGGTTTGAGACCATTTAAGGAATTTAGGGGTGCACAAGTCCATGAGACCTGATAACATCTATCCACAGGTCCTGAGGGAACTGGCAGAGGGATGGCTAAGCCACTATTCATTATACTTAACAAGTCGTGGCTGTCTGGTGAAGTTGTCACTGTAAAAGGGGAAGTGTAACCAGAGGTGTTTAATATCTCTTTAGCCAACAGGAGCTGTGGGTTCAGAGGCATCCTCAGCAAGTTTGCCCATGACACCAAACCACATGGTGCAGATGCCATGCCAGAGGATGTCACGCAGAGGGACCTGGAAAGGTGGAAGAGATGGACCCATGTGAACCTCATGAAGCCCAGTATGGCCAAGTGTAAGGTACTGTACGTGTGTCTGGGCAATCCCAAGTACAAGTACAGGTTGGGTGGAGAATGGATTGAGAACAGCCCTGAGGAGAAGGACTTGGAGGTGCTACTGGATGAGAAGCCCAATGTGTCCCAGCCATAGCAGCTGGGCTGATCCCCCAGTGTGGGCAGCAGAGAAGGGAAGGTTTCTGTTCTTCTGCCTCACTCAGGTGAGATCCACCTGGAACACTGTATTCAGCTCTGAGGCCCCAAATAAGAACAATGTGGACCTGATGGAGTGAATCCAGAGGAGGCCATGAAGATGCTCCAAGAGCATCCTCTACTCTGGAGACAGGCTGAGACAGCTGGAGGTGTTCAGCCTGGTGAAGAGAAGGCTCCAGGGAGACCTTCTAGCAACCTTCCAGTGCCTAAAAGGGACTGGAAGTAGGCTGTAGAGGGGCTTCTGACAAGAGGTAATGGCTTCCCACTACCAGGGAGCAGGTTTAAATTGGATATTGGGAAGACTTCCTTCTCTCTTAGGGTACTGAGGCCCTGGCACAGGTTGCCCATCCTTGAAAGTGTTCAAGACCAGATTGGATGAAACTTGGAGCAACCTAGGATATGGAAGGTGTCCCTGTGGGTGGGGAGGGCTGAAGGGGTCTTTGTTTTATTCCTGGTCAGTCAGTTTGACAGCAGAAGCATGTAGATGGGAGAGGCTTTCAGCTGAGTCCATGGTTTGTTTATGTTAGCAGAAATGGAAACAAGGATAAACTGAGGTCTGCAAGTCTCTTTATTGAGGTTGTCTTTTTGGATGTCTGAGCTGAACTTTGTGTTGATGAAGAGCTTTTAAGTTCTGCAGGAGCAGAAATTTCTGCAGGAATTTAAATGTAGACTACATAATGACCCATAATTGTTCCTTTTTGAAAGGGGTATAATTATTCAAATGGCCCAAATCTTTTCCTCAAGGATTTCTTTTATTTATGGTACAGATTGACAGGTCAGACTTAGAAAAAATATATAAGAAACTATTGAGGGCCTATCCTGAACTGCCAATATGGGTACTTTCTGATTAATTAAAACATCATCAAGAAAAGAGAAACATCTGCTGTTGAGTTGCACTGATCTATATAGCAGAAATCACAGCACATCATATGATACTTGCCTTAGCACAAATTCATGCACAGGCTTATAATAACCCTTCTTGGAGAATCTCCCACTTCTTTTGCAATTTTAAGTGTAGAGATTGGTATATCTGTACTAATGTATGTATGCTCTTCTTCATGTATCAGAAGTGACCTCTGAGACCCACCCCAGTAGTTCAGCTACACCCCAGACTCTTACTCTGTGACAAAATCTTTCTTTCTTATACTATCCTGCCCTGTCTATGACTCTCAGGCACCAGCACTATCACACTATTACAGAGATTGTTCCTCTGCTTTCAGAATCTTACCAGCACATCCGCCAAATACTTTTCATAATACTTACTTCCCTCTTAGTGGCTTTCCTAATGTATTCCTCTCAGGCATTTCTTACAAGTTTCACACCATCACAAGGGAAAGATAAAAGCTGACATTCCCATTGTACAGCTGGGGTAGCTGCAGCACAGACATACCAAGCAATCCATCCCAGGTCATGCAGTGAGTCGGTGGGAAAGCCAGCAATAGAATCCATAAGTCCTGAATCCAAGTTCTTTAAGTGCTTTGACTAGTCCAGATTCTCTCCTTAACACCCTTGTCACATTATTTATAGGAGATGTATTCATATAGCCACTAAGACATCAAAATTTTCTAATTATATCTAGTCATGTCAAATGACAATTATGCTCTTAGTTCAGTTTGCCAGACAATGCTTAGCCAAAGAGGGTTTGCCAAAATATTTTTGACCGAAGAAAGAGTAGGCATCTGTAGCATCTGCAGGAGATCGTATAAAACGTCCCTGCACCACGTCTGCCCTGGCTCCACAGAAAGCTCCAAGGTAAGAGGATGGGGTCTGCAGGCTGGCAGCAAGGGGATGGCAGCCTCATGTGCCTCCACATTCCTGCTGCCTCCCGTGCTCCTGCCCAGCAGGGAACTCCATTATAAATCTGTTTTCAAGGCACCTGCATATTTTGACTTCTGATTTCTGTGCAGCAGCAATTTGGGAACTGTCATTTCTGTTTTACAGTTCTGACCAGCTGCCAGCCCACACGCCACACAACTGGTGTCACAAGAGGTAAGAAGCTGATTTACTGATTCTTAGGGGCAGAGACAGATCCTTTGGGGTGGGGTGTCTGTATGGCTGAGTGAATGGTATATAAGGTGATGGGGTGCTGAAGGCTGGTAAAATTTTCAAGTGAATAATTGAAACAATCCAGCTTATAAGGGATCTCATAAAGACATATAGTCCATTCTTTAAGGAGCTCTGTTTGAAGTCTCTCACTATTCATGACAGGCTGAAAATCCCAATGGGGACATTCCTCACTTCTGCTTAATTCACCTAACAGGGTGTGAGGTGTGCCTTCCCATCATTGCTGTTGTAGCTGTGTAACTGAACTAAGAATACTGTAGGAAAACTGCAAAATTCAGCATTTTGTCTCAGAATATGTAAATTAATGTGATATTTTGTCCAAAATTTTCCATGGAGTCACTAAAGCAGTAAGACTAGAAAAAGTTGTAATATAAGAAACCAAGCTCTGATTGTCACTTCTGTAAAAGGCAGTGCTGCCCTTTGTTCCCTACACTGTTCTCTTCCTCCCAAGAAAAGGAAGATGCAGCTCCCATCCTCTGGAAGCCACTACCTGTTCCTCCAGAGACAAATGAAGAAATATGCTACATTTTCTCATTTTAGTACAACTAAATACAAGATTAAATATTGTATAAATATCAGGTACCTAAATCTATACAGAAAGAGATATTTAAGTGTTTTCCTAAGCTGCCCAGTGTTTGGAATTTTTTTATTCAGGACAGGAGAAAGAAAAAAATATTTCATAGAAATTAATACAGGCTTTACAATTCCTTATTTTTAAGTACTTTATTAAAGCTTTAAATCTTTGAACTTCGTTTTTTCTCTAAAATTCTACTAATTTTTAAAAAGCTAAAGAAAGTACTAGAAAAGGAGCTATCTCAGTGTGGTTTGAAGAACATTAATCTTCTTTTAACAGTCATGTTGCAATTTATGCCTCGATTAAAGCAGCTAATAAAATTAGAGAAAATTGTATCATTAATACAATTATTAAAAAGTTCTGAATCCTATGAAGTTGAGTTTTCAGTATGCAATTCAGACAGTGGAGTATGAAAATTGTGAGCTTTGTGAAAAACTATCAGTTGTGAGGAAAGACCATTGTAATAATTCCAAATTAATTGTAAAAGTACCTGAGCAGTTGAAAGGATTTTTAATATTCTTTTTCAGGTTCCACAGTACAGTGCCTGAATAGTTGAATTCTAAGGGTCTATAGATTATTTCAATGTGATTTCAGTATAAACCAATTAATCTCCCCAACTATAATTTTGATCTTTCCCATAAATATTGATTTGCACCAAAAATTCACAATTCCTTCCAAAAGGCTACAAGCAGTATTAATATTAAAATATTAATAGCTATATTAATTTTTTTCTCCACAGTTTTTCTTTTCTTCTCCTAACAAGTATTTACCTTTTTTGCAAATTTGATCAACATATCTGCTCTTCCACAGTGTTCTCTGCTGACAAGACCCTCCTTAACGTGCAGCCATGTCTACGGACGCGGAGATGGCTGTTTTTGGGGAGGCAGCTCCTTACCTCCGAAAATCAGAAAAGGAGAGAATTGCAGCCCAGAACAAACCTTTTGATGCCAAATCATCTGTCTTCGTGGTACATGCAAAGGAATCATTTGTGAAAGGGACAATCACGAGCAGGGAATCAGGCAAAGTCACTGTCAAGACTGAAGGGGGAGAGGTGAGTCAAAAACAAGGCTGAAGGAAAAGATTTGATGCCCACTCTGGATTCTTAGCTGAAATGCGTGTTCTTCTTGCTCTGACAGACCCTGACGGTGAAAGAAGATCAAATCTTCTCCATGAACCCCCCCAAGTATGACAAAATCGAGGACATGGCCATGATGACCCACCTCCACGAACCCGCTGTGCTGTACAACCTCAAAGAGCGTTACGCAGCCTGGATGATCTACGTAAGTGGCAGCAGCAGCTTCCTTTGGGCAGCCTCAGGAGCTGCTGGGCCAGGCTCAGGGGAAGCCAACGTGCTGTGTCCCTTTCTCACAGACCTACTCGGGTCTCTTCTGCGTCACTGTCAACCCCTACAAGTGGCTGCCGGTGTACAACCCCGAGGTGGTGTTGGCCTACCGAGGCAAGAAGCGCCAGGAGGCCCCTCCACACATCTTCTCCATCTCTGACAACGCCTATCAGTTCATGCTGACTGGTGAGTGTCTCTGTCTACCTTAGAGGCATTGGACCATTACATTCTCTGAGGAGTTACTCTGTCCCAGCAACAGACTTTTTCAAAGCTTTCTTGGTTCTGACACACACATCTGTTGTGGGATTTACTATCTTCAAGCATTGTTTCTACTGCTTTAAATGAAAGACACCTATACATTCAGTTATGTGCTTTTGAAGTTTGTTCTTTAAAGTCACTGACATCAGGCAAAACATTAAACTTACCTGACTATGTTTCATTCTTTCTCTGTTGCTTATTGAGTTTTAAGTACTGTATTTCTGCCTTGTTCACAGATCGGGAGAACCAGTCCATCCTGATCACGTACGTACACCCCCTGCGCGGGTCCCTGCGGGGCTGCCCGGGGCCAGGGCACCTCCTGCCTGACCACGCACCCTCTGCTTCTCTCTTGCCTTTGGCAGCGGAGAATCCGGGGCCGGGAAGACTGTCAACACAAAGCGTGTCATCCAGTACTTTGCAACAATTGCAGCCAGTGGGGACAAGAAGAAGGAGGAGCAGACCTCAGGTAAAATGCAGGTGAGTGAGTAGACGAATTGTGGATAAATGTTTTCATCTGTTGCTGTCAGGATGTTGGAAAGGATAACCAGCAATAGTTATCTCTCTGCAGGGAACACTTGAGGATCAAATCATCAGTGCCAACCCACTGCTGGAGGCCTTTGGAAACGCCAAGACCGTGAGGAATGACAACTCCTCACGCTTTGTGAGTTGCTTAACAAAATCATTCCTGTAACACAGTAAAGAGGAGTTCATGTCAGTCATTCTTTTCTGTTGTTCAGCCATCATGTTTTCAAGAGTAAAACTGATTTTTTTTTTAGCATGGCTTTGCCACTTTTCCTAAAGATCATTCTCCTGACTTCAAAACACAAGGAACTATTTCTGTTTTACATTAAAATGCAAAACAAAATATCAGGTCATGTGATATTTATCTTAGAACATATTGTCATGTTAAAAAATAGATTTGTTTATTTTTACTTCTTTTTCTATTAATTTTCTAAGAGACAGGCAGAGTTGTGGGAAAAAGGAAAAAGAAAAGAAAAGAAATGAAAAGAAGGAAGGAAGGAAGGAAGGAAGGAAGGAAGGAAGGAAGGAAGGAAGGAAGGAAGGAAGGAAGGAAGGAAGGAAGGAAGGAAGGAAGGAAGGAAGGAAGGGAAGGAAGGAAGGAAGGAAGAAGGAAGGAAGGAAGGAAGGAAGGAAGGAAGGAGGAAGGAAGGAAGGAAGGAAGGAAGGAAGGAAGGAAAGGAAGGGAAGGAAGGAGGAAGTAAGGAAGGAAGGAAGGAAGAAGGAAGGAAGGAAGGAAGGAAGGAAGGAAGGAAGGAAGGAAGGAAGGAAGGAAGGAAGGAAGGAAGGAAGGAAGGAAGGAAGGAAGGAAGGAAGGAAGGAAGGAGGAAGGAAGGAAGGAAGGAAGGAAGGAAGGAGGAAGGAAGGAAGGAGGAAGGAAGGAAGGAAGGGAGGGAGGGAGGGAGGGAGGGAGGGAGGGAGGGAGGGAGGGAGGGAGGGAGGGAGGGAGGGAGGGAGGGAGGGAGGGGGGAGGGAGGGAGGGAGGGAGGGAGGGAGGGAGGGAGGGAGGAAGGAAGATTTCCTAATTGAATAATATATTTGCTGTATTTCAGATTTAATTAATCATAAGTGAAATTGCTTATTAGATCACAATTCAGATTTAAGCAGCTGAACTACTTCAATTGCTATTTCTGCATCATTGAGGTAACTTCTCTCTGTGTGCAGAATATAGTTAGAATAATTTGTCTAATGAATTTCACACATTCCTTCACATATGTATACACAGCATACATAAAACACGGATTTGTGCCACTGCTGATTATTTTCATAATCAGAAATGAAAAATGCAATTTTATGTTAGTGGTTGAAATACAGCTGATTTTAAGAAAATGTTTCTAGGCAGAAATCTCGTGCCAAGTGGAATAAATGGCAAAATTTTTCATTTTAGACATACTTTTAATGCTGTAAATCTTAAAACACTTTTATTCCTTTAAAGGGCAAATTCATCAGAATCCATTTTGGTGCCACAGGAAAACTGGCTTCTGCAGATATTGAAACATGTAAGACACTCTCCTGAGCAGATGACAATCTGTCCATTCCCCATTTATCCATGCAGCATATTTTCACCCTACCATCTATAGTGTCTTCCCTGTTTTCTTCCCATCTTCCATCTTCTCTTTATTTTTCCCCCATCTTTCTTCTTGTTTCTAACTAAATTTTTCCTCCAGATCTGCTGGAGAAGTCCAGAGTCACTTTCCAGCTCAAGGCGGAAAGGAGCTACCACATCTTTTATCAGATCATGTCCAACAAGAAGCCAGAGCTAATCGGTAGGAAGAATTACTAACTTGGAGGAAGATTGCTAAATATCAGCTCACACTACTGGCTTGACTAAACTAAGCCTACATGACCCATCTTCTTATTTTCAGACATGCTCCTCATCACCACCAACCCATATGACTACCAATTTGTGAGTCAAGGCGAGATCACTGTCGCCAGCATTAACGACCAGGAGGAGCTGATGGCTACAGATGTTAGTAGCAATTCAGAGTATTGTAACTACTGTCATCTCCCAGGCAAAGCTTTTATTTTACTGTTCCTATTGCAGAGTGCCATTGACATCCTGGGATTCAGTGCTGATGAGAAAACAGCCATCTACAAGCTGACAGGGGCTGTCATGCACTATGGGAACCTGAAGTTCAAGCAGAAACAGCGTGAGGAGCAGGCAGAGCCTGATGGCACAGAAGGTACCTGCAAAATCTTTGGCTGACCAGTTAGAAATAAAAGTGGTCATATTAATTCAGTATTTGGAAGATAGAGTAGAAATGTGTTTAGTTGAGATGGTACATATGTATGAAACTGCCATGCACAATGCACTCTTTCTTCAATTACGGCTCGTCATTATCTGCAATATGAAATTCATATGTGTCCAAAAATCTCTCCTGAACTACCAATCTAAATTAGCATAACTTACTCAGTGTGCTTAGATACACTGAGAAGGAAAAGATTTTAAAAAAAAAATGGTTTCTGCTTGATCATTAAAGAAAAAAAAGGCATTATATTCAGTTATAGAACTTCAACTTCATAAATAATTTTTAAGGCAAAATTACTCATGAATTCCAGAATAAATTTTTCATAAACACATTGTTTCTAGATGTTTCTGTTAAGATTTTTAAAGACGCATATAGCCTTTAAATGTACTGCTCTATAAAACATTCAATGCAAAGATTATTCATTTGAATAATTATGTCATGGCTCCTCTGAGATCCATTAAGCAAAATTTGATCACAAGAACATTAAATATTGCAGCTGTTTTGGAAAGGGTTCATCACTCAAAGTGCTGCATGTCTTGCTACTTTTAATTTTTCTGTCTCCTTGTCCTTGTATCCTAGTTGCTGACAAGGCTGCCTACCTGATGGGTCTGAACTCAGCAGACCTGCTCAAGGCCCTCTGCTACCCCCGAGTCAAGGTGGGGAATGAATACGTGACCAAGGGCCAAACTGTGCAGCAGGTAACAACAACCAGTTGGTGACTGGGAACCTCTGACTTGAGTCACTTACTATTTGTTCTGGATATTGCACTTCCTCTGCTCCACTCTTCTTTGGTTTAGGTGTACAATTCAGTGGGTGCCCTGGCAAAGGCTGTCTATGAGAAGATGTTCCTGTGGATGGTTGTTCGTATCAATGAGCAGCTGGACACGAAACAGCCCAGGCAGTACTTCATTGGTGTCCTGGACATTGCTGGCTTTGAGATCTTTGATGTAAGGATTTCAGGTTTGAGGGCTGCTCTTGAAAGGAAGGATTATTATATCAGATAAATAATATTAGTCTAAAGATTTAACATTCTAGTAATTTGCGATTTTATGCAGAAAAAAACCTCAGTCATTTTCTTTTATAGCAGAAAACAAAATCCTCCAAAGCTCCATCAGTCCAAGCACAGAATCATGTTGTTTGTGCAGAAGCAGCAAATAGAATTTTATATGTTGTAATATTACAATTGTTTGAGATTAATGTTAAGGATTAAAGAGCCCAAAGTAATTCCAATAAATTTATAATACAGCTTTTATAAAAGAGCTTGGGACAGAACTAGGAGATTCGTTGGCAAATATATAATGAGTTAAAGATGTTCAAATTGTTTAAAGAATCAAGGAATGAATAATTATGTGTTTAATCAGAGGTATCAAGGGTTTTCAATTTGGAGACAAGAGCATGCACTCATCTATTTGCTGAATAAAAAAAAAAATGCCCAAGTATTTTATTAATTTTAGGAGATTCACTGCAAAAATCTGTAAAAAAAAGAATCCTCTTTTTCAATATGTAGGTATTTCTTTCTGGAGCTGCATGTAGGTTCTGTAATGGTGTGGTCCTGGTAATACAGTGTTTTAACTGTGGAGATTTGTAAAGGGTGCAGGAGAAGATGAATAACTGGGCATGTTGATGAGGGTTGGTTATGTTTTTCTTCCACTGAGCAGTTCAACAGCCTGGAGCAGCTGTGCATCAACTTCACCAATGAGAAACTGCAACAGTTCTTCAACCACCACATGTTCGTGCTGGAGCAGGAGGAGTACAAGAAGGAGGGAATTGAATGGGAGTTCATTGACTTTGGCATGGACCTGGCTGCCTGCATTGAGCTCATTGAGAAGGTGAGTTTTTAATTCAAGATGTCTTCCATTCAAGAACGCAATTTTTTCAATTTCCCATGATTAGATCCTTGTATTTAGTTTTAATTGTAGAAATACATCTTGACTTATTTTGCTAATTATGCATTATAGATATAATGAAGTCTACAGAAAATTATAGAAGTAATTCTCACACATTCGCTGCATGAAATAAATGTATCTCCACTTGCTTGGATAAAGGATATCTTCTTCAAAAACACAGGGCAGTTCCTAAATTAAAATGAAAACATTTTTTAGGATTCTTGAATAAAGTTATCTGGAAAATACATTTTTTCTGTATGGCTCACAGCAAAGCAAGTACAATGCCTGACCTCTGAGGGGAAGAAATGGAAGTTTCTTGTAGCTCCATACAATTTATGGCACTGATAATTCAAAAACAGAAGTAAATAAGCAAAGGACACATTTTTGAAAAATACTTTTAAATATATTCTTTCTCCTAATGAACTTCGACATGGTCTTTGGCATAGGTAACATTACTGAATCACAATCAAGCAGGGGAATATGTTAAACTCACTTTTTAGAAATAAATTTTCTACATTGCAAAGTTTGTTTTTCAGCTTCCTGTCTTTTACTAAATTCCCTTTGAGACCAAGCCATAATTGTGTATTCTACAGTTATTTTCTCTTGTTTACTGAACTGTCTTCCAGCCCATGGGCATCTTCTCCATCCTGGAAGAGGAGTGCATGTTCCCCAAGGCAACTGACACCTCTTTCAAGAACAAGCTCTATGACCAGCACCTGGGCAAGTCCAACAACTTCCAGAAGCCCAAGCCTGGCAAAGGCAAGGCTGAGGCTCACTTCTCCCTGGTGCACTATGCTGGCACAGTGGACTACAACATCACTGGCTGGCTGGAGAAGAACAAGGACCCTCTGAATGAAACTGTCATTGGGCTGTACCAGAAATCGTCTGTGAAGACCCTGGCTTTACTTTTTGCTTCTTATGGTGGAGCAGAAGCAGGTTATTTTTCTAAATTTTATTTTTCATCATTAGGGATATGTAAAGATGCAAAAAAAAAGGTTATCTTGAAAAACATTTTTTTTTTTTAATTTTTTAAAGAGGCTGGTGGTGGTGGTGGTGGCAAGAAAGGAGGCAAGAAGAAGGGGTCTTCTTTCCAGACTGTCTCAGCTCTTTTCCGGGTAAAGTATGGATTAATTTTCTATAAATTGACATGAACATAGTGTCAGAATGGAGTTAAAGACACTCAGGTTTTTATTTTGGTATTTGTTTTCTAAAGAAGCAATACGAAGATTGAAGTGCCTTTCATAGTGATTTTCTGTTCACATTTAAGGATTCAGTCTTAATATGGCTCTCTGAATTTCTTATAAAATTTCACTCACATTTTTTGTGAAAACTATTATTCAGAATCTGTTAAAATATTTATACATTAATGTTTTACTCCCTCCAAAATAAAGTGAAGAATTTTAAACATTTTTTAAAATGAGAATACTTATCAATAAAAAGTGTGTAGAAGGTTTGATTAAATCTAAACTTTGAATTTGAAAGCTTCTTTCTCCTAAGATTTATTATCTTAATTCCGTGGCATCTAGGTACAGAAGTAAATTACTTTAATCTAAGCTACTGTGCTTGATCCCACAGGAGAATCTGAATAAGCTGATGACCAATCTGCGGAGCACTCACCCCCATTTTGTGCGCTGTATCATCCCCAATGAAACTAAAACACCTGGTAAGATGCTCAAGCAAAAAGTTCCTTGCTCTGATACATCCATTCCCCTCTGCACTGCAAGCTGTGCCATTCATTTGTGCTCTGCATTGCCAGGTGCCATGGAGCACGAGCTGGTGCTGCACCAGCTGCGCTGTAACGGCGTGCTGGAAGGGATCAGGATTTGCAGGAAAGGCTTCCCCAGCAGAGTCCTCTATGCTGACTTCAAACAGAGGTGAGAGCCCTCTGCTTGTCAGCATCATTAAAAACAATGTTGGTTCATTCATGGGTCCATTTAAGCTGTGTTCTAATTTTAAGAAGAGCTAGTGGGCTTTAGCGTCTGCTGTGTGTTGGTCATAAAAAATAGTCTTATCTTTCTATAATTCTACAGATACAAGGTGCTTAATGCCAGTGCCATCCCTGAGGGACAGTTCATTGATAGCAAGAAGGCTTCTGAGAAGCTCCTTGGGTCAATCGATGTGGACCACACCCAGTACAGATTTGGACACACCAAGGTACAAAACCCCTAATTCACTGTGTCCCTGGGCTTTGCTCTACCTGACAGTGATGTGCTGCAACATTCCCTCTCTCAAGGTGTTCTTCAAAGCTGGGCTGATAGGGCTGCTGGAGGAGATGAGGGATGAGAAGCTGGCACAGCTCATCACCCGCACCCAGGCCAGGTGCAGGGGATTCCTGATGAGAGTGGAGTACCAGAGAATGGTGGAGCGGAGGTACACCTTCCTCTTCTTCAGTTCAAGTCCCTGTACTTGGGGGAAATTGGTCACACTCATCAGACTGAGAATATTCATTGTGTTTTTGAATTCTTTCTCAGGGAATCCATCTTCTGTATTCAGTACAACATTCGTGCATTCATGAATGTCAAACACTGGCCATGGATGAAGCTGTTCTTCAAGATCAAGCCCTTGCTGAAGAGTGCTGAGTCTGAGAAGGAGATGGCCAACATGAAGGAAGAGTTTGAGAAAACCAAGGAGGAGCTTGCGAAGGCTGAAGCAAAGCGGAAGGAACTGGAGGAGAAAATGGTGAAACTGGTGCAGGAGAAAAATGACCTGCAACTCCAAGTGCAGGCTGTAAGTAACATTTAAGTAACCTGTAAGTGACATTTATGAGTAAGTAAGATCTAACTCTTCCTTCCTGATACAGGACTCTCAACATACCAAACTTTCTAAAATACTTTAAGCCTAATACCATGTAACTAAAGGTAAAATTTTGGCCACACTCTTTCTCCACTCCATCTTATATTGTGAGGTAGAGTTTAAAAAGTATGAGTTTTTAGTCTTCATACCGACATGTGTCCAAGTGAGTTCATAAGAGAGACGTTACTTGAGACATAAAGGCTTATTGTAGTTGCTGTACTGTCTCTAGTGGAGGTGAGAGGGTAGTTTGAACTACTACTCTGTGTTAACTCAGTAGTCAAAATAAAGAGCTGATTACCATTCCTTATAGCAGATCTCACCTCACCTCCTGTACCTACTACTCCCAGAAGACAGATGATTAGTAAAACTTAAAACACAAGCATCATCTCCATATATCTGTCTCCAATGTCTTTTGGCTTCCCAAAACCATAAAAAACATTTTGGTAATATTCTTCAGTTGAAATGTATATTTCAAGGAAAGATGAATCTTATTCTGTTGTTGACTGCCAGCATTGGCCGACTATAAAGCTACTAATGGAAGTTTCAAATATTTCCTCAGTGGTATAGTTATTTACATTTCTCAACACTTCCACATAAATTTCAATTTAGTATGTAATAATATACAATCACTTTCTAAAGGAGAAAAGGAAAATACTGAATAAATCTAAGTGACTTTCTGATATACCCAAAATAAAGAGGGTGAAATAAAATGTAGCTAAACACAAATCTATTAATAATGCAAAAAGGCCAAGAAGAAGAAAACTAACTAGAAACTTATTCTAGCTTTGTAGTTTGTAATGTAATTTCACAGGGTGTTTTTTCCCCCAAATTCTGAAAGACTTACCAACTAACATAGTTCCTTCAGAATTAAATAATATTTCTTGTATTTTCCCACCAGGAAGCTGATGCTTTGGCTGATGCTGAGGAAAGGTGTGACCAGCTCATCAAAACCAAAATCCAGCTGGAAGCCAAAGTCAAGGAGGTGACTGAAAGGGCTGAGGATG
Source organism: Erithacus rubecula (assembly GCF_903797595.1). Lineage (NCBI taxonomy): Eukaryota > Metazoa > Chordata > Aves > Passeriformes > Muscicapidae > Erithacus > Erithacus rubecula. The sequence continues at coordinate 2,213,933 of NC_136672.1, forward strand.
AAGAGGAAATTAATGCTGAGCTGACAGCCAAAAAGAGGAAACTGGAGGATGAATGTTCAGAGCTGAAGAAAGATATTGATGACCTTGAGCTTACACTGGCCAAGGTGGAGAAGGAAAAGCACGCCACCGAAAACAAGGTATACACATTGGCAGTCATATAAAGGATCAGGACATTACAAACTCTCAGAGTAAAAGGCAACTTACTAAAAGACATATTGGCTTCAGAAAATTTTGAGCTGGGCTTCTCTGAGCATCCAAGAGATAAATGAAACACAAAAGGAGTAAACATGTTTTCTTCCAAATTTTAAAACATGCTTATATTTTTAGGTGAAAAACCTGACTGAGGAGATGGCAGCCCTCGATGAGACCATTGTGAAGCTGACAAAAGAGAAGAAAGCCCTCCAAGAGGCCCATCAGCAGACCCTGGATGACCTGCAGGCAGAAGAAGACAAAGTCAATACTCTGACCAAAGCCAAGACCAAGCTGGAACAGCAAGTGGATGATGTAAGTACACAGACATAGAACAGGAACAGGACAGGTATGGAGTCCAGCATGGCTGGCAGAGCACTGATGGTTTTGTTGTGCTTAGCTGGAAGGGTCCCTGGAGCAAGAGAAGAAACTGCGCATGGACCTGGAGAGAGCTAAGAGGAAACTGGAAGGAGACCTGAAACTGGCCCAGGACAGCATCATGGATTTGGAGAATGATAAGCAGCAGCTGGATGAGAAACTGAAGAAGTAAGTGTGGCTCTGGGGCACCTGAGTGCTGGGCTGCAGCACTTGCCTTTTTCCTTTGAGCTCTAACACAATTCACTTGGCCCAAAGGAAAGACTTTGAAATCAGCCAAATCCAGAGCAAGATTGAGGATGAACAAGCCCTGGGCATGCAATTTCAGAAGAAGATCAAGGAGCTGCAGGCAAGTGTCTGTTCCTTCCCCTGCCTTGCTCAGGCTCAGCTCAGGCAGGATGAGGGCATGGGTGTGAGGGGTCCCTGCTGTTCCACAGGCCCGTATTGAGGAGCTGGAGGAGGAAATTGAGGCAGAGCGAACCTCTCGCGCTAAAGCAGAGAAGCATCGGGCTGACCTGTCCAGGGAGCTGGAGGCGATCAGTGAGCGCCTGGAAGAAGCAGGAGGTGCCACAGCAGCTCAGATTGAGATGAACAAGAAACGTGAGGCAGAATTCCAGAAGATGCGCCGTGACCTGGAAGAGGCCACGCTGCAGCACGAAGCCACGGCTGCCGCCCTGCGCAAGAAGCACGCGGACAGCACAGCTGAGCTGGGGGAGCAGATCGACAACCTGCAACGTGTGAAGCAGAAGCTGGAGAAGGAGAAGAGTGAGATGAAGATGGAGATTGATGACTTGGCCAGCAACATGGAGTCTGTCTCCAAAGCCAAGGTAAGAAAAAATATGAAATCATAATGAAAATATATAATATTGAATATATCCTTTAAAATTATGGTTAGGTTACCATCCAACTCACTCTGTCTCTATGGAACTTGTTCCTAACCTTCTAACTTCAAGGAACAGTCTATAACTTGCAAGTTTATTCACATTTTTCTGGTTAGAATCTTGCTGTTCAGAATAAGAAAGCCTCTAGCTACTAATCTTCTTTCATTCTCTGTAATATCCCCAGGCCAACCTAGAGAAGATGTGTCGCACTCTGGAAGACCAGCTGAGTGAGTTAAAGACCAAGGAAGAAGAGCATCAGCGCATGATCAATGACCTCAATGCTCAAAGAGCTCGTTTGCAAACAGAAGCAGGTGAGAGAGATGCTTATGTTTGTCCATGACTCCTAAACCATCTATTTTGTGTCATAAGTGACTATTTCAATGTCTTCTTATTTGTGTGCTTGCCCAGGTGAATTTTCACGCCAGGTGGATGAGAAAGATGCTCTGATTTCTCAGCTGTCAAGAGGCAAACAGGCTTTCACACAACAAATTGAGGAACTCAAGAGGCATCTGGAGGAAGAAATTAAGGTTATTCCTAATTTCTTACTACTGGCCACTAAGAACACTTGTAGCTTCACACTGCCTAGTGGGGACAAGATCTGCTTAGCACTTCCTGGGGGAAGGCTTTGCTTCTGCAACAAGTTTGATTAATAGATCTTGTCCTCCAGGCTTACATCTGTCCTTCATTACAAACACTCTTCCAGCAGTCATGTTTGTAGTGTGAAATTAATTAATTGGAAGAAATTTCCTGGGATATTACCGTTTATTGACCCAACCATGCTCTCTATCTAGGCCAAGAATGCCCTGGCCCACGCCCTGCAGTCCGCTCGCCACGACTGTGACTTGCTCCGGGAACAATATGAGGAGGAGCAGGAGGCCAAGGGGGAGCTGCAGCGAGCCCTGTCCAAGGCCAACAGTGAAGTGGCTCAGTGGAGAACCAAATACGAGACGGACGCGATTCAGCGCACGGAGGAGCTCGAGGAGGCCAAGTACATGGGAAACAGGATGGCAAATGATGCCAGAAAACTGAAATTGATCTAGAGAAATTGGAGTCTCTGAGAGTGGGTTAAGACAAGAATGGGATGGAGGCAATTAAATATACTGTCTTTGTAAAAAAAGGGAAGAGAGGGACAGACAGAAAAAGTGTAGAATGGAAGGGAAAATTTTGACTTTAGAAGTACTAAGGTAAGCCTAATACTCCATAGGTGATAGTGACACAAATGTGTCTATTGTGTCTGTTAAAAATGTGTTTAATTTAAAAGCACAAAACTGTTCTCTCATGACAGTGTGTAACTGGTGCTCTTCCAAGCTGTAACGTGGCACTGTGCTTGTATCCTCCCAGGAAGAAGCTGGCCCAACGTCTGCAGGATGCAGAGGAACATGTTGAAGCTGTCAATGCCAAATGTGCCTCCCTGGAAAAGACAAAGCAGAGGCTGCAGAATGAAGTGGAGGACCTGATGATTGATGTGGAGAGATCCAATGCCGCCTGTGCTGCTCTGGATAAGAAGCAGAAGAACTTTGACAAGGTCTGTTGGCCTCCAGCACCAGCACTCCTGGGCAGAGCATGCCCCCGTGATGGCCACAGCCCTACTCACAGCCCGTTTCTCTGCAGATCCTGGCAGAATGGAAGCAGAAGTATGAGGAAACGCAGGCTGAGCTGGAGGCCTCCCAGAAGGAGTCGCGCTCTCTCAGCACGGAGCTGTTCAAGATGAAGAATGCCTATGAGGAGTCCTTGGACCACCTGGAGACAATGAAGCGGGAGAACAAGAACTTGCAGCGTAAGTCCCTGCCCTCTGCTCCTTACTGCCCTTTCTCACAAGCTTGTCTCTCTGCCACACTTAACGGCTCAGGGCCTGCAGGGATAAGAACATGCCTGGTCCCTTGATGCAGCAGAGCCTTTCTCCATTCAGCTCTGTGCCTGACCATGCTGCTTTTCACCCTTCCTTGCAGAGGAGATTTCCGACCTCACGGAGCAGATTGCTGAGCAAGGAAAGGCGATTCATGAGCTGGAGAAAGTCAAGAAGCAGATTGAGCAGGAGAAATCTGAAATCCAGGCTGCTCTGGAGGAAGCTGAGGTACATAACCATTATCACTGGTGTCTGCACTAAACAAATGAGGAAATAGGGCTAAAAAGGCCTGGATTCCCCTCCATTCTGGTTGGAGAGTGCAGACAGCTAAATTTTTGGAAATATATTGCAATTCCCAAGAATTTAGGAAGAATGTTTATGAATGTTATCAATGTTTGTGTCCACTTTTCCAGGCCTCCCTGGAACATGAGGAAGGGAAGATCTTGCGCCTGCAGCTTGAGCTCAACCAAGTGAAATCTGAGATTGACAGGAAGATAGCAGAGAAGGATGAGGAGATTGACCAGATGAAGAGAAATCACCTCCGAATTGTGGAGTCCATGCAAAGCACTCTGGATGCTGAGATCAGGAGCAGGAATGAAGCCCTGAGGCTGAAGAAGAAGATGGAGGGAGACCTGAATGAAATGGAGATCCAGCTGAGCCATGCCAACCGTGTGGCTGCAGAGGCACAGAAGAACCTGAGAAACACCCAGGCAGTGCTCAAGGTATGTTACACTAAGTATGTGCACTTAAGGGTTTACTTTGTCCAGCACTGGCTTTGCTGCTGTCCTCTAGATATATTCCAGTTCCTTTACTAACTCTCCTTATTTGAAGAGCCCAGAACTGGATGCAATACTCAATGTGAGGCCACACAAAAAGTTAATAAAACAGGAATTCAGGTCCAGCTCTGCTCTGGCTTTCATAATTCTATCCCCACGCATCCTGGCAGCACCTCTGTATTCTTCCGAAGACATTTGGCACTTGTTCTACCACCTTGTGCATTTCCTTCTTTCATTTCAGTTTGATCTGAGGGTACTTGCTCAGCCGTGCTTATCTCCTGGCTCCCTTCCCTGATTGATTACACGCATGAATTGAGAGCTCTTGAACTCTAGAAAAAATGTTCTTAACTCTTTTTTGTTTCTTTATTTTTGAGGGGAGTTTCTCAAGGGGTTTCCATCCAAGCGCTTGTTGAACAACTCAGTTCCACTCTCCTGAAATTCAGGGAGTTGACCTTACTTTTTGTCTGTCACAGATCCCCATGAATCATCATCCTACAGACTTTTCTAATATACTGTGCATAGACCAACAATAAATCCACATACAAACATACACCTATAATTATATGTATTATACTGCCATAAGAATTATTGGACTGATGGCAATTTGCATTGTGCAACAGTGCTGTGTCGTTGTATAATTTCTCGTTATTCTTCACCTTGTAATTTCTTTTTCTTCTCTTAAAGGACACTCAGATACACTTAGATGATGCTCTCAGGACACAGGATGACCTGAAGGAGCAGGTGGCCATGGTGGAGCGCAGAGCAAACCTGCTGCAGGCTGAAGTTGAGGAGCTCCGGGCAGCCCTGGAGCAGACAGAGAGATCGAGGAAACTGGCTGAGCAGGAGCTTCTGGATGCAAGTGAGAGAGTTCAGCTCCTCCACACTCAGGTTAGATTCAAAATCCCATGGGACTTCTTCTTCCTTTACAGATTGTCATCCATGTAAATTCCTAAATAAACTCTTGTAATAGAAATCTTTATCTGAACTAAAATTATTACACTCGTACAAAGAAATGGATTATGGCAAAATGAGTAGGCTTGCATTAGCAGTCAGAAAAACTGCTTCAAATTTCAATAATTCTCTGCTATCTAGTTGTGTATGACCTGACAAGGTATGTCAGGAAGATGCTGATATTAGATATTTAATGGATTACTTTACATTGAAACATTAAATTTCTTAAATAATTGCACTTTTAGAAATAACTGCACAAAATTTTATTATTCAACAGAACACCAGCTTGATCAACACCAAGAAGAAGCTGGAAACAGACATTGCCCAGATCCAGAGTGAAATGGAGGATACCATCCAGGAAGCCCGCAATGCTGAGGAGAAGGCCAAGAAGGCCATCACAGATGTGAGTTGGGTGCTCCTGGCATTGCTGCCGATGAATGTACTCTGCCCAGAATATCTCCAGCCCTAAAATGGCTTTGACCCTTTTGCTCTGGACCAGGCGGCCATGATGGCAGAAGAGCTGAAGAAGGAGCAGGACACCAGTGCCCACCTGGAGAGGATGAAGAAGAACCTGGACCAGACAGTGAAGGACCTGCAGCATCGTCTGGAAGAGGCCGAGCAACTGGCACTGAAGGGAGGGAAGAAGCAGATCCAGAAGCTGGAGGCCAGGGTGTGTAGGGCTGGGGCTGTGCCTGAGTGAGCGTGTCCTTGGAGAGACATTGCCAGGGAAGCTGCAGAGATGGGCTTGTCCTTGCAGGTGCGGGAGCTGGAAGGGGAGGTTGATGCTGAGCAGAAGCGCAGCGCTGAAGCCGTGAAGGGTGTGCGCAAGTACGAGCGCAGGGTGAAGGAACTGACCTACCAGGTAAGGCAGGAGGTCTCCTGCTCTCACAGGGTTTGCTCACAGTGAGTCACATTTTGCACACACCATTCCCAAGGGGAACTGTGAACCTTGTGTGATGGAGGACTATGAATTGACTCTCTATCCTTTTGCCAACCTCCCTAGTCTGAGGAAGACAGGAAGAATATTCTCAGGCTGCAGGATCTGGTGGACAAGCTGCAAATGAAAGTGAAATCCTACAAGAGACAAGCTGAGGAGGCTGTAAGTATTGCTTGGAGAATGGGCAAAGGCCACATTCCATTGGGGCAGGATACACATTGAATAAGGCTGAATACCAGGAGAGGGGTATGAAAGAAAGTCCTGAGACACAACCATCTTGGCTACACTGTTTAGCTATTGTGTTATGAGGCCTTGGTGAGCTCTGGGCACCCTGCATTCAGGGAGGTTGATTAAGGGAAGTTCTGCAGCCTGTTTCACACAGGAGGCCAGAATAAACAAACCCAGGGGCCACACCCACTGCCAAGTTCCAAATCTCTGCTAATAATCAGCAGCAGAAGGCTTCAGGGTCTTCTCCACGCAAAAAGTCACATTGACAGTTGGGCAGGAAGTAGTGTGAGAGTAGGTACAGAAATGATGAATCCAAGGGATGAAATTGCTTCTAATGTGTGACACAGTCCCAGTGAACGTTGTCCCAGTAGGGTCCTGAAAAGGGGAGCATGATGAGCTCTGTGTGGGGCTGATGTGTGAGCAGTGGTGGGAGGGGATGGAGATTTGCAGCCCCATTAGACTGACTTGCAGTAGGAATGAAACCCCTGCCTTGTGCTCCTGACCCCTGATTCCCTTTTCACTCCCAGGAGGAGCTGTCCAATGTCAACCTGTCCAAGTTCCGCAAGATCCAGCACGAGCTGGAGGAAGCCGAGGAGCGGGCTGACATTGCAGAGTCACAGGTCAACAAGCTCCGAGCCAAGAGCCGGGAGATTCATGGCAAGAAGATAGGAGAGGAAGAGTGAGAATATCATGAAGAAGAAAAGTGACCTGAGAGCTGCACAGAATGTGACCTCTCTGTCACTTCCTTCTTGAATTGCTCATAACCATGTCAATATGTAGAGAATAAATGTCATAGATTTCTTCGCATGCACAGCAAAATCAGTTATTTTGGTCATTACAATTCAGTTCTGCAGTTACACATGTTTGGGGCATTTTCAAATGATATATTTATTTCATTTTTAACCCTTGTGTAACAGTAGAACTTTACTTATCCCATCTCTGGTATTTCTCCACTGCGCCTTACTGCATTGCCAAGGAGGGAATAAGACTATTTTAATTTCCACACTGACATCGCATCAGGACAAATGCAAGACAAGCACCTTTTCTGTCCTGGCAAAGAAAAAATATTTTTGCCTTTGTGAGTCATGTTTCTACATTGGTACTCAGAGGTTTTCTTTGATGGTCTCATTATCTCTTGGGCAAGGGGTGTTTAGAGTCAAGTTGCCCCAAGGGCAGCCATATGTAGTACTAAAAACATCTGTATGTCTCTTGAGTCCTTGTGGAGGAACTTTGGCAAGGACTGATGTGCTGCCTTAGAACAAGGCAAGCAAAGGCCAGTAGCTCTAGAGAGAGGCTTGTTACTGAGAAAATTTAAAGATACTACAGCCTTGTTAATAACTTCATTAATATGGTGTTAATAATCAGTTATCAAATATATTATTTGCATATGAGGATATTGCAATGCCTACTCCTTCTGAGACAGTATAGCCAATATTAATGCAGTATGTTCCTGTTGTAAATGAAATTGAACTTAATTGAACAGCTTGGTAGAAATCTGAAGAAGAGGATAACCCCAAGCAGTCTAACATGTAGAGCCACCAGAACAAGCTGGGGACCGCTGCACTGCTGTACAGCATATCCAGCACAGAAATGTATGAGCTTTTGTACTAAGGAATAATTTAGAGTAATGTACAAAATACAAAAAGCTAAAAGAGCTGTTTTCCATCATGCAAGATAAGTTTTCAAGTGAAAATAATACTGAGAACATTACAACTTGAAAGAAAACATAAAATCTAACAGTTTATAGAGATAAAAATACATAGATAATAATGACAAAATGTGTCCTACCTGAGTATTGCAGCACTGGATAAGTGGAATGTAGATACCAACTGTATTTGGGCTAAACTGAGAAGAAACGAGACATCTACAAGGTGTACTGGTTTGAAGTCTTAAACAAATGACAGGCTGTTTCCTGCAAGGCAAGAAGCAGTACTTAGAATAAGGAAGCAGATTTGTAGCAGTTCTGGAGCCAGGCACAACTCATAGCTGCCAAGGGCAGATTCTACATGCAGATACCATTTTCCATTTTACCATCATAAAGGAGACTTGGCTCTCTATGACATTACAAGAACACTTGTGGTCCCTCAAGATTCCTGGCTAGGTCTACACCTCTTTATTTATGTGCAAAGCTTCAAGGAGCTTTGAAACTGCTGGGAAAGGGAGCTGGAGTTGTTGGGAAGGAGAGGGTGAGAAACAGCAGGAAGGAATCATTTTGCACTGCACCACAACAGTGTGTTTGCAGCAACACCATTCAGGACTGGGAGGTCCTCCTCCTCCCAAACACACTGAGGTTTACACCCAGGGAATCCTCTCATGCTATAACTAAATATGGAAGTAGTTTTCTAGGCAGAAGTTAAATTTATTTAAGGAAAAGATGACACCCTGTATTGACTCTTGTGTCACTGTAAGTGATGCTCCTCAGACGTCATCTCTATGTGTGAAGTTGGGGAAAACTTCAATGCCAGTGATATCTGGGCAACAAAGAAAGGAAATGACACTTCACCTTTTCCCTTCCCACAATATACTATTAAGAGATAGGTGATATTCTTTCTTTCCAGGCAAATCCTTACCTTCCACACCTTGAAAGAAAGCAGGAGAATTTTGTTTGTTCTAAAGAGCATATTTCTTTAAATAAAGAAGCCAACAAACAACCCCAAAATCGCAATTCAAAAATCAGTGTATTGCAACTGTGGCTCAGTGAAAACATTAAGTATTTCCAGCTCCATCTGTACCTCTCTAAACCTGCTGACAGACTAGAAAATATCACAACAACTTTGGAGACCATATTTCAATGCCAAAACTCCCTGCTCCCTTTGGACAGTATTACAATCACCCTACAGAATGAACAAGCTGCTCTGACATGGAAGAATCAGGATGCACTTGAAGCACCTGAAACTGTTGGGCTCCTCTCTCACTTGTAAGAAATGATGGCCTCAGGATTTGTTACTAAATGCTCAATTGATGAAAGGTAACATTGCAGGTTCCTTCAGAGAAAACACCTTGGGCCAGAATTCAATTGCACAGGTGGGAGAGAGAGAGAAATCACACACTGCACTGTGCTGACCTGGCCTTGCCACTGGCCATCCTGGCAAGCATGGCTGGAGACTTTTTTGGAATCAGAGTGGAATGTTAAAGGGATGAGTAAGGAAAACCAATTTCTCCTCACTTTTGATTTGCTGTCTTGGCTGGAGGGCAGGAGTCATTTGCATCAACACACTATTTCTGGAGTCAGGCTGCTTGTGATGTGAAATGTGCTGATGCACAGGTAACTGATCTTGGAAAAAACATGGCCCCATAACTGGCCTAAAGAGACATCTCAAAGAGAAGGTTTAAAATAGATGCAGCTGATGAGCTCCACTAGAGCTGCTGCCCCATGTGGACTATGGAGTTCTCAGACCTTCAACAGCTTGGGCATGGACGACTGTGTCTCCTGGGCACAAAAGCATCAGCACTTTAGGAGGCACTAAGTCATTATATGTGAGTCATATCTCATCATCCTATTTCTTTTCTCAGTACAAGCTGGCCTTTTTTTTCTTTATAATACTGAACTTTGAGCACTGATTTCTGTCATTTCTGCTTTACTTTCCAACATCTCAGACATTTCTAGGCACTAATCTTCCCATTGGCTTCACAGTCTTTCCACCCTACTCATCTTCTCTGTAACTTAAGCTCCAGTGTGTTGTGAAAAAAGTATTCTCTACATCATTCTCATATTATTTAGAACACTACTCAGATGTCATCCTCTCATGTTTGCTGTACTGGCAGAAGGAGAATGATTAGCTAACTCTGATGCACTTTCAAGATCTGTTTATCCTGACATTCCAGGTCACAATTTTTACCTTCCTCTGCTCAGTGAAATGACACCTTCCCCTTAATTGCAGATAATCTGCCAGTGCAGCTTTTCAGGAAGCCACTTGGAGTCTACACTGAAAGTCATCACCTTTACAAACACATAAATCATAACAGTCCATACCAGGAAAAGTAACCACTTCAATTTCCATGAACTGAAGCAAGATCACAAGCATAGCAACCACAAAGACTAGAGGAACTTGAAGAGAGAAAACCCACCAATTCATACAAATTAATGAACAAGCCAGCTTCGCCCCCCTCTCCTCCACAAAAAATCCCCACCCAAACAACTGTCCTCCAAATTTCACCAGCAGTGCATTATCCTGGGGTTTATGCTCTACTCCCTTGGATTTTAGCTGTCATCTCTCACAGCCCATGCAGTGAGCATCCTGAACTGCTTTTCATCCCAGAGGATGCATTCAAGTCTGTCATTACTTATGGAAATTAACAACTTTCTTTGAGGTCACTGCATGTTTCTTACTAATTTTTTTTCATTCCCTGCACCAGCATGGATTAGGGATGCCTGAATACATCTCCAAACCATGTTACTTTGCTGGGCAGCTCATCGTGCCAGCCACAGTATGGCAAAAAACATCCTGCAAAAAATACACTTTACTTTAGTCTGATCTGATTCCTACTGGTTTTTATATACAAAGTATGTCCTTACCATTGCAATGGTCCAGTACTCAGCTGCATCTTAGCAGAAGGGTAGAGATGAGAAGTTTTGCTCTAGCAGATCAGAGCATCAGCATTTGTTTTCAGCATGTGCTAACATTCCTGGGAGCTCTCATTTTACACAGAGGCAGCAGAAATGCTGCTGCAGCAGAGTATGAATATTCCCTGTCAGACAGTTAATCAGGGTCCACAGGGTGCACCGATGCCTCCAGCATGCCCTGTTCATATGACAGCAGGCTGACAATAGCACTAGCAAGCTGCAGATCCCATGGGGAAGGTTTTTTAACAAAATATCTGGTGTATCTGATAATTCAAATTAGTATAAAAAGTGGAAATATTAGTAGGTTTGTCTGTGTTATCCTTGAGTTTTTTAGAAAGCTCAGGAAAAAAGGAGAAACCAGTGAATTCCCAGAAGAAAAGTCCATCAAGAGCCATGAGGCTCTTGCAGCTCCTCCTCACCAAGCAGGGATTGTGGGGGGAACATTCTTCATCTTGCTTCAGAACACATCCACACTAAACACCTTAATCCTTCCACCACACAAGACATCAGCCCCTCACTTACACAAACATGGATGGGTCTCCCTCTGGCAAGGCAAAGCATCTGCTCCCTATCAAAACTGTTAACCAATCCCTGACAACCTTTAAGATTAATCACATTTTACTTTGTGGAGTTTTCTCAGAACTGGGAATTATATTTAGGAAGTCCAAGGCTCAGGCACATGTAGTGAAAACCCCCTATCAAAAACACAAGTAAGCTTCCATGATAACAAAGGCAGTTCCTTTCTGCTGCCTCCCTGTAGTCAAGAAGGCTGAATTCTACCTATATCCCATGTTCTATCTGAATCCCATTCTGGTTTAAATTTATAACAGACTGACTAAATGATCAAGAATGGTGAGGAATTCTCAGTGAGGCTAGAGAAGATTCTCCCACCAGTCATGCCAGCCCTGAATGTCTCTGTGAATCATGAGATTCTAGTGTTCTATCCACTAAAAACTCGCCATGGAGTGTTCATGAGGCCATTACAGAGACCAGACCATAGTTCAACATTCAGTGGGACCAAATGACAAACTGGGGAGAAATTCTGTTTTATTGGGACCATGCTCAGTTCCCCTTCAGGAGGGATTTCCAGACCTGCCTTCGTACACCATGCACACACCATGTATGGACTAGAGTAAGGACAGGGAATGACAAAGTCTGGGGAAGGAATGGCTGTCCATAGGGCTGTAACCTTCAGCAAGACCTTCAGCAGAGTCCACACTCCAAGGAAAAGTGCATGAAGGATGGTTTGTCAAAAGCAGGCCAAGACAGATTAACCTGTCACCTTCAGACAAGATTGTCCAGGCAAAGGAGCTGTGGCATTTCTGATCTAGCTGGATCAAAACAGCCAGGATCTGGAACAAATCCAGCAGGAAAACTGCTGGTAAGGTGGAAAACAGGCAGGAACTGAGCATTGGGAGATAGGGAAAGGAGTGCTTCCCACCAGACAGTTAATCTGCTAGCTGATGCCCTTCAGCTAGCAGGGCTGCAGGGGCCTTTGCTGCTCAAAATATTCTGGCAGTGCCTGAGACAAGGGAATGACAAACATATTTAGCAAGTTCCTCTGGCTGACCTGGCTGGGAAGGCACCGACCTCCCTATTTCTTTTCTGTATTAGCACACGTGTTATTTGCTCAGTGCTGACAGAGAGGAAGCTTGATGGGAAGCAAATAGACTAAAATAAAAGGAAGAGAAAACACCAAAATGCAGGACTGAGATTGAAGTGTCTAGCTCAATATGTCTTCAGAGAAATATTAGCAAAATCTTTGGCACAGGGGAGCCAAACTTTTTTATTTGGGACGTTCCCAGGTCCATATGAAGAGAACGGGCTGTCAAAGGGCAAACCACAGAAAAGTGTTCTTTCCTGAGTGAAATGAAGATGTGTTTGCACACAGAGCTCACCCTCGGGTGGCAGTGCAGGTAGCAGGAGAGGTGGGAGGGCATTTGGTTTAAGGTAGTAGGTGTGTGCAGAACTGCTGCCACACAGCCTCAGACACCATTGAGCCTGAGCCACTGCCAGGACAATGCTCTGGGCTGGCCTTTAGGTCCTGACATGTCTGTCCCACCTAAAAGAAAATAGGTGGCTCACTAGGGCCCCTTGGGTGCTAGCCAAGGCCAAAGGGAGGAGGAGGTCTGAAGGAAGAACATTAGGCTGGCACATTTTGGAGAGGGAAGAAGCTGAATGACTGGGACATGGCAGGCCTGAAACACCATCAGCTGCCTTTGGGGTTTTTGAGGGGACAGCAAATTGCCATATTAGCAAATAGTGTGGCAGAAATATGTGGCAGCTGGGCAGACATGGTGACCCTGAAGTGCATGGTCTCAGGTCTGGAGCAGAGCAAAGATTTGCTGCATGGGATGAGTTGAAGCTCAGGAATGTTTTGCCCCTTCAGTAGACTTGGCTGAGATGGTACAGGATATTTCTGTGTCATCAGGGTCTTACCCATGCCAGTACTGTGTTAGCTCATGAAATCAGCATTGTCTTGCCTCTTGATGAAGCCTTTCAGCACTCCTGTGACTTCCTCTGATGCTCTGAGCTCTCTCTCAGGCATTTTTTCTGACAAACTCTCATCCCATCTCAGAATTTATATAGGGGAGTAGTTTTTACCCCACTGTCACACAGCTTATATGGATCAAACATCAGGTTATCATCTCTGCTCTCATTTTAGCCTGCAGTAAACACATGCTTCAGGAAAATCAGAATTTTGCTTCTAGGAAGTGATTTGTGTCTTATTTATGCCAGCATACTTTACAAGCATGGTGATTGCTAACATTCCACTTCTTGGGAAATATAAAAAAAATGCCAACTTTCTTACCCCAGAAATTGCAGTCACATTAACATCCAATTGATACAGTTCTACATGTCCTCATTTCAAGCTGGAGGTGATGTGCCACAGCCTGGAAGTCCGAATTTCTTAACATTAACTTTTTCAATTTTTTTTTTTTTTTTCTGCAAATGCAACCTCAGTGTTGAAGTTTCTTAATCTATAATGTTTGTACTTACGACAAATTCCATTCATTTTTTCTCTTAAAGTGATTAGCATTTTTCATGTCATCTGCAACCTTGTTCTCTGTGGATTTTTCTGTCATTGTGAGCCGGAAGCTCACTTGTAGCTCTTCAACAGCGATACCTGCTCTCTGTTTTTTTTGTTCTTTCTTTTTCGTTTTTTCTTTCTTTCTATTTTTTTTTATTTTTATTTAAGACATTTCTTTGGCCTCAGACTTGCATAAATAAGTTTTTGAACTGGGTTTAAGCAAGTGTAGTGACAATTTGGCATTATGGATCTGATCTTCAACTTCCAGGGGTGCCTGAAGACCTTGCATACACTGGCCCATCACTGTCCCTGTAGTAACAGAGCCTTTTCTAAATGTTGAGAACCACTGGGGCTTCTGGGAGCTTTAGAACAATCAAGATGATGGATATAACCCTATGTCTACATCTCAGTCAAATTTCTCTGTTCTTTACCATGCTGAAACTGTAGAACTGTGCTTTTCTTCTTTTTCTTCTTCTTTTTTTTTAACCTGGTCACAGAACAAAAATTTTGCTGCGGAATACATTAGGTTTTGCACCAAAGTCATGTGCATGTTCTTCTGGCATATAACTACTTAATGCCAGGTAATGGACAAACTCATAGCATAAAAATTAGGGTTAGATGTAAAATGCATTGAAGACATTGTCAGTGAATCAGAAAATCTCTAAGCAACACAACAGAGAGGCTGTGGAAGCATTCTCAGCAAGATCACTACACTCATGTCATGTTTGCATATACTGACTGGGAACCCTCTTTTGTCAAGTGTCAGAGGAAGGAGCTATGAAGATCTTGATGCAGATATTCTTATGTTTGTTTATTAAAGAAACTCCCCTGTCATGCCATCCAGGAGCCACTCTCCCTGTCACTGTCCCACTGAGCACCTGAGCTGGGACCAAGGCCCCTTCACAGCTGCACCCTCACACTCTCACAGTCTCAGTCTCACAGTCACACCAGGTTTCCTCACCAGCTGCACCCCAGGCTTCCCATGAATCTCAGATGTCCAGATCCTTAAAACAATGTAATCATGGTGCAATAATTATCTTGAGCTAGTGACTCCAAGGAGGGACCCCAAACAAAGGAACTCCTGGGATTTTATCCCCTCATAGTTTAAGGGTGGAAAAACCTGGAGTCATCACCTCCTACCGTGTCTCTGAGCATCCCTCACCTGGCTGGCCACAGGTCCCCTGGCCCTTGGTTGTGCAAAGGGTCTGCAGTCCATAGCACCTTGCCTTGGGCTTGAGCTCCTGCTCTCCAGAGCTCAACCTGCAGCTCCAGTCCAGTTGCACCCCAAGAAACATGCACAAAATGTATCCCCCAGCACATCCCTATAGTACAGACAACCACGAGGACTCAAATGTGCCAAGCAGAGTTTCACAGGGTCAGAAACAGTATTCTCAAGACATTTCCACAATTCAGTCTGCTCTGAAATGTGGCCTCTTACTTACAGACTGTTTTCAATAATCACAGAACATGGCTGAGAAGCAGCTGGATCACAAGTTGTGGCAGAAAGTGAGGGAGGTGCTGGAGTGGCTCTAGGTGGCAGGTGGCTCTAGGTGGCCCTGCTCATGGAGACGAGTTGCACCTCCTGTCTGTTGCTCTGTCCTGGGTTCTGTCATTCTGTGGTGTTCTCATCAAGAGCCTGTCTTCAGGATGCCTGAATTCCCTTTCCTACATGGAGAATATCAGCACTCCAGTGCTTTGTCCAAGCTGCATTTCTGTTCAGAGCAGACTGTTTCCATACATATCCTTTATTCTGTCCTGTCTCATTCAGCTGGGCTGTGTTTTCCTTCCAGCATTGATGGAATCCAGCTCTGCAGAGATACATGGATACAGGAATGAAAGAAAAACAACATTAGGTAGAAATCTATTTTTCTTTTTGCTGCAAAATTTGTGCAATTCGTTACATATTTTCCATGAGGAAGGACTGATGCACTTCTTAGGCACCCTTTTCCTAGGTGCATTTTATAGACATGGTAAGTCAGTGTTACCCCAGCACTATCCCACTGTACCCTGTTGAATTATTCAAGAGTGGAAACAGGAAGAAGCAGCAGTAATTGCATTTCAGTATAGTAACAGTGCAGAGTCCTCTTAAACATTTAACTCCTCCACTTAACAGAACTGTAAGATGAAAAGAAACATTTCTCAAATCAATGCATCAGTTTTAAGTGATAAATGTTAGACCTTTTTATTTTTCCTTTTTCAGTAGGTTTAGGAAAAAAAACCCCTACATACTTGCCATATCAGTGGGAAGTGTTACAAATGAACCAGACTTGACCTTTCAACCTCACTGAGCTGCTTAAAGCTGGCGCTGGCAGAGGTTTGTAAAGACTGCAACTTGAGCTGAACCCAAACATTTCCTCAAGATGAAGTGTGCTGAAATGGCAAATTTGGTCTGCATGCAGTAGGACATCTCACTTTTCTCTAACACCTTCCTTCTAGGACTTGACAAAAATGAAGAGCAGGGCGAAGAACAGGGAGAACAAAATCTCCTTTTCCTATTCAGTAGACTGTCACAGCTATTTTAGCAATACCTAAGTTTATCCAATTGAGAGTGTGCTGGTTTGGGTTGAGGTTGAGTTAATTTTCTTCAGAGTGGCTGGTATGGGGTTGTGTTTTGGATTTGAACTCAGGGTTGATAATACAGACTTGCTGTGCAGGGCTCACACAGCAGCAAAGCCTCTACTGTTTTTTGCTTGCCCACCTTGAAATCAGGAGTGCCATTTACTTTCCTGCAGCCTTTAGGCATTTCTGCTAATCAGCAGGATAGATTAAAGATTGTCCAGAGTGACCTCATGTGGCACCAGCCACTCCCTCAGAACTTTGTGAGTGTATCCCTTCAAGACCTATGGACTTTTGGGTGTTCAGTTTGCTGAAGAGCTCTTTGAACTGTTCCTCTTACATCAAGGCTGTAAGTGCCTTGTTCCAGACTTTCATCCTGCTCTCTGTTTCCTAGGTTTCCTGAAGGTCTTACTGCCACTATTAAGTACCTTAGACCTTTCCATGTCATGTGCTACCAGGGCTCTAAGCTAACTCAGCACTAGCCCCACATTTTCCTTCTCCATGTGCATGGAGAAGAGAAAGCTCTGGAGAGATCTCATGGCAGACTTCCAGTACTTAAAGGGAGCTTATGGAAAAGAGGGAGAGTGACTTTTTTACACAGGCAGATAGTGACTGGACAAGGGCTAACAGTTTTCAGTGAAAAGAGGACAGTTTCAGTTTAGACATTAGGAGGAAATTCTTTACTCAGAGTGTGGCGAGGCACTGACATAAGTTGCCCAGAGAAACTGAGAATGCTCCATGTAGGAAATTGTTCAAGGCCAGCTTGGACAGGGCCCTGAGCAACCACATCTAATGCATGGAATCCCATCCTATGGCAGGGGAGTTGGAACAAGATGATCTCTGAAGTTCCTTCCAATCCAAACCATTCTATGACTATAAGATTAAATTCCATTCAGGATTTGACTTTCCTAACATTATCCCTGGTTGCTAAGACAGTGTCTCTTAGATTCCTCCTAGGTTACTTATCCTTGCTTCCAGTCTCTGTATGCTGCCTTTTTGTGTCTTGAGTTTTGCCAGAACTTCCTTTTTCATCCCTTCAGTCCTCCCAGAATAGTTACCTGGATTATTACTCCATCCTGACCATGCACCTCAATCAAGGCAAACAGTAAAATTACTCATCATTTCGTATGGAGTTTCACATGTCTGAGTCTTTCACGTTAGATCTCCATCAGCTAAAGATTAAATAATTCTGGTCCTGAAAAAAGCGTTTCTAGGTATCTCAAGAATGACAAAAAATTATTCTTCACGGGGAAAAGTAAACTGAGAATAGCTGAGAGAGACATTTGTGATACTTACACTGGAGAAAAATAAGCACAAAGTAATATATATAGGAAAAGCAGTCCTAAGTATCAAATATAGTGATGGGTGCTATTCAGATGTCTCTTGGTGCAGTATTAACACTGCACGGTGTCAGATCTTGGGAGAAGGAAAGTAGCACTAGAAATTATGGGGTATTATATCAAAGCTAATTAAAACTAAATAATGATTTTAAAGCATGAGTTAAGATAGGCTAGTACTACTTGACATGCTTTTTAGAAAAGTACTGTTGACTTTTTCTATTTTGGGAAGAAATAAGGATTTAAAGGAAATAAGCACTAACAAAGTAAAGAATTTTTCAATTAATTAATTTAAACTATAAATATCATTGTCAGAGCACTCTTTGAATGCCAAAAACTAAAACTGGTCTTCTATTGATTGCATCAAAGGAACAACAATCTAACAGACATTTGAACCAACTCAAGAATCTATAAACTCAGGATCTCCCGAATATCAGAAGACATGCAAATGAATGTTATTTTATATTTATATCCAGAGATTGCATACAAATTAAAGAGCAGTTAGAATGATTCAAGGTGGCTATTCTCCCTGATATATTGCGCTGTATTATGTTACAACTGACAGAAGTGAAACAGAGTAATATGTAATAATCTGACTAATGTAAGCAATCCAGACAACAGTGAAATCCATGTATCATATCCAAGATCTGTAAGTAGAGAGCTGTGTCAAAGGATGACTGTCATCAGACATATGATGTCCTCAGAAAAAGTTGAAGTATGCATTCAAATGTCACTGTGCTTGCCCAGGGAATGATTGTCTCTTGCTCCCTTAGCTCAGATTCATGGAGCATCCATGGCCTTACAGTTATTAGTGGTTACCCTCATTCCTCTAGCCATCATTAGCTGTATTTCCCTCCTTAGGAATCTTCTCATATTATTTATAGGCGATTTATTCACATAGCTAGGAAGAGACCAAAATTTTCTAATTATATCTAGTAACATCACTTTCCAGTTTTCAGTACATTCAGTTTGCCAGACAATGTTTTGCCAAAAACAAGGTTTGCCAAAAATGCTTTGCCCAAAGACAGAGGAGGCATTTGCAGCATGCGCTGACCAGAACCTATAAAAGAGTCCTTGAATCTGGGCTGTTCTGTCTGCAGAGGAAACTTCATGGTAAGTGCACGTCTGTGGCTGGCAGAAAGGGACAGTGTCCCTGCAGTCCCACTTCAGCCCTGCTGTCCTGACGTACCTGGAAGGATTGGATATCTGTATGATAAAGCATGTTGGTATTTTCACTTTGTGATCTATCTGTGGAATTCTGTGCAGCAATAATGAGAGGTCTGCTGTTTCTGCTTTACAGCACCGATCACCTCCCAGCCTGCAAGGCATCTTCTCACAGCATAAGAGGTAAGAGCCACATTTGCTCACATTTAAGGGGCAGAAAAAGGTGGAAGATTTCTGTAGACCAGATTTCTTCAAGGTGACAAATTGCTGTAAAATCTTCTAGGCAATTGCTGTATGCCCATGTGTTCCTGGCCACTGCTCTGCTATGACAAATAAAGCATGCTGATTGTTGGGCAGGCTGCTCACAGCCAGCAGGATTTCCTAAGTGGCTGTGCTAGAAGACACTAGCCACTATGTAATGCCAGGAAATGCTTCCTGGGGATTCCTTATGTTTAATTATGGAACAGTGAGGTAAATGATCTGTACTGGCATGAAGTCCAGACAGACAGAGCTAGCCAACGGAACAGAATCTTGCAAAACCGTACAGACTTGTAATCTGTAATTATTACTGCATATGAAACTGGCCAATAAATGTTATGAAAATACTTCCCAAATGATGCTCCAAGGTTATAATGTGCATGTAGGCCTCTTACTAGTAAACTTGATAAAAATGCAAAAATAGCTATCCAGCTAATCAAATAACAAAAAGGGGGGAGGTACTGTTCCTATTCCTCTGAAAAAAGACTGAGCAGAATGGAGAATCTGCATGCTACTAGGAGTAGCTGCAAATGTTTGTTAGCATTTTGGTTATTTACCTAAGTAAAAGTTGTGATATAGCATTTTACTGAGCTGCTGATTTGTGTAACTTCTTTGTAATTCAGATACTTTCTATGACTGGCCACATGGTATTTCTTTGGAAATCCAGTAGTGCATTCGGATATCTGGCTTTGATTTATAAATTCTTCAACTGAGATTTCTAGCTTTGCCTACTTATTTCCACAAACAATTAACATGAGAAGAAACAGTTGGCTGTGCAGTATTTTAACCTGATAAATTATTGTGTCCTTATATGCCAATAACTCACATACTGCTTAAATCATTTGGGATGAGAAGCAAACAAATCTAGTGAATCATTCAGAGCATCAGCAAAAGATATTATGCCCTACATAATCCTCAGAACATCTTCTGGATCATTAGCAACCCAAATGATGCATGGAATACATCCTCAGGAACAGCAGATGACAACAGAGACTTACAATAGTGCTACAGAGCACTGTTACCCTGGAGAAGATTGTCATAAGACTTCATCCTGAAGCAGATAAGAACCTCATACATTTTAGAAAAGTCAATGTAAAAACCTGCATGTGAGAACGAATAGTCCCCTGCAGCAGAGTACATTGTATTTCATTTTGGCTGGAGAACAACTTTGCAGAAAAGGGTCATGAATTCTGGTGCAAGGGTCACAGTTTGCCTTTGGGGGAAGGAAGATCAGCAGCATATTATCAGACACTCATAACAACATGGTCAGCAGGTAAAGACAAGTGATTCTTTCCCTGCATTCAGCTCCCATATCTGCACTGTGTTCAGTTTGGTGCTTTCCAATGACCAGACAGTGACATTCTGGAATGAATCCAGTGGAGATCTTTCAATATAAGTAGGAGAAAATTATGTGTAAGAAGAGGCTGCAATGGTGAGGTTTGTTTACACTGGGGATGAAATTAAAACATTATTATCTTTTTATTATCTTCAACAAAAAGGAGATGGTTATACCATAGAAAGAGTCAGACTCTTCTCAAATGGGCAGAGTGAAAGGCTGAGGGATAAAAAGGACAGGTTTCAGTAACAGAAGTTTTGATTAGGTAATAAATAGAAAAGAAATTTACCATCAGGTTCATCAGATATTAAACTGGGATGTGAAAGGTCTGAGAAATATTAATTCCTGGACACAATAAAAACTTCACTGGAAAAAGCTGTGGGAACCAGCATCCAAAATTTTCCCTGATTGTGCACAAAGGTGAATCAAAAAACTACTCCAGGCTCCTCCCAAATCACAGTTTCTATTACACTGTTATGGACTATCAATAAAGTGTGCAACAACAAAAATATTGACTCATTTGGGTAACATATCTTCTCCTCCACAGTGTTCTCTGCTCTGGCAAGCAACACCATAACGTGCAGCCATGTCGTCAGATGCCGAGATGGCGATCTTTGGGGAGGCAGCTCCTTACCTCCGAAAATCAGAAAAGGAGAGAATAGAGGCCCAGAACAAACCTTTTGATGCCAAATCATCTGTTTTTGTGGTACATGCAAAGGAGTCCTTTGTGAAAGGGACAGTCACAAGCAGAGAATCAGGAAAAGTCACTGTCAAGACTGAAAAGGGAGAGGTGGGTCAAAAACAAGGCTGAAGGAAAAACATTTGAACCCCACTTTGAGCTTTTAGGTGATACATGTGGATCTTTCTGTTTTCTTGGCAGACCCTGACTGTGAAAGAAGATCAAATCTTCTCCATGAACCCCCCCAAGTATGACAAAATCGAGGACATGGCCATGATGACCCACCTCCACGAACCCGCTGTGCTGTACAACCTCAAAGAGCGTTACGCAGCCTGGATGATCTACGTAAGTGGCAGCAGCAGCTTCCTTTGGGCAGCCTCAGGAGCTGCTGGGCCAGGCTCAGGGGAAGCCAACGTGCTGTGTCCCTTCCTCACAGACCTACTCGGGTCTCTTCTGCGTCACTGTCAACCCCTACAAGTGGCTGCCGGTGTACAACCCCGAGGTGGTGTTGGCCTACCGAGGCAAGAAGCGCCAGGAGGCCCCTCCACACATCTTCTCCATCTCTGACAACGCCTATCAGTTCATGCTGACTGGTGAGTGTTTGATCACTGTCCCAACAGTCTAACCAAAAAAGTCCTGCTGATCTCACTGGAGCATGTGACCAGCAAGCTGGAGCCACCAGGGAGCATGACTGTGAATTTTGTCGATTTATGTAGCAAACAATTTCAAGCTAAACTGACCTAGAAGCATTCAAGAACTTACCATAGTGAATTATTTGTACTTTATTGTACAAAATTCTACACTCTCCTACTGCATAAATAGTACTTGACTCTGTTTTCTACATTTTTCATTGATAAGAAAGAAAAAGGTATTTTTTCTTCTATTTTGAACATGGTTAGGTACTTTGGTTTCATTTCTTGAGGAAAATTGTGTGAAGGACAAGTGATACACAGCTTGTCTCAGGTCCAGATGCCTTTGACTGTTCAATATGTCCATTTGGGCTTATGCTTAATACTGCAGGGACATAGAAGTAAATTGGGTATTTTTGGACTTTCGGAAGAATCCCCAATTTTGGTTTGCAGTTTTACTTCTCATTCCTCTTAGCATTACCCAGGTCAGCTGCTGACACACCTTTCATTGTTCCACTTTCACAGATCGGGAGAACCAGTCCATCCTGATCACGTACGTACACCCCCTGCGCGGGTCCCTGCGGGGCTGCCCGGGGCCAGGGCACCTCCTGCCTGACCACGCACCCTCTGCTTCTCTCTTGCCTTTGGCAGCGGAGAATCCGGGGCCGGGAAGACTGTCAACACAAAGCGTGTCATCCAGTACTTTGCAACAATTGCAGCCAGTGGAGAGAAAAAGAAGGAGGAGAAGTCATCAGGCAAAATGCAGGTGAGTGAGGAAGAACAGGCTGAACACTTGGCCTGTCATTGTCCTGCCAACTAAACACAGTCACTGAATAATTGCTCTGCAGGGAACGCTTGAGGATCAAATCATCAGTGCCAACCCACTGCTGGAGGCCTTTGGAAACGCCAAGACTGTGAGGAATGACAACTCCTCACGCTTTGTGAGTTTTTGATTAGAGAAATTGTGATTAAATGGGAATAAGGATGTCAAAACCTGCTGTCACTTCTGAAGCATCAATCAGATTACTGTATTCATTAAGCTAATATTTTCCACATATTTTTTCCAATTTAAGTTGATTATCTAATTAAAAACACATCCTTAGAAGAACAATACAACATACAAAGGGGGATAATTTAAATATGTTTTAATATCAATATAATTACATATCTATAAATATATATACACATATTCTTTGTGTCTGTCATATGGACTGAAGACACAAATTTTTTTTGAAAATTGATGTAATATAGAAGAAAGAAAAATGGGGCATACAGTATAGAAATTGCTGGTTGGAAATTTTTTGTGGCCCTCATCAGACCAGCAAAAATATGAATCTCTGAGTTTTAGGCATAAAACTGGGCAGTGTATTTATCTGACTGTTCAGACTTTGATATAAGTTGTCTAGAAAGAGGTAGACACAGGGTTCCTTCAATACAGCCTACCAGAAACCAAACTACTCTATGGCATGTTCTTTTGACTGTTTTAATGCAAGAAGCCATTCATAAATTCTGTGAGACTAGCTGTGACTTTCCTTGAAAAATCACAATACTAATACACTGTCTCAGTCTAAAGCTCCTTGTTTTGGATATGTTGCTTCTATCTCTACAACTCAGACAGTAACTGCTGACTTGTTTTCCACAAGACCAAAAATCCTCATTTAACTTTTACACCACCAAAATTTACCTTCACATCATGCCTTCTGAGTAGAAAATGGCTTTCACTATATCTTCGTGTTTGAATTGAAACATAAGTGACCCAATAAAATGCTTTATTAGTGGTCTTCTCATTCATGGGCATTCATGGTTGTCCATTAAATAGTAGTTGATAATAAAGCTCAGATTTATCCACTAGTATTGCCAGTATAGAGACCTTCCTGAATTTGTTTTTGTTCTGTTTTGCTTTGTTAAAGAAAAAATAAAAGAGAAAGGACTTCTAAGCTTGAAGCCTGTCCTCTGTGGTAAGTGTAAGGTCACATGATTACAGTCATGGTGAAATTTCAAAATGTATTTTTTTTCTTTCCCCTCTAAAAGGGCAAATTCATCAGAATCCACTTTGGGGCCACAGGCAAGCTGGCTTCTGCTGACATTGAAACTTGTAAGAAATCACCTGACCTGGTCCCATTCCTTCCTCCCTTTCCACCTCACTGTTCTTTCTCAGGCCTGACTGTGTTCTATCATCCTTGCCAGATCTGCTGGAGAAGTCCAGAGTCACTTTCCAGCTCAAGGCGGAAAGGAGCTACCACATCTTTTATCAGATCATGTCCAACAAGAAGCCAGAGCTAATTGGTAGGAAGTATTGTGAATGGTTTGACAAAATCTGAATGTCTTTAACATTTATCTTCATTCTCACACCCAGATACCTATTCCTCTTTACAGACATGCTCCTCATCACCACCAACCCATATGACTACCAATTTGTGAGTCAAGGTGAGATCACTGTTCCCAGCATTAACGACCAGGAGGAGCTGATGGCTACAGATGTAAGTGTCACAGAGCATACTGGTGTGGTGAAACTTCCTTGTAATTGTCCAGAGGTTTATTTGACTGATTCTGTTGCCAGAGTGCCATTGACATCCTGGGTTTCACTGCTGATGAGAGAACAGCCATCTACAAGTTGACAGGGGCTGTCATGCACTATGGGAACCTGAAGTTCAAGCAGAAACAACGAGAGGAGCAGGCAGAGCCTGATGGCACCGAAGGTATTAAAATCTTATAGAATTCCTGATAACAGAAACAGTTACATAGCTGGACAGTTGGCAATCATGTATTTTCCTTCCATTTTTTTTTACAAATACATAAATCACAGCTTCCAGATTATCCATGCTTCTAAATTTCCCTTCAAGATACCACAAAATTTCAGTGCCGAGACCAACAGCTATATCTTAGAGGACACCCACTTTCAATTATCACTTATACTCTGTCACTTCCTCCCTCTCTCTTTGTGTTCAGTTGCTGACAAGGCTGCCTACCTGATGGGTCTGAACTCAGCAGACCTGCTCAAGGCCCTCTGCTACCCCCGAGTCAAGGTGGGGAATGAATACGTGACCAAGGGCCAAACTGTGCAGCAGGTAACAACAACCAGTTGGTGACTGGGAACCTCTGACTTGAGTCATTTACTATTTGTTCTGGATATTGCACTTCCTCTGCTCCACTCTTCTTTGGTTTAGGTGTACAATTCAGTGGGTGCCCTGGCAAAGGCTGTCTATGAGAAGATGTTCCTGTGGATGGTTGTTCGTATTAATGAGCAGCTGGACACGAAGCAGCCCAGGCAGTACTTCATTGGTGTCCTGGACATTGCTGGCTTTGAGATCTTTGATGTAAGGAACACAGAAATCATAGTCAAGTCTTGTCAAAACAATTAGGTGTTAAGAGAAATTGGAGATTCATAGTGGTTTGGGGTTTCTTTGTAAACATTGCACTCACTTAAAATTTCAAATTAGTAATACATTGTTTGAAAAATATTTATTTTTCTATTTCTGGATATATTTTCCTTTTCTCTGTATGTGAGTGCTTTTTCCTCAGGCCAACCCATTAGCTTCAAGGGATCTTTATATGGCATCTTTATATGATATACAAGGAGGAAGCATCTGCCTTTTACATAATTAACACAAATGTCACAGTTTTTCAATAATTTGAACTTAATATTACAAAAGTCCACAGACAAATGGCATATAAATACCCAAGATACAATATTACAGAGAGTAGGAAGAGAAAGGTACACTTAAGTCTCACACAGAAGTTAACCAAGGCTTTGGAAAAGGAGTGTATATATATATATATATATATATATAGATATATATATATATATATACTTATCTTCCTAAGAGCCAAAAGGTGATTCCAACAGGAAGAGTAGATTGGCTGTACTAATCCAGACTGAGAAGTTTTACAAATATTTATGGAGGGTATCTGAGTCCAATCCGGAACTGACAAACACTTAGAATGTTTAATGTTTTTATACAAGAAAATTTACATAAATTATGAGAAAGGTGTGATGTAAATTGTACTTTGACTAGACTAACAAAAAATAGGAAATTAACTTTAAGAATAAATAATATATTTAATCATCATTAAAGTAGCAAAGAGGAAAAAAATCCAAAAAAATCCCCCACAATCAAATAAAAAACCTCTTTAAAAATAGATAATTGGATGTTTAAACATTAAAAATATTGTCTTAATTTGGCATCCCTTTGTAGGATTCTGAGATAGGATTCTGATTATGAAGGAGAAAGCTCTACAGGCAGCTAGCTCTTTATCTTGAAAATGAGTAAAACTTGTCTTTGCCTTTTGCAGTTCAACAGCCTGGAGCAGCTGTGCATCAACTTCACCAATGAGAAACTGCAACAGTTCTTCAACCACCACATGTTCGTGCTGGAGCAGGAGGAGTACAAGAAGGAGGGGATTGAATGGGAGTTCATTGACTTTGGGATGGACCTGGCTGCCTGCATTGAGCTCATCGAGAAGGTGTGTTGATTACATTTAAGATTCTATTATCAGTTTCATGACAGAATTTCATGTTTTTTCTTCAGGCTACTTTTTCTCTCACTGATTTTTCACAAACCTACTTGTTACTATCTGTTTATGTCCCTGCCTATTCAGGAAGTCAGGATTGTATGCATTATGAAATTTAAGTTCTAAGAACCTATGTGATCAGGCTACAGATGAAATGATTTTTGGTCATCCATTAACTACTCTGCTATTCATTTTTAAAAAATAAATGTAATTTTTCTTGTATGGCAATAGAAGCATCAATGTAATTACGCATAATTGCTTGAAAAATATTCTCTGGAGGTGACTTTTCTGGTCTGTGAAAAAGAAAGATCTCTTAATGAATCCCAACAGAATTTCAATATTATTATTTCAATATTATCACTGGGATTTAAGAAACATAACTTCTAACAAAAATAATAGGTGCATATAGAAAAAAAATAATGGATTAACTGCGATCAACAAAAACACTATGAGCAGACACTGTTTTGTGTAACATCCTCTTGTATGGGAAAGGAAAGACAGATATATCTTCATAAAAAGATTTCAGCAAGTAGGTGAAAGATCTGTTAATCTGTTACACTAAGATCAATTTTAGTAAGACAACTTCAGCTGTACAAATTACTTTGTGAAAGCAATAATGTAAAAAGCAGATCAGCTTTCAACTCATCAGTTTCAAAAGTATTTAGAAATTTTTGTGTGATTGATGTCACAGTATCAGTCATTAAATGCATTAATTTCAGACACAAATTTGTATTTTGTCTAGAAGTGTGAATGCAAAAGTTAACAAAGATTTAATCGATTTTTGATCCAAAAATTCAACCAATTTCTCAGCTTCCTGTAGCTTACTGCAGTCCCCTTCTGACGGCAGATCTGTATTTTATCATTGCTATTTTTTGCTGCTTCTCCCAGCCCATGGGCATCTTCTCCATCCTGGAAGAGGAGTGCATGTTCCCCAAGGCAACTGACACCTCTTTCAAGAACAAGCTCTATGACCAGCACCTGGGCAAGTCCAACAACTTCCAGAAGCCCAAGCCTGGCAAAGGCAAGGCTGAGGCTCACTTCTCCCTGGTGCACTACGCTGGCACAGTGGACTACAACATCACTGGCTGGCTGGAGAAGAACAAGGACCCTCTGAATGAAACTGTCATTGGGTTGTACCAGAAATCATCTGTGAAGACCCTGGCTTTACTTTTTGCCTCTGCTGGAGGAGAGGCAGGTCAGTTCTTTGAAATACCATGTCTTTGATGCATGGTCATTGGCCCCCAAAGCACAGATGTCTCATTTTCTTTATTTTATCAGAGGCTAGCGGTGGTGGTGGTGGTGGTGGCAAGAAGGGAGGCAAGAAGAAGGGTTCTTCTTTCCAGACCGTCTCAGCTCTTTTCCGGGTATGTGACCACCTTATCTTTTCATATATGCAGAGATTTATTCTGCATTTTTAGCTGACTTATACACAGAAAAAAAAAAAAGAAAACAACAAAAAACCAACAACCAACCAACCAACCAATAAATATTCTATAAATATTCTATTCTATTCTTAAGAAATGAGAAATGGCAGTGTAAAAATCTAACCTTACACTTACTAAAAACATAATTTTTGTCATAAAACGTGCCCACTTTCTACCTTCATTGAGTTGATGACAGGTTTTTTCTTATCCTACAAGATGATGTTTAATGCTGGGCATCAGAAGAAACTGAGCAATTGATTGAGGCACTATCAGTTGACAATTTTAAGTCCAGTGTTTCTCCATTGATGGGTCTTTCATGATAAATTCAAAGAATGCAAAGGGTTATTTTTTCCACACTTCTTATAATTGCATTCAAACCACAATGCCACAGGAGAATCTGAATAAGCTGATGACCAATCTGCGGAGCACTCACCCCCATTTTGTGCGCTGTATCATCCCCAATGAGACTAAAACACCTGGTAAGATGCTCAAGCAAAAAGTTCCTTGCTCTGATACATCCATTCCCCTCTGCACTGCAAGCTGTGCCATTCATTTGTGCTCTGCATTGCCAGGTGCCATGGAGCACGAGCTGGTGCTGCACCAGCTGCGCTGTAACGGCGTGCTGGAAGGGATCAGGATTTGCAGGAAAGGCTTCCCCAGCAGAGTCCTCTATGCTGACTTCAAACAGAGGTAAGAGCTATGAAATGAGGAGGTAAATCAGGTGTCCTCACCAACTGTTCTTTATCACACACCTGTACTGTACAACTGTCACTGAGTATGGAGGGATGAAATTTCAACTTCCTCAGTCTGATTCTGCTGCAAACACTGCTCTTGGTTTCAGTAAACAGAAAAATCTTATGACTGGACATTGTCTTCTTCCTATTTCCTCTAATTTCACAGATACAAGGTGCTTAATGCCAGTGCAATCCCTGAGGGACAGTTCATTGATAGCAAGAAGGCTTCTGAGAAGCTCCTTGGGTCAATCGATGTGGACCACACCCAGTACAGATTTGGACACACCAAGGTACAAAACCCCTAATTCACTGTGTCCCTGGGCTTTGCTCTACCTGACAGTAATGTGCTGCAACATTCCCTCTCTCAAGGTGTTCTTCAAAGCTGGTCTGATAGGGCTGCTGGAGGAGATGAGGGATGAGAAGCTGGCACAGCTCATCACCCGCACTCAGGCCTTGTGCAGGGGCTTCCTGATGAGAGTGGAGTACAGGAGAATGGTGGAGCGGAGGTACACCTTCCTCTTCTTCAGTTAAAGTAATTTTGCTCATGGGGAAGTGTTGACATGATGCAGAATTAAGCAGACGGAACTTAGTTTAATCATGAATGAAAAGCCAATTCTTTATTTACAAAGCTTGTATTTATAGGAAATATCAGAAGACACTGTTAGACTTAATTGGCTAACAATACACTGACACTCAGTTTTTTTGGTTGGTAAATGGCTAGGGTGTATGTCTATCCAGTCTCTCTATTTTTGGTAGGTTTATATATTTTGTTCACTAATTGCCATGGGATAGATTTCTTATTTATTATAGGTGCGAATGGTTCTCTTACCAGAATCATTTGTTGTGCTAACTGCTTCCTATTCTTCTAATTCTTCTTTATGGGAATGTACAGGTTAGCTGGTAATTCAGTAGAGTGAGGCTTAATTTTATAAGGCCTTTCTTTTATAATATCTCTACCTGTATACAACAGTGACACTCATCAGACTGAGAATATTCAGTGTACATTTTAATTATGCTTCAGGGAGTCCATCTTCTGCATCCAGTACAACATACGTTCATTCATGAATGTCAAACACTGGCCATGGATGAAGCTGTTCTTCAAGATCAAGCCCTTGCTGAAGAGTGCAGAGTCTGAGAAGGAAATGGCCAACATGAAGGGGGAGTTTGAGAAAACCAAGGAGGAGCTTGCAAAGTCGGAAGCAAAGCGGAAGGAGCTTGAGGAGAAAATGGTTTCTTTACTGAAGGAGAAAAATGACCTGCAGCTCCAGGTGCAGGCTGTGAGTATCACCATTTATTTCCCACTCAGAAAAAGCACCTACTCATTCTGACTGTTTGTCTCGGGCAGATGGTAAGGTGTCCCTTATATTAAACATGAAGATTAGAAAGTAGTGTCTTACAGCAGGATGGTGAGATCTCTGGTAGACAGTAAAAGAAGCCAGAGACTTTAAATGGCTGTAAGGGCTCCTGCTTTTCTGAGGAAGATGCCACCTATATATATCCAGCATTGAACCTGAACCCCTTACACCGTTTAATATTGTCACAAACAAAAATTCTGAGAGATACTTTTGAAAGAGTAAACAAACAAACAAAATAACATTCTGAACTCAGAAACTGCATATCTATTTCCCATGCAGAAAACCTGACAACATTGTAAAGCTGTTTGAGTGGATATGCTAAAAGATAAAGCAGAGAAACTTTCAAATATTATAAACAAACAGAATCTTTATTTCCACACCAGGAAGCAGATAGCTTGGCTGATGCAGAGGAAAGGTGTGACCAGCTCATCAAAACCAAAATCCAGCTGGAAGCCAAAATTAAGGAGGTGACTGAAAGGGCGGAGGATGAAGAGGAAATTAATGCTGAGCTAACAGCCAAAAAGAGGAAACTGGAGGATGAATGTTCAGAGCTGAAGAAAGATATTGATGACCTTGAGCTAACACTGGCCAAGGTGGAGAAGGAAAAACACGCCACCGAAAACAAGGTATGAGGCAGAACCTGTCACCTGCAATCTGGAAAAGAGTCCTGCGCCATTATAGGACTTAAATAGCTACTTCCATTATTTACGTTTACTGCCATCTTCCTAAAGGTGAAAAACCTGACTGAGGAGATGGCAGCTCTGGATGAGACCATTGCCAAGCTGACAAAAGAGAAGAAAGCCCTCCAAGAGGCACATCAGCAGACCCTGGATGACCTGCAGGCAGAGGAGGACAAAGTCAATACTCTGACCAAAGCCAAGACCAAGCTGGAACAGCAAGTGGATGATGTAAGTACACAGACATAGAACAGGAACAGTACAGGTATGGAGTCTGATCTGGCTGGTAGAGCACTGATGGTTTTGTTGTGTTTAGCTGGAAGGGTCCCTGGAGCAAGAGAAGAAATTACGCATGGACCTGGAGAGAGCTAAGAGGAAACTGGAAGGAGACCTGAAACTGGCCCAGGACAGCATCATGGATTTGGAGAATGATAAGCAGCAGCTGGATGAGAAACTGAAGAAGTAAGTGTGGCTCTGGGGCACCTGAGTGCTGGGCTGCAGCACTTGCCTTTTTCCTTTGAGCTCTAACACAATTCACTTGGCCCAAAGGAAAGACTTTGAAATCAGCCAAATCCAGAGCAAGATCGAGGATGAACAAGCCCTGGGCATGCAATTTCAGAAGAAGATCAAGGAGCTGCAGGCAAGTGTCTGTTCCTTCCCCTGCCTTGCTCAGGCTCAGCTCAGGCAGGAGGAGGGCATGGCTGTGAGGGGTCCCTGCTGTTCTACAGGCCCGTATTGAGGAGCTGGAGGAGGAAATTGAGGCAGAGCGAACCTCTCGCGCTAAAGCAGAGAAGCATCGGGCTGACCTGTCCAGGGAGCTGGAGGCGATCAGCGAGCGCCTGGAAGAAGCAGGAGGTGCCACAGCAGCTCAGATTGATATGAACAAGAAGCGTGAGGCAGAATTCCAGAAGATGCGCCGTGACCTGGAAGAGGCCACGCTGCAGCACGAAGCCACGGCTGCCGCCTTGCGCAAGAAGCACGCGGACAGCACAGCTGAGCTGGGGGAGCAGATTGACAACCTGCAACGTGTGAAGCAGAAGCTGGAGAAGGAGAAGAGTGAGCTGAAGATGGAGATTGATGACTTGGCCAGCAACATGGAGTCTGTCTCCAAAGCCAAGGTACACAATTATTTTATAGGCTCATTGACCCAGTGGAATACAACACAATTCTTGCACTTGGACTTATTTAGAGTGTGGATGGTTAACTCATCACTTTCCATCTTTTGATGCACAGGCCAACCTAGAGAAGATGTGCCGCACACTGGAAGACCAGTTGAGCGAGATTAAGACCAAGGAAGAAGAGCATCAGCGCATGATCAATGACCTCAATGCTCAAAGAGCTCGTCTGCAGACAGAAGCTGGTGAGACACACATATCTTCATGCGCAGATCAATAACATCTCAGAGTTACTGCAAAAATTACTCTTCCGGGCATGTGGTCTGTCCAACCTACTTTGTGTCACATCTACTGCAAAATGCTTGAGTTGGGATCATAAGTTTCAGCATGGACTGCAAACTGTCTAGTTTTATATCTCCAAAAGTCAGCAGTTTCATAATCAATGGCATTAAAACTGTTGTGTATCTCCAAATTTTCTCAGGTGAATATTCACGCCAGGTGGATGAGAAGGATGCTTTGGTTTCTCAGCTGTCAAGAGGCAAACAGGCTTTTACTCAACAGATTGAGGAACTCAAGAGGCATCTGGAAGAAGAGATAAAGGTGATTCCTCCTCTCAGATATGCACCAGACACTTATGTGACGACTGATCAACCATGATGAGATAGGAAAAATATCTCATATTATTTGGTGCAAGTTGTCTCATGCTAACTTTTACCTGGAGTTTATCCACTATCCACTGTCTATTTGCGTAGAAGCATAATCCAGTGTCCAATTTAATATTCAGTCAGATTTTCTGAGATATTTCTGCTCCATGACCCAATGCACTTGTTGCTGCAGGCGAAGAGCGCCCTGGCCCACGCCCTGCAGTCCGCTCGCCACGACTGTGACTTGCTCCGGGAACAATATGAGGAGGAGCAGGAGGCCAAGGGGGAGCTGCAGCGAGCCCTGTCCAAGGCCAACAGTGAAGTGGCTCAGTGGAGAACCAAATACGAGACAGACGCGATTCAGCGCACGGAGGAGCTCGAGGAGGCCAAGTATGTTGAGAAAGTGAGAAAGGCTAGCAGAGATTAAGACCAGAAATTCCTGGAGACCACTGTGACATGGGGTGGGAGAAGTCACTGTTGTGCTTGGGGTTGGGGTGAAAGGAGAATAGCAAATAAATTCTGTAATGCATGTGGTGTGGGAGAAAAAAATCTCAGGCAAACATGTAGAAGACAGTGATTGGCAGAGAGACACAACATACTATGTAGAAAAATTAAATAGGAATGTGGACCACAGACTACAAAATAGCTAACCATGCTCTAGAGAAAATCATGGCAGAACTGAATTGCTTGCTAACTGTGAGCTGCACTTACCAATGAACTTGCAAAATACCCTGTTGTGAAAAGCCCATCAGTGACTTGCCACAACTTCCAAGTTTCATTTAAACCATGAGACATTTTAACACAGGAAAAAGCTGGCCCAGCGCCTGCAGGATGCAGAGGAACATGTTGAAGCTGTCAATGCTAAATGTGCCTCCCTGGAAAAGACAAAGCAGAGGCTGCAGAATGAAGTGGAGGACCTGATGATTGATGTGGAGAGATCCAATGCTGCATGTGCTGCTCTGGATAAGAAGCAGAAGAACTTTGACAAGGTCTGTTGGCCTCCAGCACCAGCACTCCTGGGCAGAGCATGCCCCCGTGATGGCCACAGCCCTACTCACAGCCCGTTTCTCTGCAGATCCTGGCAGAATGGAAGCAGAAGTATGAGGAAACGCAGGCTGAGCTGGAGGCCTCCCAGAAGGAGTCACGCTCTCTCAGCACGGAGCTGTTCAAGATGAAGAATGCCTATGAGGAGTCCTTGGACCACCTGGAGACAATGAAGCGGGAGAACAAGAACTTGCAGCGTAAGTCCCTGCCCTCTGCTCCTCACTGCCCTTTCTCACAAGCTTGTCTCTCTGCCACACTTAACGGCTCAGGGCCTGCAGGGATAAGAACATGCCTGGTCCCTTGATGCAGCAGAGCCTTTCTCCATTCAGCTCTGTGCCTGACCACGCTGCTTTTCACCGTTCCTTGCAGAGGAGATTTCCGACCTCACGGAGCAGATTGCCGAGCAAGGAAAGGCAATTCATGAGCTGGAGAAAGTCAAGAAGCAGGTTGAGCAGGAAAAATCTGATATCCAGGCTGCTCTGGAGGAAGCTGAGGTAAAACCTTTTTCATTGATTAGTTACAACACACTTCAGCAACTTCAGATAGTATTTATGTGATTCTATGCATTGAGAATTGAGTGGATGCATGGGAAACAGGGTTACTTCACACCATTATAATATTTGAATCCACGGATATGCTTTTTCCTTTCTTGCAGTCTCAAGCCTCTGGTTATACATTATCCTGTAGGATAATAATTCATGTAAAGTTGTTGACAATGTTATTTTTTAATAATTAATTGGGTTTCATACCTTCTTCAGGCCTCTCTGGAGCATGAAGAGGGGAAGATCCTGCGCCTGCAGCTTGAGCTCAACCAAGTGAAATCTGAGATTGACAGAAAGATAGCAGAGAAGGATGAGGAGATTGACCAAATGAAGAGAAACCACCTCAGAATTGTGGACTCCATGCAAAGCACTCTGGATGCTGAGATCAGGAGCAGGAATGAAGCCCTGAGGCTGAAGAAGAAGATGGAGGGAGACCTGAATGAAATGGAGATCCAGTTGAGCCATGCCAACCGTATGGCTGCAGAGGCACAGAAGAACCTGAGGAATACCCAGGCAGTGCTCAAGGTATGGTATTACAGACCAGGTGCTCACTGGTTTCTTACACAGCTACAAACATTTCACTTCCAATGTTTTGTCTTTTCTATATTAATATGGAAATGGAAAATAAATAAAGAGGAAGATTATGCCTCCCCATCTGTTGCCTCTCTATTTCCAGGATACCCAGATCCATCTGGATGAAGCTCTCAGAACACAGGATGACCTGAAGGAGCAGGTGGCCATGGTGGAGCGCAGAGCAAACCTGCTGCAGGCTGAAGTTGAGGAGCTCCGGGCAGCTCTGGAGCAGACGGAGCGGTCGAGGAAACTGGCTGAGCAGGAGCTTCTGGATGCAAGTGAGAGAGTTCAGCTCCTCCACACTCAGGTAAATTTTAGAATTGAAGACATAAGACATCTATGGTACTTAGAGAATTGAATTTATCAATTAGTCTATTTTCCTTTTTAAATTTGAATATGACAATTAGTCCTCAGCAGTCTACCGTTGCCATTTATACAGTTTTAGTATTCTTCATATAAAATCACAAAAAAATATAAATAAAAATAGGAAATTTGATTTTTCTAAAATTAGTGTGAAGTACATGGAGAAAAAATTATGCTTTTTGATTTCAACAGAACACCAGCTTGATCAACACCAAGAAGAAGCTGGAAACAGACATTGCCCAGATCCAGGGAGAAATGGAGGATACCATCCAGGAAGCCCGCAATGCTGAGGAGAAGGCCAAGAAGGCCATCACAGATGTGAGTTGGGTGCTCCTGGCATTGCTGCCGATGAATGTACTCTGCCCAAAATATCTCCAGCCCTAAAATGGCTTTGACCCTTTTCTCTGACCAGGCGGCCATGATGGCAGAAGAGCTGAAGAAGGAGCAGGACACCAGTGCCCACCTGGAGAGGATGAAGAAGAACCTGGACCAGACAGTGAAGGACCTGCAGCACCGTCTGGAAGAGGCCGAGCAGCTGGCACTGAAGGGAGGGAAGAAGCAGATCCAGAAGCTGGAGGCCAGGGTGTGTAGGGCTGGGGCTGTGCCTGAGTGAGCGTGTCCTTGGAGAGACATTGCCAGGGAAGCTGCAGAGATGGGCTTGTCCTTGCAGGTGCGGGAGCTGGAAGGGGAGGTTGATGCTGAGCAGAAGCGCAGCGCTGAAGCCGTGAAGGGTGTGCGCAAGTACGAGCGCAGGGTGAAGGAACTGACCTACCAGGTAAGGCAGGAGGTCTCCTGCTCTCACAGGGTTTGCTCACAGTGAGTCACATTTTGCACACACCATTCCCAAGGGGAACTGTGAACCTTGTGTGATGGAGGACTATGAATTGACTCTCTATCCTGTTTGCCAACCTCCCTAGTCTGAGGAAGACAGGAAGAATATTCTCAGGCTGCAGGATCTGGTGGACAAGCTGCAAATGAAAGTGAAATCCTACAAGAGACAAGCTGAGGAGGCTGTAAGTATTGCTTGGAGAATGGGCAAAGGCCACATTCCATTGGGGCAGGACACACATTGAATAAGGCTGAATACCAGGAGAGGGGTATGAAAGAAAGTCCTGAGACACAACCATCTTGGCTACACTGTTTAGCTATTGTGTTATGAGGCCTTGGTGAGCTCTGGGCACCCTGCAGTCAGGGAGGTTCATTAAGGGTAGTTCTGCAGCCTGTTTCACACAGGAGGCCAGAATAAACAAACCCAGGGGCCACACCCACTGCCAAGTTCCAAATCTCTGCTAATAATCAGCAGCAGAAGGCTTCAGGGTCTTCTCCACGCAAAAAGTCACATTGACAGTTGGGCAGGAAGTAGTGTGAGAGTAGGTACAGAAATGATGAATCCAAGGGATGAAATTGCTTCTAATGTGTGATTCAGTCCCAGTGAACGTTGTCCCAGTAGGGTCCTGAAAAGGGGAGCATGATGAGCTCTGTGTGGGGCTGATGTGTGAGCAGTGGTGGGAGGGGATGGAGATTTGCAGCCCCATTAGACTGACTTGCAGTAGGAATGAAACCCCTGCCTTGTGCTCCTGACCCCTGATTCCCTTTTCACTCCCAGGAGGAGCTGTCCAATGTCAACCTGTCCAAGTTCCGCAAGATCCAGCACGAGCTGGAGGAAGCCGAGGAGCGGGCTGACATTGCAGAGTCACAGGTCAACAAGCTCCGAGTGAAGAGCCGGGAATTTCACAGCAAGAAAATAGGAGAGGAAGAGTGAGAATATAATGAGGAAGCAAAGTGACCTGAGAGCTGCACAGAATGTGAACCCTTTGTCACTTCCTTTTGCAATGAGGCTTTATATATATCTAAAGACTAAAGATTGTAGATTGCTTTGCAGAAAAAGCAGTAGTTACATTTTAGTTCTGCAGTTATTTAAGTGTTGATTGTGTGCAAATAATTAATATTCGGGAATGAATTCCTGAATTTTCTGGAGTAAGAGTCAGAAACTGCAGTACTCCAACTACAGTAAGAGTAATAGGCACGACAGCAAACAAAAGTTTTCACACTGTATTGAAGTATTTGCCAGCAATGGAATTGTGATTTGAAGTTAGAATAAATAAATACTAAATAAAAAATGTTCTTTAGGAAGAGAAATTATAAACCTATATTTTACAAGTTTATCAGTATACATATCAAAAGGAACTAATTTTATTTTCTAACACCGGAATTGAGAGCAGCTCTGTTAACATAACACCATAAAGAAATCTCCAAGTCTGACACCCTGAGAATTTAGAGAAGCTCTAAACATAGTGTTTCCACACAGCCAAACAGTGCTTCCAGTCTTTCTTTTGCAGCAATGCATGCGCTTTTTTGTATAGGGGAACTGAAAACTGGATGGAAAAAAGTAGCTGATAGACCCTGGCTTTTTTTTTTTTTTTCATCCCACATGGTGTAACGCTGCTGAATATAATGCATGATCAGGTCAAAAATGAGGAAAAGCTGAGCTAGATGAAGAGCAAGGCAGCAAGGATGTTTCCCACCCCCAGGCATTATTGTCAGTGCCCCAGTGTGCAGTCTGAGCAGGTGGTGAGCCTGGAGAACAGAGGTACCATCACCCTGAAGCAAACAGATTGTGCCCACTGGGACAGCACAATGACACTCACATTGGAGTTTCCTTTGTCTGGAATAGGTGTTTAGAGGCAACCTGCACAGCAAGCAGCAGTGCAGCTGAACATACCATTCACTTGACCCTGGCACGTCAGGTAGCTGCTGAGGGAAGATTCTGCAAGCAGATGTAGGGAATGGTAAATGAGACTTGCCTTTGACGACGAGGACACTTACAGGTCCCTCAAGGTTCTTGGCTATCTCTACACCTCTACATT
Source organism: Erithacus rubecula (assembly GCF_903797595.1). NCBI lineage: Eukaryota > Metazoa > Chordata > Aves > Passeriformes > Muscicapidae > Erithacus > Erithacus rubecula. The sequence goes on from NC_136672.1 coordinate 2,251,520, forward strand.
TACAGGGAGTACTTCAAAGAGCTGTGAAAAGGCTGGGGAAGGGAGCTGGAGATACTGCACAACCTTTTGCACTGACCACAGCAGTCAGTGTGTTTGCAGCAACAGTATTCAGGACTGGGACGTCCTCCTCTTCCCAAACACACTGAGGTTTACACCCATAGAAGCTTTCCATGTTACAACTAAATATGGAAGTAGTTTGCTAGGCAGCAGCTAAATATATTTAAGGAAAAGATGACACCCTGTATTGACTCTTGTGTCACTGTAAGTGATGCTCCTCAGAGACATCATCTCTATGTGTGAAGCTGTGAAAACTTCATCAGTGCCAGTGATATCTGGGTAACAAGGAAAAGAAACCTTGGGTACCTTTTTAAACCTGCTGACAGACTAGAAAATATCACAACTTTGGAGACCATATTTCAATGCCAAAACTCCCTGCTCCCTTTGGACAGTATTACAATCACCCTACAGAAAGAACAAGCTGCTCTGACATGGAAGAATCAGGATGCACTTGAAGCACCTGAAACTGTTGGGCTCCTCTCTCACTTGTAAGAAATGATGCACTCAGGATTTGTTACTAAATGCTCAATTGATGAAAGGTAACATTGCAGGTTTCTTCAGTGAAAACACCTTGGGCCAGAATTCAATTGCACAGGTGGGAGAGAGAGAGAAATCACACACTGCACTGTGCTGACCTGGCCTTGCCACTGGCCATCCTGGCAAGCATGGCTGGAGACTTTTTTGGAATCAGAGTGGAATGTTAAAGGGATGAGTAAGGAAAACCAATTTCTCCTCACTTTTGATTTGCTGCCTTGGCTGGAGGGCAGGAGTCATTTGCATCAACACACTATTTCTGGAGTCAGGCTGCTTGTGATGTGAAATGTGCTGATGCACAGGTAACTGATCTTGGAAAAAACATGGCCCCATAACTGGCCTAAAGAGACATCTCAAAGAGAAGGTTTAAAATAGATGCAGCTGATGAGCTCCACTAGAGCTGCTGCCCCATGTGGACAAGCTGACCTTCAACAGCTTGGGCATGGACGACTGTGTCTCCTGGGCACAAAAGCATCAGCACTTTAGGAGGCACTAAGACATGGAGAAAGTATTTGTGATCTGAAGACACAATTTCCCCACAGAGACTTCTTGCCAACAGTTCAGCTTTCCAGTTCTCCAAATACTCATTTTCTATGCCCTCAGCCAACAGTAAGATTGCCTTGACCAGAAAGGGCCTTCTTCCCCAACAGCAGAAAATAAGGGGTCAGGGGTGAAGGACAGAAAGGAAGGGAGAAGCCAAGGAGGTCGAGGCAGATGGAGCAGGAGAGGGAGAGGAGAGGACAAGTGAGTTGGGTAGATACAATGAAAAACAAATGTAGAAAGAGTGAAAAACAGAAAATGACAGCAAAAAGATAGGAAGGGAGGAAGATAATGAGATAAATGGGAAAGAATGCAAGATTGTGAAAAAAATATTGAGATGGGAAACAAGAAAATTCATGAAGAGGAGGGGAGAAAAGACAGAAAACAGGAAGGAAGGAAGGAAGGAAGGAAGGAAGGAAGGAAGGAAGGAAGGAAGGAAGGAAGGAAGGAAGGAAGGAAGGAAGGAAGGAAGGAAGGAAGGAAGGAAGGAAGGAAGGAAGGAAGGAAGGAAGGAAGGAAGGAAGGAAGGAAGGAAGGAAGGAAGGAAGGAAGGAAGGAAGGAAGGAAGGAAGGAAGGAAGGAAGGAAGGAAGGAAGGAAGGAAGGAAGGAAGGAAGGAAGGAAGGAAGGAAGGAAGGAAGGAAGGAAGGAAGGAAGGAAGGAAGGAAGGAAGGAAGGAAGGAAGGAAGGAAGGAAGGAAGGAAGGAAGGAAGGAAGGAAGGAGGAAGGAAGGAAGGAAGGAAGGAAGGAAGGAAGGAAGGAAGGAGGAAGGCGGAAGGAAGGCAAGGAAGGAAGGAAGGAACAGGAATGGAAGGAAGGGAAGGAAGGAAGGAAGGAAGGAAGAGGAAGGGAAGGGAAGGAAGGAAAGGAAGGGAGGAGACGGAAGGAAGGCAGGAAGGAAGGAAGGGAAGGAAGAAGGAAGGAAGGAAGGAACGGAAGGGAAGGAAGGAAGGAGAATGAAGGAAGGAAGGAGGACGGAAGGAAGGAAGGAAGGAAGGAAGGAAGGACGGAAGGAAGGAAGGAGGAAGAAGGAAGGAAGGCGAAGGAAGGAAGGAAGGAAGGCAAGGAAGGAGGAAGTGAAGGAAGGAAGGAAAGGAAGGAAGACGGAAGCGAAGGAAGGCAAAGGAAGGAAGGACGGAAGGAAGGAGGAAGGAAGGAAGGAAGGAAGGAAGGAAGGAGGAAGGAAGGAAGGAAGGAAGGAAGGAAGGAAGGAAGGAAGGAAGGAAGGAAGGAAGGAAGGAAGGAAGGAAGGAAGGAAGGAAGGAAGGAAGGAAGGAAGGAAGGAAGAAGGGAGGGAGGGAGGGAGGGAGGGAGGGAGGGAAGGGAGGGAAGGGAGGGAAGGGAGGGAAGGGAGGGAAGGGAGGGAAGGAAGGGAAGGGAGGGAGGAAGGAAACATTTGGGTGTTGGTACCTGACAATCTGACACTGGACTGAATTCTGCTGTTTTTGATCACGGCTCTACCAAGCCATATCACATCCAATACTCTACAATGGGTGCCTCGCTAAGAAGAGTAAGAGTGTGTCTTGAAAACAAATCTGTTCTCTGAAAGTCTAGTCTCCTGTCACTGCAGGGGGGGCAGGCAGGTTGTGTCTTGTGTCTCCTCACATCCCAAGGCCTTGGGAGCAGTGATGTTAAAGAAAAGGCTGAAAACACTCAAGTGGGGCAGCGTGGGCAAACAGAAATGCTTGTGGGGGCTGGGAAGGGTGGGGAGAATGTGGGACACTCATTGGAGAGAGGAGAGAATGGGTTCACACTGCAGGCTCTGCATGACATCCGACTGCTTTGCAAGCTGGTAATGCTTCTAGACAGAGTCTAAATGTGATGGCAGACACACAACTCAGGGCACAGAGTATTAGAATTTAAGCTAGGCAGGAAGTTTTCCCATCCTTAAATGGTCTTGGAAATGTTCATAATTTCCTCTTCAACTGGTATTCCAAAATACTTTTTAGTGTTTGTCCCATCCTGAAAGATACTTGCCTCAGTTAGCCAAAAATCTGGCCTTTATGAAGAATAGACTATGACCATGCCTCCACATTGCAGTACAGAACTACTGAAATCAAACTAGGAGATGCTTAGAATTAACACAGAGAAAAATCTGTTTTTCCTATTAGTGAGTAGAGATTGTGAATGAGCCCTTGTGGAAGTGAGAGGAAATCAGGCATAAAAAATATAATACAACAAATCCAACAATAGTTCTGTGTGTAACTGCCTGAGCCTTACCCCCTTGTAGGAGGTGTTAAAACTGATTTTTAAGTCATAAGTAATATGCGACAACTCTTAAGGAGAGTACAGCTACATCTCAGACAAGGATAATATGTATGTTTCTTCAAATCATGGCATTCAAAAGCAAGGTTATGAAAACTAGGTACTTTTGTGGACCTGTTACCTGTCAGTGGTTTCAACACCTCAGCATGTTCTCCAATATTTTCTGGGAGAAGCAGTCACTTTTTCAAAATTGCACTACTTCAGTAACTCTGATTTCCTTTTGATCTAGATCCTTCTCCACCTTCAAATCCTTCTACCACCTGTTGCCTTTCTTCTAGACTCTTCCACCCAGACACCACCCAGCCTGCTCACCCCACACACCTGTTCTGTAACAGGAGCTCCTCAGCTGCTTTGGTGAGTGATGGAAAGGGCATCTTGAAGGTCATGTTCTCATCCAGGACAGCTCCAGATCTCTTCCATGGATACTTCCTGGAAAGACAGGAGGAGCCTAAGTAACTGTGCAACTTTGATACTCACTCAGCACATGCCCAGGTGTTATTTTTTTACCTTCTGCTCCACTTCAGAGTTAAGTGATGCTGAGATATCTTTGGAGTTGCAGTTTCTCTCTTCCATCTCTCTCTTCTGAAATACAGAAGAGTGAAACATTGTACATGCTTATGTGGCATATTATGCTGTACTATAAATGCATTGAAAAAATTAACCAGGAAGCAGTCACAAGAGAGTAGAATTAGGAGACAGAAGGATCTTCAAAGTCCCTCCCTGCTTTGGTGTATGGGACAAAGCAGTATTCACAAGTAAGTTCTAGCCCCAGAAATACTAGATTACATTTGCCATGGCCAAAATTTACCTGTACCTATTCTGTTTCTCTCCCCCTGAATATTTTTAAGATTCTGGGGGTTCTGTTCATCAACATGATTTACTCAAAAATCAATTAACCCTTCCAGTCTTATCTCATATGGAAGTCTTGAACTACATAGCACTGCAACACCACTTTGGACTAGACACTTCCTGCAGGGAAGCATGCATTTCACCAAATCCATGCACTTACAGGAGAAAGGGATGTTAGGTTAAGGAAAGCGTGTCCTACCATCTCCAGAGTCCAGTGCCCAGCTGCATCTTAACACTGGGAAGTGTTGGGATGAGAAGCCTTGCTCTGAATGATCAGTGTTTCAGCAATTCTGTTTCTTTGGTGCTAACATTCCTGGCAGCTCTCATTTTTCACAGAGAGCAGCAGAAATGCTGCTGCAGCAGGAGCTGAGCATTCCCTATCAGAGGGCTCATCAGGGGTCCAGAGAGCACAGTGATGCCTCCAGCATGCCCTGTCATACTGAGAGCATGGCTGACAACAGCACAGGCAAGCTGAAAATCCTATGGGGAATGTTTTTCAAATAGTGTTGCACTGAATAATCCACATATTTATACTATCTTACCACCTTTCCCCCTTTTATTAATTTCTTTCTTTTTTTCTTTTTTTTTTTTTTTTTTTTTTTCTGTAAATCTTGATGGTTATCATTACTTGTGAATCATGGTTTAGCTTTTTGTTTGACAAGATTCACATCTCACACAGCTGAGAATAAAAAAGAAAAAAATACTGCTCATAGCAGGGAAAATTGCTTCTGTGATAAGATTAGCAGGGGCAGTCTGAAGGAATAACTGTTCTATTGTTGACCATTCAGAAACATGCTGTAATAGCAACAGTGCTGCACCAAGAATGATTTTTATCAATGTGATTAAGAGGAAAATGATTTTTAAATGAAAGCTGTTTGTGGTGCTAGCTCTAGATTACAAAAAATCCCATGGGAGCTACTTGTGAATTTTTTGGTTGCAATGAAGATTTCAAGAGCATCTAAAAAGCCATCAGATGATTAGGGTATAAAAAGAGTATAGATCTGTGCAGAAAAGCTGATTTTTCACTATAGAGAAATAAAGAATGTTCCTGCTTTCTTTCATACATTAGGTTTTGAAATTAACAGAAGAGCAGCAATGCACCAAGAATAGAGGGTAGTCATCCAATATTGCTAAATTAACTGAAATCTGAATAAATTGAATTACTTTCTACTGCATATAAACAGCGCTCAAATCAATGCTAGGGAAATGGAAATTTCAAACAAAATATCAGGCTTTAAGAAGGACTCAGGAGTGCATCTGAGAATATATCCCAGCAGTAGTAATTTATATATCAATGAACACTGCTAAATAAGGAAGAAAACATGCTGCAAGTACCAACACAGCTTTTTTAGAGTAAAACAAAAGCGTGTGCAAGAAGGTGTCATCATAAATGCTGGGTACTCCAGTGCTCAGGCTGGAGAAGAAAAATTCAGTGGCGGCAGCAGCAGAAACTTCCTGCCAGCTCTCTGAGGCCAGAATGACTCCAGTGCAGAGCTCAATTATATCTAAAAAGATATCTAAAACGTTATCAAGGAAAACAGAATTTTCCATTGATGGTTGTGCATTTCTATTTAGATGTGTCCACAACACTGTTTCATACCAGGCCTAAGATCCTTCCTAGGACAATAGGATTCCATGTAGGCAGCTTATTTGTGAAGGAAGTTTGAAGGGGAAGAGACATGAGAGATTATGAGACACCCTCTTTTTGGCATAGTTACTTTTAAGTTTGTCTGTTCCTTTATTCAGTTCAGGTACACTATCAGAAATATCTATCTTTCTCCACATAGAAGGGAAGAAATTTTATATAAGAATTTGCTTAACCAATATTGTTACCAAACCTCCCCGCAGACATTATCAGAAATAATCAAAGTGTTGGGGTGTGGACCAGTTTCAAATACCTTCAAACCAATGTTATTAACATCATCAGGTATTCTATCCTGATTAGCCCATGGGAATGATTGGAAGGAATGGGTTCCTAGCAGAACAACCTCAGCAAGCATTTAGGTATAAGTAAGCCAGAGAGAAAGAAACTGAAAAAAAAAAAAAAAAAAGACAGAGTCCCAAACTGTAGAGTAAGAAAATTAATGTCACCTTAAGGAATAATTTTAAAAAGAAAACATATAAATAAAACAAGAATAGTCAATAAGACTCTCTATGACATGAAACTGGGCACAGTGCAGCCACAGCACAAATATGCTATGCAGTATCTCAACTAGACAACACTATCTCAGAAGATTTGGGGAAGAAAATCCATTGGGATACCCATATAGGCATGGCTCTGATTTCTGACTCACAGATGTGGGAATGGAGCAGGGTCAAAGTGGATCAAGTACTTTTCTCAGTTGAGGAAATGCGCAATACTATAGTATTTTTGGCATCAGGCACAAGTCAGATGTCAATGCACATCAAGAACAAATCCTGTCTCCAAATGGCAGGAAAGGGTTCCTCATCAGGATTCTATACACTAAAGTCAAGTCCAACACAAGAGAAGGAATAGGTAACTCCACTTCATTTCCTTTTTCATTATCCAGCCATTTAGCCCTTGATGAACAATGTGAAAATTTTATCCATATGGGTGACAGCAGTTGAACCATCATTCAGTGCAGTTAAGAAGCAGCACATTTGTCCTCTGCTCTAGAAAGGTAAGCCCAGAACAATGGCCAATCTGGTGACAGCTGCAAAAAAATACCATTATCAGAGAACTGGGGCTACTGAAGCCCAGACATAAAAACACTTCTGGAAAAAAATCATGGGCTGCAGGTTTCTGCAGGTTTCAACAAGACATAACTCAGGAGCTTGGGAAGACAGTATTTTGCACCAAAAAGCCCACAAAACCCAAACAAACTATAGTTGTTAACAAACCAGTAAAAGAAGACATTGAAGCACACCCTAAAATGTTATAAATTATATCCATAGACCTTGTTTTGTACAATGGCAGTAGGTAATCAGACACAGGTTACCTGAAGAAGTGGGAAAGTCTCTGATTCCTTCAGATACCCGACACCTCTCTGAGCTGTCGTTGTACAAGCCATGAGGAACACACCATGTGGCCTGAGGAGGCTGGGATCCAGGGACAGGTCTTGGGCACATGGGGTGTCTATGCTCAGGTACCAGCAGGTTCCCCTTGTACTTAGGAGCATCTTCACTGACTCTTCTGGATCCTAAACTGCCCAAGGGGAATGGGTGAGATCTCTTGTGCCCTCAGTATTTGTGTGAGTGCTCAGTGTGTTCATCTCGTCCGACATGTGGCCAGCTGTGTATTTCTGTACATACATGTTGCATACGTGTTCTCCATGTGCCTGTGCCTTCTGGAAATTCTTGCTCAGCCTCACTGCTTGGTTGGACCTGGACATGGATCTCTGTCACAGTGCCAAACTCATCCCTGTTATCTGACAAGAAAATCTCAGAAACAAATCCAGCAGGAAAACTGCTGGTAAGGTGGAAAACAGGCAGGCACTGAGCACTGACAGACAGTTAATCTGCTAGCTGATGCTCTTCAGCTAGCAGGGCTGCAGGGGCCTTTGCTGCTCAAAATATTCTGGCAGTGCCTGAGACAACAAGGGAATGAAAAACATATTTAGCAAGTTCCTCTGGCTGACCTGGCTGGGAAGGCACCGACCTCCCTATTTCTTTTCTGTATTAGCACATATGTTATTTGCTCAGTGCTGACAGAGAGGAAGCTTGATGGGAAGGCAAATAGACCCAAATAAAAGGAAGAGAAAACACCAGAATGGTGGGGTTGAGATGAAAAAAGCCTTTTAGTACTAGCAAATCAGTCTTGTTTATTTGGGGCATTTCCTTCCCGAAGTGATGGCAGAGCATTTGGTTCAAGGCAATAGAAAATGTGACAACCCTGTTCATTTCCAGAGAGACACAAACTCTCACACATACACACACTGTCCTGCACATTTATATAGCTTAAAAATGGTTTCCTCATCATCTGCAATTTGACCATTGCAATTCAAGGTACACATTTCCAGAATTTTCTCCTTTGAGTCTTATGACCAAACCATTGATTTCCCTTTTCCTTTCTGAGAAATAAAGCTGAGTTATATCAGCGCCCAGCCTGTGCCATGTCCTTACTCTGAACTCCTTGCTCTGTGCATACCTCCCTGCTAACACACTGCCTGTGCTGCAAGCACCCTGAATGCTTTGCATTACATGGAAACCAATCTTCCTTGTTATGCAGATTGATGGATGCCATGGCACAACCTGCTCCCAAACAACCCAAGCAGCCATTGCATAAATGGATTGTTTCCTGGGCATGTCAACTGCCTTTGCCACTGGCAGGATTGCTGTATGGACATCTCAGGTGAGGACATGAGGCAACTGCTGCTTTGGCAAGAGCAAACTACATGAAGCCCAGCACCTTCCCTGTAGCTGAATTCAAGTCACTGGCAACCACAGCCCAGTATTGTCCAGTCTCTGTTGTACATTGTCAAATTCCCAATAACAAATCTTTTTTTTCTGCAATACTTCTGTGACCAGTGAGCACATGCTGTTTTCTCTGGCTGAACAGAGGGAGGATAGAACTCATTTAAGCATGAAATAGATTGCTAAGTGAAATCTTCCATGGCATTCAGATATGCAGTCTACAACTTTCCTCTGTTTTTTTTTCTGGGTTAGTGCCTCTGGAGATTCTTGATATTGAAGACTCAGAGAACAGACATGATGCTGTAAACAGCTTCTCATGAGCCAAACACATGATGATCCTGGTTCTCTCTGGAAATCTTATGCCACCTAGGATGCCTCCCTCCTATTGTATTACACAGGTAGGAGTTAATCCAACAAGATACAAAGACCTTTTTTCTGCAGTTCCACAGCTACACTTCTACTGCCAAAGGAGGAAATAATTTCAACTCCCAATGCAAAAGTAGAAGTGGAGAAATCACTCTCTCTGAAGCAATTTTATCACCTAGTGAGAGGAAAAAAAATAATCTGTGACACACAAGAACCTCTTTTCTTATCAGAGAGAGCTATAAATGCTGTTTCAAATACTTAGGTGAAAATTGGGATGACGAAACAGAAAAAAAGAGAATCAATATGGCCACAGTCAACAGTGTCCATAGTTCTCTGAGGAAAAACTAATCCATCTACACAATCACACTTCCTGGAGGGCTTCAGACTCTGCACAGCAACAGCAAGGCAAATACAGACCAGAAACATTAGAATACCATAAATAATGTGGGACAGGCATATGTGGGTATGGTTGTGGGGAGAACTATCACTTTAAATAAAATTCTAACGTCTAAAACAAATGTATAAATCCCTGAGTTCTTATATTCGGCCCAGATCATATTCCCTTTGCAGCTGGTGGAGTCAAGTGCTTCAGAGACCTCTAACCTCCCCCTCAAATTTTACAATGTCAGCGAAAAATTAGATTCTTTCTTCTGAAACCTGACCCTTGAGAGTACTGATATCAATAGTCTTAAAAATAGGCCCATCAGCTGGAGTCATCAGAGATGTGTTTGTATTGAAATTGCTAAGCCAAGAGATTTTCATACCAAATCAAGCTCCAGTGGGTTTCCCCAGCATAGGCAAGTTCATTTTGAGAACCTCATAGGCTTTATGTACACTGCAGACAGACAATGTTTTCAACTCTTCAACACTAACATGACTCAGAATGAGGGATATTTTCAAGCACCCTGCACCATCCCTCCCACTGAAAACAGCATCAGTGTCATCTGACACAGGCATCTGAAATGTCAGCTCTTGAAAATGCTCCGTCAGCCTTGGGCCCTCCATGCTGAAGAGGAGGCAGTCAGTAGAAGTAAGATAAGGTCTGTCAAACCTAGATAGGACAATGAAAGGGGGTGGATGGTTCTCTGAACTTCCCTGTACCAGAAGTAGGGGCATCAGGTGAAGTCAGCCAGTGGCCCAGCACAGAGGGACAGGATAACCAGCATTGTTATCATTGCCACCTACCCTACGGAATGTTTCCATTAATTCCAAGTTCTGCTACACAAATGCATGGGAGCAAAACCAGGTGCAGACTCCTGTTCCCACATACAACAAAGATATCAAGACATCAAGTCTGGCATGTGACTGAGCCAGGAGCACTTAAGGAATGGTGTTGTGTTTAGGGAAAGCCTCACCACCTCTGCCTGTCTCGTACTTCCCACACAGTCCAGCCTCAGCCACCATCAAGCCACTGCCAGGACAATGCTGTGGGCTGGCCTTTGTGTCCTGGCATATCTGTCACAAGAAGCCAACAGGTAGCACCAGGGCAGGGACATCCCCCTTGCCAAGAGGCCACAGAGAGCTTGGAGCCCAGGTGCTGCTGCTCTGCAGCCAGGACAGCTCTGTTTGCACAGGCAGTGCCAGGCACAGCCACTGCTTGCAGAGCACTCAGCTGGCAGGGGAAAAGCTCCTTGCTACCACCTCATGGGGCTTGAGCCACAGTCTCAGATGCCCACTGGGTTCAGGTGCCAACATATGACCACAGCACGGCTGGGCCTGCTCACAGCTGAGCAAATCCCACTCGTGGGCTGCTATGGGCAGTGGGACACACCAGCAGAGCTTTCAGAAAGCTGCTGAAGTTTATCACAGATCCTGGGTTTTTTCTTCATGCCTGGTCCATAAGCTCAATGCTAATGCTGTCTGATAAGATACAAGCTAATGTAGTGAGCCATGCTGTTATTACACATTGTCTGTACCACAATCTGCAAAGTCAGGCAGCAATACCTGAAGCAGATGTGTGCTGCTTCTTCCCAAAGCAGAGGAGCCTTGACTTGCTGCTTAGCCTGCTCTCTAACTGGGATCATGAAATCATTCAGTACAGCTGAAATTTCAAAGCTGTTCAATGGTCACCTAATCCATCACCCTATTCAAAGAAAGCCAAATTACTGCAGGTTGCTCAGGCCTTGTCCAGCCACATCCTGAACACCTCTAAATATGGAACCTCTCTGGACAACCTGTTCCTGACTTGGATCACTGCCATGGTAAACCAAATTTTCCTTATATCTAATTTTAATTTCCCACATTCCAGCTTGTGTCCACTCTTTCTCACTGTATCAGATAGCTGTAGACAGTAAGATCTCTCTTTAGCCTCTTCTTCATCAGATTGAATAAACACATTTCTTTTAGCTTCCCCTCACACATCATGTGCTTCAACCACAAGACCTTCTTGGTGGCTCAAAGACTCACCCAAATTCTCACCCACGGCTATTTGTGACCATATTATGTTCTTGGCAATTTTACAGTGCTTTTTAAAGCAGTTCTTTGCACCAAACACTCTTTCCTTCCACTGGAAGAGAGGTTTTTCATGTATCTTTTTTCACTGACAGGTTTGGTATTGACTACCCCTCACAGACAAGCTGGTTTTTGCTACTTCTTAAGTCGGTGGTTTCTAGATCACTTTTTTCATGCGCCAAGACAAACTTTTAACCCATTTGTGTCATGGCCTCACAGTCATTATAGATGGGAAAACTCTGTGAGCAGCATGGGAAGGACACTCCTTCCCAGCACCTGGGCCCCCTCAGTGATGAAGAGTATGTGGAGCTGGGTGGCAGGAATCACAGGTGATTTGTGATCCCACTCGATATTGCAATCACTCCATTGTGTTTGCAATGTGACTCCATCACACTGCTGTGTCATTGCGCTGAATCAAAATCACATGCAACATCAAACGTCTTGAAATAAGTGAATTTGGTGTTAAACATTAAAAACCCTTCAAATGCAGAATATCTAAAAGGACCAAACTTTGTCCCTCTCATATTTTCCTAGGAGGTGCTCACCCATGGATTTGTTGTGAAAGGCAGGTGAGAATAGGCTGCTTCTCACAGCAGATAAAAAAGAATTAGGCTCTGGCATGACTTTTACAGAAGAGCTAATGACTGCTGAATCTGTATGGGAGGCAAATCCCTTGGAAAACTTATGTCAGCAGGGAAGAATGAGAAAGAACTAATAAGAGCTTCATAAAAGTTTAGAATACCAAAGCACTGTATTCCATTGATCACATTGTTCATTTTATCTGAGTTTATCTTCAACAGATCATAAAGCAGCTGAGAAATGTCACAGCCTCTTTTTTGACTACACTCAGGCAAATTGAAATAATTTAATCCTGCTCCCTCTTTCTAATATATTACCTTGCTTGCATAAGAAATAAGGAAGGCAGTGAAGTAAATTGTCCAATTGTCATAGCACACCTATTTAGCTTGTTATTTTTGTCTTTGAGAAAGACGTGCTCTTTCCAATTAGCCTGCAAAGAAGGATTTTCACAGTAACTCAAGATGAAATCATGGCTTGAAGTGAGAAGGTGTGAACAAGTTGCAGATTTGCAAGTGGATGGATGGGAGCAGGCAGGAAGGAGGAGATGGACAATACAGGATTTTTTGTGGATCTCAATAAGAAAGGTCCAACAAAATCCAGCTTAATAAAACAGCCAGTTGAACAAGATAGTGCTGTGAATGGTATTCTCCAGTTTAGTACTTCCTCTAAAATCATGGGCCCCTTCCCCCTCTCAGGAGAGCAGAACTGGAGGCACAAAAGGCAAAGATTGGTAAGGATAATTTACTGGAAATAGCAATGAGATAAGAAAGGGATCAGTAACAGCAAGGATACTAATGACAGGAAGAACAAGAAAATATAGGATTCACACAGAAAACAACCCCTGACAATACTGGATGGCTCCCTCAGCCGCCTTTACTCTACTGGAAGGGACCCCTTCTCCTCAGAAGAGACCCCTTTTCCTGCCCCCAACAATGATGTGAGGTGGTACAGAATAACCAGCTTCTGAGTAAATATCTTCAGCTCCACATTGGCCCAGGGTGAGTTTTTTCATGGTGCACCACACAGATCCACTGGATAGGTTTACTGTTTTCAAGTCATTCATGCTACTACTATTATTTTTAAAAACATGATTCTATTCATAAAGGATGTCCACATCAGAGCTTCTTTTTCCACTTTTAGATACAAAACTATGGAGGTGATACAAAAGCATTACAGAGAGGGCGATGCCTGCAGGGATGATCTGGCTGAGTGTGCCCTGCAGCTAAGAGATTTGTGATGCACAGCACAGCCCTAAGATGGTGCAGGGTGGGCAGCACAGCTCAGTGTGGGCCTGGGCACACTGGGGTGAACTGTGATGCAGATCATTGACTCTCCGTGTACAGCAGTGTCCTGGTCAGGATTGAGACATTCTACCCCTTGATACAGATACAATTTACCCTTCTCATAAATATTTTAAGTTAAAGCTTATGTTAATAAAAATATGGAATTCTAAAATCCACAGTACAATGACCAGCTGAGTAGGTATCACCAACTCCTTGAATACATTTGTCTTACACAAGACTCCAAAGACAAATGAGACTAATGAGAGTCATATTTCCACCCATGACCCCATATGAAATCCCTGACACAGATCTAAGATGAAATTTTCACTGAAAGTTAATTGCAATTGAGAACTATAAAAATCAACAAATTCACACACCTTTGCAGAATAAATAATTTTTGTAATGTGACAAAATCAACACTATTACACCCCTAAGTCTAATAATAATGTGATGGATAGTGTGTAAGAACACAAAAAAATGCAGAAACAGCCCATCCAGCTGTGAGAAGCAGCCAGTGAGCCAGGAAAAAAAAAAAAAAAAAAAAAAAAAAAAAGGCATGGGAAAGATATAACCCAAGTATCCCTAGCAAAACACATCAGTACATAGGATTGGTGGTCATATCTCCACAAGCTGCAGAAAGCCTCATCCAGCCTACAACATCCATTGTCCCAGTTTCTAATTCCATCATCCCTAGATCTCTCGAGAAGTGTAAAATGTCCATCAACATTTCCCACCTTCTGCTGTACCCTCATTATGTGGTTTTGTGGTATATTGGTAAATTTCTGTATTAACTTGCCAGACTGTTATTCAGTGGAGGCAAAATCTTCATGGAAACTTATTTCATCTACATTGAATGACAAGAAGATCATTGGGAATCCTGAGCAGAAGAAATAATACCTGATCAAGCTTTCTGTGATGAAATTACCATTTTAGTTAATAGGAAAAGAGCAGTGTTTGTTGATGAATTTGACCTTAGTGAGTGTTTGGTTTCTTTTTATCCTGTGTTCAATCTTGTCAATTAAGAAGGAGCAGGAGAAGCTCCTCCAGGCACTGGGCAGAGACTTCCTTGCAGCCTGTGGAGAGGACCACTGTAACCACTGTAGAGAAGATACTCACATGCATATCAAGGACTCAAATCTGAAGGAGGTGGAAATTTCCTTGAGGCATTGCAGCCCATGGAGAGCCCATATTGGAGGAAGGGAGAAGTATGAAGAGGAAGAAGCAGCAGAGAGAAACTGTTATGGAATCACTTCTATTTCCCATTCCCTACCTAAATACACTGCTGGAAGATGGAGGCAGAAGTATCAGGAATGAAGAAGTGAAGCTGAGCCTGGGAAGTCTTAAGGAAAAGGCATTGTTTTGATTTTTGTTTCACAAACGAACTGTGTTTATTTTAATTAGCAAAAATTAAATCATTTTTCCTCCAGAGTGGAGTCTGTTTTGAACATGACAGTAACTGGTAAGCAGCCTCCCTGTCTTCATGTTGAGCCATGAGCTTTTCCATCCTAATGTCTCCCTACCTCCCGTCAAGGAGAGGACTCCAAGGCCAACTTCCTATCATAATGACCTTTCTCTGTGGTACACTGTGACCAGGGGCAAGAGGCACAAACAGAAATCTCATTTAAATATAAGAATCAATAATTTAACAGTGAGGATATTCAAGTGCTGGAATACCCACCACTGATGAGATAGGCAAAACCTGGTACAAAGTTCAAATTCCTACTTACTTCATGCAACACCATAACCTGTAGTTGAAATTGCAAGAAAATTTAAGTTAGGGTCATCTTGCATAATGATGGCCCTAATTTCAGTTATGGCTTGCCTGTTTAATAATTTTAAAGGAAAACTTTATTAACAACATAAAGAAAAAATAAATTCAGAATAAAACCTTCAGACCATCCTTCTTCTCCTCTCCCACACTCTCTTTTTCTTTTTAACAACATACAGAAACAGTTCAGTTAGTTACCAACTTAAAAATAATCTTTTTTGGTTTACTTCAGGGAGAGGAGACTCACCTTGTCAGGCTGTAGAGATTTCTTCCCAAGAAGAAAAAACCGTTCTTTCATGGCTTTACTTTGCAGGAACCAGAGCCACCTGGGAATCTGCAATCAAGAAACTCTTTCCATCTTCACAGCCTTCTCAGAGCTGTGCTTATGGGCCATGTTAAACTAATGAGGTATTTACTTTTAAGAATGAACTGTTTAAAAGCAAAGGTTCTTTTCATCTCTTTTTTTTCTCTGTTCATGCTTCATGCCCAGGAACAGACATCCCTTTTTTCCCTTGGGATAAAGGGTGCTCAACACAGGTGCTTTTGCTCAAAATCTACCAAGCTGAACACTCCAGCCCCCCATGTCTTTCTTCACAGTTTACAGGAATTTTTGGTGCAGCACAGTCAATCCCTATAGCTTACAAAAATGTTTTTCAGCTTAAATTCATGGCATCTCCTCATTCTCCTTTCATCTAGAACCTGACTTCTGCTTTACCGACTTTGGTGTATTTTTCTGTCCTTTTTCCTCTCACTCAAAGGAGAATTGAAGGTCTGCAAGTCTTGTCTGAGCATTGGAAGGGTTAAAATCTCATCTCAGGATGCAAGGCTGCGGCCAGGCCAGGCTGGAGCTGTGCCAGGATCTCAGGAGACTGAGGCCGTGCAGGGAGGGGCTGGGCCAGGCCACAAACAGCAGCAGCTGCTCTGGAAAGGGTGAGGGGGATGGCTGGGAGCTCAATCAGCCTCCCTGGGGCTCAGCTGGCACCCCCTGCCCGTGGCCACCCCTCCTCCTGTGCCAGCCTCCCACACAGGGGAGCAGGGCCCTGCCCTGCCAGGCCTGCAGTGGAGCCAGGCCCGGCCCTGTTCCCTGCACTCCTGCCGAAGAGAAAACGGCCCTTCCTGGCTTTGCTCACTTCAAAATGTGAATTCGTGGACGTGGACTAAATCCTTCAATTAGTTTCCCAGGCTGTCAACAACCAAACCAGCCTCCAATTGGTCCCATAAGCTCACAGAGGAAGTTCTCAAAGAGTAAACTTCTGTAGATGCCCACTTCTAAGTGCCAATTAATGCAAAACCAGCACATCATATCATGAAGGAAACAAAGTATATATCAGTCTGCACAAGGAAGAGTGTCACCGTCAGGTTGAGGGAAGTTTCTGTTTTCCCTTTTTTTAAGAATGGTGTGTGGAAACTTGAGAGCACAATGGTAGGCTACCAAATTGGTCAGCACACACAGCCTACAAGGATTTTAGGCAAAGAGTCTGGGATGTGGTTACAGCCTGTGGCTTCTTGACAGACCATCAAGGAAGTGAGGAAGACAAACTCTTGGTAGTGTTACCTAAATAAAGCACAAGGAGCAGCTTGAAAGCTTCAAGCTTCTTATTGTTTTTTCAGTAAGTGGAGAGCGTACCGTGGCAACAAATATTTGAGGGATTATGAAATTATTTCATTACTTGAAAAACATGACTAGGGACCCATAGCAATCCCATGTCACCAACTCTTCTATGGTCTTACGACGTTCTTTTACTACTGTAGACAGGTGAATTTTGTGAGTAAAAACCTGCAAAGCATGAAGCAGAAGCTGGCAAAGAAGAAAGATGGGTTGAAGACAGGTCAATAATTTGTCCAGTTACATGAAGTCCATCTCTACAATAACAAGAGAAGCAGAACCCTAACTTCTCTTTTTCCATCCACGATTGAAAAATCTTTACACAATCCTTTGTAAAATTTGAAAACAGAAGAAAATAGGCTGAAGCACAAGTTGACACTATTCCATCCCAGTTAAAAAAAAAATCTGTCAAAAGTCTGAAATATAATGGGCTCATGAGATGTCACAAAGATGGGAAAATATTCAGAAAATTCACAGAACATGAAGAGGCAAGGCAATCTATGAGAACTAAGAACTCCAGAATGGCTTTTGGACCTGAGTTTTATTCACTACAGGAAAAATATATATGAGGTACTATTTCCTGAACAAGACAGGTGAAAATCAGGCTGTAGAAAGTGGTCTTTTATTGTTAGGCTTCTAGGTTAGGAAGAAACAGAAAAACAAGTCATCTGTCATTCCTTCTTGAATCTGCTGCCTTCACAAATGATTCCCATTACTCTAGGAGGTGAAACAAAATGCAAGATATCAAACTGACAGAGAGGATGATATACTACAAGTGTGATCTTTGAACCAGTGCACTGGAATCCATGTCATCTTCATTAACTGACGTGCGCAGAGAATCCAGGAAGGAAACTGAATTATGAAGAATCTTTTTGCATTTGCAACTAGACACCTAAACATAGTAATAACTACAAAATGGGTATTGGATGAGGGTTTTCTTATGACTATATAGCTCTCAGCTGGAAAGCTTGAAGTTCCCACACAACTCAGAAGTCATATCAGAAGCAAGAGACAAGTTTATAAAAAAAACCTGAAAATTCATTTTGGAGTTAATTTCATGTAACACATAAAGAACAGTCAAGTCTATTCTTTGTTAAGGTATTATGAAATGCATTAGAAGAAGAGGGGGGAAATCTCTCCTTTCTTTCTCACCCTGTACCCTTTTTTGTACTCTGGAAGATGATGTTTTCTTCAGTGACAATTCTACAAATACACAGTGTTATTTTTCAAACAGAAATTATCTCTGCATTTATTTTTCAGAAAGACATGGGCAATCTCTTTAAAGAATACATGATCTCAGATGTTTCAGTCATACATGCAGTGTTGTAAGCACACAAATGTTCTTTAAAGAAGTGAATTGAGAAGGCTGGTCATCCTCCCTGACCTTTCTTACATTGTTTCAACTTCCTGACATTTGAGAGAAAATGTGAGTCTTTGGAATATGGCAGAGAAACACACCACATCCCAGCTCCATGGAAGAACTTTGAACAGTATATCCTTCCTAATTCTTTGCAAAGGAAATGCAAAGCCTCCCAGAAATTCTCTATATTTCAGTGACATTTGTGTTTGTGCTTGGAAATGCTGGAGGAAGACAGCTTGGGATCTAAATTCCATATTTGCATTTGGTAATCACAGCCACTGTCCAAGGTTTCTGAAAAAACAGGAGGCTGGCAAGTTAGAACTGCCAATAAATTTAGAAGATAAAAGATGTAAAATCCATACTTAGGAATTCCTGCTAGTGTAACCTCACCGAAATTTCTGCTGGACATACATCAGAGCAAACCACCACAGCCAGATATGGAGAATGGCAAAATAATAAATTTAAAATTTAATTTGATATCACCAGCAATCAGTAATACTTCAGAAGGAGGTAAAATATGTAATTAAATGTATGGATCAAGGGGGATAACCTGTCTTATCTGATCTTTTGAAAGTACCCACCAAAAAGCTAAGAAGTTGTATATAGGTGTAGTAATACAAGCATGATATGGTGCCAGTCTTAGAATTAGACTAGAATTAGAATTAGACTAGATTATTCCTATTCTTTATTTCCAGAATATTTCAGAATAGTTTCTCTCCAAAGCTCTTGTGATATTAATCCTTCTCACTACTGCTGAGTTCTGACACACACAAATCTTATATGTCAGAAAGCAATTAACAGGAGAAGAGAAGCCAATGATTCCAAGATCCAGTGTCGTGCTCTTTTTGCTGGACAGCACTTCCTCCTTCCTAGATTCCTAGTCATAATATTTATAGGAGATTTATTCACATAGCTAGGAACACCTCGAATATTTCTAAATATATCCACAAGCACGAATGGGAATCATGTACTCAGTCAAGTTTGCCAAACAATGCTTTGCCAAAAATTTTTTGACCTAAGAAAGAGGAGGAGGGAATTGAATGTGCAAACCAGAACCTATAAAAGTGCCAGTAGGACAAGCCTGTTCTGTCTCTGTGGAAGGATTAAAGGTAAGAATAGGAACAGTTGGGTGCTGGCAGAATCCCACAGCATTCCTGCTGCCTGTGGAACTGCTTTCTTCAAAGAACTGTCTCTCTCAATAGACATGTTGACACTCTGTTGAAGTCACTAGCATGTTTTTTGTCCTGTGACTTGCTATTGGGAGTCTATGCAAAGATAAGAAAGAAGTTGTCAATTCTCTTTTTCAGTATTGACCTGCTTCCAGGCTGAGAGTCAACTGGTGACACAAGAGGTAAGGCTGATTTACTTACTTCGTAGGAACAGACATGAGGTTTGGTTTTTTTATGCATTTCTCAGGCCACTTCCCAGACCCCTTTACATCTGTGCACACTAAAGGAATGCAATTCTACCTGAGCTGCACTGTCTAAAATAGCAAATTTCCTTTAATAACTGTGTTGGATGCATTTGTTTGGTACCTGCTGGGAAATAATTGACCTCTTACACACAGAATTTTGAAAGGAGATTGACTGTAAACAGAAATGCAGGAAAGAAACCGTGAATGAACAGCACATGTATAGTTAAGATTTTGTTAAATGCCTCCAAATGTTTTTTTTATTGAGAAGTTTTCCTTTTTCTATACAAGTAAATATTAAAGGGTGAGACTGAGCAGAAAAAGGGAGAACAATTGGAAAAGACAAAACACTGATTTCTCTACATAGGAAAAAGATTTGTATAGACAACTCAGACCTCTGCTTCTGCTTACTCCACATCTTTTCCCTGATGATACTCCAGCTCTATAGCTGGCACAAATTACATGGGCTGAAATGGGAGAGGGAGAAAGAATATAAGTGAGTTTTCATAATTTTGATAAGATGACTTATCTTGGTATCTCTTCTGCTTCTGCTTGGTATTTCTGTGGCATCTTTGATAACCACTGAATAAGCCAATCAATCTAAATTTAAGCATAGCCTATTAAATCATGGTGAGATCTAGTGAATTGAAAGTATAAACAGCAAAAAGGGAAAAAACCTCAACCTCAATCAAAGACATTAATTTTCTTTAAGAGTAAAGTAGATTAAAAAACATCTAGGGTAAAAAGCAGTTAAAGCAGAAAGGAAGACCACAATAATAGGCAGAGCAAAATACTACAAAGCCTAAGGTCATTGCAAAAAAGAAATTTCCCCCTTCACTTAGATCTGTGTCTCCATTTCAGGGCTGTGCCTTGCTGCACGCGGTAAACCGCAGCCATGTCTACGGACGCCGAGATGGCGATCTTTGGGGAGGCAGCTCCTTACCTCCGAAAATCAGAGAAGGAGAGGATTGAGGCCCAGAACAAACCCTTTGATGCCAAGTCATCTGTCTTTGTGGTACATGCAAAGGAGTCCTATGTGAAGAGTACAATCACAGCCAGGGAATCAGGAAAAGTCACTGTCAAGACTGAAGGGGGAGAGGTGGGTAAAATACAAAATTTACAAACAGCAGTTCATTCCCACTCTGAGCTCTTAGCTAACATGCATGTACCTTCCCGCCCTCTGACAGACCCTGACGGTGAAAGAAGATCAAATCTTCTCCATGAACCCCCCCAAGTATGACAAAATCGAGGACATGGCCATGATGACCCACCTCCACGAACCCGCTGTGCTGTACAACCTCAAAGAGCGTTACGCAGCCTGG
The DNA here is from genome assembly GCF_903797595.1 of Erithacus rubecula. Lineage (NCBI taxonomy): Eukaryota > Metazoa > Chordata > Aves > Passeriformes > Muscicapidae > Erithacus > Erithacus rubecula. The sequence continues at coordinate 2,272,284 of NC_136672.1, forward strand.
ATGATCTACGTAAGTGGCAGCAGCAGCTTCCTTTGGGCAGCCTCAGGAGCTGCTGGGCCAGGCTCAGGGGAAGCCAACGTGCTGTGTCCCTTCCTCACAGACCTACTCGGGTCTCTTCTGCGTCACTGTCAACCCCTACAAGTGGCTGCCGGTGTACAACCCCGAGGTGGTGTTGGCCTACCGAGGCAAGAAGCGCCAGGAGGCCCCTCCACACATCTTCTCCATCTCTGACAATGCCTATCAGTTCATGCTGACTGGTGAGTAACTCTCATCATAAGCATCAGACCACAGCTGTTCTGTTTTGCCTTGATAGAACCTGTCATGGAAAATGAAATAGGATTATGTAGTTCTGTGAGTTTTGCTTCCGGCTTTTCATTCCTTTCTTTCTCTATGCTACTGAGTTCCAAAGTGTTACCCATGATAAGGATTCCTTTGTCATGGATCTTTATTCTCCCTTTCTTTTTTGCTCTAAAAGCAGTCTGTGTAGCTGAAAAGTAAAATAATTTCCTCTATGCAGGGGAAGGAAAAGATCCTAGAGTGGAATAGAGAAGAAGCATATTGTTCTCCAACGGTTTTCAGTGTTCCATGGAAAAGCATTATAGCATAAAAGAATGTTTTGTGCTGGAAGGGATATTAAAAAATGTCATAGGCCTTCCCTTTGACATTTGGAGGGACATCTGTGAATGTATTTGAGGGAAAAAGTTCAAGTGCAAATTGCTTTGCAAGGAATTGAAATGGAAAAAAACGGCTTAGGAGTAAACAAAGAAAAAATCCAAAATTTTTCCTTACTGTGACTTACATTCATATTCAGAACTTTTATGTTCTTAATTTATAAAGCCTATTTGTTTCTGTCTCTTCACAGATCGGGAGAACCAGTCCATCCTGATCACGTACGTACACCCCCTGCGCGGGTCCCTGCGGGGCTGCCCGGGGCCAGGGCACCTCCTGCCTGACCACGCACCCTCTGCTTCTCTCTTGCCTTTGGCAGCGGAGAATCCGGGGCCGGGAAGACTGTCAACACAAAGCGTGTCATCCAGTACTTTGCAACAATTGCAGCCAGTGGGGACAAGAAGAAGGAGGAACAGACCTCAGGCAAAATGCAGGTGAGGTCCCAGGACTAGATATCTGCAACTATCCGATTTCTTGAGGAGTTAGATTGTGACAAGAAGACTTCTGTTTCAGGGGACACTTGAGGATCAAATCATCAGTGCCAACCCACTGCTGGAGGCCTTTGGAAATGCCAAGACCGTGAGGAATGACAACTCCTCACGCTTTGTGAGTTGTTGCTTGGGACAACTGTCAACACCAGTTTGAATATTATTGATGTCCAGATTGGGAAAATTAAGTCTCAATTGACTTTCCTGCTGCTTTCAGGGTAAATTCATCAGAATCCACTTTGGTGCCACAGGCAAACTGGCTTCTGCTGACATTGAAACATGTAAGACACCCTTCACGCCTGATCCCCCTTCCCTCCACCCTTCCCCACTTCTTGTTCTTGATTGTGTTTTACATTCTTGCCAGATCTGTTGGAGAAGTCCAGAGTCACTTTCCAGCTCAAGGCGGAAAGGAGCTACCACATCTTTTATCAGATCATGTCCAACAAGAAGCCAGAGCTAATTGGTAGGAATGATCACTGACTTCTCCAGGCAAAGGTTATGGAACAACACTGAATTCCTTTCTGTGCCAATTGCATTTGACCTGGCTGGGTTTTGTCCTTCTTTTCAGAGATGTTACTGATAACCACCAACCCCTATGACTATCTGTACGTGAGTCAAGGTGAGATCACAGTTCCCAGCATCAACGACCAGGAAGAACTGATGGCCACTGACGTAAGTAGCAGAAGTTTTCTTAGGTGAAGTTTCATTTCTCTGACCTTTAACAGCTGGGGTACTCACCTTAAGAACTCTTTTGTTAGAGTGCCATTGACATCCTGGGCTTCAGTGCTGATGAGAAAACAGCCATCTACAAGCTGACAGGGGCTGTCATGCACTATGGGAACCTGAAGTTCAAGCAGAAGCAGCGTGAGGAGCAGGCAGAGCCTGATGGCACCGAAGGTACCAGCACAACCCATCCCAGAGTGTGGAAGATACTGAGCACTCACTTAGTTAAAGGCAGCATGTCAGGGTCAGAATGGCTGACTCAGCCTGTGCATTTCCCCTGTGCCAGTATTGTAGAATGGCAGTGGGTCCTAGCCTGAAGATTTCTCTGAGGGAACACAACTCAAATTATTTGGAATAATGCAAATTGCAAAGTCCAGTGACTCCCAAAGTGTTCTGTCATTTATATGTACACCTTTTTTATTCTTACTGATACTTTTAATTTTTTTTTAATTGCCCTTTAATATATTTTTTTAAATGAACTGTCTACTGATACCTTTACAACTGATTGTTTTGGTGTTTAGTTGCTGACAAGGCTGCCTACCTGATGGGTCTGAACTCAGCAGACCTGCTCAAGGCCCTCTGCTACCCCCGAGTCAAGGTGGGGAATGAATACGTGACCAAGGGCCAAACTGTGCAGCAGGTAACAAAACCACCTGTTTTGTGTATAGGTTCTCTGGACTTTCACATTTGTCTTCCATGATAAATATACACTTTTACATTTCAGGTATACAATTCAGTGGGTGCCCTTGCAAAGGCTGTGTTTGAGAAGATGTTCCTGTGGATGGTTGTTCGCATCAACCAACAGCTGGACACGAAGCAGCCCAGGCAGTACTTCATTGGTGTCCTGGACATTGCTGGCTTTGAGATCTTTGATGTAAGGAACTGGGGTTTATCAGCATGTCTGGTAAAGTCACACTCTTATATGACAAAACACTTCAGAAAGAATGCTACTGGGTTTTTTGGATTTTTTATTTTTTTGTGGTTGTTTTTTGTTATAAGTGGTTTGATACTTTATAGTTTATCTAGAACATTCTGATTCCCACACGGTTTTAACCGGAAATAGGTGTTTGTTTTACACATATGTTAATGAAATCCCTAAGTGCAGATTTTTTGCTGAAGGCTTGGCACGTTTTGAAATCAACAATTGTGAATGTTGGTATAATATTGTGGTGCAGACTCTCCTGTAACTAAATTAGTGCAGTCTAGTAGATTTTAAAGCTGACAAAGTTTGAGTTATTAAAATTATCTAAGCTTCTAGAGTCATAAATATATGGATAAAGTTCAGTGTGACAAAAGAGACACACTAACAGAAGTTCCAAATTGCTGAATCAAAAAAGACAGAGCAATTACAGATCCTCCTTTGTTGGGTAAAAATAGCTGGCACTCTTCTTTATCCCTAACTTATGAAATTTACTTTAATAATAATAATCTTGATTTGTAATTGTGCAGTTCAACAGCCTGGAGCAGCTGTGCATCAACTTCACCAATGAGAAACTGCAACAGTTCTTCAACCACCACATGTTCGTGCTGGAGCAGGAGGAGTACAAGAAGGAGGGAATTGAATGGGAGTTCATTGACTTTGGCATGGACCTGGCTGCCTGCATTGAGCTCATTGAGAAGGTAATTTCTGTAATCCACAATATGAGGTATTTTCAGAAATATATTAATTTTATATATATTTCGAAATACAGCTTGAAATGGTAAATATGATACTGCAGATGCATCAGTTTGTATTATTTTATAATTTGATTGTTCTGCTGAGCAGAACAATCCCTGAGAGTAGTAATATTTTCCAACTCAGGAAGTTATTTCATCTCTGAGTCTTTCTACCTTTTCACCATATCCTCCCTCCTTCCTTGTCCTTCTCCCAGCCCATGGGCATCTTCTCCATCCTGGAAGAGGAGTGCATGTTCCCCAAGGCAACTGACACCTCTTTCAAGAACAAGCTCTATGACCAGCACCTGGGCAAGTCCAACAACTTCCAGAAGCCCAAGCCTGGCAAAGGCAAGGCTGAGGCTCACTTCTCCCTGGTGCACTACGCTGGCACAGTGGACTACAATATCTCTGGTTGGCTTGACAAGAACAAGGATCCTCTGAATGAAACTGTTGTGGGGCTGTATCAGAAGTCATCCCTGAAGACCCTGGCCTTACTCTTTGCCTCTGCTGGAGGAGAGGCAGGTCAGTTCTTTGAAATTCATATTTTCATGTTTATTTCACGACTCTACCAGCACCATAAATAACAGCTAGTTATATTCATAACAGCTAGTTATATTCATAGCTATTCAGCTATCAGTTTTTTTCTTAGTTCCATTCTTATAATGACTGGTATATACTTTGTTTTTACAAGTTGTAGAACCATCTTTGTTTTTTTGTTTTCTTTTTTGTGTGTGTGTGTGTGTTCATCAGAGGCTAGTGGTGGTGGTGGTGGTGGTGGCAAGAAGGGAGGCAAGAAGAAGGGTTCTTCTTTCCAGACTGTCTCAGCTCTTTTCAGGGTGAGTACAGAAGTTTGTTTGGTTTTTGGGTTTTTTGGGTTTTTTTGGTTTTTTGGGGTTTTTTGGGGGTTGGTTTTTTTTTTGGTGGGTTGTTTTTTTTGGGTTTTTTTGGGTTTTTTTTGTGTTAAAGACTGTTAGACCTCACTCTAGCTGCAATGAGGCCATTTGATTACAGCTGTTAACATTTTTCTCTATCAAGAATAATTCTTTGGTCATTCATAAAAGAGCTGACAGCAAGTCAGCTGAGGCCAGCTGAGGGAAATATATCTTGATCTCACCTTTCTTCAAATGCTGGAAAAAGAACTGACATCAGGCTACACACCAAAGTACAAACCATAAGAATAAGGTTATTGCAAAGAAACTTATTTTAAAAGAAGCTTTTCTTTCAGAATTATGCTTTTTGCTATGAGCAACTGGTCACCATACTCCATAGGTGTTCTGGCTAAGTGGATATATCCCTCAGTCTTGTAAAAACACATTGCAAAATTTTGTGAATTTCTCTCCTGCTCAAGAGTGAAAGACAGAAGAAAACTTGAGTTTAAATGGCTACATTTGGGAATTACAAATCTGTTAATGTTTTACAAGACTTTTCTCACATCTGCAAATGTAACTGAGGAGGTACTATTTGCTAATTAAAAATCTTTACTCATGAATCCACAGGAAAATCTCAACAAGCTGATGACCAATCTGCGGAGCACTCACCCCCATTTTGTGCGCTGCATCATCCCCAATGAGTCTAAAACACCTGGTAAGAACCCTAAGCAGAGATAAAAAATAGTGTGATGAGGCCATTTTCCTCTATTGTTTTATCATGAATTACCAAACAATTGTCTTATTACCAGGTGCCATGGAGCACGAGCTGGTGCTGCACCAGCTGCGCTGTAACGGCGTGCTGGAAGGGATCAGGATTTGCAGGAAGGGATTCCCCAGCAGAATCCTCTATGCTGATTTCAAACAGAGGTCAGTTTCCTTTCTGCTTTCCATCTTGTCTTTCCTGCTGGTGCTTTACATCTACCACCTGGGGATTTTGTTTAAAGTTAGCTGTTTCTGGAAGAAAATTGAATGTTGGGATGCATAAGTAAAGGCAACATATATGGCTAGCAAAATAAATATTGTTGAGAAAAGAAGTGTCAGGTGTCCTCACTGACTGCTGAGGCATTTGATTATGGAAGCACAGCAGAGCTGTAGAAGCCAGTGATTACAAGACTAATAAATGCAATTTGGGATTGGTGGCAGCAGGTTCTCAGGTAAAAATTACAAACTAAGAGTTCCTTGGCCATTGCATCAGCTGCAAGTTTCAGGGGAAGAGGCTTTTCATCAATACAGAGACTATGGGAAAGTGGCAATGTTCTTCTCAAGCAATTTTCTAGACCATAGCTTCACTAAAAAAATATAGTTTTAACTGGCTGGAAATCAATGTCCTCTTCATCATGGTTGGTCCCCTAAAGACTGGAGAAGTCTCCTTAAATTTGTTACCAGGTTAAGACTTTATCAGAAGGTTATCTCTAAACAAGGGATGAAATTCCAACTTCCTCAGCCTGATTCTGCTGCAAACACTGCTCTTGGTTTCAGTAAACAGAATATTCTGAAAACTTGACATTCTCTTCATTTCTATTTCCTCTAATTCCACAGATACAAGGTGCTTAATGCCAGTGCCATCCCTGAGGGACAGTTCATCGATAGCAAGAAGGCTTCTGAGAAGCTCCTTGGGTCAATCGATGTGGACCACACCCAGTACAAATTCGGACACACCAAGGTACAAATGCCCCCATTCCCTGTCTCCCTGGGCTTTGCTCTACCTGACAGTGATGTGTTGCAACATTGCCTCTCTCAAGGTGTTCTTCAAAGCTGGGCTGCTGGGACTCCTGGAGGAGATGAGGGATGAGAAGCTGGCAGAGCTCATCACCCGCACTCAGGCCAGATGCAGGGGATTTCTGATGAGAGTGGAGTACAGGAGAATGGTGGAGAGGAGGTACACCTTCCTCTTCTTCAGTTAAAGTCCCTCTACTTCAGGGAAACTGTTGACACTGGTCACATTGAGAATATTCATTGTACTTTTTAATTCTGCCTCAGGGAATCCATCTTCTGCATCCAGTACAACATTCGTTCATTCATGAATGTCAAACACTGGCCATGGATGAAGCTGTTCTTCAAGATCAAGCCCCTGCTGAAGAGTGCTGAGTCTGAGAAGGAAATGGCCAACATGAAGGGAGAGTTTGAGAAAACCAAGGAAGAGCTTGCAAAGTCTGAGGCAAAGAGGAAGGAACTGGAGGAGAAAATGGCATCTCTAATGCAGGAAAAAAATGACCTGCAGCTTCAGGTGCAATCTGTAAGTATCATTAGTGCATTTCTTCCAGGTACCCTCACAGCACATAACTCTTATGCACAATAAAATATCTGATAAAATGTTTTAATATGAATAACGGCAGGTAAAATTGCAGACCACTCAGTGTCACCATTATAATATGAGGTTCTAGCTTGGGAATGACATTTGAAGCATGAATGCATATAGGTCTGTTTCTGCAGGCTCACAATATAACATCCAACATACCCACTGGAGATTTAGTATTCACAGTTAGCAGTCTGTAGAGCAATTAATTCACCAACTTACTCTGATTTCAATCAGTTGACCAAATAAAACACCTCTATGCCTTTTTATATGATACATGTTATGTCACATGTCTTTCTGCAACCACTATTCCAGGAGGACACAAAACCCCTCTCAATTCTGTCACAGCTCTAGATGTACCTCCTTAGTGCATTTGAAGATCAAGGGTTTGGACAATATTTCAACATTACCTTGTGTGTTTAGATATTGGCTTCACAGATTCAAAATGAAGTCAGGTTCAAATTGAAACCTCTGATTGCACCTAAAACATATATCAATTTATCTTGCCTGTAGAAAATTTATTCAAATTCAGTCTTGCCTATAAAAGCTTATAAAAATATAAAGAGAAAAAAAAATCTACACATTTATATACAGTACTTAACTTCCAGAAAACGTAATGAAAACTCTCAAGAATAAAATTATTACAGGATATTCTCATCATATCCATCTTAAGAAAAAGAAAATAAAAGAATTGATATGACGAAAAAATGAAATAGAATAAAAACCTACTCTGATTTAAAAGAGGATGTCCAAAAAAATCACTTCCAAAAAGAACAAAAAAAAAGAATAATTCCATGTTTCTTTTCCTCAGTGAAAAATAGCATTTCTCTATTCAGCTTTCCTGAACAATTGTGATTACCAAACAAATCCATGTTTCTGTAATAGGAAGCTGATGCTTTGGCTGATGCTGAGGAAAGGTGTGACCAGCTCATCAAAACCAAAATCCAGCTGGAAGCCAAAATTAAGGAAGTGACTGAAAGGGCTGAGGATGAAGAGGAAATTAATGCTGAGCTGACAGCCAAGAAGAGGAAACTGGAGGATGAATGTTCAGAGCTGAAGAAAGATATTGATGACCTTGAGCTAACACTGGCCAAGGTGGAGAAGGAGAAACATGCCACCGAAAACAAGGTATGAGGTAGAACCTGTCACCTGCACCCTGGAAAAGAGCCCTGTGCCATTATAGGACTTCCATACCTACTTCCATTATTTACATGTGCTGCCATCTTCTCAAAGGTGAAAAACCTGACCGAGGAGATGGCAGCCCTGGATGAGACCATCGCCAAGCTGACAAAAGAGAAGAAAGCCCTCCAAGAGGCCCATCAGCAGACCCTGGATGACCTGCAGGCAGAGGAGGACAAAGTCAATACTCTGACCAAATCCAAGACCAAGCTGGAACAGCAAGTGGATGATGTAAGTACACAGACATAGAACAGGAACAGGACAGGTATGGAGTCCAGCATGGCTGGCAGAACACTGAGGGTTTTGTTGTGCTTAGCTGGAAGGGTCCCTGGAGCAAGAGAAGAAACTGCGCATGGACCTGGAGAGAGCTAAGAGGAAACTGGAAGGAGACCTGAAGCTGGCCCAGGACAGCATCATGGATTTGGAGAATGATAAGCAGCAGCTGGATGAGAAACTGAAGAAGTAAGTGTGGCTCTGGGGCACCTGAGTGCTGGGCTGCAGCACTTGCCTTTTTCCTTTGAGCTCTAACACAATTCACTTGGCCCAAAGGAAAGACTTTGAAATCAGCCAGATCCAGAGTAAAACTGAGGATGAACAAGCCCTGGGCATGCAACTTCAGAAGAAGATCAAGGAGCTGCAGGCAAGTGTCTGTTCCTTCCCCTGCCTTGCTCAGGCTCAGCTCAGGCTCAGGATGAGGGCATGGCTGTGAGGGATCCCTGCTGTTCCACAGGCCCGTATTGAGGAGCTGGAGGAGGAAATTGAGGCAGAGCGAACCTCTCGCGCTAAAGCAGAGAAGCATCGGGCTGACCTGTCCAGGGAGCTGGAGGAGATCAGTGAGCGCCTGGAAGAAGCAGGAGGTGCCACAGCAGCTCAGATTGATATGAACAAGAAGCGTGAGGCAGAATTCCAGAAGATGCGCCGTGACCTGGAAGAGGCCACGCTGCAGCACGAAGCCACGGCTGCCGCCCTGCGCAAGAAACACGCGGACAGCACAGCTGAGCTGGGGGAGCAGATCGACAACCTGCAACGTGTGAAGCAGAAGCTGGAGAAGGAGAAGAGTGAGCTGAAGATGGAGATTGATGACTTGGCCAGCAACATGGAGTCTGTCTCCAAAGCCAAGGTAAACAATTATTTTACAGGACCATTGACTCAGTGGAATATAACAAAATTCTTGCACCTGGCCTTCTTTAGTTGTGGATGGTTAACTCATCACTTTCCATCTTTTGATGCACAGGCCAACCTAGAGAAGATGTGCCGCACACTGGAAGACCAGTTGAGCGAGATTAAGACCAAGGAAGAAGAGCATCAGCGCATGATCAATGACCTCAATGCTCAAAGAGCTCGTCTGCAGACAGAGTCAGGTGAGACACACATATATCTATGTGCAGATCAAAAACATCTCAGAGTTACTGCAAAAATTACTTTCCCGGGCATATGGTCTTTCCAACCTACTTTGTGTCACATCTACTGCAAAATGCTTGAGTTGGGATCATAAGTTTCAGCCAGACTGCAAACTGTCTGGTTTCATATGTCCAAAAGTCAGTAGTTTCATGAGCAATGGCATTAAAACTGTTGTGCATCTCCACATTTTCTCAGGTGAATATTCACGCCAGGTGGAAGAGAAGGATGCTTTGGTTTCTCAGCTGTCAAGAGGCAAACAGGCTTTTACTCAACAGATTGAGGAACTCAAGAGGCATTTAGATGAAGAGATAAAGGTGAGAAGGCTTTTTCCTAAATATATTAAACCAGTTAATCAATACGATGAAAAGGGCAAATGCAGTCATTTAGATAATGGTGTGCAAGTTTTTCCATAGTAGCATTGCTAATTTTTTCCCCTGCAGTATATCTAATAATTCTTCTGCAAATTCACAGATGTTTCTCATCACAGGCGTTTTCAAGATCTTCTTATTAAGGACATACCCTGGAATATTTCCATTCATTTTCACACTGCTTCTTTTTCCCCAAGGCCAAGAACGCCCTGGCCCACGCCCTGCAGTCCGCTCGCCACGACTGTGACTTGCTCCGGGAACAATATGAGGAGGAGCAGGAGGCCAAGGGGGAGCTGCAGCGAGCCCTGTCCAAGGCCAACAGTGAAGTGGCTCAGTGGAGAACCAAATACGAGACGGACGCGATTCAGCGCACGGAGGAGCTCGAGGAGGCAAAGTACGTGGGGAATTTGGAGAACACTGGCAGAGACTAAAAATGGAAATTTAAGGAGCCCTCTTGACATTGTCAGGAAGAAGTCTATGTCCTCCTTTGCACAGGGTCAAAAAGAGACAAAATATGACAGCATGTACAAATTGGGGGAAACCTGAAGGGTCCAGAACAGCAGAGAGGCCAGAAGAGAGGCAACTGCTGCAGGATTGCTCCAGAATTCAGACATAGAAATAGCTGTCTGGGAGAAGTCTTACACCTCTCTGTGAATGGGGGTCACACAGTACCAAGGGGTTAAGTTTGCTCTTGTGTGGAACATGCTGCTACACACCACAGGCTTACTTATGCTTACCACTTTCCAGGAAGAAGCTGGCCCAACGTCTGCAGGATGCAGAGGAACATGTTGAGGCTGTCAATGCCAAATGTGCCTCCCTGGAAAAGACAAAGCAGAGGCTGCAGAATGAAGTGGAGGACCTGATGATTGACGTGGAGAGATCCAATGCTGCCTGTGCTGCTCTGGATAAGAAGCAGAAGAACTTTGACAAGGTCTGTTGGCCTCCAGCACCAGCACTCCTGGGCAGAGCATGCCCCCGTGATGGCCACAGCCCTACTCACAGCCCGTTTCTCTGCAGATCCTGGCAGAATGGAAGCAGAAGTATGAGGAAACGCAGGCTGAGCTGGAGGCCTCCCAGAAGGAGTCACGCTCTCTCAGCACGGAGCTGTTCAAGATGAAGAATGCCTATGAGGAGTCCTTGGACCACCTGGAGACAATGAAGCGGGAGAACAAGAACTTGCAGCGTAAGTCCCTGCCCTCTGTCCCTTACTGCCCTTTCTCACAAGCTTGTCTCTCTGCCACACTTAATGGCTCAGGGCCTGCAGGGATAAGAACATGCCTGGTCCCTTGATGCAGCAGAGCCTTTCTCCATTCAGCTCTGTGCCTGACCATGCTGCTTTTCACCCTTCCTTGCAGAGGAGATTTCTGACCTCACGGAGCAGATTGCCGAGGGAGGAAAGGCGATTCATGAGCTGGAGAAAGTCAAGAAGCAGGTTGAGCAGGAGAAGTCTGAAATCCAGGCTGCTTTGGAGGAAGCTGAGGTACATGACCATTATCACTGGTGTCTGCACTAAGCAAATGAGGAAATAGGGCTAAAAAGGCCTGGATTCTGCTCTGTTCTTGCTGGGGAGTGCAGACAGCTTAGATTTCTGGAAATGTTTTGCAATTCCCTAGAAGAACGCTTATCAATGTTTATCAATGTTTGTATCCACTTTTCCAGGCCTCCCTGGAACATGAAGAGGGGAAGATCTTGCGCCTACAACTTGAGCTCAACCAAGTGAAATCTGAGATTGACAGGAAGATAGCAGAGAAAGATGAGGAGATTGACCAGATGAAGAGGAACCACCTCCGAGTCGTAGACTCCATGCAGAGCACTCTGGATGCTGAGATCAGGAGCAGGAATGAAGCCCTGAGGCTGAAGAAGAAGATGGAGGGAGACCTGAATGAAATGGAGATCCAGCTCAGCCATGCCAACCGCCAGGCTGCAGAGGCACAGAAGAACCTGAGAAACACTCAGGCAGTGCTCAAGGTATGGCAAGATTAAAGATTTGTTGTGGTCTGACATAGCTATTTTTTTTTTTCATTTGTTATAATTCTTTCAGTCCTAAATTGATGGGGAAATAGGAAATACGAAAATAGAAAACATACACCTCCCAATCTGTGGTATGTCTCTTTCCAGGACACTCAGCTGCACTTGGATGATGCTGTCAGAGCACAGGATGACCTGAAGGAGCAGGTGGCCATGGTGGAGCGCAGAGCAAACCTGCTGCAGGCTGAAGTTGAGGAACTCCGGGCAGCCCTGGAGCAGACAGAGCGGTCAAGGAAACTGGCTGAGCAGGAGCTTCTGGATGCAAGTGAGAGAGTTCAGCTCCTCCACAGCCAGGTCAGTCTGTAAACATAGTATTTATACTATTGCTTTGTATGTGTAAATTAAGATTGAATGAGGTGTAGCAGTATTTTATTAAATGCAGTGGTTTCCACAGTAAATAAGAAATAATTAGTGATAGATAATATTAAGACCAGATGTAGATATGATACGAATTTCACTGGACTACTATATAGATTCCTTAGTATTAATAAATTCAGAGAAGTGTGTGAGTTTCTTACTCTTTACTTGAATTCCACACCTTTCTGATTTCCATTTCAGACTTAAAAGGAAAGTGTAGGTTTATTATAAATGAAATAGGACCACACTAATTCTGTCATTAATGTAATTTGACAATATCATTATAAGTATTCTATAGAACTATCTCAAAGTTTTATGGTCACTGGACTTAAAATTATAAGGAAAGAATTTTTTTTTCATTTTTCAGTCTAAATTCCTTATTTTTTGTCTGAGAAACCTTGAGAGAAGACTTCATGGAGGATGCTCACAAAATACCAAAGCACATCATATCTGAGAAATTAATTGCTACAACAGTAGTTCTCTTAGAATTCAATGTGACCTGTTGGCGCAATCTATATTAGAAAAACCACTTGTGTTGTACTGATACTGCAAGCTAGCAAAAACAAAATTGTGTTCATGCTCTTCAACAGAACACCAGCTTGATCAACACCAAGAAGAAGCTGGAAACAGACATTGCCCAGATCCAGGGAGAAATGGAGGATACCATCCAGGAAGCCCGCAATGCTGAGGAGAAGGCCAAGAAGGCCATCACAGATGTGAGTTGGGTGCTCCTGGCATTGCTGCCGATGAATGTACTCTGCCCAAAATATCTCCAGCCCTAAAATGGCTTTGACCCTTTTCTCTGACCAGGCGGCCATGATGGCGGAAGAGCTGAAGAAGGAGCAGGACACCAGTGCCCACCTGGAGAGAATGAAGAAGAACCTGGACCAGACAGTGAAGGACCTGCAGCACCGTCTGGAAGAGGCCGAGCAGCTGGCACTGAAGGGAGGGAAGAAGCAGATCCAGAAGCTGGAGGCCAGGGTGTGTAGGGCTGGGGCTGTGCCTGAGTGAGCGTGTCCTTGGAGAGACATTGCCAGGGAAGCTGCAGAGATGGGCTTGTCCTTGCAGGTGCGGGAGCTGGAAGGGGAGGTTGATGCTGAGCAGAAGCGCAGCGCTGAAGCCGTGAAGGGTGTGCGCAAGTACGAGCGCAGGGTGAAGGAACTGACCTACCAGGTAAGGCAGGAGGTCTCCTGCTCTCACAGGGTTTGCTCACAGTGAGTCACATTTTGCACACACCACTCCCAAGGGGAACTGTGAACCTTGTGTGATGGAGGATTATGAATTGACTCTCTATCCTGTTTGCCAACCTCCCTAGTCTGAGGAAGACAGGAAGAATGTCCTCAGGCTGCAGGATCTGGTGGACAAGCTGCAAATGAAAGTGAAATCCTACAAGAGACAAGCTGAGGAGGCTGTAAGTACCAGTTTGCCCAAACCAGACTTTCTTCTGGTGGAGGTGGAATTCTAGGTTCATGTTTTCCTCTACAGCTTTTTGAAAACTAGACTGTTTTAATGCAACATGATGGTTTTTTGATACAATGTGGAATGTGAGAGTAAGACGATGGGTTTGGGAGGAAATATACTTGCCCAACCCTATTTGTTTTGCTATAAGCCTTATGTCCCACTCTGTTTCTTTGCTTATACCATGCCCTGGACCCTGGATGTCAGACGCTGCTGTTAGTCTGCGTATTCAGGACTATGACATGAACTCTGCCTAGACCATGCTGTGTACAATGTCTTCTTGACAGTCTAATATTTTTTTCTCTTCTGACACACATAACATCCTGAGCAGCTTCTTATCTTGGTTTTGAATCTGCTCTGCTAGTGCAGCTGTGGCATTTGAATTTTTGTTTGCCCAGTTTTCTGGTACTAAATGTCCACATGCTGCCTGTGGTTTTCACAACTCCCTCTTGCCTCACAGGAGGAGCTGTCCAATGTCAACCTGTCCAAGTTCCGCAAGATCCAGCACGAGCTGGAGGAAGCCGAGGAGCGGGCTGACATTGCAGAGTCACAGGTCAACAAGCTCCGAGCCAAGAGCCGGGAGATTCATAAGAAGATAGAAGAAGAGGAATGAGGTTCCAAAAATTAAATAGTGACCTGAGGCATGCATAAAATGTAAACCTCTGTGTTGCTTTCTTCAGTAATTATCGTATATGTCTAGGCAATAAAGAGAGTAGAGATCCTTGCATATGAACAGTGACTATCATGTTTTATTTATTTATTCTAACATTCATTATTTTTGAAGTACATGTATACAGTTCATCTTCACATTTAAAAGTATATCAAACAGCAAAGCATTTTTACACTTGCATTTTTTAAAAATGCATGAAGAATGGTAATAATTATATGGATTTATTCTTCCTCTTGCAATGAGAAATATGCAGTTCTTTGATGGACTACATTCTTTGAAGTGATTTTCATCTTCTTAGGAAAAAAAAATTATAGGAGTAGAGATTCCTGAAATATTTTGCATACACACTCTCACATACACACACACACACACACACACACACACACACACACATACACACATATATATGTATATAACTATATATATATTATTTCTATTAATTAAAAATGTTGCTTATTTGGTTAAGATTAGAAGTATGGGAACCTGAAATTTCTTTCCAGTAAGTGACAAGCAGTCAAACCAACATGTTGAGGAAGTGGCATGAAGAGATATCCCCACTCCCTTTCCGTAAAGGAATTTTATTTCATGCATAGGACAAAATTATATCTATTCACATGCAGGATGAGTAAGAGGAACCCACATTAAAAAGACTATGGAAGAAAGAATAGCTAAGACTTAGGACTCTATAATTTCAGCCAAACTTTCCACTGACTTTCTAGGTTCAACCCTACAGTTCTATCCACAACCTGACTGTCTTGTTTAGTGTCATTCTCAACACACTGTGCCTGTTTATTTTCTCAAGAACCAATTATTAACCCACAATATTTTATTTTTCATTAAGCTGAACTAGACAGTCAACATTTATATGTTGATTGGAAATGTAAGGTGAAGTACAACATTGGTTGGATAAGGTATCTAAATATTGATCACCCTTTACAGATAAATAATTAGATTAGATGGTTTGGGAATGCATTTAATGTGTCTAAGGGCCTGGTAAATTTGAAGCAAAGCTGTATAGGTTCTCTTGCTGCTTATAAATTTGTTTTTGCCAAGACACAGAGTGGGATATTGACTTGGTTGATATTTTGTGTCAAGCTTTAGCAGTTCCCTCAAACTTGCTGTTTCTTTAAAGCAAGTCCTAAACATCTTTGGCTATCCCACCAGAGCTGCCAGTCCCTTGCTGACCTTCATATGTCCCTTTTGGATATGCTTTCTAATCCTTCAGCCAGTCTACAAGTGCTATAAAACCACTGCTTTAAAATTAAAACATTGTTCATTAAATATAAAAATAACATTTGAGCAGCTGATGACAGCTGGAGCTGGGAAGGGAAACTACACCATCCATTTTGAAAATGATAGTTTAGGATCCATCACAGCTGAGCATCTCTGGGATTTTTTGGTGGTCCCTTGAACTCTTTGAGCCCTTGCAGCACATTTTGTATGAACAGGACCTGTCTTCCCTGTGACTGATGTCAAACATGGCCCAGCTGTGTGGCCCATCACAGGAGGTGTCAGTGTGTTTCAAAATGCCCTGCTCTTCTAAGGGCTCGTCAGAGACCTCCGTTAACAGATCCCTGTTTTTGTACCAGCTGAATTTCAGAAAGGGTGGCAGGGTGAACAAGGGAACTGCACTTGAGCAGCAAAAAGCTCTTTTCTGCTCTTCTAGCATGTTGCATTTTTCCTCCATCCATAAGTTTTTTGCTGTGTCTCAATCATTTTGTGGATGGATTGTGGGCAGGAGATGGGGCCCCACAACACTCCTGTCCACCACAAAGGCCACAGTACAAGTGGAAATGCTTCTGCAGCCAGCAGCAGCAGTATCCAAATGGGGCCTCTGCCAAGAAAGAAGAAAGGGAGAACTTTGTTCTGCTAATGCCAATGCATTTGTATTTCCCCATACAGCTGTTTACTTATATCCAGTTCCTTTCCCAGCAAAAGCAGGGCATGGGAGGGAAAACTGTGGGAGGCAGGGAGGGGAGTAGGGGAGCAAGATGCTGGTTGGGCACAACTGGAGAGATGGGAAGCCTCCATCAAGGCCTTGAACTGCTACAATGCAGAGCAATATGGACACTCCAGGCAAGTGCAAAAGGGAATCTGATTATTGCAAAAACTAGGCCTTTTCAAGCAATTAGGCCTTTATGATTCCACTTAAGCACAACAAATATAATTCAACCAACCACCATACACCATAATGTGAACACATAATGGTTATGTAACTTGTTTCTCTACCACTAGTTCAGCTGAGTCATTCCTAGAGTCCTTTTCTACTCAGCTGAAGTAACAGCAGTGAGCCATGATTTTATGGTAACAAGGCCTTAATTTTCTAAAGTTTTATTTACCCTTAACATGGAACCACCCTCCTCCATGCTGTTGGGCCCTGCCAGAGGCAGTACAGAAAGACACACTCATAAATGCCAGCCACAAGCTGATTTTAAAGCTCTTTCAATGGTTTATCCATATTTTCTAGGAATTTCAACAGTTCCCTTTTTCTTTGAACTATTTTTTCAGCCTCTGTTGTCACCCCATGGTTTGCCCTGACATCTTCCAGCCATCACCTTCCCTGACTGGCTGTGACCTCTTTGTCCAGGCACAAGGATGAGGGAGGGTTGAGCCTCTCAGAGATAGGCAATGAATAAAAATATCATGGCATTATGCTTATTTAGTCTTTTCTTCTACTGATGAAGCACCAATGATGGCAGATAGGAAAGTGTCAGGGAATCAACAGACCCAGACAACTTCTATAATATAGCTAAAATGGGAAATCATTAATTTTGTTCTCTATATGCTTTCTTTTTATTTTTTATTTTTTTTTTTTTCAGGAGTGTATTGTAAGTTAGTATTTATGCTCTTTTGGGCTGCAGTAATTTGTTTAGTGAATATCCACTGCAATCAGCAACAATTGTTTTCCAGCTGATGTTTATCAGGGATTACAGTTTATCACTGTTGGCTGATTGGAAACTATGTTATTAGCCCAAACTGAGCACACTGTAAAGGTAAAGTATGAACAGGTTATATTAAAAAGGAGAAATTTTATTGGCATAAATATTATGCTCAATAAGTAAAGTCTGCCCTTTTTAAATGCCTTAAGTATTTTCTTTTTGAAGAAAAAGACCTTTTAACAGGTCTGAGAACTGGCTGAAGAGGCTGCTCAGGGCTCCCACTTCACTGCAGCCTTGCTAGAAGAATTTAGATTCCACTGCTCAGACAACTTCTGTCTCCCCTTTCTCAAGCAGCAATACAGCAATTCTAGCTTCAGTAACTGTTGCTAGTATGAGCACACTCAGAATGATCAAAGAAGCAAAATCAGTACAAACGGGACACAAGGAGAGTGTTGTGGTTTCAGTTCAACCAGATGGAAACACCAATTTCATGTAGCGGTTTTGATTTGCCAATTTGAGATTTCCCAGCCAATGCACCAATTAGAATGGCGGGTCTAGCGCTGGCCAAATCACCAGTGCACCCACTAGAATGATTTACTCATTTCCTGCTGTGAGATAGGATTAGGAGGAAGGCAAAACAGGCTCAAAGTTTGAAACACACAAAGAAAAACTTTATTACCAGAAACTACAAGAAAAAATAAGAATTGGAATAAAACTTTCAGAACACTTCTCCTTCCCCCACAACTTCTTTTCTTTCACACTGACAATGTACAGAAACAAATCAGTAAGTTTACCATCTTTCACCAATTTACCTAGGGAGAGGAGACTTCTCTTCAGTCTATGGAGATTTCTCCACAAGAGACAGTTCCCTTGTGGTTTCAATTTCCACAAATAGCAGCTGCCCAGGAAATCTGCAATCACCAAATCCCTACCATTTTTCAGCCTTCCCACAACTGAATTTATGGGCCATGTCAAACTATGGGGCACATAAGTTTTAAGGATTAGCAGTTCAAACAAAAGTTCTCATCATCCTTCAAAAGCAGAGGTCTTTCTTCTTCCCTGGAGGGCAACAAGGGTCTTCATCTCTACCCTCTGTCCAAACTTCTTATGGGTTCACATCTACTTCAATATCTGCTTACTTCAACACAAATGCTTTTGCTCATGGCCTCAATGTGAATTCTTTATCTACTCCAAAAATGCATTTCTATGAGTTACAGGGAAACAAGAATATCTTCTCCACAGCTTAAAAGAGAAATTTCAGTCCACAACTATCGTTCTTCCCTCACCTGGGACCTGATTCCTCTTTCTTGTCTGACTTGGGTGTCTCTATGCTGTTTTCTGTGCGTGTCTCCATCTCTGTCCTTTTCTTTCTCTCAGAGAGAGAACAAAGAGTCTGCAAGTCTCATCTGGTCAGTAAAAGAAGTAATATTTTGCCCGGACCTGCTGGGTGGCAGCCCTGAGCTCTTTACAACAGGGAGTCTTTCAGCAGCCATGCTGAGGCTGGGCCAGGCTAACAGGGGCCCAGCCAGAAATGGTGATGGTCGCTCTGAGTGCGTGCATTGCAGGGGCCCAGCTCAGCCCCTGCCCCGTGGGGGTGCAGTGGGGTGTGCCCTGCCCAGAGCTGCTCCTGAGCCCGGCGCTCGGCCCAGGCCGGCGGCAGGACCATATCAGCCACATGTTAGCAGAGCAGCGGCCCTTCAGATGAGCCGTGGGCCCCCCGGCCACACCAAGGGGGATCTAAGATCTTAGCAGCCAGGTGGGCCTCCCCTCCCTTTTCTATCAAGCACCAGGGGTCCCGGCCAGAATGGGGCCCTGTGGGCTCCCCGAGCCCTGCGTCAGAGCCCACCTGGCCCTGCCCAGCCCGGCCTGGCCTGGGCCGCGGGGAGGGGCCGGGGCCGGTGTTACCTGATTCCAGCCAGAAGGGAAAAAGAGTTTTCCTGGGGTTTTTAATTTTAATATGCATATCTACAGAGGCCTGTTCAGCTTTCTCAGTGGTTTAATAGGTTATCAGTTCTCAAAACCGGTCACTGATTGATTTTTGTCAGACACAGAGGTAGCTCTCAGAAAAAAAACTTCCATGGGTGTCTTTTTTTCCTTCTCACTAAATATCATATGTGCCAAACCAGCACAGAGAGAGAAATTTCAGTGAGGGATAAAGGTTCAATACTAGGTTTGTTACTAGATTCAATTCTGAACTCAAATATCTGTTTTTAGTCATCTTCATACCCAGAGGAATCTGTAGGTGAGCAAGCTGAATATCTGAGCTGCCATTGTAGATAACACCATTAGAGTCAAGAATAGGTTTCAGCTCAGTCTAAGGTTGACAACTCCATCAGGACAACTGATTCATTTTCCAGTCCCTATGAGCTCAAGCTCCCACACTGGTAGGACACTGACTGAGTATAAAGGCAAATAAAGGAAAGGAAAAATAGAAATGAAAACAGATCAAGCAAAATGTTACAGGTTGTGGAAGTTTTCAATTTCATGTGATTTTGAGAAATCCTTTGAAAAACTACTCCCTTTTGAGTCTTCAGACCTTCATGGATTATTCTTTATCTATTTGAAAAAAAATCTTGCAAATCAAGCATTTTAGGGAGCTGTCAGCTTTATGCCAGTATTGCATATGACTGTGGGAAAACCTTGAGTTTCTATTTGCTGTTTTTTCTTTGCAGCCAGTTTTAATCGAGGTCAAAACCTGCATGCACCAGCAAAATAAGACAACACAGAGTCCTTGAAATACCTGAAACTAATCCTGAATTCCAGTTCTCATACATACAATTGCATTAAAGACATGAAAGAAGTGCTGCTTTATGTTCCAATGAGAGTTTAGCTGTTAGGGCTAAAGCATAGGCCTCAGTCATATCTTCAGTGGGAATTTACTCCAAGCATGAAACTGATGTCTGTCAATCTCCTTCCCACACCCAGGATTACAGTTCCATCACAGAGATGCAGACAGCTGAGAGAAGAGGAGGAAGGAATTACCTCACTTTCTTATCCAGACCTCTGAGTAGGAGATGCCAAGAGAGATGGGAGCACAACTGGTACTGTAATTGGGGAGGCAGCATGCTGTGGGACCAGGTGAAACTGCTAAGATTTGACTCACTTCAGATTTCCTTGTTTGTGGCAGGAACTGTAGTTTGTAAAGTGAAGGGCAATACATGAAAAGAAACAAACAAAAAACCCCAAAAATACCAACAAACTGAATGCACCACACTGAAAAAACCCCAACCCCAAACCAAGCACCTCTAAACCTTGAACAAATCCAGATCTTTTGTGTGGGAAGGAAAATTACTTCTCAGTAAAAGTGAATGGTTCCACTGCTCTCTTCACCACTCTGATGCTTGTGAACATAGAGCATGTTCCTTCCTTAATCTGGGTGAGGAACATCCCAGAGATCAGAACAGTAGATTGTTTCTTTTACAATAACTATAATGACATTCAGATCCCTCTAAAAATAGTTACCTCTCTTCCAGAGCAGCCTAAGTTATATTTATAATTTATATATTTATATATAAATTATATAAATATTTATATATAATTTATATAAGTCTATATTTTAGAGGATGCAAATTTATTAAATCTTTCCTAGCACACTTATCTTGCAAAAGTGATGCTGAATGGCTACCTTATGTTGAGACAGCGGCTATGTCTCCTGATTCCAATGGGATATATATCCTAAGTTCAGTACAATGCTTCCATCATGTTGTTCATATGATCTTTGATAACCTTCAGCTCCAAAAACAAGAATTTGATTCCTTTGCCTTTTGTCTGGGACTTAACTCAATGATGTCAGGCTTTGAAGCTTTTGTCTTTATCTTTTATTACTGTTTTTGACCATGGTGACTTGCTGTTATCCCACTAGAATCCCATCCCTGTGTACTTCACAGAATCACAGAATCCAGGTTGGAAAAGACCTTTGAGATCACTGAGTCCAACCTGACCTAACCCCACCTTATCAACTAAACCATGGCAGAGTGCCACATCCAGTCTTTTCTTAAACACCTCCAAGGACTTCCTCTTCTTTATTCAAATATCCTTCCTTATCACTACATTCAGTCTCATTCTTCCTCCCTTCACTTGCTTTGGCTTTGGTCTATTCTAGTCCTTGGTCATTCTTATAATCTCCTGATTCTCACTTTGGCAGCTTCTGTTACTTTTCAGATGCTTCCCCCTGCATTGGGATTTTCTTCCTCTCGCAATAACCCTGCCTCTCGGTAGGACCCCTCCTGCTTTTCCACACTGAGAGCTCTGAGTGCTTGCAGCAGCAGGAGCTTGTGCTTTCTCTCCATCCCTACATGTTTCCTACAAGGCACACTGCCTCTTACTCTTCACTTTTTCTGTGCGAGTCAGCATCTGATGGATTACAGAACCAATGTAGCCCCTTTCATCTCCTTTAGCACGCCCTCCCACTTCCCCCCCTTCTCAGGCTTTCTTGTCAAATTATTTATAGGACATTGATTCACAGACCTGTTATGTCTAATTATATCCATTCACTTCTAATATGAATCGCAATTCTGTTAGGAGTTGAGATTGCCAAAAATGTTTTGACCTAAGAAAGAGGAGGTGGTGGCTACATATGCAGATCAGATCCTATAAAAGTGCCCTAGGATCTGTGTGTCTTGTCCTTTCTCAGAAATCTCTAAGGTAAGAGTTTCAGGGCTTGGGACTAGGGAGGTTGGGAATGAAGGCAAACTGGCCCTGCATTCCACAAGTTCCAGTGCATTCCTACAGATGCTCACATTCATTCAATGGGGTCTGCCAGTGTCAGCTGGGATTTTCAGTCTGCTTTCCAACCATCCATATGTTTTCAGTCTATAAATGTTGTCCGGGGTGCAGCAGTAAGAAGTAAATTACTAGTTCTTTTTTGATACTCTCCATCTCCAACCCTTTGTCTCACAAAAGGTAAGATCTTGATTTATTCATTTTTTGGGGTCAGGTATATTTGCTGTAAGGCAGGGCTTCTATGCAGGTATGCTGGAAATTATCGTAGGCAGTATATTTGTGTCCATTGTATAAATACAGTTTGAGAATTGGGTTGGACTGTTGTTATTTTTGTCACAAGATTCTTAAAGAGCGTGATCTTTAAAGTACTGATCACAGCAGCATTGCCTACACTCTCCCCAGGAATCTCTAGCAGACACTAGTTGCTGGAGAAACTGACCTGAGGGGGTAAAAAGCCATTAGAAAATACTTTCCACTTATTTGGGGTGTGTTTTCTGCATTTATCTCAAGCATCAAGGGTCACTGTCACTGACTGTGAAGCAACAGGAAAAGAAATACATGTTTAAATGAGGTTAATATGTTCTTTTTTCACATGGAAGCTTGAGGAATGTTGTTAAAATTTTGTGTATCAAAACATCAAAGTGCTAAAAGCATGCATTCCAGTCTGAGCTTCCTTATAGGCTTGTTTCTGCCTCTGAGAATATTGCATAATTGTGACAAAATTATATAAGCAAATACTTGTAATCATAAGGAACTGAATAAAGAATGATACTGACTTGGATAACATGAAAAAGAGAGATGAAACTGCAATTGAATTCAGTTTTAAATATTTACATTGAGGAAAATAAACTCTTCACATTTACTTTCTACAGTAATTTATACTCATTTTGTCAAATATTGTCACTAGAATATATCCCTCAAAATTATAACAACAATCCTGTAAGGAATGTAATCAGCATGCTTCAAATCAGTGAAGGAGAGTTGGCATAGAATTGATTTCAGGAAATGTCAAACAAAACAATCAAAAGAAAATAGTTTAATCCTTTAAAAAGTCCATCTACTGACATAATACATACATATAGTAATGTATACCAACAATATGTATACATGTATATATTATATGTACTATACTATAATGTATCTATTATAGTTTTTGGTAGTATATAGTGAGAAAAGCATCCAGTGCTGTAAAACAACCCATTGTACAATAAAGGTAAAATGTGCAAATACAAACTTATATACTATAATATATAATAATGTAAACAGATACTGACATGTATATGTACTAAGATATATAATATAACAATATTATATATTGTAGGAGTAGTTAGTATTATTCCTGTTAGGAATCTTGTAAGAAAATGTGAGATAATAAAGCAGTGTTAAAACTGCTGGTGAAAAACTGGGTCCATTTTTCAACCTTATGTGATTATCTTGTCGAATGGTATCATTTGAGTTTATAACATAGTAATCAAGTGGAAAAACACGTAGTTAGAGGCAAAACCAGTCAGGAAATTGCATCCATTCATTTGAATTGATAACACTAATTTGTGTCATGAAGTCTGTCTTTGCTAAGAAGGCAAAGTATTTTTTCTTTTTTTGTTGTATTCTTCCTAATATCTAATCTAAACTCATCCTATTTCAGTTGTGAGTCATTCCCCTTTGTTCTGTTGCTGCAGGTCCTTGTCTAAGGCTCTTTTTCAAGTCTCTTGTTACTCCTTTAGGTAATGAAAGATTGCTACACGGTCCCCTTGGAGTCTTGTCTTCTTCAGACTGAACTACCCCAGCTCTCCCAGACTATTTCCAGAGCAGAGGGGCTTTATCTCTTGGAGTATCTCTGTGGCCTCCTCTGGTCTCACTCCAACAATTCTGTGTCCTTCCTATGCTGGGAGTCACAACACAAAAAAGACAGAAAGCATTCTTCTGTGAATGCAATTGTCTAGTAGGACTAAAGATCTAAACCCACAAAAAATAATTATGATAGAAAAAAAATTGCAGAAGAGAACTCTGAACTAGCAGAAACAGAAAAGACAATTTAGTTGATAACTAAAGAAGAACAATTAAATGTGCTAAAGGAGTATTTCTGCCATCACACACCATTTTAATGTATTCTCTACTCTCACAGAGACTTGCTGCATTACGTGTAGTAAGCAGCAGCCATGTCTACGGACGCTGAGATGGCGATCTTTGGGGAGGCGGCTCCTTACCTCCGAAAATCAGAGAAGGAGAGGATTGAAGCCCAGAACAAACCTTTTGATGCTAAATCATCTGTATTTGTGGTACATGCAAAGGAATCCTATGTGAAGAGCACAATCACGAGCAGGGAATCAGGAAAAATCACTGTCAAGACTGAAGGGGGAGAGGTGGGTAAAGTGCAAGATTTACAAACAGCAGTTCATTCCCACTCTGAGCTCTTAGCTAACATGCATGTACCTTCCTGCCCTCTGACAGACCCTGACTGTGAAAGAAGATCAAATCTTCTCCATGAACCCTCCCAAGTATGACAAAATCGAGGACATGGCCATGATGACCCACCTCCACGAACCCGCTGTGCTGTACAACCTCAAAGAGCGTTACGCAGCCTGGATGATCTACGTAAGTGGCAGCAGCAGCTTCCTTTGGGCAGCCTCAGGAGCTGCTGGGCCAGGTTCAGAGGAAGCCAACGTGCTGTGTCCCTTTCTCACAGACCTACTCGGGTCTCTTCTGCGTCACTGTCAACCCCTACAAGTGGCTGCCGGTGTACAACCCCGAGGTGGTGTTGGCCTACCGAGGCAAGAAGCGCCAGGAGGCCCCTCCACACATCTTCTCCATCTCTGACAACGCCTATCAGTTCATGCTGACTGGTGAGTAGCTCTCATCATAAGCATCAGACCACAACTGTTCTGTTTTGTCTTGATAGAACCTGTCATGGAAAATGAAATAGGATTATGTAGTTCTGTGAGTTTTGCTTCCGGCTTTTTCTTTCCTTTCTTTCTCTATGCTATTGAGTTCCAAAGTGTTACCCATGATCAGGATTCCTTTCTCATGAATCTTTACTCTCCCTTTCTCTGTTGCTCTGAAAGCAGTCTGTGTAGCTGAAAATTAAAACAATTTACTGTGTGGAACAGAAAAGAAACATATGGCTCTTCAGGGGTTTTCAATGACCATGCAAAGAATTATAGCATAACAGAATATTTTGTGCTGGAAGGGATATTAAAAAATGTCATAGGCCTTCCCTTTGACATTTGGAGGGACATCTTCCACTAGATAATGTTGCCCAAAGCTCTGTCCAGCTTGACCTTGAACACTTTTAGTTGTGGGATATTGCTAATATCTTGTTGGTCTGGCTCCATCATCATAAAAACTTCCTCTTTAATCCTAAAACTGCTGCCCCCTGTTCTACCATCGCAGACTTGGGAAAAAGTCATTATCTGTCTTTCCACCACTCATTAACCGTTTAGACTTGGAACCTTTAACTGAAACTCCTCTCATGCAGCCTCCTAGCAAATTCCTTATCCAACAGCTCACCCAGCAAATCCACAACTCTCTAAGATCCAGTCATAAATGCTGTGAATATATTTCAAGGAAAGAGTGCAAGTATAAATTGATGTGCGAGGAATTGTATTGGAAAAAATACTTAGGAATGGACAAAGGAGAAAATCCAGACTTTTTTTCCTTACTGTGACTTAAATTCATTGTCAGCACTTTTGTGTACTTCATTTATAAAGCCTATTTGTTTCTGTCTCTTCACAGATCGGGAGAACCAGTCCATCCTGATCACGTACGTACACCCCCTGCGCGGGTCCCTGCGGGGCTGCCCGGGGCCAGGGCACCTCCTGCCTGACCACGCACCCTCTGCTTCTCTCTTGCCTTTGGCAGCGGAGAATCCGGGGCCGGGAAGACTGTCAACACAAAGCGTGTCATCCAGTACTTTGCAACAATTGCAGCCAGTGGGGACAAGAAGAAGGAGGAACAGACCTCAGGCAAAATGCAGGTGAGGTCCCAGGACTAGATATCTGCAACTATCGGATTTCTTGAGGAGTTAGATCGTGACAAGAAGAATTCTGTTTCAGGGGACACTTGAGGATCAAATCATCAGTGCCAACCCACTGCTGGAGGCCTTTGGAAATGCCAAGACCGTGAGGAATGACAACTCCTCACGCTTTGTGAGTTGTTGCTTGGGACAACTGTCAACACCAGTTTGAATATTATTGATGTCCAGATTGGGAAAATTAAGTCTCAATTGACTTTCCTGCTGCTTTCAGGGTAAATTCATCAGAATCCACTTTGGTGCCACAGGCAAACTGGCTTCTGCTGACATTGAAACATGTAAGACACCCTTCATGCCTGATCCCCCTTCCCTCCACCCTTCCCCACATCTTGTTCTAGATTGTGTTTTACATTCTTGCCAGATCTGTTGGAGAAGTCCAGAGTCACTTTCCAGCTCAAGGCGGAAAGGAGCTACCACATCTTTTATCAGATCATGTCCAACAGGAAGCCAGAGCTAATTGGTAGGAATGATCACTGACTTCTCCAGGCAAAGGTTATGGAACAACACTGAATTCCTTTCTGTGCCAATTGCATTTGACCTGGCTGGGTTTTGTCCTTCTTTTCAGAGATGTTACTGATCACCACCAACCCCTATGACTATCTGTATGTGAGTCAAGGTGAGATCACAGTTCCCAGCATCAACGACCAGGAAGAGCTGATGGCCACTGACGTAAGTAGAAGTTTTCTTAGGTCAAGTTTCATTTCTCTGACCTTTAACAGCTGGGGTACTCACCTTAAGAACTCTTTTGTTAGAGTGCCATTGACATCCTGGGCTTCAGTGCTGATGAGAAAACAGCCATCTACAAGCTGACAGGGGCTGTCATGCACTATGGGAACCTGAAGTTCAAGCAGAAGCAGCGTGAGGAGCAGGCAGAGCCTGATGGCACCGAAGGTACCAGCACAACCCATCCCAGAGTGTGGAAGATACTGAGCACTCACTTAGTTAAAGGCAGCATGTCAGGGTCAGAATGGCTGACTCAGCCTGTGCATTTCCCCTGTGCCAGTATTGTAGAATGGCAGTGGGTCCTAGCCTGAGGATTTCTCTGGAAGAACACAACTCAGTGGAACCTGCAGATTATTTTGAACAATGAAAAAAATTATGTTCGGTGACTCCCAAAGCATGCTTCCCTTTTCTGTGAAAGTAGGAATCAGGAAAAAATAAAACAAGCTTTGCTGCTGTCTTGAATGGAAATGTCCCAGGCTTGACACAGAACCAGGAACCACTCTCAAGTACTAATGAGTAATGATATAATTACAGTAAAGTAGCTTATATACAACCACAGTTTGCATATGCATACATACATATATACATACATACATATCTATTTATCTCTCTCTCTCTCACTATCTATATCTCCAAAACTGAACTTTTCTTCTTGTTTCTTCTTCCTAGTTAGAAGTGTGCCTTAAATGTCTTGTTGGAAATACCACATAAAATTAATGAAGCTCAAAATTATCATCTGTTATAAATCTTATATAATGAGGTTTGGCATTCTCACATTGAA
The DNA here is from genome assembly GCF_903797595.1 of Erithacus rubecula. Lineage (NCBI taxonomy): Eukaryota > Metazoa > Chordata > Aves > Passeriformes > Muscicapidae > Erithacus > Erithacus rubecula. The sequence goes on from NC_136672.1 coordinate 2,299,641, forward strand.
GAACTCTCTAAATAGTAGTGGAGCTTGCTTTCAGCTTCACTGTGAGACAAGACAAGCAGCAAATTGGAAAGTGATGACAGAGTATATGCAGTGCCGTGGTGCTCGTATTTGTTATCCTACATGCAGATAAAGTGAGAGATGGGAAAGACTTAATGTGTTTGATATTTATTGTTAGGTACAATATAGTCTGACTATGAAAGTCGTACAAGATGTCCTAATCATACTTTTAGCATTATACCTCACTAATCTACCCCTCTCTCTCCAATGACAGGAGAGTTTCATTCTCAGTTTTCAGTGCAGTGTACTTGAATACCAAGCATTTTCCAGTTTTGGTTATTCAGTAATTTGACTGTTTGATCTGCCATTTTCATGGCCCTTGGTCTTTTCTGTCTGTCTAGTCTCTTGCATGTTCACTGTAAAAGTATTTGGATAATATTTAACTTTATTAATCATATAGATTAAATCAGAAAAAATTAGCAATTCAAGAAAACTGCAGCATTTTAAAGGACATGCTAACATATATGTGTCTTCTGTAGAAATCTCAACTACTGCAAGATCCTTTCACTGGAGAGCTAATATCTGATCCTGCTCTATGCTTGTTTTCTTAGTTGCTGACAAGGCTGCCTACCTGATGGGTCTGAACTCAGCAGACCTGCTCAAGGCCCTCTGCTATCCCCGAGTCAAGGTGGGGAATGAATACGTAACCAAGGGCCAAACTGTGCAGCAGGTAAGAGACAAGTGATAATAGAAAACACAATTACTTGAATTAAAAATTTTGAACTTTCTTTTTTGCTGTAGATGGTACCTTTCCTTTAACCTTTTTTTAGGTATACAATTCAGTGGGTGCCCTGGCTAAGTCTGTGTTTGAGAAGATGTTCCTGTGGATGGTTGTTCGCATCAACCAACAGCTGGACACGAAGCAGCCCAGGCAGTACTTCATTGGTGTCCTGGACATTGCTGGCTTTGAGATCTTTGATGTAAGAGGAGGATTTCCATGGAGCTTTCCTAAAAGAAGCATTAGGAAATTGGAATAATTTTGGGGTTGGGGTGTGTTTTATTTAATTTATGGGTTATTTCTATTTATTCAATAATCCTACCTTTCCTCTAGGAATGGCACCCTTCTGGTTCACATTGTATGTGCATCTCACAGAGCTCTGTTTATTTGTAGATGCTTGTTTTTGCATGCAGAAGTAAAAATTGCATTGAAAACTGCTGAAAAACTGATAAATAATAGCAGAGAGAGATTTTAAAGGAAGTTAAAATGTGCATTTTTAAAGAAAGATTTTGTTAATGCTGAAGCCAGATTTACTCTGAATACTTGGGAATAGACAGGTAATGTTCGCAAATTCAAACAAATGAAAAGCTGGACTTGGACTAAGCTCTGCAGATCTATTCAGAGCTCAGAAATATGTTGAGACAGTGCCAGGGCCTAAAAGGTTAGATATATTAGAGGATGGAACATGCCAGGCACTTGTTCAGTTCCAGCACTAGAAATTCAAGATTCTAGTCATGGAGACCTTAGTGGGATAAGAATAAAGTCCACTGGAAGACAGCAGGTGTTCCTGGAACTGAAACTCACAAGTTAGTTAATCTTTGCTTTCTGCAGTTCAACAGCCTGGAGCAGCTGTGCATCAACTTCACCAATGAGAAACTGCAACAGTTCTTCAACCACCACATGTTCGTGCTGGAGCAGGAGGAGTACAAGAAAGAGGGGATTGAATGGGAGTTCATTGACTTTGGGATGGACCTGGCTGCCTGCATTGAGCTCATTGAGAAGGTTATTGGCCCCAACATATTTAACAGCTTTCAGTTATGAAACTTCTGTTTTAGCATTTCTTAAGAAATTTTCTGTCTTGTTCTAAAGAAAGAGCATACGGAAGTTTAAACTCTTCCTTATATCTGAATGCTGCTACTTTTATTCATTTTGCTTTCCACTTTCATCAAACATGTACAAAATCAATTTCCACATGCTAGATCTTTATTACATCACAACCCTGAATCTTGTGTGGGAGCTTATTTTAGTATAACTGATGGCAAAAAAGTGCCCTTTCTGGAGAAACATAAGGTTACACATACTGAGGGGGAATTTTTGGTATAATGTTTATCTTCCATTCCTCTTTCTTACACACATTGCCTATGTTTCTTCCTTCCACACCTTCTTCACATGTTGCTATTTCTCCCAGCCCATGGGCATCTTCTCCATCCTGGAAGAGGAGTGCATGTTCCCCAAGGCAACTGACACCTCTTTCAAGAACAAGCTCTATGACCAGCACCTGGGCAAGTCCAACAACTTCCAGAAGCCCAAGCCTGGCAAAGGCAAGGCTGAGGCTCACTTCTCCCTGGTGCACTACGCTGGCACAGTGGACTACAATATCTCTGGCTGGCTGGAGAAGAACAAGGACCCTCTGAATGAAACTGTTGTGGGGCTGTATCAGAAATCATCCTTGAAGACTCTGGCCTTGCTCTTTGCATCTGCTGGTGGAGCAGAAGCAGGTGATTTATTCGAAATCAGTTCTACTTTAATTTACGGAAGAAGAAAATAAAATCTTGTAGTAATATTTTGCAATAATATTTACATTTCTAAAATTGAAAACCCAAAACCTCATCTACTTTTTGGATCTCAGTCTAATCAAGGATATTACAACTCCCTAGAGACCATAATAGATCTGTAGATTTTAGAATGAGACTAAAACATAAAACCAGGCTAACTGAGAAACCAGATTTCTGCAATATAGGCCATTCTGAAATACTTCAGGGAATACAATGAAATGTATCAACATGCTGTTAAATTTATGCATACCCTTAGATGTATGGTACATAAGCACTGAATTTGGTGTATTTACTAGCTATTAGTTTAGCTCCTCAAATATATTTCTGTGCAAAATATTATATTTTATTTCCCTACTGCATTTTCTAAATTTCAGCTTAAAGTTATTAGATTTCCATCTACTGTCATCTAAAAAATTCAAATCTCTTTTTCCAACTTTACTGCCTGTGTTTGAAAATTTTGATCATACTATTACTTTTGATAAATTTTTTAAGATAAACATAAAAGGTTTTTCAGATTCTGTGTCCCTTTGTTGTTCACTTCTATATAAAAAAATTATTACTTTTTAGAGAGCAGTGGTGGTGGTGGCAAGAAGGGTGCCAAGAAGAAGGGTTCTTCTTTCCAGACCGTCTCAGCTCTCTTCCGGGTACTGTAGAATAATCATTCTAAACTTACCATGTTATGAAAAGAAAAAACAGAGAATTCAGTTCAGAAAAGCTTTAGATTGATCTAATGCATCTTTGTGTTCAGAAAAGATAAAATTAATTGCTTCTAGTAAAGAGGAATTCCTACTGAATTCTGGGAATTATTCTTTCAGGACTGCCCAAAAGATGTATAAAAAAAATTACTGATCATGGTCTTATTGCAGTATTGTTTTATCTCCACCTAGTATTGAGATTGTGTAAGAGACTTTTAAACTCAAGGCTTTGTTCTTGCTCCTAAGGAAAATTTAAACAAGCTGATGAGCAATTTGAGAAGCACACATCCCCATTTTGTGCGGTGCCTTATTCCTAATGAAACAAAAACACCTGGTAAGTTGTTAAAGTTCAGAGGTGTGATATATCTGATCTCCTCTGTGCAGCAAAATGATACACAATTTCATTCTGTGATTTATTAGGTGCCATGGAGCACGAGCTGGTGCTGCACCAGCTGCGCTGTAACGGCGTGCTGGAAGGGATCAGGATTTGCCGGAAAGGGTTCCCCAGCAGAATCCTCTATGCTGACTTCAAACAGAGGTCAGATGACATGTCATCACCCTCCACCATATCCACAAATGCTGAATAATTTGCATTTCCTAATTATTTTTAAGTACTGTGGAAATTATGGGAGAGGTTCACTGCACCTACCTTTAGGTTCAGAAAATTTTCCAAGTGAGTCATCCAGGTACTCTCTATAGCTATTGAGAGCAAAAAGACATTTTCAAAGGGCTGTTATTTATTCCTGTTCTTTATTCATATTCTGGTATGAGATAAAGTATTATTTAACTAAATATCCAGAAGTGCTCTACTTTAGAATTAGGCACCTAGAGAACAAAGAAAGATGACTTTCACCTGTCAGCACAGATATGTGAATAAGGACACTATTTAAGGACACTATAACAGACATTCTAGACTAACTTGTTTGAAAACCAAATGCAGTTAAAACATCTTGCTTCCTGTTCTACATCAGCTGGAAAATAGATAGAATGTACTGCTACTATTTAGGATTGAGATTTGCTTCTCCCTGCCACATATTTTGCTCTTGCACATAAAGTTCTTATTTAAAAATAAGACCTTTAGATAAAATCGCATGTTAAATACACCAGCGGTTATCCACAGAAATCAGTACCCATTCTGTGTCAAAAATCTTTGGGTAAGGGAAATGCAGTTTTCCCTAAAAGCACATTTACCCATAAGGGTGCAATTTCTATACAATGGAAGTGCTCAGATTTATTCACTTATTTTCCACTCTTGAGGCCCCTTCAGAAAATCTGAACAATGGCATTTTTTGGTACAGCTTTGGTCGAGCTTTCAAGAATCTGACCTTCCCCATATTTTATTTCTTGCCACAGATACAAGGTGCTTAATGCCAGTGCCATCCCTGAGGGACAGTTCATCGATAGCAAGAAGGCTTCTGAGAAGCTCCTTGGGTCAATCGATGTGGACCACACCCAGTACAAATTCGGACACACCAAGGTACAAATGCCCCCATTCCCTGTCTCCCTGGGCTTTGCTCTACCTGACAGTGATGTGTTGCAACATTGCCTCTCTCAAGGTGTTCTTCAAAGCTGGGCTGCTGGGACTCCTGGAGGAGATGAGGGATGAGAAGCTGGCACAGCTCATCACCCGCACCCAGGCCATGTGTAGGGGTTACCTGATGAGGGTGGAGTTCAAGAAAATGATGGAAAGGAGGTAGGTATTTACTCGGCTTTCTGGGCCAATCCTTATCAGATATTAATGGTATGAACAAAATCGAAAATAAGCTGCTTCACAAAAAATATTATTTATTTCTCATTAATTCAGTTTGTCAATATGAAAGTATATCCTGAAAATAGATGAAGTAGCATAAAATCCCAACTTGAGGAAACAAATAATTTTTTTAATATTTTGTACTAATAATTGCTGAATTCATTTAATGTTTATATTATATGTATGTCTAGAAACTCGATATCTAGTTTAAACTAATTATTTCAGGTAATTTCTAAATAAAAAGAGAGAAAAACATATTTCCGTCACAAGGAAAGCATCCTCTTCCCTTTGGTAACTTTCATAAAAGCAACCAGGTCAACTTACAAAAGTGTTCACTTTGATTGGCCATGAAAGTGAGCCAAACATCTGAACTCCAAAACTCTCCATGCAGATTGATACCATACATAACACTAGAAGGCTTCCTGTGGCAATATATACATTATATATAAAATGTGATCTCAATATTATTGAGAAATATATATGGAATAATGCATGATAAATATTTTACACATTGAGATATACAGAGTATATATGTATACATATACACTATATATAGGTACACAACATATATAACTGAAAAGTATTATGTGTCAAACTTCATGTTATACATATTAATATATACTGTTAAATATGTTTTATAGATTTTAAAAAATGCAGCAAAACATTTTTTGCTATTATCTTTCAGGGAATCCATCTTCTGTATCCAGTACAATGTTCGTTCATTCATGAATGTCAAACACTGGCCATGGATGAAGCTGTTCTTCAAGATCAAGCCCTTGCTGAAGAGTGCTGAGTCCGAGAAGGAAATGGCCAACATGAAGGAAGAGTTTGAGAAAACCAAGGAGGAGCTTGCAAAGTCTGAGGCAAAGAGAAAGGAGCTGGAAGAGAAAATGGTGGCCCTGGTACAGGAGAAAAATGACCTGCAGCTCCAAGTGCAGGCAGTGAGTGTTGCTAACTGTTACAAGTTTTTGACTTGTAACATCCTATATAAAATCATCCCAAATGTCTCAGTAAAGGCATATTATCCCCAAATACTAATTATTTTTAAAACATACACATATTTGATAAAATGGAAGAAAAGTCACATAGAATAGCTAAGTTGAAATATGCAAATATTAATACATCTGCAATTAACTTTTGAGGATGGTGTCTTATACTTTTAAATCACATCTTTATAGAACTTTGCAGATTTTACAAGTTTGTTATGTTATCAACTCAGCAAATAAGGTTGTCCAGACGTCCTATTAACACATTTTGTTCAGATAATCACAAATGAAGTCAAGTGGAGTAGGAAGGGCTCAGAGTGTCAGGTATTACTCTGGCAATTATGGTCCTGACCTCTTCAAAAAAAAAGGTGATGGAAGTTCATTGCTTCCCTTTTTTACCTGGAAATAAGAATGAAGCAGCAATAATGTCCTTGAAACGGTATTTACAAGTAAGCATTTAGATTAATCAGATACCATTTTGATATCTGCAGACAAAAAGTACATGTGAGCCAGTAGCCTCAGGATGAAAACTGTTCTATTTAAATGAATCATGTAGGAAGCTGATGGTTTGGCTGATGCTGAGGAAAGGTGTGACCAGCTCATCAAAACCAAAATCCAACTCGAGGCCAAAATTAAAGAGCTGACAGAGAGAGCAGAAGAGGAAGAAGAGATGAATGCTGAGCTGACAGCCAAAAAGAGGAAACTGGAGGATGAATGTTCAGAGCTGAAGAAAGATATTGATGACCTTGAACTAACATTGGCCAAGGTGGAGAAGGAGAAACATGCCACCGAAAACAAGGTATGAGGCAGAACCTGTCACCTGCAATCTGGAAAAGAGCCCTGTGCCATTATAGGAATTCTATACCTACTTCCATTATTTACATTTGCTGCCATCTTCCTAAAGGTGAAAAACCTGACTGAGGAGATGGCAGCTCTGGATGAGACCATTGCCAAGCTGACAAAAGAGAAGAAAGCCCTCCAAGAGGCACATCAGCAGACCCTGGATGACCTACAGGCAGAGGAGGACAAAGTCAATACTCTGACCAAAGCCAAGACCAAGCTGGAACAGCAAGTGGATGATGTAAATACACAGACATAGAACAGGAGCAGGACAGGTATGGAGTCTGATCTGGCTGGTAGAGCACTGATGGTCTTGTTGTGCTTAGTTGGAAGGGTCCCTGGAGCAAGAGAAGAAACTGCGCATGGACCTGGAGAGAGCTAAGAGGAAACTGGAAGGAGACCTGAAGCTGGCCCAGGACAGCATCATGGATTTGGAGAATGATAAGCAGCAGCTGGATGAGAAACTGAAGAAGTAAGTGTGGCTCTGGGGCACCTGAGTGCTGGGCTGCAGCACTTGCCTTTTTCCTTTGAGCTCTAACACAATTCACTTGGCCCAAAGGAAAGACTTTGAAATCAGCCAGATCCAGAGCAAAACTGAGGATGAACAAGCCCTGGGCATGCAACTTCAGAAGAAGATCAAGGAGCTGCAGGCAAGTGTCTGTTCCTTCCCCTGCCTTGCTCAGGCTCAGCTCAGGCAGGAGGAGGGCATGGGTGTGAGGGGTCCCTGCTGTTCCACAGGCCCGTATTGAGGAGCTGGAGGAGGAAATTGAGGCAGAGCGAACCTCTCGCGCTAAAGCAGAGAAGCATCGGGCTGACCTGTCCAGGGAGCTGGAGGAGATCAGTGAGCGCCTGGAAGAAGCAGGAGGTGCCACAGCAGCTCAGATTGAGATGAACAAGAAGCGTGAGGCAGAATTCCAGAAGATGCGCCGTGACCTGGAAGAGGCCACGCTGCAGCACGAAGCCACGGCTGCCGCCTTGCGCAAGAAGCACGCGGACAGCACAGCTGAGCTGGGGGAGCAGATTGACAACCTGCAACGTGTGAAGCAGAAGCTGGAGAAGGAGAAGAGTGAGCTGAAGATGGAGATTGATGACTTGGCCAGCAACATGGAGTCTGTCTCCAAAGCCAAGGTACGTAAATACTTCTTCTTAATAATTCAAATATAATCAGGTATTATATTTTAACATAGAAATTTTTGTTAGTCATATTTTAGAATAAATTTTTGCAGTTTTCAACTTTAATGAGTGTTAAAACATTTCAGTATTATTTAAATCATTTTTGTATCCTTTGAGTGAGAGCTAAAAAATTTCACCTGTAACAGCTAACCTAAGGAGCTCTGGAGTCTCATTACTTAGTTCAGTATATTTCAAAATGAGAGGCTCTGACAGCATTGCATTTTATCTAAAATATAAATTATTCCTACTATAGAAATATCTCTTCTTTTTTATTCTTATTTTACTTTTCTTTCCTCTAATACTTCAATTCTATTACCTTTGAGACACAAACAGAATTTTAAATTAATTCTTCATTTTACATTATTCCATCATTCTTTTTAACTATTGAATATAGATTAGTGAAAATGCATAACTTATAGATTCATAGAATGGTTTGGGTTTGAAGGAAGTTTAGAGATAACATCATTTCATTCGCCCTGCAATGGGCAGGGAATGTACAGCTGTTGGACTGGGGACACAAACTTCATATAAATATATATATCAGTTAACTGAGGAATTTTGGCTTCTGAATCATTGTTTCTTCCTACATAATACTTCGGATTCTCACAAATTATGAGTTGAACCACTCCTTCTGTTCCTATTGCAAACAGGCAAATCTGGAGAAGATGTGTCGTTCCCTAGAAGATCAGCTCAGTGAGATTAAGACAAAGGAAGAGGAACAGCAGCGCATAATTAATGACATTAGTGCTCAAAGAGCTCGGCTACAAACAGAATCTGGTAAGATATTTTTGTTTTTAAGAGATTACTCTATATTACCTATGCTCTTTAAAAAAAAGTAAAAATCATCTGGAGTCTTGGAGGACTGAATATGAACTAAGTTGAACCTGAACCAAAAATGTGTCTTGGCAATGAAGATGGCCAACAGAACCCTGAGAGAATCCTGAGTTGCATTAGGAGAAGCATTGCCAATGGGTTCGAGGAGAGTGATCCTTCCCCCTACGCAGCAGACATGAGGCCTTGCCTGGATTGCTTGGCCTTGTTATATCTCCTGAGAGTCCCAAGGTCCATATTCCCTCTGGATAGCACTGCAGTACTCATTCTGTAAACTCAAGGCTTAATGCAAACATAGAGTAAGGCTGGTTGGATTTTACGACAGGTCATTTCCAGCCTCTAAGAAATGAGAGTAGGAATCATTGATTAGTAATCCATGAAGAAGTAAAATTTTGTTTAACTTGAAGTATTTTTACATGGGCAATTATTATCAAGATTAATACTTTGTGTAAGTCATAAAAAGGATTTTTTTAACTCATCTGAATACTCCCAGGTGAATATTCACGCCAGGTGGATGAGAAAGATGCTCTGATTTCTCAGCTGTCAAGAGGCAAGCAGGCTTTCACCCAACAGATTGAGGAACTCAAAAGGCATCTAGAGGAAGAAATAAAGGTAAGAAGGCTCTCCAAATTCTGAGTTGTCCATTGGATTCCTTCTGTCTAGGAGGAGTGAATCCATCTTTAGGTACATAAGAAATTACAGAATCAACAGAATGAAAGGGAGGAAGAAACCACTTAGATGGTTGCACCACAGTGCAAGACTTCTCATACTAGTTTTGTTCGTCCTTCCCCGCAGTCTATATTTTAATTGTTTGTCAGATTCCCAGACCTTCCACTTTCATTCCGCTTGCCAGTACTCATAGCAGGATCAGTGCCCATCTGCATTTCAGACAGGAGATTTTCCAGGACTTTTTCATTCACTGCCACACCGCTATTATTCCCCAAGGCCAAGAATGCCCTGGCCCATGCCCTGCAGTCCGCTCGCCACGACTGTGACTTGCTCCGGGAACAATATGAGGAGGAGCAGGAGGCCAAGGGGGAGCTGCAGCGAGCCCTGTCCAAGGCCAACAGTGAAGTGGCTCAGTGGAGAACCAAATACGAGACGGACGCGATTCAGCGCACGGAGGAGCTCGAGGAGGCCAAGTACGTGGAGGGATGTCTGGGAGCAAGTGGAAGGGTATTTAAGTGTGGCAAATGATGGGAGAAGACTGAAACTGGTCCAGGGAAACTGGATTTTCTGAGAATGGGTAAAGACAAGAATGAAATGGAGGCAACCATGCACTGTCTTTGTAAAAAAAGGGGAGACAGGGTAGGAGAGAAAAATTGTAGATTGGAAGGGAAAATACCAGCTTTAGAGCTAGAAGAGCTAAGGCAGGACTAATCCTCCATAAGTGGTAAGAGAGAGCAAATGGTAGATTTTGTTGGCAGCACACACTCATGGACAACAAAAAACATTGTAGGAAGTATTTGGATCAAAACCTCCAAAGTGACCAACTCATGACAGTATAGAATTGATGCCATTTCAAGCTGTAAGGTGGCATTGTACTTCTCTCCTCTCAGGAAGAAGCTGGCCCAGCGCCTGCAGGATGCAGAGGAACATGTTGAAGCTGTCAATGCCAAATGTGCCTCCCTGGAAAAAACAAAGCAGAGGCTGCAGAATGAAGTGGAGGACCTGATGATTGACGTGGAGAGATCCAATGCTGCCTGTGCTGCTCTGGATAAGAAGCAGAAGAACTTTGACAAGGTCTGTTGGCCTCCAGCACCAGCACTCCTGGGCAGAGCATGCCCCCGTGATGGCCACAGCCCTACTCACAGCCCGTTTCTCTGCAGATCCTGGCAGAATGGAAGCAGAAGTATGAGGAAACGCAGGCTGAGCTGGAGGCCTCCCAGAAGGAGTCACGCTCTCTCAGCACGGAGCTGTTCAAGATGAAGAATGCCTATGAGGAGTCCTTGGACCACCTGGAGACAATGAAGCGGGAGAACAAGAACTTGCAGCGTAAGTCCCTGCCCTCTGCTTCTCACTGTCCTTTCTCACTCTCAGCCCTTACCACCATTGTTCATGGCTCTGTGCCTACAGGTTAGCAGAGATGCCTGTCACGTAGTGAGACAGGAACCTTGCCATTCAGCTCTGTGCCTGACCTTGCCATTGATCTTTGTTCCCACAGAGGAGATTTCTGACCTCACGGAGCAGATTGCTGAGGGAGGAAAGGCGATTCATGAGCTGGAGAAAGTCAAGAAGCAGGTTGAGCAGGAGAAGTCTGAAATCCAGGCTGCTTTGGAGGAAGCTGAGGTACACAGCATTATTTCTTGCTATTTTATTTGCCTTGGATCTCTGTCTTATTTATCTCATTCCCAGACAAAAGAGGAGAAGAAGTCTTATAAAAATAGAAATATTATCTAAACATAACATTCCTTTACTCAGAGATTCAGGTTCAACACTTGTCACATGAAAAGTATTCTTACTTTTCCTTGTCCAGGCCTCCCTGGAACATGAGGAGGGGAAGATCTTGCGCCTACAGCTTGAGCTCAACCAAGTGAAGTCTGAGATTGACAGGAAGATAGCAGAGAAAGATGAGGAGATTGACCAGATGAAGAGAAACCACCAGAGAGTTGTGGATTCCATGCAGAGCACTCTGGATGCTGAGATCAGGAGCAGGAATGAAGCCCTGAGGCTGAAGAAGAAGATGGAGGGAGATCTGAATGAAATAGAAATCCAACTGAGCCATGCCAACCGCCAGGCTGCAGAGGCACAGAAGAACCTGAGAAATACACAGGGAGTGCTCAAGGTCTGTTGAAGAGAAATTACCTACAGAGAAATATCTTGGGTAATACTTTCAGTCCACAGGAGCTCTAAATCTGCTTGTAATTTCTTTCAATTGCTCTGCAGGACACCCAGATCCATCTGGATGATGCTCTCAGGTCACAGGATGACCTGAAGGAGCAGGTGGCCATGGTGGAGCGCAGAGCAAACCTGCTGCAGGCTGAAGTTGAGGAGCTTCGGGCAGCCCTGGAGCAGACAGAGAGATCGAGGAAAGTGGCTGAGCAGGAATTAATGGATGCCAGCGAGCGTGTGCAGCTCCTTCACAGCCAGGTGAGGTCATTTGGTGAGGAATGGTACTCTCAGCAACTGGGAGAACACTTTTATGCTTTATTCCAGTCACCATTGGATGCTCAGCTTGGAGGAAGGCAGTCGTCTTTTCTGGAGTATTCATCATGTTACTAAGAGATCTTCGCTGAAAAAATGTGTTTCCTGGTTGTTTTCCTAAACGGCATACAATGACACCCATGCTTCCACCTCATTTGCATTCTCAGACTCTTTATTCCCAGGGTCATGCCAAGTTCTCTGAGCAGTCAGGGAATGGAAGTCTGAGACCACAGCAACATTCAACCCTTGTTGGCTGAAACATAGAACTGAGGAATCCTCATGTACTTGTATACTAGCAAGAAACTGGGGATGAAATCCTGGCTCTGATTTAGCATTCATCAAGTAGAATTCAACATGAGCTATGTGTCATAACAGCCATCAAGTAGTCAAGTACTGAAATCTATGGAAAGTACCCAGTTTCAAGTGATGAAACTATTCTGGACAGGATTCATTCCATCTACATTCAAATTTTTTCCTCTTTTCAGTTGTTGGGAGAATATTACTCTTTCCTAATGCTGAAGTGGAGGCATTTCATTGACTTTTCCCTTACTCTATTTTTGTTACTTTCCTGTGCCAGTGCTAGTGGACAAGATGTGGCACAGATTATATTTCTGAGCACTTTCTCAAATTAATAAAATGAATTATTGGAGGAAAAAAACCAAAACAAAATGGTTTTTGCCCAGTGACAAGAAATTTTACTAGAAAAACCTCAGGTATTGATTATACCCATATTATGTATTAAATTATTGAAAATCATGTAATGTTCTTGATTTCAAATAACGAACTTACAAAAATAAACCTCTGATGATTCTCAACAGAACACCAGCTTGATCAACACCAAGAAGAAGCTGGAAACAGACATTGCCCAGATCCAGAGTGAAATGGAGGATACCATCCAGGAAGCCCGCAATGCTGAGGAGAAGGCCAAGAAGGCCATCACAGATGTGAGTTGGGTGCTCCTGGCATTGCTGATGGTGAATGTACTCTGCCCAAAATATCTCCAGCCCCAAAATGGCTTTGACCCTTTTGCTCTGATCAGGCTGCCATGATGGCAGAAGAGCTGAAGAAGGAGCAGGACACCAGTGCCCACCTGGAGAGGATGAAGAAGAACCTGGACCAGACAGTGAAGGACCTGCAGCACCGTCTGGATGAGGCTGAGCAGCTGGCACTGAAGGGAGGGAAGAAGCAGATCCAGAAGCTGGAGGCCAGGGTGTGTAGGGCTGGGGCTGCGCCTGAGTGAGCGTGTCCTTGGAGAGACATTGCCAGGGAAGCTGCAGAGATGGGCTTGTCCTTGCAGGTGCGGGAGCTGGAAGGGGAGGTTGATGCTGAGCAGAAGCGCAGCGCTGAAGCCGTGAAGGGTGTGCGCAAGTACGAGCGCAGGGTGAAGGAACTGACCTACCAGGTAAGGCAGGAATCTTCTTCATGTTTATACACTCTTATTCCTGAAACACAAAATGTAGCCCTGAGAGATTTCTCTCTGTCCTGAGTCACACATACAAAAAGGAGAATCATGAAAGCACCAGAAGATCTTTCTACTCATGTTAACAATATCCAGTTTACCCTTTCTGTCTTACTGGGCAGCAGTGTCAAATAGAAATGTTGCTTTCCATTTCATGTAAAGCTGGGTAAAGAGATGCTTCTCTGTCTTGTCGTTTTCTTTAGTCTGAGGAAGACAGGAAAAATGTTCTCAGGCTGCAGGATCTAGTGGACAAACTGCAAACTAAGGTGAAAGCTTACAAGAGACAAGCTGAGGAGGCTGTGAGTATCAATGTGTTCAGTCAGTCTTTATCCAGGTGGGGTGGGATTCTGTGTTGATGTTTTTCCATGTGTAGCTCTGTTCAAACCCAGGTCAACATTGTGGTAGAAGGTCTGTCCCTCGTTTCACTTTATTTCATATTTTCACCTACAAGTGTTACAGTGGAATTGTTTTAAAACCTATTTTGTGTTTCTTCCTATCTCCAGGAGGAGCTGTCCAATGTCAACCTGTCCAAGTTCCGCAAGATCCAGCACGAGCTGGAGGAAGCCGAGGAGCGGGCTGACATTGCAGAGTCACAGGTCAACAAGCTCCGAGCCAAGAGCCGGGAAATCAGCAAGAAGGCAGAAAGTGAAGAATAAATGCCTCCAGTGCTTTAAAGTGAGAGAAATGCACAAAATGTGACATTCAATCACTTTTATTTTGTAGTCACTGCTTCGTCCTTCATTAATCTATAGATGAGTAATGCCTGCCAAATAAAAATTGTAGAGCTTATGCCATGTAAATAATGAGAAGTTGAGTGTCGCATTTTAATCATTACCCTGAATTCTTATAAGGTTTACATTTTTCCTTGCTTATTTTAAATTTACTAATTGAATTAAAAAATCTTGCTTCAGGTATTTTCAAGGTGTTTCAGCCACTTTTAAAGTGGTCTAATCAGACATCCTGTTTCTTTCTCACCAAGAAATTTTATCTAATACTTCCTTAGCTGAGAAAATACTTTTCTCTCTGAAACAGAATGTAGTTACCCCTTGTAACTGTTGCTTTAGGAATATAATATTATCTCAAATGTTCTGTCCAAACAATAAGAACTTATTACACCTTCCTCCCTACTCCCACTTAATCTTAGACTATTCTTTCAATTCTTGTGTCTTCTTTACAAGATCTTACTTGAAGTTAAATTTCTTCAATCCTTCAAACCACTTTGGAATATAATTTAGAAAACATTTAAATCTAAAATGAGATCTACTTTCAGCTTCTGTTCATGCAAGTGATGTGCAAACCAGCATTCCCAGGGAAGCATGATCAGCAATTTCATATAGTCAGATGGTCATTGTCTATATTCTGTTTCCAAAACTACCCTGAATTTTATAAACTGGTCAGGCAGACACCTTCTATGAAGTCTCCAGTGTAGTCCTGATAATTTTGCCCAACCCAAAATGTGGGTTTTCATTCTTTGTGGACATCAGGAAACAACATAGAAATCCATGCTCACCTCTTAAAAATTCCATTGATTGTTTGGTGTTGCTTCATGCTAATGCACCCCAAGTGATCAACAAGAACCTCGGTTACTCTCATCTCCTGGGGTGGGTTGTACCATCAGGGACACCTTCCACTAGACCAGGTTGCTTCAAGACTCATCCAACCTGGGCTTGAATGGGATGGGACAGCCACAGCTTCTTGGGTCCATACCTGGATTAATGGAAATTTTTCTTTGGAGATGTGTTTCCCATAGTTTCCTTAGCTCTCACCCAGTATTTTCTTCTCATCTCTTTTCTGGACAACAGTTCTCTTCCTGTCTCATGGGCATTCCTGGCTCTGGACCAGCTGTTTCCCATCTCTTTTTCTGGGTGTTTCTCCCCTAGCTCATAGGCTAGAATTTATCCCGCCTCTCTTTCTGGACAAATTTGTCTTTCCCTGCTTTTGCAGATATGGCTAAATTTCGGATATCACATTGGGGTCACCAGTTGTTACATGATTGGTGCTCAATTCAAGACAGAGACAAAAGCACTCTATGACTGCGACAAAAAGCCCTTTAATGTTCTGAACTGCTCCTTAAATATCCTCCTTAATGTTCCCCAGCAAGCACTTGTGATTGGTTCAAAGTTCAGGCTGCCTAGTCCCTCTGACTAGCCTTTGCAGCCAGGCAGGAACCCATAGGTCCAAATCCCTTCCTGGTTCTGATTCTGTCCTATCCCTATTCCCTGGAGGACTGCTTATCCCACCAGGCTGCTTTTCCATATATGAAGAATCATTTGCCCAGTAATAAGCAAGCTTGTACTGTGACAGGTAAGGGACAGATTGGGAGTTTAGGCAGTCATGCAGAAGGAAGGGAACTTGTGGAGAGAAGGAGTCAGAGCTGTGTGGAGCAGCTAATGAGGAGAGGTGTCAGTGCTGTGTGGAGCTGCCTGTGAGGAAAGGAGTCAGAGTTGTCTGGGAGAAGTCTGTGAAAGAAGGCATGAGAAGTTTTTAATAAAAGACTGGTGCCAGTCACGTCCACCTCAATGTAATTACTTGTTGGGGGTTGAGTGTTTTTCTGTTACTGTGTCAATTGAAAGAATTTTTCCCATTATCATGCCAATGGAGTTGGCCGGGCTACACCCAGGGTCCCTGATGAGTCCAGACAAAAGGGGTGGGTGGGAACGGCTCCCGGAGGGGCCTCTGAGGCTTCCGGGAGGGCACTCGCGTTTCCGGCGAGCTCAGAGGAGGATGCGCCGACCTTCAGCCCACGCGGCCGAGCACAGCAGAGCCAGACCCTCTGCGATCACCTGCCCTGCATCTGCCCCGTTCCAGCCTCCTGCCTCTGCGGACACAGTTGATCACCCGGACACACCCGGTGAGCGAGGAGCCACCGCTCCAGCCCGTTCCCACCCGGGACCGGCATGGCCGCTGCCGCCCCTCCCCTCCCTCCTGCGCCCTCCGGCTGCCCCGGCAGATCCGGGCTGTGGACTAAGCACAGAAACAGCATGCTTGCATCTAAAGGGACTGACACCGAGTTATCTATTTCGTTCTGTTAGCAATTTTAACTGTTATTGTTCTCTGCTTGTACAGTTAGATATATTAGTAAAAGAGCTGTTATTCCCACCCCCATATCTCTGCCTCAGAGTCCTTGATTCAAACAATTATAATACTTGGGGGGGGGGAGTGGAACCAAAATCTCTATTCCAAAGGGAAACTTCTGCCCTTACTGGCAGACACCTGTCCTATCAAACCAGGACATTACTACAACTCTCTTTCAGTGGGAAGCCATTCTTTGTGTCCTGTCCCTCCATCCCTTGTCTCCAGTCCCTCTCCAGTTCTCCTCGAGCCCCTATAGGCCATGGAAGGGGCTCTGAGCTCTCCCTGGAGCCTTCTCCTCTCCAGGCGAACACCCTCAGCTCTCCCAGCCTGGCTCGAGAGGGGCTCCAGCCCTGGAGCATCTCAATTGCCTCCTCTGGATCTCTCCAGCAGCTCCAGGTCCCGCTTGTGCTGGGGAAGCTCTGCAGATGGGGTCTCACCTGGGCAGGCACCAGAGCAGAATCCCCCCTCTTGACCAGCTGCCCATACTAGTGGTTCAACCAAGCACACGGGGCATTTCTGGGTTGCAGTACACGCGGCCAGGGAATGTTGTGCTTCCTGTCAGCCAAAACTGCCAAGTCCTTCTCCTCTGGGCTGCTGTTGATTCGTTCCTCATCCAACTTGTAGATGTGCCTGGGAAGGCAGTTTATGCATATATATAGATATATATGTATACTTATATACGTATTTATATACATATTTATATATGCATATACACACATGCAGAGAGATATATATATATATACGCATATATATATATATGCATACATATACTCACACATATAATTTCCAAAGCTATTTTTTTGAGCAAAGATCCAGTTACATGAAAATCTGTGTTGTTTTTTTCATCACAGATACATAATTAATGTCAAAAGTAGTCACTCTTTTTAGCATTCAATTTCAAGACTTTGATAAACACCTTGTGGCTTTACAGGACAGCTTGCCGTGATTGGATGCTAAGTGTCACGACATCTCCAAATATGTTCCCAGAGTCACAAGGCAGGTGCCTGAAAAAAGATATCTGTGGGATTGATTGCCACCTGTGAAAAGGATTGCTACTGAGCTTCTTTTGGAGAAAGAAAAAACTGATAAATTATCATGCAATTTTTTTTCTGTGTGACTACACATACAGTCCTTTTTTAATATATACCCGCTTGCTCAGATGCCCTCTTATCTGCTAAGGAACTATTCAGGTTTTTGGGGTCCCACTTTCTACTTTTTCTGATGGCTTTTTCCTGCTTCTGAGTCAAGGAGATAATCTTTCTCTTTCTGGGAGTGTGTAGACTTCTAACCAGAGCACACCTGTGCAATTTCCCCACAGGTTGTACACACGTGCTCTGTGTAAATGTCTGGCTGGCAACACATTTGCAGTCTTGGCACTGGCTGGACCTGAGGGTGTGAAGCTGCAGCAGTCACTCTCATATTAACTGATGCAGCTTCTTATAGTCCCCCAAAATCCTGAGCTTGCTGAATTGCTGTTACAAAATTATCCAGGAGTTCCTTCACTATTCTTTAGTTGGGAAGACAGGGAAGGTAGCTAAAAAGAGTAGGTGCAGTCTTGCCTGTTAAATGTGGAGGGAAAGGACAGCATGGAGTTTTGTGCTTTTGCTAGAGAAGTGTAGCACATTTCACAAACGTCACTCTATCCTGTAGCCATCCTGCCAGGTATTTTCATAGCAGGAAGAGTAGCAGCCCTTGCAGCAGCTGGCTTTCACTTTGTTCCACAGAGATGCCTTGGAGAGCAGCTCTGGGCTGGATGACTGTTCAGGCATGACAAGAGCAGAACCCTGATACAAACCCAGTGACCCAGCTCTGCACCTGACTGCTGGCAGGGCTACAGGTGGAAGGTGAAGCTTACGTGGACAGTCAGAAGGCAATAGGGAGAAACAACCTTGCTGGGACAGAAGTTCACTGCTCCACACTGCATTTACTGTCTGCTTTGGGACAGCTGGAGCAAAGAACAGTATTGATGTCCCAGACACAGAATATATTTTACAAAAAGCAGAGGAGTCCTTAGCAGCAGGCAAAGTCCTCCTGATGCCCTACAACGAGGGCTGTTTCATAACCTGCTATCAGTCTCCATGCAGAATGACAGAAAGGGTAGAGGGGATGTTACAGAGTAGGGCTGTGAAGCTCATCAAGGACAAAGAGGATCCCAGGAGGGCCCTAATGGAATATGTACATAAATAAAGCTGCTGGACTGAGCTTCCCCCTAAGCTGCTCCTGGGATTTGCTTCAGATCAAACCACTTTGGACACTCAGGCACCATCCTCAGGGACACTTTTACGTATGCAGCAGGATTATCAGCCTGTCCTTGTCCAGGATCACTTCCCAAAACTACCTTAAATAACATTACAGACACAGCTTCTTTAAGAAAGGTGATATACCTTCTCACATGGCTTATAGATATTAATTAAGATAATACCATCTTGTTCTCCCACCTATCCACATATCTTTGATTCTCCACTAGGTTTGTGGACTTTCCTTTGCAAATGCTGTTTTGCTCAATATGTTTATCTATCACTGTGTCCTCAAATTCTAATCATTATTAGCTTCTACTTTTTTCCTAGTATTGGCACTAGGTCTATTGGGCCATCATTCTCTGAAACACATTTCAGAATTTAGCATTTTTGACAAAGACAACTTTTTGACTAGACAACTTCCAGATCCTCAAAAGCAAGGCAGGTTTAGTAAGAGTCACACACTACAGCCAATAGTCCAGATGTTACCTCTCCATGCTTTTAATGAAACCCTCTGGTCTTGGCCACTTGAAACTGTCTATTTGGCAACTTGCAGGATGTACAATCCTCATCATTTAATTTGCTGAAACATTCTGGCATGGAAGTCAATCCATTTTTATTTCAACACACTTTTTTTCTGCTGCAAGTAGATAAAATCCCAAACATGAAACATAATTTACTCTTCTGCTAGAAGACAGTACAAATATGAGGTCAGCTGTAAGTGGAGAAAACAATATGTATTATTTCAATTCCTTCTACCTCTGCTTCTGTTTTTGCTACCAGAAGTCTTGGATTTAAAAACAAACATGTTTTGTTGGCTTCACAATGACAAGGTACAAATAGTAGCCTGTTAACTAATTGTTATCAATTTGGTTGTCTCCAAAAGGGCATAAGGAAGTAGAAAACTTGTCATTTAAGGTGAAATAGCCCTGCAGTCCACAGGGTCATAAATAGTTCTTGTCAGCAACTTGCACAGAATATGGATTGCTGCCAACTTTGCAACTGATCAAATCACTGATTTATGCTAGAGGAAGAAAAAAAGATAAATTTAGGACAGATATCCTCTTTCCCCTAATATATACAATATATATTGTTGACTATTTGGCAGTGTTCATAGTTAGCTGAAAGATCTCTTCAGTGCCCAAGTTCCTGTATTATAACAGAAGCTTTTCTAGGCTGGGGGTAAGTGACAGCTGTGGAAAAAAAAGCTTGCAAATATATTTTTAGAATGGAATCTCTCAAAGATTGTCATTAATTCTATTTGGCCTTGGTGCAGTGTCAAACTCATGTTCAGTGATGCAGAAATCAGCATGAAATATTGCATACTTTTGACAAGTTTAGGCTATCTTTCTGTTCCCTTTACATAAACTAATCTTTGTACTTTCATTAGAAAAGAGTATCATTTAAAGACAGGCTCAAAATATCAAAGTACATATTTTCAAACCTCAACACATTTGTTTCTATTAAATGCAGGGATATTTGCTGAGAAAATAAGTTTGTTTGAAGGTAAACATTTCTCTATGTATATGCAGTTTTTCTGGCAACACTGATCATTTGAGCCTGAAAGTCATTATGTCTAACCTGAGAAGAGCTGTGGAGGAAATCCTGCTTTTTTTCCCATGGAAAAGGGGACTGAACACCAAAAAGCTTTCAATAAAACAGGAGAGCACCAAATCAAACTGTAGGGTTACCATGGCAATAAGTCTCAGTGACCCATGTGACAGTTATGCACCTTGGGAATAGCGTCTCTTCTCCTTTTCTCCCAAACCAGTCCCTTACAACTTTGCAAACATGCAATTTAAATCACAGGGAACAGGTTTTATCCCATAAATGAGCACTAATAATGCTTATGATAGAGCATCTTTGTGGTTTTTCAGAGACCTGCATGAACAGTGAAGGATAAAATCCAAACTTACAGAATTGCTAATGTAGGTTAATGATCTTAAAGATCAGTCAACTTTGCATCAGATGTAATGAAAGGCTCCTACATGGAAGTAAAATCCACAAAAAAAAATTACATTTTCAGAACCTTTTAGGATTGGAGATAGTTGCCCCTCTTCCCCTTTCAGTATACCTGGTGTGCTGCAACAAGAGAACACAATAACCTGTTAAGATGGAGTGGTAAAAACATTGAAAGGTGATGGTATCAGGAACAAATACATATGTGCCTGAAGGCCCAGGGAAAGGGGGTTGGGTATGAAATATGAGAATAGCTATACTAGTTCAGACCAAAATGTGCATCTGTCCCCAAAGTGTCAGATAGTTGCAGATACAGCAGTTTATCTGTCAGAGGTTTGGGCACCTAGTATGGAAGCCTTGCTTCCCTGACCACTTGCACTGGGCAGATTATCTCTTCAAGAGCATCCCCTGGAAAAGCTGCTGGGTAACTGTCATAGGACCAAAGTTATTTAGTGCCAGAACAGGTGTGGCATGTACCCTGAGTCTTGCCAGAAGCACCAGATAGAAAAAACAAACACTCTGCCATCCACAAAGAGCAAAGAATTTGTTAGATAACTAAATGAACAAATCTGTCAGGTTGTGCTTGGCATGCTATATAAACTTTCAGCTCCTGAGACAGGCTGGCATTTATATATTCTGTAAGCCAGAATTTTGAGAACTCCTGGAGATATTTGTTTCCTGTAAGCAAATAGGAAAATTTATGGAATTCCAGGAATAACAATTTAAGAACTCATGCAGGTGAATCTGCTGGTACAACACATGTTTAGAGACTGACACAATAAATGTATGGTCCTTTCCTTGACAGACAAATTGCTGCAAAAAACTCCATGCTTGTGCTTTGATAAATTCACATCTACATACAGATATAGATATGCACTAAGGATTATGAGCAGTAAAACAATAATCAAGATAGGAAATAGATCCATCACATCAATATCTTTTCTACATCTGCATATCCACTACCTCTAAAACTTACCTGACATCTACCTGGTGTGTTTATCTGAATTGACTTAAAACATATTTCCCACAAATCTTCCCTTTACATGAAGTTTTCTAGGTCTTTACATGCAACACATTTGGCTAATTGTTTTTTCAACTTAAATAACCTTCACAGGTTCAGTTTGTCTAACTAGAAGAGAACATTTGTACTTGGCTACAAGAAGAGTCTTTTATATTTTATTTGCCCAAAGTAGACATTATTCCCCCATTATACAAGTGGAAGTAAGGCAGATATTGAGACCCTTGAGCTTTTTAGCCGCTCAGTGCCCTATTGGGATGCTCCCAAAAGAGGATGCTGAAGGACATAGGCTTTTCCCTGCTTTGGACTTGTTCTTACAAGATAAGGGTGATTACCAACGAGGGGACACTCTCCTTTGGGAGCAACACTTATCCAGGGACTCAGGAAGCATCTTAAAAGACAACTCTGTGCTCTAGAAACCAAAGAGAAGAACAAATACAGATCTGTCTTATCTAGAAACTGTTCCTCCTCAGATTGCTCCTGAATTTTTCCATTGCTCTGTAATATCCTGGGTAAGGAGAGTATCCCAGAGCATGACTTTCTACATCCTCCAGATTAGTGTTTCTGCAGGACCTGAAAGACTGTGACCCTGGGTCACAAGAGATGCTTAGAAATGCTGGAAAACTCTGCTTGTGTTATGCAAGCTAGTCACATGTCCCTCACAAGGACAATTTTCTAAATCGATGGATTTCAAAATGATTCTGAATATGTTGGGTCACCAGTGGCTGGTTGTGCCATTGTAAAGGATTAGTTCTTCACTACAAACTGTTTTACTGTTTTTTTACTCAGGAGCAAATGTAAAATTACTCTAACTACAAAATAATTAGATGAGTCAAATATAAACAAGCACATAGTGTCTGACAAAGAGTAACCATGGTTCCAGTATAATTATGCTTAAGCTAAAGATTCACATAATTAAAATGCAAATATAAGTGCATATAGCAAATAATGAATAACACAGTCTGTAATACAGATGTGGGGGACCCAAACCAGGTCTTAAGACAGTTAAAATGTAAAAAGTGCCTGCAATTCTGCTGTTGCAACCAAATTTTAAAGCTAATTTCAATGTTTGATACACAGCAAATGGCAGAAGAAAAATACAATAATAATGTTATCTCCACATCTGAGTGGTGTCGTCATTCCGGAGAGCATCTGTGCTCACACTTCAGGTCAGACTGGAACAGACTGCCAGTAATTCTAATTTAAAAAAAAAAAAAGTAATAAAAGCTTTGAAAAACATTCTACAAAGGACTTAAAAAGCAAAAGAAAAGGCCCTCTCATTTCTGCAGGAATCAATTCTCTATTGCAGAATCCAATACAGACACCTTTGCTTCCTAGACTAACTGAATCATTACCTGAAGGTAATGCAACACAAACAGCCAAGGAAAACTGTGTAAATGCACCAAGGATGTTCCCCAGACAGAGCCAATGTGAAGCCATAACAACATGCATCTGACAATCCATCTCTTCCCATAGAGGAAACTGGGTCATCCAACAAAAAGGAGTTGGATTTCATGGCCTCTAAGGTTTAAATAATTTTCTGGGAAAAGTTTCTTCTGCCTTAAAATAGTGCAAAATGAGATAATGATAGCAAATCTACTTTGCCACCGCATCTCCTGTACAAAATTATCTTGTAGTAAGAATATTTTCCAAAGATGTGAGAGACACTCAAGGCCGTTACTTTTTGCACTTTCAAATGTCTTCACCAAGCAGTGTGGCTGACCAGGTTTGGTTCACACCACCTCTCCCTTACTATTTATCAGGCAGATTTATGTCCCAATATGTTCTCAATTATTCCCCCCTTTCTTATTGTCCCTTGCAGTGTCAAAACAAGTCCTTAAACAGCTAATCTTAAAGGAGCAGACACTGTGCTTCTACCTTCCTTTACAGAGCAACTTACAGTCATTCTGGCTTGACCTCCAGCCTGCTCCATGACAACTCTGCAGGATAGTGGAGTGGCACAAAATTCAGGCACCTTTCTGCAGGCTGAGACTTTGAGCATGCCTTGCAAACCCACAGGTCAGGAATGCAAGTCTCTCTTGAGGTCCATTAGCTGGCAGTTGTCTCACTCTGTCCCAAGATTGAGACTGGCTTCAGGCTTGCCAGCACTCCACACAACAGTATAAAAAAAATTGCTGCAACAGCTCTTCCTTCTTATCTAGCAGCATGTGTAGAGGAGGATTGGAGGACATCCATTAATATTATATCCTTAAAGAAGCAATTGTGCACAATTAGGAAAACCCAATCCTGTTGACTAAGGGCAAACCCTTGCAGAGCAGAGCCAAATGTTGCCTTAATTGGTTTTATCAGAACTGTCTTTGGGTTCCTCCATCCTCCATCCTGGCACAGATCAATGTGAAAAGGACAGGTCAGTGCAGCTGACTCCATACAACCTTAAACCAACCCTGTCTCTAAGTAATTAGCAGAGAGATCAGAGCTACAACACGTTTACAACTAAAGAGTAAATTATTATTGACCAAAAATAGAGCCCTCGAGTGCTGTGTGGGCAGGAGGTAAGGTATAAAGAGCTGCAGCTGAAGGCAACTTTGTGATTTGTTACCTCAGCATCTCACGGTAAGTGCCATCCTCTTCTTCCATGCTCTGACCATGATGTCTCCACAGCTCCCAAAAAAGGTGAAACATGAAGGGGTGTTTTCTTCTCATTCTCCATCTCTAACATTCCAGATCATGCTTTACATGCAAAGCCAAGGTTGTGCCACTCCAATGTGGTGCAGAAGCAGGAGAGTCAGAGCATGCCAGTCCTTGGAACTGCCTTCCACCAGCTTTGCTACCTCCAAGTCCTGTGAAAGGCACAGGAAGGCAGCACTAGCTCTGAAGGCAGTTGAAATTGACTGCAATTATAAATTACACACACATATATATATGTAAAGTAGCTAATGTTTTTCCTGGACATTATATTTGTTTCACGTAGCTCACAGTAATGTGGGAAGGAACACAAGACTGTGGAAATTTGCTCTAGGTCAGGAGTTTTTAGGCACTGTGTGCAGTTCAGCTATTTGGAGAGGCTACACAGGGTGCAGGAATGTTTGATATGGCATATGCTCAGCACAATGCACTGGTTTTGATGTAACTCTCTCTGTCCTTTCTTTAACCATTCCACACAGGTTCTGAAACCAGATTTCCTCGTGGGCTCTCTGAAGGTAGGGGTTTAACAAATAACACGTACCTTTGCTAATTGATGCTGAGCAATAAGCAAAGCTCACCCAGACAATGGAAAGGGCTTTTGCAAAGAGCAGTAGAACCAGGATCACTGGAAAGGATATATGGTATTTTAATCAGCATGAGCAATAATCACAGTTCTTGGCAGGAATACTCCATATATAGGACAAGAGAAGTTACAAATTCTCTAATGCATCAAGAGGGCATGATAGACAGAGACAGTAATGGTTTTTTAAGGTGTAACCTTGAATTCTGGGATTTATAGATTATTAAAATTCATCCTCTGCCATCCACACAGCTGCTGGAAGCCTGATGTTGTGTTTGGAGAGGAGGTTCAAAATCATATTCAGGTGTTACTTTCCTCGGGGGTAAAGTCTAGAAATTATTTACTGGCTTTGGTTTATCACACAGGCACTGAAACCCAAACAGAGTTCAGAATGATCTTGTCTCCTGCCTGATAGGCAGATCTATTCATGCTCAGAGTAACTTTTACAGAAAACTTGTGTGCACCACTCCCTTCCAGGTTTTCTGGGGAAGGTTAGTGACTCAGTGCCTGGGTGCACCAGAGCACAGAAGGAACCATCCACATCTGTGCCTTCTATCCTAAAACCAAAAAGTGCTCATGGAAATTGGAGATGAAAGGGATGGAAGCACAGGTTACTCTGCTAGAGGATGCCACCTTCTCTGCTCAGGAATGTGTAGATCTCAATCAAAGACTTTCAGTACTTTACCAGACTGTGCCCCTTGAGGACTTTTCTGATCTGCCTTTTCTGATGGCATTTTCTGATGTTCTGCTTCACTTTTTCATGGACACTGTGAAATCCTTCTCTCTTTTTTCCCTAAAGCTTCTCTTGAGCCCCTCAGAAGCAAGATCACATAGGCACAGACTCTGGGCTCTGTATATGCAGAATACTTTCAAAGTAAGCTAAAGGTTCTGGATTTTGTGTTTTGCAGTTCCTGGCTGTTTAAAGCTCTTGTGTGAGGCAGTCCCTCAAAGTCCTGCAAAGATGCAGATCCCATAGTAGAGACTATTTGCTGAGAGAGATCAGCACTTCTACAAGAACATGTCCAGAAGTAGCATTACAAATGCCTTCTTACTGCTTTCATCATTTTCTTGCACATAAAACCATTCTGTTTTGGCTGTTTCAGTACTCTGATGCCTTGTATGCACACATATTAGTTTTTCAGTTCTGTCCCTTTCTCTTCTTTACTCTTCACAGTGCATCCAGACAGCACATGAAGCAGGAATTTAGAAGTTCATTTTTTTTTCTAGCCTGTATATTAGCCTGCCTGGGGAAGGACATTCTATTTATGCTAGTTCCTGCCTACCTTATTTCTCCTTGTGCTATTTCCAGATGCTCTTGAATTACACATTTCAACCATAGCAAGCAATAACATTTATTTGTGATGAAGAATTTTTACTAGATATTTCAAAAAATGCATCATAAAACTGAGCATAAATAAATTTTCTGAAATTTTTCTACTAGGCAAATCCTTAACCATGTCTGATACATACAAATTGTCTTTTAATGATTCGTAACTTTCATAATATTAGTCTATATATGTCCATGTTATAATAAGTTCAAACTACAATTGAGAGTCTTTGAAATGTTATATCACATACTTAATTACCTAAATGCTATGTTATTTACCTAATACTGTGTTCTTAATTATTATCTGTAATATACAGAATATTCCTTTCTGGCCAATTTTACAACATAACTGGAAAAGATGTTTTATATTTGGTTCACACAATGAACAAGTTTGGCTTTAGATAGGTGATGACTGACATTCACGGTTTGCTCCAGTGCTTGGTATAGATAGAAACTAGTAGAACTTCCCCTGCTTGGTATTAAAAACATCAGAACCAGAGCATGTTAAACATACCTCCACCTAGAAATCATTTGCGAGAGCCACTCTACATAACTCAAACAGCTTAATTATGCCTAAATTTTTATATCTCCAAAGGCGTAATCTCAGTGGTTTTGTGGTGTGGCTTTGAGCAGGATGTGGCTGTGCAGCTCTGTGAATAGCAGGTGAAGATAGAGCAGGACCAGCTTTTTAAGATTTCTAGCTTGATATTCTCTCTGACCTCACTTGAGCACATAGGCCTATTTAAGGGGAATGTCTTCAAAGATCATCTGCCTACAAAAGGAAGTTTCTTTATTAGCAGTTCTTCAGTGAAAAATTAAAACTGAGGCAGAAGTTAAATGCCTGATCAGTCCTCCTCTTCCTATTGGTCATTGAGCATGACCACTGTCTGGATAAATGTAAATTACAAATGCATAGACTTTCTGCAACTTTCCTGCATTCCTCCAGAGCATCTGCAGACATGAGTTCCGATGCAGAGATGGCAATCTTTGGAGAAGCTGCTCCCTATCTGCGGAAGCCAGAGAAGGAGAGAATTGAAGCCCAGAATCGCCCATTTGATGCTAAGTCAGCCTGTTTTGTAGTAGATGACAAGCAAATGTATGTGAAAGGTACCATACAGAGCAAAGAAGGTGACAAAGTCACCGTTAAAAAGTACGATGACACAGTAAGTGATACCATTGTTACTCCGGTGTGATCATCCAGTTTGGGCAGTTCCCTGCTTTAGATTTCTCCTGTTGTTCCCTTCTTTTATTTTTGCTAGACTGTGACTGTAAAGGATGATGAAGTCTTTCCTATGAACCCTCCCAAATTTGACAAAATTGAGGACATGGCCATGATGACCCACCTCCACGAACCCGCTGTGCTGTACAACCTCAAAGAGCGTTACGCAGCCTGGATGATCTACGTAAGTGGCAGCAGCAGCTTCCTTTGGGCAGCCTCAGGAGCTGCTGGGCCAGGCTCAGGGGAAGCCAACGTGCTGTGTCCCTTCCTCACAGACCTACTCGGGTCTCTTCTGCGTCACTGTCAACCCCTACAAGTGGCTGCCGGTGTACAACCCCGAGGTGGTGACTGGCTACCGAGGCAAGAAGCGCCAGGAGGCCCCTCCACACATCTTCTCCATCTCTGACAATGCCTATCAGTTCATGCTGACTGGTGAGTTACTTGGCAAGAGTGGAAAACCCTGGTATTTGCAGGGCTGGCTATTTGGTCAAGGATTTTTAGGTTCTACTCAGTGGTCCCAAAGTTCTACAGCACAGTGCAAGATCAGACTGTGAAAATCTTAATGGTCTCTGGGCTGTCAGACAATGACAGAAAAGCAGTAGCTGGCTGTATGGCTTTGTGCCCCTCTCCTTGCAAAGAATTTAAAGAAATGGTAAAGGAGAAACACAGCAAATAACCTGATTATAATGAAACCAAGCCAAGATCTATACACAAAAGAAACCAAATAGTAAGTGGGAAGCCTTGTAAAGAATCGTTACTTGAAGTTAAATCTGGGCAACTTCATCCCTGTCTGTACAAAAAAAAGTCCTGATGCATGTTAATATGTATTAATGCATCATTAATCTTATCTTGTAAGAAAATGATAAATACTGATGTAATACAGTTCTTTCCCTTGAAGCCAGTTAGTTGTGTCTGAGGAATTGATGCCCTCCACATCTCATTTGAACAGCTATTTCTGTGATTTTGTTTTCAGATCGTCACAACCAGTCAATCCTTATCACGTGAGTATGTTTTGGTACGAATGACAAAGCTGACAGAAAAGTGATGATGTTTCCTGTTTGCTGTAATAATTGATGTTTGTGTTTCAACAGTGGAGAATCCGGTGCAGGGAAGACTGTGAACACAAAGCGTGTCATCCAGTACTTTGCAACAATTGCAGTCACTGGTGAGAAGAAGAAAGATTCTCAGCCCGGCAAAATGCAGGTATGGCATCAGCTCCCCCTTCTAGTACTTGCCCACGCTGTGCCTGCTGAGGAGAAAGTACCAACGTGCATTTTGGGGTTGCAGGACTATCTAAAGGCAGAAAGTGTTGTGCAGCTGAGAAGATAGTCAAGATGCACAACCCAAGCACACCTATGTTCATGTACTCCTGATGCCCAGCCTCAAATCTGCTGAACTCTTTCTTATAAAACCATTTTGTCAGTGTAGGAAAGCCTCCATTTACCCAGGGGAGGGAGGAGAAGATAATGTTAGACAGCAGCTTTCTCTGTGCTGGCTGTCCATCTATGCCCCTATTCATCAGTGTCCTCTGAGATCCACAGCACCTGAGTGGCTGCACATGAAAAGAGAGCAGCCAGTTCCCACTGGCACATAGCTGTGCCATTCCTGGTGCTTGGATCATTCCTGTTGACAGGGGAAGTGCAGGAACTCTGAACTCCAGAATGACTGTGCTGAAGTTAAGCATCATTTCAATTGCATCAGGCAGCAATTTCCACTGCCTGGTTTTCCTCTCTGTGGTCAACAGAACAGTCCAGAGGGACAGCTTGAGAAAAGGGCTGGAATTGGGACAGCTGGGACCACTTGCCTGACAGTCAGAAATTAAGCTCAGAAAGGATCCTTGCAGGAAAGAAAGTGCATGCCTCGATGTCCCTTTGCTGAGCAGCACAGCTGTTGCAATCTGAGCCCACTGGTGCATTTGCAAGGCACAGGCTTCATTCCCCAGCACAGAGCAATCAGCAAATACCCTTGTGGCACAAGTGTGTGCTACCACAGCCTGTGAGATGCTCATCAAAGCGTGTGACATGTGTCAGCATGTTATTTGAGTACCCAAGGGCATAGTGGAGCTTAAGGAGATTCCAAGGCTGAATATTCTTTCACTCAGAGGCAGGTGTCTGTGATTGATGGGTTGTTATGGCCA
Organism: Erithacus rubecula; assembly: GCF_903797595.1. NCBI lineage: Eukaryota > Metazoa > Chordata > Aves > Passeriformes > Muscicapidae > Erithacus > Erithacus rubecula. The sequence continues at coordinate 2,329,267 of NC_136672.1, forward strand.
AAGCAAGTTCATCACAAGCACTCTTTCCATCAGCACCATGTTAGAATCTCCTGAGCTCAGCTTTCATCAGTTGCTCACTATGCCAGGACTGATATCAGAAAGCTTCAAGGCAGCTGAGACATGAACAAACCATGTGTGATAGAAGGAAAATCACCTGGCTCTCAGACTGACAGTAATCTGTTCTGCCCTCTTTTGAGTATTCACAGAATACTCCATATTTTTAGCATTCCAATCTCCGTGATGTAGCATATCCTTCTTTATAAGAACATTAAATCAAACAGGTTATGGTTCTGTGTAGCCCAGCATTCAATGGCAGATACAAGCTGAAATCAGATGCCAGGGAATGGTACAGGAATAAGGGAAGTGTGTAACAGCATTTCCCCAAAAATATGGTCTTGGCCTTCAGCACTTTATCAACCAGCCTGTAGACAGGACTCCAGAATGAACTTGTATAAAGAATTGCCATGTTCTTCCACACTGTTGTCCATGTACAGTGCTCCTGTTTTAGTTCTCTGGTTACAGCTGTGCACTCAAAAGAGGCTTGGTGTTGGTGTAGTCAGCTGCACTGACACACACATTCCTCTCCTCTCCTCTCCTCTCCTCTCCTCTCCTCTCCTCTCCTCTCCTCTCCTCTCTCTCCTCTCCTCTCTCTCCTCTCCTCTCCTCTCCTCTCCTCTCCTCTCTCTCCTCTCCTCTCCTCTCCTCTCCTCTCCTCCTCTCCTCTCCTCTCCTCTCCTCTCCTCTCCTCTCCTCTCCTCTCCTCTCTCCTCTCCTCCTCCTCTCCTCTCCTCTCCTCTACTCCTCTCCCTCTCCTCTCCTCTCCTCTCCTCTCCTCTCCTCTCCTCTCCTCTCCTCTCCTCTCCTCTCCTCTCCTCTCCTCTCCTCTCCTCTCCTCTCCTCTCCTCTCCTCTCCTCTCCTCTCCTCTCCTCTCCTCTCCTCTCCTCTCCTCTCCTCTCCTCTCCTCTCCTCTCCTCTCCTCTCCTCTCCTCTCCTCTTTTAGAAAGCTGAAAGATACATGTGAGAGGGCATTATTCTATGGATTTAGGATATTTGATTTTTTAAAAAGACATAGAGCTTCCTATGCTACTGCATTGCTTTAATTTTAGAGGTCCATGTTCACGCAGGATGAACAAAAACTAATTTAAACCTGCTGTGCCATCTGCAGACAGTGCTGGGAATGGCAGTGCCTCCCCTGCCCTGCAGTGCAAGGCTGCACTGAGCACTGCATGCACAGAGATGCAGTAACCAAAACAGTGCTGCTCCCCTTTCATCTGATAGAAACCAATTTCGCTTTTTTTTCCCCTTATTCTTGGTTTTCCATCTGTCTTGCAAATTATTACTGGCAACACTTTCCTACTCTGATGATGTAGTATCAGTCATGACTTTGCTAGAGTCGCACTAGTGACTCTGCTTCCTGGACTGTATTACACTGAAAAGGGGAGACATAATGTCACAGAAGCTTTTTTCCTTCTGTATTTTTGCCTTTGCCAAGAGAGATACAACACAGTATCAAAACTTTTCATATTGATCATTCCTTTTGCAGTAATACAGGAAAAAAAAAAAAAAAAAGAAATTGAAGAGTCTCTGTTCTGTCCTTATGTAAGTTTGAGACATAGACAAAGCCTGACACTCAAGTATCAGTCTCCAAAGCATGTCAAAAGCCATATTCCTGCATCCTGAAATGTTGCTGTGGTTTGAATGCAACTGCAAAATTTTACATTCTCCCTTGGGTGGGTGTTTCCTACCAAAGTCTGTATTTGTTGTGGGCCCAATCAACCTCCAAAAAAAATTCCAAAACTTTCACATTTTCTTTAGCTGTCAAGACTTCTGTAAGCAGGAATGCAGAAACAACTCTCATACAGGTTTTAAATGCCCAGAATTCTACTGCAGTGACTTTGTATGTGATATTCAACATGTGGTATCAGAAACAAGAAGGAAGAAAAACACAGATATTTCTTTCAGCACTCTTCCCTTTGAAACCAATGGCAATATCCATGAGTGTTGTCTGATGAATGATTAAGAACTCTGTTAATTTTTATGTTTAGATCATGTGTGATATATAAAAATTATCTGTGACATCTCTTTTGCAATATTTGTTATTTGCTAAGTAGTAAAGTGATAAAGAAGCATTTTCTTCTGTGACTAGGGAACTCTGGAGGATCAGATCATCCAGGCCAACCCACTGCTGGAGGCTTTTGGCAATGCTAAGACTGTGAGGAATGACAACTCCTCACGCTTTGTGAGTTCATTTCAGATTTGTTGAAGACCTTTAATGCAAGTTTCATTCATTGATTGTCATGACCAATGGTTTGATCTTCACTGCCTGATAGGGAAAATTCATCCGGATTCACTTTGGACCAACTGGCAAGCTGGCCTCAGCAGATATTGAAACCTGTGAGTTGGAGCAAGTCAGTGCAAGCAGAATTTGTGTGTTTGCACCTTCAAATGTATCAGGAGACTAACAGCACCTCCCTTTTGGTTAGATCTCCTGGAGAAATCCAGAGTCACTTTCCAGCTGTCTAGTGAAAGAAGCTACCATATCTTTTACCAGATAATGTCCAACAAGAAGCCAGAGCTCATTGGTGAGTGCCAGCAGTGCTGGGCTTGGCTCAGTGAGAGCTTTCTCTTCCCACTGTGACCTGCCCCAGTGCCACTAAAGGTGACCCACACATCTGCAGATCTCCTCCTCATCTCCACCAACCCCTATGACTTCCTCTATGTGAGCCAAGGAGAAGTCACCGTTGCCAGCATTGATGACAGTGAGGAGCTGCTGGCAACAGATGTGAGTAGAGCAGAGCAGAGCAGAGCAGCCCTGCAGCCAGCCCAGCTGCATCCCTGCCTCCCTGCAGCCAGCCCAGCTGCAGCCCTGCAGCCAGTCCAGCTGCATCCCTGCATTCCTGCATCCCTGCAGCCAGCCCAGCTGCAGTCAGGGGATCCTGCCCAGCCAGGCCCAGCTCTGGGCTCTGCTGCCCAGTGCCACGGGACCGTGGTGCTGGACACACTCATTGCAGCCAGGGACAGAATCCCCACCTGCCCCTTGTGCTTCAGCCTTTGTGCTTTCCCAACTTGCCTGTTGCCTCTGCAGAACGCTGTGGACATCCTGGGCTTCAGCCCTGATGAGAAGGTGGGGATATACAAGCTGACAGGGGCTGTCATGCACTATGGGAACATGAAATTCAAGCAGAAGCAGCGGGAGGAGCAGGCAGAGCCTGATGGCACCGAAGGTAGGGCTGATTACAGAGTTTGTTTGTGAGCTGCACCAGCAGAGAGCTAGCAACCCCACCCCATAGAGTGCCCAACACTTTAAAAATAATTTTACTTTACGGAAACTAAGTTTTAAAAATATTGTTTCAAGTTTCATGAAGTCAGTTATTTAATTTATGCTCTACAAGGAAACAAAAAGTCATAAAACTTAAGCATTGCTGCAGCCCTTCAGGCATGGACACAGGATTGTGTTGCAGCTGAGACATTGCCTTTGGAGTAAGGGAAATATTCTCCGTAAGACTGGAGAGAAGCTTCTCTTGATAGCAGATGCATTTGAGTTGTGCCAAAAGTAGGCTCCTTGTAACAGAAATATCCCAGAGCACCAGGACACTTTTCTTTGTCCCTACTGAACTTGTTTGCTGTTTCTGATCCTAGTGGCTGACAAGGCTGGCTACCTGATGGGTCTGAATTCTGCTGATTTGCTCAAGGCTTTATGCTACCCGAGGGTGAAAGTTGGGAATGAATATGTAACTAAAGGACAGAATGTCCAACAGGTACATAAACAGCTCACCAGCTTTTCAATTTCTTCAGTGTTCTTTCAGCTTGAAAGCTAACTCAACATTTGTTACTGCCATGGCTGTGCTTCTTACAGGTGTACAATTCAGTGGGTGCATTGGCTAAATCAGTCTATGAGAAGATGTTCCTGTGGATGGTTGTTCGCATCAACCAGCAGCTGGATACAAAACAGCCTAGACAGCATTTCATTGGTGTCCTGGACATTGCTGGCTTTGAGATCTTTGATGTGAGTTGCTGTAGGTATGCTTGTCCACTGAGGGCTGCTTGAAAATAAGTGACATTTTTTTGGTGTTTTGAATTTGTAGTTCAACAGCCTGGAGCAGCTGTGCATCAACTTCACCAATGAGAAACTGCAACAGTTCTTCAACCACCACATGTTCGTGCTGGAGCAGGAGGAGTACAAGAAGGAGGGGATTGAATGGGAGTTCATTGACTTTGGGATGGACCTGGCTGCCTGCATTGAGCTCATCGAGAAGGTGGAAAAAATTCTTTTCATTGTAGGAGACTACATTACTTTCATGATAATTTATTTTAGTTCAGTTGTTCTTGAAAAAACGATGCATTACTGTTGAATTACATTCTTACATCAAAATGGGCAGCTTATAAAACCGAAGCTTCTGGAACAACAGGCTGTTTCTGCATAAATAATGGTTTCCTGAACAACGTGGCTGGAGTGGAAGGAAAAATGCATACACAATGATAAACTGATGATTTAATAGCTGCCTTTAAACAGTGAGGTGAATAGTGAGGAGCAGTAATGGCTCCCCTCCCCACTTACCTTCTTTATGTATTCATATTTCTCCCAGCCCATGGGCATCTTCTCCATCCTGGAAGAGGAGTGCATGTTCCCCAAGGCAACTGACACCTCTTTCAAGAACAAGCTCTATGACCAGCACCTGGGCAAGTGCAGCAGCTTCCAGAAGCCCAAACCTGGCAAAGGCAAGGCTGAGGCTCACTTCTCCCTGGTGCACTACGCTGGCACAGTGGACTACAATATCTCTGGCTGGCTTGACAAGAACAAGGATCCTCTGAATGAAACTGTTGTGGGGCTATATCAGAAATCATCCTTGAAGCTTCTGTCCTTCCTTTTCTCTAACTATGCTGGTGCAGAAGCAGGTACGTGCTTTTTCAGTTATGCCAATAAGGAAAAAATCAAGTAAAGCCTACTTCTGCTTCTCCTCTCAGGGGTATACTCAAGGCTACCAGCCTCTAAGGTGACTGTTCTTGTGTGCATCCAGATATGCCAAAACTAAGACACCAACTGTTGGAAACACCCCATTTATGTGCAGAAAAGTAAAGCACAGCAAGCTCAAACCCAAGTGACAGGAGATGTTTCCTGACTGACTATGTTGTGAATCACCTGCAGCTTACTGAGCCAATAGACAGGGGCCAAATAAATATGCAAAGTATGAGCATTTTAGTCTTTGTAGACAGAGTTTTTTTTCTTGAGGGGAACTGGAATAACTACATGAAGACCATGGAAGGGTTTCATATCCAGCTGAGCCATCCTGGTGTTGCAACGGAAAAGGAGAGAGACACAGAATAAATTTAGAAGTCTTCTATAAGTCTCAATTTAATTGGGTTCCTGGTATTGCAACTATGGAAAGACACTGAGCTGCTTGGACTTGTATTCCTGAGACTAAAATTTGCCTCCTTCCATAACTCAGAATAGAACTGTGTTCTTCATCTGGAATACTGGATTAGGAGATTTTTCTATAGAAGATTCCCCTACACTGATAAATGGATGCCTGATGCTGAGTCACATTTTTTGAGGTTTTTCACCTAATTTAATTTTTTTTTTAATGGGTGTTTGTGCAATAGTGATAGCAATATGTGACCAGTAGCAGAGAGTGCAGTGTTAGGAAATTTAGCTCAGGCGACACTAGCAACCGAAATCTTGCATTTGAGATCAAATATCCCATTGATCAACAACTACTTAACAGCAGCCCACTAAATTCTCAGGGAGCAGTGTGTCAGTATTTAAAATGAACTATTATATTGGTCCATGGCCAAAGGGACATGAGGCCTACAAAATGTACTGCATATTCTAACTCTTCACCTCCCATCTGTTTCTTCCAAGGTGATAGTGCTGGTGGTGGTGGTGGCAAAAAGGGTGCTAAGAAAAAGGGAGGCTCTTTCCAGACAGTGTCTGCTGTGTTCAGGGTATGTGGATTTTGTTTTACATGAGCCATGCTTCCACAAAATAGTCTGAGGGCTGGAACACATCCTATAAATACAGCTGAGAGAGTTGGGGCTGCTCGGCTTGGGGAAGGGAAGATTCCAGGCACACCTTATTCTGGTTTTTCAAGATATAAAAGGGGGCTTATCAGAAAGACAGAAAAATACTTTTTACCTGGGCCTGTAGTAGCAAAACAAAAGGCAGTGATTTTAAATGGGAAAGGAGTAGATTTAAATTCGATATATGAAAAGAAAAGTTCACTCTGAGAGTGGAGAGGCCCTGGCCCAGGGATCCCAGAGAAGCTGTGGTTGCCCTTTCCCTGGAAGTGCTCATGGCCAAGTTGAACACTGGGGCTTGGAGCACCCTGAGCTAGTGGAAGTGGGACAGAGATGCTGGGCTTGATGACCTTTGACAGCCTCTTCGAAACCAAGCCATTCTGTGATTCTATAACTCCCTGAATTTAAATAAGAATTCAGATGCTTTGTAGCTTGAAGCTAAAAGCCTTGTTTTGCATCACAGGAAAACCTGAACAAGTTGATGACTAACCTGAGAAGCACCCACCCTCACTTTGTGCGCTGCCTGATTCCTAATGAGACAAAGACACCTGGTAAGTCCACCCTTATATTCTGACTGGGACTAACAGGAATCTAAGCTTCCTCACCAAATTCCCAAACAGCTCCCTCTGCATGTGAAGTCCTTTTAGGGGTTGGCCTGCAAGACAGTAACACAGAGAACATTTTCTGTGTAGTCTACCATGACTGAAAAAATTTGAGCATTACATGGTCCACAACAGTTGCCCATCTTTGCTTAATGTGTGTACAGAGCTGAGGGTGATAAAGATGGGTTTGATTACGGATGATAAAATTGTCTATTGTGGATAACAGCATTAGAAAATCCCTTGTCTAGACGCACTGCACTACACTGTGCCACCTTTGGCTACATCCAGTGAGGGGGCTGATGCTGTTGAAGATTTTTTAGTTGATCTTCCAAAGCACCATCCTGACATTTTTTGAGAAATGTGGCCTGATACCTTTTCACAAGCACTCCTTGCGTTCTTAGTAAAGTTCACTGATGTAACTCTCCACAACTTACATGAATTGAAGGCATGCTCTGTCTGTATTTCCTGCATCTTTAATCAAGAGCTGCTTGAATTAAAAAAAGGAGATAATTCTGAAATGCTAATACGTATGAAGATTCCTTGGGATAAAAGCAGAATCCTGATGGATTTTTTTTTGTTTAAGGTGCAATGGACCATTACTTGGTGATGCATCAGCTACGGTGCAATGGGGTTCTAGAGGGCATACGAATTTGCAGGAAGGGGTTTCCAAGCAGAATCCTTTATGCAGATTTTAAGCAAAGGTAGGTCCTCAGTTATTACTCACTGTCTGATAGGAAATCAACCAGACAACACTGTCTAGATTTCAGATGGCATATTCAGCTGCTTTCTGACAGCTCAATGTTCCTGTATTTCATGACATACAATGGATCCTATTTTCTTCACTCTCTTGGCAACCAGTTCTTGCAACCTCTCTCACCACAGGTACAAGATCCTTAATGCCTCAGCCATTCCAGAAGGACAGTTCATTGACAGCAAAAAGGCTTCGGAAAAGCTTCTTTCCTCCATTGATGTTGACCATAACCAATACAAATTTGGCCACACCAAGGTAAACTCCTTGTGGAAGAGTAGGTATAATTAAGCAAAATATTTTGTTTGTTGAAAGTATTTCTTGCATACTAAATCAGTCTTCATGATGATTATAAACAGAGTAGACCATGAGCAAGAAGGAGTACAGACAGTTTGTGTGAGGGGCAGCCCTGGGAGCACCCTACTACCTGAATGATCCAGCAGAGCTGCAACTAGATTTTCTGCTGCTTCTTTCTCATGGCCAGTTAAACAGGTTTATATCAGTGCAGGTTTATATCAGTGCGGGGGTGCAGAGCCGCTTGCGGAGGAATGGTGAGGGGATTAGCCAGCCAATCAATGTGATTGATAAAGCATAATCCAACTTTATTGAGAGCATCAGTTTTATAGCCCAAAATAGCATAAATCAGCATTATTCATATTAGTACAATCTTACTGGTTTTTACTATGTACGCCTTCTCTTATTATTGGTTATTGCAAGTGTGACATAATCACGCCTACTGAATTTCTAGCCAAAAAGTATACGTGCTATCCCGCTGCTTGTCTTGGCTGCTACTTCCCTTTTTCTTATACTTATTGCTATATAGTATCCATCCCAGGGTTATACCTTGCTTGCTATGTGCTTCCCTGGAAGATAAGGCCTTGATTGAACAATGGACATATGTATTACTTATCGACTAACTCTGCAAATTATGCTAGCTCTATTGCTTTTGCAAAAGTCTCTTAAAAGCAAACACTGCTGCTCAGCAAAATCTGCTTAAGAGCAAGGCCTAGCTACTACTTAGCAGGAGCTGCTCTCCTGCAACAAGGCCTCAGCCGAGCCATATCCACAGTTGTGTCCATGGCTTTCTAACCAATTCTCAACATATCAGTACAGGTTAGACAGGTTCAGACAAGTTTGGACAATTCTACTACTCAGGAGATTTAAACACACAAAGTCTGTCTTCCGTATCCAAACAGTGTTAGGTGAGACACTGTTCTTTGGTCAGCACAGCCAGTCAGTGCTGTCACTGGACACAAACCTATTGCCTGCATTACTGAACAAACACAGAACCACAGAATGGTTTGTGTTGGAAGGGACCTGAGAGACAATCTGGTTCCAGCCACTCTGCCATGGGCAGGGACACCTTCCATTAGGTGGGCAAGGCTGCTCCAAGCCTCCTCCAACCTGGCCTTGGACACTACCAGGGATGAACTAAATTTTCCATAAACTACCCTGGAGCAGACACCAAATAACACTGCAGTAACATGATTAGATCATACACAGAGTGACTTGCCAGAAACATTGAGGGTTTTAATATTGACAGAAAATTTCTCTAGCTCTTAAACCTTTCCCCTGCAGGCATTTTTCTTAAACTACCTTGTACTACCCTGCATCAGCTGTCAATGGCCATGTATCTGACTAAGCCTCGAGCTGTTTGACTCTCTTTTTATGTTCCAGGTGTTCTTCAAGGCAGGTCTCCTGGGACTCCTAGAAGAGATGAGAGATGAGAAGCTTGTGAGCCTCATCACTCATACACAAGCTATGTGCAGAGGGTACCTCATGAGAATTGAATTTAAAAAGATGAATGAAAGAAGGTAATGTAAGAAAATGCCAGCAATTGTCCTGTGTCAGACCAAAGGTCCATCAATGTAATATATTGTCTCATGTAAAAAGCTGTCATTGGGAAAGAGCCTTAGAAATTACTGGGGACCAGAGCAAGTACAAACAATCAGCTTCCTCCTGGCAGTCTCATGAATTCTGGCAGCAGCTGTTTAACAATGGCACCATGCAGGTGGACCACAATACTTAGTATTTAACAAGGAACTTCTCTCCAGGAATGCACTTACAGTTTTCAGCCTTTAAAGAATCCTGGGACAGAGACAGCCAACTGAACAAGGGCTAAGGTTTGTTTGTTTTCAACGTGTTGTCTCATCATTTAATTAGGTCACATTGATTTTGTAAAGAATGATGTATAATCACTTTCTGTTTTCCCCTTCTTTAATTTCCTTTCCTAGCTGCATCATCTAAGATGAACAATCCTAGTTTATACTGAGAAGTACTCCATACTTTCAACTATTCCACATCCCCTTCAGCTTTTCATTCATCTCCTTTGAGATGGAATGAATCATGCAAAATTTAGCGTTCAGGAGTGACAGCACTGGCCAAGATAAGCAAACTTTCTTGAATATTGTTGACAACTGAAAATTTTAGGATGAGCAAGGCTTACATAAATGTGCAGGACACTCTGCCAAATAATTGCTTTTATTTGTTATACTCGGCAGCATATGTTTAGCTCAGGTGTTTCCTGAGCCAGACATAGTTTCTAAGAATTCAATAACTCTCCCTGGATTTCTCTAATTGTTTAATCTCCCTTTGAACTATGGGCATTCACAATATCCTTTTGCATTCGATTCCATAAAAAAGTTTCCTTACATTTTCAATTTCTATCTTAATGATTCTTAATATGATATTTTGCTATTTTGAGTGACCCAAAAAGCATCAAGCTGCTATTTCCACAATTGACAAAGTAGCTGCCATATTTGAAGTCTTAGCAGCAGTACTTCAACAATATCAGTTTTCACTCTGGTGTTTACCTGAACACTGCATTTTCCTTGAGACTGAGAAAAGCCTAGGAGATTCTCAGTCAATATGTCAGACAAGTCAGTCTGTTTTGTCATATTTCTTCCTTGTATATTCAGACAATAGATATTATTCAAGCTACTGAGCCAGCCATTCTGCAACAAGGGCCTCAAAATGACTCTTTAATAAAAGCAAGGGAGATGAGGGGAAAAAGTCTCTTGCAAAAGTTCTTGGGGTAAAGGCTGCTGGAAATAACCAGAGTAAGTTTCCAGCTCGAGTCTCACCACTCTCATAAACTGGTTTCATGTGTTTTCAGAGAATCTATTTACATCATCCAGTACAACATTCGTGCATTCATGAATGTCAAACACTGGCCATGGATGAAGCTGTATTTCAAGATCAAGCCCTTGCTGAAGAGTGCAGAATCTGAGAAGGAAATGGCCAACATGAAGGAAGAGTTTGAGAAAACCAAGGAGGAGCTTGCAAAATCTGAGGCAAAGAGGAAAGAGCTGGAGGAGAAAATGGTGACCCTGTTGCAAGAGAAAAATGACCTGCAGCTCCAGGTTCAGTCTGTGAGTAACCTCCATTCTCAGATTATTCACCCCACTTCCTCTTACTCTGCTGATCTTTTTTCCTCTCTTCCATTGTCCTCTATAAATAGGCACACAACAGGGACAAAGCCTCAACTGCTTTGTGTCTGGCCTTGTCCCTTACACCTGAGCAAGGTGCAAAGCATATCCCAAACATTAACACCAGTGAGAACACAGGAAGTCCCAATGCTATCACCAGTGGAAGGATCAGACATTTCACAGTGTATATAATGTTCTCCTCACAGTGGTGTCTGATTCTGGATGAGATACAGAATAACTTTCCACATGACGTTTCCACATCTGCCGCTATAATAAAGAGCCAGGGCAGGGGTGTTTTTCTGTCAGAGGCAGGACTGAATCTGTGGAAACTGCTTTACTCTGGAATACTGCTGAATATAGACTGAAATTGCACCTGTCAGGTTCTAAAAGGTAATAAAATATTACATGGTCAACAGCAGTCTGGTGCAGGTGGACTTGTCGCTTGTTGCCATGTGCTTTCAAATCAGTTTAGTTTCAAAAGAAACCTCTATTGTTTCACTCACTCAGGATCTTAACTGTCTTATGTCATTTTTATGATAAATATAATGCACCTTCAATGTGTTCTGATAGGAGAGTGAAAATCTAGCTGATGCTGAAGAGAGATGTGAAGGACTCATTAAAAGTAAAATCCAGCTAGAAGCTAAAATTAAAGAACTAAATGAAAGACTGGAGGATGAAGAGGAGACAAATGCTGAACTGACAGCAAAGAAGAGAAAACTTGAAGATGAATGCTCTGAGCTGAAGAAAGACATTGATGATCTTGAAATGACTCTGGCCAAAGTGGAAAAGGAGAAGCATGCAACAGAGAATAAGGTGACAGAACAATCAGGGAATTATTCTTCCCTAGACAGTGCTCCCATACAGCTTGTCAGTTTTGTGGAAAAATGTAGCCATTTTTAAGTTCTATGAATAGAAGTGAGATGTGTCCAATGCATAGGAGAGAGGCATTTTCACTTAATCAGCTGACAGAATTTTTTTCTGTTAAGGGTCTTCATCATATTATCATGGTTTGTTTCACTTTTAGGGAAAACTTAACATATTTTTGGCTATTCTTAACACTTGATCATCTCTTTTTAAAGAACCTGACTTGCTGAGAAATTACAGCTGTTTTCATAGCCAATATATGCAGGAAGGACATTCCTTGAGCAACGGCAACTTGGAGGGTTTTTGTAAATCCCAATGGGAAAAACTTTCAGTGGCAAGTATAGATCTAGCACGTTTCACTACAAAATTTAGTAGGATAGGAGTGGGGAATCAAAAACAGCTAAAGCAAGAATCCTACCATTGCAGGACCAGAGAGTTGTGACTCTCAGGCATGATATATGCTACTGAGACATATTTATTTCATTGCTGAGTATTTATATTGCAATCAAGATAAACATTCTGCAGAGAGCATTTTGACCACATCCACACAAGGTTTTGCATGGATGCAGTCACTGTGTTCTCAGTCTGCCATTTCTCAAGGGACACTCATGGGATGGATGCTGGCTGTCTGACAGGTGAAGAACCTCACTGAAGAGATGGCAGCTCTGGATGAAAATATTTCTAAACTCACCAAGGAGAAAAAGGCCCTCCAGGAAGCCCACCAGCAGACACTGGACGACTTACAAGTTGAGGAAGACAAAGTCAGCACCCTCACCAAAGCCAAGACCAAACTGGAGCAGCAAGTGGATGATGTAAGTAAAAATTTTTGGGTTGTGTATATATTCACTGTGATAGATTACAGTAGACTAGGAATCTGTAATTCAGAGTATAAGCAACACATAAAGCAGACAAGCCAGCTCTGATAATTTCAGCCAATAAACTGTAGCTAATTGACAGGAAATTGTGGAATCCAGCACATCTTTCATGTTCCTGATGGAACTTCAGCACTGTAGACTTTTGTGATCTGATTTAACCCATTAGCTGAAGAAGGAGACCTTTGACTGTTTGAAAGTTGCTGCAGAGTTATTTGTGTGCATATACTCCAGGGAGATATAAATACTGGGAATTTGTGTATATTTAGCAGTCTGTATGTTAGGAACTGCAGCTACTGGAAAAAATGAATTTCTATTTTTTCAAAATCTGGTATTTCAATTGTGCACAATGAAGCTGTGGACAGATCAATGTCGGAAACTAAATCACCACAGCAGCTCTGGTCTCATGGTGATAGTGCAGCACATGTGGAAAGGCCTGATTATTTTCTCTATTCATCAATTTCCAGCTTTGTTAGATTTTAAAATCAAGAATAGTTACTTTCAATGTATAATTTATGTATTTCAAAGTGTGCTTTATGTGTTTTATGTGCTTTAGCTTGAAGCATCTCTGGAACAAGAGAAGAAGCTGCGAATGGACCTTGAGAGAGCAAAGAGAAAACTGGAGGGTGATCTGAAAATGTCTCAGGATTCCATCATGGATCTGGAAAATGATAAGCAACAAATGGATGAAAGGCTAAAAAAGTATTACACTGACTTCTTATGCACTGAATTCTGAAAATCATGTTTTATCTTAACCATATTGAATTTGTCTTCTTGTTCTTTAACAGAAAGGATTTTGAAATTAGCCAGTTGAAAAGTAAAATTGAAGATGAGCAGGCTCAAAGTTCTCAGCTTCAAAAGAAAATTAAGGAGATTCAGGTAAAGTCTATGAGTTATTAATAATTTTAGTGACAAGCAGAAATTTCTTAGAATTAATTGGTATTTATTCTTAGACCATTCTACAAAAATATTTTCTCTCACATGAATTAAACCATTAATATGGGACTCTGGGTGCTATTCCTATTTCAGGGCACTTTTGCAGAGACTCTGGCCTCTAATCTTACATGACTGTGTAAGAAATTTCTTATGTGAACTTTGGGCAGGCTTTGAAAATGCCACAGATGTACAGCCACTGAGAATCACTTTTCTAAGGAAACAATAGAGTGTGACTTAATGTGTCATGATCAGGATAAAGATCTCCTTCTAAATGCAGAGCCAGGAAGACAGCTCTCTTCAGTGCTATTATCCCATGATTTTACATCTCAAAGTTCCATCCATCCTGTTTGCTGATGGAGAAAGGACACTGCTTTGTTTTGGCCTGACTTCTAGGAAATTTCTAAGAAATACAAACCTTTCCATTTTCCAGTGACACCCCCTCTAATTCTTCAGGAAAGTGCAATTCTAAAGTCTTCACAAAATAATAAATCCATTCTGAGCTATAACACGAAGTATCAGATTTTCCTTTCAATATTGTTCTAAAACTGAATATTACCTGTCCTAGGATACAATACAGTTAAATTTCTGGTGGTGTTTCTCTTTTTATGCTTGTATTAATAGATGTGAAAGTTTGCTCTTTATTCTTTAGTGTTAATTTTAAATCTGTCCATTTAAAAGTCCTCTTTTAACCAACTAACTCTCCTAGGCTCGGATAGAGGAACTGGAGGAAGAAATTGAAGCCGAACGTGCTATCCGTGCCAAGTCTGAAAAGCAGAGAGTCGACCTGTCCAGGGAGCTGGAGGAGATCAGCGGGCGCCTGGAAGAAGCAGGAGGTGCCACAGCAGCTCAGATTGAGATGAACAAGAAACGTGAGGCAGAATTCCAGAAGATGCGCCGTGACCTGGAAGAGGCCACGCTGCAGCACGAAGCCACGGCTGCCGCCCTGCGCAAGAAGCACGCGGACAGCACAGCTGAGCTGGGGGAGCAGATCGACAACCTGCAACGTGTGAAGCAGAAGCTGGAGAAGGAGAAGAGTGAGCTGAAGATGGAGATTGATGACTTGGCCAGTAACATGGAGTCTGTCTCCAAAGCCAAGGTTGCTACACAGCAAGAAGTATTTCTCATTGTTAGCGTTGTTCTTCTGAACAGCTCGGTGAACTGAAGGATGTTTTCTATCTCCTCACAGAGCAATCTGGAAAAAATGTGCCGAGCTCTTGAAGACCAGTTCAGTGAAGTCAGAGCCAAAGATGATGAACATGTGCGGCAAATTAATGATCTGAACACACAGAAAACACGACTACAGACTGAGAATGGTACGTCCCTTGGTGAAATGTAATACTCCAGTGTCAGGCACTGTTAAACATGCTGCCTGAATGCCTGTGTGTTTTGCAACATATCCATCACTTGGTGATCTGAACAAAACTCAGAATGTAGGATCTCCTCCTTGTGGCAGTCATAGAAATCTACCCAAGGAAAAACAAAGCCAAACCAGAAGGAGTCCTGTCAGTCAAAATGAACATGCGAGTTTCTGGTCAGTTCATCTTCTTTTTTTTGATGCCAGCCCAAACATTTTTCTTCAACAGCTTTTCCTGCCAGTGGGAATGCAAGTACTACTCTCCCTTCAATTTACCACTGTTGCATTTGAGGTATGGGGGAGCAGTGAAAAGGATAATGCAACATAGATCTTAGTTTATTTAAAGAAACACTACATTTATATATAAGGTAGTTTGTGCAATACAAAATAGAAAAGGCGCATTGATCCAAGAAGGCAACACCTCTTTGAAAACATGCTTTCTGCAAAACATTACTTCTCTTATGTCTCCAGCAGGTGTTTAATCACTGTTATAATTTCTTGTCCTTGAACAGCCTGAGAAAAGGCTGCTTTCTTGGCTCCCAGAAGCATCCTAATGACATACCACTTTCTACTTTTCCACATGGCTAGCTGGTCTCATTCATTTGTTTTATGTTTTGCATGTCTGTCTAAAAAATCACCTTTTTCTTGTTAGGTGAACTTACTCGACAACTGGAGGAGAAGGAGTCCTTGATTTCTCAGTTGACTAGAGGCAAACTTACTTTCACTCAGCAGACTGAAGAGCTGAAGAGACAACTAGAGGAAGAAAATAAGGTGACTTGCTTTCATATCAAACAACACATTTAAAATAAATCAATGTGCTAAAAAATAAATTAGATTTCTCCTCATGAAGAAAGATCAGAATAGTGCAAATTTTGAACTTTGCCTTGGAATGCTATATGGAGAGGAGACATAAAAACTAAATAAGCAAGATAGTTTAAGGCCCATCTCATCATGCATTCTGAAGATCAAAAACATGAGAGAAATGAAGCAGCTCTGTGCCCATGGGCAAAGCAAACAGCAGCAGCCAAAAAATGGAAATAGAGCAGGAATGCTTGCACCTTGTCTGTTGGTGGATTTATTCTGCCTCTCCCTGAAACACCTGGTGCCGATGTGTTTGAGACGTGTTATTCCAGACAAGATGGGCAAGCACCTGACCCTGTTCAACAAAGCCTGAAACACAGAACCCCTAATGTTATGAATTTTGTTCCTTCTGTTTCTCTAGCAACTGTAGCACATGGACAGGGAGATAGGAATATTTTATCAGACTACAGGAAAAATATCCAGTCACACATTATTCATGTTCTGAAACCTTGTTTAATTTTAAACTCCCAAGGCCAAGAATGCCCTGGCCCACGCCCTGCAGTCCGCTCGCCACGACTGTGACTTGCTCCGGGAACAATATGAGGAGGAGCAGGAGGCCAAAGGGAGCTGCAGCGAGCCCTGTCCAAGGCCAACAGTGAAGTGCTCAGTGGAGAACCAAATACGAGACGGACGCGATTCAGCGCACAGAGGAGCTCGAGGAGGCCAAGTACGTGGAGGGATGGCTGGGAGCAAGTGGAAGGGTATTTAAAGTGCAATGAGGGAAGTAGTGGAGGAAACTAGAATATGTTTGTAGTGATAACATGCAGGGCAGTGTGGTTTTTAATGTATTAGAAATTAAAAGGGTGAAAAGGGGGGTGAGTAGATATTTAAAGGAGAAGTAGGGATGGAGGATTAGGGGTGTCTACATAAAGGAGGATTCCAGTGCATTGAGTTAATCATACTAGTTGAAAGAGCACATTTACACTGTCAGTATTGAAAGCATAATTTTGGTCCCTTTCATATTGGTACAGTTCATCCTTAGTTGCATATCCTCCCAGCCTATGCACCACTTCACAGTGCTGTGTCACCCCAGGCTCCTGGCACTACAGCATTATATATTGATCTTTCTGTCCATCTTCCCTATTCCAAACTCTTTTGATGTCCATTTTCTGAGAAGGTCAGAATTTTATTTTTCTTGGTGCTGAATGTCCCATCCTGCAGGAAGAAGCTGGCCCAGCGCCTGCAGGAATCAGAGGAGCAGATTGAGGCTGTCAATGCAAAAATGTGCTTCACTGGAGAAGACAAAGCAGAAGCTGCAGGGGGAAGTGGATGATCTCATGATTGATATGGAGAGGTCACATGCAGTCTGTGCAGCATTTGATAAAAAGCAGAGGAATTTTGACAAGGTTTGTTCAAAAGACCATGCCAGATCTAAACGTCATTGGATATTTGATAGGACAAGATAAATTCTGAAATTATCAAAGTTCTGCACTCACAGTAAAATAAATTGCATCTTACCCAAAGCAAAGTTATGGTAAGGACCCCTTAGTGGGACATATTGTAAAGATAAAGTCACTGAGTAAGTAGGTGACCACAGCAAATAATAAAACAGCCTTCTGATAATTTTAAAAAGCATGAAGTCTTCACGAGAGAGACTGGTCAAACAGACTGAGTACTCACATGCAAGGTAACAAGCCCTGGTGCTAGTCTGCCAGCCTAACCTTGGGGTTAGGGGGAGCCTCACACTCATGTACAGTTAGCCTTCACTGCCCTTACTAACATTTAAAAGAATCTGCAATGTTGGACCAAGTGATGCTGCACAGCCGCCCTGTGTCTTGGCCCACCCTTGTGTGAGTGAAAAGACTGAGCTTATAAAGGATCTCACAGGTCTGTGGTATCAAACTGAGTAGAGAATTGGTAGAGAATGACTTTTCTTGGTGGGCTCAGTCCAGGACCACTGGCTCCTGCAAAACCTCACACATCCTTATTCAAACCAACTACATTATGTTTGGGCTGGTGTCAACCCAAACTCCTTCCTGACAGCTTGGGGCATACACTAGAGTTGGTTGAAATAGCAGATTTTAGTAGATCTCATCAAAACAACCAGAGTATGCACCACAGGAAGTTATTGTCACAGGCAGAGAACAGTCTAAAGCAAAAGACTATAAAGATAGGCCAGGCCTCTTGGGTTCTTGTCACATAAAGGTGCAGAGATGTAGTGTTTCAGAATGGGTCATTCTCCTCCAGATCCTGGCTGAATGGAAGCAGAAATACCAGGAGAGTCAGACTGAGCTGGAGGCTGCCCAGAAGGAGTCTCGCTCTCTCAGCACTGAGATCTTCAGGATGAAGAATGCCTATGAAGAGATGCTGGACCAGGCTGAGACTGTCAGACGGGAGAACAAGAACCTCCAGCGTAAGTTCACGTGTCTGTCAGCCTAGATTCACCCTGAACCCTTAGATGCTTCCATATTTCTGGACTACCAGACCTCTGCCTCTTCCCAGGGTTTTTTTCTTTATGATTTTCCCAAAAAGGGGTTGACTTTCTTTCCTGTTCAGCTGATTATAAAATCACCTGATAGCACACACTCATCTCTATGGCATCCTGCTTCCTCAGGATGTTCCCCCTTTTCACATCATCATAATCCTGTGCATGGATAAGGACCGAGTTAACTCAATAGACAGAAATTATGATGATACTCAGCTTCTACAGATTGCTTCAGTCACTGCCACTACAAAAAATCTGGAGGGCTGATTTGTGTCTCCTGGTTATTGGAGGATCATGCAGCTGTGGCACAATGGATGGCATTTAACAAGCAAACTAATTATGGAAAGGAAGTACAACTCAGATCCTTTTTGTGAACTGAATGATCACTGGGGATTATCTAAGTTTAAAAAATCAATCAATCATGACTGCCTCTGGAGATGTAATTTCACTACCCAAAGGAATTTACATTATTTTTTAAGCTCACTCCAGCTGGTCCTTCTCGTTTGCAAGTTCACAGTGAGCTGGGATGTGCAGGTTATCAGAAATAAAGTCTGTACACACAAGACAAGATATATTATTTCTTCTCACTGTTACATCCCATTACATCAGAGTCTCTTTTGTCACTCCCATTGCCAAAGAGGAATTGCAGGTGCCAATGATCACACTGTCTGAGAATAGCTGAGTGTGTGTTTTCTGGTTGCAGAGGAAATTTCTGATCTGACTGAACAGATTGCTGAGTCTGGAAAAGCACATCATGGGCTGGAGAAAGCAAAGAAGCAAATTGAGCAAGAGAAGTGTGACCTACAAGCAGCATTAGAAGAAGCAGAGGCAAGTGTCCTCGGTCAGGGGCTTGCTTTTAGAGAAATCAAGAATAGAGGAAATTTGGGTATATATTTTATATTCCTGCTTAACCTGAAACTGTCCCAAAAGTGCAGTGAGACAGCACAGACAGACCAAAAAGCACAGGGACTGCTCCCTTGCCATACCACTGTGGCATTCCTTGTGTGCTGTCATGCACAAAAGCCCCTCAGTCCCAAATTGAGGTAATTTTGCACCATTTGTTTGAATTTGCTCCCAATGAAAGCTGAAGAAAGTCACTAGCATTTCAAAACTCTGACAGTTTTGTTTTCTAGTCACATTAATCAAGGATGTTTCCAGGGAAGGTCAAATCCTTACTAAAGGTTTTCTCAGTGTCACCTCCTGCTCAAAGCAAGCTGAATGCTGAAGAGAATTGAGCTAATATTTCTTCTTCAGTTCCACCATTTTTAATGAACAGGAGTCAGTAACACGTTCAAAGAGGACACAGGTTCCTGAAGAACATGAAAGGGCTGCTGGGATCTGCTGAATCTCAGATTACACTGGTACACTGTCATGCACTGCTGGCACTCACATACTGAGTCTCACAATTCCACAGTTTCCTCTCTTCCTTACTCTCTTGACTACCTCTCAGCTCTCCATTACTTTAAATCTTACCTTTTTGCCAATCCATGCCAGACTGTAGCTCCTTCAGGTCCCTCTTTCTGGGTTCTGGCCTTCTGTTCTGTATCTTCCCTAACTGCCACTTGGGAAAGAGTTATTACTTCTGTATAACCACATCTAACTCTCCATAAAACATCTTTGTAAGCACTTCATGAGCTGCCCATTATATACCTAGAGCATACTTCAATTACAGAGACACCAGAATTAATTTAGCTTCTATAGGATTGCCTAGAAGTCTTTAGTCAACTTCCTGGTAAAAGAAGGGCCAGCTCTGAGCTTACATTAGGTTGCTTAAGCCTTACCAAATTAGTTTTTGTAATTTTCAAGGATGGAGATTTCAGAGTATTGATGGACAACCTTTTCCAGTGCAACATCATTGTCATGGTAAAACATTTTATCCTTATATGCAGTCAGGATTTCTCTTATATTGACTTCTGACAGACCTTTGTGTTTTTGTTGTCCATGACCAAGAAAAGCCTCACTTTATTTTCTCTTTAAGTCCTCTTAGGTAGAAAAACAAGTATAAAACAACTGGCACATCTCTAGATCTCATAAATGGGTGGCAGCAGGAGCAAGAGTGTAATCCATGTAATACATATACTCTAATTTATCTAAATGTTGTCAGTCTAATCCTGAATTAGTCACTATAGGCTCATTCTAGAATCCAAAAGGAGAATCAGGGCATCTCTGGAAAATATGTTCTTAAAAGGGATACTAGGGTCTACACAAACTGTTTTATTCTCTATATGTGCTTATTTCTGTCCACTGGTGTAAACACCAAGCCCCAGGCTTTCCCACTGCTACTGACACTGAAGCTGGATGACACCAGAGGGAACAAAATGAGTTCCAGAGGGAAAGGTGGTGTGAAAGGACAACTTGCCCACACAGTCAGTGGGGCGGACAAAGCAAAATCAGCATGGACATAAAAGAGAAGGCAAGCTGCTTCTGAGCAGGAGGCTTGGCTGTCCTATTTTATATTTCCTACATGATCTGTTGTCTTTTCCAGTGTCACCACAGCCTTCTGTGCCCAGACTTTGTGATATCTCAGGCATTTTCCTATAGAGTACTATTCCTAAATTACCATTTAATATCCAGCTGGGGTACAGTGAGTATGGAATAGCAGTCAGCTTTTTCAGTGCCTAGTCTCTTCTAAATATCCACAGTAAGGTAAGTACACCTGCCCTTCCAGCTGCAGGGGGTCGCATTTTGCATGGGTGTGTCCCAGCAATGGACACTACAGAGACAAATTATATTTTTTCAACCCTGACAGGGCTCTTTAGAGCACGAAGAAGGGAAAATCTTACGTGTTCAGCTGGAGCTGAACCAGGTGAAGTCAGATGTTGACAGAAGGACTGCAGAGAAAGATGAGGAAATTCAACAGCTGAAGAGGAATCACCAGAGGGTATTAGAGTCTATGCAAACCATGCTGGATGCTGAGATCAGAAGCAGAAATGATGCTTTGAGGCTGAAAAAGAAGATGGAGGGAGATCTGAATGACATGGAAATACAGCTGAGCCATGCCAACTGTCAGGCAGCAGAGACACAGAAGCACCTTAAAGCTGTGCAAGGGCAGCTCAAGGTAGGGGACCACAAGGCTATTGTCCCATGGACCTCGGCCATTCCCTCTGCTGGCTCCTGAGTCTCACAAAGGGTGCTTTCACCTTTCAAGGATTCCCAGCTCCATTTAGATGATGCCTTGAGAGAGAATGATGACCTGAAGGAGCAGCTTGCCATAGTAGAGCGTAGGAACAGCCTGATGACAACAGAGATGGAGGAGATGCGCGCGGCCATGGAGCAGACGGAGCGAGCGCGCCGGGTCTCCGAGCAGGAGCTGACGGACGCCAGCGAGAGGGTGCAGCTGCTCCACTCCCAGGTACTGGGCACCTCCTGGCACAGGGGAGTGCTGCAGGCACGTGGGAGGGCCACAAAGGGGTGGGAATGGCACCAAAGGGGTGGGAATGGCACTGATGGGGTGGAAATGGCACAGACAGGGTGGAATGGCACTGATGGGGTGGGAATGGCACAAATGGTGTTGGAATAGCACAAACAGGGTGGGAATGGCACAGACAGGGTGGGAATGGCACAGACAGGGTGGGAATGGCACAGATGGGGTGGGAATAGAACAGATGGGGTGGGAATAGCACAAACGGTGTTGGAATAGCACCAACAGGGTGGGAATGGTATTAACAGGGTGGGAATGGCACAGACAGGGTGGGAATGGCACAGACAGGGTGGGAATGACCTGTCCTGCTGGCTGCACCAACAGAATACCAGCCTCCTTAACACCAAGAAGAGACTGGAAGTGGACATAACCCATTACAGACTGAAGTTGAAGACAGCATTCAGGAAGCCAGAAATGCAGAGGAGAAAGCAAAGAAAGCAATCACAGATGTGAGTCCTCTTGCTCACCTCCCTTCCATTTTGCACTATCACAGTCACTTTTACACCTCAAAAAGACAGCAATCAGATGGAGGAGGACCAATTATCCCAGCAGAAAAATATCTGTGACCCACATTTCCCTCCCACATGGGCTTCATGTAGTCATTGCCCTACTACTTGTCACAGAAGACTCCTTCAGAAAGGGTCCTCATGTCCTGCTAGCTGCCTATATTGAAGAGGCATGCTCTCTTACCTTCTCCATACCCATTCACTTTTGCTTCCAGAGTAAAAGTAATAGGCAAGGAGAACAGGTGGCAAAACTGTATTAGAAAAAGAGTAGTTGGAACAAAGGCCTGTCTAGACACAGTAGCAGAAAGCAGAAATTAAGACTAGTATCATACACAATTCTATATAATGCCAGACACGTAAGAAAGAAAAAGAGAGAATATAAATGTTTCATTTAAAGGAGGCTAAAAATCCATATTATCATAAGTAATAATACCTGGGACCATCTAGGAAAAGTATAGGAAAATAAAACAGAAAATGGTGAACACTACTGCATCACATCCTGGTGCACCAGTGTTTGGTCCTGGCTGCCCACCAGGAGCAGTGCTGCAGGATCCCTGACCTCTCTGCTCTGCCACAATGGTGACAGCTATCTATCCCAGCTTCTGAGGACCTCAGCAGGCACAAGCTGTTCAGTGCAGTTTGAGGTACTCAGGGTCATCTCACTGGCAAAAAATGCTTAGAAGTCTGACTCCTTGGCAGACTTCAGCACCAAAGATCCAGTGTGCTCAGAGGAATGAGGAAGCTCAGAGATGCAAAGTGCTAGCTGGTAATACTTCAAGATACTTCAATTTTGACTGACTTAAAAATTAGAACTTTTGTACCAAGCCATTTCACACCTTGATGTTTTTTTATTTATATCAACCCTGTCTGTTCTCTGAAGTGAACAGTTTTAGAGCTTTGAGAGGGAGTGATCCTGTTTGTATGACAGAGCCTTAGCACAGCCATGGGCAGTGAGAATGTGCAGAGTCAGTGTGAAGCTGGGTGTTACTCACAAGCACCCAGAACTGCTGGGATGGGGATATTTTTAACATAACTGTGCACCACAACCAGGCAGCCATGATGGCAGAAGAGCTGAAGAAGGAGCAGGACACCAGTGCCCACCTGGAGAGGATGAAGAAGAACCTGGAACAGACAGTGAAGGACCTGCAGCACCGTCTGGATGAGGCCGAGCAGCTGGCACTGAAGGGAGGGAAGAAACAACTTCAGAAGCTGGAGGCCAGGGTATGGTGAAGATTTGGGTAGATAAAGGTGAAGTTTCTGACTGGCCCTCAGTTTCTGGAACCTCTTGGGAGCGTGAAAACAGGGAGAGTCCCAGGTATTCCCAGCAGGTTTGATGAGAGCTGTGCTGAGTAGCCAAACATTGCACTGTGGGTGAACTTGAGAGTGACTTCAAAGAAAACTGAGTGAGCTAAAATGGAGGCAGATGGACATTAGGGTGACATAGATGGTCATTTTGTCTAGGGAAGAATAATTAAGTTGTGTTTACTTGGGGATGAGATTGGAAACTGGTAATGGACAGACTTCAGAAGCTGTTGAATGTGCAATAGAAGTAAAACCTAAAACAGAAAAAAATTTGGGCTTCATTAGGAAAGGCACTGAGAACAAGACAGGCTTGTATGGCAACACATCTTGTCACTATATTAAGTATACCACATGCAGTTCTGGTCTCTGCAGGTCAAGGAGGATCTGCAAGAAAAAGCTTTATAAATATTGACAAAAAGGGCTAGGACTCTGCCATTTGGAGAGACCAACCCATCTTCACCTTTAAAGTAAATAAAAAGAAGTACTATAGAGAGTGGGCAGTGAAATCCAGAAACCTGTTGGCATGGAAGCTGTAGAGGCAGCTGGCAAAAGGTTCAAAAAGGGAGTAGAAATCAGGCAGGTTTACAGAGGGGCACAGACATAGATATACCACCTTAGATCTCTAATTCAATGCCTGTGCAAGCTGGACAAGTGGAAAGGGAATAGACAGCAGCCAGGTTTCCATGCTGTCCCTAACAGTATTTGCTGCTGCCATTCCCAAAGAGAACAAATGAAAGATAAAAATGAAACAGATTTTTCCCATTTACCCGGTGAACATTCACAGAACCTTCCCTTCCCTGTTTCAATTTCCTCTTCTCTGACAGATATAAGCCTAATTTGACTACAAATGCTCTAGGTATGCACAGCTAAGTTCCTTTTATAAAGAGCTATGGATTCACCCATTAGGTCATCACCAACACAATATGGTGAGCATATTTTAGCTGGTCTAGACCCAGCTGCAGGACACTGCCCTGCTCTGCTACTTTCCCTGCAGCCTTAGTCCTGCAGCAGGATCAGCAGCCATTCTTGCCATCTTCACTGTGATTGTGTGTTGCAGATTAATGAGTTAGAAAACGAGCTTCACTCAGAGCAGAAGCGAGGAATAGAATCCCTGAAAGGAGCCCGCAAGTACGAACGGAGGCTGAAGGAGCTCACCTACCAGGTATTGCAAATCCTCTTCCCTCCCACATGGATCACCTCTGCTCACCTGCCAAGGCTCACTCGATTTTCACTTCCTACAGTCTGAAGAAGATAAGAAAAATATTCTTCGGCTCCAGGACCTGGTGGACAAGCTGCAGTTAAAAGTGAAAGCATACAAGAAGCAGGCTGGAAGCTGTGAGTGGAGAACTCTTTTCAGTGGGGCCTGGGTGGAGATTTCTGAAAGGTGGGCTGCATGGATCATTAAAATAATTGAATGGTGAGTTTGACAGGGCAGCTAAGGCCACTGCCTTTGAATATTTTTTATTATGGCTCACAACAGAGTGGCTGTAGGTGTAGTTATCCTGAAACTGGTGCACTTTTGGGAGCCACACAAGCCAATTTTCCCACCTGGAGCTGAGTGGGACGATTGTTCTTTCCCCACAGCGTTCATGCTGTGGATGTTTTGATACAAACACAGGGAGCACTGGCAATGCAGGGCTGTAGCTGCGAGGCCAGCACAGGTGATGTCCCTGTGGGACAGCCACAGGTGCCAGTGGTGGCAGGGCCATGTCATTTGTGCCTGTGCTGTGTGGCTTCCAGGAAGAACAGGCGAACATTAATCTGTCGCGATGCCGCAGGCCCAGCACGAGCTGGAGGAGCGAAGGAACGAGCTGATATTGCTGAAGGGCAGGTGAACAAGCCTGCGAGCCAAAGCCGGGACATGGAAGGTCAGGTGAGTTGGAGGCTGCACAGAGCGACCATTCCTGTCCAGGTGGTGTCACAGAGGTCACTGCCCACATAGCCACAGCTGCATTCCTCCCACTCTTTCACTGGAAAGGCCAGGAATTGCCACTTACTGAAAACCAGCGCATTTTGCAGGTCCTTTTGGTGCCTCACAGGAGTCAGACCAAATTCAATCAGCTCTAAGAGTCCAGGTCTTTCAGCACAATTGGGAGATGTTACTTCTTCATTATAAAATGGCAGAACAATTGCAATAGCCACAGACTTGAAACACAATCACAAATAACTCAGTTGCTCCAATACCTTTTACATTATCTTCCTTTTTCTGTATTTAGAAATCAGAGAAATGAGGTTCCTGACCTGAGCTGCAGCGGGCTCCCTCCTGATAAAGTTTTCTGTGTATCCAGCAGATATCCATTACTTTCTCCAAGTAACCGGTGTGCGTGTGCATAGCTGATATATTTAACTACCTTAAGGTGAAGCTGTGAGAAATCTTATATATATACATATATATATATGTGTATATTTATGTGTATATATATAAAATAACCTGGGTGATGCATTAGTGACCATATTGGACTGTTGATTTCACTATGAGATTGACAAGTGTCTGTGTCTGAGTATCTGTGTGTGTCCTCATGTCCATCTGTCTGTCCGTGTCTGAATCTCAGTCTCTTTTTGTCTGTGTCCATGTGTCTGTGTGTCTGTGTGTCTGTGTGTCCGTGTGTCTGTGTGTCCGTGTGTCCGTGTGTCTGTGTGTCTGTGTGTCTGTGTGTCTGTGTGTCCGTGTGTCTGTGTGTCCGTGTGTCTGTGTGTCTGTGTGTCTGTGTGTCCGTGTGTCTGTGTCTGTGTCTATGTCGTGTATCTGTGTGTCTGTGTATCTGTGTGTCCATGTGTTTCTGTGTGTCTGCGTGTCTGTCTGTCTGTGTCCGTGTGTCTGTGTCCATGTGTCTTTGTACCCGTGTGTCCGTGTCTGTGTCCCTCTGTCCGCGTGTCTGCGTGTCCGTGTGTCCATGTGTCCGTGCGTCCCTCTGTCCTTGTCTGTGTATCGCTCTGTCCATGTGTCCGTGTCCCCGTGTCCCTCTGTCGGTGTCTCCGTCTGTCCCTCTGTCCGTGTCCCCGTGTCCCTCTGTCCGTGTCCGTGTGTCTGTGCCCGCCGGCTGGAGAGACGCAGCGGGAGCGCTGCCAGGCGCAGCTGCGCCAGAGCGGCGCGAGGGGGCGCTGTGGCACCGCCGGCCGCGGGGTACAGGGGGTACAGGGTGTGCGGGGTGTACAGGGGGTACAGGAGGTACAGGGTGTGCGGGGTGTACAGGGGGTACAGGGTGTGCAGGGTACAGGAGGTACAGGGTGTGCGGAGTGTGCGGGGCTGCGGAGGGTGCAGAGTGTGCGGGGTACAGGGTGCAGAGGGGTGCGGATTGCGGGGGGTACAGGATGTGCGGGGTGCAGGGGGTACAGGGTGTGCGGACTAAGGGGTTCGGTGCGCAAGAGGTGCAGTGTGCAGGGTGCGGATGTGTGCGGGGTGTGGGGGATGCGAGGTGGGGTTTGTGCGGGGTGTGCAGGGCGTGGGATGTGCGGGGTGTGGTTTGTGCGGGGTGTGCAGGGCGTGGGATGTGCGGGGTGTGGTTTGTGCGGGGTGTGGGGGATGCGAAGTGTGGTTTGTGCGGGGTGTGGGATATGCGAGATGGGGTTTGTGCGGGGTGTGGGGGATGCGAGGTGGGGTTTGTGCGGGGTGTTGGGGATATGGGGTGTGGGATGTGCGGGGTGTGCGGGGTGTGGGATGTGCGGGGTGTGGGGGATGCGAGGTGGGCTTTGTGCGGGGTGTTGGGGATATGGGGTGTGGGATGTGCGGGGTGTGCAGGGTGTGGGATGTGTGGGTTGTGGGATGTGCGGGGTGTGGGATGTGCGGGGTGTGCAGGGTGTGGGATGTGCGGGGTGTGGGATGTGCGGGGTGTGCGGGGTGTGCGGGGTGTGGGATGTGCGGGGTGTGGGATGTGCGGGGTGTGCAGGGTGTGGGATGTGCGGGGTGTGGGATGTGCGGGGTGTGCGGGGTGTGGGATGTGCGGGGTGTGGTTTGTGCGGGGTGTGCAGGGTGTGGGATGTGCGGGGTGTGCAGGGTGTGGGATGTGCGGGGTGTGGGATGTGCAGGGTGTGGGATGTGCAGGGTGTGCAGGGTGTGGGATGTGCGGGGTGTGGTTTGTGCAGGGTGTGCAGGGTGTGGGATGTGCGGGGTGTGGGATGTGCAGGGTGTGCAGGGTGTGGGATGTGCGGGGTGTGGGGTGTGTGGGATGTGCGGGGTGTGGGATGTGCGGGGTGTGCAGGGTGTGGGATGTGCGGGGTGTGGTTTGTGCGGGGTGTGGGATGTGCGGAGTGTGCGCGGTTCAGTGTGTCCCAGGTACGCCGCTGCCTCGCTGCTCCTCGCTGTCCCGGAGAGGAGCCCGTGTGGGGAGATCCCCGTCAGCTCCAGGGCTCCCTGTGGTGTCTGCAAACGCTCCTGCACGGGACAGGTGATCCCGCGCTGGATGCTCCCCGCTGCCGGCAGCTGTGCCAAGGCCCGGCACAGTGCTGGCTCCCGGCCGTGCTCGTGCTGGGCTGTGCCAGGCTCAGCCCAGCCGGGTGACCCGAGTGACAGCCAGTGCCCCTGGTTGCTCTCCTCACTGCCGGTTTTGTCTCCAGTGCCATCACCCCACACCTGCTGGTCATCCCAGCCAAGGCTCCTGCCTCCTCCCATGCACATCCAGCACTCTGTGTTCCTTCCTCCCGTGTCATCCCTTTCTCCTCTTCTGTGTATTCATCTGCTTCAATTGCTCCCATACGTTGTTTTCTATTTAGGTTTTTGTCATCTTCGCCCTGTGTTTTGTACTCTGTCATCACAGCTGGCTGTTCCCCATGCTCCTGACTGGCCATTCATCCTCCTGTTCACATTTGGGCTCCTTTGTGCCAGTGAAAACTCCCTGGCACGTTATTTGCTGACACCCCTTTGGACAGTGCTCTGCCATCACGCAATGTTGTCCGTCAAGCTGACAGAGATCATCTCGTTGTTTCATTTCCCAGCCCATGGCTAGCTGGCACAGTGGGGTGTGCCTCCAGGGATGGGATGTGCGGCTGTGTGCAGCCCCAGGCGCCGGCTCCTGCCCACGCTCTCACAGACACCACCGCGCTCCTCAATGGCACAGCTGGGCCTGCCCCAGCCACCAAACAGTGCTGGGATAAGCACACGGCTAGCTGACAAATCAGATTAGCAGGGTTTATCCTTTTGTTAAACACAAACCTATTTGGACATAAGGAAGAAAAAACTGAAAGAATGAGAAACAGCTCTTGCATGGGAGTTTTAGTTCTGCAGAGTGTTCTTAGGGCTATTTTTTGCTCGTTTTGATGATGGCTGGAATCATATTTATAAAGCTGAAAGAAAAGCCTTTGTCTGAATAATGCTTTGCATTCTCAGAAGCTTCCTGATGTGCTTTGTAGCTGTCATGAGATCTACAGAGCCCTCTGAGTCCTTTGCTTGTCCCTCAAAAAAAGTGGTGGAAAGTTGGAAGTTGAAATGAGGAAATGGCTAGGTTTATAAATGAACTTTATTTATTTCTTTATGAACAAGTAATGCACTATTTTTCATTTAGTCAAACCAGGAAGTAACATGAAATATAAATATCTCCCCTACTAGGAAATAAAAAGGGATAAGATTATTTTAGAACAGCAACAAAGTAGCTGATTATGAGAGATGGAGCTGTGTCCTATCTCAGTGTATCTGAAAGATAATTCTTGTAAGTTTGCCTATCTGCAAAGGAGGATTTTTAATCAAAAAGAAGATTAAAATGCTGATTTAAAACCACCCCATGCACACACAGAGCTCATACCCTCTAGGCATGGTGCCTGCTCCTCCTTTGAGGTCCTGGGGGAATGGATAGAAGTGGGATTCATTCCAGTGGCCTACAAGATTCTCTTTCAGCCTGTAGGAAAAGGGTAATTTGTGCTGAGAGTTAACAGCTCCTCCGCTTAGTCTGTGACTGACATCAGAACTTTCTGCAGAAAACTCGTATTTTTCAAGTAGAAATGCTTCTCCCATTTACTTGTATTAGCATCACACTCAGCACAAAAGGACTCAGGGTTTGACCCTTTTCAATCACATGGTAAATTTCGTCTAATTCACCACATATATTTATTCTATGAAAAATACAACCTCTTTATTTTTTTCAACCTGGGACAAAACAAGTCCATGTATTAGGGCAGACTGGGGACTGACTGTAGAGTGCAGCCCTGCAGGAAAGGCCTTGGGATTCTGGTGGCAAACAAGCTGGACCTGTGTCAGCAGTGCTCCCCTGCAGCAGCAACACCCACCAGTCATGGGACTGCATTAGCAAGGGTCAGCAAGTGCAGGGATGTGGTCACTCCCTCCTGCCTGGCTCTGGTGAGGCTTCTGCAATACTCTGTGCAGTTTTTAAACATTCTCCCCATTGTATGGGAGATGCTGACTGCTGGAGAGGCTGCAACACAGCCCAAGGATCAGCAGGAGTGTGCGCTGAGTGAGGAGATGAGATGGCAATTAGGTGGGTTTGGCCTGCAGAAGGGAAGGCTGAGGGATCTCATGCAGAGATGCTGCTGCAAGGGAGGGATAAGAATTCCAACAAATCCAAGCTTTTCCTGCAAGTGCACAGTGAAAGGACAAGAGACAGTGGTCTCATGTTGCCAACCAGCAAAATCCTTTCTCTACAAAAGGAACACTTCATTTACCATGCAGTGCTGCAGCCTTGGACAGGCTGCCCAAGGAGGTTGTAGAGTCTCCATCCTTGGGATTTCAGCATACAGTGCACAAGACCCTGGAGTGACTTTATCCAGCTTTGAAGTTACCCCTGCTTGGAGTAGGAGATGGGATTTCAATGCACATTGTTTTCACTCACTCAGCTGAACTCACTAATCTAGCAGGAAGGAAGTTGCATTCTGCAGTTTGAGGACTGATTAATTCACTGGAAAGGTCGAGAAGCACAGATGTGGAACCTAGAGAAATTTCAAAATCTGAGAATTAAATTTCTATTTAAATTCTAGTCCAATTGAAAATCTGTGTTCATTGTGTGTATTTTTTTGTATGTATGGTTTATATATCTGGAATTTTCTTATGATTACATTATGAGGATATGTCACCACTTATTTAAACTGTCCTTGATCATCTTAATCTTCGTTCCTCAGACACTTTCCTTTCTGGGTCACTGGAATATAAGAACCCTGCAATCTTTTCTTTCTACAGTGCTGGACAAGGTGACACAAACTACAACCTTCCCCACTAGTCAGAGAGCTCACTTAATCTTCAGAAACTCTTCCTTCTGCATTTGTTCTGGCTACAGGAGACTGTCTGATAAAATCCTCTGGACATTTCCTTCCTTTCAGTTCTTTCCTGAGTACCCAAACCTTGCGAGATATTTGAAGTTAATATTGTTTTGTGACACCAAAATAGATCCCTGCAGATAGTCCCTACAGCCTTCACAGAATTTTGGGCAGCTCCAGGTGAAGCTTGGAACAGTGACCCTACTTTCTCCCACTCACCCACTGCTGTTGGCAGAGGGGTAGAATAGCCTGGAAATATAAGAAAAGGGATGGGAGAGAATAATGTATGGGGGCTCAGAAGAATATAGGAGATGGAAGAGTCACTAGTAAAATCCTCATTGGAAAGTGGAGTGAGGAAAAGTTGGTGACAGTGAACAGGGCTGTCAGAGGCAAGTAGTGGATGTGTGATGTCCTGACAGAGCCAGTTTGCTGCCAACCTGCTGTTTGTAAACCTGTATCAGCAACAGCAGATTTTAAAGATTAAAGCTGTCAAGGGAAAAGTAATGCTGAGTTTTTCCAAGAATTTATGGGATTGGATCCTCATCTTCAATACTCCTCAAGATGAACATAGTTCTTGCCTAATTCTTTGAGACTTTCCTGTATGAGTCATTGTTCATGGCAGAATAGCAGCTTTATACACAGATGGTTGTAGAACAGAGGCACCATTGAGAGGCAAACACTGAGACATCTATGTCCTGCAGATACAGGCACACACACACACAGATCAACAGCTTCATCCACAGCAAGCAGTCAGTCCTGCTCAGTGTGTCCAGGCAGAATATCCACTCTTTCACAACACAAGAAATCCCTGATGGAATCCAAGTAATGAGCAATTGATGCTGAAGAGGAAAGCTTAGTGTCAGGGAAATATCAATGCCCAAGCTAGCACATCCAGAGGGAGTTTGGCCAGAGGGCTGCCTAGCTGGATTGTTCTCCTTAGCTGGCCAGAAGCCTAGTTCTCCATGGGCTCAAAAGAGAAGATCAGACGCTCTGGGATCCAGCAAGCTGTTGTAGATTATCTGGCAAGCCCAAATCATACCACAAAGATTGATACTAAGCCAGAGAGAAGGACATTTGAAGGAAAGTTTGAGTGCTTTCATCAGATTCCTCTTGGGATGTTTTCCTGTTTTTCCATTGCCTCTCCACATAATCTTGGAGAAGTCCCTTAGGACCCGTAAAGTAGGTTCATGCCCACATCCATGTGCAGGTAAATTCAGAGTAATGGTTCAGGTTTGGACTCCAGTGCAGCTCTTAGAGGATAAAAGTCACTGTGGTGGTTGAGCCTATGACTGTGGGCCAGCACAGTCCTCAGATGAAACAGGCAAGGGAGAGGTTCCAAAATACCATGAAACCCTTGCTACAGAATCTAATTATCTAATGCAAGAGTCTGCATGGGCCCAAAAATTAACTAGCTTGAATAATGGAAATGAATGTGGACTGATGTGATACCACCTCTAACTGGGGAGGACATGAGCTATCATTTGTTGGAAGTGAAGAGGGTGTTTTCTCTCTGCCTGTCCATTTCCCTAAACTTCTGCTGTAAGATATTGCTGGAGACAAGATAATAAGATCCAGAGCTATTTGTCTTATGTTGTTGCCCAACACTTAGAAGCTGAGATCCATGTAGTCACAGCTTATTGTTATTAATACTGTAATTATATGGTTTGTAGACAATACCTTTCTTCCTTCAATGACGTTTCCATTTAGGTGTGAAATAGTTAAACATTCAATAAACCCAAAACCACTAAACATTTAATGACCAAGTGTTTACAGAACTGGAAGAAGAAATGATAAGGCTACAACACTGTCTGCTTCAACAAATATAAATGCTTAGGAATCACTGAGGTGGTCTAAAATGGGGCACATCCCCTCTTTGTGAGCATATTGACTACCATGAAGTGCCCATAATTTTTAGTTTGCAGCAAGACAGAGGGAAACTCTGATCTGAAATTCTGCAGCCATCTAATAGGAGCACACAGCTGCAACTGAGGCTTTTCAGGGGCCCCAAGAAATGAGGTGAATACTGAACTGCTGGAGGGAAGGCTTGGCACCACTCTTTCAAACAGGGGTTTGTGACAACGGGCTGCTGCTGACACCTAACTCTGAGGCAAAGTGTCAGAGCTGTGAGTCACACTTCTAGGACCAATTACTGCCTGTCATGTAACAGGGTGGGGCCTGCCCTGCCTCTCAGTAGGAAATATGTTGACTGGAAATAGGCTGATGTTATCGGAACAGTTTGTTATTCTCAGCCTGCTTCCAAGAAAGGAAGTGAATGGAAGCAGTCATCTCTCCAGGTGAATTATCCTGGCAGAAAAATCCAGTTAATTCTCATGTGAATCACCCCAAGCTGTTTGTTCATGTAATATCACTGTCCATTTATAGACAGAGAATACGTTTGTTTATGTCTGATTCTAAAATAGTAGATACAGCTCTGGGCACTGCTAACACAAGGATGACTAACCTGCCCTGGAACATCACAAAGTTTTACTACAACCACAAGCCAGGCAGGGCACTGCACATCTCACTTCATTTTCAGGGTTGATCTTGTACAAGGAGAGTTCCAAGGTCAGCAGAGCCACCTGAAAAACTTCTAAATGCAGGAATCAAAGGCAAAGCCAAGCTGTATCCTTTGGTGCTTTTTAAAAAAAAATAATGTTTGAATCACATATTTGATCAGATGAACATGACTCATAATCCAAGTCCTCTACTTGGAATGTTGGAAGTCCTGGATGCCTAAATTTCCAAGTGTGATGCTCAAGAATATCTGGTCTAGGAAATTCATTCTCTGTGAGCTGCTGACCCAAAAAGAGACTCTAGACCAGATAAAAGTTTTGTTCTGAGCTCCTGGATCTGTTCTGGAATTTTGGCTGTTTAAAGCACTGAGAAATGGCCCCTCTCACCAAGAACTTTTAAGCACTTTTACAACTGAAAGTATTTTCTGTGTACATGCTCAGAACATTTACACTCCAAAACTGAACTAATTTCTGCTAGTCACTTAGATACCAAAGGTCATTTAAAGATCCAGTGCTGTGATTTCTTTCCAGTCTTTTTCTTTCCTGGTTCCTGGCCTCAGGAGATGTGGTGGTGCTGTCTCTTGAAAATAGGTATGCCCAATCAATTATTGCATGTGAATCTCCAATCCATCATTAGTTATCTCATCAGAAAGCTCTCCCACACACCTGTGCTAACCCATTTGTCATTGGGAACTCTCCAGGATTTATTCAGTGAAGACAGCTGGAGTCATTTAGATATTTTCATGGGCTAGACAGATTGGTCAAAAACTGCTTTGAACAAAAAAATAGTGACCATGCTGCTCCTACAGCTGTCAGGTGTGAACCTTCTGGTACTCTGAGGATGTTCTCAGGTCCCTCTTCAGGAAATCTGCCCATCTGCACAGGACTTGTAGTGGTGGTGGATTTTGTGAAATCATGGAAGGAGCTCTCTCTCTGACTGGATGACGCAGAGCTGAAGGCTTTCTGCAGCATTATATGAAGTTGGGCCCTTTCTCATTCACACACAGCATTTCTTGACACTAAGATTTTTAAAAGTTATTTGGCCAGGCCTTAGGTCTTCACCCTAGGCTCTTTGGTGCAGACAGGAGGAAAAAGGTCTCACACTAATACAGAATATGTGCATGTGATACTAATTTAGTATTGGTTTCTCATTGCTAAGTGGAATACCCTGCTAGAAGCAGATGGCAGAGTGAGCATGACAGTTGTGATGGCTCAGGAAACAAATTCAGGCAGATCTTACAGCCAGAGGGATAGTTTTGAACCTTCAGTCAGACCTGCTGAGTACTGCCCAGGGAACACCTGCATGCAGCTGAGATGCTTCAGCTGAGCTGCAACAGATGGTAGGAAGAAAGGCTGAGACTGAAAGCTGACCAGCTCAGCCCAGTGCCTGGTACCCTGCGTGGCAAATCTGCCTGTTTCTGGGGTGGCTTCTGTACCTCATCATCACTCTGGCTCTGATATCTAGATAAAAAAAAGATACCTATGCTCAGAAATAATTTTCCTCACAGCACCACACTTGTCCCCCTATAAGATCCTTCCCAATACAGACATTACATGATGCAGAAGCAAGCATAGATCCAACCAAGCCTTTGGCAAGATCTCTCTGCTCAGGAAGAAAAGCCATCCTGCAAGCTGAGAAGGACTGGACACAGCTCAAGAGAACCCAACCTGGTTATTATCTGCAAAATGAAATTACGATTATTTATGGAACTGTTCAAAGATATTTACCTCCAGTGATTAAAAGGCATCCTCTGACAGGAACAGAGCCCTTCTGCTGACAGGCTGGACATTTGTACACAAGCTAAAGGCAAGTCATAGTAGCAGGATTAGAAAGAAAATTTAAAATAAAAATTAGGCAAGTGTTTACATTTGGGCTCGGCTGCTAAAAAGCTGAAGTTTGTAATTGCTTCAAGAAGGAGATAAGCCTAGGATTGAAACCCTGCTAGAGGCTTTCCCATCAAGAGAGTTCATGCAAAGAACAGAAGCCTGCAAAAATATTAGAAAAGGAGATAGTGAGGAAAAAACAAGTTGGAAGTAGAAGAAAAAAAAAATCAGAGAATAAACCAAAGAAAATATTGAAGCATTCTGTCAACATCAAGCATAAAAAAGCAACATTTAAACCAAAATTAATTATTTTACCTGAATGCTCTAACTATGTGGATTCAAGTTGCAACATAGCAAAGCTGGGTTTGTATATGCTGAAGAAAAATATGGGATTTCACTTTGATTTCAACTCTTGCCATCTATAAATGGCATTGTTAGAGAATACTGCTGATAGATGTACCTGGATGTGTGCCATGGTATTAGGTCTGTGGGGTTTTGCCAAGCAAGGCACAGCTGGTGTGATAATACCACATAATGGATCATAGATCAGTAGTTATCAGCTTAAATACTTATCAAAAGGGGGTGATTTTAAACAATTTATCACAATTCAGAGAATCAAAAATAGTACTGTGAAAAAAAGGGTGAAAATTGTTGAAAGAATCCTAATAAAAAAACGCTGAAGGGCTCAGCTCTGATCGGTGCTGTCTAAATGAAGGATGGCCACATTGAAAGTCACCTTTGAAAGGTCCAGGAGAAAGGCTGCAGACAGGAGTGCCCCCCCCACACACACACACACACACACACACACACACAGTGCCTCAATTCACACACGAGCTGCACAGACACACACAAAGCAAGGTGTGCACTCAGACAAGTGCTGCACAGACACACACACTTGAGGATGTGTCACACACACAGTTCACACCAGCTGGAGTGTGTCACATCATGTCTTCCAGGCAAAATGGGTCTTGGCTGTGTGCAAAAAATGCACATACAGTGAGTGTGGCAGACATCAGAGAAGTGTCACACACACAGACATGATTCTACACAAGCAGAATCTAGAATGTGTGACACAGAGGGGCACACATGTAGGTGTTAGACACCCATGGTGCTTCACCTCACAGACACAGGTGCTGCACACACACAGGTGACAGTGTGACTCAAACAGTGCCTGTCACACAGTGTCACACAGCGCTTCAGGCACACTCAGTGTCTCACCTTGGCGCCTTTCACCACACACACCAGTGGTCCTGTGGCACAAACACGGTGACTCTTGTACACACAGACCTGCACATGGGCATCACTAACACACCCATGGGGTGACACAGCGCCTGTCCCTCCACACACAGTATCCCTCACACACAGGCACATGCAGACACTCACATTCCAACACACACAGACAGAGACACACAGACACTCACAGACACACACACAGAAACACACAAACAGACACAGACACACAGAAACAGAGACACAGACACACACAGAAACACACAGACACTCAAAGACACACACACCCAGAAACACAGAGACACACACACACACACAGACAGACACACGCACAGAAACATACACTCAGACAGAGACACAGAAACAGAGACACAGACACACACAGAAACACACAGACACTCAAAGACACACACACCCAGAAACACAGAGACACACACAGAGACACACAGAGACACGCACAGAAACATACAAACACAGACACACAGAACACAGAGACAGAGACACACACATACATACACAGACACTACAGACACATGCATAGACACGCACAGACACGCAGAGACACACATGCAGACATTCACAGAAACACACAGACACAAACACAGGAACATACACAGACACACAGGCGCACACACACACATACAGGGATGTGGAGTACACAGAGAGTCCCTTGGAACAGTGCCTGTCACACACAGATACACACAGAGGGGTGTGAAGCACACAGCACACAGAGAGTCCCTTGGAACAGTGCCTGTCACACATAGATACACACAGAGGGCTGTGGAGCACACAGAGAGTCCAAAGGAACAGTGTCTGTCACACACAGATACACGCAGAGGGCTGTGGAGCACACAGCACACAGTCCCTCGAAACTGTGCCTGTGACACAGATACACAGAGGAGCGTGGAGCACACAGAGTCCCTCGGAACAGTGCCTGTCACACAGCCACACAGAGGGGTGTAAAGCACACAGCACACAGAGTCCCTCGAAACTGTGCCTGTCACACACAGAGGGGCGTGTAGGGCTCGGAACAGTGTCTGTCACAGCCACACAAGGGGGTGTGGAGCACACAGCACACAGAGTCCCTCGGAACACTGTCTATCACACACAGATACACACAGAGGGCTGTGGAGCACACAGGCAGCACACAGACTCGCTCGGAATAGCGCCTGTCACACACAGTCCCCTCGTCACACCCCTCCGTGCCGTCACACACAGATACACACAGAAGGCACACACAGATACACCAGATCACACCGGCAGCAATACAGTCCCTCGGACACTGTCTGTCACACACAGTCCCTCGGAACAGTGCCTGTCACACACAGCCACACGCGCGGCGCTTCCCCGAGCACTCGCCCACTCGCTGTCCCCGCCTCGCCCTCAGGGTCACTCACACCCGCTGCCCGTCGCCGTCCCGCGGCAGCAGCGCCACACGCGCCGCCCGCCCCGCGCTCCCTCACGGGCCGCTCCTCCCGCCGCTTCCTCCCCCGCTCCCGCTCTCCCCCTCCTCCCACCACTCCTCCTCTTCCCTCTCTCGCCCTCCTCCCCTCGCCCTGCCGTCCCGCCTCTCCCGCTCCGCGCCCCGAGCCGGCGGTGCCCGTGGGCGCCCGGCGCCGGTGCTGCTCGGTGCCGCTGCCCGCCGGGCGGAGCGGGGCCCCTCAGCCGAGCGGGGCGGGCGCGGAGCGGCGGCGCGGCGGCGGGCGCGTCCGGCAGGGATGTCGGGGAACCCGCTGCCAGGCGCTGTACCCCTTCTCCGGGGAGCGGCACCGGCAGGGCTGCGCTTTCGCGGCGGGTGAGCTGATCCGTGCTGCAGGTGCCAGACGGCGGCTGGTGGGAAGGGCAGAAGGAGGACGGGCTGCGCGGCTGGTTCCCGGCCAGCTACGTCCAGCTGCTGGAGGTAGGACGGGGGCCGGGGCCGGGGCCGGGGCCGGGGGTAGCTGCAGGGGCCGGCCCGGGGATGTCCCGCGGGTCATCGGCGGTCCCGGGGGGCACACGGGGTCGTGGCGGTGCTGCTGCTGGACCCCCTCGGCATCGCTGTGCCGGTGCCCCGGGCGGGTGCCCCGGCACTGAGGCTGCGGGGCGCTGTACAAATCCGCTGTACGAATCGCTCCGGCAGGCAGAGCCTGCGGGTGCTTGTCGCTGTAGCCATGGAGAGGCAGAGCTCAGGTGCTGCTCCGGGCGCTGGTTCCACACCACCTGAGCAGCTGCGGTGTGCGGGCCCCTGTCGGGCGCTCTCGAGGGTCAGATGCTGGGCAAGTTCTGCTCCCTCCGCTCTCCCTCACCCGCTCCCACTCTGCTCGTTCCCTTTCACTGAACATGTCGTGGCTTTTTGCTGTGGAAGAGGTAATTCAGTATAGAATCGTGGAATCACAGAATGGGTTGAGTTGGAAAGGACCTTAAAGATCATCTCAGTACACCCACTCTGCCATGAGCAGGGACACCTTCCACTAGACCAGGTTGCTCCAAGTCCTGCCCAACACGGCCTTGGACACTTCCAGAGTTGGAGAAGCCACAGGTTATCTGGGCATCCTATGCCAGGGCCTCATCACCCTTGCAAAGGAGAATTTCTTCCTAATGTCTAATCTAAATTTGCCCTTCTTCAGCTTGAAGCCATTTCCCCTTCACTCCATGCCCCTGTCCCAAGTCTCTCTCCAGGATCTGTAGGTCCTGGAAGATTCTGTAAGTTCTCCTTGGAGCCTTCTCCTTGTGCCTGTCTGTTGCAGCAGCTCCCCAGCCAGCTGCAGACACCTTGCTGCCATATCTGTGGCATGGCTCAGCAGGGTTAAGGCTGGTTGTGCAGACCCAAAGACCACGGACGTTCTGTAAGGATGCTGAAAAGTTCTGTCAGCTTCAGTCATTTTCAGGGCCCTGACAGCTGGGATGACAGTTGGATTCCCACCATCGGGACTGCTTGTGCCTGAATGTGTTTGTTGCTTTCTGTCCATGCAAACGAGACACATGTGGGGGTAAAAAGACATGTGCATGAAGAATTCTTTCACAGTCTCTGCATGTGAATTCTGAAACATCTCGTGCAATAAGCAACAAGTTGCCACGACCCCATCAGTCCTCTCCTCTCTGGCCATGCCCTGTGTCATTTGGACCTTACTGAGGCTGTGGGCATGGGCAGTGGTGTCCAGGAGCATCTCCCTATGGTGACTGGGCTGAAGGCCATTCTCAGCACATTTCTCTGGTCAGCCTCTGTTTGCCCTCCAGGTTCCAAGGGGAATTGGCCAGCCTGCTTTACTTATGTGCAAGGAGGCAATGCCATTCCAGGTTTTCCATGCACACCTTCCAGGGAATCCAGAGAGGCAGGAAGCAGAGTCCTGAGCAAAACCTGCCCAACAACTGCATGTAGAGCAGTATTCTGTGAGCGAGAGATTCTGTGCAAAAGGACATTTTGGCCCACAGATCTGGCTCTGCCTTTTTATTTCTCTTGTCAAATTTAAAAAATCTATGATGTTTCCATTGACTTCCTGTTTCTTACTATTTTTTCCCTGGAAAGACAGGAAAGTAGAAGCAAGAGTTGCCAGGCAGCCCTACAAGAGTGAGGTCACAGACTTTCCTGTGCAACTGACACACTTGGGATTTCTCTTGTTAGTCTCAGAATGTGGGAGTCCTGTTGTTTTTTCAGTTTGGCCACCTCCAAAATCCTTTACTGAGAAACGTGAATGTTTGTGGTTTCATAATTGCTAAATGTTTACACTCTAGGAATTTAGGAATTGTTTGAGAAAAAATGTATCAAAAGATATGAAAGATTCTGCTCAGCAGAGGCAGTGGGGAATTGCTTCAAAATTGCATAACTCTGCTTTCCTGTCAGCACCTTCTGTGAAACTCTTGTTTCCCTGCTTAAGTCTGAGCAAGTTCCACCATGCTCAGATCAGTGGCACAGGTGTGCCTTTCTGACCCTTGGCCTGTGTGCCCCTGGCAGCTTTGAGGGACACCACTTGTCCACACAGCCTGGCCTCCTTTCTCTTGGGCAGACCCTTCAGAAAGGAGGCAAGAAAAAATGGCAATGAGTGTGTTCACTCTGGCATGTTTTCCTTTTCTCCAGAGATGGTATCTAATAAGGACTATGAGCTGGAGTTAAAAAATACATCAAATGAGAGCTAATTAACCAGATCCATGGGAACACATGAACCTAGCACACATCAGAAGTGTGAGAAGGAAGCTCTGTGTGTGTCTGTCTCTCATGGCTCTGTTCAGGGAGCCTTTCCCTTCTCTACAGGTGGCTTGTCCCTCATGTGCAGGTAAGCAGCTTGCTCAGGAGCCTGGTCTAACTGAATGACACCACAACAGAAATACTCTCCTTGTCTGATCTCTGATCCAATCCCTGCCCAGCCCCATGGACATTGGAGCTGGTGTCAGGGAGGTGATCACAGTGCCTGTCCAGATGGGGCCATGGGCATGAGTCTCCTTTCTGTACCAGCCAGCCCTTCCATGGGCTTTGGGTGGCCCTGGCCCTGCAGCTCTTGCTGAGGTTCAGTGCTCTATCCTCAGGTGAACTTGACCACACGTTGTTTTAAAGAGGAAGATGTTACTGTCTCCCTCTGCCCTGCCCTCATTTCCCTGTGCCCAGTTTACCCCAGGAGCTACTTGTGCTCTCTCTGGAGCCTGAAGG
The DNA here is from genome assembly GCF_903797595.1 of Erithacus rubecula. NCBI lineage: Eukaryota > Metazoa > Chordata > Aves > Passeriformes > Muscicapidae > Erithacus > Erithacus rubecula. The sequence goes on from NC_136672.1 coordinate 2,369,987, forward strand.
AGAGTTGGCTGCATTTTCTGCCCCAGCAGTGACTGAACATGCCTCATGGCATTGCCTGCCTCCCCAGCACTCAGCCTTCCTTCTCTCAGCAAGGTCCCTCTGTGGCTGGGAGCTACCAGAAGGAGGTGGCCTTCTTCAGAAGCCTCTGTGACTTGAAGCCTGGACTGTGTTTAGGCAGGAAGGCTGCATTTTCTCATTCACATTTACCAACCCTGGGATCTCCTCTGAGAGCACTGGTTCAAGAGTCTGTGCTGAGTTTTGGTCCTGAGCTGGAAGTGTGAAGAACAGCAGAGAGGGGAAGCTCTCCCACCCTTGGGTGGTGGTTGAGCAGCCAGTCTGTGCTGTGCTGGTTCCTGTGGGATGAAGGAGGAGGAGAAGTGACTCTTCCTGATGCTGTTATTGACTTGGGAAGAACCTGCTGCACCAACAGCACCTGAGTCTCCTCACAGGCAGCCAGGCTGTGGAGCTGTCAACACTGGTCATCCAGCTGGATTCTCCAGGAGCTGAGGACAAGTCAGGCTCTCCTGCCTCATGTGCCCTCACACTGTGTGGTAGCTCTTGGCTCTTGGAAAGAAAACAAGGTATGCATGGCTGGCAGGTGACCAGAACAGGCTGTTGTGGCAAATGCAGAGTTGGGCAGCTCTGAGAAAACCATGAAGGTGGCTTCCAGGAAACAAAGCCCAGTGCCAGAGATGGGTGTTCCTAGATAATTGTTACCTTTGCTGCCTCTTGCATTCTTTTGCTATCAAAAATGTGTTTTCAAATGTGTTGTCAATTCATTAATCACAGAAGATCAAGGAAAGGACCAAAAATGTGGTAAATGTGGGGCAAGAGAGATACAGAGAGGTAAAGAGATAAAGACATTTAGCATCCTTTCATTTACTGTTCCTGTGGCTGCTGCAAGCCTGGAGTGGAAGGTTAGAGGAGAACAGTGATGGCTGGAGGTTCCTGCTCAAGGCAGTGATGGAAGAAGTGAGAGCTGGAGAAGGACTGGAGGAGCTCATGGTAGGGACAAGCCAGAAATGATGTGTTTCTGTGAGCTGTGGAGAGGATACTGCTGTCAGAGAATGAAAGTGGTAGCATAAACCAAAAAACTATCAAGAGCTGAGAGCAAAGGGAGAAGGGGAGGGTATCAGCTTCCTGGTGGGGTTCCAGATGGATTCCCTGAGGCTGGGCTGGTTAGGAGCAGTTGAGGAGACTGCTGTGGTTTTAATCACAGAATCACTGGGTTGGAAAGGACCTTTGGAGATCAGCTAGTCTGGCTTGTCTGGCTGTGTCTGTCAGGTTCAGAGTGTGCAAGGGTGGACACCACGACTGTTCTGGACAATGTATTCCGGTGTTTAACCACTCTCATAGCTTTTTGTTGTGTCCTTTAAAGGGATTTGTGTCCCCTTAAAGGGATTTTCTGTGTTTTAATTTGTGCCCATTGCACCTCATCCTTTCACTGGTATCACTGTGAAGAGTCTATATGAGTTTTTTACTGTCTCCCCCATAGATTTTTATTCACATTGGTAACATCCCTCTCAAGCATTCTTGTCTTGATGCTAAACAGTCCCAGTTTTTTCAGTGTTTCTTTGTATGACAGATGCTCCAGACCCTTAATCATCCTCGTGGCCCATTGCTGACCCTCTCCAGTGTGTCCTTGTCTTCCTTATGTTGGAAAACCAAGTACAGTTTTTTACACTGCTGTAGATAGTAGGTTAATGGAGAAATGGTCCCCAAGCAGTGTTTCCTGAGCATGAGAATCCATGGGCACCAGAGGAATCCTGAAGACTGCTGTCAGATTCATTTGGTTTTGGTTTGGCTGAGCTTGGTCTATGAGCAGGCAGCATCCTTGTGCAAGCTGAAGGGCTTGGGGAACGAGGATGTTGTTGCTTGGTATCCATATCCTATTGAGTAGATACCATCAGCTTCAGCCCTCACCCTTCCTTTGGTGATTAATAGCGATGGCAGCTGTGAGACCTGAAAGTCAGGGATTTTCTGACCCTTTCCTCCCTCCTTTGTGCTTTATATTTTTCCTGACCTTTTGACCATTGAGTGGAGCCCTATAGGGCCCCTTGGTACCAGACTGTCGCAGCCCCAGGTTAAGCAATTGGCCTTGCCAGCCTGGAGCAAGAGGGAACCTGTGCAGATGCAGGTGAGGAGGTGGTGTACACAGAGCCAGTGGAGTGTGGTGTGTGATACACTGAGGGATTTCTCAACAGCTCCTGTTTCTTGTCCCAAGGCTGGCTGCCTCCTCACCCCAGCTGCCTCAGGGTGCTTGGGATGATGACGTGTGTAGAAAGGTTTGTACAGCTCCAGACGTAAGAGCAACCTGGCACAAGGCTCAGGTGCTCCAGTCTGTGACAACCTTTATGGTGCAGGGCAGCATAGGTGTTGAGAGAGTGGGGTAGTGTGTATTCCAGGAGGTGCTTTGCAAGGGACCCTCTGGAGAAACCTCTGTTGCGTCTGCTTTTTCTAGACAAGTGATTTTTGGAGTGTTGGAGAGCTGTAGCATTCAGTCACTTTTGCAAGTGGTTTCTTTGAAAACCTATTTTTGGGCCTCGATTTTTGTATTTGTAGTTAACTAGAAATCACTTATATAAGCAGCAGCAGCAGCAGCAACATATGCAGATTTGCTGGAAATTGTCAGCACTTTTTATAGCTTCAGTCATCCCACAGATGTAAGTCTCTGTATGAAGCACAGCGTGTGCTCCCAGAATGGATGGAGGTGGCTCTGGAATCTGACTGAGCGGGCTGGGCTGAGTAAGACTGTGAGCTGCCACTGATCTTATCTGCACTCTCCACAGCTTGATTTACCAGAACTGTGAGGCACTTAGGAAGGAAGGAATGGTGTGCATCTCCCTGGTGCAGGCTTCACCTGCAGCTGTCAGACAGATGGTTCATTGCTTCCAGGGCTGTGTAATACTCAACGAGTAACTCACTTCACCTAAACCAGCCTGGGGCAGGTGGAGATGTGCAAACAGCTGAGCCTGGAGGTTGTTGCACATCCATGTGCAGGAGGCATGGCATAGCACACACTGCTTCCTTCACAGTGCTTGGGGAGTCACAGAGAAAAAGGATGAAAGGAGTACACAGAAATTGAAATGCCTTTTATTTATTTTTAATAACATAGAATGTATAGAGGATTTCTCTGCTGTCATGGGGGCTTTATGATGTGTGTGATATATATTAGAATGGAGGATGTGCTAGCACCTGTTGCAGCAGAGCTTTTCCTATTGCACAAAGGAGAGTGAATTTGTGTGTGCACCTGGATGTCTATGGACACCTGAGCCCTGAGCTGTTTGTACATGATGTCCTTATCTCCTGCACACAGCAATGGTGCTTTGCTTTGTCAGAAGGTTCTTCCACATCCTTGGAGTCTATTGTCTCACTCTCTCTCATTCCTCCACCTCCCCAGTCAAAAATCAGCTTAACATAAAATTCATGGGGAGCCACAAGAATTGAGGGAATATGTGATGATCTCAGGTACTGATGTGACTGCTGCCACTGCTTTTTTCTAAGGATATTCTGTGGAGCAAGTAATGCTCCAACCTGTAGTCTTGGGTGCTGGGGAAGAAATTTGGCTTTAATCTGGTGTGATAATGCTGTGGGTGCTGAACCCAAAGAGTGGATGGCATCACTGCCAGACTGGGACTGGTGTTCCTGTCTCCTGCCCAGGGATGGTTGTGACACCATCCTGAGTGTCCTGGCCATTCTGCTGCCCCTGGGAGGTGGTGCTGGGGCAGCAAACACAGCTGAAGTGGGGATGGCATTTCCCCACTGTGAAAAGTTGAGGTTGGTTTTCATTCTTGGTCCCTAATGAAGGCATAGGGAGAGGTTTGCATGGCTGTAGATGGAACCTGCTGTGGGTGTTGTCTCAGGGAAAAGATGAAGTTTCCAAAGTTCAGTGGTCATGGGTGCTGAGGCTGATCTGCTCTCCATTATTCAACAGCAAGCTGTTGTCCAGAGTGAGGTGTTCATGAGCAGAGTGACAATGAGAATCCTGTGGTAATGCATTGTGGTTTAGTTTCAAGCTGTCTTTTTCTCTCTCTCTGACTTTGTGTAACAGTATTTTTAGAGCTGAAACTTGTGATCATCTGACCACTGATATTTCTGGCAAATGTGAATGAAATCAAATATAAAAGGGTGAGGAAATAATGTTTTGCTGCCAGAAAAATCACTTTTTAATCAAGGTTCTAAGGGAATTTAAAGCCCCAGGAGAATGTGAAGGGGATGTGATGCTGCAGTTCACAATCCCTGTTATCCATCTAGTAAAAATTGTCTTGCAGTGTTGAATTTACAGGTAAAATGTAAAAATGAATAGTACCATAAATAACCAAAATTTATGAAGGGAAGGGTCTTACAGACAGTTGTGGCATTTTTGGTGAGCTCTTGTGTCCCCTACACAAGTTAGGATGTTGCAGAAGCTGGGCTCTTTTTGTGCTGCTTCTGGAACAGGTGAGAACAGTCACACTCTAAAAAAATGGCATAGGACAGATCTTTTGAAGATGTTTTTCCTTTATCCTTAGCTAGAAGATGAAATAATGCCATTGAAGGCTTTAACTGGAGTATCCGTTATGGCCTGTGGATTACAAAAAGGGTCTAAAAGTCTCCCTGCAGATGTCTGCCTTCTAGATGTGCAAGATTAAATGAGTTGCTGTGCACCTGCAATTTAAGGGTGGATATACAGCAACCATGAAAAATGTTGATCATTTAAAGACTCACTTGAAGATTACTAAGTTCCCAAAAGAATTTCCAGCTCCTTCTGCTCTGAATGGGGCACGTGTCCTGTAGGAAAATACAGGAGTGGTATCTGCAGCAGTAAACATGGGCAACTCAAATATCCCTTTCCAGCTTGGGTGCAAAATGCACCTTTGGTGCCTTGAGTGTTGTGCCACAAGCACCAGTGCTGAATGTACCATGCAGCACTTTATACTGAATGTACTTTAAAAAGACACAGTAAAAATAATGAGAGGATGCCAGATACTTATTTTCTCAAAACAAAGCTTTACTTTGGTGTACAAAATGGAAAATTCGGTTCTGTAATCAAGACCAGAAAATTCTGGCAGTTTCAACATGATTTGTTTTTTTCTACTTATTTCAATTTTAATTGTGGGATAATAAATGACTAAGTAGAATTAACTGCCAGTCATTTAACTAACTAGATTAAACCTGTGTTTTGTGTTCCATAATTCTTTATCTTCCATGGTTGCTTATGCCCATGAAGCACATTTTTAGCAGTAATGTGGCCTAATGCTCATTATTAGAATATGAAGCGTTTGAGTGTGTTCTCAGGAACTTGTTTTGTTATTTTGCTGACTGCTGACACCAAGTGCTATCCCAAAGACAGACCATTGTCTGTTTTGGAGAAGCCCTACAATAACAGCAGCAGGTAGTATCTCTCTTTGAAAATATTTGGGCCTGTTGCAGCTGTTTTCATTGTGGCCACGTTGCAGCTCAGAGCAGCAGAAGTTTCCTACTCTTCACATGTCCATCCTGTTCCCTCCTCTGAGAGCAAAGGGAGCCAACCACTGCTAACTTGTGTCTGGGAGTGTTTGACATGAGGCACTGATATTTCTGCCTCTGATTTCTGACACTCCCAGGGAGCACTCATTCTGGGCAGCCTGCTCAGCATCCAGCTCTTCTGGACTGTGCCTTGCTCCCCGTGCAAGGCAGGCTGGCTGAAGCCTCCCAAAAGTGGGGCTGGGGTGCAGAGGCTGCTCCTTGCAGGAACCAGGAAGCTGCACAGCTCTGCCTGTGCAGACAGGGACAGGGGACCTGGGGAAACCTGAAAGCAGCATAATGGAATTGGTGGTCCCCATGCTGTGCTTTGCACACTGCCATCAGTTCATGTCACTTCAAAGTGTCATTTGCCATATTTAATTACCTGTCACACTCCCCTTTATTGGTATGAGCCCTTGAGTATGCAGAACAGTGTGAAACCAGGGCCAACAGTTTGCTCAGCCCCTGTTTTCCAAGTTTGTGCTTCAACTAGTGTTTATCTTGAGCAATTTAAGTATGCTTTAGCGTATTTGGAATTTTTTATGTCACACCACTGTGTAAAGCATTTCTTGTTGAGAGGAGCTGCTCTGCAAGGTTGGTATGTGTCAACAGCCAGGTTTGCCCTGTACCTGCAGAGCAGGTGAGCAGGCTGAGTCTCTGTGGCACAGGGTTAGGCATGGGAGAGCCCCTTGCATACCTGCCATAGCTGCAGAAGTGCACTTGTGTTTGAGAGGGAGAGCAGGCTGTACATTTTCCTGGGACACAGACTCCCTGCCAGCACCCTCCCTCCTGCAGTGCCTTCTCTGTACCTGCTGTGGTGACTGCCCTGGGGAGCAATCCTTTTACAGGCATATGGAATAGCAGAGAAAGCTTTTTGCTTGTACTAGTAATCCAGTTTTCCACATCACGCTATCAAAATAGCTTTTGTACTAGCCTAGTACATCTGTGGTTTGCTTTTTTGCTGGCACATTCCAGAAAGGGGTGCCATGGGTTACTCAGGAGCTGCCACTCTGCATTTTGTAGAGTATATCTGGCAGCAGAACAGGCCAGTGTCTTTTAACATCCACTTTTGTCAGCATTTGTGTGCAGTCCCCTCAGTACTCAGTCATCAGCATGAGGCACTTTGGAGTTAATTTAGGCTGATTGACAGATGACTTTGGTCACTAATCTTTGAGCTCCTCAACAGGTGCAGACACAAAGGTTGAAAATCTTTCTTTGACACTGTTTGAGACCTGTCTGGCATTTTTCCTACATTCGTGGTTGGTAAGAGTGGACTGTGCAGACTGTTCTTGAGCCACAGATATTCCCACTGTGATGCTGGCAGCAAAAGCACCGTGGTCTTCCAGTATTTGTTTGAGCACTGAGTTTGTTTACTGCACAGATCTCTCAGGGCTTTCCCAGCTCTGTGGCACTTGGAATGGCCTCTGCTGCCACAGTCTCCAGGAACAAAATCTGTCCAACTTTAACTCCTTTGCAGGCTATCACTTCATGTGCCCACATCCATCAGTTCTTTGCCTCTCTTTGCATTGTGGAAAAATCCCTCAATAACAGGTAATTAGAAGTCTTGGGAAGACATGGGGTTTTGTGTTGTACAGTGGATCAGACCAAGGTCTATAAGGAAGGCGTGTGATATTCTACAGAGTGCTCTGATGAGGTATTCCATGATTTTCAGCAAAGCAGGGACACAGCAGATCTGAAAACTGCAGAGGATCTGCCCTGCCCAGCATTGCCAAAGCAGGGTCAAGCTGCATGGCTCCAGCCCATCACAGAGGGAGAAAGCAGGAGCTCCTCTGGGCTGGAAATGAAATCTGGAACAATCAGGCTGACCCATAAGTACTGAATTTTCATCTTTGAAATGCCCTGTCACTCTCAGCAGGTCCAGCAGTGGGTAAAAGGGGAAAAGGTGTGAGAGTGGGGAGGGATCAAAGGCACAAAATTAGAAGTCTCAAGCTGTTCATTTGATCTTCCCAAACTTGCCCCTGTGTTTTACTTGGAATCATGATAAAAACTTCCTTGAAATCTGCTAGCTTGGGGTTAAATGTCATTGCTTACTGCACCTGCAGTGTCCTTCCTGGCAGTTCAGTGCTGCTTGTAGCTCCTGTTCACCCCCTCCCAGCCCTTCTGACAGGGACAGGCCACGCAGCTCTGAGACTGCTTGAGAAAAATGCAGCAGTGCAGTGGGGAGCATGGGAGGGGTTAACATGAAGCAGCTCTCTGAGCTGCTAAAAGACCAGCTTTTGTGGAAGTCTGAGGGAAGGAACAAGGATCTTGGAGGGTGACATTGTTTGGGATGTGAAAAGTACAACAGGATTTCAGTTATTGCCTCCATATGTAATACTTTGCATTTACTCCTAGTGTGTTTTGTTTCCAGTGTTGTTGCCTGTCCTTTTAAGACTTATCAGAGCTCATGTAAACAATCATGTGTAACCTGAACATATTTACAACACATTTCTCACTTTCCTGAGTTCTCTGAGGAGTGACTGGCATCGTCACTCCTCAGACACATAACCAGACCTTTGTGGCTGACCTTTGATTTGAGGCAGATTCTTTTTGTTTCTGCTCTTTGCCTTCTGGCTTATCTATTTCTTATTTTGTATAGTAGTTTTTTTCATTCCTTGTCTGCTTCTTTTCTCCTGGAAGTCTTCACAGAAAGGAGTTTATGCTTTCACAAGCATACCTGTGATGGTTGGTCTAACAGGAGATATCAGCACTCCCAAAAGTGCCACACACAGGCACTCATGCCACCATGGCCACATGGCTATTGACTTTATTCTGCCATTCTGCTTAGTTTTACTGTGGTCACCTATAAACACTTCCAGAATGTTCTTTTAAATTGGCTGCCTGGATTTGCTTTGTCTTCCTGATCCTTTCTAATTCACTTATTTAGCCCTTTGTTCATGTTTCCAAAATGAAACCCTGGAGTTGCTGTATGGTGAAATGCTCCACCTTGAGCCATTGCCACAAAACCACAAAGCCAGACCTACAGTGACAAGCTAGTGCTGCTGTACAGGAGCAGTTCCAGTTGCTACAGAAGTGAAATTTGGTTGTAGAAGAGGCAGAGCTGGCAATGTTTTGGTAGTGGGGTAGATGGAATAATTGGTACAGAGGAGTTTGGAGGAGAAAAATGGAGATGAGGAGTGACAGAGAATGAAGAATTAACAGAGTTTGGATTTGATACAGATATGGCAAAGTGCCATGTAGAAATTGCACAGAAGAGGAATTGTATTTCCAAGGGTAAGCAAATGCTTAACTCAGAAAGGAACAGACAGAAACTGGTTTGATAGACGTGGTTTGTTTTGTAGTCCTGAAGAACTGTGTGCAGAATTCAGTTTAAAAATGCTGCTGAGGGCTGTGTGTGCAGCACACAGCTGAGCAGTTCCAGCCCTGCCCATGTAATGAGCTGCCTGAGCAGCAGATTAGCTTCTACTGTGCCAGCTGCTGTATAATAGAACTAATTCATTACCCAAGGCCAAGTAATCACTCTCAATAGCAAGATTTAGAAGAGAGCCTCTGACTTGTCTCACTGTGCTGCAGACTGCTGATGATCACAGTGATAACTGAGACCAGATGAAGGCTGGGAATAACCTCAGTCTGTTATGGAATGAAGAGTAGAACTTCAGGTATTTCCAAACAGAAATCATGTTTCAATCATCTTTAGGAAAATAATTTTGCAATGAACCTGAGTCAGTGAGCCCCTGTGCACAGTTCTCTGAGTTGCACTGCCCCAGGTTTGGGGACTCCCTCACTCCAGCTCCCTCCTCTGCTCTTGACCAGCACCATTTACTAAGGCTGAAAATGAATTTTCAGTGAGGGACAAAGCTTTCCTCAGTGCTTGTCAGAAACATAATCATGAGCCAGAAACATAATTCACCTCTGGGATGGAACTGTGGCAAATTCTGCTGTGCAACGTGCTGGCAGTGCTGGGGAGGAGAATTTGCTGTGTAAATCACTGTTCCCAGCACGCTGTGATTGCTGTGTCCAGTGCTCTGTGCTGCCTGCTCAAGGAACAGGACACCAGCATGGCTCTGATACCATCCTTGGGAATTCTGTCAGTTTGGAGGTGGGACTGCCACATCTCCCTGCTGGAGTAGGACAGGAGCTCTGCTGGCCACACTGGAGCCCCACATTGAAGACAGGGAACACACAGATGGAGACCATCAGCTGCAAGTAGCACATTGAAGGGGAAGGGAGCTGGGAACTGCTGAGTGCTTCAACTCTGCCTGCATTTTTTACTCAGTTAGGTCAGAGAGTTTGATCACAGGGCTCCACCCAGCGATGCTCAGCAATGTCTTTATATCACAATCTTAGAAGCTTGCACACAGTGATTTTGGTGACACATGGAACAACTCTGGCAGCACTGAACAAAGCAGCTTTTTGCTGGGCACGATGTGAATCTCTGGAAATGCCTCTTTAGTGATTCTAGAATCAGAAGTACATAAACAGGAATGGCTGTAGTGCCTGTGTTAGTGTATGTGTCCCTGATGTATGCAGGGGTGTTAGAGCTGCAGGGCTGAACCCCCTCCTCCCTTCTGCTGCCTCCTGCAGCAGCAGCTCCAGTGCCCTGGCTGGGGTCAGAGCTGTGCCCTGGCAGCCTGTGAAGCGCCACTCAGAAGCTACAGCCTGTTTCCAGCCTGGAGTCAGGCCCTGGAATGAACAAATCCCAACATTCACTTCCATGGCAGGGAATTTGCTTTTGCTTTCAGTGCTGGAGGATCCAATATTTGCCTGTGGTTAGAGGAAAGTGAGCTTGAAAACCTTTTACTCCTCCTTCCCTAAGGCAGGGAAGTGTTCTGGAGAGGTTGATGAGAGTTGCACAGACTTTCCCCTCCCTGAGCTGGGATGGGATGTTTGCTCCTCACCACCAAGAAAAAGCCTCATACAGTCTTCTGCTCTCTTCTTAGCTCTGAGGAGTCACACTTCAACCACCGTGCACCTTCATCCTCTTGGGGCACACCCACCTTTGGAAGAGTCAAAATCAATCTGAGCCATCAGTCCTCTACATGAAAATAGCAATAATTGTGGCTGCAGAGCTTTGCTCTGTGTGAGGGAGGTCTTGGGGCTGCTCCTTTCAGCATCTCTGGGTGGCACCTGCATGGAGTGCACACCTGTAACCCCCACAGAAATGCAGCATTAACACCATCAGACAGCTGCCACGAGGGGTTCTGCCTGCTGGGGATGGCACCAGTCTGTTTTTAGGTCATGGTTTGTCATTCTCTCTCTGTTTGGGTGGCACTCAGCTCAAAGGGCAGACACCCACCAGCTCCTCATGGTTTGAAATGCAGTGCAGCTAAAATCCTTCAAAATCATTTTCCCTTGTATTTACTGATTTTAATAAATAAGGTTACAGCTTGGTTTTTGATAGCCTGTACATCTGTCTCATTCTGCTCTGTGGAGAGCAGCAGTTGTCCCTCATTATCACATAATGTACAACTACCCCAGAATATTCCTAAGGAGTACAATTGAATCGGTGTTCATCACAATATAGGACACAATTTTGTCTTCTCTTGTAAGCTTTTTCTTTTATTTATGATGTTGCCTTCCTTGACAACTTCCACGCTTTCTTCTCAAGCTGAGAAATTTATTATAACTGAATGAAATATATACATTTACAGATATATAATGTCTTCATTGTTGTTCATTTTCCCCTCCCTCTGTGAGGCTGCAGCTCCCGCAGTAGTAAGGCAATATCTTCAGCTGAAGGAGTTAAATATACCACCCCAGAAAAGAGCAGGCCAGATCTGAAAGCTATTCCTGTAACACTGATTTTGATCTCAGCCCTGTTTCCTGTCTAAAGACTTTTCTCTTTCAGTGGAGATCATGAAATGTTACATTTACTACTTTTGCTCAGAGCGTGCTGAGAAATTATCTTTCAACTCCAGAGGTTCCCTCTCTCAGGAGCCCAGCCTGAGGAACAGCAACCACAAGTTAAAGCATAGTTTCAGTTCTCTATATTGTTAAACCATATTATTCTGAAGAAAATAATACACTGAAGTGTGCTGCCATTGTGTAGCAGAATGTGATTAGTTAGGCACTAGATTCAATACATTTAAACATACAAGGCAACTACTAGAGTCAGGCCAAAACCAAGAAAACATCTCAGATTTCCCTCCAATAAAACAGGTTTTATTTTTCTTCACATGGTGAGATCCCGCAGCTATGCAAAATTCACAAAAAAAAAATCCTTCTGCAATCCTACCTTAACTTTTTCCCCTTAATGCAGTCAATTACAGGAACTTGGAATGAACAGCACAGAGCTGCTGCAGCAAGAGCAGCACTGCTGAGCCCTGTGAGGTGGCACTGAGCAGGTGGTGGAGCAGACACTGCTCTGTGGGGCTGCACAGGAGGGCAGCTGTGTGCAGATGGCACAGGCAGGGCCATCCTGCAGATGCCAGGCTGCTGGGAAGCCCTGACTGTTCCAATCCAGCACAGAAATATTTAGGGTTGTGTGCAGGGTGTTTGGGCTGTGGCAGGTGAAGAGATGGCAATGCTGGAGACCTCAGCTGCTCTGGACTCCCCTTAAACCCTCTTGTGCTTCCTTACCCCATCTGCACTCAGCAGGGACCCTCTGGAATCTCCCTCCCTGCACTGCTCCAACTCTCAGCACTGATGTTTTCCTGGGGGAGCTTCTGTGGTGTGAGCCCCTGAGGCCACGGAGCACCAAAACCTGCTCAGACACTGAGGGTGGGCAGAGGGGCCAGACCCTGCTGTCAGCACCTGAGTGCCTGCCCTGTTCCCCTGGGGCTGCAGCTGCCTGGTCTCCAGGAGGGCTGAATGTGTCCCTGCTGCTCTGGATGGGGGCTGGAGCAGACTGAGCACACAGCTGGCAAGGTTTCACAGGTGGCACCAGAGCCAGACCTCAGCAGGTTATCTCCACCTCCTGACTGAGGTGCCCAGCCCATCTGTACAGATGGTGCAGGAGATGCTGATTTCTCCAGAGGGGATGAGTGTTAGTTTATGCCTGGCAGGAGCTGCCCAAAACTCACCAGTGGAAAACTCCTGGGATGGGGTGAGTGAGGTCTTCTCCTGGCAGCCTCCATGCCTGGTGAGGACTGTGTGTGTTTGGTGTCCACTGGCTCATTTGTAGTCTCCAGGAGAGGAGGATTAACCAACCTACTGTACCAGGTGAGCAGCATGTGGCTGCAGTTTCTTCTCTGCATGGAGTCGAGCACCACACACTTTCTCAGGGAGCTGCTGTGCTGGGGCCATCCTGCTGCCCCAGGGAGCCATCAGAAGTGCCAGCACAGGATGTTCAGGGGGATTGCAGTGTTCTCATAAGCTTCAAGGATTGTTTGTGCTGTAGTGTTCCAGCGTGGACAGGTGAGAAGCCTTGGGGCAGGAACTTCTCAGTCCTGCAGACAGACAGTGAAGAACAAGTTCATCCTTATTTCAAAAAGACAAAACATTCCGATTCCTTTACAGCCAACAGAGGAAGAGAAACTCCTGGGGTCAGACTCTCCCAGTGCTTTTTGAGATGTTCAGGCTAAAGGAGCTGGTTTGTGTTTTTCTCCCTGGTGATCAGAGAGCTGTGAGCACCTGCTCAGCTGCAGTCCTGACTGGAGGCAAGAGGATGGAGCAGCTCTGCCTGTGGATATGCTCAAACAGGCTGTATGGCAATTCCCACAAGGAACTGCACTGAGATGTAGTTTTCCTGTCTTGCCAAGCTGTTCTTCTCCTGCTAAGTCAGAGAGCAGGAGCCTGAGGGTGTTGTTATCAATCTGGAGTTTGAATTCAGCATCTGTTCTGCATCATCCTGCTTCTTTCCTGGGCATGAGGCCAAGGTTTGGTGTCCAGGAGGTGGGACCTGCCTGCAAATGCAGGGCTATGTTCAGCCTCCCCATTTCCTCCTCCACAAACAAGGCTGTTGCAGCAGAGCAGGAAGGTGCAAATATGATTTTTACAGCCCAGAAAACATCTCTTAGGTTTGAATTACATTTTCCCAGAATTAATTTTTTCCCCCACCTTGCATCTGTCTGAGCCCAGCACAAATGTTCAGCAGCTGGGTGCAGCACCACAGGTGTCACAGAGAGGTTCCCCAGGACTTCATTGGAAGTCTCAGAAGGGAAGTAGCACAAAATATGAGGTGCCCTGAGCAGGGCAAACTCCTGACAGAAGGGACCCTGTAGGAGCTTGGTGCTTTTGGTAACATCAAGAGAGTGTTTCCATGACTCCTGGATTCAAAAGCTGTGCTGCAATACTTGTTTTTTCCTGCCCTTCACAGGGTAGCAGCTTCTGATCTGGAAATTTATGACCATTTATTTTCATGTTAGATCTAGATTAATACTACAATTCTACCTTTTACATGAAAGCATATGACTTAAAAACCCCATGGACTTAAAAATCCCAACTGAAGTAGTGGAATGTAATTGACAAACTCAACAGAACTTTCTTGTTTTCCCTAGGTGTAATTTTTTTTTTTTTTCAGTTCCAGGCTTCAAAATACCTCAGCTGCAAATACTATCATAATTCACATGCCAAAGCTTGCAGAGGTTCATGTGGAGAGGGTTTCTAGGAGAGGAATGGTTTCTTTATGCCTGTTTGATGTGATGATGGGCAGGTAGTGCAGGGTGGCCAGACAACACCTTTGCTGTGATAGTATTATTAAAGGTTTCATTGTAAAAGCCATCAGAAAGACTGTATCAGCCCCACCCCAATTCTTTCCTAAGTAGAATTTTCTTACTAGATCATGAGATTATTTCCATTAGAGTTTAATTTCTTTCTAATACATGATGTCATATGTTAAACAATATTTCTATTTTTGTATCAAATGTGTCCATTCCAAGCCATCTCCCATTGGAATGTCAGCATGGTGTAATCTTTGGAAACAGCTGCTGAGGATACATATGTGTACCACATACTCCAGTCACAGGCTCACTCCTTTTCTTCAGAAAGGCTGAATAATACCTACATCATTTCTTATAAATAGTTATTTGATATTTTCTTGAAGAGGTTCAGCCTTTACTGTGGCTTCCATACCACCTCCATCCTGAACCTTCCCTTCTGCAAGTTAAATTCATTTTCCTCTCTCCTGTGAGGGATGAGAAAATAAACCACTCTTTTTATTTCCAGCAGGTTGATGGCATATCCAAGACACTCCCCTTTCGCTTATTATTCCAGCCCTGTATTAAACTGTTTTTTCTTTTTCCATTCAGGTAATTTTTTCTAGATTTTTGGTTTTTACTCTCTTTTGTACTAGATTTTTCATGGATTCTCAGAGATGATTAGCAAATTTATTGAGATTTATGAGCCAGTTCTTCAAAAGTCTATCAATCTCAGGGTTCTCCAACTTATTCTTTCCCTATTGCAGGCTAAAATCTTTGTTGTTGATATTAACTGTGACAGCCACTTGGTGATGGACGACTTTATTAATAAATGACATTTTGTAAAATATCCTGAACATTCATGGGTAACTCTCTTCTGCTGAGCTTCTTTTACTTGGTCTTCCTCTTAATATACATTTATGAAGTATTTCCTGTAACTGTTAATGCTTTTCTGCTGATTTTATCTACTTCTGCGCCTACACTTCTGTACTTGTCATAGGAATAACTGGCAGCTTTTTTAAAATTTAAAAGCAGTCTAAAAGGTTCATTCTCTTACATGCCCAATACCAAGCACAAAGACTTCCCAGTCCCAATGATTTCTGATGTTTCCATATTACAATTATTCAAATTCACTGATACAGTAACAGGTAATTAAACACTGTAATGGACATAGGAGGAAGGCAGATATTTAAATTTAAATTCCATAAACAAGATTAACCTGCTAGGTGTAGAGCAATCAAACTAATACATTTTCTCTGCTTTGAGAGTGTGTTTTGATGAATCTGGAGTATGCAGCAGGTCACAGTGTCTGGAGCATGTTGGAAATGCATCCTCTTGGCAGGATAGTCCCAGGGATTGAGGTGCCAGGCAGTTTTAAAATAACCAGCTTATTCATCATCTTCTTCAAACCAGCATTAGTGGGATAGGAGACTGATGGGAGAAGAGAGGGGGTGGAGGTGACCCAGTGACATTCTTGGTGTTCTTCTGAGGATGTTCAGTTACTGCACAGGGCAAATTAAAATTCATCAGTAACTATTTCCAGGGATTTCCCCCCTGCTGGGTTTTTTTGGGGGCTGTTTTCTCCAACTTGAACTACTTCCAAGCTGAATAATGAATTGGTATTTCCTGGGTGTTCCTGCCTGCTCCATTTTTTCTGCACGTGTCTGACCCATCTGCAGGTGGTCACCTCCCACCAGCAGGTCTCCTGCTCAGCTGCCTCTGCTGTCTCCCTGCACTTTCCTTGGGGTCTGTCTTTGCTGTCCCTCATCTCTGCTGTCCTCCCCACCACTGGCAGTTATGTTTTTCTTGCATATGGATCAGGACTGAATGAATTTCACTGCATAAGTGCAGTGGCCTGGATATTCTTCTTCTCAGGTGAAATGTTTGTATGGTGGAGTTTCATTGGAAAGAACTAAACCAGACAGATGAGATCTGAGCTCTCTTCAGCGTGTAGAGGGCCAGGAGCAGCACTGTGAGGACAAGAAACAAGTTTTTTTACCTCAGAGGTAGGTCACTAATTAGAAGGTAAATGTGAGCAAGCCCTTTAATTTCAGCCAGAGATAAGATGCATTCCCTCCTGCAAGGACTGCCTGGTCAGGTGAAATGGCTGCTCACATTACAGTCCTGGGAAGGCTGCATGGGAGAAACACATGGGTGTCCTCTGTTTGTGTCCTGCTCCAAATCAGCAAGGGCAGAAGAAGGAGCAGAGCTACTGTGTGGGAATGGTGCAGAGAGCTCCTGGTGCTGATGGATGGATGAGGACCAGCTCTGTCCTTTCCAGGAGCACAGGGAAGAGGGAACCAGTCTGCTCCTGCAGAGCCCTGGAGACCCTCTGCTGCTCTACTCACCAGGGGCTGCATTACCTGGGTGTCCCACACTGGCTGCCTTGATCTCAGCCCAGCAAACAGCTCTGACCTGGCTGTCCAGACCTTGCTGTGGGAGAGGACTCAGGCAGCCAGGCAGAGATACTTGTTCATGCCTGAGCAACCTCCATAGCTGCTGAGCCCGGTGGAGAAGGAGAATTTTCCTGAACGTCATCTCAGGGTACAAAGGCAGCCCCACACTGGCATACTTAGAGAAGGGGGCCCTGGAAAAACGCTGCAGATGCAGTTATTGGTGTGAGTGGGGCTCTCCCTGCCTGCTGAGCCTGGCAGGAGTCTGTCCCAGCTGTGAGGGGCACCAAGCATTCTGCACTGCCCCCAAAGTCCCTTGTCCTTCCTGTGCCACCCTGTCCTGCCAGGCATGGGCACATGGCCCTGCTCTCAGGGCAGCAGTGGCTGCCTGTCCATCTGCCTGTTTGTGTGCCTGGTGCTTGTCTGTCTGTCTGTCTGTCTGGCCACTGCAGCAGGCAGAGTGAGCTATGGCTCTGTGCAGGGGCTCCTGCAGCCTTGTTCAGGCATGCCAAGTGCTCAGGATGGCCTTCCCCCCATGCCTTATTTTGCTGTTTGTTTGCTCACTTATTAAGATTTGTAGCAGCAGCAGAAATAAAGAGCTAGAGGTGGTGTGTCTGTGTGAGTGCATTGTGCTGTGGGGTTACAGGCACAACAGCCACATTCCCCACGCCTGAGAGAGATTACAAGGGAGGGCGCAGGAATGTGCATCTGGCAGCACTTTGTATCTTGGCCATTTCACTGCTTTCTCTGCATCCCAGCTTCCCAAAGTTTTGGTCATGGAGGGCCATTTAATCCAGGGAACAGACTTCCTCTGCAGGGAAACGCCACTGAAGAAAAATTGAGGATGTTTGTGAAGGAATGGTTGCTGCTTGAAAAAGTAGCAAGGCGTGTTATGTGGGGATCTGCCCAACCACAGCAACAGGAGGATGCAAATTTAATTTTGAAGTACAGGGAAGTGTTGTTATAATATGCCAAAAGATTGCTTAAGGCCTGGGACCAGGAACAGAATTTGAGCTAACTATTAATTTTTTTTTTTTTTTTTTTTTTGTAATTTCATGGGTTTTGAGATAGTACTTATAATAAATTTACCAGAAATGCAAATCATTAAACATAAGGTTCTCAGGCACCTTGCCCAGCATTCTTCCTAAAAGAGAGAAGATTAGTTAAGTCTTTTTAAAAGGAGTTAAAGATAAATAAAATAATGCCCTATGTCTGAAAGGCCAGGCTGGACAGGGCTTGGAGCAGTCTGGTCTGGTGGAAGGTGTCCCTGCCCTTGGGAGTGAGTTGGAATGGGATGAGCTTTAATGTCCCTTTAAACCTGAAGCATTCTGTGATTCTCTGATAAATACAGACATCTAACTGGGAGTACTCTCTGGATGCTCTCAGAATGTCCTTTTATTAACTTCTCATGAGAATGAGAATATACTAGCTCTGGAGAACTGATGAGGTCTACAAAAACTTATCTAGATGCTTTTAATTGCTTTTCTAACTTATAGATACTTTGCTTGCTCCAAAGTGTTTCTGTAAATACATGTTTTTGGCAGATGACTGCAGCAAGGTTTGAGGTTGCTGTGCCTTAGCTCTGCTATGCATGCTTGTGTGTGCATGTGGGAGGGAGTCTCTGTATTTTAAGGGAAAACTCCTTCCTTCCTGAAAGAACACTAATTATTAGTTGTTATCAAGTGATTTTATTGTGTCTGGGAAACTGCAGAGCCCAGCAGTAGAATGGGGCTTGTTAAAACCCTAGTGATGTATGAGAAATGAAGCACATGAAGTCATGCCCTGGCAGAGATGGGAGAGAGGATGCTGGATTTGCATTGTTTGGAATTGCATCCAGCTGCTGGAATTGCAGAGGATGCTGCAGGAAGATAACAGCACAGGTAGGGAGCACTCAGCCAGGCTGAGCTTCCACAGGCTGGAGGCCCCACATTAAAACATTTGGCATTATTCCCAGATGTTCCATTCCTCCAAACCCAGCTGCACTCACAGGCACAAGAATTCCAGAAGGCAGCTATGCTGCCCAGCTCTTTGTTTGCCCTCAAGCCTGCTGAGGGTGACTTTTCTACCCCCCTTTTTCATGCCACAACCCAGGGAGAGGGGTCAGGCAGCGAGTTTAAATCTGTGGGAAGTTTCTTTTTTTAACTGCTTCCAGTCAGCCTTCCAGGGCAGAGCACCTGGAGCAAGCAGCATGCCCAGCTCCCTGGCTGCCTCTCAGACCTCTGACCATCGAGCTGGTGTGCCACACTCTGCAGTCACTCAGGGAGGGATTTGTCCCCGCAGCAGGTCATTTCAAACTGGAGACAAGCAGTAATGCTGCAGCTGGCTTGATCTGGGCTTGTGACTCTCTGTGCTTCTGGGGGTGACTCTGACAGTACAAGGTTTGCTCAACAATGGCCCTGTTGTCCCTGGATGCCCAGAACAACACAGCCCTTCAGAGTGCTTGGCCCTGGTGCTGTGCCTTGTACCAGATGCTGGTGTCAGAGACAGAGTGGCACATCCCTCCTGAGAAGGGTGAGGCTTGTATAAAAACTTCCCTGCTCCAGGTTTCTCACAGCAGAGTCTCAGGCATACATTTTGGAAAGAAATACCTTAATAATTGAGTGATGCAGTGCTAGAAACAGCCCTGAGGAGAGACCTTGAACAAAGGAATCCCTGGGCTTTTACAGCCTTACAATCCACATACCCACTGCAGTGGTTATTTTGGGTCCAGCGTCTCTTGCTGTTCTCTGGCTCCTGCAGAGTTCCAGGGTGACTGAACACGCCCTGCTCAGCTCTGCAGGACACTGAGCCCTTGGTCAGGTGAAGGTCAGTCCATTCCCAGCTGCTTGCCAGGGGCTCTGGCCATTCCCCCCTCCTGGCACAACCTTCAGCTCCCCCTGGAGCACTGGGGGCTCCACAACAAAGGAGCTCAGCTCCTGCCTGCTCCTGGGCTGCCCTGGCACAGGACACATCCAGCCCAGGGTTCTTGGAGGGCTGGCATTTGCCTCATCCCCAATCTTTCACCTTCTTCTGCCTGTTCCTACCCTACCAAGCCATGGTGTGATGACTCCTGCTTGGGGAAGCCTTAGTATCCAGGAGAGCCAGCTCATGACAGCCTGTGGCAGAGCTCTGGGTCTCCATTCCCATTGAGGGGATGGGGCTGTGACTCAAGTAGTTAATGTACAATTCTGTCATCAGAGTGGGCTGGGTTTACACAGCAGCATGCAGAGCTTTTGCATAGAAACATGAAATTGTGCTCGTGGCAGTTCTGGATCTCTTGAGAAGTCAGCTTTGTCCCAGCTGGCCACATCCTGTTAGGGAGACAGCATGGCTTCATTTTCTGATGACAGAAGAGTAGCAGAGCAGGGCACTCAGTGTTTTGGCTGTCCTGGCAGATGAAGCATGCCTAGACCTCCAGAGCCTACACCCACTCTGCTAGTTAGCAAATGAGGTTCCAAATGCTGACTGAACAGCAAGAAACATTGGTGCTGAGAGGAAAACAGAGGAATGGGAGAGTGCTAACTTCTGTATTTCTTTTGGGGAAGAAGGAAAAAGACTACAGCTAATTCAGAACAGCTCCTTGGCTCCTACAGGGAAACTGGCTGCTGGGAGGGTTTGCTCTTGTTTCAGGGAGGCAGTTGGTCACAGGTGTGCTTGGGAATGGGTAAGAGATACCAGCCCAGTCCTTCCTGGCTTTCTTTCACTGGACTTTTAACTTCTGGATGGTTCATATGCTGACTTCCCACAGGGGTGTTCAAGGCCATGTGTTGATGCCAAGATCTCTCCATTTTCTCTTCAGCACCTGTTTCCTAGACAGGACAGACTGCAGTCATCAGTCAGGGCATGGACAGACAAATGTCATCACCAGCTGCCTATTTAACTGGTTCCTTGAATCCTCTTACCCTTCACTGGTTTCATCCCTTTCCCCATCTTTGTTTCTTCCTCTAACTATCTACCCCTAATCATCCTTTGTCTCTTTTACCTCTTTCCCTGCATCCCTCTATCAGCCCATGGTCTGGAGAACCTTTCCTGTGACTCACTGTGAAGGTTTTCACCCCAGACCAAGGCCCTGATGGCTCTCACCACAAGGGTGACTGCAGAGTGCTGTGTTTGTGGGATTAGGTTATCTCAGCTCCCATCATTGTCCCTCTGTGTTCTGTTCTCATTCCTCTCTGCTCTGCTGTGTGTGGAGTTGGGCCCTTCACAGAATCACAGATTCCCTAAGGATGGAAAAGCCCTCTGAGATCATCAAGTCCAGCACTGAACACCACTGTTTAGGTGTCCCTAAACACCACATCTGCACATTGTCTGAGCACTCCCAGTGATTCTATGGCTAGATTTGGCAGCCTCTCATGAAGAAATTTTTCCTAATATCACAGCAGTCTGTCTACATGACTGCTCATTGTCCTTCCAAGGCTGTGCTGTAAAATCTGCATCCAGCAGTGTGAGCTCCTTGTGCTGCCTGATGTGACCACCCACAGCTTTCCTCCTGTCCAGTGTCAGTCTGGCCATCACCTGTCTGTCCATGCATGGCTCAGCTGGGTAGAGGAGAGGGGCTGCTCAAAGAGAGTTGGACAGATTTGTCCATTAAGTGACTTGTTTGTTAGCATAGAAAGGAAAAACAACTGTATGTTTTCCTGGGGGTGATTCCTGAGCCTTCCTGTGGGTGCATTATGGTCACTGTGTTCTAGATGGGCTTTCTCAGAACAGACACTGCTCCCATCTGGCTGTCCATGGTCCTTGGCACCTGGTGAGAGGGTGGTACTTCATTTCCCCCTTCTTGGTTGCTCTTTCATTGCCTGATCTCTGCACCCTTGACATGAAGTGCTGAATGCTGTCACTCCCTGAGAGCACACAGAGAAAGGAGCACAGGAAAGGCAGCAGAGCTCAGGCAGAGCAAGAGGTGAGAAGGCTGACAGCTGGGCTGTCCTTTGCAGACTGCTCTCACCCTCCTGCTCACTTGCCACTCACCAAATCCCTGCTGTCAAAGGCTTTTTATTGTCTTTTTGCTAACTACCCTTCAAATCACGGCTCCATTACCAACACTTTCTGCACAGTGAGTCTCAGCCCTGCCATATTTCTTATGCTTCCTGCTTCTTCCACCTGCCTAGCTTCCCTCCTCAGCCCAAACCCCCTGATTGCTGCTGCCAAGCACTCCCTGAGCTGCTGCTTTGCCTGGGAGTGAGCATCGTCTGTGGTAGGATGTGACCAGAGCTGGTGCCAGAGTCCCATGTCACCCAGCACAGGGGCAGGCTCAGCTGCAGCTCAGTGCTGGGGCTTCTCCCAGTCTGGCACATGGCTCTGTGCACCAGGCACATGTTGGGAAGGGAGAGGGCTGAGTTCCACTGGGTTACTCAGATTTTTCATGTCTGGTTTGACAGCCTCTATTTTGAAGGGGTCAGGATGGGATTCACAGGTCAGAGCATTTCTCTTCCCACACATTTTGGTCTCTCACAGCACTGAG
The DNA here is from genome assembly GCF_903797595.1 of Erithacus rubecula. Lineage (NCBI taxonomy): Eukaryota > Metazoa > Chordata > Aves > Passeriformes > Muscicapidae > Erithacus > Erithacus rubecula. The sequence goes on from NC_136672.1 coordinate 2,391,844, forward strand.
GCAGAAAACACAGCCCAGTCTGTCTCCCTGGGTCATGTACCCTTGAGAAACAGCTTGTTTTTCCCTCATTTATGGTACTGATGTAGAAAAATACACTAGTCCCAGAAGGCTTATTCTCTGCTAACACAGTGCTTTTCATGTACATTACATTAAAGCAAAGTCCTGGGCACATGCCTGTGCCACAGCCAGGGACCTGGGTGGGTGAGAAGGGAGGCTTTTGGCAGCTGTGGATCTGGCTGGAGACCAGGCAGAGCTGGGTGGAAAGCATGCACACTGTGTTCCAGAGCCAATGAGACAGAGAGGAGTGCAGAGATAGGGGAGAGCTGGCCACCCATTCCTCCTGGCCACAGCCACCATCAGCTGGTGGGAAGGTGGCAGAGATGGCATCCAAGGAAACAGCAGCTGCATGGAGATGCAGGAGTTATTTAGGAAGAAGTAGGAGTGAAGCAGAGTGGCATGGCACAGAGGAAACTTATTAGCACATGGAGATTTTTGAAACTGGGAAAAATGAGAGCTGCCCGGCTAAATTGAAATGTGGGTTATGTGCTGGGCACAGTTCAGCCCACAGCCTCAAGCTGAGCACTGTGAGATGCTCAAACTCAGCAGAGGAAGGGGACTGTGCTCTGGGGACGAGGGCTGGTGGCACAGGAGGCTGGGGCCATGGCAGTGCAGAGCAGAGGAATGGCACAGCAGGGCTGCAGGGCAGGGGCACGGGCAGGGCCACCCAGGGAGGGTGGCTTGTCCCCAGCAGAATGTGCCATCCTATTCAGCCCGAGGGGAGCTGTGCTGGTTGCCAGGACAACCAGGACAGATCATATGACCCGTTCCACTTTCTATATATAAATCTGTTTCACACAGTGTATGTGACTCCATGGAAACCAAATGTTGAGCAAGAAAGATTGCATAAAAATGAACAAAATACAGAATGACTCAAAGTACGAGGCAGAGAGAGGCTGTGGGCAGGGCAGGGAGGTTTTTGGGTGCCCTAGGCCTTCTCCTGAGCCAGGTCACAGGCTGATATAGGCAACAGCTGAAGCCAAACACAGACCCCACTTCTTTAACTGCACCATACAGCTCCTTCCTGTACCTAAAGGGGCTGCAGGACACCCAGAGAGGAACTTTGGACAAGGGCCTGGAGTGACAGAGAACAGGTTTTGATAAGCTTTTAGGAAGAAATTCTTCACTCTGAGGGTGCTGAGGCCCTGGCACAGGGTGCCCAGAGAAGCTGTGGCTGCCCCTGGGTCCCTGGCAGTATCCAAGGCCAGGCTGGATGGGGTTTGGAGCAGCCTGGACTGGTGGAAGGTGTCCCTGCCCCTTGGCAGGGGGTGGAATGAGATGAACTTTGAGGTTCTTTCCACCTCTAACCATTTTATGATTCTGTGGTTCTGCCTTTTCTGCTCCATACCCTAGGACTGACACACACCTTTTCCAAGCTCAGTGGTCACACCAACTGCAGGTAGACAGAAAGATAATCTCAGTGCTGTCAGTGCAGAACAGGCCATTCCCCACAGGACAGAGGCTGTTCTGGGGCAGATTTGTGCTGTGTCCTTGCATTGCTCCTTGCAGGGAGGTTCCCCTCCAGAGTTTTCCCATCTTTCTGTCACCCCTGATCCTCCAGCACTTCAGGGCAGCTGCTTGTTTGGGCACTGTGGCCTTTCCTTGAGCTGCTGTCTGTGAGTGTGAGTGCACAGGTGGCAGCAGCAGGTGAGTGTGCTGGTGCTGCCCTCCAGCCCTTTCCCACAGCCAGAGGCTCCTCTTCATTTGCTCCAAGGCTGCATGCTCTGCTGGAATAGGATCATAAAGTCACAGAAGAGTTTAAACTGAAAGGGACTTGTGAAGGTCCCCGGTCCAATCCCTTGTTCAGTGTTAGGTCAGGTTGCTTGATGCCTGAATTTGTGGTTTTGGGATTGTTTTGCTTTCCTTTCCCTGGGGTTGTGTGTTGGGAATTACCCCTGGTCTGAGCTCTGCTGTGCAAGCCCACACATCTTCAGGGAGCTCAGGCTTGTCAATGCACAGATGTTTCCTCCCCAGGATCCCTCTTTGAAGGAGAATGGGGATTTCCTGCAGTTTGAAAATGGGAAGTCATTTTCCTCTATTGAGCAAGGCAGAACTTGCCTCAGGGTCAAGTCATCATGGATTGAACTGATGTGTGTTACTCCCCGTTGCCTCACTTTGCTGCATAAAACCCTCTTTGGCATTTTTTCCACCACTGGGAGGGAATCATGATGCCAAGGGCTCTTCCAAAGGGACAGAATGAGTTGGGCTGCTGCTAACTTGATCAAGAAGACCAAGAAAGAAAAGTAAGCAGTCAGAAAGTCAGAAGAGGTGGAGTGGGACAGGTACTCACCACCTTCCTGCTGTCTGTGCTGCCCTGTTCTGAGCTGGCCCAGCCAGACAGAGCTAGGGCTCCCACAGGCAGGCCTTGACTGCTGCTTTTCTTCACATGAAGCATCCAGGATGTCTGACCCAGTTGTCCTTCTCTTCAGACATGCTTCTAGACCATCAGTATATGGCAGCACAGGGATGAAACAGCATCCCTGGTCAGGGTTGTGGTGCTGGGGGGTGGCTCTCTGGCCCACACAGGTTGTCCTCTTCTTGACATCCCTGGCCCCAGTGCCCATGGATGCAGGGGAAGAAGCACAGAGAATGGTTAGATTTGCTCTGACCTAAACAGCAAATTCTCTGCCTCTTGTCAGTGCTGCTGTCCTGGATTAGAGGAGTTAACCCCATAGATTTGTTCTTAGTCCACATGCTTGCCTTTGCCATCTCTCTATCGTGTGGTTTGGTGCTGAAGAGCTCCAGTGCCCTATCTGCATTTCTTGCTCATTGCTGTTTCCTCTCTGCTGTGCATTTATCAGGAGAATTCCATCCCTGTGTTTCTGCAGGCAGCAGACAAAAACCACTGCTTGTCATGTGGAACAAGACCTGTTGGGTGGCTTGCACATTCCCCTGCTATGTGGAATTCTGATCCTAGGAAATCTCATGGGAGAAAAGTGCTTGTTCTGTTGGATTTTAGCATTTTGTGAAACACTTTGATCCCTTTTCCAGGCATCAAATGCAGATGGAGGAGGATTTCACTGGGGTCACACGTTTGCTGCTCACATTGTTCAGGTTTCCTGTTTCCTCGACAAGTGTTGCAGAACATCCTTTCCGGGTCCAGATTTGCCTGTCCACCACCATGGTGACAGCAGCTGGTGACACTTCCAGCAGTGTCAGTCAGGGGAGTGGCCTGAACATTTCTGAGCTCAAAGGCTATGTAGGAGTTGGAAGGGTTAGAAAGCAGAAGGGACTGCAAGCCCATGCAGCCTGAGCTGGGGCAGGGGTGTCAGGGTCCTGCTTTTTCTTTTTATTGGAATAGAGCAGAACTTCTAGAAAGACGTCCTCAATCTTGATGGAGGAACCACAAGAAGTGCACAGCTCCCTGGTAAGCTTTGATACTTATCCTCATGATTGGCAGATTCTTTTCAAGCTGAGCTTTTCTTCTACCTCTAGTCCCTGCCTGTTGCCCTCTCTCAGCTGGTCTGCAATGCTCTCTGCTGATAGGGAGCCTCCTCTCCATGCAGATGTCCTCTCTTGTGATTTACTGTTCTCAGAAATTATCCTGGCAATAATTGTCCTAAAATAGGAACAAGAAATCAAAGAAACAGTCCAGTATTGCTGATGTGTCTAAGGGAGAGGTGCATCTACACATGGGTACTTCTAAGCACTTTCTTTGTTGCATGTGGCTGGGAACAGGGGTGCCCTGGTGGGAGCTGGGTTTGGGAGAGCTCTGAAGCCTGTCTGTGGGTGCTGGGCCAGATGTGGAGCTGTGCCAGATGTGGAGCTGGCCTCTTGGAACACTGTGTGCCAGCCACCTCTGCTCCCTGTGCAGTGCCCTGTGTCCCAACAGCAGGACTGCCTGTCATCCTGTGCCATGGTCACCAAAACTTCTCCCACACAGCTGTGCAAACATGGTCCCAGTTGAGCTGTGCTGGTGCAAGAAGAAGGGACTGCAGATGCCTGGCTGGGACAGGGTTGTCTCTGCTGAGGAAAACAGCAAGAAAATGTCTCCTTTTCCTCAGATCTCTTGTTTTGGCAAAAAAAAAAAAGGATGATGTGGCTCTCTGGCACTCTCATTTCTGAAAGGATGGCTGGCTGGGTGTGCCTAAACTGTGAGGTACTTAATCTGTGGTGCATTATAATGCCCAGGCTCATGTGCATCCATCCCAGATCTCATCATCCCACACTATCTATGCCAGACCATCCTGGGCTCCTAAATAATGAGAATTATACTTATACTGATATGGCAAGGGGGAATGGCTTTAAACTGGGAGAGAGTAGGCTGAGATTTAGACATTAGGAAGAAATTCTTTACTGTGGAGCTGGTGAGGCCCTGGCACAGGGTGCCCAGAGAAGCTGTGGCTGCCCCTGGATCACTGGAAGTGTCCCAGGCCGGGTTGGACAGGGCTTGGAGCCACCTGGGATTGTGGAAGGTGTCGCTGCACGTGGCAGGGGGATGAATGAGATGATTTTTAATGTCCCTTCCAACCTAAACCAGTTGGGGATTTGTGTGGGCAGCGTGGTGAGGAAACCTGTATGAAGTCAAGTTTTGTGTCTTCTTCTGTTCCTCCCCTATGCCATTTTCAGTTCCTCTTTTCCCCTAAAGCTGCTGTTGGAGTTGGAATCCAAGTGTTGCTGGGAGGGGATTGCACTTGGACCAGTTAGGGGCTCTAACATAGAAATGGTCCCAGCACTTCCTCTGCAGCCTCCATGGGAAAAGTCCTGCCTAATAGTGAGTGACATTGCTCATACATACTCCATGCTGTCTTAGTTTCAGCTCACATGCAGTTAGTTTTTTTTCTAGTAGCTTGTACAGTTACAAGTTTGGATTCAGTATGAGAATAACGTTGATAATACCCTGATGTTTTAGTTGGTGCTCAACAGTGCTCACTCTAAATGGAGGACTCATCTGTGTCTTGGGCTGTGCCAGCAAGGAGCTGCAGTAGGAGTCAGGAGGGAGCAAGGCCAGGACAGCTGACCCCCACTGTCCAGAGGGATATTCCACACCACAGAACATCATGCCCAGTGTATAAATGGGGGAGTTGGCTGGAAGAGGCTGCATGCTGCTCAGGGAAGGGCTGGCTATGGGTGTTAAATGTACCATGCATCACTTGTCTTTCTTGGGTTTTATTCCTCTCTCTTGTTTCCTTCTGCTTCTTTTTTATTTTCATCATTATCATTATCTTTTACTTGATTTCAATGATTAAACTGTTCTTTTCTCATGAATTTTACTTTTTTTTCCTGATTCTCCTCTCTATCCTGGGGTGGGAGGCAGGGAGTGGGTGGCTGTGTGGTGCTGAGTTGCTGGCTGGAGTTAAACCACAATACATGCACATAAAAGCAAACTGTTTCCCATTGTTTACAAGAACTTCAGCATTTGGCAGTGCTGAGATTTCCTCCTGACTGTCATTGACAGAGACCTCTGTGCTCACAGCACTTCTTGATTGGCAAAATCAGAAGCAAAGGTGTAAATATTAGTAACCAAAAAATAGAATTAGCAACTGCAAAACATAATGCTTGTATGCTGTTTGAAGCAATGCATGTTTTGGCAGGGACTACAGCTGAAACACTGTGTTGACTTTATACTGTTTCCATCCAGTATTTGCTGGTATTTACTGTATACCATCCACATCTGTCTCTTGGCTTAGCCTTTGTTTAAGAATGTAGCCATGGCACTCACCTGTGAAGGAGCTCTGCTTTTCCTGCAGTCCAGCAGAGAGGCATGAAGCAATACTGAAAATGTGACTGAAAGGATGTTGTGGCCATTCAGAGCTTTCCTTAAGCAAACTGGTAATGTCTGTCCTTGCAGGGCACTGGTGCTGACTGTGCAAAGTGGAGGAATTCCATGGGACCCTGGAGTGATCAGAGCTTAATGGTGACCTGCACATGGAATCACTGTACGATCTTATTAAGAAGTAGGGGTAGTGGGAATGAAGGGACTTCAGTTCCAGAAGGGAAAGAAGGTGTTAGGTACAGAAATGGCAAGCATGAATCAAAAATGTGTGAAATCTGGATCTTCTGAAACAGAACCCAGGGCTGGGTTACCCCAGATTCTTCTTTTTGAGGTTTTCATGCACAGCAGAGCTAGTTTGGTGTATCTTTGTTATTTTCAAGGCCAGATATCTGTGAAGGGAATGTGAAGGAACCAGCCTGCTGCTGTATTCTTCTGGAGCTGGTACACTCCCACACTGCAGAGTTTACTTTTCTTCAGCATGCTTTTACAAACAATAACAGGGGACCATTAATCCCATGGTGGAGGAGGTGTCCCAGGATTTGTTCCAGTACTCTGTGCTATCCAGTGGAGCTTACTGGGAGAGAGTCTGGTGTTGTGGTTCAGGTGATGATGCCCCTGTAAAATAAATTGTGACAGCATCTCCATGATCAGTGCTTTCATCCACTGGTATATTCATGGGAAGGTAAAGGAGGGCCAGATACCTGTCTCTGTTTCTCAGACACTTGACCATTTCATGGTTTGTGTTTTACTGCTCAACCAGAGTAATTTTATTGGACATTAAATACAGAAGGTTTCATTTCTTTCCCAAATGGTGATTTCTTCAAGGCAATGTTGCTTCACGTTCTGAAGCTAGAAGAGATGAAGGGAGAAATGGACTGAAATTCTTTGGGTATATCGGAATCTCTGGAATGCCAAACCACATCATTTCTTCCCAGCTGTGTGCCTGGTTAGAATTTACATTATCTAGATATTGACTTAATAGGATTTTTATTTTCTATTCTCAGCAGAAACCCCGAAAGGCAACTCCTCAGCCAGGAGAAGACACCTTGAATGGCCACCTTCCCCCTGGCTGGCAGAGCTACATGTCTCCCCAGGGTCGCAGGTACTATGTGAACACCTTCACAAATGGTAAGTGGGGGTGGATTTCCAGTAAATGTTTCACCATGCCAGCACAGATCTGTTTCAGGAAACCAGTTTGCTAGTTGATTTTGATAACAAAAGTAGCTGCAGAGCCAAAGTAATTAATATGACACCATGTGAAAGAAAATACAAGAAGATTATGATACTCTGTCATCTTAATTCTGACCATCAGAAAACATCTGAAATGTTGACAAAAGATAGAGAATGTAAAGTAGAAATACCTCTGTCATAAATGCTTTAGAATCTGAAACACTGTTAAAGATGCAGTTTTTACCACATTTCCTATTTCCTTTACCTGGAGATATTTATGTCTCTATATACATGTACATATGTCTCTATGCACATGTAAAGTAGTTTGATAGAACATTGGATATCACTAAAACACCATTGGGGAAAACAGAAACAGTGAACTGGTCAGACTCAGCTTGCCCATGGAGACAAGGAAAGAAAAATGCATGTAATGAGACAGCACAGACAAAGCTTTCAGTCTGTATTTGTGTGTTCTAGTCACTGTCATGTTGAGAAGCAGATTTAACTCATGATCTTATCACCTGCTCAAGACCTGTCAAACTTGTACCACCTCCACTTTACCTGAGACTCTGTGTCAACCTGCTCTTCTCACCATGAGCTCACAGCAGCATTGCAAAACAGGGTCTTGTGACCTGCAAATCCACATTTCTTTAGCAAAAAGAATGCCATGAAGGAGGAGGAGCTCACCTTGTTCACAGGGAAGCTGCAGCCATCAGGAGTGACCTCTGGCATTCCTTTAACTCACTCACAAGGGAGAGGGCACCTCATGATCGGTTCAGGGGCTGATGTGTTTTATTTCAGAAGCTTTTGGCCCAGAACTTTGCCAAGTCATTATTTACTGGAGTTGGATGCACTCGCATCTTAAAGGAAGCTCCCACTAGTAGGTGCATTTCCATTTAACCCTGCCTTCATTTTGGGGCACAGTTTGCTCTGGCTGATGGGCAGCATCCCCTGCACAGCTGGGAAGATCAGCAGGAGTCAGATACCTCATCCCCAGTGCAGTTCAAATGTAGGGGAGGAGGTGATTATACTCACCATCACTGTGGTAGACCAAAACTCACTGGGCTGAGGCCAGGTAAAACCAGTAAGAGGCAGAGCCTGTTTATTTTGTGCTAAGAGCTCTTGTCACAGGGACCCTGCCTCAGAGCAGTGGGGGACTGGGACTAAATTTCTCCATAATGTCAGACAGTTTTGTACTTCCCCCACAAAAGTTACAAGTAATATAACAAGGGCCAATTTCCATATCCTCCTTGGGAGCTCAGGCCAGAAACCAGGAGATTTCTGATTCCTCTAGGAAGGGAGGATAACTTTGGCACAGGCTGACAAGGGAGGTGGGGCAATCTCTGTCCTTGGAAAATCTCAGAAACTGGCTGGACAGAGCTGTGGCTCAGCTGTTGTTAGCAGTGATCCTGCTCAGAGTAGCTGGGCTGAAGACTTCCAGAGGTCACTTCCAGCCAGTCTTTCTCAGGAGAGTGCCCAAACCACCTATGGTTATGCTCTCAACTATTACAGTGTTGTGTGGTTCTCATAATAACAGTATGTAAGAGAGGGTAGAAGTGAGATTTCTGTGTTCTGAGTCTTGCTTTAGGGATCACTTATTCAAGTTCTGTTTAGATGAGAATCTTTTCACCAGACTGATCCTAAGCTGGCTTTGAAGTTAGGCTTGCTCTTTTTCCTATGCTGGACACAAGAACCCAGCATTTCTGAGCCTCCCATTGTTCTATGAGGGCTGTAGCATTTTGTGGAATAACAGGAATCTCCTGCAGCATGTGCAGGGGCACTCTGACTACCCTCCAGCTTAGTTGGTGTTCCTGGCAAGCTCAGTTTATCTAACCTGCTCAGGTAGAATATTCTGCTGCCTCAGAGTCTTCTAGCTGCATAGACACTGCAGCTGGATGATATTGCTTGAGAGTGTTTTTGCTCTGGTTGGGCTATATTGCATGATCAGACTCATATCTCAAATGCCTGTGCTTCCTCAAGGTGGAATATGTGCCACAAAAGTGTCACTTGTGGTGTCATCTAGGTTTCAGACAATGCAGAATGCAACCTCCAGGCCTTTTGGCTGGAGTGTGTGGTGAAGCCTTACCCAGTCCTGGCATGAGTGGCTGTCTGGACACTATTCTGATTTAATCTGACTAATAAGTTTTGACCTCTGGTCCCACAAAACCTGTAGTTCAGGGCTATCCATAGGCTCATGCTGGTCAAATTTCATGTTGCTACACTTTCTTCCTTGACTGTGCTGCAGAGCTGGGCCTGTTGAGCCATGCAGTCACCATGAGGTCACATTTGGCATGTGAGTCTTGCTCCTAACAGTGGGACAGCACTTTGACATTTAGAATGTACTCCCTGGGTTTGAGCTATAGGGTAAGTCAAAGACAATATGCTATAAGCCTTAAAGCTGCAGTCCCCATCTTTCCTGTGGCAGAGCTGCATTGACATGGGTAATGTTTACTGCCAGTCTCCCAGACTGGACTGCTCACTGCAGACTTGTCTGAACTGCTTATTTGTGCTGTCACTGCTGCAGCTGCTGCTGGGACTAGCAAGATAAACACTAGCAATGTTTGTCATGAGGACATGGTGCTGGCACACATCTCTGTCACTTCATGGGCCTCTGTCCTTCCTGGCCTCCTTAGCACCATTGTTCAGCATCAAGGTGTAGATGTACTTCTAGGCTGCTCTCTGGTCACCATTTACCAGATGATGAAAGTACACTGAAACATTTGAGAGAGGTGTCACTGTTTAATGCACGCACATGGGAGCTCAGAGGTGAGTGGAAGACAGCTGGCTGGCCTTCAGTGGCCTTCACAGATCACTCCAGCCTTCAGGGAAATATATAATTAAAGTTCTCCTAATCATCATTAGCCACTGACAGCAGTTGGGGCATAATGCTCGTGTGTAATGTCACAGCCACTTCTCAGATCTCCCAGGGACCAGGAATCTCTTTATAGAGGGAAGGGAATGAAGGGAAGGAAGGGAGGGAGGGAGGGAGGGAGGGAGGGAGGGAGGGAGGGAGGGAGGGAGGGAGGGAGGGAGGGAGGGAGGGAGGGAGGGAGGGAGGGAGGGAGGGAGGGAGGGAGGGAGGGAGGGAGGGAGGGAGGGAGGGAGGAAGGAAGGAATCCTGTCCAGCTGCTTGCATCCAAGGGTATTCCATTCATGGATGCAGCTGCTGAGTCCCTGATGACAGTATCGTGCTGCAGGGCACCTCTGATCCCACTTTTCCAGAGTCCAGAGGGATGCAGTCTTGACCTGCCACTAAATGCAGTTAATTGCTGGAGTGCTCCACTCTGGCTTTTCCTTCAGGGCTGGTGTTAGGCAGCAAATGTAGCCCTGCATTTTAGGTTGAGCAGCTCTGAGGTCTCTTGGAGCCTGGGGCACACAGATCCATGATCCTTTCTTCTTGCACATGTCCCTGAGGCATTGCTATCGTACAGCCTCCCTTTGGTTGCCCCTTCCAGCACAGGTCTGTCATGCATGAGGTGGGAGAGAGCCACACAGCAGCATGGTGAGCACACTGTGGGAGCTCCAGGCATTGGGTTCACTGTCTGTTCATGTAAATGTTGTGTTTGGACATCCTCACAGTGACATGTCCTTCACTGCAGCACTCCTTGGTGCCTACCAGTTGCCTTGCCAGTCAGTGGGAGATAGATCCCAGGGCAGAGAGAGGGGATTCATCCAGCTCAGGGCTGTGGCTAAGCCCTGGGTCAGGTACAGAGCATCCTTCTGCCCTACTCTGGGGCCTTGCTGGCACCCACTGCCTTTCTCAGGGGGAATGCTATCAAGAGCAGGCTTTCTTGGCAGCTCTGTGGCAGTTTTAGCAGTTCCATCATTGAAAAGCTCTGGTGAGAGGAGGTATAGGCCTTCTTGTGAGGTGGGACTGTGGCTAAACATTTACCCAGCATCCAGGCAGGGTCTGTGGGTAGGGGACCTGTGTGAAGGAATGCAGTTCACTGATGGAAAAACAGGTCCTAAAAGCAAGAAGGCAATTTGAAAGCTGAGTAAATGGAAAACAAAGTGGGGACCATAGTTAAATTGCAATAAGCTGCTGCAGAACTGTTTGCCAGCTCATCCTCAGAGCATGGGGATCAATGGTCCCTTGTGCAAGGGGAGTTTGTCCTGAAGGGAATCCTGCAGTGATCTGCCTGAGAATCCATTCTAGGCAGCATTTCCACTGATGAATGGCATGTTGACATTGAGAGCACTTTTCAAACAATAACTTTTAACTGGAGCTGGGAGAGAACACGGTGTTCTCCCCTGCACAGAACAGGCTCAGAATTCACAATCACCCTGGAATAGGAGGATGCTGTTCAGTAAAGATGCATTTAGGATCAGAGATTTCAACAGAAATAATTAAGTGGCAAAGACAGGCAATGGAACAGTTTACAGATGAAGACACTGGAGCTCTGGAGGATCTGAAGTTGAGTGAGAGCCAGCAGTGTTGTGCTAGTACAAACCAGCCAGCATTTTCCATTGTATAAATAGGAGTGTTGTCTGTGAGGCATGAGGTAAGCCTCCAACTTTACAAGGAAATTATAAAGCCTCAGCTGGAATATTTTATCTTGTTTGGACTCTACACTTCAGGAAATATGTGAGTCAGTTGGATAAAGCCCAGAAGAGAGTAGCAGAAGTGATGGAAGATGTGGAAAACATAGCCTGTGGGTAAATGCTAAGAGATTGTGGGTATCTGCCCTTAGAAAGCAAAGATGTGGACAGGGTCATGAAAGCAGGCCCAAAGTGCATGAAATGCCATTAGGGAGAAGACTGTTTGCAATGTCTGTCATCACTAGAAGATTTCAATTTCAATTTGAATTTCAATTTTAATTTTCATCACTAGAACACATTTCAGTTGCAATCAGGGCAACTAACCCTTCCAAGCTCTCTTGGAAGTGAAGTGTGGGAGTGCAGAGCTGCCTGGGAGTGAGTCTGTATCACTGGAGCAGGTTATGCAAAACCATGAAAATTCACACTGGCCTTCTCTGGGATAGAGCAGGGACAGTATGATATCCTGAAATTCCTGTCAGGCCTGTTTTTTCAGTCTGTAAAGCCTGAACTATGTGAAAAATATTTATCAATGTAGAAACTGACAAATGCCTGGGACTGAATGGAAGTTGCTCTTTATTTCTTTTCTGTGTATTTTCCCAACTTTTCATCATGTCTAACCAGGCTCTTGTCACTCATCTGCTGCTGGTTTGCTTTTGTTTTGCTTGTCTGAGCCAAATAATATGAGTTCAGAGGAGCATTTCAGCCTTTGAAGGAGGTCAGCAGGCTGAAACTGTCCAATGTCTGGTGTGCTGGAGCTCAGTGCTGCTCCCCAGATGAACTCTGTGTAGTTCTCTCTAGTTCTGTGCCCTCTTCCTAAAGGCAAGAGGTGTTGGGAGACCTGCTTGTCTTTCTGACCATGCCTGTGGTGCATCTTCTCTGCCTCAGTGCAGAAACCTGTTTTTGGGTTCAATTGTTTTGTTGCTGGTAGTGCTTGAGCTATTCAGAAGTGGTAACACAAGTATCCACTCAGTTCCTGGCCGGGGAAATGGGATTATAGGGGCAAGTAACATCCTGATTCTTCTGAGCCTTCAGAATACAGCAGATGCCTCCCTTCCTGTGAGGCTTTACTATTATTGTCACCATTGTTTCCAGTGGTTGATGTCCTTCCACACTGGGATTATCTGCCTTTGTTATATATCTTGACCCTGAGATGAGCTCAGTTGGTCAGAGCAGGGTGCTAATAATGCCAGGGTTGTGGGTTTGATCCCCACATAGGCAATTCACCTAAGAGTTTGACTTCATAATCCTTCTGGGTCCCTTCCAACTCAGACTATTTTGTGATTTTACCTGACTGTAACAGTATTTCCATTGTGTGTTTTTGCATGGTCTAATTTGTCTTTACAGGAAAAAACACAAGGAATTGATTCTTAGGTAGAAAGAAATGAAATCTATGAGACAGTGTTCTTATGTGGAGGAAAAATGTTAGAAAAATCAGTAATGAAGGAATTGGGGTGACCCTGGAACAGATGTGCAGAGGTGACAAACAGCACATTCCTGTCTGTCTCCACTTGATATCCCACCAGATAAACACTTCACATTTATCATCCTTTGAAGCAGGTTCAGTCTTGAGACCTTTGTAAAGGCATCTGAGCTGTAAATGATCTGCACAGTGTAGCCCAAGCCAATTTCAGTGTACCTAAGGTTTTCTGAGCATGGCCTTGCTACAGGAAGGTTGAGTCTGCAGCAGTGACATTCCAGCTGGGTGCCTGGCTCCTGCCTTGTGCAACATCTAGAGACATCCCTGCTTGCCATGTCAGAACACAGGAAAGAGTGCCCAGAATGCACAGCCACTACGTGGTTAACGAGTTGCTCAGTGTCTGTAGGAGGGGTTTGCAATTGTGTGTGGGTGGTAGATTCAGCAGGAAAATATTTCATTATGCTGAAGAAATTCTCTGATGGGCTGCAGCTGCAATACCTCTTGCATTAGTCAAACAATAGCACTCCAGCTACCTTGCCCATCACATTAAAGATGGGTTATGTACTTGTGACACCAGTGTTTGTGTGGCTTACTGCCACCTTGCTTTCACAGCTGAGCTCAATCTTACATGGTATGTTCTTATTTCCAGCCTTTCTTGTCATTTATGTAAGGTCCTTCCCATTTACTGTACACCATTTATCTCCTGGAAAGCAGGACTTCTGCTTCCATGTTATCTTGATCCTAATTAAGGCCCATATATTCTTATCATCCCAAACATCATTAGTAAAATGCCAGCTGCAACAGTAAGTTCTGGGGCAGTCTTGAAATGTGTGGCTGCAAGTGGTAATTTCCATGAGAGGTCTCTGAGCTGAGGGGTTTTATTCATACCTCACCAGGTACAGTCAGCTCCTACTCTAACTTGTGAACTGCAGCTCAAAGAGTAAATCCTCTATGGAGACACCAAAGAGATGTCAGGCATTTTTATTGCATGTTTTTTCTCACACAGTTAGAACATTTCAGTGGCAATTTCCCTCTGATACAGGATGCCCTAGCTAAAGGGTGATATAGGAACCTGTCTTGGTAAAGTGGCTTAAAACCTGGAAAAACAAAGCCTGTCTCAGAAAGTGCTGGAAATAGCATTATTATCACTGCTAAGCCTGCAGTAAAGGGCTCACTTTTGTCCCATGGTGTTTGCAAAAGGAGGGGCATGGTAGATATCCCAGTAATCATTTTGAAAGATCAAGTGAGAGCTCTTGTCAGCAGCTTTTCCCGTGCTGTGGAGGTGGTGACAAGCACCTCTCCATTCCACACGTGGACAGAACAATTCAGGAACTCCTGGATGGTGCCTGTCTCCATGGTGTGGCTTTCAAGACTGAGGTCAAAAGCTGTTTGGCAGCTTCAGTCTCTCTTTTATTGAACTGCCTGTGGGATGGAAGTGGATTTCAGCTCTGACACCACAGCTCCTGCTGAACAAGTTCATGTGCTGCCTGGTATTCTGCTTTCAGCACTTGTGTGCTCGACTCTCATGTTGGATGCAGGTGCAGAGAGATTTGCATTAGTCAGTTCTGCCTGCTTTTTTTTGTCTCTTTTTGTTATGTGTAAGGAGGGAGGTAAAGGCCACATTCCTGGGAAGCCCATGGAGGAGTGTGAGGTCACTGTGTTGCAGTCCACAGGCTCATGCATGGGTTGGTGGTTTGGGCATTTTGAGCTGACACTGATACAGGTGGCCCATGCAGGATTCAGTACTGCAGGGCTCAGTGGGCCAAAATGTGGGAGCACAGAGATGAAGAAGCTGCTGTGTTGAATCAGGAGAGTCCACAGCCTTTGGTCTGCAGGAGGTTAGGTCTGGTCTGAGTCACTTCTGTGAACTGATGCAGAGGTGAGACCTCCTTATTCCAATAAAACACAGTCTTGTGCTACATATCCTCTGTGGAATAGAAAGGAAATATTTTCATTGCACCTTCGTTCACCCACTCCTGCTTCAAAAGTTTTGAATGGTTCTTACCAGTCTCAGGGCATTCCCTCCTTACATACCCAAACCCCCACATTCCCTTGGCCGTTCCTTTGGGCTCTTTTCTGCCACACACATTATCAAGAAAAAAAGTGCTAATGGAAACTTTGCCAATTCATCACAATTGGGGGGAGATTTTAGCCAGAAAGGGGACATGAGGTGCAACCCCTGGCAGTTCTCTGCTCCTGGCTGGTGAGGCAAGGTTCAGAGCATGGTGGCTCCAGGCAGATGGGAGGTCTGGGCTGGGAGTGCTTGCTGTTAGAGAAAACCTGTTTCCAAAGCAGGGCTGATTGCCCTCCCTCTGAGTCACCGGGCCAAGCAATCTTTACCCTTTGGGGACCCATGGACAGGCCACAAACCTTGCTGAGAATCTATGGAGGTGCAGTGGAGAAGCACAGAAAGGTCATGGAGGGTTTGCAAACCATCTGCAAGGTGTTTCCTGCCTGCCATTGGCAAGAGTCAAGTGAATCCAAAAGGGAGAAATTAGAACCTCTTCTACCTTTCTGCAGATGTGACTTCTAGTTCTGCTTCTTTTCGGGACCATTTTGGGAGCAGTTTCCAGGGTTTCTTCTTGTGGCATTGATGGGGGGACATGTTCTGTTGTTTTCTTCATCCCTGTCTGTGTACCTTCATCCTTGACCTGTGCAGCCTGCACAGCTTCACATTATTCAGGGCAGAAACTGGGTTTGGAGCTGCTCAGCCTCACAGATTTATTGCTGTTAAAGCCAAAATAAACTCCAAAAACTATTTATAAAGGTGTGAGTTAGCACCAGTGGCTGGGTGACAAAGAGCAGGTGCTACAGATCCTTAAGATCAGGAGAGGTTTCTGCACAGTAAGCAGACCCAGAGGTCCACTGGCTTGATCTGCCCCATTCTTGTAGTTTAGACAATGAAACTATGGAGCATTTAGTTCCAAAAATAGAACTACACATGACAGCATGCTGAGGTACTAAATCCATTCCTGAAAGGAATATAAGCACATTTGTGAGGGAGTGTGCTGGTACATAAAGCCCTGACGTTTGGCTGATGATGTGTGTTCAAACTGGAAAGCAGCTCCTCTGACCTTAGAGTGCTACTGAAATCATGGAAGAGGGACCAACAATTCATTCTTCAGCTGCCACAGTGTGATACAAAAATCGTCTGCTTCAGGATATTCTCACAAACTGTGGTTCTTGAGTAACACAACTAACCCAGAGTGTGTGGCTCTGTGACACATCATGTCATTTCTCATTCTGCCAAACAGAAGTAAACTTACTTCCCTCAAACACCACAGGTTTCCACTTTTCCTTTGGTAGGAAATGTTTCACCACTTCTGTGATAACCCTCTCTGGTTCTGTTGGCCAGCAGAGCTCGGATCTTGTAACTGTTTTTCCTTCTACTATGTCTTTTCAGTTTTAACAAGTGGTTTTCTCCTGCCTCACTGTTCACTAACAAAATTCCAGAGAACCACGAATGGTTTGGATTGGAAAGGACCTTGTGCCAACTCCCTGCAGGGGACACATTCCTCCAGACCAGATGGCTCCTAGCCCTGGCCTTGGGTATCTCTCAGGGCTGCAGTACTTCTTTTTTTTAACAGTCCTCCTGCACAGTCAAGAATTGTCTGCAATTGTCTGCTGGGTCATCTCTCTCAAAGAAACTCTGGTTATTCCTTCCCCACACTGCCTAAACGGTCTAATCAACATGTGGCTAATTAGGTAGGACAGAACTTGGTGTTGGTCTGCCAGTGCTAAATTGCACCCAGAGTAGGTGGCTTTAGCTTGACTGGAACATCCTCTGGGGAAAAACTGTGTGGGATATAAAATCCAGGCCAATATGGAATCTATTCCTAAAAGCCAAGATCACTGTTCTACCACAAGTTACAAGTGGTTTTCTGATTTTCCAAGCACCAGGACTGAAGGCTCTCTGTGGTGCTCCCAGACAAGACTCTGCCGTGGCTGGATCAGACAGTGCATTATTTCTCAACAAGCTTTCTCTGTGTCATCCCCCCACTCATTCCAATCCCCACTCTCACTTCTTAATCATGACTAAGCTGCAGAGAAATTTGTAATGTCACAGTTTTACCTTGGTAAATGTAGTTGCTTCCAGTAGATGGCATTCCAACAGTGCAGTCCTGATCCAGATTAGTTTCTATGCCTACTTGATCTGCCAGAATAATCCCTGCACAGAAGTGGACTTTTTTTCCTCCTAATGCTAAAAATAAATAGAGTTTAAACACTCTTGGTAATTTCCTACCCAATTAAAGATTTTTTTTTATTTATTTAATTCATTTTATAGCATTGGTTTTTTATTTATTTTTCAATGTGTTTAACTCCAGAGTAATTTTATTTTGGAAAATGTGTCAAGACAATTATTGCTTTGGATTGGATTCACAAATCTGCTAACCACTGGACACTGCTCTTTCATGTGTGAATTTTGTGCCCTCAAGTTATGTGTCTGGGTGCTCTGTGGGAGAGGGGAAGAATGAGGCACTGCACAGCAGTTCCACAGCAGCCAGCAGGCAAAGCAGAGACCAGTTACAATTATCAGCTGGTAATTTTCACAGAATCACAGAACATTCTGAGTTGGAAGCAGCCCATGAGGATCATCGAGTGAATGGCCCATACAGGGATCAAACCACAACCTTCATTTATTAGCACCATGCTCTGGCTAACTGAGCTATGTCCCTTTAACCCATTAATACATTTCATGTATATTTGGTAGGTTTTTAGGTACATTCCTTGGTAGGGTCTCAGAAATGCTGGAGACAGATATGCTTGTGTGAACCGCCCAAGCCAAATATGAAGGTAACTTGTTTTACTGCTGACATCAAAGTCAGTGCTGGCAAAAAAACATTACTGCACTGAGTGCACTGGGGCTCAGCATCAGTGGGCATCACATTCCCTTTCCACACATCTCAGTTCACATTATTAATTAATCAACAATTCAAATTCTTTTAAATCTACAAAACATATGGGTACTGTATTGTTTACCTTTTCCTTACAGTAAATGTAAATCTTTATTTAACCATGCACTTGTGGATTGTAAGCCAAGACAAGCTGACTCATAAAAGACAACTCTTTGCATTTGATTTTGCTTCTGTTTAGTTAAGACACCTCTCAGTGCTTCTTTATTGACCTAGCGTGGAATTTATTTACTTACTACCCAATTCACAAAAACAGGCTAAAATTTAAATATTCCCAAGTGACTCAGCAAAGCTTTTAGTTCATCAGATTTTGCACTTGTAAGGGAAGAAAAAGCTCAAAGGATTTTGGCATGGGGAGGGGGTGAGAGGGGAAGGCTGAGGAGGGGCAGGGTGTGTCTCTCAGGGACATTACAGGTGTGGGGGGTGGCACCTGCTTCCATTGGGATCTGTAATCCTGAGTTCTTTCCTGAAATAAAGGAACCCTTGAGGACATCTCTGTTACATATATATATATATTTATATATATACACATACACATAGACATCTATATGCATATAAATACATATATGTATATACAAATGTGCATGAATCTATATATAAAAATAGGCCTTTTCTAGTTCTTGCAGCATGTTAACATCCTGCTTGATGCCCCAATAAACACTGACCCAGGACAGGAAGCCTTATATGGCCTGAGAGAGGTGCTCACTGCCAACCCTAAACTGTTAATTCTCAAGGGCTCTCCTCCATCACCACTTGACCATGGTCACCCAGAACACTGACACAGATGCAGCATTTCAGGCTTTGGCCTGAAATTGTTGATTGGGATTTTGGAAACAGCAGTTTCAAATGAAGCAGGTAGTCTCAGACTTGATTACAGTGACTTGTTTATTTTCTTATTTGATACCATCTGGCAATCAGTTGTTTAGGTGATTTGGGACTGACACATGCATTCAAAAGGAGTGGTGCCTGGGGCTTTCTAGCTGGACTTGTGTGCAAGTTGCTGCTCTCACTTTGCTGTCTTCTGTTCACAACTTCTAAAAAGTTTTGCACTTAAATCTTCTGTCTTCAGCATATGGTCAAAAATAACTTTCCATTTGCTGAGAAAATGAGCAGAATAGTTAAACTACAGAGGCAACTGAAGGGAGAAAGGAGCAGCACAAGTGGTGTGAGAGACATTTGCATATTCCAGCTGCTAAGTGACCTGAGTGGAAAAACAGAAATTTTCCAGGGAAATATTTTTTGGGGGGGGAAAGTGTGCTACAGCTTGTGTATGTGGGAGTGGAACCACATCTGTGTGTCACTCACAACTGCCTTTCCTGGAGAGAGCAGGGGAGGGGCACTGCCTTGCTTGGTGGCTGTCCCCAGGCTGAGGACCATGGCTGGCACGTGGCAATGCCCACAGTGGGCTCAGGCAGTGCCCACGCTGGGCTGGGCTTCAGTGCACCTGGAAAGGCAGTCACTGCAGGCCAGGTGAGTGATTCCAGGCAGAGATCTGGAAGAACCAGTGATGCAGCTTCCAGTCTGCTCTGTCTCCACCCATCCCAGCTGGCAGCTGGAGCAGGAAGAGATGAGGGGAGAGAGGAAGTGCAGGGAGGTGCAGGCATCTTCCTCACAGGGGGAAAAGCTGGTTCAGAGGACAGTGAGGGTCAGACCCGCTGGTTTATGTGTGATAGTCATAACTCTGGTTTGTGCCAAAGCCTCCATCACCCTCACTCTGGTGTTTCCCTTCAACAGAAACGACGTGGGAGCGGCCGAGCAGTGTGCCTGGCACTCCAAAGAGCCCTGTGTCACAGAAGAGCTCTGCAGGTACTGTGTGATGCTGAGCCTGACTGCTGCACTGCATGAATCTGCTTCTCTACCATTCACCAAAGCCAAGGAAATCTCTGTGAAAAGTGGGATAGAGACTTGATGTACATACAGAATCATGGAATGGTTCAGGTTGGAGGGGACCTTAAAGATCATCTCGTTCCACCTGCCTGCCATGGGCAGGAACAGCTTCTGTTATCACAGGTGATGGAATAGCCCAAAGCTCTGTCCAGCCTGGCCTTGGACACTCCCAGCGACCAGGGGCAGCCACAGCTTCTCTGGGCACCCTGTGCCAGGGCCTCAGCACCCTCAGATTTTCTCTTAATCTCTGATATCAGTCTATCCTCCTACAGCTTAAAGCCATTGTCCCTTGTCCTGTCACTCCAGACTCTTACCTAATGTCCTTTTCTGTCTCTCCTGTATCCCTGCTAGACACTGGAAGGGGCTCTAAGGTCTCCCCAGACCGTTCTCTTCTCCAGTCTACATGGTCATGTAGCAGAGCAAACACAGTGGGGCTTTCCCTACTGACACATCTTCAGTGCTTTTTGTTTCCCTGCCAGTCCATCTTCTGTCTGGGTGTCTGAAGTGTCCACTCAAGAGATGGGGTGGCTCCTTCTGGGAGCACAGAGGCAAAGAAGGGCCAAACAAGCACTTCCTCAGTTCTGCTTTCTGACTGGGCGGGGAAATTAAAGAGCTGCAGATGCACATGGGCTGGCTAATGTTCTTCCACACAGAGCATATGCACAGCAAAGAGTTTTAGCATGTGATGGCTACAGGGGTGACCATATATATCATCTCTGGATTGACTTGAGGTTTCAGGGAAGCAAGTGACAGAGTCAGATGCATAACTACACTGAAAAGCTCTTGGGTACTGCAGAACGACAAAGCAAAGCAAAAATTAGAATAAAAAGTGTTAAATGTAAAGGCCATTGCTGCCAGCTGACTGTAAATAAATCAGGTTAGAGGATGTTTCCCTTAGAAATTTTTGTACTAATGTCCCTCTCTATTGGCAGAACTGGGTGGGGAATCTGTGTGAAGATTTTGTATTTCATCGTGACCAAAAGATTTATAATGTAGTTGAGCATCTTGTTCTAACACTACTATGAGCATTACTGAGCTCAGTATATTTTTAAAAAAGGCAATTTATAGTTCCACACAGAACCATAAACATCTTGCAAGGCTTGTCTTCTTGACATCAAAACTCAACTCTCTTGGACCAGTACTTTTAATGGATGCCAGGTGCCCAGCAACTCACTCTGTCACTCTCCTCCTCAGGTGAATGGGGGTGAAAACAAGAAAAGGCTCCTGAGTTGGGATAAGGGCAGGGAGAGATCACTCGTTATGGCCATGGGCAAAACAGACTCCCCTCAGGAAGAGGTTTAATCTATTACCCACCAAATCACAGTAGGGTAATGAGAAATACAACTAAATCTTGAAATACAGTGATCTGTATCTGCATATTCAATTATGGGATTAATTTTTAAATTTGTGCAGTTTTTCATTCACTGTCAGCAGCTAGCCTGCTAACCCTCCATCTGTTCTTACAGTGAATGGCTACTACATCTCTGGGTCCCCAGTGAACCAGCTCGACTCAGGTCATACCAGCCTCCGAAAAACCAGTGGGGACACCCAGGTAAGTTTTTGAGAAAAAGCCAAACAGCAGGATCCAAGAATAAATGGGTTTCTACTTAAGTAGTTTAGGATTCCACCCAGTGCAAGAAGTCAAGAGGTCATTTTCTTTTAGAAACTCTGAGATCAGACAGATTTGTTGCATGTAGTACAGTTAGTCTTTGTGTCCAGCTGGTAAAACAGTAAAAGATCCTTTGGATTTTTTTATCCTATCACTCCTTACTGAAAAATCCACCAGGCCACTTCAGTCCCTATTAATGACCCTATGAATTTTCCTGCCACTCCAGCCTGAGCCCTGGGCCTGTGTCCAGCACAGTCCTCTCTTTACACTTGCACATCCGCCCATGTCTGTATCTCATTGTATTTTCCTGCAGCTCCAGCTTTCCCTCCCAAAGACAGTATTCACAAAGAATTCACCCAGAGCTTTTTTCTCAATTACTTCATCCCCTCCAGCCTGTCCTTTTACAGCCCCTCCTCAGAGCCTCACCCAGCACATCACCCCGAGTTAACCTACAGGATGATGACCTGTGGACAGTTGGCCTTCCCCTGCCTTTGTCCAAATTTCCAATAAATGTTTCTGCTCATTTGCTTGAAACATGTCATATTCCTGGGAAAGGCTTCCCCACAGGTCTGCAAATGCAGCACAGGGCCCTCTTCCAGCTCCTCCCATGAAACCTTTGCTCCCTGCCAAAACATCACCATGTGACTGCCACAGCTGGTGGATCACACTCCAGTTGCACTGTGCTTCCCCACCCTCTGGTTTCCCCCAGTGGTCCCAGACCTGAGTTTTCTGTTTCATTTCTTTATGAAAGTGGTGAGTCCTTTTGCAGTGCTCAATACCCCTGGGGTAATGTGTGTTTAATTGGTGTGCTGTTGGACCTGGCCTCTCTGGTGCTCTCAGTGTCTGTCTGAATTCTCTGTTTCTTGGTCTAAGTTTTGTGTTGTCTGACAACTGTCCCACTTTGCCTTGACCCTCTTTCTCACATGCTGCTTCTTCAGTAATTCCCTTCAGCCTTTCACCTAGGTCAGTGTTCCTGGTTTAGATTCATGATATTTCTCATGATACAGTCCAGCTCTTTTGATTCCCTGTTTCTTCCACATCAAACATCTTGTACTAACTCCCTGTGCTGCTGTTTCTCTGAGCAATTTGCTTGGGCTGGAGATAGTGAGCACCTAAACTAGGTCAAAAGCATTTTAGAGTCTTACATAGTGCATTACCAGATACCCCTGTCTGTATATCTACTGTGACTCCCTCCAAGACCACAGATAAACTTGTAGGCTCTGACTTCCTTCAAAAAGTCCCTGGTTAATCCTTGTGCCAAAAAAAAAAAAAAAAAATTCTCCAGGTATCTGACTCCTGTGTTTTTCTAGTTGGCTTGGAACACAGATAACTAACTTCTGCAGAACTTCCTTTGTAGCAGCATTTGCCACCTTCTTTTTGCAGTGCTGAGTCTTACTCAAGTTCACAGACACCTTTTTACTCAAATTCACTTCTGAGATACCTGAGGAGTCATAGAATGGCTTCAGCTGGAAGAGACTCTAAAGCCCATTCAGTGCCACCCCTGCCATGGGCAGGGACACCTTCCACTGTCCCAGGCTGCTCCAAGGCTCCATCCAACCTGGCCTGGAACACTTCCAGGGACCCAGGGGCAGCCACAGTTTCTTTGGGCACCCTGTGCCAGGGCCTCATCTTTCTCACAGGAAACAATTTCTTCCTACTTTCCTATCTAACCCTGCCCTCTGTCAGAGGGAAGCCATTCCCCCTTTTTATATCACTCCATCCCTTGTCCAAAAACTTACTCCAGCTCTTTTTAGGCCAACTTCAGGTACTGAGAGTTTCTACTAAGGTCTCTCCAGAGCCTTCTCTCTCCAGGCTCTCTCAGCCTCTCAGTGCTAAGCACTGCTTTGCTCAGCTGACTCAACCACCAGCCTGTCAGAAATCCCTTTCATGACTTTGCTCTTTTCCTTCATTGCCTCCATGATAGTTTCTTTCCAATGCTCCTTTATTACAGGTTTTTCCAAACTGAACTCCTGGCTTCATCCCTGCTTTGAACCTGCTTTGAATTAGTTCTGACTCTCTAACTGGCTGCTGGTGGCATTAATTCTCAGAACAGCTTGTGTCTACGCCCTCTTGGGAAGCTGCTTTTCCTGGGAGCTGTGGCAGCTTTTGCAGAAGAGTCCTTAGTAAGGAAAACATCTGACCATAAACTCGTGGTTGCAAGAAGCTGTTCTGCATACCCTCAAAGTCTTTTTGGCCTGTCTCTCTCTCTCCTTGTATGTCTTGGGCCATCCTAAGCTGCTCTGCTTTGACTGCCTCCTTGTCCCTGGCATGGGCTGTCTCCCACTGTGGAGCAGCTCCTAGGCTTTGGCCAGGACACTTTCTTAGACCTGGGCAGCAGCCACCATGCAAACAAATGCTGGCAGGATCCCTCCAGCGAGCTCAGCCACATTTCTTGGAAACAGGTCAGGGGGTGGGGGGAAAAGCCACAAGTGAGAACAACAGGGAGCTATGCTGTGCTGGGCACAGGGCCAGACCTTTTTATGGCTTCCTCGAGAGCAGCTAAACGCTGCCCGTTCAAGTTGTCACAACTGCCACCGAGGGGACAGCAGAAGAGTCGTGCAACTGCACCTGTGTGGTGCTGGCACGATGCTGCTGCTGGGTGTACAGTCCCAGGAGGAGCAGCGGGTGCCTGGGCAGTGGGATTTGGGCTGGGAGTCCCTGGCACAGCCCAGTGATGGTGCCAGGAGCGATTCACGTGCTGCAGAGCTGTCACAGCCTCTGAGCCCCACCAGGGACCTGCGACAGGGACAGGGCCACTGCCCTCCTGGAGAGACTGGGACACATTTGTGTCCCTGTCCCCAGGGGGATATAGTGCTGCCATTCCACAGCCAGGTAGGAACTGCCCGATGGCAGGACACTGCCACCATCGCTGTCCCCAACAGTGGATGGCACCATCCCCGTGCCGATCTCATACCCAGCAGAGCAAAGTGCCACCCCATGGGACACCAAAATTCCCGTCCTCGGGGGGGTGTGACGCCACCGTCCCATGGCAGGACGCTCTTCCCAGCCCCGCCAGCGGGTGCCACCGTCGCACGGGCAGCGAGCCCCGGCCCCGCGCTCGGTGCGGCGGAGGCGAGAGAGGCGGAGCAGCCAGCCGGGGCTCCCGCACGCCCCCTCCCTCCATCCTGCCTCCCGAGCCGGGCCGAGCCGAGCCGTGCCATGGGACCCGCCTCTCCCCGCCCCGCGCAGCCATGCTGGGCTCCGAGAGCGGCCGCGATGATGCGCTCCGCTTCCCTCCGCAGAGCCCGGGCTCCCCGGCCGCGCCGCGCCGGCAGAGCAAGGAGAGCAGCCTGACGGTGAGTGCGGGGGAACGGGGCTGGGAGCCGCGGGGAGCCGTGCTGGACACCGGGCAGCGGGGATGGGAACTGCGGGGAGCCGTGCTGGACACCGGGCAGTGGGGATGGGAACTGCGGGGAGCCGTGCTGGACACTGGGCAGTGGAGATGGGAACATCGGGGATCCACTCTGGACACCGGGCAGTGGGGTGGGAACATCGGGGATCCACGGTGGCCACCGGGCAGTGGGGATGGGAACAGCGGGGAGCCGTGCTGGACACTGGGCAGTGGGGCTCTGAACCGCGAGGATTCCGTGCTGGGCGCCGGGCGGTGGGACTCTGAACCCCAGGGATCCGTGCTGGGCACCGGGCAGTTGAAATGGGACCCGCGGGGATCCCATGCTGGGCACCGGGCAGTGGGCATGGGAACAGGGGGATTTCGTGCTGGGCACCGGGCAGTGGGCATGGGAACAGGGGGATTTCGTGCTGGGCACCGGGCAGTGGGCATGGGAACAGGGGGATCCCGTGCTGAGCAGTTGGTATGGGAGCGGGGGATCCCGTGCTGCGCCTCCTGTGCCAGAGCATCCTGCCCGTTTTGCTGCTTGAACGCCGCTGAGCCCACGGAGGGTTTGGGATCTCTGCCCTGCACTGGAGTCAGGCGCGGTTTTCCGTGGAATAATGGTGGTTCCAGGATGAGCAGGAGGGAACGCCGTACCTTAAGAGCACAGCCTCGGGCTGTCAACCAGGTGTCCTGAAAAAACTTCCTCATCTGATCACGTCCTCTCCACAGCAGCGTCTGTACTGGGAGAAGTACTGAAGAGTTAGGGGAAGACAGACAGAGCAGGATCTTTTTTTTCCCAATCTACATTTGAGGTGTCAAGAAGGTTTCTTGTGCCAGAGTGTCCAAGTAAAGATATCTGGTGAAAAGTATAGGCAAAGGTTTTATATTTCAGTGTATTTATTTGTAATCTTTATAATTAAGTATAACTGATTCCGTGAAAAGACTTTTTACAGGAACATGTAGTGACAGGTCAAGGGACAGTGGTTTTAAATTAAAAAAAAAGGAGGCTTAGATTAGATAGTAGGAAGAAATTGTTCCCTGTGAGGGAGGTGAGGCCCTGGCACAGGGTGCCCAGGGAAGCTGTGGCTTCCCCTGGATCCCTGGCAGTGCCCAAGGCCAGGTTGTACAGGGCTTGGAGCACCCTGGGATAGTGGGAGGTGTCCCTATCCATGGCAGGGAGGTGGAACAAGATGAGCTTTAATGTTCCTTCCAACCTAAGCCATTCTGTGATTCTGTATTGTGAATAGAAATGTTCTCAGTTGTATGATGTATCTCAGTTTACAGACATTAATATCTTTTGCAGGCTTGATGACCTCATCTGAAACACAATTAGCACTTATGGGCTCTTCAGTACAGGGCAGATGATTAAAAACAGAAAGGAAATCAAATTAATGAATGAAAGTGGCTAGTAATAGAAAGTTTTGTTTAAATGGAAATCAGAAGAAAGGAACAGATAAATTAATTTTCAGCAATAAAGAAGGGGCAATAACCATACTTGCAGCTGCAAGTATTGGCAGGGTGTCAAGTCCCTGAGAACAAAAGGAATAATTTAATATTATACATTCTTAATGTTACTACGAGGAGGAGATTGTCTGCATTGTCACGTGCAGCCTGCAGATTTATTTGTTAGTGGGCCAGGTTTCTAGTGACAGAAACCAGGGTTCCAGAGAAGCACATAGAGGTGTCCCTGACTGAGATGTGGGTCAGCCACTGCTGTGCAGGTACAGTGTTCTGGGGCAGGAGGGGGAGATCTTCCACGGTCTTTGAAAAAAAATCCTTTCAATCAGTGATTTTAGTCATTAAAATCAGTTGTTGCCAATGTTAGCACTGTTAATTGGTGTATTGAGAGTGTGCTGTGCTTTGAAGCAAGTATAAATCTGTATGTTCAGACATTTTTGCAGATGTCTGGGAGAATCAGCTGTTCCAGGGCTGCAGTGGCTGTGGCAGGAGACATGTCCCAGCCCCTCAGTGCAGCCCCTGCCTGCTCAGGTTGGGAGATTGAGATAAATCATGGGCTGAACATCATGTCCAGAGCACTAGACATGGTCCCACAGGGTGGGTTGCACTGGACTGCACAGGCACAGGAGTGCTTGTTTTTCTGCAATCCCTGCTGCTTCCAGGGCTGAGGACTCAGGCTGTTCTCTTTCCATATATTTGCTGGCCCATGTGCCATCAGGTAACATCTGCAAAGCAGGAAACAGTGTGTTATGTCAGGGTCACTGGGTGTGCGCTTCTCCAGCAGGAGCCCAAAGCTTTCAAGTAGGATGAATCAGATAGACAAAAATAAGCTAATTTTAACAGCTGTTTGCTCCAAGCCATTGCCTCCATCAAGACAGCATTGTGAAAAATAAATCTCATATGGAGTGTAAACTGTAAAACAGTGTAAGTGTTTTCACTGTCTCCTAGGAGGTTCTGTTAGCTCAGTGCCACTCAGCTGACGTGGGGATGTTCTGGGTAGCAGAGCTGCAGGGCATGTCCTTAGCTTGGTGTCATTTTCCTTCGTCTGTAGCTATGCTCAGGCAGAACCTCATCTTGCAGAGGGGAATTCTGTGATTTACTGTGAGGCTCTTGGTCTGGGAAATCTCCCTTCAAGCCTAAATCCTGTGGCACACAGGCTGCAGACATCAGGTGATGTCCAGCCAAGCTGTTGCTGCGTCATCGCCTTCAGCAAGGAGTGGGAGCATCTTCCTCAGGATGCATCTGCCTCCTCTGCATCCCAGTGGCATGAAGTAGCACAGCTTCTGGAAACCCTGAAGGCATGTGGAGCTGGAGTATTTCCCCTCAGTGTGCAAACAGCAAGAATAATCTGGTGTTTTCTGTTTGGTCAGGGAATGTTACCTTCCATCTTCTTTGGAAGAGAAACTCCAGCTGGGTATATGGGAGGCTGTTATGAAACTGCAGATATGTGGTCCGTGCTGGTTTTACAATGAGTTTCATGGTGCACTCACTATTTTAAGGCTTGATGGTTTGCTGGCTGATTGCTGAAGTCTCTGCCCATGAGTTGTATGTGGAAGCTGGAGATAATTTACAACAGGTGAGGGAGAGTTAAATGGAGAATGTACAGGTGGATATCACCTGAAGAACAGAGCTGTCTTACTTAGAAGAGCAGGAAATCAGCCTGACTATAAGGTATTTCTGAGCATGGATTTCTTTCTTAAAAATTCTCTAGTGCCTCGTTAGGACAGTGCAGGACTTGGAAAATGCTGGTGTTTGGATTGCATGTGCTGGACACGTCAATGGACACGTGCTGCAGATGGGAAGATGAGCAGCCTGTGCACAGGAACTTGGGATTTCCTGCTGCTGTGCTCTGTGTTTGACACAGTGTGATACACAGGGGTTGTGATGAGCACAGCATGAGGCTGCATGTTCAGCACAGGTTCCCCCTCTGCAGGGTAGATACTGTCAGAAAAGCCCTGAATAATCTCTGATCCTTTCTACAGATAGACCAAGTAAAAGGAGGCTCTTCCACACTTTTGGCAGACTCTTCCCTTTGAAATAGGAAGGAATCAATAGATTTGTCAGAAGTGAGGATTTGAATTGTCTGTTGTTCCCTTCTGTGGTACCATAGCTGCAGCATCACTCTGCCAGAGCTAAAACCCAGGGAAACTCATGGTGTTGAAGCTACCCAGACATAACCTAGGCATTTCCAGATTTCCCTGCCTGGGGGGAGTTCAGGGCGCCCAAGCTCTTCTGGGATCTTCTCCAGCCTTTGCATTTGGCTTTTTTACCCAAATAGTTCCAGTTGCCATGTGAACTCTGTGTTGGATGTTGTACTTTTTGGGTCTCACCTGAAATCATAAAGAAGGGACTGAAGTAAGGCAATCTGGCACATCTCTTCTGTGTTTAAGGTGGTGAGAATGTGTAGAAATAAAAAAAAAAAAAAAGTGCATTTTTAAGTTGAAAAGATAGGCAAAAATGTTGCCCTGCTTCAGTCACTTTAGCGTGGTACAGTAAGTTCAGCCACTTTCTGCTCATTTATTTGTGTCTGATGTAATAAACGTGTAGTTGATTATCTAAGCTTTGATCAAATTATTCTTGTTCTATTCATGTTGCTTGGCAATGTCTCATTGACTGGTGAATGGTGGCAGTGACTTCAAAGCCTGTAGAGACTCTGAAATCCAGGAGATTAATGTGCACGTCCAACCCAACAAAGTTTGTTGCTCTTGTGCAAATCCTGTGAATTCACCTGGCTCCCCGGGTCTGTTCCTCTTCTGTCACCCTTTTGTGTCTCAGACATAATTAGGAGTCACCTACAATGTAAACAGCTCATTTTGCCATGACTGCCAGCATACTCATGGGAAATAGGAGCTGGAATATTCAGCTGTTAATATAATTGCATTTGCTCATGATCAGTACACAGGCAAAAGTATTTTAATCCATTGGCTTTGGCACACAGCTTGTCGAGAAATGCATCAATTAGTGCTGCTTCTCTGATCCCCTCTGTGTGTGTCCTCCACCAAGCTTTCTTTGTCACCATGATTTTTTCGTGTTTTGCCTCTGTGCCTTCTGTCCTCTGTGATCCAGTGGCTCTCAGACAGGTTTTGTGGAGCCACTCATGGCCAGTGGCAGCTGGAAAGACAAGCTGCTGTCCTCTGGCAGGTTTGCTCAGCTCTTCCTTGGGGTTTTGCCCTGCTGGTGTCTTGTTATTAATTTTGCTTTGTTGCAAGCAGACAACAGCCATTATTTTGACAAAGAGGCTGCATAAGAACTTAATATCATGGTGAGGCTGATTATCACCTCAGCTGTCCCAGTGGAGCTTGTGGGAATGCAATGCAGGTCATCACACCTTGTTTTCTCTTCATGTTCTGTGATTCCATCATTATCTGAGAGACGTGTTTTAATTTGTTTTGTTTCTTACTGGCAATTAACAGCTATAATAGCCACCTTCTGCAAGCTTTTATTAGGCTTTGCTGGCAAGTCAGCATTGTTAAGATATCCATAGTGCCACAGGTTTGGATCTGGAGCCTAGGCAGCTCTTAGGGATGTGAGCAAAGTGTGGTCTCTCGAAATTAGTGAGGGCAGTGGTCCTTTGCATGGAGGGAGTGTCATTGTCCATGGGACTGATGGAGCTGTTGAATGCAGTCAGACATGGGGACATCATCTTGGGATGCTTTGTCTATCCTTAGCATCACTCAGCTCATCAGTGGGACCTCTCTTGGCTTTTGGAAGCAAGAAAAGGAACATTTCAGAGGGAGGACTGGGAGGGGGGAATGCTGCACTGTCACACCCCTACTGCTCTGTGCCAGCCTGGTGTTCCCCTCCTGCTGGGAAATCCTGAGAGGTTTTGGAAATACTAGGAAATATCAATCTTAGAGCTCTTTTTTGAGTATAAGAAATCTGAGGTAATGAAGGGAAAGAAGGATCACAGGATTTCCCATGTAGTCATACATAATTTTTAGTAATATTTCTAGAGTTTTGAAAATTTTCATGCCCCCTAGTGGGACTTAGTGTAAAAAGCTGTAAGTTCTGTTAAGTTTTGTTTACCATAATGTTTTTGGGGTTTTTTTTTAAGATTGTAAAAGCTTCTGCATTTTTAATTTTTTAATTCTGGCAACAATTCTATTTTAAAAGTGATACTAGACCCAAATGTCCTCATGACTCTTTCCAGACAATTCAACATCATTTCCAGATGATTCAGTCTTTGGAGAAGTAAAGAATGTTTTGATTTATTCCTAAAACTTGGAGAAACATGTGAATTAACCCCACTTTCATTGCCTGCTGATGTGCATATTCACTGCTCCACTTCCTGCTGCATTCCTGGAGTTCTGCCCTCTGCAGTGGGACACTGTCACCAGTCCAGCCTTGGCATTTCCAGTGACTCTGTGGTTATTGCTTCAGGACATTGAGACTCACTGTCACATCTCTAATCAGCAGCTTCCAGCTGACACAGATTTCATTTTTGTGAAACGGGCACTGCCTTTAGCAGGGAATGGGAATTTCCCTTGCTGCTTCTCTTTGCAGATTTTTAAGCTGCAGGATACAACTCCTGTGCACTCCACTGGAAATCATCTCCCTGTCCTGGTGCACAGTGCCACAATGCAGTGATCCAACTCAAGATATTCTGTGTTTCTATGATGCCCAAGCTTCTGTTAAAGGCTGCAGAATACACTCTGGAGGTGCAGTTGGTTAGAGCATGGCCATCCTGCTCTGAACTGAGCTGATTTCTGTAACTCCTGGTGCCTGGCTCTTTGGTGGGGAGCACAGGAGCAGGGAAGGTGTTTGCAGTGCTGTCTGTGGCTGGAACCCTATAGCCAGTGGAGATTGGCACTGGTTGGAGGTGCCAGCTCTGGTTGGAGGTGCCAGCTCTGTTTAGAGGTGCCAGCTCTGCCTGGACATTCTTGCTCTGTCTGGAGAGGCTGGCTCCTGCTTGGAGGTGCAGGGTGACCAGTGCATGGCCACTGCCTGCAAAGCCCAGATCTGTGACCTGCAGGTCAGTTTGATGGGAGCTGGACAGCAAGACATGTGTTATATGATCTAGCTGAGGTGGCAGCCAAAGACACCACAGGTACAGGGTCCTCAGCTTTGGGATGGATTTGGCAAGCTCTGGGCAGTGATTGATGTGTAGCAAGCTCTTGCACTGTTACAGGACAGCTGCTGAACCCCCAGCCTGGGCAGAGGCAGCAGAACCAGTGTGGGTTTGTAGGAGCAGCTTTGTATCAGCTAAAGGTTTTGTCTGCTCTGCTCTGGCGTGGTGGGTTTGTGCTGTGTCAGCACCCACATCCTTTCTGATCCTCTCTGAATAGCCCAAAGGCAGATTCACTGGCTGTAAGCCCTGCCTTTGGGTCTGCCCATGCAGCTGTGCTAACCCTACCCACAGATTTGTGTGTGGATTTCCTATGAGCGTTAACTGATCCAAAACAAACCCCCATCCCATAAGTTATAGCTGTGAGTCTCCCACCCCCAGTATCTCTCAATCCCTTGATTAATACTCAAGTGTTCTTAGTGTTGCCATGACCCTGAGAGGGCCTGATTTCAGGGTGCCTGCCAGCAGGGATTTGGGGTGAGCATTACAAACTGGCAGTGGGCTCTGACTGTACTGGTGCTTCCTCTGAAAGGCTTGGCTGTGTCCAGGGTTGTTCTGCAGCATGTTCTGCTCTAGCTGTGGTGCTTAGTGCCTTTGCTGTGCTCTTAGCACTGTGATGTTCCACTGGCATAACTTAATGAGCTCTTGGACTTTTTTATACCGTTGTGTAATGACTGTGTGATGGGTCCTGTCTGGCAGATCACTGTGGCTTCTGCACACTGAAGGTTCACTGACTCCAGAGAGCCCCTGTTCCTTTTCACACAGAGCATCATTTCCATCTGGAAAGGTCTTAGAGATAGATTGAAGGGCTGTGCAATGAAAAAATAATTCCTTTTTTTGTCATCCTGTAGGAGGCTGGCATAGCCAAGGTGTTTTTGCACCAATAGTGCCTGCAGTGCTCTCTGGTGCTCACTGTGTTTCTGTGCTCAGGGTGTTTCACATCATGTTTTTTATCACAGTTTTTAGGGATCTGGGAGAACTCCCTGTGTGGTGCTTTCCAAATCCAGTAGGTTTTCCTCCTGTGAAATGGGTAGTTTATTTCCCTCTGGGCTGGCACTCCTGCTTGCAGAGAGTAGCATTCTGGGAATACTTAGCTGCTGTTTCCATGCAACAACCAATTTTTCTTCACTGGCATGCATTCACTGCGGATTTTCTGATGGGAAGCACGTGGGTATAACTTTTTATTTACATATCTCTCATTAACAGCTAAATTTCATTACTGTCTAACTCTCTGGGCTTTTTTTTTTTTTTTTTAACAGATCAACTGTGTGACTTTCCCCCACCCTGACGTAATGCCAGAGCAGCAGTTGCTGAAACCTTCAGAGTGGAGCTACTGTGATTATTTCTGGGTAAGTAGGCAGCCAGCCACATGCCACATGCAGCTCCAGAGCTTCCAAGAAAGTGGAATAAACAGCTTGATTTGTGGTACAAGGTAAAGGAGAATTTGGGCTGAGGTACAGTGTGTTGAGGAAGTACCAGGGAGACTGGGGATGCCAGTGAAGATCTCCTGGAAGCATCTGACTAGTCTGAGATGTGGCTGATCATCAGAGGACTGTCCAGAAAGGCAAGGACAGTTCTCAGGAGATGGATTTGCTCAGGAAATAGGGAGGATGTAGAAAAAGCCACATACCTCAAAATAGCACAGGCAAAAGGGCAGTGCAGTGGGAAGAGGAGAATCAGAGAATCCCAGACTGGTTTGGGTTAGAAAGGATATTAAAGCCCACCCTTCCCAATCCCTGCCATGGCAGGGACACCTCCCACTGTCCCAGCCTCCAGCCCCAGTGTCCAGCCTGGCCTTGGGCACTGCCAGGGATCCAGGGGCAGCCACAGCTTCTCTGGGCACCCTGTGCCAGCCCTGCCCACCCTCCCAGGAACAATTCCAGCCCAATATCCCACCCAGCCCTGCCCTCTGGCAGTGAAAGCCATTCCCCTTGTCCTGTCCCTCCATCCCTTATCTCAAGTCCCTCTCTAGCCCTCCTGGAGCCCTGGACAGAGCCCTGAGGTCTCTCCAGAGCCTTCTCTTCTCCAGGCTGAACAGCCCCAACTTTGTCAGCATGTCTCCAGAGCAGATGTGCTCCAGCTTAGTGGCCTCCTCCAGACTCACTCCAGCAGATCCTCAGTTCCATAGGACAGTGAGGTGGCTGGCAGGGAACATGATTTCACTGTTTTCCAGAGTACAAGAGCCAGGGATATACAGGGAAGCAGAGGGTGCATCTTCTAAAACAAGCAGATAGTTAAAAACTCCTTATTAAATTGTACAGCTGCCTTCCAAGGATATTCCAGAGGTCAGATAATAAATCCATTTTTTCTAGCATGAGGTTTGTGAAGGACAGGCCCATTTGTAGCTGAAGTTGAGTAGTTTTAATGCAGCCTGGAGGATCCAAAGTCTTCAGTGGCTGGTTCTGTGTGTACCCCCTTGTGCTCAGGTCTGTTTTCAGGTTCCTGAATCACATTAAAATGAGGTAGCAGTCCTTGGAGTATGGATCTGATAGAAAGTGCTCTTCCAGTGGAAAGCATTTTTTCCACTGGAAGATTTTTCTGGGTAGTGAGTAGAAAACCACAATGGAATCAACAAATGCTACCAAAGGAATCAGCAATGAAGCTTTCAGCAATCTCATGGGTGTTTTCAGTTACTGGTTATTAAGTGTTACAAAGTGTTTCTCTTTTTTAAAGAAAGTGTCAGTGCTGCAGGCCCAGCAGCGTGTCCTCTTGTGTTGCTCAGTGCTGGTGGCAGGGCATTGCTAAAATACATTGACATATTTGAAAACAGTCACATTATCTCAAAATGTCTTCAGTTTCTTCCAGTCTTCTGGTCCCCTAAATCATTAATGGTGTACAGACTGATTTTTTTGCATGTGTCTTACAAAGGTTCCTGCCCTGTTTGGTCAGCCAGTGTTTGGCTCCATGGGTTGGTCACATCTCAATTTCAGTGAAACTCTACTCAGAGCTCCTTACTTCTTGCAGACTTCTATCCTCCCATAACTCTTGCAGGAATTTCCTCTTTGGCCTAGTCATGATCTGCCCACAGCTCACTCTCCTTCCATCATCTCCACTTCTCCCACTCTCTCAGCCTGCTGGTGCCTGGCAGGGCGTCCTGCCAGTCTCCTTTGATTAATCTGGCATTTTCCTCTGGCTACTTGTGCAGCACGTGGGGGATCAGAGCAAAATCTGCAGTGCTGAGGGAAATGTTCTCTGAGAATTTGTTTGTTGGAAGAGGGTAAGAAATGGAATAGGGAAGCAGAGAGGAAAGAGGCAGCAGTTGGGTCTTGTAGCAAGGCTGAAGGCAGTGGAGCAAGGGGCTGTGTAAGGAACAGACAATGAAGAATGGGGTGTGTGTGGTGATCTGTGGGACAAGTTGCTGGTTTGCCTTGTTTTACAGCAGATCTGTGCAGGCTGGCTCTGGTTTCCTTAGTGCAAATCACAGCTGAACTTGGCAGCCTGGCAGAGGTCTTTCAGGGCTGCATTCTCCCTGGAAGGAGCAGCACTGTCCTCCCCTCTGCCCCAGGAGAGTTCCCTTGTGCTGGCTCCAGGATTCCTGCTTTTGGAGGCTGAGCCCTGGGGGCTGACACTTACCCACTGTGGAGGGTGGTGGCAGAAATGACAGCAGGGCTGCTGCTTTGGCCCCCACACCATCCTTTGCTGACTAAAGATAACTGCAAAGCTTTGCTTTTTAAATTAAAAAAAAGGGAGTAAGAGGAACAGGAGGGTGTTGGGCTGTTTCTTGGAGAGGGACTGAGGTGCTGTAGCCATCAGCTGCTCCCAGGGGAAGGTTCCTCAGACACCACTGCTGGGAGCCACATCTCTCTGGGTTTGGCCTCCAAAGCTTTTTGTTGAATTTCCTTTCATTTCTTTCAGGCAGATAAGAAGGACTCACAAGGGAACAATACAGTGTCTGGATTTGAAATTCTTCTTCAAAAGCAACTTAAAGGGAAACAAATGCAGAAAGAAATGGCAGAGTTTGTTCGAGAAAGGTAACTAGCACTTGGTTATCAAATTATTTATTGCAATTGGTTTTTTCCAATTTAGGTATTCCTTTAATATGTTAAGACTTAAACTGCATAAAAGGTATGCTACAAATTCTTAATGAACATTTAATATTTCTTTAATGTTCATCCATGCTTTCCAGGTTTCTCCAGCTCTCACTTGTCTGAGTTGTATTGCACAAAGTCTGTTTAGAGGGAACCAAGAAGGTTTTAAGGTGCAGATTTAAGGAAAAAGCATAAACAGGAGAGAAGCAGAGGGAAAGTGATATTTAGAAGGGAAGTATTTTGTCTAAAAAGTACAGAAGGAATTTGTTCACATGGAGCATAGGCACAGTTTCCTAGAGGAAAATGTGGACTTTGGACTTGAGCTTGGTTATAGGAGCACAGGATGGTTTTGGAAGGCAGGGACATTAAAGATCATCTCATTCCAGCTCCTTGACCTCTACATGTCTGGGGACACCTCCCACTGTCCCAGCTGCTCCAGCCCCAGTGTCCAACCTTGGGCACTGCCAGGGATCCAGGGGCAGCCACAGCTGCTCTGGGCACCTGTGCCAGGGCTGCCCACCCTGCCAGGGAGCAATTCCTTCCCATTATCCCACCTAACTCTGCCCTCTGGCAGTGGGGAGCCATTCCACATGTCCTGTTCCTCCCTACTTTGTCACAAGTTCCTCTGCAGCTCTCCTGGAGCCCTTTTAGGCCCTGGGAGGGGCTTTGAGGTCTCCCCAGAAACTTCTCTTGTCAGGGTGCAGTTCAATTGGCAGAACATGCAGATAGTTGCTTCATTTATAGTTTGTTCTGTTTCTTCCTCTCACCTTTTTTATCATGCTAGGGATGTGGCAGCATGGGAAAATGGAAAGTGTCACAGGCAATGGTGGTGATCAGACACACACAGCATTCACTGGAGGTTTCTGTAGCCTTTGACAGAAGACAGTCCAAGGCACAGTTACAGTGAGACCAGAGGTAGAAGAAAGGAATACCTGGCACTTTAAAAATAGAATTGAGAAATGGGTTTGCTAAGGGAGAGGATGGGAAGGCAAGCAGAATTATGATAGCAAGGGAAA
The DNA here is from genome assembly GCF_903797595.1 of Erithacus rubecula. Classification (NCBI taxonomy): domain Eukaryota; kingdom Metazoa; phylum Chordata; class Aves; order Passeriformes; family Muscicapidae; genus Erithacus; species Erithacus rubecula. Next base: position 2,428,053 of record NC_136672.1, read on the forward strand.
AGAGGGGGAAGCTGCTTCAAAGGAAGTAATATATAATGAAATTTGACAGAAATAAAAGCAGGATGCATTCAAGAGGAAGGGAAAGTTGGTGTGAAATTAGAGAGAGCAAGGAGAGCAGCTCTGACACGTGGAGAGGCATGTCTGTCCTCTGCAGAGGAAGAAGCAGGCATGCTGGAGAGGAAAGAAAAGATTCACTGTGTGCTAGAAACCAAAAAAGGTTGGGAATTAAGTGTGAAGAGGGTCTGGATGGAAGTTACACAAATATTAATGCATTTTTAATTTGTTTGTAACAGAGGATCAGAATTGTTCTGTGCAGAAAAGGATGATGGTGTTGAACTGGAGGGATTATTCATGGAAAAAGAGCTCAGAATATCAGAGGAACCTCTGTGTTCCCAGCTAAGAGGGCTGAAATATTGGTGAAGTTTTCATGTTCCTTGGGGAACACAAGACCACATTAAACTGGGAATTGTCATGTCCAGAAAAATTCTCTCTGTACAATCAGCCTGCTGGAGGTGAGGTTCAGGCAGCCATTAAAAACAGCCCTTCAGTAGGAAGCTGGTATAAGACATAATAACCAGATTTCTTCATCAAATATCTAACAAGAGGGAAGCTAACTGAAATTTAGTTTATCAAGTAGATGCTTTTACAGGAGCTTCTTGTATGTAGCAATCTCAGACAGAGCAATTGCATGTTCATTCAGTTCTTGTTGACAGAGGTAGGGTTTAGTCAAATAGTCACATAACTCTGACTTTTAGGAAGACAGACCTCAAGAAAAGGAGGAAAGTAATAAATAAATATATTGGACTAAAAAATCCAAGGTGTTGGTCTGAAAGAAGGTGTTACTTTGAATCAAAAGTGAAAATAAGGTCCAGAATTTGCATTCAGGGATGGACTCCAAAACAGCAAAAAAAAAATCAGCAGACTGCCCTGAGAAGCAATAGGTATAAGAAGTAGTGTTTCCATTATCAAAGGAACAGTTTCTTATTCACTTTTTAATCAAGCAGTGCTATATTTATAAAATATAAGTTAAATAGCAGATTATGTCACTTCTGCTTTATTCAGCAGATCCATGTGTGCACCTTTCACTGTTTGTCTGCAGCAATTTGTGGAAGAATTCTGCAGTCTCTGCCCAGGAAAAGTAATCATTAATTCAGTTGTCTAAAAATCTCATTGTTCCCTCCTAATCTGGAGGAGCAGTGGCTCAGTCACAGTCTTTGCACTCTGGCAGTTGTGGAGCTGTCTGTCACATATCCTCCACCACCTTCTCTCCCTGCTCCCCCTGTTGTCTTAATCTATTTAGTTTCTTCTTGCATGGCAGTCACATCAGATTATCTTTGCCTCTCTTTGCAGCTCTCTAGTTTTTCTTCATCCCCCATAATATGTCATGACTGAAATTATTTGAGTGTGGGCACACAAATTACTTAAAAAAAAAAAGAAAAGTAAAAGGGAGCAGGAAAGAAACATCCAAAGATCAGCTAGAACTAGTGAAGTCAGAACAGTATGGGTCAAAATGCACTTAAAATCTGTAATGCTTCTGACTATATAGGGAGTGAAATCCTGGAAGTTTTCAAACAAATGAGTGGAAACAATAACTTGTAGTTTTTTTGGGGTTTTTTTTGTTTTTTTTTTTTTTTGTTAGGAAGATGGAACGTGGATGTCTGAAAATGGACTCAGGAGTTCTGGCATGTTGATGTTTCATAGTCACCACAATCCAGAGTTTGCAGTGTGTTTATGTCAGGCAGGATCAAGAGGCAGATTTTTTTCCCCTCTTTGAGATTTATCTTGGTTTTTAGCCCCTTTTGGCTACAGACAGTGACAGGAAGCATAGCTGGGATAGGATAATTTATTTCTTGTATTTGGGGTTCTTCACTCTAGACATTTCACTTTCTTTTTTTAATCTTTTATTGATGTTCCTTCTTGCCAAGCAGTCTGCCCTTTTAGTATTGCCATCCATTTCCAGTACAAGTAACACTTCAAATCCCTGAAAAAATCTTGGAGCCTGGGCCAAAGCTGGAACCAGAGAGGAGCTCTTCCATCAAAGGCAGTGGCTTTGCTTGCCTGGTGCCACATTTAGGACAGGCACTGATGGGCTGTCTTGTGTGTGCTTGTGAAGTTGTGAGAATCACAGAATGGTTTGGGTTGGAAAGGACCTTAAAGCTCATCCACCCTTCCCAGTGCCATGGACAGGGACACCTCCCACTGTCCCAGATTGCTGCAAGCCCTCTCCAGCTCTTGGGCACTGCCAGGGATCCAGGGGCAGCCACAGCTGCTCTGGGCACCTGTGCCAGGGCTGCCCACCCTCATAGGCAAGAATTTCTTCTTAATCTCTAATATAAACCTACTCTCTTCCCTTCTAAAGACATGAGGCTTGTTTCTGTCCTGCTACATTCAATAATGCCCCAGCTTCAGCAGTAGCAGGGAAGAACTTTACAGGATTTTAAATTTGTTATTTTCACAGCAGACCTTTTTGATGGAAGATGTTCAACTGCTGCTCTGTTCATGAGACAATTGACTGAGACAGAGGTTCTGTGAGGGGCTGCATGGCAGCTCAGAACAGTCAGCAGACTGTTGCACCTTTGAACAGCTAGCATCCACAGAAAAGCACTCAAAGGCATCCTAAAGACAAAATTCAGAAGGAATGAAGTTCATGGTGAAGGCTGTAGATTAGAACTTTGTGAACTGAGCCCAAAACAGTGAGGATCTCTGGGGAGAGACATTTGCAACTTTACTACTTTTGATCTGTTAGCTCTTTCCAGTTCACAGAAATTGTCATTTCTCAGACAAGATCAGTTCATCCTGAAGCAGGTCTTTAAAGTACATTAGGTGAAGTGTGCCTGGATGGAGCCCTTGTCATAGTGACGTCCTGGCACAGTGGAGCCTTTGGTGCTTGTGTTTGTTGGTGTTGTTAGAGCAGGCCTGGGGAGCTGGCTGCTTTTGCCTTCATGGGAGGGGGAAGGAGAGGACCCCCAGCTCCAGGCAAGGTCTGCAGTTCTATGTCACACCAAACTGGGTGTCACCTTGGTCCTCAGCCAGCTGCATCCCAATCAGTTGCTGGAAGGGACATGCCAGTCACTGGCTTTGCTGTGGAGCTGTCAGTTGTGGCACCCAGACCTGCTCCCTGCCCTGAACTGCTGTGAGTGTAATCACAGCATGGCACTTCCACTCCCACACATCCTCCAGGATATTTTCAGCAGCCCAGAGCATCAAATGCCTCTCAACTGTCTCAGGGGACCCCTTTTAGTCAAATGGTCCCTGCAGAAGTGCACTTGCTCAGTTAGCCCCTGCAAATGGGCATGCCAGAAATAAGCCCACCTCCTGAGTCTTTGTGGATGGACACTTCAGAGCAGGTTTTGTCCCTGCTCCTGCATAGTTGGCACAGAATCAGTTTTTCTACCTGGGGGCCACACAGCTCTCTCAGAAATGTTCTGTTGAGTGAGCTGGGTGGAAAACCAGTGAGCAGACAATGGTTTGCTGTGCCTGGGAGCATATGCACCTTGCAGTTGTTTCACAGCAGGACAGGGAAGATGGTTTCAGGCACAATGCCCTTCACCTCTGCACCAGCAGCTGCTCATGCCTCCCTGCTGGGCTGTCAGCACCCTTGACCCCTCACTCCACAGCTGCCCTTCTCCTCCCTGCAGGCATCCCACAGCAGCTGTGTGCCAGCACCTTTCCTCCTCTGCTCCCTTGCCTCTGGCAAGCTCAGCTCCTTTTCTGCTGCCTCTGAGTGCAGACAAGGACAGGGCAGTGAGGGGGGTGAATAGAGGAGGGGGTTGCACTGGCCCCATGCTGGTGACAGAAGCTCCTGCCACATCCCTGCCATGCTTTGTCACCCAGAACAGAGAGCAGGAAGCATTTGGTGTCCCTAAGAAAGGTGCACTTCAGTCCACCACATCTCATTTGGATTTTTCCTGGGTTGCCACATTCCTTCATTTTTGCCTCAAGGATGTGCAGCCTCACATTTCACAGCAGACTTTACCACGTGCTTCTGGTTTTGCAGACAGCCCGTGCTGCACAGCAGAAACACTCTGTCCTTGTTATTTGCTCTCCAGATCTGAAGCTTCTTCAGCTAATTTTGTCACACATGCCTTCCTGTATATAGCCCTGCTCCTGCCTCTGCATTTTTAGCATATGGGGGGAGAAGACTGCTCATCAAACTGGTGCTGCCAAGCCCTGGAGACTGAAAGGAAAATTCCTGTGGCAAAATCTGTTAAAATGCAGAGAATTTTCTTCAAATTATGTGTGTGGGTTTCTGCCTTAAAGCTTACTTACTGCTGTCTTTTTATTTTCTCTCTGTGTGTATGTGAGTGTAGGATAAAGATTGAGGAGGAATATGCTAAGAACCTGTCCAAACTGTCTCAGAATTCCTTGGCTGCTCAGGAAGAAGGGTAAGTGTGTCTCTGTGACTTTCACTGAAGACAAATTTTAATATAAAAGGCATTTCTCCCACTCAGGTACATGTAATTTTCCCCAGTTCTCTCCTGTTGAGTAGAGGTTTATTTAGATTAGTACCCTGGGCATGCTGGGGAAGATGGAATTACTTCAGAGTTGTTGGTTTGGGGTTTTTTTTTAGGTTGTTAATGAGAGAATTTTTAGGAATATGTGTATAAAATGTTTCTTTCCACTCAGGTTTATATGCTCTCCTTGTTGTAGCCAGAACTAGTTCCTTCCAGGATTAGCATGTATGTATACTAAACTACTTTGAAAATGGAAGACTATATAGAATATATATATATACACTACTGAGGGTATGTGTGCAAGGGCAATGCTGCTACAATCAGAGCAGTACAGAGAAGAGGGAGGATAAAGAAGTCTCCTCTCATCAGGGTTCTGGCCCTTCAAGAACAGCAGCAGATTGCTTCTTATTTCCAACATTTTCACACTTGGGAAGTTACTAAGGAGACATTAGGCACTGCAGTTCAGACTGATGTGCAGTTCTTCAGTAATAATGCAAAGGCACCAATCCTGAAGCATCAGAACTTGGTAGCTCTGTCTGTTCCACCACAAACCCTCTAAGCACTGAAAGCCAAAGTTGGCAATGACTGTTCTCACCATAGCTGTGCCATAGTGTCTTTCTGCCAGCACTGAAGCTGCATGAGGTGTTTTGCTCATTTTCCAGGAGACAAGGACAGAAATTGCAAGAGAGTAACCTGAGCACCTACAGTGACAATGGTTTCTGTCCTTTCTCCTTAGGGGTGGATGCTCACCTGATCCTAGCAAAGCTAAACCACTTTCTTCCACATCTTCCTTCTACCTTCTCCTACCCCAAGGAGGGAATGACTGAAAAAATGAAGAAGGAGACTAGGGCAGAGTAGGTGAAAAGAGAGGGAATGAGCACTCAAGCCTAAGAAATATTGAAGTAGGGAGCTGGAAAGGACATGGGGCAGAGTGCATGGAGCTGAAAGCACTGTCTAGTGCTGCTCTTCTGGATCAGATAACAGGGTTAGTGTCAGTGAGAGCTGGGCAGTGGGAGAGGACCTCAGAGAAGCAGAAATACTGGGAGCACTTCTGTAGGTGTATCTGAGTTGTTTAGCTAATGAACAACATATTTGAGGACTCAAGTCCTTGCAGCAGCATCAGAGGTGACTGATCATTAGTTTGAGATTGCAGATGACAGGTGATTTTTCAGGCTATCAGGAACAGTCAAATCTCATTATCCTTGAAAAGGCAGTAGGGAAGAGATAGAAGGAGCCAGCGATTGTAGATCACTCAACTTTATTTAACCTTTGCAAAGTGGTAGAATAAACCATGAGACTTTCACTTAGAGGAAAGCTAAGAGGATGAGCAATTGTATATGCATAGAGAACAATGCCAAGCCAACCTAAATTTCTTCAGTGATGGAGTAAGAGAGTAGGTCAAGCATCACAGCTCTTAATTTAGTATTGCTTTTTGTGATGGGAGATTCTCGTAGGCAGACAAGAGAAATGGTGCCCTAAATAAAGCCTAAAGTGGAAAAAACTAGGTAGGAAAAGCCCACTGCTTTCAAAAACTAAACTGCAAAAAGTAGCTGTGGAATGCAATCCCAAAGGGTTGTCCTAAGTCAAGGGGTTTTAAAATGTTTTTTTAATGAGCAACCTATGATAGAAGAAATTATAGATTTACTGTAATCAGAGATGTGACAGAGCTAGGAGGGTTGGCATGTGCAATTTGAAGAAAAGGTTGCAATTCAGAATTCTCCTGTTAAATTGGAGAAATTAGCTGAAAAAAAATATGCATTTTAATGAGGACAAAGCAGCAAATTTTATACTTTCACAGGATGTGAAAGATACAGTTACATAACAGTTTGTGGGAGAAGGATCTGGCTATAGTGAATCACAAGCTTATTCATCAACAACTTCATGCTGTTGTCTAAAAAGGCAATCACAATGAAATATGTAGAAGAAAGAGTGTCTGATACAAAATAATCTGTTACCAGTTTAGTCCCTGGAGTTGTACTGTACTGGGGACAGTGTAGTTTTGGTTATGATGCTTTCAGAGGAATCCAGGCTGTCCTAGAGGGTCTGGGGGAGGGTGCCTCAGCTGCCACTGCCTTGGAAATAATCTGAAAGGAAAAGACATGGAGAAATTTTCAAGTGCTGAAAAGCTTCTCTGAGACCTTTCACCTGAAGTGAAAATTTGTTCTATGAAGTAGGGTGTAAAGTAGAAAAGGTAGTAGAAAAAATGTATTGGTATAAACCTTGTTATGGTAAGGCTAAGATACTGGAGGGTCTTGCTTATGGGGGCTCTGGCATCTCTGTGAGTGGAGATTGTCATGAACTGTGGTTTCAAAGATCTGCTGCAAACAATGTCAACACAGTTCTGCCTTGGTCACAAAGGTTGGTTGTTTGCTCAGATTTCTGTTACCCTGCTTTGCTGGTGAAGATCTGGTACAAAGTGTTGTGCCAGATTTGTCTGACAGATCCCATGAGGAGGGGTGGGGAGAGACTGATCATTGTCCTTCTCTTCCTTCAGCACACTGGGAGAGGCTTGGGCTCAGCTCAAGAAGAGTTTAGCTGATGAAGCAGAGGTTCATCTCAAATTTTCTTCTAAGGTAAGTGGTTCTTACTTTTCCAAAGATTTTTGCCCTGAATTGGTGGCCTCTCACTTCAGTGCATGTTAGTGGGGGAAATACACATGCACGTGGTACAAATTTAGAAGAATTAGTAAATTGGTGAACAAACTCACTGAAATGTACTTTTCCTCACAAAATCAGTTTATTTAGTCTACCTGATGAGTAAATTAAAATACATCTAGCCTTAATTTTTCATAAAAAAGAAGTAAAATTGATTCTAGATGTTGTTCACTTGGACTCTGTGTTCCAGCCAGTAAATTTAACTAGTGCTTGTACACTTTACTTCTGCAAAGGAAGAAATGAAAAGTAATATTTGCCTTCTCAACAAGAACTTGCTCTACCTGTCTAGAAGGAAGAGAACCAGAACTCTGGCTTTTTTTGTATCATTAGCCTTTCTCAAAAGTGTGCTGAGAACATCATGTTATTTTTGGGTTCTATCTCAAGTGATGGAGATTTCTTTTACAAATTATGGTATTTCTCTGGGTTTTTTCCACCACATGAGACATGCTCTTGAATCCTGTTACATTCTGTTAACCTCTGTGGGTGTTCAAGTTCAATACAGTGGCAGATATCTCAGCACAGCAGCCATGTTCTGGAGGAAAATTATAGCTCTGCACCATTTGTAAGCAATTCAGCAGAGGTTACTCAGGCAACCAGCTGCTGCCTTGGTAACCCACTGCTCTGCCTTAAACTTCGACATCAGGGCTGTAATTAGTGAAACACTTTTTGCTCCCCATTGTCCTCCTGTATTGTTTTCCGAAAGGAAGAAATTCACCCTGGAGGGATGTGTGCGTGTAGGCAGGCCAGGTAAAGATGGGCTTTTCCATCATTTTACTTCTTCTTAAACTCTGCACAGAAACTCCTGTAGCATCTTCTAAATCCTTCCCACTGTTTGTGTGCAAACAACATGTGGATGTGGCATTTTAGGGGCAGGGTTTAGTGGTGGACCTGATGATGGGACTTGATGATCTTGAAGGTTTTTTCCAGCTTAATGATTCTGTGGTTCTGTAAAGAGCCAGGAGTTACTGCCTGGCTCCTCATTACTGCCATTTCTTCCTTTGTTTTCATTTTCAGCTGCAGAGTGAGGTAGAGAAACCCCTGCTGAACTTCAGAGAGAACTTCAAGAAGGACATGAAGAAGTGTGACCACCACATCGCGGACCTGCGGAAGCACCTGGCCAGCCGCTACTCGGCCGTGGAGAAGGTGGGAGCAGGGCAGCCTGGGGCTGCTGGCACTGCTGCTGCAGCAGGCCCATGGACAGTTTCTGTCCTCTCACTCAGGACCTCAGCTGCTCCTGCTGAGGGATTTCACTGTTAGCTGGGCTTTGCCCGGCCCCAGACATGCTTTGGTGTTTAGCTCAGATCGGGGAAGTGAGTGGCAAACATCTTTCTGCTGAAATGGCTTTGTGGTTCATCCTCCCCTTCCCAACTTGGGGCAAATTTCTAATTTATTGATGCAAATATTCCTTATTTGTGTGCATCTATTGCCATCAAAATTCAGAGCACCTTGCCTTAGAATGGCAGCAGGGTCACCTGGCTCAGTGATGGCCAAGGAGGGCAGCTGGACCCTGCTCTGCAAATCACAAACCCTTCACAAGAAACACCCTCGCTGAAAAAATCCAAACAGCAGCAGCACCCAGGAATGGGCTGATGTAACAGGAACCAGGAGGTGGCTGTGATTGTGGTGCAGGCAGTTAGACCCACCAAATATCATCTCCCAGCAGCAGCTGGCAGAAATGGGGGTGTTTGTGCCTCAGCTGCCAAGCTGTACCCTCGGGAGGTTTGCTTTTGGGTGTAAATTGGATAGGAAAATACCATTCCCAGTCATCCCCCAAGCTGTTTATGCTTTCATTGAAGCTCAGCAGGAGTTCCCCCAGGGATGGAATTGTTGCAGGATACACAAGGTCATTAGGCTGAGTGCTTGCAAGGAAGGCATTTTTCTGCAAAACACGAAGTTCTTCACACTCCTCTCTGCAAAGCAACTCAGTAGCAATATTGGGAAGAGTGAATTAGGAATAACCTTGGAAAGAAGGAGTGAGAGCAGGGAAGAGCTGTGACTGCAGTGCCTGTGGGGCACTCAGCCCCTCAGGGATTGCTCTCCTGCAGCTCCCTCCAGACCTGCAGGACTGCATGTAGAAATAATTCCAGGAATGCTTCTGCAGAGATGAAACATTTAGGCTGGTCTGACTGTAGAAAACTTCAAGGTGCTAAGTAAACACAGTCATGCCAATTTAGTTTGAAACACTAGTACAGTATAAAAAACAAATGTGGCATGTTTATAACAAATCCATGCAAAACTAATTATGTATTTATCAGCCTGCATGTAGCAATGTTTATTTGTTAAGGTAGTTTACTAACTTAGCTGTATAATATATATTTGTACTGATAAATCAGGTTTTAACAGCTTGAAGAACTCATAAGTAAAGTGGTTCAAGTCATCAGTTGTACCAGACCTCAGTTCTTGGTTTCTACTGTTGGCACAAACCTGAATTAAGTTCCTATTGTTAGTTTGTGATAGGTGTATGTTGAGTCCAGAATGTACTTAAAGACAAATTTTGTGAAATACTTGAAATTACTTCATTGATTCAGTTCGTAAGAAAAGTGAATGGAAGAGATGTCTTGGTAATGATGCTATTTAAGACATTTCAAAGAGGGTCCAGCTCTCTTTTCTTCCAGAAATAATGAGAAGGATATTAAGAAACAGGGGAGCCTGATGATGCCATTAGTCCTTTGCCTCTCTAACTCTGTGAAGAGTTCAGATGCATTTGTGATTTGTTAGTGGTAACTCCTCTGTGGTCATAGGACACTTTTGTGAACTCCTCATGGTGGTGTAAGAACCTGAATCCCTGTTAGTGGCCAGTTTAATGCAACATTGCTGAGAAACACTGGTGTGGAGGAGTCCTGGATGGCTGAAAGCAGCTGCCAGTTCTTCTCTGTAACTGCTGACTCTTCAATTGCTCCAAGGCCCGGAAAGCCTTGACAGAGAGGCAGAAGGATCTAGAAATGAAAACACAGCAGCTGGAGGTGAAACTCAGCAACAAGACAGAGGAGGAAATCAAGAAGGCCAGAAGGAAGTCCACCCAGGCAGGTGGGTACCAGGTGCAATGCACCTGCCTGTCTGTCCACATGGTTCTTGTTTTTTAATGTTGTAGCCACAAAGTCAAAGTGAACCATGCTACTGATCTGTGTGATGGTAAATCCTCAGAAGAAACATGCCTAGTTTTTCCAGCTCAGATGTCACAAATTATTGATAACTGTTGAAGTGAGAACAACAAAAGTAGGGTGAGTTGTCTTTCTGTTTCATGAAGGTGTTTTTGGATTACTGAATGTTTGTGGAACTTCTAAAGTCAGATTCAGATTAGCTGAGGGTGTTTCTTCCATAAGTCATAGTTCCTTCCCTGGTTCTTCCCTAAATCACACTCACCCACAACTTTGTGGGTGCCTATTACACTTACTATTACTGTCTTTTTCCTTGAAAGTGTTTTTTTTTGGTTTCTTTTCCACTGCTGCTCAGTGACTAAAATAATTTCTCTTCTAAGAATACTGAGGATATAGTAGTGTGTGCTGTACTGCATTGAGGATACAGCCACTTGCTATGACCTGTGTATATTTGCATGAGGCTGCAAATCAGCATCCCTTTATCCAGCACTGGGATCTGATGCCTCACTCCCCTTGGAGAGAGAGACCTCTTAGACTGCAGTCTCACCTACAGAGTGCTGCCCTGCAGTTCTATAACTCACCACTGTTGATTTCCCATTTTAATTATTTTATTTTTCAAATAGAACTTTCCCTCTATGGCTTTTTTTTTTTTTAACTGAAGTAATTTACCTTTTTATATTTCTGGGCATTTTTAAAAATACTCTTAATGCTTATGTTTTTCTTTCAAAATTTTGTCTTTTCCCCCTATTCATTCTCACCCCAATCACCTGCTTTTTGCCATACATCAAGTGCAAGCATTTGGTGGAAATGTTGGTCTATGTAACAAATACCATGTAGCAGAACTCTTCTGAGCTCCACCAGGGTTCATCTTCAAATCCTTGGGGTCTACAAAACCTGGCCTACACTTTCCTCTAAGCCCTGGCTAGAAAAGACTGATGTGTTTCTGTCTTGACTCAGGGGATGACCTGATGCGCTGTGTGGATCTGTACAATCAAGCCCAGTCCAAGTGGTTTGAGGAGATGGTGACCACCACTCTGGTATGTAACATCCAAAACTGCCCTTCCAGAATTGTAATAGCCTACAGTATTCATCATTCACAGCTAGCTCAGTGCAAAGCAGGGGGGAAATTGGGTGATATATCTCACATTGTGTTTCCCATTCTCAGTCCTAAGAAAAACTCATCATTAGGGGAAAGAAGAAATAATTGTTTCTTTGCAGAAGGCATTAAACCAGTTCAGGCCTGCTTAGGGGCCAGAACACTTGAATTAGGACGGATGAAGGATGAAGTAATGCACAAGAAAAACACCGAAAACCAGATGATAAATCACCAAATCCATTTATACATCAATGAATTTTTCTATTCCACTATTTCACAATTTTCTTTGAAGTCTCCCCAGAGCCATCTCTTCTGCAGACTTACCAGCCCCAGCTGTCTCAGCCTGGCTTGCTGTAAGCTGCCTTGGAGCATCCCTATGGCCTCCTCTGGACTTAATCCAGAAGCTGCACATCCTTCTTGTGCTGCCAGCCCCAGAGCTGGCTGCAGGGCTCCAGGTTGGATCTCACCAGAGCCTCCCCCAGGCTTCCCCTCCAGACCCTGTGCTGTCTTTGTGATTCTGCTTTGGGCACTCTTAACACCTTAATATGTTTTTTTATATTGTGCCCAAAACTGTGCATCAGTGTATTCAGTCCAGAAGGACTAAATGCAGATTTGGGGTATCTTATCAAATCCAGAAGCAGAGGGAAGCAGAAAACATCAAGAGGAAAGCTATCAATCATTTGCCTTTCCAACTAAAGTGGTGCTGGGTTCTGCTTACTGCCAGCTGAGCAGGGTGAAATCTTGTCCTAGCTCATCATTTGGTGAGCTGTGCTCTGACAGGTATTTGGTTGGAATGGGGGGTGGTCTGAGCCATCTACCCCAATGTGTTTTCTGCTGCCCCACAGAATCACTGTCATTTCTGTAGCTGGCAATAAAGCACACAGAACTTCTTGAAGGAAACAGATTCCCTCTTGCTTGCAGCATCTCAGAAGGCAGTGGCTCCACTCTGCCTTGGTTGTCTCAGTTTTGGAACCTTTTGGAAAGGTGTGACCTTCTTGTTGCTAGGCTCAGGCTGAGATGACTGCTGTTGCTTGCTGTTTCTTATTCTTTGCAGAGCAGAGGAATGTGCAGCCACAGAGCCCAGCTCCAAAGCATGACCCTGGGGCAGTATTGCACCTACTGGCAGCTTTTTGTGTAGCATCCTTTCCCTGGGCCTCCAAGCTCAGGTTCCAGTAAAAATATGGACTTGTTTTTCTTCATGTGCAGGAGCTTGAGAGACTAGAAGTGGAAAGGGTGGAGATGATTCGGCAGCATCTGTGCCAGTACACACAGCTGCGGCACGAGACAGACATGTTCAACCAAAGTGTAAGTGTGCTTTCTGTTTGGTCTCTGTGCTCTTCACTGCCTTCCAGATGAGCAGAATGGTCCCTCCTGGCCTGGTCACACTGGCAGTTGTCAAAGGATGTGGGAGAAGTGTCTGCAGGCAGCTTGGTCTGCAGCAGTGCTGTGGTGCCTCCCTGCAGTCCTGCTCCTCCAGGGCTCTGATCACATTTCATACTCCTGGATCACAGCTCTTTCCTGGGAGAGACACAGCCAACTGAAGTACATTTGGCCAGCATGAGCCATTATTAGCTCTCCCAGCATGATGCACTACTCCCTGAGGTTTTCTGTTTGTGCAGGGAAGATGCTGAATTGTTTCACTGTTGGAAAAGCATATATATATATATATGTATTTTTTCCTTATTAAAAGCTGGCCATTTACCAAATACTAAAATATGGGAGATCCATACTAACTCAGTATAGTTGTGTTTGGTGTAAGGTGAAGATTGCAGGACAGGAGTCAGAGACTGCCTGGCTGCTGCCTGGCACAGGAAACCTGTCTCTGCTTCTTCATGTTAAGCCTCCCTCCTCTCTGCTTCCCACAGGGCTGCACATCCAGACCTGTCTCGTCCATCCAGTCTCATGTAGGTGCAGCTCTCACTTGTCTGCAGACACAGTGTAGGCATGCCCTCAGCTGCTCTGCATGTCAGAGCAATGACTCTGCCTGAAGTGTGCCCTTGACATTTGGATTCTTGTTTTCTTTGTTTCAGACAGTAGAACTTGTGGATCAGTTGCTTCGGAAAGTGGATCCTGCCAAAGACAGGGAACTGTGGGTAAAAGAACACAAAACTGGAGATATCCGACCTGTGGACATGGAAATATAGACTGATCTATAGTTGGATGTGATGATCCACTGAATTATGCAGGCTAACATTTGTGTTTAAGGGTCAGAAGAGCATAGGGAAGAGATTGTTTCACTACCAGACAGACACCTTGTAATTTATGCCTGTATGGGCTATCTCTGTTCCATTTAGTCATTACAATGGTCCTCGTTGTGCCAAGCCTTAAGCACCAGACATTCCAGGGTGAAAAAAACAGATGTGTGCTTCCCACCAGAGGTTCCCAATTGCACGCAGCTTCCAGGAGAAATCTGCTTCCTGGCACAGAAAGTGCTCTGTTCTTCAGTGACTTTGTGCTCCACCCCTTGCATGACTATCTCTATAGGGTATGTTAGAACAGCCACGCAGAGAGCCTCTGGCCAGCAAGGAGATAACTGAGTAGGAGGCAAGGAAGTCCTGATCATGAATCCCAGGTCTATCACTGACTGCTCTCACGGCCATAGGCAAGTCAATTAACTTTCCTGGCTCCCCACTTTATAAAATCTGTGTATCTTGCAGCAATGTTGTGTGAATACATTGCTTTCATATAACACTGCTTTCACCATGGCAGTGAAGTGATGGCCCTTCTCCCAAAATCCATGGAGAAGATTCCTGTTCTTCCTGTTTTATACTCCCTCTCAGGGATACATAAACCCATTTTCATGATTTCTGTTGTCAGCCAGTCGATAAGTTTGAAAGTGTTACCATCACAATTTTTTATCAGGAAAGACTTGGTTGTACTATACCTACCTCATTCGCTGTCAGAGTGCCCTCAATGACAGAAGGAGGTCATATTCCAAGGAATAAATGAGATGTTCAAAATCCTTCCTGCTTATGCAAGGTGTTTTTCCACAGAATCTCTTTAAAGACAGTCCTCTAATAGTTTACTTGGGATTCAGGTTTAAATTTCCTTTGTTGGTTTCTTCAGGTGAATATCACAGGCTTTAGGTATTTTTAATTACCGGGTTTGTCCCGCTGAATTTTGGCTTTTATCTTTTTGGAGCCTGATTTTCAAAGGTGCATTTTCAAAGGTGCCATGAATATGTGATGCTAGATTGCATTCAGTGTAGATGCAGGTGCCCAGCACTTCTGTACCATCAGTCTTAACCTGAGTTTGTTTATGTTACCCTTACTGTAAACCACCAAAAATGCAACGCTGCTCTTAGCAAATAGTGTTATATAGTTTGGAGACTGGTTTTGAAAAGGTATTTATTTTCTTCTGCTGTTATTTCTGATTGAATATTCAGTGTTGCTGTTAATATATTTTTTCAGCATTCCATACAATGCAAAGATTCTTCAGATTCTTGCTTTAGATCCAGGAGAAATCTTGATTCTCACCACTGTGGCCTTTACTCAGTGTTTACTGTGGTCTTTGCTACAATATCCCAATCCATACTATTTCATTTGAACCACAGTTTTGCTCCATTTTATCTCACTGTTACTGTATTTTTCTCCCCAGCCCCAGAACTGCATCTATCTTTTGTTCTACTGCTGTTCCAGCTTTTTGTTCACCATCCTCCAAATGCTGTGATCAGATCATTGGGAATCAATATTCCTCCTTACAAATACAAACTGAGACAGAGAAAAGTCTTAGCTGAAGCATGTTTATGACATTGCTGCAGTGGTTATTTTTTTGATTTATTATTTCAAATTCTCTTGCATTTCTCTATTCTCCCTTTTTTTCAACCATTTCTTTACTAGTGCAGGTTCATTCCTGTCTTTTAAATGCCTTCACAACCCACTCCTCTGCTGCTTCATTAACCTTTATAAGCCTTTAGCATCCTTTGCATGTTGGCAGTTGTGCTGTCATGACTGCTGCATGCTCAGGACACTGCTCCTGGTGTGACACTTCCCCTGCACACTTGGGAATTTGGATTACAGTTTTACTCTTGGTGTTGGAAGAGCACACTGTGCTGTGAGTCTCACCTAAGTTCCTGCACAGACCATTGCAACACCAGTTGAAGTGTTTGGTTTGCCTGAGTGTCCTTGAGCTTAGTGAGAGCCTCCCTGGAATCCTCTTCATCTTCCCTTCTTCCCTCAAGCAGGGCAGTTAATGATCTCTCCTTTCCTTTTTCTACTGATTCCCTCTCTGTCTTACTACATTTTGGCCATATCAGTGTATACTTCTCCTAATTCTTACCTTGCACTTCAGAGGACAAGCACTTTTTTATTTTTTAAGCCACAAGTGCAGGTTGAACTTTCAAAGCTTCAGTGGCCAAAATAATGTGAATAAATGAAAGCTGCATTTCAGATTGGCCCCTGTTCTAGGCTGACTTGTAAATTGAAATGAGCAATCTTGAAAATGCCTCAGCACATTCTTGTTTTGATTGCAAAACAAAGCTAGTTGTGCACTTTATACAGTATTCTCCTTAATAAATACCTGAAATAATCTATTAGCAATTACACTTTATTTTTCCTCTTACTTTAAAGATGTTTGTTACTTTACATGTTTTGGACAGGATATACTGTCCATTAGCACAGGTTTCTCTGGGGACTGTAATGTGTTTTGGTTCCTCTGCTAAGGTGTATTTATGCTGCTCTAAATTCTTAGTTGGGGTTTTTTTGTTGTTGTTTTTGCTTGTTTGGGGGTTTTTTGTTTATTGTTTTTTTTACTTTTGGTTTTATTTCCAGTTTTCTTGCTTCTGGTTCTTGGTCCATTTGAAATTTTCAGGGATGTGAGTTGCCCAGAACAGTAATAATCTTGGTGGAGTCTGTATCTCTTTTTCACTTCAGTAACCAGAGGAGAGCACAGGTACCTGGCTGTTGATCTTTCCCAGCCCCAGGAGACTCTGGGTTCTGCTCCATGACAGGTGAGATGCTTCATCCACAGCATTTCCATCTGTATTCAATGCAAGTTTTGCTGTAAGCAGTTTTCAGCCTATCTCTTTCAAAGGGTGGTATTCCTTCTTGATATGATGCTGCAGATCAGTGTTACCTGGCTCATCCCCTTCTCTGACTGATGGATTTTGGATAGTGTGATGCCTCACAGGTCAGGGCATGCTGGAGTTCCCTTGCTTCTAGCAAGCAGCATCCTTCAGGAGGGTAGGGGCACTTTTAAAGGAGAGCATGTATTTCTGCTCTCACAGGTAACTTTGGGAGTCTCAGCATTGCTGTTTGCCTTCCACTGAGTCTCAAAAATGCAGTGGAATCCTGTTTGTCTTCGTGCTCATCCTAAAGAACTGCTTCTCCAGGACAAGATCAAACCTGGTGTTTTATTAAGACACTAGCATGTGTGGGTGCTGCATGATGCTGTTGCAGTGTAACTGACTCATGGAATACCAAAATTAGTCTCTTACCTCCAGTACTGAGCTTAGGCATCACCTCAATTCCTCTGGCAGCTCACATGCCTAGTGTGAGTTTTTGCTGGTTTAGTCACTGTGGGATCAGATTGGCAGGGTTATGTCACACCTCTGTGTGCTCTGAGGTCACAGAGCAGGTCACTTCTCAATTAACACTGTTTGCTTTCCCTGGCAGAGGTAGAGCAAGGGGGAATTTTGCTCTGGTCCTTAGCAGGTAGCTCTGCTTGCCCAGATCTGTTAAGCCAGGCAATGTTTTGGGAGTGCTGCCACCCCTGTGAGCTCCCTCAGTCTGAGAGATGCTGTCAAACACTTGTCCTGTGCTGGAGGGCTCTCTGGAGATCTCCATTTCAGCCAGAGCCTTTTGGCCCTTCTCTTAGCAGAGAATTCCCTGAATTCCCTGGCTTCAGATCTGCTGGGTGTCCTGACACCCAACAGTGCCAGAGCTGGTGAGGTGCCATGCAGAATGAGAATTTATTCATCATCCAGACCTTCCTGCCTGTGTCTTCAAAGCATAGTTGAAATTCTCTCTGAGGTATTCTTTCAGCTTATTTCCTACCAGAACTCATTCTGGATCCAGTGCTGTTGGAGTTTATGAGCTGAAAGCATTGAATCCTTTACCACGTGGGCCAAATGGACTCTTCTCCCATTAGCAGCAGGATTCCAGTTTCTTTCTTGGAGCAATATCCCCCAAAGGCCTAATTCTCAGTTTGCCAACCTGCTCCAGATTCAGTCATGTCTGTAACTCACACTTGTTCATCACTTCTGTGGGTTGGACATCTTTTGACACTTTGGTTGCTCCCTTATAGGGATGTTAGTTCATTATTGGACACTGGAATTGTAGAAGATAGCTTTAATTTTATTTTTTTTAATTTTAAAATAGTGTAGCAGGAGTGAAAATCATACAAAAATCCCTGTTATGTTTCTAGACTCCCTTTCCCCCTGTGCAGTCCCTTCTGAGCTGCTGGGAGCAGCTGTGCTCCCCTTATTGCACAGGTAAACACTGAAATCACATTTCCTTGAGTGCCTGGCAGGCAGCATGCAAACTTGTGCACTGCTTCTTTTTCCCTTTTTTTTCTTTCCTTAGGTTGGATTTTTTTTTTTTCCCCCTGACAGGAATTTTCTGTGAGGTATTCACAGCAAACTTCCATATGCTTCTAGCAGTCATAGTTTCTCAGGCTTTGTTAGAACTTTCAGAATTTTCCCTGTTTTTAGTGTCATTATTTAAATACTGGCTGCAAGTTCTTAGAAATATAGAAATGAACATTCTTCACCTCTTCTTTGGAAGTGCTTAGCATTAAGAGATTTCTTGGAATACAACAGGGAGCTAGGACTCTTTGAAAATCAGGCTAACAAACAGAAATGCACAAACTTATTTTTTCACCACTTATACTCAAGTACATGGATAAAGTAAATATTAAGAAATGAGAAATAATTAATGTGTAGCTGCTCTCTGTGCAGCTCCCAGAGCTCCAGTAGTGTTGTTGTGTGGGGCTGCACCCAGAACACACCTCTGGAGTGTGGACCCACAGGTCACCTACTGATGCAGCTGTAAAAACTCAACTCCACAATTCAGTGACAAAGTGGCTCTGCCCATCCATTTCTTGTCACACACAGGGAGAGAAAGGGCACTGCTTACCCAGGTGGGTCCTTCACTACCAAGCACCTTAAGAAATCCAGACAAGCACTTTGAAGGTCCCCCTGGAATGAGTAGATGTGGCTTCTTGATGTGATTATTTGGTGTTTCCCTCTGAACTGAGAACAGATTGGCTGTTTCACAGTATCCTGTGTGCTCTTGTCCACCAGTGCAGCCTGCTGTGTCTGTTCCCAGAGATGGCAGCAGACTCCAGTGTCCTGAGGGTAGTCCTGGTCACCCTGACATCCCTATCATTTGGCAATTGCATCTTCAAAAGGCAGTGTCAAAAAGGCAGTGGTCACAATAATGAGCTTTTCAGTTCACAGGCTCTGGAAAGCTGCAGGCTTTCTGCTACCCAGGGTGTGTTGAAATAGGAGAGTGGCATGGCAGAGGTTGCTGGAGCATTGGCTCTGAGGAGTTGCTGCTGTGTGGACATTGCTGCCATCCTCTCAGACTGGGGAGCAGCCCACAGGTGTGTGTGTGCACCAGAGGAGCCTGCTGGCCACATCTGTGCTAACCAGGTGGGCAGGAGTCACAGATAAATTCAGATTAAAGCAGACACAGGGCAGGAAGATGGTAACCTCAGTGGCATCTCTCAGACCTGATGGGTGTTGAGTGAGGATGATGAAGGGCCCAGCATTGTCCAGTGCTGCTCAGCACCTATGAACCAGTGTGAGATGTGTCTGTGTGCTGCAGAGCTGTCCCTGGCTGGGTTACACCAGCAGGTGCCAGTGCTGCCCTGGGGCTGGAGAGCAGCTCTGAGCTCTGCCCCTGGCCCAGGGCAGCTGTGCTGAGCCTGCAGCACTCTGCCTGCTCCAGGCAATGAAGTCTTTCCTGGCAGCAAATCCTGGTCTTTTCCTGAGAAACACTGTTGTAAAATAACACCCATTGCTTTGTCTTACAGTAGATTTTATTCATATGAGTGGTGCATCTTTCAACTCTTTCTTTTTCCCTCTCTGTTGTTACTGGAGCCAGCCCTTCATCAGTGAAATACAACACTTTTCAGGACCTTTAATTTTGAAATTTCAAAAAACATATCTGTTAGTTCAATGTGCTGACCAAACTTCCTGCTTCTGGGTGTTTTCTGAGAGTTTTAAGAGCTTTTTTGGGAGGTTATTTTGGGTTTTATTTTGGATTTTTTTAATCAGCCACCAGGTTTGGAAGTGTAATAACTTCTTTTTGTGAACGCCACAGTTTCTTTTTTCTTCCTGGATGTTTTTTCTGAAGGGACCAACACATAGCACAATTCAACTTAAATTTCTAATCCCATGCATTCCTCAAGGCAGAAACCTTTTGTGCCTAATGATGCATCTGAGTCTAAGAACTGTACATGGATAAAATCTTTCATAGATGAATAATAAAAAAAAAAAAGTCTTAGATTAACCACATAATAATCACAGGAAAAAAAACAACACGTATAGATTTGAGACATTCAAATTTAATTCCCTCAACTTACATTAAGTTGAATTATTTCAGGTGTGTCATAAAAAGACAAACTCAGTGGATATTCAGAACAAAAGCTTTCCAGCTGCTCTATCCAGGTTCAGTGAGTGGACAGGACTATAATTTTGAATATATGCAGTCTTTTAGGGCTACTGATTTAACAAGTAACTGAGTAATGGCTTGTATCACAACCCTATTAAATTTCTGCTAATAGACCCCCTTGAAGTGCCTCTTTGAATATTATCTGCTACAAGCATGGGAAAAAATACACAGATTCACCCTACAAAATTGCCAAATCTCAGGAGCAGCCACTGTGCACAGATCTGTGCAGGATTCTCAGCCCCTTCCTTGCTCTGAACTGTGCATCCTTTTAGGACACTCACATCTCCAGGGGACCTGCCTCTGGCTCTGATGATTTGCTCTCCAGTTCAGGCATCCTAAGTTCTCAATGCTGAAAATGGAATAGAAATAATTAGACTTAAAAGCAATTGCATTGAAGCTAAACTTTGGACCCATCCTTGGTCTCAGTAGAATAAGCAGGGAATTCTGCATAAAGAGAATATGCAGTGATGATTTTGCATAAAAGAGTTGTTACACTTTATTGCATAAAATTAATAAATAATAATGATAGTAATAATAATAATAATAAAGGTCCACAACCTATTTTTTACAGCAGTTGCAGAGAAGAAATGTTCTTGTCCTGGAACTCAAAAGCTGAATGTGATTTCAGGGATCTCACATCTGCTAACATAATCAAAGTCATGTTAATCCCAGATTTTGGGAATGGCTGACCTGAAATCCCTTGTCCCTTTGGAGTTTTTTGATGAAATGGCTGAGATTATCAGAATAGCCTAAGGAATTTGGGTGTCCATGTACTTTTAGGTCAAAAACACTCTTGAGGGACAGCAGCCTCAATCCATTATGAAACCAGCAGGTACAAGTGTTGGGCAAAAATACTTTCTTCTCAGATGATTTCCTTGTTTTCTGCAGCACAAGACAGTGTGAGAATTCCACTGGCAGCTCTGCAGACACTGCAGCAGCAGGGATTCACAGGCAGGCCAGGTTATCAGTCATACACTAAACCAGAGTTTTCTACCAAAATAAAGTTGCTTATTTGGTCCTTTTTGTGCAAGTTTTCCTAAATACTTCTAAATTTCTAGGAAAGTTGTCTTTTGCCAGTACTAATAACTTGTTTTTAAAGATACTTAACCAAATTTTTATAACTTCCCATAAATTTTGGCTGACTAGACCACTTAAATAGTTTATTGATCATACAGCCTCTGTCTGGGTTACTAGTAAATCTTGGATCATTGTGGAAATAATAGGATGGCTTTTGTTCCCTAAGGATAGATGAAGGAATCACTTACTGAACTTAAGTTGAATGAAGAAAAGATTTAAGGGGCAGATCTTCAGCTTGGGTAAACTGGCAGGGTTCAGTGGAAGCTACTTGATGTCAGCTGTGGATCTTGTCCTTCAGTGTTGAAGGCATTTCCTATATGTAATTTTTCTGTCTTACTGTAAAACAATTTCATATGGTTAAACTGTATTTTCCTATATTGTTCTGCAAGTTTATATACACCATAGTGCTCATCTCATCTCCTGTAAAATAAACTGTACAGAGACACATTGAGCATGGAATTGTCTTTACCCAGTTGCTTTTTCTTCTCCCACAGCCCCACACCTCATGAGTGCAGTTTGATCCCAGACATCCTGTGGGGTTCCACATGCACATGGACTTTGTTGATATTAGCTTAATGCAGCTTGAATTTGCAGCCACATCACTAGGTTGTAATCTTCTTGTGGTTACCCTTTTCAGATCTTCACATGATATTCAGGCACATATGGTTCCTACCATTTTTTATTTTCAATTTTTTTCTTTCCTGGAAATCAATTGAAGAAACACGTGTGGTTAAGCAAACAAGCTGACCATGAGCAGCCTGAGAGCAGCTGCCATGGAATGGATGTGTTTTCATGTTTTAAGTGATCTGGAGCTCTTCCCCACCCAGTCACTCCTTTGCTTTCAAGCTTCACATGCAGCTTGAAGCTCAGTTGAAAACCCTGCTGTAAAACCTTGTTAATGAATTTTCTCCTTTCAGTATTTGAGTTAACATACATGCTGACAGGTTTTCTGACCAATCCTGCCTCACCCAACACCTGCTTGTGGAAGGGGGCTCAGAGTACCCAGGGTCACAGTTCTGCAGAACATGAGTTCCCCTTCCAGCAGGGTGCTACTCTTGAGGCAGCACATCCATACATCTCATAAACCTCTGTGGAGATTCTTTCTAAGAATTTTTCTGGTTTTGAACTCATATAAGAATTTATTTCTACAACCCCTGCACCCTGTGCTTGTGCATGGAGGTGGGAAGTGGTGGCAGATCTGTGCACAGTCTTCATGGAAAGAAGACCCTGAAGGTTAAACATGGAAGCTGTTTTCCCAGCAGTGTCTTTGCACCTTGTCCAAAGTTGCCTAAATCTGTTTAAAAAAATCTCAGAACCGTGTTTCAGATTCTGATGCATGGTTTAGAGCAGCTGGTGAATCACCTCCACATGCTGTGGTACATTTAGCTCCAGCCTGACAGCAAAAAGCACTTCCTTGACTTTGACACAACCTTGAAACCCACACTGGGGAGATACTGAACAAGCCATTTGCTGTGCTGGTGTAGTGCCAGTGCCCAGAAAAACATCACAGTGCAGATGCTGGCAGTGGCAGGGTGGCAGCCTTGCAGTCTGCAACATTTAGAGATCATGAGGTTTAACACCATTCTGCACAGGAATGTCTGTGCTAGGCTTCTGCTGCCAGAGCCATTAAGAAACCAGCTTGGATTGCACAATGTAATTAAGCCATTGACTTCTGAGGCCCATCCAAGAGGAGAAGCAGGAGATAACTGCACCTACAATGTGCCTTAGACACCTGCAGAGGTCTCAGCCTGAACATAAAGCAGTGCTCCTGGACCATGGGCCAGCCCTAAGGCAGGTAAGTCCTGTTGGTGCTCCTGGGGGCTCTGACAATGATCTCTTGGAGCTGTCTTCATCTGTGTTGGCCACTGGACACACAGAGACAACTCTGCCTTGCTTGGAATGGACAGGCAGACAGCCTGCAAAAGGTCACAGGTGTTTGTGATGATTTGCAGTGCCCATGGAAGAATTCACATAAGGCCATTGAAATAGGAGTAGACTTGGCTACTGCTGTCAGTCAACTGAAAAAGTTAAACTTACTCTACAAGGTGGATGGGCTAAAAGAATTTTTTACACCTTCAGAAGCCAATGTGACCTGTGTTCTGCAGGAAGCCCTTAGAAGTAAAGCTATGTGCAAAGTTAAAGCAGTTGGTTTAACTCAGACCTTGTAATCTTCCCTGGTTTGCTGCACTACCACCATTTCTGTGGTTTCAGTGAACACAAGGGCAGTTTCTGAGCTGAATGGTCAAAAGGCCCAGGGAACTCTCTTTGCACAGCTTACTTTGAACTAACCTCACACACAAGGGAGTTTCAGCATGATCCTCTAACGTAACTTGAACCACAGAAATACTCATGTCATATTTCTCCCTTGGAGAAGTTACTGTCTCAGTCCTTATACAAATGAAAAAAAATTACAAACATGCACTGGTGAAGTATTTATTGTAGGGACAAACAGTCCAGCCTCAGTGGTCTGTGCTGCAGGCTGTTTGCACTGTTTTTTTGACAAGTCCCTGAAAGCAGAGGATGAAAACCTTCAGCTCAGATTTGATTTTTGACTTCCTGTTTTATCAAGTAGAAAACCAAACACTCGAGTCTCCCAGAGCTACAGCAGAAGTTACAGTCCTTTTATTTACAGAGCTATGATTTTTTTTCTTTTTTCTTTTTTTTTTTTCAGACTTAGCAAATGTTTTAAGACACTGTCATTTGTCTCTGGTTCTTTGCTCAGAGACTGGGACTGGTTTCTTGTATCAGCTGCTTGGATGTTTTTAAGCTGAGTTCTACAGTCAGCTCTGCTCTCAGGCTTCAGGGGCTCTTCCCACTGCCCTTCCACTTTGTGCAAGTCTGTGTAAAAGGGACAAAGACTGGGTGGCACTGTGATGGAATGTGGAAGTGTGGGGGTTAAGTCCAGACACCCTCCTTGCCCTGCTCCCCGTTCTCAGGGATCTTTCACGTTGGCTCACATTCCCATGAGAATGCCTGCAAGTTGTGTCAGAGCACAGTTTACAGCCTGCCTGCTGTGGTGCTTGCTGAGAGCACAGGCAGATGTGTGCTCAATGCCTTCATGACCTCTGCTGCTTTGTGCTTTTCCTCTTTTGCTGAAACAAATTCATTTCTTACCTCCCAAATCTCTGAAAAGAAAATCTCTGGATTAGGCCAAAGGTCCATACAGCCAAGTTAGCTTGACAGTGAGTAGCAAGCACCAATTTCATAGGGAAGGGTGGGAGAAGAAAGTTTTGTCATGAATCACATGGAATATATTGTGATTCAACCCTAGATTACACTTTGATCCTCTGCTCAGGGACTCCTCCCCAGCAGTGTCAGTGTTGGAGTTAAACATCACTTGACAGATTTTTTGCCTCCCTACAGATAGATGGACAGTTCAGTTAGTGATTGATAATTGATTGTCTGTGATAAAGTCCAACGAATCCACCCCTTTCCTTCCCTGAAAGGCAAAGGAGAAAAGGAAAATACTGAAGAATTCATCCTAGTGCCTTTTTGGTGATTTTGTTCCTTTCCTTAGTTCTAGGTGGTGTTTTGTGTCCTCTTTGCTAACCAATGTGATGCACAAGGAAAGAGCTTTCAACCCTTTGAGGGCTGGGGATGTGGCAGCTGAACTTTAATTTCCTGGAGCTAATTGCAATGATGAAGCTCACAAGCAGCTGCTTCTCATTTGTAGCTGTGTGTGGCTCCAGGAATGACTGCAGAGATATCTAAACAGGAGATGACTTTTATCACAGCAGAGAGTTTGTGAGACTTGAAATGGCAGGTGGAAAAAAAATAGTTAAAAGTCCAGAAGGGTGGTTGCTATGGAAGCTGGGAAAGATGATGCCAGTAAAATAACATCATGAAGAATTTTATAGATCACAGAATTTTCCTTAATGATAGCTCAGACTGATGGGAAAAGGGAAGAAAATTCCAGAATCAAGTGAAGTGAAAGTAAGGACCAGTGTTATTGATTCCAAAGCATAACTGACAGAGCCTTCCAGAATGGAATGTTTGTGCTTTCACTGTTTGAGCCTTTGAGGCACAGACTCTGGCATGCAGAAGCAATATATTTAACAAAGTTAAAAATGTAAGTACACATGAATAATTGGCATACAGTTGACATTTCTGGCTGTAGGAGGAGCCACTGTGTCTGGAAGGTTGTGCTTTAGGTGTAGTAAAATATAAAAGATTAATAGCCTGTCTCACAACAGATTACTGAGATGGAATAAACCTTATTTATACATATCAGACCAGTTATCACACTACATCTAATGGCAAAGCTCTTCTGAGCCCCACAGGCTATTCTGGGCCTGGAATGCAATTTTTGTTTTCCTTTTTTTTTTTTTTTTTTTGGTCATGCAAAAAAGCAAAATCCTGGGCAAAGACAACTCCAAAGCTGTGGCAGTCAGGTTTGGGTATGGGTTGTCTCTGATGTCCTGAGGATTAACAGACCACCTTGTCTTACTGAATTAATTGACTCAGAACTGTGGGGAGCCTTTATCTCCCTCCAGGATTTCTCATAAACCAGTGGAAATCTGGGGAGTAAAGGTGAGAAACCAGTAGATAAAGAGAAAGGACCTGTTACCTGTTTAAGCATAAACCCCTGGGGGAATGTTGAGCTTTCTGTTGCCTGATAATTAGTCAATGTGCAAATTAGATACACAATTTACATAAAACACCACATGCAAACAAGCACCAGTTTAGGTCAGGCTGTCTCCTCCACTCTTGTTTTTCAAAACAAAATCCAATTTCTTGTCCTTCCCACTGTTTCTGTGTGTCCAGTCTGCACTTTAGCATCCCTGGCTGCTGCAGGTATTTCATCAGGTTTCAGTTTCCCTCCAGGAGCTCCACAAAGGGTGGAAAGAAAATCCCAGGAGGATTCCTGACCTTCAAGAAGTTCCCAGGAGGACAGTCAGCTACTCCTGACTCTGACTAACATGTGTGATTTGTGAAGATTGCTGCTGTCTCCTAGAAATATTTAGAAATGAGGAGCTTGTAATGATTCTGTAAAATAAATAACTTGTATTCTTGCTGTTATCTACTTAGAAAGGCGCTTTCTAAAGGAATCCATGTGATGGTTGTTTTTGTCTGGATCAGACCTCAGGCCAGGGCCTGCTTATATAACAAGAGTTGATTTTTATAAACTGAATGAGGCAAAAAACCCAAACACTTAATAGAGAGGAGAAAATGCAGCTAGAGGGACTGTTGTTCAAAACACAGAAAACTGGTTTTTTTGACCATATGAAAATCTTTAAAATGCAGTCAAAAATAAACTATTTTTGTGAGATGCCATAAAATCTTACCATTTCAATGTTTTAAACATCTAAGTAAAACACATTCTAAATCACTTCAATCTCTTCAGTTTCTTAAACAATGGCTCTAGAAGAAATCAGTGTGTTTTAAATTGAGGAAGACACATTGTGTGCTTGTGTGGTGTCTGGTGTTTCCAGTGGCTGCTGCAGAAATCCACTGCAATAAAATGCTCTACGAGCAGAATGCACATTCTAGTAAAAAACCCTTAAAAACTGCAGATATGTTATTTTAAAATGGATCAAACATTTACAGTTTATTAATATAGTACTGAAATATACAACTTCATATTGATTAAATAGGTTAACACAGATAGAACTGTAAAAGAAATACTTTTTTAAAGTGCCAGAAATATGTTCTTGAACTAGTGCTGGTCAATGATTTGACCTGTTCTTTGCAATAAGAGTATAAATGCCACAGGTTGCATGGCTAAACCTCTGTAGGCTGATAAATAATCATAGAAGCATTGGTAAATTATATAAGCTGGATCATAGAATATTAACAAACTGGATTGCATTTCATAGGTCTCTGGATGAGTTTGGGTGTGAGGAATGAAACTTCATCATGGCTCTTGTTAAATGGAGGAAGAATGTCACAATGTTCTCTTGGTGCTGGCACAATCCCATGTTTTGTCACATGGACACATGTAGGGCAAACCAGAAGTCAAAGTGGCTTGTGAAAAAAAAAAAAAAAAAAAAAAAAAAAAAAAAAAAAAAAGGAAAAACTCCCCAAAAGATAGTATCAGAGCATTTCATTTGGGCATATGGGCATATTCCATGAAAGTAGATTGGGTTTTCATCTCATAATGACATTTCCAGCACTAAACTTTAAGTGAAGATGCTAAAAAATGCAAGCAAAAGCTTAGTTCTTCCCAAGTTTGTTTTTTGGTTTTATGTATGTGTATATATATATGTTTGGTCTGGTTTGTTCTAAAATTGGGGTGGTTTTCTTGAGATGGGGTATGATTTCATCAGTGAAGGAAGGAGTTTTCCACAAATCTCTCTATTTATGAACCACTCCAATGAAAGAGAAAACTTCTCATGACACCACAGTCACATAAGGATGAAGCTGACAAAACGTGTCTCCAGAGCTTACTTATTTCCAGAGTTCATCTTGCTTCCTTGTGTACGAACAAAGCAAAAAAATATCAGCTCAGAGCAAAACTGCTGCATCCAGAAGAGCTGCTCTCCGCAGCAGGAGCCGGATAAACAGCGAGCGCCCGGGCGAGCAGCGCCCGTCCCGGCAGTGCCCGTGCCGGCCGAGCGAGCCCATTGCCGGGCTCTGTCCCGCTGTCGCTCCGCTGCCTAGATCTCGCTCTCCTCCAGCAGCTCCTCGGTGGTCTCCGCCGTGGTGGGCTCCCCCTCGCTGCTGTCGGACATGCTCCTCTGGGCCAGCCCGGGGCCGCGCTCCGTCCTCCGCCCGCCCGGCCCCCGCTGCGGCCGCACCGCCCGGGCCTCGCTCACCTCCACACGCAGCTGCTGCGTGCTGCTCGCCTGCTGCTTTGGCCTTTTCTGGCAACATTTCCTCAGGTATTTTATGTTCTCCCCGAGAAAGCAGAGCTTGCAGCCCAAGGGATCTGCCAGCAGGAAACGGGACCACTGCTTCTGCAGCTCTGCCTTCACCTGAGGGGAGGAGAAAATGGTCATTGCTAATGGCGTGGAGCAGCCTGTAGTTCACTGCCACCAACATGCTTGGAAAATGAGGGGAAATGCGCCTTGGAAAATGAGGGGAAATGCCCCTTGGAAAATGAGGGGAAATGCAGGTGCTGAGCCTCCTGCCCCTTTGGGATTCACCTGGGCCTTGCGGAGTGGGAACAGGTCTGTTTGCTGAATCCATCTGAAGAGTCCAACTCTTCACCCTGACCTGGGGAAGCTTTTCCTGTGCAGATCTGGTGTGTGTGAGCTCAGTGACTCCCCTGTTCCCAGTCTGCTGAGCCCAGGGGCTGTGGAAACGAGGAGCACACAGCTTTACCCTGGAGCTGTGCTGGTGTAGCTGGTTTGTTGTGTTAGAATGGAAATCCCCAGCACTGGGTGTCCCCTGCCTGCACCAGGCTCCAGCTCTGGCAAGGAGCTGCGGCTTCCCCTGGCTCTACAGCAGCTCTTGGGTCTCAGAGCTCAGACATTTCTGCATTTGGTACAAAACCAAAAGAGCAGCTGCTGACATCTAATGAGAGCTGCTGACCATCCTGTGCCCTCTTCAGGTGTCAGACAAGCACTTCTCTGGTGCAGACAAGTGCCAGCTCTCTTAATGCCTTAGGACTTTAGCTTTTATATTTTTCATATATTTGTAATCCTGTAAGTCTTTAGTGTATTACTCTAAACTCCATATAAAGTGCTAGCTACTGTCTTCACATTTTAGTCAGACAAAACAATTCCTCTCAAGGACACCTGTCTGTTCCAGGCTCTGAGAGATGTAAGCAGCAGTGAATTAAGGAGGGGGGGGGAAACTTGGAGTAAATCACTTTATTACCTGAAGCTGTAATTGGAGGATTAACCCCTGATATGCAAATAGACCAAACTTATATCTGTCTGAAAAGCTCATGACCATTGTCCATTTTGTGTGTAGCCTCTGTGAGGCTTTTGACAGCCCATGGTGTATCTGTTAAAGGCCTTTAATAAATCCCCATTTTAATCTCAAACTCTACCTAGCCTCTGTTCTAGGGAGCCACTCCAAGGCATCACTCTTTTTTTTATATAAGTAGTTCTGAAATTACTGCATATTTCCTTGACAGATATTATAAACATCTGGCCTGCCCTGTGTCTAAACCCCATCTGTTTGTTTCACTGGTGCCCTTAGGGGAGTGCCCAGATCCCTGTAGCTGTGTCTGTGTAGTGTGTCCCCTGCCCCTTGTCTGTGCTGAGCTTTTGAGTGTCTGTTCATGGCAAATAGTGGCAATCTGAACAAAGAGATTCAGTTTAGAAAACATGTTAAATGGGCTGAGATAGCATCATTTTCCAAGGTAGCAAGTCAGGCTGAGAGGGCTGGGGTTGTTCAGCCTGGAGAAGAGAATTTCTGAGGAAATCTTAGTGCTCCTTCCAGTGCCTGAAGGGAACATATAAAAAAAAGCTGGAGAGACACTTTTTACGTGTGCAAATAGTGGTAGGACAGGGGGAGCATGGTTTTAAACTACAAGAGGACAGATTTAGATTAGATGTTAGGAGGATGTTCCCTGTGAGGGTGGGCAGCCCTGGCACTGTGGCTGCCCCTGGATCCCTGGCAGTGCCCATGGCCAGGCTGGACACTGGGGCTGGAGCAGCCTGGGACAGGGGAAGGGGTCCCTGTCATGGCAGGGGATGGGCTCTAAGTCCCCTCCAACCCAACCCATTCTGTGATTTCTATGAAATTATTTTTTCAACATGTTGATGTCTAAGATAATGAAGAACACCAAGTGTGATCACTTCACATGGAGCTCAGGAGTAAACTCAGAGAGGGTTCAGCCTGACTGATCAAAGTCTGGGCTTTCACTGATTAAGGGAGGGGGCTTCAGGTGCCAGAAGCCCCTCATGGCATTTCAGCCACCCCAGGCTACCCACACCTCCACTGTGCTCAACACTCAGCCTTCAGTGGAAATAGTTTGCATTTGAGCCCAAACCTGTGGCAGTTCTTGCTGTTCTCTTCACTCAAATCAATTTTACCAGCTCAAAATAATGCACACACACTCTCAATGAGCAGAGCTGGTCACTGTGTCCATCCTTCTTGGTGTCATTAACACACTTCACTAATGAACTAAAAGCTTCTCCCCCAGCATTGTTCTTACCTCTCCGTTAGCAAAGCAGTAGAGAACTGCTACCAAAAAACCCTGTAAGAGAAAGGAGTGAGAGGGAAAATCAGTGTGCAGGAAATATCTGAAGATGTAATTTAAAGGTAATATTAGTGTTAAAACCATCAATATAAACAGTGCTCCTTAATGCTCAGAAATGAAACTAGTTGTATTTATTTATCAATTAAGTACCCAGTCATTTGTTTTTGTGCAGCTCCTTAGCAAGTGCAAGGAACATTTTGTGCAGATGCTGAAGAACAGATTATAAAACCCAGCTTTATCTTCATTTTGCTACCACATAATGATTGGGTTTTTTTCCAAACTATTGCTGTTATACTGTCACTGCTGCTATTTCCAAATGTGGTAAAATTAAAAAAAAATGCAGCTTGGTTTCTCACATTTTTTATATGCTTGTTTGGGTTTGTGAATGATTCTACTGAGATCTCATTTGGGTTCTTTTTACAAATTATTTCTATATTAAGTGATTAGTGTTAGTGCAAAGTGCAGCTATATTCAGTGTTTTGGCCACTTGGAATTGCTGGTTTTCCTTTGAAACTGATTTACATAAACACCTTAAAAATCCTACAGATACAACTTGCTTTAAAACAACCCCAAAATTATTATTTCCATTTGCCTCTATCTGCATTTGATCTCAGGCTAAAGCAGCTTACAGGCTGCATCTCAGCCCCACAGACATGCAGATTTATTCCCACTGCTTCAGGAAATGCCCTTTTTTGGTGTGTCCAAAGGCATTTGTGACACAAATTCTGATTAAGAGAATAAATACTGTGAGTCCCAAGGCAATATTTATATCACAGTTACAAAGGTGCAGTTCATTTGACAATATTCAAGTGTTCCCACACTTACATTTTTCCAGAAATGTTTCTGCTTTGCTCAGATAAAAGTTTAAAAAGAAATTCACATACACAAAGGCTTGACATGTTTCATTATAGCTAGAATTAACCAATAGCATTCTGAGCCTGATGTTAATTTTCCAGCAGTCCTGAATTATTTAGAGTCATTAATTCCTTAAGCATATGTGCAGTTTATCTGCCAGTGGAAATGGGGACAGAAGAAACAGCCAACAGAATTGCTTTCTCCAGGTTTTTTATTTCTATCATTTTTCATGCTTCACCTGGGTTATGGTAGGAATATATGGTTAATTAAAGCTAATAATAGGTGATGTCAAGTACAGATTGTAACATAATAATTACATTACATAAATATATAGTCTAACATTTTAAACATTATATTAAAAACAAATTTATTAGCTTAAAAAGCAACTTTTTATGCAGAACTTCTCCTGCTCCTGGAGGCAGTTCTCTTTTTTGGGGGGATAGAAAGTTCATGACTCTGCTGGTAGTTTGGGGTTTTTGTTATGGGTATGAACTCTAAGGCTCTGCAAGCAGAAACAGGATTTAAACTTCAGTGCTGAGCCTGGTGATAGGAGCTGCCTGTGTGACATCCCTGGGCTGCTTCAGTGTGTGAAAACCTCACTGCTGCAGATCAGAGCAGTGACAAGCACCAAAATCACACCAGGAGATGAAGACTTTCTGATTATTTGTATTTGATATTAACTTTAGATCCTGGTTTCTTTAATTTTTCTCCCAGTAAATTGGTTTTCACACTTAGAAACCTTTCCAATGAGCTGTGACTTCTCAAACACACGTTTTCAGAATTATCCCAGTGTGAGTGAAACAGAATCAGAAATTCAGAAGGAATGTTCATTAGCAGAAGCTAATGTTCATTAGCACAGAAGCACATCTGCAGAAGCAGAGGTAAGCCTCACAATTGTTCTTCAGTTCTAATGACAACTACAATGTGATAAATTATTCATCAATAGCTGATGAAACCAGTGTGTTTTCGTGAGGGTAATAATTTCCATGCACAAGGGAGCCAAGATGTTTAGATTCCTCAATTTCCTAGAGCAAAGGAGCATCATACCTACACCAGAACTTCTATTTAGAATTTCATTTTCTGCTCCTTAAAATTGTTTGAGTTAAACCTTCAGCCGAGATCCCAAGGATAATTGTTTTTCTTTAACAAAACAGTTTAACTGCCTTTTAAAACTACTGAGAAGATTTACAGACTAAACAAATGTAATTGGGTACAGTTTATGTGCTTTTTGGCTAATCCCTTCATAAATAATACTGCAGCTAAAAAAGAAAATGTGCAATAAACATTGGCTAAGATCTCTGGGTAATTTTTAATGGAGTTTTGCTTCTAAAGCATGGAATGCTGCCAAGCACATGCATGTTTCTCTAAAAGGAATGAAGTTTGTGTTCTTTAGCAGGGATGAATAAGCTGGTTTATATATCAGATTTCTTTCTACAAGCCAGTAAATAAAATCTTCACTTAAAATGATTCTGCACTTTTAAAATAACATCTAGGCACTGCAGCCTCTCCAAGTAAGGATATGTCTAACCAAGGAACTTATACTCCAACATTAAGGTCCCTTCCAACCCAAATAATTCTGTGATTTTGTGAACACCATGTCAGCCGCTCCTTGGGGTTGTGGCTCTCCAGGAATTCTCTGCTGACACTCAGGACATTTTTCCCCTCAAGCTGTGGTGGAAATTGTAAAGTGCAGCCTCAAAAACAGTGTCAAAGCACTGGTGCATACACACACCAGAGCACAGGTGCAAATATGCAAAGGTTAAAACATCATAAACTGTGGGGAAAGTGCAGCAATGCTCTTTGGCTTCAGCCCCAGGCTGCAGAAGAGGCAGCAGGGTCAGAGCAGGGAATGCTGAGAGCCAGAGAGATTACTGGGTCTGCAGCAAATCAAGATCTGCAAACCACTGTCAGGGTGCCCCAGCAAGATCAAGGCAGGAAGGGGTGGAAAAAGGACAACTTTGCTAAGCAGGAACATTAATACTAACTCAAAAATTCATGATTTAGCAGGGTGCAGGACTCAAGACAAGCAGACAGAATGTTTTGTGCCAGTGTCCAGTTCTCTGGCTCAGCAAACTGGAGAGCAAATAGTTACAGGGAAGCACACCCTGTGCCTGTGGCCATCTGAGAAGCACCTCTGAGGTCCAACAGCTCACCCTGGAACCTGGTAAATATAGCCCAAACCTTCCAGTGAGAAAGGCTGGTAAAACATGGCTCAGGCCTTGCTGTTCTGGCTAAGCTAGCCTGGCAAGATCCCATGAAAATGGAATCTTCTGGCAGTAAGAATCAGTTAGCACAACTATCTGTTCCTGTAAAAAGCCAGTTTGCACCTGTGAAGAGAAGGATTCTACTTGTCAGAATCCATGAAGAAAAAATGCAAACATCTGTGTAAAGAGAGAATATTAGCACCTACACACACAAGCACCTTCTAACCCCTAATGAACTGAGGGGCAAGAAAGTTGTCAACCAATTAGAATTAAACATGATGACTTTGAAAACTGTATAAAAATGGGCTGTAACTTTACAGTGTGGCTTTGAAAAGTGTGTGTCTCCTCTCATTTCTAACACGAGGTCACAGCAGCAGTGTGTACCCAGGGCTGGGTATTTTACTGGGCTGTGGCTCCTTTAGCCAGAGTGCTGCAGCTGAGATCTGAGGGCAGAGTTTCCCCAGTCACTCTCCCTTCCTCACCCCAGGCTGTTTACTCACCCCAAACTAAGGCAGGGGTCTGAACATCTGTAAAACACTCCTGACTGCATGGTGAGAAACTTCTTTTCCACCTGCAGATGCTGTCCATTTTTCTGTTCCACCATTGACAAATTTTCTCCTAAAACTAAGATTTGATGCAGATGTACAGCACTTTTGTGAGTTTTCACCTAGCAGTGTCACTTTGCAGATAGGGTGAACAAACATCCTCAAGGAAAATGGAGCCCAAACCTTGGATGAGCAGACATTCTCATGGTTAAGATTTTGGTTGGGAGTGTTTTAAATGGACCATTTTAATCCTGTTTTCAGGGGTCTGTGATGAACTGTCACCTATTTCCAGAAGACTTTTTTTTTTTTTTTTTTTTTTTTTTTTTTTTTCTGAAAATGTCAGACTCCTTTTTTTGGTGTTTGGAACTATCATATTTGAGTATGCAGTTTGTGAGTGTTTTATCTTGTTACTGCAAGTGTATTTAGAGACATTGTAGGCTGGGTTATAATATTAAATCAGAATTCACTGTAAGTGTGGTGAGCTGCAAATGCACCTGGATCTATGAAGCCTAAAAACAATATTTGCAAAACAGTACTTACATGAAATGAGCTCATTGTCAGCTGAATGAAAAGTCTGATATGTCTTGAGAGTCCTTCCACCTGTTCATCAGTGATGAAGGTAAATACAAATTCGTGGATACCCAACAATGGAATCAGCACAAGCGTAGATCTTGCCAATCTTAAAAAGAAAATGTTTGATTATTGTATTTTGTAAACATCCTTGCTGCCAAAAAACTCAAAGAAATTATTCCAAATCATGCCCTTGATATTCTGACTTTGGAATGGTAGAAGTAGTTTTGTGATGTTGAGGATAATGTATGCATCAATCTGTGGATTTGAAGTTAAAAAGCATGTGTAAATGAAATGTTTTCCACAGCACATCCTGGCAGAATAAAGTAATGCCTGATTCTCTATCAAGCTACAAACACAGCACTAGAGGGTTTTTCTTTTTCTACCCAAATTGTGGTGACAAAGGGAAAAATGTGTCAGAGCAGCAGAGGCCACAGGTGTGAGAGGAGACACCTGAGAGCAGAGATCTCACTGCACTGAAAAGCCTATGTGGAAATGTCCCCCAAACCCAGCACTATTTCCCATATTCTGAATATCTGTTACACCTGGAGGTGGTAGGTACATATCTAGGGGAAGCTGGCAAGTTTTTGATGTGACAAAATTTTTAAAAAGGAGCCAGGATTTGTGTGTCTTTTGTTACATACCTGTATTTGTAGTCATGAAAACTCATTTGCTGAGCTTTTAGTTTGGAAATCAGCATTCTGAGAATTTTTAAGAAGATGACAAAGTTAACCTCGAAGGAAAATACAAATGGTTTACTTTCAGCAAAGGTTATGACATTAAACAGTTAACTACTAAATAAATGTGCAATTGTTATCAAACACTTGCAAAACCTGCCAGCAAATAACTGGAATGCAGCTGGGATGAGGGTGGAATATAAGCAGGTTTTTGTCTTATATTAAATATACAAAGCTGAATAACTTAGCATTGCCGTATTCAGCCTGACATATAATTTGATTATAATTACAAAATTACAAACTTTGATTAAAATTTGATTAAAATTATAAAATTACATTTCAATTTTTTAATACAGAGCCCTGCTTCCTCATCTTTTGAACAAAACTTTATCCTTTCTGTCACTGTATGTCTCCCTTCATATTTCTGTGCCAGGAATCTGTATCTTATTTGTTCCAAAATTTTAAAGGACAAAATTGGCACTAATTACAAAGACCAAGGAGGGAAAAAAAATACAGGGTGTGTAATTCTTACTGCAATGGAAAACAGCATTGGTCCTCGGATGATCCACCAGATCCCCATGTGTTCATTTGTTCCCCAGCACCTGACAAAGAATTTAAAGTATAATTATTTTCATAGGGAAAAAAAAGTTAGAATGCTCACATAACTTGTATACACATTTCAAAAGGAACTTGGTGAAGTTCAACTTTTTCAGGTGCCCCCCAAAAGAAATGGAATAAAACTAGGAAGAGTTTCACCAACAACTCTGGAGATGTTTCCACATGAATGTTGATAAAGGTTTCCCTAGACCAAAAACTTCAGAGCTATCTGGTAAATTTAGTCTTTGAATCCATAAAACATGACACCAAACCCCCAAATTGGAATTAATCCTACTTAAATTATCTGAAACTGGAGGCTGGAAATGAGGAAACTGGGAATTGTGGCCATGCTTCTCAATCTGCTGAAAAATATCCATGCTGTTTCCTTGCAGCTGTCTCTTTTTCTCCTGTTTAACCTTCTGCTTTGTCCTATTTCTTTGCTAATTAGCCTGAGGTTCTGGAGGATCTTGGCTTGTCATTTACAATTTACATGACATCTGACTCTGTAATTATGGTTTGGATGTTGCTTATTATCCACGTTGGCATTGCAAATACAATTCTCTAGAAACCACAAAAAATAAGAGGAGAACAAAAGGTTCCATACATAAACCACAAAGTTGATGTGATGTCACCAAGAGCATCACTGAAGAACAGAAACTGGTGCTTGTTAGAGCAGGTTACTGTCACTGGTGCCCTCACCAAATCTCAGTGACTATCAGGTTTTGTCATGAGCCTCCACTAAAATTGACTTTTTTTCTTTAAAAAGTAGCAGTAAATAGGAATTAAACTCAAATTGTCTCCAAGGAAAGCACTGTTCTCCTCTCCTGACTGACAGGGTGCTCTCCATGGAGATATTGGTGCACACAATTTGCTTCATGTAAATGGGTGAACATTTCAGGAACAGTCAAAGTTCATTCCACTCCTCACTAAATGCATAAATAAATCTGAGAATTCCTAGAAGTTTTTTAATGTAAAAGTACTAAAGAGAATCTTGAAAATGCAACAAGTATCAATAATAATCTGCTGGTTAGTTCTTGTGTCAAGTACTGCCAAGAGTTTTCAGCCATGCAGAGTCAGGATTCCAAAGAACATTTTATTTAATAACCTACCCAGTGTTCTCCAGTTTGGATCTGCTTATTCCCCAAGGGCCCACAAAGAGAATTGGAACAACTGAAAGAAAAGAAGAGTTTATTCCAGCCAAGCTTGTAGAAGTGTGGTGTAAAGATTTGTGCTTTTCAGTTTTCTATTTAGAACAATACAAAAATCAACTTCATTTGCAGTTCAAATCCAAAATCATTGTTCATGGTGCAGCTGAATCTTGCATTTTCAGACTGATGAATACATTCACACATAAACACACTGAGATCTGCTGAAATCTAAATTTCTGACCCTGAGAGTTCAAAGTAATTGGCACAGGAGGCCTCACAGAGCTCAGGCTCAGCTGCTGAGCTTTAAAGGAGTTTCCAGTGAAGGTGTGGAATGCTGCCTGGTTAATTAAAACAGCTGACAAAGGATTATTGTCCTGGACACATTCAAGAAAATCCCAATCCCTTTATTGTTGCCTCCAACCCTTCCTAGAGGTCATAAACAGCAGGCTGAAAACAAAAAACCAAACAAAAAGCAAACAAACAAACAAACACAAAAGTCCCCACAAACCCTAACGTAAAGTGTTACTGCAGTGTTCCAATGGATTACAAGAGTGAAAGCCCAAGTCTCAAATCATCAGCTAAAAGCAGTGTTCCACTGAATCCCCAGCCCCATAACAAATGGGATTTTCTGGTGGATGTGGCAGAAATTAAAGCAGGTGTGAGTCCCTGGGAGCAGAACAGGGACAGTTCAGGATTCTGGGACACTGACTAAGATCATGGAGAAAGATGGAGTGTGGCAACAGAGAAAGGGCTAGAAAGAAAATACTCTCCAAGAGAATAGATTTCAGAGTAGATAAAAGGGGTGAAGGGATGAAAGGGTCTCACTTGGGTAGGAGATGGTATTGGTGCAAAAAGAGGGTCTGCAGGGACAATTGGGGCAGCTGGGGACAGAACTGCAGACCAGGGGGATATGAATTGGTCTCATCCCAGGGTGATGAGGGGATGTTGTCAAATGCAGTTCCTGGGCAGCAGCTGAGGAAATGTCAGAGTGAACCCTGGGTCAGCCTGCTGCCTCAGCAGCAGTGGAACCACAAATGTCTGTAAGATGTGTCCCATCTTAGCAGGGATTGTAATAAACAAAAATAAAATTGAAGCTGATTTGTGGGGACATCCTTTAGAAAATTGGTGAATGTGGTGTGACCAATGGACAAGGACCAACAGGCAAATGATCATTATTATTATTATTATCATCATCATCATCATTATCATCATATTATCATTATCATTATCATTAATTCTCTTCTGGTAGGGAGCAGATTCCCTAACAGACTTGTCCATTGCAGCAATGAAATGACTGATCCCCATTCCAGCAAACTGGTGATCAAAGCAACAGAGGGGTTTAGAGATGGTGGAAGAATGGAACAACACTAAAAAAACATGAAAAGCAGTGGTTTGGTGCATAAGAACCTGTGTGCTCATACAGCCAAGGGTCCTTTAAAGAGGAACATGAGAGGGGACAGAGAAATCCAGGCACAGATGGTGAGAATGACCCCCAAAAGTAATTACCTTTAAATTGTCTTTATTGCATGGATAATGCCTGAAATGTTAGACCTGACTCACACAGTGTTTCAGATTGTCTCCCAATTTAAAGCACACCTTAGAACTTTCAGGTGAGCTGGGAAGGGGAGCATTTAAATGAAAATTGCTAATGATTTATCACTTTTGCTATGGAGGTGCTCTATTACAAAGGGAGGAAATGAAGTTGCTGGCAGTACCATAATGTTCAGTGATGACAACATACAGCCCAATGTAAGGAAGTTTCTTCTTGTTCTGCCCACCAGGCATCTGTTTTCTCACTAAACAATTCCCTGATTTCCTGTATCTGCAGCTCAAGCTGAACTGCAGCCAATGTCCCACTGCTGACATATCTCCAATTTACAATTGCTGGCTTCAAAACTGACAAATAAAACAAAAGTCAGATTTTTTTTTAGCTTCTTCACAAAATATCCTCCACTGACTCAGCAAAGCACCACATAGTCAGTGCTTGGAAACAGTGCAGGACTTACCCCATCCTATGACAATGTATGTCTGCAGCAGTCGTCTTTCAGAGAGCACCACAGTGATCAGTAATGTGTGCAGGTAAATCCCTTCTACTAACAGCCAGAAGTAATTTGCCCCAACAAAGTAATGCATGAAAAACTGGGCAGTCCTGCAAATGATTACAATCTGTAGGAATCAGAGACCAAGGGTCATTGTAAATATAGTTGTCATAATCTGCATGGGAGAGTTTTTACTGGTGAGCTGTTAAAATAATAGTCATCATTAACATCTTGCAGATAATTTTCCTTATTGACATGGGCAAGCTCTATTTCTACAACATACAAGAATAATTTATTCACGGTAGTCATAAATGAGATGTAAATAAGTGCCAAACAAAAGCAGAGATTTCTTTCTGAAAGCTACAAGATGTGATTTGTTTTGCTTAAGTGGCTATTTCTAAATATTACAACCAATTAATATGTTCTTTCTATTAATTTAAAATAAATCTCTTATCTCCTAAAAGAAATCAGGATATAATTTTGAT
This sequence comes from Erithacus rubecula, assembly GCF_903797595.1. Lineage (NCBI taxonomy): Eukaryota > Metazoa > Chordata > Aves > Passeriformes > Muscicapidae > Erithacus > Erithacus rubecula. The sequence continues at coordinate 2,467,261 of NC_136672.1, forward strand.
TACCCCAACTTTTATCAACAAAATTTCAGCATCCAAAGATCAACTTATGAACACCCCAACACTTGATGCTGTAGGGCAAACTTCCAAAACTGCAACTGTTATAACCACTAGAAGCAAACATTTATTATTAGCTATGAATTAACACCTTACCTCTGGGCTGAGGTATAATATCCATCCAGTTTCATCATTTGGTCTTTTTGAGTAAATATTGTAGTATACAGAATCTTTTATAAGAACTGCTGCAGCACGCAAGATAAAGGATGCAAATAAATTCATGTGGATGTAGTTTCTTGTGCAGTGAAGTTTTCTGTGGGAGAAAAAAAATAATGTATGAATCCTCTGGAATATATCTGATTTGCAGAAATAAAATTTCTAAAAACAAAAAAAAAAAAAAACCCAGCAAAACAGCTGTTGTATTCATATTGTTGCCATCAATGGTTTCTGCTTAGAAATTTTATTTTTATTGCTCCTTAGAAAAATACAAGTTATTTACATGGAATCAACAGAATGGTTTGGGTTGGAAAGGATCTTAAGGCCCATCTCATTCTATCCCCCCCTTCCACTAGATCAGGTTGCTTCAAGGCTCATCCAACTTGGCCTTAAAATCTTCCAGGAATGGGGCAGTTTCTCTGGATGAGCTGTGCCAGGGCAGCATAGCAAAGAATTTCTACCTAATATTTAATCTAAATCTACCACCTTCAGCCTAAAGCCATTTCCCCTTGTCCTACCACTCCATGCTCTCATCCAAAGTTCATTCCCAGCTTTTTTGTAGCCCCTTCAGGTACTGGAAGGCTGGAAGGTAACTAAATAATAACTTCAATTTCATAAAAGGAATATGAATACAGGGCTCTGTATGTTTACAATGCATGTGAATTTGTACTAACCTGAGTAAAGAAAGTATAAGCAGAGCTAATATCAGTGAGATGAGGGAAAAGTAATATCCTATAGTGTACAACAGCTGTAATGTGGTGAGTAGTTTATGTTCTTCTTCCTGGGAACAAAGAAGAAAAATATGTTATGTGGGCAGGTGACAGAGCAGAAACACAGCTCAGAAACTTTGGGGATCCCCTGCTTTGAGTTCCAAGGATCCAGGATTGTGATCCCTGCTCTCTGCACTGCCTTTGAAATCAGTGTGTGACAAAGACACTTGCACCCAGAGTTTTTTTTAAATGCAAAGGCACTCCCAGGTTTCTCCTGCACAAACAGAAGTCTTAGTCCAAAGCTGATCCTTGCCCCATTCCTGCTCCATTCCTGTCCTGGTGGGAGCAGCTGCAGCACCTGAGCCTGCCCAGCAGTGTGTGTGTCCTGCAGGGACCAGCTGGGTCTGCACACTCAGCTCTGCCCAGAGCTGCTCAGACTGACTGGCTGCCTTGAGTTCAAAGGGAAAAACAGGAATGTCATCTTAGGGCTGTCTTGGATGTCTCTGGATGACAAACAAGACCTCAGAGGAGGAGGAGAACTGCTCACACTTTCATAGATTATCACACAACATCCTGAGTTGAAAGGTACCCACAAGGATTGTTCAAGTCCAGCTCCTGGCCCTGCACAAATTTCCCTTCAATTTGCCTAATTTAACATTTCTTTTTCCTAACTTTTTTTTTCTATTTTAGCTGCATATGTCTACCTCTCAACTATTCAAACTTTGAGCCAATTAAATAAAACAAACAGGTACAAGCCCACATTTAGTGTTGGTAGGAAAGCTGATTAAAGCTCTCAAAGAAATTGCTGTCACACAAGATGAAATAATATATCTTGCAGAAACAACTATGCTATCCAGAATGGTCAACAAACCTTGGAAAGCACTCAGAACTTATGAACATTTATTACATTTATATAAATAAACTGAAAGTTTGGAAATTCATGTACTTACTATATAAAGAGCTCAGTAAAAATGTAATAACACACAGAGATACTAAACTAATAATGTTTTGTAACTTTTCAGTAAAGCAGTGTTACTCGATAGAGTAAGAAACAGCACTCAGCATTAAAAAGTGAAAAATAGTGGTAATAGTGCTTACCTAAGAGACCTAATTCTGACATCTGCTAAGCTGAACTCCATGGCAAAAGAAGTTTGGCTGACAAAGTCAATATGAGAAATACAGGAAGGATGGCATTAGATGAGGGTGAATCCTCCAGTCTCTGACCAGCTAACTTTGAAATAACCAATTAACAGCTCATTAAATGCTGAAAGACTCAAAGGGAAGTTGTCTTTGACAGACTAATGTGATGTGGGGACATGCTGGGATGCTGATTTGCTTGACAAGTTGCAGTCATTTTTAATTTTATTAGGAGAAATCAGCACATGTGAGCACTGGACTCTGAACACAAAATAACTTGTGGCATCTAAAGCAGGAATCCCCTTCTTTAATATTTTCTCTTCTGCTTCTTATAAATAAAATAACAGCTTTCCATTTGGTTATTTAAATGAAATCTGAAGATCCTTTGCAGGTATTAAATGGAAATGTTTTGTCAGTTACTCAAGCAAGGATTAAGAAGATTAAAGTTTTCAACCATAATATAAAACATACTTACATTTTTTTGGAAATGATTTTTCTCAGAACATTCTGAACTATCCCGCCAAATGTCTGTGGAATTTTCCTTTGTTTGCCAAATCCCTTCATCCAAGCAGACTCTGTATACATGTCCTACACTTCCTGAAAGTAAACAGAGTTTTAGTTTGAAAGGTCAAAATAGACATTTCATTTTTCATACACGTTTGAAAGATTTCTGCCTTACACCTCCACAGTGGACTTTATACCACCCATACTCAAAAAAAGAATAAAATCCACTTTTCTTTTGTCTTTGTCAATATATTGTCTATATTCACATAGGACAAAGCAGGATGTAATGCAGCAGAAATAAATTCTCAGAATGTACCTGGTTTTTAACAAGAAAACCCACACAGTACATTCAAAAGAGAAACCTACATCTCACTTTATTAATTTTTCCTCAATAAACTCGTGAATAGGTAATTCACTGACCAGGATTTGATTAGGGAATGATCTTTCTCTGTAACACCTGATGCAGGCTGGTGTTTCATGTCTGTGCTCTGGGCCCCCTTCAGCAGGTGGGGTGAACTGAAGTTTTTTTGTTTTTACTGCATTGTCCCAATTTATACTAATTAGGAATTTGCCCACAGCATCATAGGAATGGTGTGGAGACCCTGGTTGATGTTTGATGCTGTCCCCAGTAGCTGCCATTCATTTATTCTGATCAGACCTGAGCTCTTTCAATCATTTTTGTGTTTAAAGTGTTTAAGGGAGGTAGCAACAACCAGAACATCTCAGAAATATCTGAGCAATGTGTTTTGCTCAGCTCAGAGCTGAGAGAATTGCTTTGGGAGCACAGTTTGTTGTGATGGAGCAGGAGCTCTCTCTGAATAGTAGACACAGGAAAAACCTTAAACCATCCATGAAATGTGATCAGAAATCTTGCTTTTGTAGAAATTCAGAGATAAAGGTCTCCATTCCATGGAGGCAAGATGCTTTTGTTTATTATGAAGAGCTGGGTTTGTTTTAGATGGTTGGCAGAAGCAGTTTGGGAGATTAGATAGAAAATTGGTGTCTTAACGTTTATTAGAATTAAAAAAAAAAAAAATATTAATGGACAAACCATGTGTGGCTTGGGCTGGAGAAAGGTGGGGTAAGCAGCTGGTACAAGCCTCCCATAAATTAAAGGTCTGGGGCAGAATTGGTCCCTCCAAGTGGAATCAGAAAAGCTGCTCAGAAATGTGTTTAGCAGGATCCAGAAATGCTGCTCTGTGCTGTTAGCAGTGCCCTTTCATTCCTTCATGGCAATCTTGCCTGTCCTCAACACTTCTGCCCATGAAGGTGTTTTCCCCATTCCTGAGAGGCTCCTGCTGCATTCCCTGCAGGAAAAGGCTGCTGCAGGGCTGGGAACTGGAGGTGCTGGGAATACCCCTGGATTTGGCTCTTCCAGGTCTCTGGAATTGTGTCTGGGGTCAGTGGGGACCTGAAGCAATGATTCCTTTCCTTTCTCCAGTCCTCAGGCTAGCTCTGGACCAGAGATGGGTGGAACTACTTCATGGACAAAGGTGAAAAACCCAAAGAGGCTCTTAATCCTGGGAAACATCCAGTATTTTATTCCTGAACCACATCCAGGGAGAAGGAGAGAGAACAGAGGAGTGGTGGGGAATTTCAAACCCAGGGTGAGGGGGGGGAAACTGAGCTGCAGCAAAGGGTCACACTGGCAGGGAGGGGCTCAGGGAGGGCTGAACCAGCCCCACAGAAGTTCAGGGGAGTGCAGTGCAAACCGTTTTTCTCAGTGCAATATATGAACCTACACAGTGAAATACAACAGGGACCCCAGAGGTTGCAGCTCAGGAGCTGAACCCTGAATCTATCCCAATAATAAAGCCCTGGCATGACCCTGCAAATGTTCACTGCAGACAGTACAGAACTGGGGTAAGAACAGATGGAGAAAAAGAGCAAATAAACATCAGAAATTATTTTGTGCCTCAGTTCAGCAGTGGTAGAAAGAGGTGAGACTTTCTCCCTCATCATCTGGAGCAAGACAGACAAGCACCAGCTCTGCTTTAGCTGAATTCTGGCACAAACTCCAAGTTACCACTTTCACATTACCATTTTCCAGCCATGGCAAATACGAAGGACAAGGAACAGAGACATTTCCTGGGGGTGAGTAAGGCCAGCAAACAAATTGATCAAATGTCCCATTGCAATGTACTCCTGGGGAGAGAAGCAAATAAAAGTTTTACAAAAAGTTGTGCAGACAATGGATAATCATGGAAACCATTTTGTACTACTCCAGGTAACCTGCAAGCTACTCCAGAGTAACAAAATATTGCAGATAAATGTTGTGTATTCACTGTGCAGTGCAGAAACAGGAGCTGCCCTTCTTCCCTGAGACCATGCATCACCTGAAGGCTTTGCACTCCACTATGAGATAAATTTATTGCTTAAAATCACAAGGAAGTGAGGTCAGACCTCACCAGAGTCTGCAGGTTCCTTTTGAGGGACAGCACAGGGACAGCTCTGGTCTCTGCTCTGTGACAGTGACAGAACCCATGGCATGGCTGGAGCTGTGCCAGGGCAGGTTTGGGTTGGATTTAGGAAAGGTTCTTCCCAGAGGTGCTGGCACTGCCCAGGCTCCCCAGGGAATGGGCACAGCCCTGAGGCTGCCAGAGCTCCAGGAGAGCTGGGACAGCACTGCCAGGGATGCTCAGGGTGGGGCTGGTGGGGGTCTGAGCAGGGACAGGGGCTGGGCTGGATGATCCCTGTGGGTCCCTTCCAGCTCAGGGTGTTCTGTGATTCTGTGATTTTATGACTGTATGATCCCAAGGCCCCCGTGGTCCAAATGTGACAGTGAGATCCCAGGCATGTTATCCCTCCCAGCAGGCTGGGAATGGAAGATATTTCATCTTTCCCACCTTTCCCTGGGAGACCAGCTCTTACCTCTCAGTTTCTCACAGTGACTCCTTTTAGTCTTTGGGCAATAACTCAGATTCCCAGAAATATTAAATATCCCTTATTACCAGAGGTTATATCTCTAATATCTCAGAGTAACTCAATTTTAATCTCCTCAGTTATCAGATCACTCAAAGGGTGGAAGGTTAACATAAAACACTTGATAATGCAGAATTGAAATGGTGCAGACAGGTGACAGCAACATAAAATAAAATGCACAAATGGCTGCCCTAGTGACTTGGTTAGTTTCTGTCTTTTTTTTAGGGTAACACCAAAGTTCTTCCCTCTTAACTTTAATGCTTTTGCTCATCCTAAACCAGAATAGAATATCCCAAATTATTTTCCATAGTGCTTAGCAATACTTTGAGAAACTTGTGTGGGAAGAAGAATACAGGGAGCAAGATAGCTCTGTGCTATCTCATCAGCATCTTTTTGGGGTGCTGTTGCTAAAATACAGAGCACAGGATGTGCATTCTTACTTAATATTCTGCTGTACCTTTGAGGCAAAGCATCTGTGTTATGATCTCTGTAGCTGTTAGCATTTATAGCTGCATTTTTATTGTTCTTTTCCCCAATTTCTGCTTGTTCAAGTGTGGACTGGGGAGGCTGCCAGGAGAAAAATACCTTTTTCTTTCAATTTCATGAAAGCTGAAGTTCTGAAGCCCTGCAGTTCTCTTGATTACCCACTACAAACTACTGCCCTCTAATATCTTTCTGGGTCACCTGGCTTAGTTCTAATTGCCACCAAAGCCACTATTCCCTGCTTTCCTGGCAAAACACAATCTTCTTTTGCATCATGCTGATGTTTTCTGCACACCAGGTGCTCACCACAGGCTATTGACTTCTGCTGCTCTCTGCTGCTCCTTTCATCCCTGTCAGCATTAGTTGTAATCCATCCTGCAGGTACTGGCTGAGCTGGTGTATGCTTTGTTTTGCCTGCTTTCCATTTTTGTCCTCTCTGCAGTCCTCATCACTCTCTTCTTGCCTCCTTGACTGTAGTCACACTGTCAGTAACTCATGGGAGCTTCTCTGCTTTTCTGTGTTTCCCCCTTCCTTATTTTCCACAAATGGCTCTGACTTCTGACCCCTCCCAGTTTGGAGTCACCAGCAAATTTGGTGAGGGGGCTTTCAGTGCCTGCCTATAGCCAGTGAGACCAAAACAGAGAGCACAGATTGACTTTCCACCTTTCCTTGGTGAACAGCAGCCATCCCTCTGCTAGCCACACCTTGGACTTCAACTACTCAAACCAAACCCATGCCATCCTTTCCTGAAGTCAGACTCCTAGCTGAGCAGAGTTTGTACATTTAGGAGTGAAATAATGACAGATTATGAAGTCCCCTTTTGGCAAACAGCAGAAAACTTTGAGCACCCATCAAAGGCTTGAATTCAGGAGGAGACACTGTAGGTGTCCTTCTCCTCATTTAAGCATCCAAAAACACAGAGACAGGAGAATAGACAGGGGACTTTAGGCTAATATTTGTGTCAGGTGAATTGTTCTACGTTTAGAACTTAGGAACAGACATACAGCAAGACAATATTTGCATATTTGTCAGTGTTAGTCAATAAATGTCTTCATTGCTTAATTCCTTACCACTATCTACAGATGATTCCTGCAGCATTTTCAAGCATTCCTGTTTGTATTTGTTCCATCCAGTAGTGGTTTTCTCCAGCAGAGAACCTTTGGCCTGGGAGTGAAAATACTGTATATGAGAAAAATCAGTTAGAACCTTTCAGTCCTTAATAACAAGTGTCTTTCCATTATAAGAAATTCTGGTCTGAGCACCAGGAGGAGAGGAGAGGAGAGGAGAGGAGAGGAGAGGAGAGGAGAGGAGAGGAGAGGAGAGGAGAGGAGAGGAGGAGAGGAGAGGAGAGGAGAGGAGAGGAGAGGAGAGGAGAGGAGAGGAGAGGAGAGGAGAGGAGAGGAGAGGAGAGGAGAGGAGAGGAGAGGAGAGGAGAGGAGAGGAGAGGAGAGGAGAGGAGAGGAGAGGAGAGGAGAGGAGAGGAGAGGAGAGGAGAGGAGAGGAGAGGAGAGGAGAGGAGAGGAGAGGAGAGGAGAGGAGAGGAGAGGAGAGGAGAGGAGAGGAGAGGAGAGGAGATTGGAGGAATGGTAGGTAAAAAGGCCTAAAGGGCTTTTTGGTTTTAGAATCTTTTTAAAGGTAATCAAGCACTCCTGGTTGAGTACTACAGCAAAAACCAATTGAATTAAACAGTACTAAATAAGCAGTGCTATTTAGCCACTAACACATTTCCTCCTACTCCTGTCCAGCATTTCACAGACCATTTATTTTACCAGCAGCTGCAACTGTGCCATACAAATCTTTCTATTCCTCTTTGCCCCCACATTTTCTTCTTTTTTTTTTTTTTTTTTTTTTTTTTTTTTTTTTTTTTTTTTTTTTTTTGAGACACTTCTGTAAATTTCAGTTTTACTTGTCCATTCATACTGTGTTGCCCTTTTTGCCTCAATAGGGCACTTTTTTGCTTTCTTCTTGTGTCTATAGGTGAGAAGAGTCTTCACCCTCTAGATTTCCCACATAATAAAATGAGACACAACCTGTTATAGAACACTCTGACTGCAGAGGTCTGTAAGAGGACCATGGTTGATCATTGCTCTTCAGGAAAGCAATGGCTAAAACCCAGAAGAATTAAATGCAAAACCACTTGGTGTTTTGGGTGAAGAAATTCCTTATTAGGAGCAAAGCAGTTCAGAAAGGATAATGGGAGATGCTGCTTACAGCTCAGTGTTAGATGAGGATTTGGTCATTATTTATCCATAGAACAGAACACCATCCTAGGCACTCCTGTGCAATAAAACCCCTGCTCTCCTGAAACCAGGGCTTTGGGAGGCACAGCAAAGATTTCTGCTACTAGAAGTCACCAAAAATTCAAAATTCCTTACTGGTTGAAAATGTTTCCGATTGTAATTTTGGAGAGCAAACAAAATATAAATTTTCTAAAGAATATTTTTACTAAAAGATATCATTCAGTTCTTCAGGAAAAGTCAACTGCTTTTTGTCTAGACTACACTCTTTCTTTGAAATTGCCTTTAACACATGTGTGGTTGTCCTGATGCTGACAGAAAATGGTGATGTGCCAAGGGCTGAGATATAGAACCAGAACAACATATGGCTGGGAACTTCACCTTAGTTCTTTAAACCTATGGTTCATTTTTATTTTAATGAAGAAAATCATATTTATTTACTTTCAAAACAAGAGCAGGGCTTTGATGGGCCAGCTCTTATTCAGGATCATTATTTCATGCATGTTTTGACTGTGTAAAATGTTGCCTGGTCAATACTCTGCTTTAGCTATTTTGCAGACACCCCACTTTAAGCTTGAGGGAGCAAAAGGACTATAATCATTCTTCTGTGGATGGGCTTGCAAGATAAGGAGAGAATATTTACAGCAGCCATGAGAAAGGAATGCATGTTTCCAAATTAAAAAAGCATCTTGACATTTCCCTCATGTGGGCCTCAAAATGCTGGGAGCCAGGGGAGATTCTTGAGGCACCCGGGGGTCAGTGAACCTCCCTTGGAGAGGAGAGACTTGGGGATGACGCATTTGCAGACAGGACTCTGGGTGGAAGGAAGAACACTCCAGTTTCTGATAAACAAATGCCTTAAACTGATGCCTAGAGAGGCTACCTGGAGCAGAGGCTGGGATATATTAAAATCTCTGCTTTTAATATCCCAAGGCTCCAAAGGATTCCCCTTGGGCAGTGCCACAGGAATCCAGCAGGGATTCATGCCAAGGCTCCAAAGGATTCCCCTTGGGCAGTGCCACAGGAATCCAGCAGGGATTCATGCCAAGGCTCCAAAGGATTCCCCTTGGGCAGTGCCACAGGAATCAAGCAGGGATTCATCCCAAGGTTCCAAAGGATTCCCCTTGGGCAGTGCCACAGGAATCAAGCAGGGATTCATCCCAAGGTTCCAAAGGATTCCCCTTGGGCAGTGCCAGGGCCCGGCCGTGGCTCCACCCAAGATGGGCCCAAGATGGATCCCAGTCACGAGTTCTCACACTTGCATCACTTTGGCTCCATTTCCATCTTGGCTTCACTGTCCAATCCCAGCTGCAGCTCCTGCACTCCCATCCTCCCACATTCTCTCCTCCATTGGCTGCTGGTTGCACTTTTTGGGGCTGAAGCTGCAGCGTGTCCTTGGTTGTGGGGCTGGAAAAGGATTGTTTTGTGTGCCTGAGCTGGGAGGAGAACTTGGGACACTTTGGATGGAGTTCAGAGTCACACACCAGTGCAGTGCAGAGTGTGGGAATATGAAAGGTAAAACTTAAGGCATCAAAACAGCCAAGGACATCCAAAGGAAATCAGCACTGGCTGCCTGGCAGCTGCTTTGGGTTCCATTCCTGGAGGTGAGGTTCATACACAGTCATGGAGAAGTTCACTCAACCAGAGTGAGGAGCTAATGACAGTTCCACATCATTTCCTGATGGAATTGTCCATCTCCTCAAATCTTCAGGCATGGTCATATAGCCAGTACCTGATCACTACTGATGTGAATACTTGTGAGATAAATTTGTATTCTATCATAAAACTTTCTGATGAAAAAAAAATCAAGTTTACACAGAATCAGAGCTTCAGCTGACATAAAAAAGTTACGAGCTGTCAGCTGACCTGAAAAATTAATTTTAATTATAGTTAGAAGGACATATTTAAAAAATAAACTGATCAAAATGAAACATTTCACAGAGTAGCTGTGGCTGCCCCAAGAGTCCCTAATGGTTGATCTAAAGGACTAAGAAATCCCTTTCAGATAACGTTTTCAAAGAAATAATAAACAGATATTCAACAGGAAACCATGATGGCTTGAATGGCAGCAACTTGTGAATTGATCATCAGATACTTACAGAGGCACTACCAACAAAAATGGGCTGAACAAAAGCAAACTTGCTGTTTGTACATGATTATTCAGTGTGCAGGGGTCTCCACCCTGGGGAAAGGACATCAACACAGACAAAGGCTGAAGAATGCTGGCAGTGCCTGGGAATGAGGAAAATCAGCTTTTGTTCCCTTCATGCTGTGAAAGGGTTTGATGCAGGTGCCCCAGGGAGAAGATTTCAGTATTTTCTGCAGTGGGACATCCTGTTAAGGCTTTTGTGTATGAACTGTATTTTTAGAGTTATTTACTGTCCTGAATCACAGAATGTCCCAGGTTGGAGCACAAGGATCACCCAGCCCAGCTCCTGGCCCTGCACAGACACCTCACCAACCCCACCCACCCTGCCCTGAGAGCTTTGTCCAAATTTCCCTGGAGCTCTGGCAGCCTCAGGCTGTGCCCATTCCCTGGGGAGCCTGGGCACTGCTCTGGGGGAAAAACCTTTTCCTGACATCCAGCCCTGAGCCAGGTTCATGCCATCGCCCTTGGGACTGGGTCCCAAGAGTGAGGATTTTGCAGGACACCTCTGAGCTGCCACTGGAGGGGAAACCAAGGAGGCTGGAATAATGCTTTAGAGGGAAGGGGAAATGAAGGGGGGGAGACACCTTGATGTTCTGTGTCTGTGGAAGTGTGATAATTGATAAAGATTTGTGTTAATCACAGAAGGTTTGGAGTTTGTATAAACCAGAATACTTAGATAAGGCATGGACCTAGATAAAGGGAAATACATGATTAAAATCATTCTGTTTTAAATCCCCCTGTTATGAATATTATGTTCTCTAAGTAAGTTGCATTTAATACCAGTTTGCCAAACAAGGCTTTCCCACAGCCTGAACGATTTTGCAAAATCAGATTTCCTGCTTTTGTGTGATCAACTGCAGCCTATCCCTGAGACCAGATTCCCTGATTTCTGCCATTCCTTATCTGCCAAGAGCAGATGGTTATCTGTGGGACTGGACAAATCACCCAGAGACTTCACAGTTGGTTTTTGTTTTTTTTTTTGACCACCACTGCTTACCTGGCAAAATTATGACAACAAAAAATAACACTTATTGATTATTACAAGAAAACCATGCTATAAAGAGAAGCTGCAAACTGGATTTGGATGGAGTGTGGAGTGGGCTGTGACCCCTCACATCCCCCAGCGCTGCTTTGCTCTGTCTGTATAAAATAAAGCAATCTAAATTCTGCTGAGTATCGAGACTATTGATTCTCATTTATAACATAAGTGAAAAGGAGTCAACAAAAGGTCAGAGGCAGGCATGACTCTGTGTCCTGCCAGCCCTGGCTCCTCAGGGAGGGGCTCAGGCTCGAAGGAGGAGGGTGCCCTCCAGCTGGGGCAATTTGGGGAGCACAGAAATCACTGCTGCTAATGGTTCTGTCATGATGGAGAAAGCCAAAGAATGACACAAAGGTTTGGGTTGGAAGGGACCTTAAAGACAAGAAAAATCTTGTTCCAGCCCCTGCCATGGCAGGGACCCCTCCCACTGTCCCAGGCTGTTGTGTTTGGGCTATAGGAGAGCAGCTAAAGGACATAGCTACAAAGCTTTTCGTGCAATGGAGAAGCAAAAGGAAAGTTTTTATTTAATGAAACACTACACTTATATAAGAGTAGTTTGTGGAGCAAGAATAGAAATGATTTAATTGGTGTCAGAGAGGTGACATTCTTACAAGAGAATGTAACCTTTGGTTACGTAGTTCACACACGTTGCAGGTGTTCAAACATTATTATAATTTTGGGGTTTTTAAACGTTTTTCTTGAGCAGGTGCAGTTTGAGTTCCAGGGAGAAACACAAACTTCAGGGACATTTCCCATCATCCCAGCCACTGCAAACACCAGATTTTGATCTGTTCTGTGTTTCAGTTGCCATTTGGTCACTGCTTTAATCAGGACTCCTGAACTTGGCAAAATTCATCTCCAGTATCTGAGACAGAAGCTCAGAAAGTCCAAAAAATCTTTTTCGCCACACTGGACATCATTTCAGGTTGTCTGAATTTTTTTTTTCGGCAATTTTTTTTTTTTTTTTTTTTTTTTTTTTTTTGCCTGACAGCCTGGCCCCTGCTTGTGCTGAAGTTCAACCATGAGGAAATTCAATCAAAATTCCCTGGAAGTGTCTGGCCTTTTATTGAGGTTGCACTAAGAAGACACCACTCTTTAGAAATTTGTTGGATGCAGAAAAAATTGCTGCCTGAAGCCTTCCTTTAGGAAATGGATTATATTTGCTTGCAGACCTGCTGAAATTTAAGTTTTTCATAACGGACCAGAGTACAGCCAGAATGTCACCCTTTAAATTCTTTTTTCACTGAGCTAGCAGTGAAATGAAATGTTTCTGTTTATTCAGACTATGCTCTTATGGACAGAGAAAAGCCCCTTCAATTTAGGCATAAACTAAAAATAAAAGCTGAAAAATATTTATTCATTCCTTCAGCCATGATCTGGGTTTAGTCTGATGGATATTTTTCCTATCTATAGAGGTTTTTGCTAGAAAATACAGATAAAGTGATTTATGGCTGTTATTCCTTGCAGTGTTTCTTTCAGATGAAATAAAATATAAAGAAACACAGCATATATTTATTTTAAAAAGTTCAGGAACCACTATGACAAATTAATTCACTGTGATTAGCCTAGCAAAGTTCTGATCTCACAGAAGTATTTGGGAGAATTTCTGTTAGCATTGATGGAATTAAGGCTTTGGTCGAGGTGTCTCACAAATCTGAGAGTTGTTTCACTTCTATAAAGAGAAGTTCTTAGCAGCAAAACTCTAGATTTGAATTATATATTAAAAAAAAGAATATTTTATTTGTTAAAAAAAAGAAAAGCATTTGTCTCCTGATAATTTTTTCTTCATAAAGATGTTAGAAACACAGATATGGGCTCTACAGCACATACAGATGCAAACCCACTTTCTTAGAAACCCAAGAAAATAGATATTAATTGGATAGAAATACCTTTTTATTTTCAGTTTATTTTCCTGATGCTCATACACGTGATAGAAATGTACCCCAAATATATTTTGGGTGTGAATTATATTCAGTTAAATTGAATTTTTTCAAATATCAGTAATTGTTTAAAAAACTATTCAAATCGAGATTGATATTAATAAATAAATAAGAATCACTAAAAGCCTGCATGAAAATTTCCTTTAAGTGAATTACATTGATATATTTTCTTATTAAATACCTAAAGCCTTTCCAAATTATAAGGTAAGAAAGAGGTGATCATTTAGAATTTTGTAAATATTTAGGGAAAATATAAAAATAAAGTGGTTTAGTGGATCTCTTCAAGAAATAAAAACGGAAATCTCATACATATTTATTTGCTTTCTGTATGAAGGTGAGGTGCAGAATGACTTTACAGATTTCACAAATTGGAAATTCAGTGCTCACAAGTTAGAGGCTAAAAAGTAGTGCCAGACACAAATCAAAGCTGGATTTAGAACAGAGAAAAAACAGTAGAAAATAAACATGATTCATAATAGCATTTTTATCTGGTAGGAAAACAGAAAAACAAATGCAATTCAATACTGATCAATACTGGTATGAAAAGTGATTGTGCAAATGATGTAAACATAATTTATTCACTGTATGAATGAGGATTAACAGAATAAAATTGTAATAAATTACCTAGTCAGCGAGAGTTCTAATATAAAACTCTACAGCTTTGCAGCTTTGTTTCTCATGACTAATTAGTAATAAAAATAAATGATTATGCTGGAAGGAGTTTTGGTACAAACATGCTGCTTGTGGCAGTTCAAATGCGACGTGCTAGGAATTCCCTTTTGTCCTGTCTGTTATTAATGACGGAATCAGCTTACCTGTTTCACAAGAAACAATATCATGAGAGAGCTGGCAGATGTTGGAGGGATCCTGGACCAGAGTCCCATGCTGGAACAGAGAGCAAAAAGTGTCACCATGCCCATCCGAATAAATCTGTCCCCAATATGCTGCTATTTCACTCTATAGATCAATTGTATTTAAAAAAAAAATTAAAAAGAATAGAAGTTAAAATGTCTTCTTTATGAATGCCACTGTTCCATGAATCTTCTTTCCAAACAAGTGAGGAAGTCTCCTGAAGTGTTTAGCCTTGCTAGACTCCAACTACGGTTTGGTTTTTGTGATTAAAGGAAGAGAGAGCTTAGTCTAAACTTCACAGCAACTCTGCTTACTCTAGCTTGTCCATTAGCCAATAAGAAGTCAGAAAACTATTAAAACATTAAAGGGCTGATCCTGTTCCTTGAAGCTCCACAGGAGTTTTGCCAGTGATTTTTCCAGAATGCAATCCAGCTCCACAAATACACACATCTCTATATTAATGCACACTTCATGAAACCAATAAATGACATTTCAGAACATAGAAAAGTTCTGTGTAGGGAGCAAACACCTCCCATTGGCTGTCAGAAAGCAGCTCAGTAAAAGTTGGTTTTAATCTTTTTTGATCAAATTTTGTCAAATGTGCACAGCCAGTGCAGGATCAGAAAGAATCTAAGTGTGAAAAAAGTTATGCTGCCAGCAGTTCAGTTTTACTACAATTCTTGTGATGTTCAGTGTTTTCTTCAAAGCTTCAGCTGCCAGGTGGATGGTGGCTGTCTTGGTGTTACCTGAATATTTACACAACTTTATTCCAGCAAAAATCACTGTGTGTAACACTTTGCTTGAAGGGAGGTTCAGCAAATCAATTTGCTCCTCCCTTACTTTCTTTTTTCACATTAACCAATAAATACTCATGCAATCCATTTCTCCTATTAAACAGAACATTCTTGCATAAAAAATTGATTTGGAAGTTGTGTTGCCAGCATTGCTAGGGCATGAGCAAAGAACTGTCTCTGTGAAATATCTCAGAGTGCAGTTGTCATCCAGAAATTATCAATGGTCTCAGCGGGCTCAGAATATATTTAATTACAGCCATATGCAGATTACTCACAGGAATAGAAACACAGACAAGTGTTTAATCCTCAGGATTTCTCTCCCTCCCTCCTGCTCCTCCTGCTCTCACACTTGCTCCCATCCCTGTTCTCACAAGTGCTACACCCTTGTAAAAATGCACAAAGATGAGACAAAGAAAATGAGACAGAGATGTAGAAAGAAAAAACTCCTGGCTCGAGTTACATCTGGTTTTTGGGTTGTGAGATTTGCTCTGCCTTTGCAGACCAGACCTGCTCTGTCTTGCACTCTGTTTCTGGCCAGTTCTGTGAGCTGAGCTGGTCACAACACCTAAAGCAGGCACTTATTCTGTTATCCTTGAGTTTCATCCTGGGACTCATTTGACATCTTTGGGTACAGAGTTGTCTTGAAAATCCAAACAATTTTCATTTGAAAATACATATGTGACTTCAATATCTGTCCTGTGGAACCATTCTCCCCCAGGGCACATGGTTTGACTTTACAGTGGTAAAATGAAGCAGTGGATTCTTTACTAACATCCCAGCTCCTTTTGGTTCTTTTCATAACTTACTTGCATCACCAAACAGGCAGAAAAAAACAATATATATAAAATGTCAAGATGGGAATTGTTTCCTAGATGAAGAAAAAAGAAATGCTATTTCACTGAGTGAGAAGATGCATATATAAAATAAGAATAATTCAGCATTTTTTAATGTTCCACCTCAGTTGGGCAAAACCTGTGTTGTGTGTTCATGGAGGCAGACTGGACAGTGCCCAGGAAACCATGGAGAGCAAAGTCAGGTAACTTATCCCTTTTATTTGTCACTGGTGGAACTCTGAACATGGGCAGTCACCTTTCCAGTGCTGAATGCTGTGAAATGCTGTAGCTGGCCAGCCAGTTTTAGCTCCTTATGAGTTTTTTTTACAGTAAGAGTCACACCTGTATTCAATTTAAACAGTGTTGAGTGTTACAAGAGCATTTGGAACTGTGAGATTTTGTTTATTCCTTAGCTAAGGGATAGATTCCATCAGTGTGACTCCACCTCTGGTCAAGGTAAATAAGCACGTTTTGTTTGTATAAATAAAACTTTAGTGATTGCACACTGTGCTCCATCCAATGCTCCTGTGCTCTGTGTATGATTCAGGGGCAAACTATCTTTTCTTGTCACACTTCCTCATATTTCTTCCACAATACATTGCTGCCAAGTAACCCTGTCCTTTATTCTTAATCTCCCCTGCCACATGATTTCTGGTCATGCCCAGATCTCCGCTGTGTGTCTTAAACTCCTAAGCCAGCACAATTTTCTGAGAGGATGGAGAATGGGATGGTGGATGCAGGCAGGTGTTTCACCAGGCTCTAGATGCATGATTTGCCAGAGGGATTTTCTGGAATAATTGCTGGGGCAGCTCTGGAAGATGCCAGCCCCAGCCCCAGAGGCAGACGGGCGGCACAGAGCCTCAGCAGCATTTTCCCTGAGTTTCCTCTCCCTAGTTTTCTCCATCACAGCATTCAGCAGCAGTTACTGGTGTGAAGGCACCAGGAAAGTTGCCAAACCTTTCTGCAAAGGGGACAGCAAAGGGGAGCTCTGCATCCGCTTCAACAGCCCCGAGGGCAACAGCAGCCAGGCTGTGCAGTACATCTGGGAGACGGGAGATGACAAGTTCGTGGAGAAAAAGTTTCATGCTGGCATCTGGTATTCCTGTGAAGAAATGATAAATGAAGATGGTGAGTAAACCCATGGAAATGTGGTTAATGAAGTAATCACGGTTCTGATTTATTTGATGTGCCCTTGCCCTCTGCTTCATTATTGTCTATGTATTTTGTGGTGTTTGTAGCCTTGGAAAGTTGCTCTTCTCTGGTAAAGGGACATTAGAGGGTGATGTCTAGTTAACTCCTAGAAAATTCCTAATAAATTCTGCAAAGAACATTAGCGTGACAGGACAGGTTTTGATTTAGCTGACAGGTTGGGTGAAGATAAAGATTATTATTTTTTTATTCTACTCACCATAACTGCAAGTTAAATGATTTTAACAGGAAAGAGTTTCATTTTTCCAGGGTTTTTATTCCGTTAGTCAAAAATGAACATACTTGTTTTAAGTGATTCCTTCTGATCCCCTATGGCAACATAAAAAATGCAAGCTGTTTTTTTTTTTTAATCTTTTCCACTAATTTATCTGTGGGATCTAAATTAGTTCCTGGGTTTCTTCTTGAGCGCAAGAATTTCTACTTTCTTACTGTGATCTCAACTTGCATAAATCAAAGCAGAAGAGGATTATTTTCATCCTTCTAAAACATTATATGGAGACTTGCTAGCCATAAGTGGTGGCATTTAATTAGGTCTCACTCTGCATATGTAAATATTATTAGAATTAAATTAGCTTGCCATTACAGAAACTTTCTAGTTAATTTTGGATTTTTATATAAGGGAATTGCTGGTTCAAGAATTCAAGCATTTATTGTAAAACCAGATCAACATTAAGTCTCTCCCTTTATTGCCCTGATCAGTTTACAGGCAACAGCTAGAACAGAATTTCAGAGAAATCAAAGCAGCTGTCACCTGTGCTATAAAATATGAATATTTTTTGCAGTCACCTGTCCTGAAGGTCCAGTTCTACCAGAAGTTTTTTTAAATTATGCAGTTTTGAGGAGTAAATGTCAGAGGTCAGAGCAAACTACATGCCCAAAAGTCACCTTTTATCCACGCTGTGGGTACCAGGGTTGTGTAATTTGAGCATCTGCTGTGGAAGCTCATGTGTGGAAGCTCCTGTTTTCCAACTTGGTGCAGTTAGGAGCTGGAAAAAAACACCCAG
This sequence comes from Erithacus rubecula, assembly GCF_903797595.1. Taxonomy (NCBI): domain Eukaryota; kingdom Metazoa; phylum Chordata; class Aves; order Passeriformes; family Muscicapidae; genus Erithacus; species Erithacus rubecula. Next base: position 2,485,284 of record NC_136672.1, read on the forward strand.
CATGTTGAGATGGAGCAGAATTAATTCCAAGAGCTTTGTTCACAGCATCTGTGTGGGGGCCAGGAGGTCATCTGGGTTTGAAAAATCAAAGCTTACAGGAAGAAATTGGAATGAAGCTTAGAGGGAATTTGTGTGAGCAGCCTTGCTACTGTAAGGAGAGCAGCTCTGCCCTGACAGGAGGATTGCATCCAGCTGCCAGCTCTGCAAAGGAATTTTCCTCTCCTGGCTTTCACAGCTACCAGCTCATGAAAATCAATTCACAGCCTTTCTCTGAGTCTTCCAGGCTCTGGTTCCACCTTGAAATAGTCTGTGAGGGCTCTCTAGTTAAGGCCCAGGAGAAGGTTGATGTCCCAGGGTCTCTGTGTACATTAAAAACAACTTCTCATCATCTCTCTTTCTGCTTGCATGGTAGATTTTTCATTTTCTTCTTTCTATTAATCTATTTCTTTAGACCATTACAAAATACAAAATAATCCTGAATTTTATTTAATTTATTTTTTTAGGTGAGAAATGTAGAAGCTTTATCAGTCTGACTCCAGCTTCTGACCGAGGTAGATACGAATATTTTTTTCTCTGTAGTCAAAACTTTCCTGGTCACACTTACCAATACAAGTGTTCTGCATTAAATTAAATTAATTTCAAAAATGCTTGCTTTAATCCCAAAGAGGTTTTTTTGTCTGTTGTTTAGTTTCCCAACTTTAAAAGAAAGGTCATATGACTTACAGTATCAGTCTATGTCTTTCTGAGGACACACCACTTGAATATGAATGGCTTTTAAAATTTTAATATGGATACTGGAAGTCAAAATTTGTATAAATTTGTATATTTTTGCCCTCTCTCTCCTCATCCCTCCATATTTGCAGCCAGAAGTTCAGTGGCAGTGTGTGACCATCCAGCCAGCAGGTTTGTGTGCTGAGGGGATTGAGGGAGAGGTGCTGTGCACCAAACCAGCCTTGGTGGAATCTGAATCCCCTCCCTGTGCCTTGCTCACAGCTGTGAGGACACATTTCCATTCTGTTCTTTCAAAGAAGGGCTCACATTCTTATGAAACATTTCTGCAGATTCCTGTGTGCTTTCCTCTTGCCTGATCCCCAGTATGAGAACGTCAGTCCATCACTGATCTGATTAGACCAATCAATTCACATGAAAAAACCCCAAACTCTTTCTTCCCAGCATACTGGGATTGGAGTATTTTCCTGGATAAGCAATTTCAGACCCTTGGAGAAGGAGAAATACTCAGTCTCTGAAGGCCAGTCTCCTTCTACCTGCTGCAGCTTGTCACAGTGCCTTAATTTTGCTGTGTGAGAAGAAAAATAAATGAGATGTGGGTGTAGTCACAGAGAAATGAGGAGTGTTTTCTTGTCCCTGCCTTGAGAGCTCCTCACACAGAAAACTGCTGGTGGACAGAGCTGGAGTCAACTCTGAGCAGCAGCAGCAAATGCCACAGGCACTGGCAGGCCAGAGGGAGAGAGCCAAGAAGCATCAGGGTACCTAAAACCCAGAAATCCCTCCAGCCTGCATGTGCAAACACAGGTTTGTGTGATCCAAACCTGGGGGCACCAGGCTCAGCCCTGGGTGGTCACTGGGCTCAGGGCATTTCTCAGAATGGCTCCCTGAGCAGAAATGTTAAAATGCAAACTCTCACAGCTGGAGCAGCCAGAGCTGTTGGGCAATGCAACATCTGGAGTTCTTAATGAAAATTGCAATTTTTTACTGAGACAGATTTCCTGGAGAAACAAACCATGTCCAAGAACACCCACACAGAGCCTGGCCCAAGAATTCCATGACTAAATGGCCCATCTGAATCTGAGAAATCCCACAGCCACTGTCAAGGGCAGCATTTGGGGTTTTACACCACACAAACCTTGTCTCCTGCTCTAGGTGGTGTCTGCTAATCAAAGATGTCTCTCTGAAGTGTTTAAATTTATGGTTTTTTGTGTTCATCTTCACGTGCAACCACTGCTTCAATCTACAACCAGGTGTCCAAGGACACAATAGTTTTTCAAAAAGTTTGGGGAAGATCATTTGCCAGATCTTGCTACTGCAAATTTGGACACAAGAATTCCTCCTGCTCCTGGCTGTGGGACATCAAACAGCAGGCTGAGAGACTTTAATGGAGGATTAACTTCTTGTATAAAATGTAATTAAAAAATCTCCAAAAAGAGAAGAATTAACAGATAACTAGAGAAATAAATCTCAGCAAAACCTGGAGGCTGTCTGGCTTGTGAAGGCTTCTCTGCCTCAAAAAATCAAGATCTTGTTTGGTTGAAAGTTGAGCCTGTGGGGAAGATTTTATTGAGTGACCAAGCCCCCAGGCAGGGTAGGTGTGTGCATGGCCCCAGGCTTCAGCTGGGTCTGCTGCTCCAGTGTGCTCCTCTCTGCACTCACAACCACCAGCAGCTCCTTTTGCATTCCACTGGATCCTTTTTATATCCATTTTTGTTCCTTTAATATTCACATGGGTTCTTTTTATAATAACTTTGGTTCTTTTTATAGTCACTTTGTTCTTTTATATTAACTATGGTTCTTTTTGTATTCCCTTTGGTTCATGGTGATTTTAGAGTAGCTACTGAGTATAAACCACACTGTCCCATCTTGCAGGAACATGAAACTGCTTTTCCAAAAATTATAATTTTGGGTGTCCATTGGCACTGAAGTCTTCCATTGATGTTTTCATTATCCCAGCACCCTCACAACCTTTGTGCTTCTGTTGAACTTTGTATGAAGGACACAAATGGAGAAGGAAATGGTGGAAATATGAAATGATTGCTGATAATACCAGTGCTGTTGATTTGGTTTCCAGGGGTTTTGTGGCTGTCTATTGTAGCAGAGCTTCTCTACGTCCTTCTGCTCCTGACTGGGAACATTCTGATGTCAGCAGAAATGTGCTGCTACAGCTCTGTCATTGATGGGCTGAAGATCAATGCCTTCTCTGCAGTGGTCACCGTGTTAGCAGGTACAGTACAAGCATCTCCAGTAATTACACCCAGAACAGTCCATCTGAAAATTAATAACTGTCCAAGCTTCAAAAGTGTTACAATACCTACTGAGAGGCCAACAATATGAACTGAAGCAATATTTTATGGGAAAACATTATTTTAAATTAATTATCTCTTAACGTGGTCTATTTTATATTTTATATTTGTGGCTTTTGCTATCACCAACTCAATTGTTTTAATTTGATAATTTTTAATTTAATTGTCAGGTTGATTGCCAAAGACTAAAAAGTACATCCTCTTCTAAGTAACTTGATTTTTTATTTCCAACATGCTGAGTATAAAATTAGCAATAGCCAAACACAAATAGCACATTTAAGAGGGAGTAGAATGTACTTGGGTAATTGCTAATAGAGAATGGTCATTAAAATTTCCTTCTATTTTCTGCACATTTCATAATCCAGTGCTATTTAATCTTAGGATTTTAGGCAAATTCAGTTTAGATGAAATTTCCCCAGTCCAGTTTGAGGAATCTGGTCTGAATTGTCTGTTTATAGTCTGTGGGACAGGAAGAAGTTGGAGCAGAAATTTCTGAAGGCATCTCAAAGATTCAGTCTCTATTGTGGAATTCTTACTGAGGAATGTTGCAGTAAAGCAATTACAGTTAATTTATTTACCAGAATTTCTTGTGGAGCACATGCCATTCTGCTTCACATGTTCAGAACTGTTCAGAGTGATTTCTACTTGGTGACAGCATATCTTTTATGACACTAAACTGCAAGTCAGAGAGCTGGCAGATGGCAAAAAATTAATCTCAAGGCATTTCTCTATCAAAAGTTTTGGCTTTTATTCTGATTCTAATATCACTGGATTTAAGTTCATGTATTTGTGCCTTTTCTTATGAATGAAAGGATTTTTTGTTATATTTTTTCCTCTTAAACATAATCACATATTTAGTTCATTCACCAATGTCTTTTTTGGGGTAAATAAATGAAGTTCATTAAACATCTGATCACAAAAATGGGGAATAAATAGAGCAGATAATTCCTTTCTCTTTGCAGTTAACTTTTACACAGGTGAAGATGGCACTTTCAGCTCCCTGTAGTCCAGAGTGCAATCCACAGCCTTTCCTGTGGCTGGATTATCTCCTTTCTTCTTAATGACTGCCCTGAAAGACTTCCAAGCAATTAAAAATCTCTACTATCACCAATGCCATTAATTGCTTAGAAAAGGCCCCATTTCTCCTGTGTCTGACCAATCCTCATGATCCACTGTCATGTCAGTTTTCAAAGAAAGAGATGTGAGCTTTATTGAACTCCTTAAGCAGTTTTGTCAACTACTAACAGCTTTCCCCTCTCCCAATTCACTTTTATTAATATTATTTTTTGTTTTGGGCCTGTACAGTATTAAGCAGACCTAGACTGGAAGCAACAAGTTTATCCTGGACATTCTGTTTACTTCCACGAGTAAAATTTCTTGAAATACTAAAAAAAGGGAAGAACATTTGTTCTAGCTGTTAAATTTATGTATGAATCATTTGTAGGTATAAACCAAATCTAGTTGCCCTAATCTGTAATGAAGATGTGATTTCTTGTACAAGCATACTCCTGATTCTATCTGACCAATGCAAATTAAATTATTCAATATCAACCTCTTCCATAATCTAAATTTGCAGTACTTACTAGTAAATATTTGTCCACTTCTTCATTTACCCTCACAACTGATAAATCTGGCTGCATTTACAGCAGTGGCTTTGGAAAACTTTCCACTCATTGTTTCTGAAACTGGGGGCAATGTGTCACTTTCCTGTAATAACTCAAAATTTTACTGCTAAGAAGTTTTCAGAGGATGAGAACCAAGTGTATGAGTGGCAAATACACAACACATTAAATACACTTTAATGGTAATGTCCAATTTTTTTGAGTGCTTTGTAGAATTCAGATAGTTCATAAAATATTCTTCAGGAGTTCAAACTACACCTGCAAAGAAGAATGTCCTCAATTTACAATTTCTAATGTTATTATAACATTGTATTTTTTAGGTCTTCTGGGCATGGTTGCTCACATGATGTATACAACTGTATTTCAAATGACTGTAAATCTTGGTCCTGAAGACTGGAGACCTCACACTTGGGATTATGGCTGGTCCTATGGGTACTAACTGGTTTATATTTGGTTATTGCATTACATTTTGGTCACTCAGTGTTGTATTTTAGGCTATAGGAGAGTAGCAATGCAACATAGTTCCTTGTGCAATGCAGAAGCAGAAGAGAGAGAGCTTTGTTTAAAGAAACACAACACTTACATAGGGTAGTTCATGTAAAACAGAATAGAAAAGACTCATTGGTCCAAGAAGCAACACCTCTTTGAAATCATGCTTTGTGCAAAACAGCACCAGACACTCACACGGCTCTCAGAACCCTGCAGGTGTTTAATCATTGTTATAATTTCTTGTCCTTGTGGAGCCTGAGAAACCCAAGGCTTCAAGGCTGCTTTTTCCCTGGTTCCCAGCAGCATCCAACAACAACTTCCACCTATGTTCAAGGAATTATATCTGCTTTATAAGCAATGTCTTTACCTTATTTCACTTCTGAGGATGCAGTTTGGTACCCAGATGTCATTCTTGTAAATCAGTTGTCTGAAATTGTTGCCCAGAATGTAGAAGTGTGCAAGGTTTGTATTTGCCATCCCTCAGACAGTACAGAGGGCTCCAACTGCCCTGCATGAAGCAGAGGTTCTTCTCCATCCACATCAAAACCAGGTTTAGCATTCTCATCTCCCAACTGCCTTGCCTGAGTTGTTCAAAACTCTTCCAGCTTCAGTCATTTAGGTTCACATTTTCCTACCACATATTATATCTGGAACATTTCACAGAATCACAAGAATTAACCATGTTGGAAAAGACCAGCTTTCATTTGAGACTTACTCAGGGTGTAGTTTGAATGATGTGAGGAGCAAACACTGCTTGAACTTCTCCCCTTCTTGCTTCTGGGAGCCTTCACATCTCCATGCCATAGTCCACCATCCTCAGATTCTGTCCACACATCTGGTTTCTGATTGCTCTAGAGATCAATCCTGGCCAAAAATACTGGGAGAGAGGAACGGGGGAAAGGTGGGCAGTGGGGGAGGGAAGGATTTATTTTAAAATGTAAATGAGTCTGTTGAATCACATCATCAAGGATGTGGTTACACACAGCTCTGAGGGAGAGGTGAAATAAACAGGAACATCTTAAACTGATTTCTCCACCAAGGCACATTTCATTTGATAATTTTAACCTTGCCATGTTTAAAAAGCTACTGATGAGCAAGTTCCAGCACTGTGAACTCCAATTCATGCTCATGTGGCCATATTTTAACATGCTGTTTTTAATTTCACACATTCTTAACAAACACTATTTCAATATAATTTTTTTTAATTCTGTCTCCTTAGGAGGTTACTTTTAACATTTCAGAGTTGATGTCTTTTTCTCTCTGTTTGCTCATGCTATGCCTTTTCTCAGAAATGCATTTCAATGCTCTGAACCTGCTTTACTCAGCTATTTTTTATTATTTATATTTATCATTATTATTATTATCATTATCATTAATATATTAATAATAGTGCCTTCTCTGTTCTTTTAACACTTTTGGGTAACTCACATTTTTCTCAGTGTCCCCCTGTGAGATTCATATTTTTAATAACTGCACCTTTTAACTTTTTATGCATTCCTCATTTTTTAATAAAACCTCTTTCTGATATTAAGCTCTAAGATTTTAATAGAGAAGTAAAGTTTGAATAGAGCTTAAATAGAGAAATTGAAGGTAGGGTTTCATTAAACAGGTATGTTAAATATAGATATTACAACAAATATGTAGAGGTCAACTCTACAAGTCAGGTCTGTAAATGGTCATTAACCAAGAATATTTCTTCCTCATCTGTCCTGTTCATCTTTCTCTAATACATACCAACACAATCACTCATAAGCAGTGTTTTAAAAAATAAAATTGAAGGATTTGAATATGAAAATGTGCTGCTAATTTCTGCTATTTTTTGTTATTTTGTTTATAGCCTTGCATGGACTTCCTTTGCTTGCTGTATGGCTGCAGCTGTCACCACTATTAACAAATACACCAAAACTATCTTGGAATTCAAGCACAAAAGAAAAAAGCTGGAAAGGAGTTTTAGGATTCAATACAAGTTTCCTGACCACACAGCTCCAGAGAAAGTTTGCAATGTGTATGTGAACTCTTTCCAAAACACCACAGATGACCCTGCACACGCATTGAGAAGTCTGCGTCACCTGGCCACTATTTCAGTCCTGTAAAGCTGAACCAGACCTCAAAGCATTCTAAAATTATTATACTAGATCCAAACAAAACAGTGTTCATGAATAAAATGTATCAATGTGTAGTATTATTTATTTTTTCTTAATAAAGAAATTATATTTCTGTGGATGTTTCAAGGAAGTTTCGGTATTGGAAAAGAAGATTCAGGTGTCTCAGCTCAGATAAAAACAGTGACAGAGGTTCCCCACAGTTCCAGTTTTTGAGAGGTGTCTAATGGTGATAGAGAGTATGTGAGTTTGTTAGAATTTTAGAGCATCACTCTACTCTGATTCTTTATTAAAAAGACAGTAAAAAATCCCATCCTGAATCCATGAAAAGCAGGACAGCAAATAAGGCATGTGGGGCATGGCTTGAATATTTTTTTGCAATTTTTTTTGCAATTTCTCCAAGAAAATCTGTGCACCTCAGCTTATGGTTCAAGTTTCACCATACACACAGTGGATTTGCTGTGAGAGGAAGCTGATAGAGGTAAATGAGAAGGCAAACTGAAATCTGAGAAATACATGGTTGTGGACACCACACAACTCACCTATGGAATTCTCCAGGAATCATTCTGGCAACAGAGTAAAAAAAAATCAAAATTGGATTACATTTATACATGAAGAATCTATAATCACATTAAAGATGGGGAGGTGGAAATGATGGCAATCATCACAGATCATGAACATGGAGCTTCCTCCTGAAACTGAGCTGTGTGCCTGAATTGTTGGACACCAGCTTTTTTCATTTTTTGGGTGAACATTCCTGTTCTTGAGCCCTTTGGGAAACACACTTGTGAACTGTGGATGGCAGAGGTCTTACACAGTCTGCTGAGCAGCTCTGGGCTTTAGGAAAATCCCTATATACTTTTACTCAGGCAATAAATTGAGTTTGAACTTGTTATGCCAGCAGGATCCATAGCAGGTCAGGTTATGGCCAGTGATAACAGAAGCATCATTAAGTCAGAAGAAAACCATTAGTGGTAAGAGAGGAGAGTTTTTGTGTATGTATTGAATATATTCAAGGAATGAGATTTCCTGACCTTGTTGACAACAGGTGCTGCAATTGTAGAAAACTATTTCCTAATATCAAATCAGAATGTCATGTCCCAGCTCATGTCCATCTCCATTTTTTTCTTCTACTGTGCATATTGGAGAAGAATCTTGCTCCATATTCCCTACACCATCCTACTAGGTGGCTGCAGATAAGATTTGCTCTTTAATCTTTAGAAAAGTCTGTCTTTAGCCTTTACAGTGCTCTGAAACTGCCACCTTCAGTTCAGCAGGAGAACAAAGCAGTTGTTGGAGAGTTTGGTGCCCACTCAGTTAGAAGCTGAAGTTTGGTCAATCCCTTGACCAAAACTCAAGGTTTTGATTCTTTCCCCTTGTTTCACACATTTATTTATGATGGATATGTTTCTAATACCTTCACTGACAGAGGAATTCCTCCTGATTCAATCTGAATTTCTGCTTTTTGTAAACTCTAACTCTTTTTACAATGGATTTTTACCCCTCTCATATTATTCTGGGTCTCATGGAAGAATTTCCACCTCATCTAGGAACACACCTGGTTGATGCCTGTAAGTCCTTTGAAAAATCCAATTTAAGCAAGTGCTTCATGATTTTTTTTCTTAGCCTGCAGGTTACTAACACAGCCTGATAGCCTCTGTCACACTTTCCTCAGGATTGTTTCTTGCACTGGTTTGAATGCATATAAAGTGCTGTAGGTGGGCACAAACTTTTTAAATAATTGTGCAGTGAGAATCCATCCAGATCCACTCTTAAATCTCCAACTGTCTGTTTTTCTCATGCTAACCATTCAAGAAGCTGTATGTTGTCTGCTGGATATCTGATAGATAAATTCACCTGATGAAATGCAAGATTTCTTATCCCTATTTGTAAGCCACCATTTCATATTCTGGCCCTTATTCTAACTTTTGACACCCAGTAAGTCCTGGAACCACACAATTTGAAAGCAGAGGAAAAACACCAGCAGCATTTTTATTCTGATTCATTAGATCCAGTCAATTTTGATGAATATGGCATTTCAGTAAATTTCAGACGCCTTTGGCACAAATACACAGACCCACAGTAATTCCTGGTTACCACTGGAAATTAGTGAGAGAAATGGGAACCTCTGGGATGTAATTCCTGCTATCCTGAACTCATCTTAATATTGCTTTTTCTCATCATAATATTTTTATGTACAACATAAATCCACAGGTGAGACAGCAAAAAAGAGATCAAAAATGAAATAGAAATCTTCAGATTAAATAACAGATTTCCCCAGAGGGAAAAAAAAAAAGCAACTGAAATACCAGTGGAGAAACCTCATCTTCAAGATGAGAAAAAGCCACTAAATTGGAGAAAAGTGTGACCCATTTAAAAGGTCATCTAATCCTTCTTTTCTTCTAGGGAGATAAATTAAAACTACATTGCTTTTTTACAGATGTTTCATTAATCTCTTCTTTAAACCTTCCAAAGACAGGCATTTGAAAATTTCTGTGGCAATTTATCCTTTGTGCTTAACTATTCTTAGCAGAAAATGCTGTCCCTGTAAATCTCCTTTGCAGTAATTTTAGCACATTGTCCTGCTCCAGCAGAAATGGAGAACAGTCCAGCCCCACCTTCTCTGCAGTACATTTTAGGAACTGGAAAATCATTTAGATACAAATTTCCTCTACTTTCTAGATAAAAAAAACATGTGTTTTTAAAAATTTTCTTGATAGGATACAGGTGTTATTTTACCTCTTTCAATATTGGTTCATGTTTAGCTGGAATGTCCTGTGGTGCCTGATCCTTTTCTGATGAAATCATGCTTATTTTGCATCTTGCTCTTATGGAAATGTGGGGGACTTGGCTGTTGCTGAGGTACAGAAAAAAATATCACTGAGATCACAGCAAATGGCCATTGGTTTGAAGGAGTAGAGTTCTGCTAAGGACCAAGAAAATTTTGAACAAATTACTGTTTGGCTTCTCAGTTAAGGCATATTCACTCACACAACAGTAAAACCCCAGTGCTACAGCAGAAATTGGATGAATTCCAGCAGGTGCTGCAGGAGCTGACCCTGCATCCCAGTGGTGAGAACCTCCCTGAGTGAGAGTCCTTGGAGCCAGAGCAGCTCAGAGATACAGCAAAAGGTTCATGTCCCTGCAAGATGACATATTCCTTAGCCCTCAGAATTCCTCTCATGTTTGGTGATTCTACTGGAGAGTGAGGTATGATAGTGAGCTGGAGCTGGAAGTTACATGAGCAATGGGACTTGCAGCAGCAAGAGCAGTTTGGTTCCAAAGGAACATTGTCATCATCCCTAAAACCAGAAGAGCAGAAGCTTTCTAGATGAATGTGTGTGTCAGTGACAGTGGCATTATTCTACCCATAGCAAGCAGCACAAGTCACTTACTTTCAAAACAGAAAACATTCTTTTTTTTTTTTTTTTTTTTTTTCAGGTCAAAAGCAAAGAAAATAATTGAACAAAATCAATTTTCCTCTTCTGTCTTCAGCTTTTCCCTAATCCCTGAGGCAACAATGGCAAAAAACAGCTCAGGAAAGAATGTTCTAATGTAAACTGCTGCTCTGGGGATGGGATTGGCCATCAGCACCTCCTGCTTCTTCCTGCTCACTGTGGCAAGGACTTCCTCTGCCACCTCCACGGGGTGCACACCATAGGACACCTTCCTGAAAAAAACTGTAAACAAGAGAGGAGTGAGGGCTCCAGACACACAGGCAGACAGACAGGCAGATGCTGTGAGGGAATGGTGATAAAAAGATAAAGAACTAGTGAATCAGTCAAATCAATTTAATTTCTATGCACTTTCAAACCCTTCCTCTCCATTCTCCTCAGCAGTATGTGGCCAAGATCTTTTTATAATTGAGGTAAAATCATTGAAGTCTCTAAGAAAAGGAGCAACCTAAGTGCAGTGGAATTGTCCCTTTGGACCTTTCAAGCTCTCCTGCCCCTCCATTCCTGATGCCCTGATTTATTTATTTTCTCACATAATGTTGTCTCATTCCTTCTCTTTTCACCAGCCCAATATTACTTCTCCAGTATCTCTTTTCTTTTGCTCCTCATGCCTGTTCATCTTTTCTGTCATTTCCATTATTTTCCCTTTTTATTTTACCCTGGTAAAGCCTCCTTCCTGCTTTATGTGCCTCATCTTCATCCCCCCAAACTTACATTTCCAAATAGATGCCTCCCAGTTGCCTGGTGCTGGCTGGCGATGGTATGAACAGATGAAGGTTGGATTCACAGTGCTGACAGAAATATCAAATTCTTCCATTTCAGCTCTAAGGCAATCAAAAAAGCCTACAGCAGCATGCTTGGAAGCAGCATCTAAAAGTGAAAAGCACAAATATGCATGTTTAGATATATGGTTGCATGGAAGCAGGTGTATAATAAAGCAGCAGTGTTTGGGAAAATAAACATGGAATGATTAACCAAAAATGCAAAAGAATTATTTCACCCAGTGAAATTATCATATGATCTATTTAAAACAAGCAATAAGAAATTACTACACAGGATAGTCTCTTGGACATGTCAAACAGCACGTGGCTGCATTTCCCAGTCAGAAACAGCACATTCCAGGTTGGGAAATAACAATTCTGTTATCCCTACAGTTCAAACATGTCTTTGGGGGATGGAATTGTCCCTGAAATGAGTCCTCACACCTTCTGTTTCTGCAGCTTGTAACATTTCCATAAAATGCAGTGCAATACATGCCCACTGCTGGAATGCAGTGCTCCTCATGCTTTGTAAACTCATTAGGACTTTGCCCTTCAGCAGCAATCTGAGCTACTTTTAATGCTAAAGTGAATTTTAAAGTAACTAAATGTCAAGACTGTTTTTATCTGCTTTTAGTCTTGTTATTGAGAACAGTATGAATAAGGTGATAGTATGTGAGACTTGATCAGCAAACAGAACTGTGTGTGCAGTGCAGCAGAGTGCAAAGTGCTCAACCACCTTTGCTTGACTCAGTTTACAGTGAAAATCAACCTGTGCCCATCTAGGCAATGGCAGGGGGCTCTGGGAACAGAGATGCTCCTGCATGCATTCATTTTGACATCCCTTCTACTGGCAGCTTCATTTCATGCAAATCAATATTGGTGGGGGCACTGTAAAAACTCTCTCTGTTGGCTTTTCTGCCTCCTGTGGTTTTACACACACACAATGAATCTTGACACAGTTGTCTGTATCCTAGATGGGAAGTATTCCAGATGTCACATCAATGTGCTGCTTCCTTTTTGAGCCCTTTTTGTAGTTCTTAGATGTGGGCTCTGCATAGACTTATGCATAAATTTACAAAGACATAAAGACATGTTTTAATTTAGTTTTTTCTGCTGCTTTCCTTACAGCTTATGTCACTGTAGTTTGCTTTCATGGCTCTGTAACTCACAATTTTGAGGTCTCACAGACTTTTTAATTCAGAGCCCATCACTCACTCTTTGTGTCAAGCTAAAAATGTCTGTTTACATCTGTCCCACGTTTAAAACATCAATTTACTTATCTCCTATATTTTCTGTCTACTAATTTTATATTTTATTAATGCAAAGACCTTCTGTCAGAATTCAGAACAGCCTTGATTCCTTAGGAGTTTTGGATGAAAGACCTTGAAAATTTTCTGGAAAGCCAAGCAGAAAGCAATTCCTACATCTCCTTTTAAACTCCCACACCTAAACACATTATTGCTTCACAAAGCAGTATCTCTTATCTACTCATATTTTATATTTGCACTCTATTCTTCATAAAGGTTTCTATCAATATGCACAAGTATAGATCAGATATTGATTTTAACTACATAATATATATTTATACATATATTTAAAAATTTCTGTCACATTTTTTTATCATCCTACTCTCAAGTCTAGCAGCAGTAATATTTCAAAGGTAGCATTTTCACTATTTCTAATTGAGTTACAATTTGAAAAAAAAATCAGCCAAATACTGTAGTAATACCAAATTTGGATGCAAATTAGCACTTTTAATAACCTATGATGAGTGCCACAGACTCCTCACAACTTATGCACTAAAATGTATGTTTTTGCAATGTATAACTTACAAGCTGCACGAAATGGAATTCCTATTTTCCCTTGGATGCTATTAATGAGAACAATATGGCCAGTTCTTCTTGAGATCATGTTAGGAAGAATGGCTGCAAAAAGAGAAATACAAGAGAGAGTCACATAAGTAAAAGCGTGAAAAGGAGTGAGAGCTGAAGTGTGAACAGCACAAATTCAATGAAAGTTGTCTCAATACTGAAAGCAAAAGTATCACAAAATCCAACAGCTGGAAATTGTCTTCTAGACTTCACCTGAATTCTACACAGAGAGTTGGCTGCAGTATTAACCTATTTTATTGTCCATGTGATTTAAGTGGCAACAGCAAAAAAAACAACAACAAAAAAATAAAATACCTTTGGTTAATGTTATAGGTCCAAAATAGTTGGCATCCATTATCTTTTTATCAAGTTCCAGTGAAATGCTCTGCACTGCTCCTTTCACCTTCATACTTGCATTGTTGATCAGCACATCCACACAGCCATAGCAGTTCAGGATTTCCTTAGCCACATCTCGAATGCAGCTGATGTCTGTGATATCCAGGAGCATCAGCTTTGGAGCATATGTCTGATGAACAAAAGACTCATTTCAATGGTGCTTGTTATACACAAACTCTATTTCTATTTATTTCTATTTCTATTTCTATTTCTATTTCTATTTCTATTTCTATTTCTATTTCTATTTCTATTTCTATTTCTATTTCTATTTCTATTTCTATTTCTATTATTTCTATTTCCTTGTCTTGTAAATGAATTTATCTTGATACTCAAAGTGTTTTTGACATTCTTACATAAACTTAAGATTCTGAGATTAACTCACTCTTGAAAAGGAGGTGGTTGTCTCCAGGCTGAACAAGCCCAGAAATGAGAGCTGGGGTTGTTCAGCCTGGAGAAGGCTCTGGGGGACTTTAATGCTCCTTCCAGTGCCTAAAGGAGCTCCAGGAGAGCTGGAGAGGGACTTTGGACAAAAGCCTGGAGTGCCAGGACACAGAAAATGGCTTCTCACTGCCAGAGGGCAGGGCTGGATGGGATATTGGGGAAAATCCTTCCCTGTGAGGGTGGGCAGGCCCTGGCACAGATTCCCAGAGAAACTGTGGCTGCCCCTGGATCCCTGGCAGTGCCCAAGGCCAGGTTGGAGCAGCCTGAGACAGTGGAAGGTGTCCCTGCCATGGCAGGGGGTGACACTGGATGGTGTTTAAGATCCTTCCAATCCAACCCATCCTGTGATTTTGTGATTCTGTGAGAATGGGTATTCATAGACACAGAACTTCAGATGAAGCAGAACACCATGGGGAGGGTCAGCTGGACTTGATCCCAGTGAGTTTTGTCTCTCCTGCAATCAATGGGGACAGAAAATAGACACAAGGGTGACTCCTACCAGTTCAAGTCTTTCTGGGAAGAGCCCTTGGCTGGCAAGAGACTGGGGTTTAGTGCTTTGATAGATGAGCTACATACACATGGGGCAGATGGAAGGTAGGAATGGTTTGTTTTGCTATAGGTTATACAAATGGAGTTCACATTTGTATGATTCTGCAAAAACAGATTTTATCAGCTGTGGGACAGAGGAATGAACTCGAAGCTTTTTCCCTGACTGTATTACTTAGACAATGTAATGCAGAACACTTAATCACACTTAATATTTTTTCCTAGTTGAATCTGTGCAGGCTGACATGAACACATTACTTTTGTGGTTATTTATGCAGATGAATGAAGCCCACTAAAAAAAAAAAAAATAAAAGAAAGAAAAAAAAAAAGAAAAAATACAAATATTTGTAGGTCTGATGAAAAATGGCTGCAAAATTTATGTGATGCCTTCAGGAACACCTGTGCCCTGGAATGAGTCAACTGTGTGTTGGTCAAAGAAGGGAAGCTTTGCCATGAACCTCAAGAAACTCCCGCCAAAAAGCTGGAGGAGGAGCAGCTCTGCAGGTCCACTGTCAGTGGCCATGAGGAAAAGACTGCTCTTGTTTTTACTCCAAATCCCTTCTACCTGGAACTTTTCCCCAAATAGTAGAGAAGCTCAAAATGAATTTGATCTTTAGACCTATCTCCCACTCCTTGAGCACAGTAATTATATGAAAAATTTCCTGTCATTAAATCAAGCATTTGGATCCCTTTCATCCAAATGACCAGGCAGATTCCTCTGCTGAGGATTTCTAGCTGGGTGGCTTGTTCAGAACACAGGAGCACTCAGAGGCTTGACAGGATTAGCTCCAGAGAGCAGAATTTTGGCATCATGCTCTCAATACCCTCAGAGGTGTGTGTTTCTCTGTCTCTCTGGACTGTGTTTGGTGTTATTACCTGAGTGACCAAAGCCACCACTGACAGAAAATCCTGTTTCACATTGTTTTACTGGGTCTAGAATGACATTCTGTCCCTCTGAGCAAGGTTTGTCCCAGGCTATGAGTACCTACCGTGCTGGGGTCAGTCACACTAATTAAGGCATCATACAAGGCTTCTAACTTTTCCCAGTTCCTGCCACACAACACAAGCCTTGCTCCTCCTGCATGAAACACACGAGAACATTCTAGGAGAGAAAGACATTAAAAATATATCATTACAATAGTGGCAAATTGATTTTGTTTGTTTTGCTTGAAATGGAATGCTGGTTTTACTAAGGGTGTTGAATCCATGCTTTAAAACTCATAAATTTTGAAATAATATGAAGGAAAAAGAAAGCATTGGTTTGTGATGGTACATAGGTGAGAAATAAATTAAATTTAATGTTATGGGATAATGCATATTAATGATACAGCACAATGCCACTGTTAAGTAATGAGATTTAATTAAAAAGTAGAAAATAACCATATTAGTCAATGGATGATGAGTTAGAAAAATTTGTCTGCATGTCCTTCCCAGACACACGTGCTATAAATAAAACTACACATAAAATTCAAAATGCATCTTTTGCAAACCTTCATGTCTGCTGCTCTATAAAGAAACCAGCCAGCCCCAGTTAACAGACTCTTGGCAACACAGAACTCACCCACAACTTTGAAAAACACTAAACTTACTTAAACTGGCCCACTGGTGAAGCACTCATGGGAGAGTCCTTTCTCCAAAAGACCCTCCCCTCCAGATATAATCCATCCCAAGAGCTTTATCTCCTGAGCACTAAACCTTCCCAGCAAGCAGAGGCATCAGCTTGTTCAGCTACATCCCCTGAAGCCTTCCTGAGAAAAGCACCAAAAAGTTTCTGGGAATGCAGGGCTGGCACTAAAGGTCTAGGCTAGGGGTCTACCTCAATTTAAGACAGGTCTCAGAGAATTCTTCTCCCTTTTTTACACAAGTGAACTATGATGGTGCATTTCTGAAAGAGGGGACTCAAATAACAACAGGAGCTGGCAGTGAGTGTTACCTCCCATCCCAGCTCAGCACTGGCTACCAGACAGCAACCAACCCTTAGTGCAGGGTCTTCATGTGGTCTTCAAGCTAAATGCTGAAATACAAGGCTGGAGCACCTTGACAGCTTGTGTCTGGTCTGTTTTCTTCTCTAGGTGTGTTGAGGGAGAGTATGTTCCTCACCATCCTGTCATGTATTGCATTATTTAAAAACATGAAGCACAGATACCCCATGGGCATCCACTGTTGGCTGGATCCCTCTGGATCTCCAGGTGCCTGTTGTAGCTCAACCGAGCTGAAACAGTGATGTTCAATCCAGAAATCCATCAAGGCTGTCCTCCTAACCAGGAAAAGTTCACAACTGCCTGCCCTTTTTCCTCAGAATAGATAAATTCTTGCAGACAGGCCTGAGGATGAAACCAGAGGTGTGCTCTGGGTGCAGCCAGAGGGGTAACTGGCAGTGGGTTGGTTTTGTGTGCTTATATAATTGAAAATCAAGAGTTATTTCTCCTGATTTAGTCTTTCTTCAGAAAAGCTCTCAGCCTTGAAGTTCTGTCTGGTCCCTAATCAAATCTATGACAGCCACATGCACAGGCAGCATGGGAGGAAAAGGAACATGGTTTTACCATGCTGTGCCAGCCTGTTTCCTTTGTCAGAACAGAACAACCCCAGTGCCATGGCCTGCTGTCCTCCAAGAAGCATTTCCTTCAGATTTCAATACCCACAGGAAATCCAGTGATGCTAATCTACCCATTTTTAGATTTCTTAAATGATCATGTTAAACTCTTAATATCTGTATGAAAGTATTTATGGATCCACCCTTGTAGTTTTTCAAACCTGTGCAGCTGGAAGCTTTTATTTAAACAAACTTTTTCATTATTTATAACAGTAATTTTATGAACACCTTCCATTTTCCTTTTTTTTTTTTTCTAGCATAAAAGGGTTTTTAATTTAATGTCCAAAAGAGTATTTTCCAGAACAATTATAGCAATATTTTCCCTATAAACAACAGTTAAGGCAATCTTGTGAAAAAAAAAAATGAGAAAAAGACTTGTATGTGAACAGCAATAAAGGTGAAAAAGGGAAACCAATGATGTTCTCCTCTAGAACTTCAATGTATTTTTCTGAGTTACAGCACTCAGAAGAAACAGGAACTAGGTTTCAATAACAACCCCAAACCATTGAAAACATCTTCAATCATCATAGATTTGTTTCTCTTTTTTAACTTCAATGAATGTCACCTTTAGTCTGGAAATTCTGGCATGTAGGAAAAGAATTTGGCTGTTTCCTTAGAGCCCACATCCAGAGCAGCTGGCCACACAGCTGGTATTTTAAAGCTTTGAATGAAAGGCCATCACATATGCCTGAGTGGAAAGTTAATTCTGCATTATTTGGAATCATTCAAGCCTGCAAATAACATCCTGGTGTCAACCTATGGGATACTTGTCATAGGTATATTTAGGGGAATAAAATAAAAGTGCTTTGAGTAATCTCATTTTTTAACTACATGAAAAGGAGTGTGGGGGCACCACACACACACAATTGCCTTTCCAGCCTCAAGAGAAAGGTAGCAGCTAGCCACAGGAGAAAAAAAAAAAAAAACAAAGAAAAAAAAGAGAAAAAAAAAAAAAAAAGAGGGGAAAAAATGTTAATAAGCAAACCAAAGTTAAGAAAATATTCCCCAAGGGTCATGCAGTGCTGGAGAAAAACAGCTGGAGAAATGTTCAATAAATGTTCTTTCTTCTGGAGGAGTCCAAGATTTGGCTTGATGCCACAGCCAAACAAATTCAGCACAGGTGATATTTCTGCTCCAAGTGAGATTCTTTATCTAGAAACCCAGACATCATATAATTCTACAATACATCCAATCTCAGTGGAAGTACTCTAAACCATGCCTCTCTAAAACAAATTTGAAAAATAACTCCCCTGGTTCTGGCCAGAACTACTGCTAACTACTGTTAGCTACTGTCTCCACATTTTGGTCAGACAAAACAATCCCTCTGGGCCTGTGATCCAAGGGCACAGCACAGCCTCAGGCCCCAAAAAGTATAAACAAAAGTGAATTGGGGGGGAGCAAACTGGGGGAATATGACTTCATTACCTAAAGCTGCAATTGGAGGGATGTGGGAATTGCAAGCACAGAGTGCTCCCAGGCCTTGTGCACACAGGCTGAGAGATAGAGATGGACACAAGGTTTGACCTAAGACCTTGGAGAAGCCTTGGAGAACTAGAGCATTGAAAGTGAAACAGATATAAAACAAGAATATAAGTTTGTAGCTTAAGTAGAAATATGTTTTAAGCAAACAGAGATATGCATTACGTAAGCAAAGCATTATGTTAAGGAACAGTAAAATACTTGAAAGTTTAGCAATAGAACCTGTTATAAAGTTAGAAGTTTGAGATGTATTTAAGAATGTATTTTAATTCAAGATGTATGTAAGAAGTATTAAGAGGTAGGTTTGTGAAGTGTTACATGACTGGTTAAAAATGACACATTGAGGCAAAGCCTCGAAGAGCAAAGCAATTAAAGACTGGTGCAAAAAGAGAGTACCAAGTTTCATA
Organism: Erithacus rubecula; assembly: GCF_903797595.1. NCBI lineage: Eukaryota > Metazoa > Chordata > Aves > Passeriformes > Muscicapidae > Erithacus > Erithacus rubecula. The sequence continues at coordinate 2,504,481 of NC_136672.1, forward strand.
GCAGTGTGTGTTTGGCTAAAAAACTAATATAAGGCATTATAAGAACTGAATTAGAATTAGACAGCTTCTGATATTATGGCATTGCATGTAACATCATAATTCTCACCTTTCTATGAGACTGATGCCATGAGGCAATAAACCATCTTTTAAAAAGATTGCCCTGTGCTCATAATTTTGATCTCCTGATAGAAGATTAACCTCTGATATGCAAACAGACCAAACTTACAATTGCCTGAAAAGCTTGTGACCATTGTCCATTCTGGGTGCAGCCTCTGGGAAGCCCTGACTGCCCAAGGTGTATCTACTGAAGGCCTTTAATAAATCCCCACTTTATTCTCTAACTGCCCAGCCTCTGTTCTGGGTGGGCACTCCAAGGCATTCCCCCTCCTTGTGCTCACACTGCACAGAGCTAGGCAGCCCAGCTGGAAGCACTGCAGGATGCCAAGGGAACAGCAATGAGGGGCAAGAGAGATGAGCACTGCTGTTCACAAGAAGCAGGAACTGCTGAAGTCTCCCAGGGCTGAAAAAGAACATGTAGAGAGAAAGGTGACACCTGTTTGTGCAGCCACCCTGCACTGACAGCCTGTGCCAGGAGATCTTACAGTAGAACATGCTAAAAATAGCACTCAGTGTTCTTATAAAACATCTCCTTCTATTGAATTAAATAAATACAAAGCTCTGCAGCTCCTGCTAATTCACCAGTAGTTCCCATGGCTGAGGCTGCAAATACACACTTTAAAAAATCATAGGATTTGTTTATAAATATATTTATTAGCTTCTGCATCATCCAGCCAGTTATGAATACACCCAAGGCAATGTGTGCATGTTTATCACCCAGAGGGTGGCTCTGGCTGCTTCTGTTCCCTGACAATGAGAAGAAATGAGACAACTCACCCTTGCCTAGTCCAGAGATGGCATCTGTGATCACCACTACCTTGTTCTGCACCGCTGACTTGGACAGCAGCCACCTGACTGACTGGTAAATATAAATAATTCCACTGATCCCTAAGAGAAGCAATGGCAGAGCAAGTACAGAAAAGATACCCATGGCTGTGGGAAACAAAAGACCACATGAGAGTACAGCAATCACAATACACGCTCATTATTTTGCAATTATTCCTAGCTCAAAAAGCAATATTTTCTTCTATAGAAAAATTAGGGATCAGCATGCAACTTGAAGTAGTAGGGAGGTTCCTTTCCAATCAGTGGTTTAATACTGTTTTTTAATAGACAGGGTAATATTGTTTCTTTGTTTTTCTCATTTTTGTATGGTCAGACAAATCTGGATTCCTTTTATGCAAAATTACTGTTACATTGGCAAGAACATAATAAAACATACACACACATATATATACAAGAATATATAGTCAATTGTGCCTTGAGGCAAAACATAAAATAAACACTGAACTTTTAATTACATTGATATTATTAGAAAACAGAGAAAAAGCTTTTAATACAAATTTCAGACAAAACTGACAATAGTTCTGCTTTAAAAGATAAAGATACAATCACCTACCATGACTATGAAGACTCCAGATACAGACAGAGCATTCTATGGTATTTTTGTAAACCTTTGCATCACAGGTTTAATTAAGATCCTTCAGCACTTCCACAGAGCACAGATTTGTTGAGGCTGCTTGCCCTGAATGAGAGTGGCTATGTATGGCCTGGAGACAGAGGCACTGCCAGGGTAAATATAGCCTGCCCAGTGTGCTCTGCATGCCTGACCTATCTACCCAACAGCCTGGGCAGCCACAGGAAAGCTCTGAGAACAGCATCAATTCACCTGTACAAAGAACCACCTCTCCTTCTGCCTTGTGCTCCACTGCAGCTGCTCATGATGTCTCAGTTCCTTGGGATTTACCCTCCAAATGACTTAACTCATCCAACATTTGTGTAAATGCCATAATAGGTCTTCAAAACCAAGCATAAAGAAGTTGCCACTTGAAATAATGCCAGTTCAGCAACAGGAATGATGTTTGGAATAATCTCAGTTCAGCAACAGGAATGATGTTTGGAATAATCTCAGTTCAGCAATAGGAATGATGTCTGGAATAATCTCAGTTCAGCAACAGGAATGATGTCTGGAATAATCTCAGTTCAGCAATAAGAATGATGTCTGGAATAATCTCAGTTCAGCAACAGGAATGATGTTTGGAATAATCTCAGTTCAGCAATAGGAAGGATGTCTGGAATAATCTCAGTTCAGCAACAGGAATGATGTCTGGATGTGTCAGGGAAAGGTCTCTGAGCAGGCTGGCTGGGCAGTCAGAGCATCACAGAGCTGCTGCAGGATCTCAGTGCTGGACTCCAGACCAGGCTGCCATCCTGTGCTCCCAGGGGCTGCAGGCTGCTTCCCACTCTTGCTGTCTGCAAGAGAGATCTCTTTCCAATTTTCCATTTGGAAATTTTAATCTTGGCAATTTTAGGACCATTCCAATTTAAGACAGGTGATCTGCATTTCACATTTTTACACTTACCTCTATTTAACATTTCCTGTAGAGACATTATCTGTTCATAGAATCACAGAATGGTTTGGGTTAGAAAGAGCCTTAAGCCTCATCTTGTTGCACTCCTGTACCAGGGGCAGGGACACCTCCCCTTGACCAGGCTGGTCCAAGCCACACCCAATCCCCAGCCAGGTTCAAGGCTCCAAGCCTGGAACACTTTGAGGGATGGAGCAGCCACAAGCTCTTTGGAACAGCTGTGACACCAATCCCTTGAGTAAAGGATATGTTCCTAACATTTTATCTAAATCTATATCTCGTAGTTTAACAATGTACCTTTTTGTCCTGTCACTATTTACCCATGCAAAAACTCCTTTCTCTCTCTGTGTTTTATAACCTCTCAAGTACAGGAAGGCCACACTGAGGTCTCCCCAGAGCCTTCTCTTCTCTAGAACACCCCCAGCTGTCCCAGCTGCCTCCAGAGCAGGACTCTGGTCCTCAGAACATCCCAGGTGAGGTCTCAAGGGCAGAGAAGCTGTGATTGCTAACTGACATTTATTAACTGACCTTTGGAGTTCTAGGAAGAAGAATGGTTCACCATAAATCATCCCTGTTTTGCTTATTAAAAGAAAAAAAATTATGACTGTTTTAAAACTGCAAGTTCTGACAACCAGATCCATAGTTCTATTTGTGCTCTGTAACTGGTCACCTAAACTCTACTTTTCATTTCCAGTGTGAGAATGCAATTCTACAAATAACCAGGCCATTGATGTTGGAGATTTCCAACAAAGAACAAGGATTTCGTGGTCAGTTCTGCAGGTACCAGGACAGTGGTCACTCTGGAGATTATTTAAGTGAGTGTAGGAGGGGATGTTCAGACATGCTTTGTAAACCTAACTTGCTCCAGAAGCTACTGGCTTCAAGAAACAAGATGTCCACTCTTACCTCAGTTGAAGTTGCCTGCCAAAGAACCCATGGTTTAAGATTTCCAAACCACAGAATTCTATAATGTGTCAATGTGTGAAACACTGCATGCATTTCTAGCTAAAAAAGAAATGAGGCAGATAGGAATGAATACCTGTTTTTCAATGCAAAATGGTCACAGTGTACATCAGTTTCTGCAAGCCAATGTAAAAACATTAAGTCATGCCAGGCCACCTGCAGCAACAGAGAGGAAATCCAATTTTCCATCATTCCTAAAGCCTCAGCTATCCTCTCTTGCTTTTAAAGCATCAGCTTTTAATAAACAAATGATCAGTTTCCTATCAGCAACTGAGCCAGTTTGTTCCTTTTATGGAACATGATGTGTTGTTTGTTTAATTCATTCAGGGTTCTGGAAACATTTTTCCTGGAAAGTTGAAACATTAAAAAAATAAAAAAGCACACACTAGAGATAGAGGGCTTCTATGAGTTCCAAGTGATTTCTTTCCAAATGAACCAGAATAAAGGTACAAAAATGTAAAAAAGCAAGACTAGGAAAAAGTCAATTGAAAAAAACTAGATAGCTCACAGTGTATAAAACTGTAAAGATAAAATGCTATCAAATCCATTAATATAACGAAAAATTATAAAGGAAAACTTCCTGAGTCACCTGGGAAAATACAAATGGACAGTGACTGCATTAAGCAAAACACCCAAATCTTCTGAAGCACAGAAATCTGGTGAAATAGCTGAGAAATGCATTATGCACTGCCACCTTCAGAGCACTGCTGGGAACTCCAGGGGAACACGGATATCTAAAAATTGTTCTAGAGGGCAGTTCCCTTAAAAAGGGTATATTATCTACAGAGAAACTTGAACAGAAGTGAGGCTTTCCCCTCCCTCAGCTGGCTCTGAAATCTCCTGATATAGATACATGAAATATTTATATCCTGAGCTCCAGGACCTGTCCCAGATGATGCCAGAGCTGAACAGTGTGTGTCCAAATCTGAAAACTGATGGAGACCTAGGGCTTATCTCCTTGCAGTCCTCAACCCAGTTTGAAAGCATCAGCATGCACTTGTAAAAAATCTACATTACTGACATTTCACATTATTCAGAAGTGCTGTACATACTTTGATGTTTTCTTTGTGGGCAGGGCTAAGGGTGCTGTTAGGGGCTCAGAGTGCTGCAGGAGGTGAGGCTGCTGTGGGATTTGGGGTGCCTGGGAGCCAGGGCTGGGTGCCAGAGCACAGGTGGGCCTGTCCACAGCCATTCTTGGCCTGGGTGTATTGCCCCTCCTGGGTCTGGTTCTGGGCTTGCTCCCAGTCCCATTCCTGGGTCTGGATGTGTTCACCACGTTGGTCCTGGTCCCCAGCATGGTCCCGATTGTGGTGTCCCCCATGGTCCTTGTCTCAGTCCGTTGTTATCCTGTATCCCAGCTGTTGTCCCAGTTCTAGTCCTGGTCCTAGTCCTAAACGTGGTTCTGGTCTGGACCCTGCTCCCAGGCCTGGTTCTGATCCTTATATCATATGAGGGGTCTTATAGATGTGAGAGGGCTCTACACCACCCCCTAAAGCCCCAGATGCCCACAGATCTGCAGCCTCGGTGCCCCAGAGGCATCCCAGCCCCTTCCCCAGGGGGGCTCCCAGAGGCCGTGCCCTAGCTCCCCAGTTCGGAGATGAGGATGGATGTGGGACATGCCAAAGCAGTTCAGCAGTGCCGGCAGGAGGCACTGGTCAGTCTTCCCTGTCACGGAATGCCGCCAGCCTGGTCCCACAGCGCGCCCTCATGAAGCCTGCCTCGGGCCAGTCCCTCATTCCATCCCATCCTGGCTCTCCACATCCCACCCCTATGCTCTTCTCAGGCTACAGGGCCCTGCTGGAATCCACACTCAGGGCCCTGAAGCGGCCCCTAGCCGCTGCCAGCCCCGCTCGGCTCCTGCGTGTGGAAGCGCAGGTTCCCGGGCGGTCTCACCACGAGCCCTTTAACGGGCCGGGCAGCAGCTCCCGCCCGCCATGCTGAGCGCCGCCGCTTCCGACCGCGGTCACGTGGGCGGCGCGTCATGTGACCTGCGGCGCTGCGGGCAGGAGGTGCGAGCGGAACGGGGAGAGGGATGGGGGAGAGGGACCGGGACCGGGACCGGGGAGCGGGATGGGGGAGAGGGGATGGGGGGGAGCGGGATGGGGGCAACAGGCACTGGGGGGGGGATCTGGGGTCACTGCCGGGTCGTGGGAACCCTTGGGATCGGGGGGACCCGGGATCCCGGAGCCTCGGGGGATGGGGGATCAGGAGCGGGCGACCTGGGGTCACTGCTGGGGCCGTGAGGCTGCGAGAGCCCCTGGGATCGAGGGGACTCCGGTGTGGGATCGGGGGTCACTGCCATGAGAGCCCCTGGGATCGAGGGGACTCCGGTGTGGGGTCGGGGGTCACTGCCATGGGAGCCCCTGGGATCGAGGGGACCCGGGTGTGGGGTCGGGGGTCACTGCCGGGGCCGTGGGGCTGCAGGAGCCCCTGGGGTGGCTGTCGAGGGCCGCGCGGGTTAGAGGGGTGTGAGCACAGGGAGGATCGGGGAGGGATCCCGAAGGGATGAACCCGGATCGCCCCCGGTGCTGCCCTGCTGACCCCCCCTGTGCCTCCCCCAGGGCATGGCCGCCCCCTGCCCGCCCCGGGTGGTGCCGGGCGAAGCCTCCGAGAGCGACTCGGAGCCAGAGCTGCTGGTGGAGACCACAGCGGAGGCGCCCGGAGCCGGGCTGAAGGTGCCGGGCGAAGCCTCCGAGACCGAAGAGGAGGAAGAGGAGGAGGAGGAGCAGAGGCCGAAGACGCCGCCGGTGCCGGCGGAGGAGCCGGCGGCCGTGTGGGGGGGCGGCCCGTCGCTGCTGCAGCAGCGGCTGCGGGAGGGCACGGGGCGGCTGCGGGGCGCGGTGGGCAGCGCCCTGCGGCACAGCTACGGCAGCGCGGCCCGCAGCCTGGGCGGGCTGGGGGGAGCCCTGGGCCGGGCGCAGGTCACCGCCGCCGCCGCCGCGCACTGCCTGCGCCTGGCCCGCCGCGACCTGCGCGCCGTGGCCGACACCATCGACATCGTCACCGCCTGTCACCTCCTGCCCGACATCCGCGGGCAGCTCTGACCCCACCGCCGTGCGGCACCGCCTGCACCGAACCCGCTGCGGCGGCACTGGCACCTGGCAGACATCTGCGGGCAGCTGCCAGCATGGCTGCTGTCCCTGTCGTCGCCAGTACCGCACCTGCCACGGCAGCGTGTCTGATCGCCGACAGGATCAGCGTCCTGCCAACGATGCAGCTCTGGTGGCACCGAGTCATGTTTGCAGCACCCCACAGTGACCCTGGAGACCTCCTCACCACGGTGGCATCATCACCAGTGTAGCCACAGTGACACCAAACTCTGGCACAGAGATTTCCAGCCTGGTGCCCCAGGATCTGCATGCTCTGGTGTCATCATCGCTGCTGGTGCCCTGGCTGCTGCCACCATCCCTGAACTGCAACCTGGTGCTGGCTTGTCACCGTTATCTCCAAATGCTACTGTTTTATGTGACATGGAACTGAATAAAGCCGTGGTGGTGTCAGAGCCATAGTGGGGCTCTACTGGCCCACTATGAGGACACTGTGTCTGCTGTGAGGACAGTAATGTGGCAGGAGTGGGCCCAGAGACACCCTAGGCTGCAGGGACAGAGTAGGGTGACATGGCTGCTGGTTTCACATTGCAGTGGCCTTTGAATTCACTAGTAGCCCAGGGGACAAGTTTGGTGGCCTGGGCTGTATCCCACATATCCCCAGACACTGTTACTGTCATCCTCTTGCGATGTCCCTGGTGCCCCCAGCTCCAACACTGTGTCCCTCCTGGGTGGCACCACTCCCACCCCCATCCCAAGAAGGACACACTCTGTGGCGACACAAGTATTTATTTGGGGGAACACTTGTACTACAGCACCACTGTCAGCTGCTGAGGACACAGGGAGAGGGTGTGTGTCCCTGCAGGGGGTCACATGCGTGTGTTCAGGCTGTCCATGTACTCCTGCAGAGCCTGCAGCCGGGCATCGATCTCAGCTAGTTGAGCTGAGGACTCCTTCATGTGGTTCTCTGGGGAGGCCAGTGCATGAAAAAAGGGTTAACAAAGGCTTGGACTGGGGTATCCCTCAAATATCTAGGGGCTCAGATGGGGCCTCACCTTTACCAGGGCGCTTGCCACCAGTCCTGCACCCTGGCAGCCTGTGGCTGGCAGCTGGGCGAGACACCTGGGGGGGGAGGTTGGGGGTCACCAGTGACCTCCTGGTCACCCTGCTTTGGGATGAAGAGGCGTGGGGGAACCCCAAAGGGGCAGCCACTGACCATGCAGGGGCCATTGCAGGACGAGATGCTCAGGGGTCTCCGTGTACGGGTCAGTCTCCTGTCCCTGAGCAAGGGGGGGAGGTTAAAGGGTGCTAGAAGGGATGCCCAAGCATCCTGCCCAACCCAGCATTACCTGCAGGGCACGGGCTCAGCCCGCTCACTGGCTCTGCTGCCAGAGCTCCCTCCCAAGCGACAGCTCCGGGAGCTTTCAGCTGCAGGGAGAAATGGGGATGGGGAAGTTACAGAAGGAGCCTGAATGTCCGTGGGTGCACCCCCAGTGCTCTGCATGTTCCCCACTCACCAGACGAGCTGCGCCTGTGGCTCCTCGCCGGGCTGGTGCTGCCAGAAGCCACTCCACGGCGCTGGCTGCACCCAAGGGAGATAGTGGTGAAGGGGAACATGGGGCTGGAGGCAAGAGGAGACCCCCCAGGTACCAGGGAGGGCTGGTGACAAGCTCAGTCACCACTGCTTACTTTCTGAGCTCGGCTTCCTTCTGCCGGCACTGCCGGGCCCTGACAAAGGCAGTGGGGTCGAAGCGTGGTGGGCGGGAGCCTGGCAGGGGGAGGCAGAGGAGGGGGTCAGGGTGAGGGGGGGAGAGCTGTGTCCTGTCTCCACTCCTGGGTGTGTGTTCCCAAGTGTCCCGCACCTGCAGGTGATGGGGACTTGGACGAGGGGTGGCCCCGGCTGCTCCTTTGGCTCTCCAGGGATGCTGAGCGTCGCTCCTGGGGGCGTGAGGCTGGGCTGGCAGATTTCTGGCGGCTGCCAAGAGGACCAGTCCCATCAGGGGGGCACAGGAGAACACCCCACAGTCATGCGTGTCCTCCTGAGGGTTCACCCCGACCTCACCCCCTCTTGCAGGAGGCCAGTTCAGCCGTCAGGTTCTTCACCCGCAGCTGCAGCCTCTTCTCCGACGCCTTTGCCTGGGTCAGCTGCAAAGGGGGAGAGAAGGTTCACTGTGCACCTGACTGCCCCTGTCCCCGCCCACAGCAGCTCCCAGCCCACCTCTGCAGCCATCTGCCGGTACTCGCGCTGGTGCCGCGCCTCTGCTGCCCGCTTCTCCTCCACTGCCTGCCACAGCCTGGGGGGATGCCAGGGGGTGGTCTGGGGGTTCCTTCCTCACCCTGGGAGACGGGAACCCCCAAACCCTTCCGGCTGTCACCGGCCCCACTCACGCGTCCCGCAAGTGCTGGGTCTCCTCCAGGCGCTGTGCCCGGAGCTGCGCCAGCTGCTCCTGCAGCTCCCGCACCAGGGCCAGCAGGTCCGGCCGCCCCGCGTAGGGCAGCGGCAGCGGGTAATGGATCCTGGAGGAGAGCGGGGAGGAGGTGAGGCTGGAGTCACCCCCTGTGACCCCTGCCTGGCATCCCCTGTCACCTATCGAACTCCACCGAGTAGACGAGGATGAGGTAGCGCTTGCTGTTGAGGGGGGAATGGGTGGAAGGGGGAGGCCGGGTGACTGCCCCCACTTTCCGGCTGTGCAGGGTCTCCAGGTCGGTGTAGGTGAGGAGCTCCAGGCTGACGGAGTCGCTACTCTGAAGAAAGTTTGAAAAGCAGGAGGGCTCGGTGGAATGCACACCCCACCCCAGGTATCCCCAAAACACTGTGTGGGGGAGCAACACGGCCACACCTGTGTCAAGGCCGACTCCAGCATGCTGCAGAAAATGCCAAACTGCTTGAAATTCCCCGTTTTGCGGGTCAGGTCCTCGATGACTGCGAGCAGGGAGGGTATTTCGGTCAGTGGCAGTGTGGGAGATCCCCTCAACCCCCCCAGGCTGCCTCCGGCACTCACAGGTGGCATCGAACTCGCCCCTCCACAGGTCGGCGGTGCCGTGAGCCTCCACCTCCACCCGCAGGGTGCTGCGGGACAGGGTCACCCGCACCGTGTGCGCCCCGGGCCGGAACGCGCACTCGGCCTGCAGGAACCGCGGCTCGGCCATGGCGCCAGGGCGGCTGCGGGAGAGGGAGCCTCGGCAGAGAGGGGCACCCCCGGAGCGCAGAGAGCACCCCCGGAATACAGAGGGCACCCCAGGGGTACAGAGAGCACCCTGGGCAGACAGGGGCACCCCAGGAGTGCAGGGGGCAGCCTCGGGAAAAGGGACCCGGCTGGAGGGCTCGGGACGGGTGAGCTGGGCTGGATTCTGCGCTGCTGAGCACAGAGAGGGAGCAGAATCGACGGGCGCGCACTGACGGGGTAACAAGGGGAGCCCTCAGCACCGCGAGCGCTGACCGGACAGGACCTTAGAGCTTTTGTTGACTTGGGCTCTGCTGGGGGCGGGCACAGTTTGAAGGGGTGGAGAGAATACAGAGGAACAAGGGGAAAGCCGTGGGCTTGGGCCTGCTGCCTGGGGAGCAGCGGGGATCCCGGGGCTTCGGGGGGCGGTTTGGGGGTGGCGGGGGAAGGGAACTGGGGGTGGCCCGGAGCCGCGGTGACGCTCGGCGGACAGATACCGGGAGCAGCCCTGCCGCATCGGAGGAGCTCACCGCCCGCCGCGATCCTCCGCGCCGCCGCCGCGCCCCGCCCCGCTCATTGGCCGGCCGTACCGCTTTCCGCCGTTCATTGGCTGCCGGCGCCGCCCGTCATCGCAACGCCGTTAGCCGCCCTGCGCTGCCCGCCAGCCTGCCCTGCCATTGGTTGTCAGGCCAAGCCCGCCCCCACCCCTACTGCGCCATTGGTTAATGCAGCTGTCACTCATTTTTGGGGACAAGGTAGAGCCACACCTGCCTGTGGCAGGCCCCGCCCCTTCTCTTGCTCCGTGAGGGGCCGCGTCTCGCTCCCATGGCGGGTACGGAATGGGGCGGGGGACTGGCCTGGGACAGAAGGTCTGGGCTGGATATAGGGGTAGGACAGAACCGGAGGCTGTGGAGGAGGGCACCGACAAATTGCGGAGCAACTGAACCACCAACCTGTTTTTATTAACCAGGTAGAGACTGGGGGAAGCCTGGGGGACGCCCCTAGAGGCCCCAGAACTCCACAATGTTTAGGAGGATTTCCCCCTCCCCCCCGCCCAAGTTACAAAGTTTCCTCCTGACATGGTTGGAAAGGGCAACTCCAAATCCCCCTCAGAACGTTGCAGGAGGTTGGCCGCCACAAAATATGGGGGAGGAGAGCAAATCCAGCGCTCCTCAGCACAGCCTGGTGGGACTGGCAGCAGCCCTTCCCAGGCAGCGTGCGACACTGATGGCATGGTGAGATCAACTTGGGACCTTCAAAAGGACACTCTGGGCCCTCTAAATGAGTCTTAGACTTTAAAAACATAAACCTTGGAATGTATAAATGTGGTTTTGTAGCATGAAAATGTCGGTTTGGACCTTAAATTGACTATTTGGTCTTCCAAGTGTGTAGGCTTCGGTGATTTAAAAGTGATGCTGTTTTCTTTACTTTTGAGGATTGCATTAGATAAATAAAGGTTTGCCCTTGAAAAACTTGGGGCAGAATCTGAAGAGCAGATTCTGCTTTGGCAGAGGCAGGATGAGAGGCGCAGGGCACAAATCCAGACCCAGAGTGATTCAGGAGATGTTTTTACTGTGGGGGGCTGAGGCTCCTTGGGCGGTTCTGGGCTCTCTACCTGGGGCTAACTGGGGTGGTTCTTCCTTGGACCCCAGCACACCCTGGATGGCCCAAGCCCCTCCGTGACACCATGCAGGGCTCTGCTGTGCCCTGGCAGCTTTCTGTGGAGAGGGCCAGCAGGTGACAGCAGGGACAGAGGGGTGCTCAGTGTCCCCCCCAGGCCAGCACAGGGACAGGGGCACTCACTGTCCCCCCCAGGCCAGCGCAGGGACAGGGGCGCTCATTTTCCCCCCCAGGCCAGCGCAGGGACAGGGGCACTCACTGTCCCCCAGGCCAGCGCAGGGACAGAGGGGCACTCACTGTCCCCCCCAGGCCAGCACAGGGACAGGGGCGCTCACTGTCCCCCCCAGGCCAGCGCGTGCAGCCGGTGCGCAGTGTCGCGCAGCCGCCCGCGGTGCTCCAGGCGGCGGTGCAGCCCCGGCGGGATGGAGTCCAGCCCCCAGCGCAGCCCCCAGCAGCCGGCAGCGATGGTCCCCGTGGAATCGCTGTCCCCTCCGTGCAGCACTGCCCTGGCACACAGCTCTTCCCAGCTCCCGCCGGCTGCCAGCAGCGACTCCAAGGCCACCATGGGTGCGTCGTGGCCGCTGCGCCCCGGCCACCCCTCCAGCGCCCAGCCTAGGTACTCTGTGTCCCGCTCGGCTGGGGAGGGGAGGGATGGAACCCGTGGTGGGCCACGGCCTTCCAGGAGCCCACGGGAGTCCAGGTACCTACAGAGACATGGGGACACTGAGGTCCCTGGGGACACTGGTGGCACCAGACAGTGGGGTCACCAGTGACACTGGGGGTCGCTGGGCTGTGGCCAGTGTGACAGCAGCCTCTGTGACCCCAGATACCTGTGGGGACACTGGGGACAATCAGGAAACTTGGGGGGTATCATGGCACTGGGCACAGTGGGACACAAGCAAGAAACCCAGTGTCCCGGGAACCCCAGGGACACAGAGATCACTGTCCCCAAGGATGGCACCTCTGGCAGGGACACAAGGGACGCTGGGTGCAGCAGGGACAGGATGGGCACTGCCAGCCCTGTGGACAGATTGGGCATCAGGATCAGCAGTGGCACCAGTGACACCACTGTGATGCACTGCTGGGGCTGGCAGAGAGCCTGGCACTAATGACACTAGTGGACCCTGAGTGGACCTATTCTCAGTATCCTTCCCAGCCCCTCCCTGTGCTCCCAGTGTCCCCCCACAGCCCTCACAGTGTCCCCTCACCGGTGCCACGCCTCCCCAAAGAATGGCCAGGCAGCAGCGTTGTCCTCCACAGCCACCCCGGTTCCTTCCACGTAGTCCCATGCCAGGGGCAGGACCCGCAGCAGCTCAGTCCCCCAGCGCTCTGGGGGTTCACCCCGAGCCCCCAGTGCCCCAAAGAGGGCCACTGCCAGTGCTCCGAGGTACCCTGTGGGGACAGGGGGTCAGGGGGGTTCTGCCATCCCCTGCAGCCCTCCCCTGCCAGTCTGGCACTCACCCGTGGGGTGGTGGTGGGTCATGCGCCCACTCTCGATGCTCACCCGGATCAGGGTCGGCAGCTCCCAGGTGTGCGGGTACCTGCACTGGCATCAAACCAGTCCCCACCCTCTGCTCCTGGATTTGCAGCCTCTTCCCCATTCCCATACCACCACCCTTGTCTCTGCTGTCCTAGAGCACCCTCAGCTGCTCTGTGACCTGTGTCCCTCTTCCCTATTGCTGTCCCCATGTTGTCTGTCCCCAGCCTCCCAGCTCCAGCACCACATGTCCCCAAGCCCTGGACCTTGTCCTTCACCCAACCCCATGTCACCACCCTACTCTGTGGGGTGTGTCCCCACCCATTCCTCTCCCTCTGACATCCTCGTGTCCCTCTTACTCTACCTCCATCCCTTCATGTCCCCTTCCCTCCAGCTGTGACACCCCATTTCCCCAGCCCAAACATCCTCATATTCCCATCCCCTTATTCCCATTCTGTGTGCTCCCATCTCTCCCCATGTCCCTGTGTGGCATCCCTGTCTCCCCCATTGCACCCATTCTAACACCTCCACATCCTTGTCCCACCCCCAGCTCTGACACCTCCCTGTCGCCAGCAGTCCCCGGCGTCCCGGTGCCCACCTGAGGCCGATGGCCAGGCTGCGCATGGCGGCGCCGCAGCCGGTGCCGCGGGGGTTGAAGGGGATGCGATAGCCCTCGGGCTCCCCTGGCCGCAGCTGCGAGGTGCCTGGGAGCGCACGGGGCCGTGAGGCTCCCTGAGCCCCCTGCCTCTCCCTGCGTCCCGCGGCTCTGCTCACCTAGGATGCTGCTGGGTCCGGGCTTGCGTCCCTCCATGTCCCCCATGGCGGCCACATAGCGGCGAGCCAGCTCCTGCAGGAGGGGCTCCCCCTCCAGACCTGTGCAGGGGTGTGAAGACCCACCTGAGGTTACCCAGGCCGGCGGGGAGAGCCCCATGCACCCCCAAAACTGAAAGGGGAGAAGACCCCTATTGCACCACACCCCACACTGCCCCACAGACCCCCCAAAACTGGAGGGGAAGCAGGACAAGTTGCATGGAAAAATGGGGAATCCTCCTGAGTACCCCAAACTGAGTGAGAAAGGGGTACCCTGCCAGGTTCCCATAGTGGAAGGGGGAAATGTCCCCATCTCCAGCACCCAATATGGGAGGAAAGGGCAGATAAATGAGGAAAGACACACAGACACAGACAGACTCACAGCCCCCACACCACCCCTACCCAGAGGAAACGAGGAAACACATCTCCCCAGGCCTCCCTGGAAACCCCTAAACGTGGGGGGAAGTGGAATAACGATGCCCCAAAGCCCCCAGAGCTCCTCCCAGCAATGCTCCAGTTTGAGTCAGGGACATCCCAATGCTGTAAGGGGACACCCAGTCACACCCCCAGACACCAACCAGGCAGCAAGGAACAGAGCAGGGACCCCCACCCCCTAGGGGACATCCCTAGGGGACATCCCCCCTCCAGTGCCAGCCTGGGGCACCCCGGGCACGCCAGCCCCCTGTCAGCGGGGTGTCACGGAGCCCCGCACCTGTGGCCAGCCCCTCGGCGGTGGCGAGGTGCAGGACGGTGTCATCGCTCACGGGCCACTCGGGGGGCTCCAGGCTGATGGCTGCCAGCCCCCCCAGCTGGGCCAGCTCGCCGTGGATCTGCGGGCCCGAGGTGCAGTACTCCCAGCGGCCTGCCCGGTAGCCCAGCGCGTCCCCCACCCCGCTCAGCACCATGGCAGCCTCGTAGGACTCCAGCGAGGGCACCCTGCGGGAACAGCGGGCTCAGGGGGTGCCAGCGGCGGGGGAGCCCCGCGGGTCCTGCTGCACTCACGTCTCCTCCATGCTGGAGCAGCTGGGAACGCCTGTCAGGCTCAGGGCACGGGGCCAGTGCTGGCCAGGGGCCCTTAAGGGGACCAGAGCACCCCGGGGATGTGGGGTACATTCACAGAGAGGGGGTCAAAGCAGGGAGGGACTGCAGGGGCATCCCGGGGTGGGAGGAGAGGGAAACAGAGGATCCAGGACATCTCTCCTTAGGGACAAAACTTTAAAATGGCAACAAAGCATCCTTTGAGGGCACAAAACCCAACTTCAGAGTTCAAACTCTCTGTTTTCAAAGCTCAATTTTTAGGGCTCCAAGCCCTCTTTTTAAGACCTCTTTTACTGCACAAATTTTCCACTGGAGTGCCTGAAGTTCTCTAGTCAGCACCAAAGCTTCATTTCTTAGGGTCAGAGAGGTTCACCTACATTGCAGGGTCCACAAGGTCATTTGTAGCATCTCACCAATTAATTTTTTTCATACCTAAAGCCTCCATTTTGGGGCCCAAATCCTAATTTTTGTGTTCCCAACTTCTCTTATATTAGCTATAGCTTTTTTTTTTTATGGCACAGAGTTTCATCTTTGGGGTCCAAACCCTAATTTATTGGACAGAAATCCTGCCTAGGCTGCAAATCTACATTGAAAGGGTCCTAAACCTGATGCTTCCTTCCCAGGGTCTTAGTTCTGGCTTCCTAATCAGCTCCTTTTAGGCTACAAAGTCTCATTTTTAGTGTCCAAAGATTGTTTTAGTTCACAAATTCTCTTTTTGTGAGTTCCAAGCAGGGTTTTTCCTCTCCAAAGCCTTCTTTTCAGGCTATTAGGCTCTTTTCCCAGTTAAAAAAAAACAAACAAAAAACAAACAAAAAAACCCACAAAAAACAACCAAACCCCTGTTTTTTCTTGCTTGATCATGCTTTACAGAAATTAATGTGCCACCTCAGACAGGGTTTGGTTCTGAAGGCAAGTTTACTGTTAGAATAATAACCTCCAGGCTGATGATCATGAAATAACAGAATTCTCAATTATTGGTGAAACCAGGTGGAGCACCAACAAAACTTCCACACTGGGCTGCTGGAGGGCAAACTTCAGCCTTTTCAAGAAGCTGATTTGGAAAGGTCACTGGCAAACAGCCCTTAAAAACAAAGGAAGGATGGATGTACTTCAAGAAAGTAATCTTGAAGGCACAGCAGTGTGCTTTGCTGTCCCTGTGTGCTGAAAGATGAGCTGTCAGGGATGACAACTGGCCTGGATGAGCAGGGAACTTCTGAAGGGACTTCTGTTCTTTGTGTCCAAGCCACATTGTGGACGAGTGACCAGCTGGCAGAGCTGAGTTTCTGCAGTCTCTGAGTGCTCCCTTACTAGAGGCAGCACGTGGAGGGGAGTCAGGGCAGTCTGCTGGTGCTCTTTGTGCAAGCTGCTCCCTACTAGGGATGCTTTTGGTGCTTCCTGCACTCCTCTTCTTCCTCTCTGCTGTTGCAGAAGTCAGATCATCTGCTCCTCCCTCATCCAGGCTGACAATCTGCCCTGGACACTGCTGTAGTGGCACAAGTCCCTGAATCAAGCACCACTCGTGGTGCCCTCTGCCAGTTTACTGATCATTCTCTCTGCCCCAGCATCCAGTTCAGAAAGACATTAAACAGGATCAGCCCCTGATCCTTGGGAGATGCTGTTTGTTCCTGGCACATCCAGCCCATGTCCCTTGGAGTCACTTGAACTCTATTTAAACCCATATTTAAAAGCAACAGATTGCTAGGTGGGCACATGCAAACACACAGCTTTCAAAATCCTGCCACACAAACATCACACAGTAGGTATTTCCACCAGCTGCTTCAAAACCTAGGAGGAAGGAAACACCCTGTAAATTACTCTTACAAAACCATGTCACAACCCACTAAACGGAGGCATGATATCCACTGATGTAAATTGCATCTGGCTTAACAAAGACACTACATGATGTGTCAGAGTTATTGTTTCCATAACTCTGGTACCCAGCCCAGTATTTAAAATCAAAAGTTGTTGGCTAGCAAACCCTTAAATTCTACATGAGGCTCCCACTAGTGGTGGCTAACAAGCCCTTAATTTCATATAGTACACTTCAGTAATTTCTCAACTCTCACCACAAGCTCTTGAAAAGTGCTGGTTAACAAGACACAACACACTTCCAGAGGCTCCCCACTCCCTCAACAAACTTCATTGTGAAGCACAGGGTAGAATATCATAGCCATGCTTTGCTAGGACAAAGCAAGGGAGGAGAGAAATGAAGACAGAAAAGGGAGAGAGAGGACAAAGCTTATCACCAGTCCATAGATCCCATCTTGGTTCTAGTGTGGATGGTCTGGAGCTGGGACTACAAGACAAAAAAAAGCCAGAGAGAAAGAAAAAGAGAGCCAGGGGGTCCAATTGGCTTCCTTTAATAGTTAACTTGATGCCTACCTCTGACACAGACTAAACTTTTGGAGCTGCTTTCTTCATGCAGGCACAGCCAGCTCTTTTGGCCCTGTGCTGGGAAGTGAGCATGAGTGCCAAAGCAAAGCAGGACTTTGGCTCAGCACAGTGCTGCCCCACCTCTGCAGCATTGTCTCCTCCAATGACCTTTCCAATTGTAGTCATCAGAATGTTTGAGACAAAACATACTTAGATCTGGTCCTCCACAGGCCAATAAGGGGTTTTAATTCTGGCTTTGGCTTTTCTGCTTGTTGATTCCAAACAGGTGGGTTGTTCATTTCAGATGCTGTGCTGCTGCATCACCCAGGCTGTGTTGGTCTGATAGACATCTCTGGGATGCTCAGACCTCCACACTGACTGGTAAGAGTTCATGATCTCCACAACCTGGCTCCAGAGACCATAGTCCTGCCATGAGGATCTGCCCAGCTCTCTCTGTGCTGGCAAGGCTTGCACCCAAGCACGGCTTGGTACAGACACCTGCTGGCAGATCCTCTTGGAGGGCCCTGGAGCTGTGGCAGTCCTGGGAGTGTGGTCAAGGCTTAAGGGACTGGTTCTCTTCCTCCTCCTTCCTGTTAAATCACTGTTGGTGCTGTTGATGATCCAGCTGAAGAGATCATTGCCCTGCTGTGGGGATCTGCTGCGGGCCCTCTCCCTGGCATGGTTCCTCTGCTTGTGCAGCACCTTAATCCTGCCAGGCAGAGCCTGTGGTGCTGCAGAACCTGCCTGCTGCTGGCTGCCTGCTCCCTGACCGAGCTTGGAACGGGCATGTGGTGCTGCTGCAGAGGAAACTGTCCTTCCTCTCATTTTCAAATCCGAGCACCTGGAGGAAAAGAGTTAGCTCTGTTTCTGGCATTCCTTGTAGATTCCTCTGGAATTCAGTTGCTTTCTCAGTGCAACACAGAGAGGGCTTCACTAAAGTCACCACTGGTGAGTTTAACTAGGGTCTTCCCACCAGGTCTGCCACTGTCAGAGTGAGTCCTCATCTTTTTACCCCCTATGGCCTCCACTTCACAGAATCCTAGAATTTGGATGAAAGAAATCTCATTCCAATCCCCTGCCATGTGCAGGGACACCTTCCACTATCCCAGGCTGCTCCAAGCCCCATCCAGCCTGGCCTTGGACACTTCCAGGAATGGGGCAGCCACAGCTTCTCTGGGCACCCTGTGCCAGGGCCTCACCAGCCTCACAGGGAAGAATTTCTGCCTAATATTTAGTTTAAATCTTCCCTCTTTCACTTTAAAACCATTTCCCTTTTCCCCATCACTACACTTCCTGACAAGGAGTCCCTCCCCATCTTCCCTAGGGGCACCCTTTAAGTCCTATTCTCTACATGAGCCAGCTGCAGAGAGCAGACAAGGGGCAGTTTCCACAGGGCAGCACCCTAAAGCCCAGCAGGGAAAGAGGAGGATGAGTGAGGTAGTTCAGAAGCTGAAGGATGCAGGAAGGAATTGTCTCCTATGGCAGAAACACTCAGGAGGATGAGAAGACAAACAGATAAGACAGGATAAGGAAATGTTTTCTGACCACACGATCCTGGTTATTACCTGGCATAAAACAGCAAGTAGGCTTGCTGCCCTAGGACTGTGTGGATATCACAGTTATCCACAGACTCATCGTCCACCTTGTACCACAGCCCATTGCTGGCCTGCAAAGAAAGGTGCCAGTTCTGAGAGGAACTGCAGGGTTTATCCACAGCACCAAAGGCAGAAAACTGCCAAACCAGGAGTGCACAAAAACAAATCCAATCGAGCCCTGATGGAGACCTTCTCCCCAAGACCTTGGCTGCCTGTAACACTGCTGGGAAAGTTTGTCTTTCCCAACACACATTTCTCCATGTCATGGTGGAAGTTGCTCTTTACCTTTATGTAGCACAGAAAGTGTCCTTCAAGACAGGTGTCCCCACTGTGAACCACGATGGCATATAAGGAGAAGAGGAGGGGCTCTCCAGATGTGTCAGACATGTATGGCCGAAGATCCAAGTACTCAGGATACTCCACAAACTACAGAGAGACCAAGAGGGCTCAGAAATTAAGATCAACCACCACATTAAAAAAAACCTTCAGCATGTAATGGCTTGGGTGGCTGGAAACTGTTCTCAACCAAAGCAGCTGTGTCAGAGCAGAGTCCAGGCTCGTCTTTTCATGGGAATTCTCCTCTCCACAGAAGGGAACACAAAAATCCCAACATGAGCCTCTTTGACAGAGCTTTGGGGAATCTTCTGCTTTAGAAAGTAGGACTTCACTTGCATACACACCTTGCTGATCTTTGTGCCAGTCCATTGGTCAGCCCTTTCCAGACACAGTGTGAGGACTCTGGGTGCACGATGGACTGTAGTTTTCTTGGAGGCAGCAGCTTTCTCCTTACACCTTGAAACCAAGCACACAGCCAAGTGCTGAAATGCACCCAATCTTCCCCAAGAAGGCCAGGCAACCTTTCCCCTGTCTCACACATCTTTACCCTACTTTAAGGTTATTCAGAGGCATACTGAAAGAGTTGTGTCTTGCTATTGTGCATTAAACCTCCTTGAGAGGATGACTTCTGTTCAGTGCCATGTAGCCCCTCATGGATCTGGGGTTATTTTTCATGTGGAATCATCTTACTTGCTACATCTGAAGCACTCTTTCTGATCCAGCTGCTTGGGTGTCACACAGTTCTCCAGAGCTGTGGTGAGGGATGAGGCTGCCTGGAGGAGTGAGAAGGGAGCTGTAGGAAATGCTCTTACCCAAACACTTCCCTGGAGCTGACAAGAGGACCCCAGCAGCTGATGCTGATGAGCCAGCATTACCCCAGAAGGAGGCAGAAGGAGGGTGTGATGCTGAACATTTCCCTCATGTCCCAGGTGCTCCCAGAGTCACCAAGAGCTCCCTCTATGTTGCCACCACTCAGATCAGCTACCAATGGCATGCAGGGGCATCAGCAGTGAGAACTGATCCTACCTATGAGCCTGGGAGCCAGAGGGGTATTGAGGGAGGGCAAAGGAAGGAGTAGGAGAGTATGTCAGGGTGCAGAGAGGGTAATGATTGCTAGTCCAGCCCAAAGCCAGCACCACGGGCAGACCAGTGCCATGGCCTCTGCAGGAGGACACTGAGGACACTGTGCTTTCCCCTTCCCGCTCACCACCAAGCTCCCTTGTGCTCACAGTATAGGTTTTTTAAACAAGTGTTTTGGTTCTGGAAAGCTACAGGGGCCTTGGAATGTCTTGAAGCTTAGTTGCAAACCTCTTACTCTGATATCCAAAGAGACATCCAGGAAGGCCTTGTAGAAAGCAACAACTGCTTGGCAGCTCAAGCACGTGACTGGAAGGAAAATTAAAATGCTGAGTGAAGTTAATTGACTGTGCTGGTTTATGCTCATGGGTTCTCCTATCACAGCACCAGCTATTTGTGACAGACAGACAGAAGGACACAGACAAGCCAAGTAAAGCAGTAGTTATGGAAATGTACCTGTATATTTCATGAAGCCCCCAAATATTTGATGGACGATGGTAATTTTTTGTGAAGAGACATCCAAGCTGGAAATAAATGGCAAGGCAGAGAGTTACCTCCTCCAAGGGTTTAGCCTTGAAAGGTCTGAGTTTTCCTTGATGGGAGCACATCAAGGAGTCCAGTGGGCCGGGGAAGATTGAAACTTGCAATTTGCTTGTGCTTACTCGCTGCTCCCACTGAGACAAGCTCTGTGCATGGCGCTGAGAGTACAGCGCAAGAACTCGTAGGCGTTCTCCTGCCTGCCATACTCAAACTCTTCTCCTATGACTAAGAAAGAATTTAGTTGCTCCCCCTCAGAAGAAGGGAAAACATAGAGGAAAATGTGTTGGAGCACCTGAAACAACTTACATTTGAGGTCCCTGAGGACAGCTCCAGGCAGGATGGCACTGGCTGAGGAGCACAGGACCTTCCTGACGTGCTCTTCCATGGTGCACATCATGCAGAAACCTTGCTGCTGGCCTGCAGGGAAGGAGGGAGGGAGCAAGGAAGGGAGGGACAGAAGCTTCTCAGGGTAAAAAAAATCTCAGTTTCTTGAGAAACCTAATGGAGATCCTGAAGTTCTAAGAACAGTCTCCTTTACTCCCAAACTGCCAGTGTCCCAACAAGCCCAGAACATTTTAGTGTACATAAAACATTCTTCAGAGGGAGGCTAACCTGGCAGAAGCATTCTGTTCAGTGAGTTCAACTTGCAGGGATAGAAACTTGGGACTAGAAAGAGGTGTTCTGCTGAAAGTAAGTACACCTTGATAGGACAGGCATCTTTTAGCTGATACTCAAAGAACATAAGCTCATAGGGCCAAGAAGGAAGAGCTGCTGTTCTCCTAAACCTGATTCCATATTCTGGGAATCCTTGGGATGTGCCCAAGATTTCCAGGGAGGTGTTGCCAGAGGTACTCACACGACTGGCTGTGCTTGGAGGAGAGCAGGTAGTTGGCCAGAGGGGGGGTGTATGTCAGGCACTGCAGGATAACATTGACGTAGCAAGTGTTGCCCAGGTTGAAGAGCCCTGCTCCAGGTCTCTGCCTTTGCTGCCAGTCCATGCAAATCTTCTCAGGGGGTGAGGCAAGCCTTTGTGGCAGAGCCATTCCCTCGGCAATGTCTGCAGGGAGACAAAGTTTGACAAGAGATGAGACAATGTTACTCAAAACCATGTTGGGATGCTGAGTTGTCTACAGGAGCACCACGGACAACAGCTCTAGTCACCAACTCAGAAACATCGGGGAAAGCCCAGCACCCTGCTGACATCTACTGGCAGGGAAGCAGTTTTGGAAACCTGTTCTCCTGTGTACTCTGCCAAAAGTCCAATAAATCCACTCTGATTCTGGGCCTCAGGCCACCTTCCTTTCCTTCTAGAGTGTTTTATGTCAGGACTCACAGGAGCTGTTCCACCTTGCAGCTATCACTCCTCTCAGGAACAGAGGGGAAATGTTTGGATTGCAAAGCTTTAGAAAGATCTCCAGAAAGATCAGGCCAGCACCAATCCCATCACTTGAAGCAAAAGGAAATAATTGTAGCTCAACAAAATTATTTAGAAACCCCAAACATGACTCACAAAGCACCTTCAGCTATCAAAAACGTTTTGATGGTGCTTGTAGCTGTTGCCAAGGATGAAGAATGCTTGGAAAAAGGCAGGCCCACACTAGAAGGAGCCTAGATATCCTGAAGGCCAGCTCAGCCCAGCTGAGCTCTCAGTGGCTCACTCCTCAGGTGAGCATTGGGCAGGTGAGATCACAATTGCAGGACCAGTGCCATATCTCTGCCCCTCTGTGACATGAGGCCACATGGGGTCCTTTGAGGCCACAGAACCCCATGGCCTGGGCATCTCTCACAGCTCAAACTGGACCAGCTGCTGTGAGCCAAGGGCTGTTTGTCTGTCAGCAGAGCTCCTGCCTCTCCCAGCAGCTCCAGCAGCCAGAGGAGCCAAAGGCTGCTGAGGGCTGGAAATGAGCCTGCTCACAGGTCAGGTTGGTACACTTTGGAGTGATGGGGGGCTTCTTTTCTACTCTTCCCAGCTTCTTCCAGGCTTTTAAGCCTCTAAAGATCCTTTTTTTTTAGGAGAAAAGCCTTTGGTTGTGGCAGTGAAGCATCCTTTGAGGGCACAAATCCTAACTTCAAGGCCCTCATTTTCATTTCCAAAGGCCCATTTTAGTTGTCACAGACCCAATTTGAAGACAAGTCCCTTTTGAGGCTCCAAAGCTCTCTTTTACAGCTCGCTAGAATGCCTTAAGCCCTCTAGTCAGCATCAAAGCTTTGTTCCTTGAGTCCAGAGAGGAACCATAGCTTCACCTCTGTTTGTGAGAATGAAAAACTTTCTTAGCACAAATTAATTCCTATTGCCTTTTGGGTGTGGTGCAAATAAGAGTTTGTACTTAGAAGGGGAAGGTCAGTGAAGTCATTCAGTCCTGACAGAGCTGATTGGAAAGCAGGGATGTTTGCAGCTTGGCTCTGTGCTTGGGGTGGTTTCCAGCTGGGCTCAGTGCTTTTCCCTCTTTTGCAAGTCGGCAGCGCTCTCGTGTGGGAGTTTTGGTGAGAGCTGACAGTGCCCAGGAGAAAGCCAAGATCTTCTCTGTGCTATCCCCACCCGTGTGAGAGCTCTGTTGTGGATCTTGGCTCTCAGAGAATGGAAGAACATGATCCTGCATAGGGATGGGAAGGAAGATGAATCTTCTCGTTGTTGGTTCTGAAGTTTATAGGCAAAAAAAAAAAAAAAAAAAAAAAAAAAGTGAATTCCAGCACTGCCTCTTTCTTCTTCTTGAACATTTCGTGTGGGACCAGCTGTTGAACGTTCTTAGTTTTGTAGCTGGACTCTGTATGCATGAGGGTGCAGAGATGTGTGCCGGGACAGAGCATCTTGGCTCTTCCCTGGGCACTGTCAGCTCCCACCAGAGCAACCACACGAGAGCGCTGCCGGCTCGCAAAAGAGAAAAACACACCCCAAACGCCACCCAGCTGCCAACATCCCTGCCCCAAATAGCCTGTGTCAGGGCAGAAAGCTTTCACTGCCCTCCCCTTCGAAGTACAAACTCTTATTTGCAGCACACCCTTCGGGTGTGACACATGAATTCCTTTGGAAAGAAGTCTTTTCACTCTTGCAGAGTCCATCTATAAGAGAAAGTTGAAAACATCGGGCAAAAACAGAGCTCACGAAGTGCCTGCTGAGAAAGATTTTGCTGCTTACAGCTTCAACTGCACCCATCAGACTGCCCTGGTGTCTTCCCTTTCCTTCTCAGCCCTGTGTCCTGTCATATCCTTCAGTCCCAGCGAGTCAGGATCCAAACAGAAGCACCAGGCACTGCTCCCACACTAAAGGTGCCAGCACTGAAAGCTCAGCAACCTGGAGTCTGCATTCCCACTGGAACACTTCAACAGGTCTAGCTCACAGAGCTGCCTACTAGGAAAAGCAATTAAATTCACCAAGGATGAATTTAATTCCCAATATGTGGAAGCAAAATTGGTTTCTTTGCCAAAGAGAGGAACTATAAGACCGTCTAAAAGAAATGGGAGTCCCTCCTCCAAAATAGAAAACATCTGAGGATTGATCCCATGAAAAGGTGCCAGAAAAGCATGGCAGAGAAAGGCAGGCCCAGTGATGGGTAGGCAAGGGTAATCAATGGCAGGGTGGTAAAAGCAAGGCAAGGACAGGGAAGAAAGAAGTAGGTAAGTCATGTCAGGTCATGGTCTCTAATATTGAAAATGAGATTTCTTTTCTGAAATAAAGAAATCCTGTAACCCCAGTGTTCCAGGTGCAGATGAGAGGTGACTCAGGGGAGGTCAAAGGCAGCCAGGCCTGTCTCTGCTAGCTGCTTTTGTCTGGGAGAAATCCTGAGATTTGTGTACTGAGACTTGGAGGTGCAATGCAAATATTGGCCATGGGCTCCTGCAGGAGAAGGGCAGCTCTTCCCACAGAGGAAAAGCATGAAGCCCTAGGGTTCAAGTGCAGATGAGAGGATGCCCACAAGAGGATGAGGCCAGCCAGACTCATCTCCCAGCACATTTCATCTGTGAGCAATCCTTGAATGCACTGAATTTTGGAGGTGGAATCCCAATTTCAGCCAAGAGCTTCTGGATGAGAATGGCAGTTCTTTGCTATAGGAAAGAAATCACACGGCCCTGGTGTTCCAGGTGTGATGAGAGACATCTCAGGGGAGGTCAAGGCCAGCTAAAGCCACCTGTCCTGGCTGATTTTATCTGGGAGCAATCCTTGGAGGTACTGAATTTTGGAGGTGCAAAAACAATTTTGGCCATGGGCTCCTGGATGAGAATGAGTTCCTCTCCATAGGAAGGAAAGAACACAGCCCCAGGGTTTCATGTGCAGAGGAGAGGCAACCCATGGGAGGTTAGGGTTAGAGGGTTAGGGTTACATTTATGCAAGGATTGGTGTTATGGTCAGGGTTAAATGAGGGTTAGGATTAGGTTTATAGAAGGGTTAGGGTTTGGGATAGGGTTAGGGTGGATTTGGGTTTCAGATTGTTCATGTAATGGTTTGGTTTAGGGTTGTTTAGGGATTATTTTTAGGCTTGGTGTTATATGGTTAGTGTTGAGATTAATGTTTTTTTATATTCCAAATTAGGGTTAGTTTTAGGATTTGAGATTAGTTTATGTGTGGATTTAGGGTTAGGCTTTTGTGATGAATCAGGATAGGTTTAATTTTAGTGTTAGGTTGAGAGTGATTCTTGGGTTAGGGTTCCTTTTGGGATTATAGAAGATTTTGGGCTAGGATTATGTGGGGTTTACCATTGTGGTAAGGTTTGGGTTTAGGCT
The DNA here is from genome assembly GCF_903797595.1 of Erithacus rubecula. Lineage (NCBI taxonomy): Eukaryota > Metazoa > Chordata > Aves > Passeriformes > Muscicapidae > Erithacus > Erithacus rubecula. The sequence goes on from NC_136672.1 coordinate 2,529,726, forward strand.
TTGGGTTAACCTGAGTTTTATGATTATGGCTAGAGTTAATGTTTAGGGTAAAGTCTAGAGTTAGTTCTGGTGTTAGGCTTAGGTTTATGGCCTCAGTTCTGGAGCAAATGCCCGTGGCTCTCTGGTGGCTGGAGCTGGGCGTGTGCTGGTGCCACACAGCAGCAGCAGCTGGGGCAGCAGTGGTGAGTGGAGTGTCAGCTGAAACCTGGCAGGGCACAACCTTTGCACCTCCCACACAGAACCTCTCCATGGCTGCCAACAGCCTCCTCCACCGCTGGGGTAGCACTGGAGTCAGAGCTCCCAGATTTGGGTGTAAATCTGGGCTGGACAGGCACCCTGCTGGCCAGGGCATTTCCTCATTGCAGGACTGATCCTCAGCCAGCCTCTGCAGCTCCTTTGGGTTTTCTCACATGGCTTAGAGCATTTGTGGATAACGTGGGGCTGGTGCTGCTGGAGTTCAGCATCTCACCAGCAAGAGCTAAAGGGCAGCAGAACATCCTGGGCCAGGCAGTGAGGGGAAGCAGGAGCTATGCAGCCTCTTGCCTTCCCCTCAGCAAATATTTATGCTTCAAGCTTTCTCACTTAAAGGCCTAATTGGAGTCTAGGTGAGCTGGCACACTAGAAGAGAGCCTAATAGAGACATTGCAGTGCTATTAGCACAGATGGTTGTCATATGTATGCAAATGAGGAGCAAATTGAATTTGGTGTCCCCTCTCACCAGCTGTCCTATCAGCACTGGCTCCTGCAGCAGCAAAGGCACTGCCACTGCTCTGCTAATCTGTCATCGCAGATTAATTACAACCAACACATTAATCTTCATTTGTTCCCCCATACAAAGGAGGTATCCTGTTCTTTCAAGTACACTCTGATGGGATGGGGTGCTCCAACCTGGGAAAAGGAAAAAAGAAAGGGAAGGAGGGCCAGGCAGCTTCATTAGTGGCAGCCCCGGGGCTGGGGCTGCTGAGCCTCGGTGGGGCTGGCAGCTCCTTCTGGCAGAGCAGACACGGGGGCACGGGGGGCTCAGCCACCTGCCAGGAGCTCCTGGGACCTGCACTCTGCTCAGGAGCCTGCTTGGACACGGCTCTCTGCTTGGCTTTGTCCTGCAGTGACAGTGTCACTCCTTCCCCGAGCTGGCAGCTTCCAGGGGGGTGGTTGGTGTTACACAGGAATTGCTGCTCCCCAGTAAAGCAGCTTTAATGGGTGTGCTGGGCCAAGGAGACCCCTCAGGATGCTGCAGCCCTTCAGGCTGTGGCACTTTTACTGCTGCCTTGGGTGGGGAGAGAGCGACTTGCTTCAGTCTCACCACTAATTTTGACATTTTGATGAAAAGCAAAATAATTCTTTCTGGGTCTTTTGTTGTTTTTGGGTTGGTTTTTTTTGTTTTTGTTTTTTTGTTTTTTGTTTTTTGGTTTTTTTTTCCCAAGTGAAAATATTGCAGCTGAGATATTTTACAGGCTTCTGGAGTTAGCACCCACTATTTTTTTGGGTAGAAGTCTAGTCTTTAATTCCCCACCCCCCACCAGTTTTCTGCTATTTATTGGAGTAGCCTGTAGTTCTCCTCAGCTCTCCATTAGCTTGGTGCTTGGACTGCTGTCTGCTCCATGTGTGGTCTCTAATGCTGTGATCTGGAGTGTCCTGATGGCAAATGTTAACGATGTGTGTTTAATCAGTGTGCAGGAGCTCACATGCCATGTATCCCATGGGCTGGAGAGATGCTAGAGGAGCCAAGGTGAGCAACTCCAGCCAGCTTGAGACAGCAGCAGCTCTCTCACAGGCAGCAGCACAGCCAAACCAGCTCTTTCAGCCATCCTGGAGCTGTTTCCATGTGTCCTTTGGATCCTAAACCTATTCCCCTTGCTGGGCTGCTCTACCCCACCACTGCCCAGGATTCACCATTCCCTTGGAGTGCATCTGCCAGTGACCCACACTGGGTGGATTGCTGAAATTAAATGAAATGAAAGCCTTGTGATGGCATCACCTCTTTTCTCAACCTGGTCCTGCATCAGCAGAGATGTGGCTGTCACTCTGCCCCAGCCCTGGTGGGCTCTGCTCTGGGAGCCCCCAGGAGTGCCCATTCCCTTCTTTCTGGGCCATGGAGCTGCTGCTGCTGCTCAGGAAGGGGAAAGACTTGGCACTTTCCCACCTCACAGCAGCACTCACTTTATTCTCTGCCTTCTGATGGCATATTTGTGAAGCTTGGCAGAAGTAACACTAACACCAGGAGCATTCTGCTGCAGGGATTGCCTGTCAAGGTGTTAAACCCAACTGCAGAGCAATTCCCAGGCAAGGAAACCTGAGAAGGTGGAGCTGCATTAGTGGGAGTGGGTCAGGAGCTTGTGAGGGATAACCATGACTGAAGTGTGATCATTCCTAACCTGGAAGAACCAACAACAGGCATTCAAAGACACAGCACAGTCACCCTTTCCATGGAGCCCCCAGAAGGAAGCAAACCCACTGCTGTGAGAAGGTTTGCCAGAACACAAACAGCTGCAGAGTCTGGCAACAACATAAAACATTTTGTGGAAATGAATGGAACACACACCTCTGCTGTTCTAAAATTTAATGTTTTGTACTGCTCCAATGATTCTTAAGTCATCAGAAATTGCATTTCCTACTGTTCTGATTGCCATGCCCTGCTCCCAGGGAGCTGGAGCTGGCCTAGGTGGAGTGGAAGGGAGAAGGGGCTGTGAGGGGTACGCTGCTGGCAGCTGGGGAGGGCAAACCCAGTCACTCTTTAATAACTCCTCATGAGAAAGTTGAAGAAAAATGTTGATTAACAAGAAATGGCAATTTTAATATCTAACTGTCTTTTTGCTGGAAGTTTTCCATAATACCTAAAATACAAAGTTTGTTCTGAGCACTGAAAATGTGTTTGTTTGGCCAAAGCACAGGCATGTCTCATGCCAGGCTGGTTTCCTACCACGTGCTCCCTGAGGTGGGCAGTGTCCTGTCCCAGGGCTGTGGTGCCTGAGGTGACACCCAAAGGTTCTGTGCCACCCTGCTGGGCTGGGCACAACCAAGGGCCCCAGGCATGCCTGCTCAGCTCTGGGGTTTGGGGACAGGGACAGTCCTTATCAAGCAATGCAGATTAATGAATTTCTGAATGCTTCTAGAGTAGGTTAATGGTGTGTTCAGTGTTGAATTGGGCAGGAATGCTGGATTTGGGGTTCATTTCTGGCCAGGGTACAGAAGATATTTTTCAAACCTTGTATGAAGTGCTTGTATCAATACCAGCATGAGCAGGGCAGCCCATTTCTGTCCCAGTCTGCTGCTGCAGGTGAGTGGTGCTGTGCTGTGAAGGAGCTGCTCAGTGTGGGGGGTGTACAGTGGGAATCACACCCCCCAAAATGTGACTGCCCACATCATTTTGGGCTCAGCAAGAGTAGTCTCTGGGGTGATGTGGCCCTGCATGTATTGGAAAAAGATCAGCAAGGGCACAGAGCACATTTTAATGCCTTCAGAGACACCCTGTGCTCACAGTTGCAGCAGTTTTTTGGAGCTGAAGCTTGTACTGCTCTGCTATTAAACTTAACTGGAATGTGCATTTCTTTGGAGATGGGGTTTAACTCCAAATTCCTACTGCTTTTCAGAGAAGCTGTCACATTCTCAGAGGGATGGTTTGTGCTGGTGAAGCCTGGGGTCAGTGCACAGACAGTGCAGAGCTGTGCTTCAGCACCTCTGCCATGAGTAGCCATGCCCTGTGTCTTTGATCAGGTTAGATCAGTGGGACAAGAACCCTCAGACCTGTCAGGCAGCTTTTAACTTCTGCCTCTGGCAGCTCCAGTGCTGCTGTGCCCATGCTCAGATGGTGATTCAGCTTCCTGCAGGTGCCTGGTAATGGGATTATCCTCCTGCAGCCACAGCAGGACAACTGCAACAACATCCTTAATGAAGGAGATGTTTGTCACTGTTGGTATGTTTGCTTCTGTCAGGTTGAGCTCTTTAGCTGTGCAATCTCCAGCTGACAGTGTTGTTACCTTGTGTGGCCCCCATGCAAGCAGAAATCAGAGGGGCAGCAGAGGTGCCCTTGAACAGCCAAAATGGATATTTCCTGCAAATTCCCTGCACAACAAGTTGCACTTCAGGCTGATGTGACTGCTGCAAGGGGTCACATTTTCCTGCTCCATGAGCAGTGCTTCCCTCTGACACACAGAGTGTTTTCTGTGGCTGCAGTGTGGAAACTCAGATATTCCTTCTGTCTAGCAGGGTTTGAAGCTGCCTGAAGTTGGGAGTGCTTCTATTAACTGCAGTCTTCATACCCAGCCCTTAATCCATGGGCTGGCAGGGTGCTGGGGCAGCTCCTGGCATGAGGGCAGGGTTTGGGGTGTCCCTGAAATTTGTATATTTTGGCTGGAGCTTGCCTGTGGGCAGAAAGGTTTTTGGGGCTTAAAAGGGTCTTTGAGCAGTTGTGCTCAATGCTCTGTAAGGGTTATGTTAAAGTGTCCCTTTTTTTTGTCAAATATGTGTCTAGACAGCAAATTTGTAGTCGTGGCCGAAATGTTTCCCTGCTGGCCTCATAAAAACATACCATCACCTTCAAAATATCAGGCTCCTGTAGAAAAATTTGCTGCTCTGGACTTACAAGGAACACTTGAGCATCCCTGCAAGTGGAAAAACAGAGGAAAATATAGAGTCTGGTTTTCCAGGGAGGTTTGGGGCAGCACGTGGGGCGTTATCAGACTTACCAGAGGCACATTCTGGTTGTTCTTTACAATTGTTCATATTTTATGTGAGTGTATTCCTCCTATTCCAGAAGAGAGGGGCAGGTACCCCAATAGTGTCCACCAGTCCAGAGCTCCAGATAAACCAGATTTCTCTGCTTTGCCCTGCTCCCTGCTACATGGGCCTCATCATAGCAGGAAGAGCCAGTTCACCCTCATCACCCCTGGTTTGCATAGGCAAAGAAAAGCAAAGCACATCCCAGGAAGGTGGTGATGCCCTGGCACAGGCTTTGCAGGTGACAAGGTGATTGCAGCATGGGCAGCTCCCTGCCTTTGCCCCGAGGGCTGGCACTGCTTTGTTTGCATCCCAGCCTTGATCTGTGGTGCTTGGAGTTTATTGGGATGCAAACACACAATGCAGGCACCATGACTGGTGCCCGAGCCCTGCTGCCTGGATAAACAAAACTCTTATTTTGGATCCAGCTCCACCTGTGCCCACTTTGTGTGTTGGTAAATGAATGGTGTGGGCAGGGGAGACAGCTGGAAATCCATGGCTTTTCAGTGACCCCCAGCAGTGTCTGGATGCTGCCCAAATCTCTGCTAATTGGCCCCAGGAGATCCCCATTTGCTGCACCCTCATCAGTTTCCTGAGCCTGATGGGGAGAAAAATCCCTGGTTGGAGTGTGTGGGGGCAGCACTTTGTATTCACATTCAAATGTCACAGGTCTGGGTACCAGCAAGCACCTCCTGAGCCTCCAGAGCCCACCTGAGGCTGGCACCTCCCAGTCTGCTCCAGCACAGACAAAAGGATGGGACTTGGTCCCAGGGCTGAGTTTTGCTGGTGTTTTACATTCCAGGCAGAACTGGAAATGGGGAGCAGGTGGGAGGAATTGTAACAGGCTCAGGGTATTTTTGACAGTGAGTAATAAAGAATTGCAGTATGGAAGAGTGAGATTTGGGGTGCCCATGCTGTTGTATGACCATGAACTGCCAGCCCCAGGGTGTGTGTCTTGGTATGAAGGACAGGTGTCTGCCAATAAAGGCAGAAGCTTCTCTTTGAAATGGAGAATGCAAACCTCCTCCCTCCAAATTATTATAATTTTGAAATTAAGGGGCTCTCAGGCAAAGAGATGGGAATTAAGAAAACAGTTCTTTACTAGGAAAATTAAAATAGAAATGCAGTATTACAAAGAACAATCCCCAAACCCTGCCAGAGTCAGAATCCAAGCTGACACAGTCAGTCAGTCAGGGTGGTGGCAGCAGTCCCATTCAATGGTGGCTGCATCCTCCTGCAGTGGCAGATGTGGTTCAGCTGGAGCAGTGCTCCTGGAGAAGGTGCAGTTTCCTCTGAAGCTCCAGGGATGATGTGGAAAGGTCTGGCTTTCGTCTGGAACCCAGTGGAAAGAAGGTGCCTTGGTGTCCAAAATCTCATTTTTTCTCTGGGTAGGAAAGGCTTGGCTCCTGCCCTGGCTGGAGCATCTCCCAGTGGGATGATGGAATTTTATCAGTCATGCACTGGGACTCACTGGCCATGAACAGGAGATATCTCCTGGAGGGAGGATGGGCTGTGGGAAGATAAAGATGATTGCCCAGCTGGTTTAAAGATGGCCCATGAGCAGATAATATGTGCCAGGAGATCAGGGTCACTGCCACACCCGGGTCAGCAGATGGGGACAGAATTCACATTGCTGGGCACATCCTGTATTGCAACCCAAGGCAGTGGGTGAGATGGCCTGGAAGCCTGGGCTTCCCTGGAAGCAGGGAGTGACATCCATCACTCCTGAGCAGCCTGACCCCATCCCTGATTTGCCACAGCTCTGTCTCAGCTCTGAGACAGCAGGGAAGGGTTTTCCCCTGGGTTTAGCTCCCACAGCAGTTTTTGGTGATGAGTGTTGGTGTGGAAGGTCTTCTCTTCCTGCTGTGAATGACACCATCTCTCCTTCCTCTGCCCAGTGCCTCATTGTGGACCCTGCTGAAGGTTCCTGGAGAAACCTAATCTGGTTTTTCCACAAGCTGTTGACTTATCTCAGCTCCAGCCTGGATCTTTCCCAAGCTGAGGATCTTTCTCAGAGACAGAACAAGGGAAGGTAGAAAGAAAACACAGACACCTGGTGTTGACCACAGAGCTGTGTGAGTGTCTTGTGATATTTTGCAGAGAGCATGTTTTCAAAGAGGTGTTGCCTTCTTTAAAACCAATGAGTCTTTTCTACTTCGTTTTTTGTGATCTCCCTTATATAAATTTCATGTCTTTTCAATAAATTGCTGCTTTTTGCTGTTTGGAAGAAGAGTAGTGTTGCTGTGTTCTTTTGCTACTTCCTGGCCGCACAGTGACAGAAATGAGGTTATGGTTGGCTTCTCCTATGGGCTTTGTGTCAGCAGGGTCCATCTCTGTCTTGTTTATTTATTTTCTACCAATTTGTAGCTTATCAAAACCTCACCAGCAAGAGCAACTCCCCTTATAGCAAATATTGGAGACGAGGTCTGTGCAAACTGCTGACTTTTTATTTCATGGGACCACCCTCTTCCCAAGATAATTATGTTTATCTTAATTTGTTTCCTGCAAGAAAATGTAAATATGTATTTTCAAGGGTTTTGTTTTTTGTTTTTGTTGATTTGGGGTTTTTGTTTGTTTTTTTGGGGAATGGGTGAGGAAAACATTTTGTTTGTCTCAGCATGCTATATTTGATTCCTTCTGTTTCCTCCTTTTTAATTATTAAATATGAATATCTTTTGAAACAGCTCTTGGTTTCCAAATGAGATGTCAGAAAGTTTTCCTTGAAAATACCAAGAAAAATGTGTTTTGGTATTTTCCATTTTGGCATATTCAAGAGGAATATACCATTTGGAATATACCATATTTCCATTTGGTATGTCCTATTTTTCTTCCTGATTTTATTGCCAAATAACCCAATTAATTTCATGCGAGTTTGCTATTAGTTTCAGTAAATTATAATTCAGTTTTTTAAAAAAATAAATGCCTTCCCTTGAAAACAGAGGAAGGGGAAGGAAATGATGCTTGTGGCAGGGCAGGATTTTGAGTATTGCCTTCTGACAGCACAGAACAGTTTATGGAAGGTGGAAACTGGAGTTGTAAATACGAGAAAAACTTTTCATCTCTAACCAGGCAACAGTTTCTCTCAGGCAAATCACAGAGATCTTACCAAGACCCCAGGAAGCAACTGGAAATGTTCCCACACCATAAATGCACTTGACATCTGCTGTTGAACAGTCTGTTGTGTGAAATGGAGCCAAATTCGATGAATTGTGGATCTGTTTTCTACTTTGCAATGCTCTGTGTTCACTTCTTACATTCTTCCAGTTTTTTTATACCTTTTTTTTTTGGTATCTTTTCTCCAACCGGTGCTCAGTGACTTTGTCTCCAAAGAAAGGTGCTGCTGCCACACAGGCTGTGGTGGGGAGTTTTGGGTGCTGCCAAACTTTGTGGTTTCTGCTGCCTCCCAGAATGACAAACAACTTCTGCAAAGCCTTGTGGCACTCCCCTGGCTGGGCAGTGAGGATGTGGCTCCTTCCTTGTCCAAGCAGATGCAAAAAGATGTCACAGAACCTCCTCTCAGGCTTCAAACTCAAGGTTTAATGGCCTTTCAAGTGTCCATTGTTTTCTGGTTTGTTCTCTTTGTGCTCAGCACCTGGCATGTAGAAAATGTGCTTCAAAGGGCAAATAAATCATTCTGATCATCCTGATGGTCACAATAAATCACCCAGGCCATGGGAGCTGCTCCCAGAGCCCCTGAGGGAGCTGGGTGTCAGGTTTTGTCAGTCCCCTGCAGGTTTTGGAGCTGATCCTTCTTGCCTGGTCAGGGTGGGATGAGGCACAAGCTCAGGGTGGCCCATCAGCTTTGCCCTTGCTGCCCCAGCATGGGTGGTGTGTGTGGTGGGGACATGGCATGGGATAACAGCCAGTTTGGGTTTTCCTACTTTCAGTGAGGGCAGAAAGTAAATAAATGGACTAAAGAACAGAGCAGCGTTGGCTATCCAAGAGACTGAGAAGTGTGAACCAGAGGGGGAAAAAATAAATTTAAAACTCACACTATTTTTTGGAAATTGATAACACAAGATTTCCATTTGGCTTTTGTCTTTTGAGCCTGTTCTGCTTGGGATTTTTTGTTTAACCTGACTGGAAACCTATTATTTTCTTTAAATGAGAGATGATCCTGATATACCTGGCTGAGGAGGCCATTGCAAAACAAGTTTGCCAGCTTGCAAAAGAGAATTGCAACACTGGCAAAGAGCACTAAAGGTTAAAAATGCTCCTCATCTAATAGCCCCAAGTTGTTATTAGAACCCTCAGGTAAGAGGGAAAGCCATCCACAGCTCTCCCCTCTAAAATGACTCATTAACAGGAATGCTTTTGCCATTAAAAGATTTCATTTCAGCATTTCCCTCTTTGTGCACAGAAGCCTCACTAAGCCATGGTCAGCTGGTTTACACACAGCCTGTCCTGCTGGACTTGATTGCCACACTCCTCTGCCTTGCTGGGACAATTTTGGGAAGCATTGGTTTACAGCATCAAGGTGTTTGGGCAGGGTTTGATCTCTGTAGTGGGTGGATGTGAGAAAGGGACAGAGGACTTGTGGTGTGGCAGCAGAATCAGGTCTGGATGAAAGGCAGCAGAGGATAAATGGGAACACTTGACTCCCCTGCTCTGTGTTTCCTAGGAGCATTTTCTTTCATTGAGTGGGCCATTGTTTGCTGGGCATAACCTCTTGCTTCCCTTTGTAAGTGTGCTACCCCCCTTTAATTAAGAGGCATGAAAACAGGATATTCCATCTTGCAGAGGGGCAGCAAGGGCTGCAGCTGAGGCTGCTCCCTCCCACACAGCTCTGCACAGCTTGACACACTCAGCTGCATCATCCATGCTCACTGTGCAGCATCATGTGGGGTGGGCAGCACTTGCACTGGCTTAAAAGAGCCCAAGGATGGCCATTCCAGAATCATGGAGTGGTTTGGGTTGGAAAGGACCTTAAAGCCCATCTTGTTCCAGCCTCCTGCCATGGGCAGGGACACCTTGCACTAGATTCACAGACACAGCACAGCCTAGACTGGGTTGTTCAGGCAGAGTCCTCTTGGAGTGGGTCAAGCCCTGGCTCTGGGCTGCAGAATGAGCCTTTGGCTACCCTGTCTGGGCTGCAGAGCTGTGGAGAAAGCCAGCACAGGGCTGAGCATCAGCCTGTGCCTGTGGGGCTGCAAGTGGGGACATTCAGTAGCTGCCTGGCTGAGGTGACTGGCAAAAAGATTATTTTTGAAAAGCAAAAGCACAAGACAATACAAGCTTTAATGCCTTATTAAGGAGAGAGCTGCCCATCCTGTGCTGAAATGGATGCCTAATGGTTTTTGGTTTTTTTTTTTTCTTTTGTATATTCTCTCTATTCTTTATTCTCTGTATTCACATATATTTGGAGATCTGTAGCCTATTACTGAATTCCTTGCTATTTTCCCAGCACTTTTCCCTGCCCTGATATGCAGAAAGACAAAACATATCCAAAGCCCCTATCCTATCTTGGCTCTCCCTGGGAACCAAGGCCAAGAAACTGCTCTTTGAGAAACATTTTCATCAACAAATTCCAGTCCCATCTGAGGGGGGAAGGATTTAGAAAGGGCTTGAACTGGGGGGGAATTGTGCTCCTAATTGGTGATTTGTGTCAATTATGCTAATTTATAAAACTATATTCACCCCCATGGTGGGTGTGGGCTCTTGTGGGTATTTTCTGTATCTGGCCCTGGAAGCCTCCAATAAAGACCATTATTGGAGGTTTTATATTTCTTCCTATACTAATATTATCTCCAAGCGTGCCTTGTTTCCTTTGTGGGTTTGTAGGATATCAGGATGAACCCCTGAGCAGTGCACCTGCACCAAGGAGGGCAGAGGGATGTGGAACAACATCAAACCCAGGGATTTGAGCCCTTCAGTCCCAGAGCCATTTGCAGTGCTGGGCACCAAAGGGTTAAAGTGGCCATGTCCCCCAGGTTTCTGCTGGCCCTGGCTTTTGGGAGGATTGATGTGTTTGGCACAGGCACACCTCCCTGCAGATAGTGCAGCAGCACACTGAGCTGCTTTGTGAGCTGGGTGTGTGTGCCCTGCACTGAGGTCACCTTTGTGCTCATGTGAACATATGGTTTATGTATTTCAGAGAGGCAAAGCAGACTGAGCCTTGGTGTGTGCTGAAACCCTTCAGAGCTCAGGGCCTGGGCTGCTGGTTCTGCAGACCTGAAAGAAATGGGGAGACTCATGACAGTGGGTGTGAGCCTGTGTTGTCTGTGTTGCTCACCTTCAGATGTTTTCTCCATGGCGTGGTCAGAACCTGGCAAGGAAGGGGTCAGACCCCTTGCTTGGGGTCTCCTTTGAGTCATGTTTTTGTTAAAGCCTAAAAACTCAAACACCAGCACGGTGATGAATGCTGAGCAAGTGGCTTCCCATCCCTTCCAGTGGGATCCCCTTCCCAGGGGCTGAGAGGACAGGAGTCCTGCAGGGATAGGCATGGGATGAGAAGATAATTGGGGTTTGGTTTTGGCTCAGTTCCTACTGTTCTAAACACCATGTCCAGAAACTAAAGATTCCTATTGTGATGAATGGACTTTATACCTGATTTTGATTTAACTTCAAACCAGTTCCCAGGACAGGGGGTAATATGGACTTCATCCAAAGTCAGGATATTTTCACTACAATTGATGGGTAACATGCCCAATTCACTGATTTGGGTCTTTGAAAATCCCATCTAATATATAAGAATACCCAGACCTAGAAAGGAGCATTTTTGCTTCCTCTTGGCCCATTCTTCCTATATTGCAGAAATCATGGAGGAGATGCAAGTGGAAAAGCCTGGCAGTCTACAGGAACAGTATTTTTGCTGTCCCAGACTCCCTGAAGATTGCAGTAGATCTTCAAGGTAGTACCAGACACAGCTTCTGCCTTTGTGTTTTTCATTAGCTCTCTGATGGCCTTTCAAAGGGAAGAGACACACTGGATATGGGCTGTACAAATACACTCTTTTCCATCTGGAGAGAGGAAGTGATATTTTTTAATGCCTGTGATTAGTCTGCAGTAATTTGTTTGTCTGCCTGATCGCTTTTTTTTTTCCCCTCCCCAAAATGAAAACCCAGAAAATCTTTGTTTTTGCTGTAGCCTGAAATGCAACCTTTTGTTTCCACGCCTTGGTAATTGCAGGTTTATGATATTGCTGCTCCAGCCTTTTTCCCAACATTAAATCAGTAATTAATGCTCTGTTGCTGGAATGTGAGCAGGTCTGAGCTCTGCTCTGTTGGAGAGTTTCACCATCAACATATGAGAGAGACCTTTAGGTCCTTCCTTCTGTGCAGTGTTGTGCATGGGCTGTTCAGAATCCACTCAGCTAGAAAGGGAGCATAAGGCAGATTCTCCAGCCTGGTGGCCAGGGTGTGCTTTTGGGAGCCAGAATCACTCAGTTCCAGCCCTTGCTCCAATGAACCTGACATTGAAATGCTGACACTGGGAGCAGCTTTATTAATACTGCCAGCTCAAGGCATTCTGAAATCATGTGTCAATCTTCTAAATGTTGAGATAGTGGAAAATACAGCTGAATCTTTGGCTAGTTTTTATTTCCCTTTTGGTTTGTAGCTTTTGAGGGACAAGCCTAGGAAAAGCTGTGTGCATAAACCCTTCCCCTCCCTTCACAGTAACCCCCTCTGAGGGAGTTTTTCCTTCTTGTTTTATTTTATCAGCTCCTTTGTACCTCTCAGCAGAGGAAACAACCTTTTAGTGAAGGCACTTCAAACTCCAGGGCAAAAGAACCATCTCCTCCCCAAAATCCTTGCCTCCAAAGGGGATAGCCATACATCCCTTTTACTGGTGCTAAGTTCAACTCACCATGTAAAAAGCAATAACCTTGAGGTGTCTTTTAGCATTATTCCAGACTGAAATCGTTGCTCATCTTTAGTTTGCAGCAGAGCCTGATCAGATCTGCTCCCAGTGACCTCATTTGGGCATCATAGCCAGGTTATTTTTCCTGCTTTCTCTCTGTATATCAATACTGAATCAACAACTTGCCATTAAACAAGCAGGTCTCTGTTGATCTAGAATTTAAATTTCAGCCTTAACCCATTGGTTGGAAAGATTGAGTGACACTTCTCAATAAAAAGAAAAAAAAGTTTTCAGTGAAGATGATGAAAAGGTTTTAGAGGCTGCAGGGTGACAGGGAAGGCCAAGGAGATGATCTGGGGAAAAAGCCTCACTCCCCATTTCTGCCATTAATGTTAGAGAAGTGGGGTGTCAGAGGCAGTCCAGTGAGCATTTTTCAAATTTATAAAATAATCAACCTTTCCAAAAGCAACAGGGCATTCTATTTATTTAGAAAGAATGTGTGAAGGAGCCTTCCCTTTGCAACTTGAGGTGCCAAAATAAGGAGGTAAACTGGGTTAGAAGAGTGAAGTGGTTAATAGTAATTTTGCTTTTAAATTCTACACATTTGAAGAAGTCCTTAAAGAGCTCCAGATGCCCTAGTGAGTGATTTCAAGCTATCTGCAGTTCAAAACATAACCTGTTCTGACATGGTCCCAAGAGAGACCAACATCATTTGTTCTTATTTTGAGTTACTTTGCATAATAGGGTCATGTTCCAGAAGTAAGGCCACTCTAAGAAGCATGACTGCAATTTCAGAAAATAATTCCCTTTTCCTACTCTCAATACTTCAGTCTTTGCAGGCTCAAAAGACATGGAGAAAATGAAAGAGTCTTTGAGCAGCAGCCACAGGCTCACCTCTGCCTTCCTGCATCCCCAGCTGCAACCTTCACAGTGCTCAACTGTTATTCCTCACATGGATATTTTAAAGATTGGTCATGCCCATTAATACCTTTGTTCCAGCCCATGTCTTGCTGAATGGTGTGATATGATACAAACCATGATTCATAAAAGTTTCTTGGAAGTGGCTCAAGAGAGATTTGGTGTTTTCAAACAGCTTTTTGAAATGTTAATGGCTGTTTAAGAGCAGCAGTGAGCAATTTCAGCTGGGGATGATTCAGTTGAGGAGGTTCTTGAAGCAAGTTTGTAGGAGTCAGGGAGACTCAGACACAATAGGAAAACTGGTATTTTGCTTAAACAGTTCAGAGTGGGAATTGCAGCTTCTTTAGAAAGAAAAATATTCCAGTACATTAAAAAAACACTTTAAAAATCAAGAGACTTTCTCGAGACCAGAAACTTTTAACATGCTGTTACACAATCAGGATTGGAGCAGTGGCTGGAGGTGCTCCAGCTTTATCCCTTGGGTGGAGGGAAGGGCTCCATGGTGGTTGTGCTGCTTTCAGAAGCCCCATCACAGGCTCTGGTAGAAAAGAGGGTTTGGATTTGTGCTTTGCCACCCTGCTGGATCCAGCTGCCTGTGCTGATCCTGGGCTGCAGTGGAGTCCAGATCCCTGCTGGAAAGGTGAATTCCTGCTGCTGGGGAGGACTTGGATTCTCTCTCGAGACCCTGGGCAAGTCACTTCATCTGTGCCAGGGGGATAATCGTGTTTCTTGTCAGAGAATTGCACACTCAGGCCCACTAAAACCATAAAACTGAGTAGAGGGAGCTATAAACCCAGACCTACATAGAATAATGACAGAATAACAGATCAGAATAGTGGTGGAATAATGACTGATTAACAGATCTATAGGAATAACATTCCTGACCCTGGTTAGCTTTGTGTATTCTCAAGTGTTTTGCCTTAACCAGCAAGTTAACTCAAGCTAGCTCACAAAACCCATCTCCATGTGCTAATCCAGAGAAAGCACTCTGAATGGGAAATCCAGATTCCTTAATTTCAGCCTGGAAAGAATCATCTGGTTCAGGAAAACCAATGGGAACTGGCTGTACAGTTGTAAATTACTTTTCAAATGGTGATGTGGCATTGGCTTTCCCTTCACCAGCACTGAAAATGGAAAAAAAGGCACATGAGGCATTTTCCTTGTGATAAAATGCAGCTTATTGAGGTTGGACTTGCAGCTTTAGTGCTGAGAACAAGCTAGCAATTAAGAGGAGACTCCAACCTGTCAGAGTGATACCCTCTTGATTTCTCCCTTTTCTTCTTTGATATATTCTCTGTATTCTTTACACATATATTTGTAGCTTTGCAGTCTCTTACTGTAACTCAGCTTCAGTGTTTTCCTAGGCAGAAAGACAAAACAAATTTCAGGACCCCTGTCCTATCTTGGAAACCAAGGTTGAGACCAGCTCTTCCAGACATGTTTTTTATAAACAGAGCTTAGTCCTCCTCTAAGGGAGGAGGATTGAGAGGTGCTAGAGATGGGGGAATTACTTTGTCAGGCATGCTTCTAATTGGGGATTATTATCAGATATGCCAATTTTCAGAATCTATAAAAATTGCATGCACATTATGCAGGGTGTTCATCTGTGGCATTTCCCACCTGTGCACCTAAGGATCCTCATATCAAGATTTTTAACACCCTGACTGTGCCTGGCTCATAATTCTAGGACAGAGAAAAAGGCATCAGGAGCAAGAGGGCTGTGTGGAGCTCCTGCAGAGCTGCCCAGCCTTGAGCATTCCCTGTGTGGAAGTTGCTTTGCCATGGCTGTGCACCCCTGGCACACGGTTCATTGCTTATTTAAAAAACAAAAAAAACCCAAAAAAACAACAACAAAAAAAAAACCCCAAAAAAAGCTTTCCCAGAAGGAAATACTCCAGCCACAACCTTATGAATGGCCAAAACCCAGCTGTAAAGTTTTCCAAGGCTGCTGGTGCATAAATAATGCGTTGCAAAGCCTGATTTAAAGAGCAGAGAGTCATGGATGTTCCTCAAGGCCAGAAAGCAAAAAGAGGCAAGGCTGGGGCCCAGTTTATCCCACAGAACTGGGGAGTCTGGGCTGTATTTACCCAGCTGGAAGCAGCTTTCACAGCTATTTATGCCTAGGTTTTGCCTCAGGTGCATACTCTCCCATTAGGTTTAAGTGGCTGGAAAAGGCCAAATATGTCTGAGGTCACTTTTGGCTAATTAATATGGCAACAAGTGCTGATTAATTCATTTGGGCCTGAAATTAGCTGAGATAAATTTTTTTGCAATGGCACAGGCCATAGATTTATGAGTGTTTCTTCTCCAAGACAAACAATACTCTGAAAGTGCTGATTTTGGGGTGCATTCACCCTGAAAATTACTACCTGGATTTCTCAGAACTTCAACAGTAACTACTTTATTTCCTTTAAATGCATGTTTTACTTTATTTTTACCTGATGGAGAACCTTACCACACACATCATCCAGTGACAATCACTTGCCTTATCATGATCCTGTTTGATGTGTACCTGTATGTCAGAGCAAGTTAAAAAAACCTTTAAAATTGAGATCCAGATTTTCAGATCAGCTGGACATCATAGCAGGCAAAAGGCGTTGAGGCCTCAATGAAAAATGTGGTGTCCTCTGATCATCAACATGCTTAACACCCAGACTTGCTGACTTTAAAAACCAGTTTTGGTGATGATTTACTGCTGTGCTAATGTGGGCTGTGCTGTGTCTGGCTTGTGGATATCCAGAAGTCCAGGACCTGAGAAATGATGGGGAAATTCCCCTTACTCTTTGCAGTGTGTAGCTGGAGGTGTGGATTGCTAATACGTTGTCTGAATAATAATTATGGAGTTAATAATAATAAATATGGGCACAGATAGTGATCCTTAAGAAATATTGAAGTTTTATTCACAGATTACCACAGCAGAAGAGCCCACCACTGTGTGTGGCTCAGGGATTCCCTGTGCAACATATTTAAATTGAGTTTGGTTTCCATTGTCCACCCAACTTTGGAAATATAAACTTGTGAATGGCACTGGCTGCCTGTGCCCCACTGGGGCACTGTTGCAGCAGGTCAAGGAGCAGGATTTATTTTGCATTGGATTTTTAGCTTTAATTTAGCTTTCACTCCCAATCAGGATGAAACCATGAGTGTTCACATTTCCTGTGCAGGATAAAGAAAATGTCTGCTATTAAAAGAAAGATCCATGGAACAGCTACAAATGGCTGCCAGTTCTTAAACCCAGAACTAACTAACAGCAGTTCCCAGAGTGAAAGATCACTCAGGTGGGAAACCAGCAAATCACATCAAATCCAAGGTGCTTTAAATATTTAGGCACAGATGTCATGTCACTTTGCCATTGAATTGGGAGTTCTTTATAACTCTGCTCCATCCATCCATCCATCCATCCATCCATCCATCCATCCATCCATCCATCCATCCATCCATCCATCCATCCCTCCATTCCAGGTGACTCTCCCCCTCTCTAGGGGAGTGAATATCAAATTTTAGCAGAGAGACCAAATAATATTTCATCTGAAGCACATTTTTTAGCACTAAAGCCTCTTTAGTTGCAAGTTTTTCTCCTCCTCCTCTTCATTTCCTTTCAGCTCCTTGTTCTGACTGCTGCCTAGAGCTAGGAACCATTAGAACCAGTCTAGCAGGAGGCTTCTCTTCCTTGATAGGACTCTTCTCACATGAAAATTTATTTCAATGTGCAGGGCCTTCATTAGGTGAGTCCCATGATTAGGTGTGGAGAGGTGTGTTTTGCAGAGGGTGACAGAATCCAGAGTCCATCACTGCCACACAGAAATGATCCTACAGGAGATCATGCAGATGGAAACCTCAGAGAAGACTCTGCAACCCAAAGTCATTCAGGTTTGGGTTTTTGGTTTTTTTTTTTTTGCCAAAGATTAATTCACTAATGTCCATGCACCCCTTAATTTAATTTAATTTCATTTCTGGGAACTGCCTGCAATCCCTGACCTTGTGTGGTCCCAGCAGAGCCTTCACAGAGCAGCAGTTCCATGCCATGGACCCACATTTTCCATGCAGGTACAGCTGAACACATTATTGCCTTTCCAGCCTGTTCCTGCCCTTTCTGCACCACTGCCCTGTTCTGCCTTGTGTCATTCCCCAGAGGGCAGGAGTGACAGGGATCTTCAGATCATTGTCTGCAGTGTTCTGTTGGGAGCTAACACACACCAGAGTCTCCTCCTTGCATTTCCATTGCTGGGTGATTGCTCCAGTTCTCCAGGTCATGCTTTATAATCCTGTTATCCCAGAGCTGCTTCATAACATCTTGTCCCACAAGTCTCTTTCCAACTCATTTTTGCAGCTTGTCATGTTTTTCTTTGCCACTTTCCCCTCCAACACCTTTTCCCTTTTTGTGATTTCTGAGCTCTCTGAGCTGCTTTTACATGAAACCACAACCAAATCCTTCCTGAGGCTTCATCATCCATTCTGCTGCTTCTGCTCTATTTCCTGGGAAGTTTGAGCTGGTTTTCTCACTAAGTATATTGTCCAAGTATTTAATAGCACCTACTTCTTCTCAGCTGCATACTTGAAGGAAACCCTTAAATTTCAGTCTCCCTCTTCACTGTCCTGTTGCATGTCAAGATAGTCTGAAAAAAATGGTCAATGTATGAAATTGACTTTTTGCATTATTGGAACCCAAACTGGCCTGTGCAGCTTAGAAGAGGCTAATGGACTCAATTGGTCATTTATTTTCCTTCATTCAGTTATGAAAAGAGTTGTCCAGAGAGCAATTCACTCCAAATGGTTTAGGTCTGGATTTTTTGAAAAGTGCCTATTTCTCTCAGCTTCTGCTATTTCTGGTCTGCAGGGACTTAAAAATTCAGTGTAATGTTCAAACACTGGCACCTCTATTTGATGAATTCCTGGACATCATGAGTTGCACTTTGAACAGAGATGTTAATAATGATAACGTCTTGCTATCTCTTAATTAAGACTAGACAAGACAGCAATGCTGCATTAAGGCTGATCACAGGCTGATCTCATCAGCTGATCATAGAAATTTAGTCTGATGAGATCACAAGGCTTTTGAGAGGGACTGGAAAGTCCTATTACCTGGCATGCATTTCTTCCTTGGTTATGCCATGCAAAATTCAGTGTCAAACCATCAACATAATCTGTCTTCATTTGGCATTTGCAGCTGGTCATGCAAAGAGTCTTAAACCCTTGCTGGCTCCTTAATCCCTGCTGCTCTTGAGAGGCATTCTTCAGTAGAAAGTCCTTCAGTGGCCTCTGAGCTCCACAGCTTGCCAGTAAGACGTAGCAGAAATAACAGATTGCTGCATGTTTTGCTTGGTTTGTGGTTAATACACAGTGGAACTGGGAAATTAGGGAGATCTATAAATAGCAGGTCTTATATATACACCTGAGCCTCCTGAGCACTGGACCACCTGCAAGGAAAGCAGAGCTGGAGCTGAACTGCTCCAGCCCTGTGACTGTGAGCAGGGCAAGGCAGGCAGGGCTCCCTCCCTGTGAGCAGGAGCAGGGTGTGCTCTCCATGGGCAGCAGGAGCTGCTGCTGCCTGCCAGGGTGCAGCTCTGGCAGCCTGTCCCAGCCAGGAGAGCAGAGGTTAAAAGGGGCTCAGCCCCTGTGGGGCTGGTCCCACTGTGATGCTGGAGCAGAGTGTGTTGGGTGATGTGCCCAGCAATGTATATTCTGTCCCCATCTGCTGCAGCCAGGTGTGGCAGTGCCCCTGATCTCCTGGCACATATTATCTGCTCATGGGCCATCTTTAAACCAGCTGGGATAATCATCGTTGTCTTCCCACAGCCCATCCTCCCTCCAGGAGATATCTCCTGTTCATGGCCAGTGAGTCCCAGTGCATGACTGATACAATTCCATCAACCCATGGGAGATGCTCCAGCCAGGGCAGGAGCCAAGCCTTTCCTACCCAGAGAAAAACTGAGATTTTGGACACCAAGGGACCTTCTTTCCACTGGGTTCCAGAGGAAAGCCAGACCTTTCCACATCATCCCTGGAGCTTCAGAGGAAACTGCACCTTCTGCAGGAGCACTGCTCCAGCTGAACCACATCTGCCACTGCAGGAGGATGCAGCCACCATTGAATGGGAGTGCTGCCACCACCCTGACTGACTGACTGTGTCAGCTTGGATTCTGACTCTGGCAGGGTTTGGGATTGTTCTTTGTAATACTGCATTTCTATTTTAATTTTCCTAGTAAAGAACTGTTATTCCTAATTCCTATCTCTTTGCCTGAGAGACCCTTAATTTCAAAATTATCATAATTCAGAGGAAGGAGGTTTACGTTCTCCATTTCAAAGAGAAGCTTCTGCCTTTATTGGCAGACACCTGTCCTTCATACCAAGACACCCACCCTGGGGCTGGCAGTTCATGGTCATACAACAGCATGGGCACCCCAAATCTCACTCTTCCAAACTGCAATTCTTTATTACTCACTGTCAAAAATACCCTGAGCCTGTTACAATTCCTCCCACCTGCTCCCCATTTCCAGTTCTGCCTGGAATCATTCTGGGCTTGAACTGGGACAACAGGAGCTCTTGGGGTGCTGATGTGAGCCTGCCTTTGCAGCCACAGGGATCTCCAGGGGCTGTGGTCACTCCCCATAACACTGCAGCAGAGGGGAGAAGGAAAGAGCAGCTTTGATGGAAGGCTGAAAGCCAGGGATTAATGAGTCAGATGGAAGGAGGGAGTTGAGTTTGCATGGTAGGAGGAAAGGGGAGTGTAACAAAGATGTGAGGTCACCAGCAGCTGCTCCTCAGGGACTGGGACCAGGGACTGGGACTCAACCATGTGTTTGCTGTGCTCCTGGGGATGGATGGGCTCCAGCAGCCTCACAGACCAGCACAGGTTTGCTCTGCTGGCCCCACCAGCCCAGGGCTCGCCCTCTTCTCCTTCCATCTGGAAAGAAAATCACAGAATGCAGTTTGGATGGGGATGGGCTGCAGAGAGGCAAGTGACAGATCATCACAGCATCGTGTGCAGAGGTTTTGGCTCATCAGGAGGCTCCAGGTGAAACTTTCACTGCATCACCTCTTTCATGGCAGCTCCCTGCTAGGAGGGCTGAGCTTCTCTTTGCACATTTCCCTTTCCAACTCTGCCACCTGGTTTTGCAGAGCTGCTGGGAGCTGCACACCTTTAGCAGCAATGTCCTGGTCCAGTGTGAACAGATGATGGCCCAGAAGTGGGGAGGAGACATTCTCACACACAGGAAAGCTCATGAGCTTCATCCTCTAAAGACTCCAGGATGAGGGGACACGGAGGAAAGGTTTAAAGCTTTGTCAAGCAGAGCTCAATGGTGGCTCTGGTAATGCTGTTCCAGTGGAGTGAGCACATCATATTGCATATTTACATGTGTAAATCAGTCACAACTCTATGCCTTCCCCACATGTAGATCCCATCAATAGCAGCTTTATGCAGGCAGGAACAGAACCTGGGGACTGGAGCACCAGCACAGTGTCAGGGGAAGTCAGTACAAATTGCTCCATCAGCTGGACATTAAAGCAAGGAGTGATATCACTCTTAAAATAAGAAACCTAATGTAATGTGCTTTAATAGCTGAATAATTGCTGTGAGCAAAGAAAGAGGCTTTTGTGAAGGAGGATCAGTGAGAGCCAGGAGTGAGTGCTCATGACATCACAGCAGAGCACAAGAGAAACTTTATTCTCACAGCTCCACAAGAGCAGCTCCTCGAGCTGCCAGTCCCAGATAACTCAGTGGGAGACTTTAGAGAAGAGTTAATAAAATGATTGATTTACAGCTGGAAAAAATTAGAGCCTGAAAACTGGCAGGCTGACATTGTTTGAAAGATGTGCTAGAAACCTCCCCCACTTTTTTTATTTGAGAAAAAGGTCATTTGCACCTAAATTTGGAGCTTGCAGCACTTGAACTGGTATTTTGAGGGACTCACTGTCAGTCACCCTTCATGGGAAACAGTTGTCAAACTATTATCATCCTAATTTAGCTATGTAAAAATAGATCCTAAAAGTCTGTACCTTCTTAGGGGAAGGAGTGGGTTTAAAATACTTTATTTTCATTTACCAGCTGTGGATCAGACCCAAAACCTTTATGTGTTTCTTATTGCTGGGTTTGAGTGCAGTGTGTTTTCTTTACTTGTTAGGAAAAACTGTCAACTTTGTCTCAACTCTGTATATATTTTTATGGTGGTTTACAAGCACAAGGCAAACTAAGGGTCCTTTCACAACTTTTGGAGCTGGTCCATCATATTTTTTTTTTTTAAGAATTTACTTTGTAAAAATACTTCTTAAGGTTGAAACACATGATTTACTGTTGATAGGAACAGAATCCCAGGGACACTGCATTGTGTCTTTGCAGAGAAATAGTATTTTTTTAAATGAAATTTCTCAGGCACAATGGTAGAGGCAGCTCCAGGAGCTGTTTGCACCCCAGTGGTCTGCAGCAAAAGGCAAAGGCACCCATAAAAAGTAGATGTTGAGAGGCAGCACTTTTATGCTTTCAATCTTCAACCACCCATTTAAAAACAGATTTTTATTTTTGGTGTCAATATGTTTGATCCATCAGTTATACAGCTAATAAGGCACAAGTCTGGCTTTCAGAAACCTTTCATGGCCTTCCAAAGACGTAACAGAACTTGCTCCAGACTGGATTTGACTCAGACCAGACACGAAAAAAAAAAAACAAAACCACCTTCACAAACACATGTGTCAGCTGAGGGAAATCATGTAAGATGCAATGAGCTGAAATTAGAAGGACATGGTGTTTATTGCAGATGAAGAGGAAAGAAAGGAAAATGAGGCCAAACATGAGCAATATACACTTTGAGGAAACCACAATCACAGAGACATTATGTGCAAAGCTCATCTCTGTTATTGAAGCCACTTAAGGAAGCAAGTGTCTGAAAAAGAGCAGCATTGATGAACTTTAGTCTCTCTCAGGAAAAAATGCAGACTCTGTGTTGGCTCTTGCATGAGATAATTATCAAGCTGTTTGTGTTTTTAGAGAAGAATAGAAAGGATCCAGGTAAACTACAGAGGGAAAACAGTGAAGGAGTTTAAAAATTTTCTGATGTTTGAGTCTAATGGACTCTGAAGCCAGATGAGTTTTACCAAGCACTAATATATTTATTTAAGACATACAGAGATCTTATCTTCATCAGACAAAGTCATTGGTATATCAACAGTCTTTTATCACAACTTTTGGAGTCTTGTCTAGCAAATCTACTTAAGGAGTTGTTCTCTATGCTAAAAACCTCCTAAACAGCTCAACAACTCTCCCACACTAAAAATAGCCCTCAGTTTTACCTAAAAGTATGCTGACATGTCAAATTAATTTCGTTTCCTCCCTGGGAATGAGAGGCAAGTGATGGCTTTTGAATAAGGAGGCTTTTGACAGTGTTGGGATTGATGCTCTCCTAGCTTAGGGCAGTGCTGCCTGGAGGAAAACACCGAGTGAAAGATGTAATTTCAATATACACTTGGTTGAAAACACCTCATGAAAACAAAAATGATCTTAACAAGCCATGTAGCTGATTAGGAGCCCAGCAATGTAACATTCAGTGAGAGCTGTAAAATGGGACATTTCAGAAGAACACAAATGCACAAGCACCACATCAAAACTAATTGACTGAAAAATGGTCTGGTGTAAAAATGATCACAAGTTAAACATGGGCCAAAATCACAATAAAATGCAAATTCTCAGCCAGATCTCACTCAGGGATGTACTTCTTTTCTTCCTCAGTGTGTTTGAGGTCTGGCCCAAAACACCCCATCCCTCTGTGAATCCAGAAGAGCTCAGAGAGATGGGTGAGAGGCTGAAGGTCAGGGGGCAGCTGAGCAAGGTGAAGGTGTTTGGTGCAGAGCAGAGGGGCAGGAGGGGCTGGGGCAGAGAGAGGGGCTGGGGCAGGTCAGGGCTGCCTGCTGCCTTCCCTGCAGCAAGGAGAAGCTCCAGCATTGCTGGGGGTTCTGCAGCTGTGCAGGAGTGGGTGACACTCCCCTTTCTCTGGAGAACTCCTTGGAAAAGCTCGTTGTGAAGTTCACCCCAGTGCCATTTCCCAGGGGATTGCTGCTCCTGCCTCTGGCCCTGGCAGTGGTGAGGTCCCAGCAGGGACTGGGAAGTGCCACCATTTAATGATTTGGTGATTCTAGGACTCTTCACCTGGAGCATTTTCATGATACCAATTTCTTTCTAGTGCAAATGTTTGTATCTTTGTCATAACGTTGTTTTTAATTGAATATTTTCTAACCACAATGGAAGTTTTTCTTTCCTTTTATACTGCTGGGCTTTTAGTGTTTCCCATTTCTGAGGAGGTGAGATACAATGATTAGCAGAGCAGGCAGCCAGGCAATCCTTTAAAATGCCAGACTGATCTTTTTTTCTTTAAATTAAACCCCCAACTAAAACAGAAACCAGCAGCTCAGGGGTGGAAGCCACAGGAAGATTATTGTTAAGAAGAGAAGAACAAGAGCATAAAATGTATAGCTTTTGAAAAGTCTTTTCTGTAATGACACAGTAAATGGCAGAATAAATTAAAGATATTTCTGCCAGTCTAAAGATACTGATTTAGGAAGCCAAGGTTGCCTAATGGACTGGAATATCATCTCTATGTTTTCAATTTCCTCCATTTTACCCAAATCATTCACTTCAATAATTAAGGGATAATGAACCGAACAGTTTTCCCCTTTATAACCAACTCTCTCTGGATAAAGATTCAAAACAATAATTAAAAATAAAAAGGAATCCTGTCTGCAGAACATGTCTGCAGATAATGGGAGTATCCTTCACTTTCCCTCTCTGGGGTTTCCCTTCTATCCCTGCCATTCCTCAGATGCTGCTGGGGCCATCCCCCTTCAGGATGATCCCTCCAGACCCACAGTCCCCACACAGACACAACCTGCTGCCCAGAAAATGGGTTTGTGTCCATCCACACACAGAACATCATTGATTAGGTAGAAAGAAAAATGGGCTAATCTTAATTACAGCCCTTCTTAAACTTTCCTTGACCTGTCCTGGCTGTCACCTCTCAGATTCACTTCCTTGCCCAGTCTGTGACAAGATCAGGGAAGGGCAGGGCTGGCCTTGGCCAAGGACTTGTGCAGAAAAGGGATTTCCACAGAACCTGCACTCCCTGCAGATTTTCAAAATCTGGTGTGAAAGCAGAATGAGCACTGAGCAGTTCATGCAGGAAGACATTCCTAAATCTTCCCTTTCAAGGCAGCTGGTGGATCCACAGCCCCTGTGAGGGCATTTCCCTGACAGCCAGGAGTGTCCCTTCCCTCCCTGTCCCCAGGGGGACACAGATGTCCCCAGCAGGGACTCTGTGCTTTCACTGATCCCAACCCTGTCAGCTCTGCTGGCCCTTGACCAGCACTCAGCTCTCTCCTGCAAGGACACTGAGCCCCTCCAACATCTCAAAAACAAGACTTGGGCTTTCCCAGGATGAAGATTTTTAAAAGTGATTTGTGTAACAAAAGTGTCAATCGAGACAGATCAACATCTGATATTTTTAAGGAAGCAAAATTCCTTTTGTTTATTTTCCTAAATCCACTCAATGCCCATTACCTTCCCTCATCACAGTCTGCTGCCTCTGACCACCAGGGGCATAAATAAATTAGTTATGAGATTTTCCAAGCAGTAAACTTTCTTCTTTAAAAAAAAAAAAAAAAAAAAAAAAAAAAAGAAAAGAAAAGAAAAGAAAAGAAAAAAGGAAAAAGAAACAGCAGTATCTAAGAGCTTTCCATGCTGGAGTCTGGGAGCTTTTCAGAGCTATGAAGTATTTATTTTAAGGCACTTTTTTTTTCTTTTTTTCCATTAGGTCCTAATTCTCAATATTTTATAAGAAGTTAAATTATCCAGGAGAAGTGAGTTTTCATTTTGGGGGAAAATAAAAATCCCAAAAGGCATTTGCCTAATTGGAAAATAACCATCAAGCACAGAGTGCAAAGAGCATTTTGGATGGAGAGAACTGAGCACAGAAGGAACCAAACACAGACTTTAAAAAGTCAGAACTGTTTGTTTTTCCTTCAAAGAGGATCAGTTTTAAGAACTGAGCAGACTACAGTTAATTTAGACTCCTTTATATTTCACCCCCAAAGCAAAGCAATGCTTTTTATTCTTTCCTTTCAATGGTACTTCCTTCTCTGATCCCTTTTGCTGGTCCAATCCCTTCCCCATGTGCCTTCATCCCACTGTGCTCCCCACAGCATTTCTCTGCCCTGGGCACATTCAGCACAGGGCAAGTAAGAATTTGAGGGCCCAAATTTAGGTTGTAGTCCCAGGACTGTCTATTCAAACCTTGCATGCCCCAAATACTATTTGTGTGTAATGGGAGAGCTCAGGTCTCCTGGCTCAGGCAGCAGGGAGGAAAGGGGGGCTGAGAGGAGGGGATGTGCTTTATCAGAAAACAGGTAAAACACCAATTCTTGCTCTTCTCATGTCAGTTTGGCTGGAGCATGTTGTGTCTGCCTTGGCACAAGTAAAGCTCCTGGGCAAACAACAGAAATTTCCACCCAGGAAGGGGGAAGGAGTGATGGCCCAGGTGTGGGGCACAGGGGACACCAGGGAGTGGGAAGGTGGCCCCTGGGCACCCCTCTGAATGGTGCTTGGTGGGAGCAGACAGATTTCTATCAGTTCATTTCAGACTGAGCACTATTGGGGAAACCCAACCTTGGGTCATTTCAGACCTTGTCTAAGCACAGAAATATTCCTCCTGTGACCCAATTCTGTGTCTGGGCTCTCTGCTGCCAAACCCAAGGCATCCCAGTGTCACAGGATGTCACAGCTGTCCCACAGAGCTTTGCAGAGGCAGAGGGAGCAGCTCTCACATGGGCAGGGGTTGATGAACGCTGTGACACTGCAGCTTGGGGGGGGGTTGGAATTTGCCATAACTTTGCTCATTAATTACATTCCAAGGGTATTAATTATGAACTCACTTGTGGACATTAGGCTGTTTCACTGTCCAAGAGGCAAAGCTGGGCTGGACACAAAGAGCTGGAGGATTGTGCTTCCCTCTGATGAACCAGCCACCTTCCCTCTACACTATCTCCATCCCACCCCCTCTTTGTCCCCCAAATCAGGAAAGAATTTGCATTATTCCTCTGAAAGCGTTAATTGAGAGGAGAACAAATGGAGTTCCAGACAATTTGAAGAAGCCTCATTACTGACTGAGGGCTTGTTTTGAATCATTGTCCATCCACACAACAATTGCACTGCCCTGGCCCAGCACCAAAACTGTGCTGGGGCAGCAGAGACGGGTTTTGTTCTCCAGGAGACAGTTGTGCACCTCTAATGATGACCATTGCAGCCAGCCCCTGGCTGATTGCTGCACAGTCCAGTGCATCCTTTCCAGCATTAAACCCCATTATCCAGCAGCAGGATGAGGTCCAGGGCCCGGGACAGGCTGGCCTCCACACCGTGCTGTGGCTCCCAGACAATGTCACACTGCTCTGCCTGAGACCACCCGCAGCAGGAGGTGCCACTTGCAATTAGGATGGGTTTTTTCTGCTCTGCCTGACTTTTTCCCAGCTGGAGGAGAGCTCCAGGCTGGGCCAGGGTGAGCTGTGAATGCTTTGCAGAGAGCCCAAAGGGATGAAGTGCCTTCTGCTTCTCTGCACAGGAAGGGGCTGCACAGGTTTTCAGCTGGGCTCTGCAACTGCGCCTGCAGCTTTTCTATTTTTCTCTTTCCTCTTGTTTCTCTCCCTTCCCTTTGACCCAAATTCCCATTTTCAGTCACTTTTCATTCAATGGACAGGATCCTCTGTCCCCAGGCATGCTAGGTGTCTAAGAAAGGTACAAAAGTCAGTGTGGAAACACAGGAGTCTAAGACAGGGTTAAGGCTGCTCCTGCCGCTCTCCATTGCCATTATGGACATCAACCCATCGACCTCCTTTCCCCATAACTCACAGCCTTCAGGTGCTGCATTATCCTGAATTGGCTGGTTTATTCTTGAATGGGTAAAAAGGATGTGAGGGATGGAAAGAGGAGTTTTTTCCAGCAACATCCAAGGCTGCTTGGACCCAGAGATTTTGCTTTCAGCCCATCTGTGCTTTCTGGTTGAGCAGTGTAAGGGAGAGCAGAACGAGCTGCCCACTGGGCCAGCAGATTTCTCCCCTGGTGCTGGACAAGCTCTGTGGGATGATCACTGAGTTCAGACAGAGCTCAGGCACATCCTGTCAGGGATAAGGGCAATCCTTTCCACAGCTTGCCTTGTGTTTGCTCCTTGTAACTGAGGCTGAAATAGCAGTGTGACAGGAAGGGAGCTGGGCTGAGCCTGCTGTGGATGAAAGCTTTGGTAGCCTGAGCTGTACATATGCAGCTCATCACCACCACAGTCCTACAAGTGCCCAGCTGATTCAAAGTGGCCCTCAAACAATCCAATAGTAACTGTTTTCTCTAAACATTTACAACCAGCAAAATGTGCCTGTGTACACTCAGCAGAGAGCCAGAGAGAAGAGCAGCAGCTGCTCCCCGGGTTCCTGCTGCAGCTTGTATATATTGCAGTGCTTTTTAAAGCATCTATTTACATTCTCAATTTTGGATACCTCTTCCCTTCCTGAGAAGACTTGTCCAGCTCCAGTGCTGGTGCAGAGAGGGTGCATTGCCCTGGCAGGGGCACAGGCACCCTCCTCTCTGCAGGCACAGGGTGACCTGGGCTTTTTCCATGACACACAAGTGGATCTCCTGCTTTGTTTGTGACACCGTGTTGATTTTTTGCCTTTTATTTTTTAAATTCTCTGTATTATTCACACATATATTTGTAGCTTTGCAGTCTCTTACTGTAACTCAGCTTTAGTATTTTTCCTAGGCAGAAAGACAAAACACATTCCAAAACCCCTTTCCTATCTTGGTTCTCCTTAGAAACCAAGGTTGAGACCAGCTCTTTCAGACATGTTTTTTATAAACATTTAGTCCTCATCTGAAGGGGGAAGATTTAGAAGGTGCTAGAGATGGGGGATGACTTCACTGAGTGTGCTTCTAATTGGGGATTATTGTCAGATATGATAATTTGCAAAATCTATAAAAATTGCATGCATGTTATGCAGGGTGTGCATCTTTGGTGTTTTCCACCTGACAAATTATGCTTCTAAGGATCCTTATATAAAGGTGTCTCTACATCACCCTATTATGACCCTAACTGTGTCTGGCTCAAAATTCTAGAGCCAGCAAAAGAGGCATCACTTGGCACTGGTCAAAAAAAGTCCCTGTCACCTGAAGTGTCCAGCTGTGGTCTGTGCTGGCCACTCAAGCACCCCCTGAGGTCCTTGGGGGCTCCCACCTCTTGCCCCAGCAGGCAGGGATGTGCTGGGGCAGTGCTGCACATCAAGAGCTGTGGGGACACCCCTTGGACATCCCAGTGCCACTGTGAGTCAGAGTGGCAGCACTGCAGCCCCTCTGCTTCCAAACTGCAGCACAGCCACTCACAGGGACTCAGAGCCTTTTAGAGCTGGATAAATTGTGTTGGCTTCAGCAGTGAGCATCAGCCCATCACGAAGGGATGCAGGAAACAGTCTGGGCTCTCTGCTCAGCAGGAGCCAGGGGTCTCACCAGCTCCTTCTGGGCAGTAATGAAGCTGCTGAAAGCTGGGAGGAGAGAAAGTGCCATCCAGCCCATGCTGGGCTCTGGGGAGCTGTACTTTTATCAGACAGCATGGGATAATTTCAGTCTTTCCCTCCTTAATGATGTCTCAGAGCAGCACAATTCCCATCTCATTCCCTACTGATGAGATCTTATTGCCCAATTCTGCCAAGAGAGTGAAAGGACAGGCAGCTGAGTGTGTCCTCCAGGATCACACTGCACACACCAGGATGGGTGTCCCTGCTCTTCCACGTGGGACATGGCCAGGAGAGGTGTCTGCAGCCATCTCTCTCCTCCTGGCACCAGGGCAGCCTTGCATCAAAGCTGCATGTGGGCGTTTTTGGTGGGAAGGCAGCATGGCAGTGTCCCATCTCTGGAAAAGTGAGGTTGGATGGGCCAGAGTTCTGCTGAGCAAGGAGCTCCCAGAGCATCCCCCAGGGCATATCCTGAGGACACAGCCCTTGCTGGAGCAGGACCCAGTGCCAAGGGAGGGACAGACAGACAGACAGATGGGAAATTCCCCTGAATTCTGACCCACAGTGCTCTGTCATGACAAGGATAAAATTCCTTCTGAAAGACAAACCTGAAGCTCATGGGTGTGGGTTACAAGGAGGCATGAATGCTGCCTGCAAGGTCAGCACTTTGCTCATTACAAAATAGAAAATATCTGAGACTGCTGAGGCTGGCTGTGGAACCTCAGAGCTTTCTGATTTCTGCCAACAACATGTCTTGAAGCTGCAGGTAATTGAGAAGGTCAGGGGAAGAAGAAAAGGGCACTCTGGGGTTATATCTGATGCCTCCCCTTCTTTCCCTTCTTTTTTCCCTGCCTTTGCGTGGAGGGGATCCACAAAAAAAAAAAAAAAAGATGTGCAGTTATATTTGTTTAATTCCAGTTTGGTTTTTTTTTTTCCTTTGGATGGAAAGATAAAAAAGCCTTTCCATATAGCAACACACAAGTGATCTTACATATTAAACAAAATGCTGACTATTTAAGGCCAAAACCATCCAGGGGGAATTTTCAGAGCATTGCCCCAGGACCAGAAGGGAATAGAAATATTCTGTGCAATGTGATAAAATGGCCTATAGCTCCTTCTGCAGGGCATGATCCCATAAACCCAGGTGTTCCCCTGGTACAACACAGGCACCTCCACCTCTCCCCCAAGCTGCCTCCCATTCCCTTTAATTATCTGCTGCACCACAGCAGGTATCCTGCATGGTTGGTCACCTTTAATGGCTGCTCAACAGGAGAGATTTAATTAAATTAGCAAGTTCAAAAACAAACGTGGAAATGAAGAGAAAATAGGCCTGGCATGTTAAACATTAAAATCTTCATCACTTAACAGTGACATGAACAAGTGATGTTCACTGCTAATTTTCCAAATGACCAAGTCTGATATCTGGTGGGGATACAGGGAATTCTGGTAATTCTCTTTTGATGATTTCCCTTTACATGATGGAAGATGGGACCTGCTCACCAGTGACACTTGGGCCCCAGAGGAGAGGCAATTCTTTATGGAACATGAGTTCAGGTTTTGTCTTGGTGCAGCATCAGTGTGAGCAGAGACCGAGGCAGAGGCAGAGCCAAGTGCAGCAGTGTTTTAATCAGGGAGCAGGTTCTGGTTCCAGGCTCAGGCTGATAGCTTTGCTTCCGTGTGGCAGCACCTCCAGAGAGAGCATAAAGACCTGAGTGGTGTAAAGCACTGCAATTTCATAGCAGTTAACAGCAAGAGACCATAAAAGCTATGCTGCTTTCTGCTCTAGCCTCCCCTTGAAGATCCATTTTCTTGTGCCCACGTGAATCTCTGATGAATTCCTAAAAGCCATGGGTTTATTTATATTTCTGTGCCTCTCACTGCTGTTTGCTCATCCCCTGTTAACTGCCACCACCTGCTTTCACCTCTGTGAGTTGTGCTGAGCATCCCATCTTAGACTCTGCCTTCTCTCCCAGATTTCATAAATAAACCTTACGAGAACAGGCAGTGGGAGCTGACACTGACTGCAGTGTCTCCCTCCATCAGTGTTTGACATGGAGGAGCCTTGCCCTCCTCTAGCAGATTTATTTTCTCCTTGCTCACCCTTCAGAGCAGCCATCCCTTTGTGGATTTCCCTGTGCACAGTTTGTGGCTGGTCCAGGTGCAGGTGTTTGCTGCTGTAGGCAGATGTGTCCTGGGAGCACACCTGTGTGTGTGGGACGTGACAGGACACTGTGTGCCCCAGCCTGAGCACAGAGCAGCTGCTGGCTTTGCTTGGATTCGTGTGGTGGTTGCTGT
The DNA here is from genome assembly GCF_903797595.1 of Erithacus rubecula. NCBI lineage: Eukaryota > Metazoa > Chordata > Aves > Passeriformes > Muscicapidae > Erithacus > Erithacus rubecula. Next base: position 2,560,983 of record NC_136672.1, read on the forward strand.
GGGTTGGATAACACCTGCCCAGAACAACACAGAGACCAAATGGAGGGAGAGGGTTCCTCATTCTGCATCACAGCACTGCCCTCTGCTCAGGCAGAGAGGAATTTTGGACACTGAAAAACCTTCCAGCCCTTTGGTGCAGGGCTTGGCAGGGACTTCTCTAAAGCCTGGGTGCACACAGATTTTGGGAGAGGGTGGAAAGTCTGTCCTGGTTTGAAGGACAGGTATATGCCTATAAAGGCAGGAACTTCTCTTTGAAATGGAGAATGCAAACCCCCTTCCTCCAAATTATTATTATAATTTTGAAATTAAGGGTCTCTCAGGCAAAGATATGGGAATTAGGAATAACAGTTCTTTACTAGGAAAATTAAAATACAAATACAGTATTACAAAGAACAATCCCCAAACCCTGCCAGAGTCAGAATCCAAGCTGACACAGTCAGTCAGGGTGTTGGCAGCAGTCCCATTCCATGGTGGCTGCATCCTCCTGCAGTGGCAGATGTGGTTCAGCTGGAGCAGTGCTCCTGGAGAAGGTGCAGTTTCCTCTGAAGGTCCAGGGATGATGTGGAAAGGTCTGGCTTTCCTCTGGAATCCAGTGGAAAGAAGGTGCCTTGGTGTCCCAAATCTCAGTTTTTATCTGGGTAGGAAAGGCTTGGCTCCTGCCCTGGCTGGAGCATCTCCCATGGGATGATGTAATTTTATCAGTCATGCACTGGGACTCACTGGCCATGAACAGGAGATATCTCCTGGAGGGAGGATGGGCTGTGGGAAGATAAAGATGATTGCCCCAACTGGTTTAAAGATGGCCCATGAGCAGATAATATGTGCCAGGAGATCAGGGTCACTGCCCCACCCGGGTCAGCAGATGGGGACAGAATTCACATTGCTGGCCATATCCTGGATTGCAACCCAAGTGCCAAGGACACTCTTGCTGCTGCAGTGACTGCTGGGCAGCTGAAAGGCTGCTAACATAGAGAGAGGCACAGGATAACCCAAAAGGACTTCCTTTGAGGTGTGATAAAAACCATTTTGCTCCTCAGCCAGCCTGGCTGGTGGGCTCACTCCATGTGATTCATGTAGTTATCTCTGTTCTCTGTCAGGGAAACTGAGGCACCACCACAGTTGCACAACAAGCTGCTCCATGGAGCTTGGAGTTCCCACAGGTAACAACCCTCTTTATTTACTTTTCATTCTTTAACATGAAAAGAACAGTCAAGCCCTCTGGCTCTTTAAAGGAGAGGCCTCTGTTGTCTACCCAGAGCTGACAGGACATGGAACAGGGACATGGGTACTTTGCACTCTTGGTCAGGACTCAGGGACATCCCAGACAAACTCAGAAGTTCCCAAAAGTCCATTCCCAAAAGATGACCTCTCCATGCTCCCATGGAGAGGGTGATGAGCTCTTGACTGCCCTGGGTGTGCCAGGAGGATGCTGTGGTGACCCCTTGAGTGCCTCCCCCTCCAGCTGCATCAGTGCTGTCCCAGCTCCAGGAGGGTCTGTGCCATTGAGGTACTTAATTTATGAAATCAATTTATGAGAAACCCCATCTCAGGCCTGCAGCAGAGCCCTGGTGCTGCTCACAGCTGGGGCAGCTGCTGCTCAAAGCCTCAGTTGGATTTAGTTTAGCTTTCAAAGGCAACATATAAACATTCCCAGTGAAGACACTTCTTCCAAGGGGCTCAGCCAAGTGGGGTTTCCTTCTTGGTGTTTATGGGAAAGCATTTTGTTTAGATAGAGAAGCAAATAAGCAAATCCCCACATTCCTCTCTGGCACATCTCAGCCAGCTCACAAGCCTCTGGGATGGAAATTTAGCACAAGCTCCAGGGAAATTTGCATTAATAGTCCCTTATTAACCCCCTGGCTGTGTGTCTGTGGGGCAGAGCCTGGTTTAGGTGCTGGAGGAGGGTGGGGAACACTGGTGATGCAGCCTGCAAACCAAGGTTACCCTGAGATCCACTACAGCACAAAATGCCTCTTTTAAGGACTCTCCTTGCCCCTGACTCAAACCCACAGCCTGCCTGCAGCCCAGGAAGGTTAGAAAAGCTGATATTGCTTGCATTGTGTCCTCAAGAACTATGAAATAAGAATGAGTTTCCAATTCTGCCCTTCAGGGCAGGTTGAAAATTCACCTCTACATGAACACCAGAGAAAAAGATTTACACCCATGTTGTACCACTCAAAATAGGCTTTAAATGAGAATTAATTGGTATCTATACCTCTGAGCAAGGTGAATTTCCCCTGGGCCTGAATAAGTTCTGCCTAAGCCTTTTGTGGAGTTATTATTTCTTTCATTAAAGGAGCAGAAGAAGGGATGAAAATCTCCACTGAGAACAGCTGGCTAATTTTTGCTCTTTATTTATAACAACTCAGGTCAACATCTGATTCCTGGCAAGCAAAGCCCCAACATCTGCAGGAGGAGAGGCCTCTGGTCCCCCTAGAAAATTCCTGCTGGAATTTTCCAGCTAATGGGAGACATTCCCCAGTTAATGACAGAGTCTATCCAGTGGGATGGGGTGACCAGGTGGTCATTTTTTGGATGCATAGCTGGGTATCACAGGGCAAGTGATTGAGGGAAGACCCAACCTCATGCAGAGGGGGACTCCACAATCATGCTCCAAGGAGCCAGGTTTTGTTCTGGGTCTGCTTTAAGGAACAGGAACCTGCTAATCTCACCTTGGCTGTGTCCAGTTTGCTCCCTGATTTGTGGGACCAGTACAGGGGAAGGGTCTGATGTCACTCCCACACCCCACTGACCTACAAAGATCTCTCCAGAAACATTGAAACCATGGTCTTCTCAGCAGCAAATTCCCCTGAGCTTTGTGCAGCAGGTCAATAAAACTGCTTAATCCCACACCTGGGGAAGACAAGGTCCAGTGTTGAGAAGTGGCTTCTGCAGCTCATCCATTCAGCACCTTAAGGGCTGGTCCTTCACCTCCCTACCCTTAGGATTTGACTCCAGATGCTTCCAAAAGTCCTTTTATAGCTGATCAGCTGCATCAGCATGGCATGAGACAGTTGGGATGCACCCAGGGAACTGCAGGGATGCACCCAGGGAACCTGCAGAGCACTGGCTGCATTCCCACCAACACTCACAGGACTGGCACTGGCACTGGGGGTGAAGGTGAGGAACAAAAGCATCAGGATCAACCTCACCTTCAGCTGTGATCAAGGTGAAACCCCCAGACAGAGGCATAGGAAGGATCAAAATTAGTTATAATCAGCCTGAGAGACTCACTGGAGAGTGATCTGGCAGCTCTCACCTCTGAGCCCCCAAACCTCTCCACCCTCAAAACCCAACCCCAAAACAAAGGGACCTGGTTCCTGACTGGGGCCATGCTGGGCATCCACAGGGAGGAGGCATTGCAGGGGTTAAGGCTCTTGGCAGCATTTCAGTGGTACGATGCAATAAAATATTTTATGGCATTTTTACAATATTGTGCAATGGGATCTCAAACCCTCAAAAGAAAACAGAGCACGCTGCAGCTGAGCAAAGCAAGCCCAGCAGGTGAGGGTTTATCTGCTCCCCTCCTCTCTGCATCCCCACCTCCTGCTCCCCTCCCTGGGCCAGCCCAGCCTCCTGGTGCTTCCCTGCACATCTGTGCCGGGTCTGTGTGTGCCACATTCCTGCACAGTGAGCACATCCAGCCTGTTCCTGCAAACAGCCCCAGAAACACCCGGGCCAAGCTGCCTGAGTATTGCAACATCCTGCACGTCCTTCATCCCCATCCACAGCCTCGGAATTGGTGTAAAGATAACATCTCCTCTGGGATGGGAGTGTGTTGTTTGTGCATCAGGCTGTGTCTGAGTCAGGAGCACCCAGGCTGTGTGAGCATTTTCCCCATTCACAGGACACTGGGGTGGCTCAGGACCAGAGGGTTGTTCTGATGATCTTCTGTCCCTGCTCCAGAAATGATGTTCCCCTTTTAATGTGCTGGAGAAGTGGAAAATTTGACTGCAAGGTAAATTTGAGCAGGGCTGTTTCTGATTCTCAGGATCAGAGAACACTCCTTACAACATGAAGGATCTTTAATCCCCAAAGCTGGGTGGTGGAAGAGGCCTCTTTTCCTCCCCCAAGTAAGACCTTCCTTCCCCATTTCCACCCTTCTGGTAACAACATGGGGCAGGAATGTTCTTTTATAACAGAGGCAGCAAGGAGGCTCTTCTGTAATCGCTTTATTCCAGGAACTGGCACTCTAAGAAAAATCCCAAACATCACAAAGCTTGGCATTAAATTGCACAGATTGGCAACACTACATTCAGAGTGAGGCAAGCTAAGAAAAACCTAATCCAATCTTATGCTTCAGAGTAAGAGCATCGTGGCAGCAGATTGCCTGGAGAGAAAGGCTTGTCCCAGCATGGGATGTGTCCAGGGAGGGATCCACAGGGGAAGCCCCAGTGTTTGAGCTTCTGCAGGCAGAGACATCTCCTGCCATGGCTGATTTGTCTGATCACAGAGCAAATCCCTCTCTCTGATCCCACTGATGGCTCTAAATTTCCCTAACCATTGTGAAATGAGCCACACAATACATTTCCAATGTAAGCAATTTTCTTTTTCCTCCTTAACAGCTCTTTGGCCTGACTTGAGCAGGAGGTTCAGCTCCCTTGGAAGGTGCTGAGGAGCTGGTGCGTGTGAAGACTCACCTGTACTGCTTGTACTCTTTTGTTTCCTCCTCTGGATTACCTCAGAGTCCTTTATTACTGAGCTCCAGCTGTGCCCAGAGATTCCCTGCTGTGGATGCTGCTCACACTCACCTTGGTTTGGAGGGTGTAACTTCAGCCTCAGGCAAAGGGAAGAGGATGATCTGAACGGGGTCAGAAGCCTGACTGGGGCTGGACACCTCTGGAGGCATCTGGCTCTTCCCAAAACAGGGACCCCCTTGGCTGCTGATGGGAAATGTTGGGAGTTTCCCCCCCCGTCCCATAAATCCTGATTGTTCCAGCTCCTCCTTCTCTGCAGCATCACTTCTCTGTGCCAAAGCAACTCTGTGGGTTGAAGCATCAAGGAGAGTTGTATCTTGAGCTGTATGAAGTCACCAGCACATTTGTTACTCTGAGGGTTTTCTCCACCCCTTCCAGTTTTCAGCATCCCTGTGGCCTTAGACTTCACATTTTTTACATTAGAATGGATCAAACCTGGTAAAAATTTCCACAGCAAAACTTTGAGCAAAATTAAAATGACAGCATTTGTCAGCCACAATGATTTTTTTTTTTTTTGCTGCTAGGAAAGATATTATTTGAAAGCCCAAAATTTCCACACAGTGGGAATTTTCCAGTCAAATGGTTCCCAATTCAAACTTTTCATAAAATGTCAAAAAAAAGTCCTAGTCATACCTAGGTATATTTCTCTTAAAATTCTAAATTTCTCTCTTTTTAAAGTCAAATTTGAGGAAAGTATCTCTGATTGGAAAATCCTGGAGGAACATTCTGCTGGAAAATACCATCCTCCCTGGCAGAGGAAATTCCCAAAGTGACCCCTCAGTCTGTGACTCCTCTCAAGCCTTCTTGAGCTGCTTCGTGCCTGTTTGCAAAGCCCTGTCAAGCCACAAGCCTCAACCCTTCAAATAAAAAAGGGAAAGAAGAGAACTCCTTGGCTTGGAGGGAACAGAAGGTTTTTACAGGTGATAGGAAGGTAGGAGAGGAAGTTTTGTCTCCTTTGAAGCAGCTGTGACTGCAGCACTGGGCACGTTCACTCTCACCATGAGGGATCACAGCTGATCCCCTTGCAGTTTGTCTGGTCCCAGTGAGAGTGCAGAACTCTTCCCTTTTGCCTGTGGATTTATCCTAGCACCTCACAGAGTGTCCAGCACCCCCTCCCAGTGTCTTTCCTTACAACATGAGGCTTTTGATGCCCACCTTGTGCTCCCAAAACACCTGCAGTTCTCCTTGAGCACTTCCTTCAAGGATCCTGCAAATTATCTGCTGGTGGCAGCAGTTTCCTGGGAGAGCTGAGGCTGTGCCTGGACATCCTCTGGGCATGCTGGCTTCCAGGCCAGCTGCTAGCAGTGGCACCAGAACTTGGATTGCATTGATCCATGTGCCACTGCCCAGCTGAAACCCTGCTCCCTGAGGGAGGCTCAGCTTAATGCCTGTGCTTGTTAATATTGTATTATTGGCAGCCAGATGGTCCAGAGACAGGCAGCTTTCATACATTTTACTGATATCCTTCAGTGGAAAATTATTTCCACTTGTCTTTCATCCTCCCATGCCTCATGGAACAAAGTGCTACCAGCAGCACCCTCCACCACAAGCAAAGTCACCACGAGGAAGTGCCTGGCTGGCAAGCAGATGGAGAGGTGTCTGTGCTGGCTTCAATTAAAACAGCTTCATGGGATGGCTGGGGGAGCAGGAAGAGGTGGTGGCTCCTTCCTGCCAAGCCTGGGAAACACCTGGAGTGCTGCTGCTGGAAAGGCTTTACTCCTTGTTCCTTCTGCTTCTCTGTTCCTGACTTTTGGAATGACACTCAAAGAGCTTGCCTTGCAGTGGTGGGGGCTCAAAACACAAAGCCCCCAGAAACCATCAAAAACTTTCCAGTGAAGCCTCCAAACACAGAGAGATGGGATCTACACAGGTTTCTGAGCCATCAAAGGACAAAGCTCATGGGAAGTTTAGGTTAGACCAGGAAAAAATTCTTCACTGAAAGAGCAGTTTGGACTGGCGACATCTGCTCAGAGCTGGTGGAGTCATCACCCCTGGACATGTTTTAAAAGCCTGGATGTGGCACTCAGGGCCATGGTTTAGTTGATGAGAAGGTGCTGGGTCACAGTTTGGACTTGATGCTCTCAAAGGTCTTTTCCAGCCTGGTAAATTCTGTGATTCTGTGATAGTGCTGGGTAGAAAGTGAGAGGTTCCTCAGGGAGGTTTTTAACCAAGAGCTTTTCTGGCTCCCAGAGGAGGCTCAGTCCTAGGAACAGCCAGATGGATCCCTCTCCATAGGTCATTCCACTTCATCCTGGTTCTGCCACTGTCCATCCCCTCCTGCCCCTGAGATACAAATGATGGTTGAGATAAACAGAAAGGAGATCCTGGGCTTGATATTGCCAGAGGAAATTGCCGTGGATGGTTCTGTGTGCCTGGGTGTGCAGGGCTGCCCTCACTGAAGATCTCCAGAGCTGTTCTCAGTCCTGGCTCAGCTGGTGGCCCTTGGCATGTCCCTGCAGTGCCACTGACAGCTCAGCTCCACCTCTGCCTCAGCCACCTCCATCTCCTGGGGTCAGCAGGACCTGCAGGAAAGCATCTCCCCCAGGTGTGGTGGTGACAGGGTTAACTGCTGGCAGGCCACCACACAGCCCCACCAGCACCTCACCTCTGTCATTAATTCCCCTCCTAATGAGTATTGCTGCTGGCAGCTCCAGCATGACTCAGAGCAGGTTTGAGGGTGGGCTGGAGGCTCCAGGGGTGTGGATGGGGAGAAAGTGCTGCTGGTACCAGGAGCTCTGGGGAATGAGCTGCCCTCAGACCCATATTTTACATAAATGTAATGACTCTGCTATTCCTGTGCCATTCTCTTTTCTCCTTGCAATGGGAAGGTGCAATTTGGGGAATTTGTTTGGCTTTTATGCACCCATGTGCCCAGCCATCCTCCCTGCTGGGCAGCCCTTGGGGCACTGATCCTGCACCTCCAGCCTCCCCTGATGCCTTAAATTTTATCTTTCTTATTCCCAGACTGTGCACTGCATTGGTGTGTGACTCTGAACTCCATCCTAAGTGTCCCAAGTTCTCCTCCCAGCTCAGGCACACAAAACAATCCTTTTCCAGCCCCACAACCAAGGACACGCTGCAGCTTCAGCCCCAAAAAGTGCAACCAGCAGCCAATGGAGGAGAGAATGTGGGAGGATGGGAGTGCAGGAGCTGCAGCTGGGATTGGACAGTGAAGCCAAGATGGAAATGGAGCCAAAGTGATGCAAGTGTGAGAACTCGTGACTGGGATCCATCTTGGGCCCATCTTGGGTGGAGCCACGGCCGGGCCCTGGCACTGCCCAAGGGGAATCCTTTGGAGCCTTGGCATGAATCCCTGCTTGATTCCTGTGGCACTGCCCAAGGGGAATCCTTTGGAGCCTTGGAATGAATCCCTGCTTGATTCCTGTGGCACTGCCCAGGGGGAATCCTTTGGAGCCTTGGGATGAATCCCTGCTGGATTCCTGTGGCACTGCCCAACCTCTGCTCCTCTCTTCTCTCCAGGCATCACCCCCACTGCCCTCCTTCCCTCCTGAAACACAGATGAGGGCAGGGCAGGCCCATGGGGGCTCCAGCTCAGCTCTGTCCCAGACTGGGGCAGCTGCCACACTGGTGGACAGGACACCAAAGCCTGGGGGAAGCCTTTGAACAAACATCAGGTCTCTAACATCACCAGATTATTTGGATCCTACTCAGCATTGCTGGGGCTTGTGGAACACTGGGGAAGTTTTGGGAAGAACATTTCCCCAAAGATAAGCAGGAATTTCTAAAATGTCCACCCTGTCTCAGGCACAGATTTAGCAAAAGAGGAAATTACAAATGGCTCAGTGCAGGCAGCAGAGGAAGGCCAAGACAATGAATGCCTGTTTAGGGATCTCAGTTAAGTGCTTAAAACTAGGTGAGCTGAATCCTCTCTGAGTGCTAGTACTCAAACTACCATGATGACATTTTTGGGACATTGGATGATTCGAGGAATTTTGTGATTTGCTTTCACTCCAGGGCCAATGGAGTGATTTGGCTGAGATCAGAGGGATCCCATTTTCCCTCTGTGCTCAGCCTGTGCTGTTCCAGACCCAGCAATGGGTCCAGTTCCTACAGTCACAGGGTCCAACCATCCCCTGCCCTTTGGAGCATGGGGCATATATTTGTGTCAGCACCATAAAACTTCAGTGCTTGGCCATAATATTTCACTGTTTTTCCCAAGCTTCAAGTAGCTCATCCTTCCAATATTTGCCTCTTGGATAAAGTTTCCCCTTCTCCTGGGACCAGCTGATGGAGAGAGCTAATACAAAGCAGATTTCTGTGAAAGAAACCAGCCCCAGGTTCAGTTGAAACTTTGGTAAACTCAGTGTTGCCTCAGACACCTCATCCTGGGTGATGCTTCTGATGTGTCTGGACCAGTCCAGTGCTGCCAGGCAGCATCTGGGACCTGCTGGAGGATGGAGCCCTGGCTGGTTTTATTTTCCTGCTGAGCCACCAGTGAGGGCTCCTCTGATGCCCACACTGCCACAGCCAGCATGTGCTCCCCAGGTCAGCCACTCACCAGGAACATCCCCAGCAAAAGAGCAAACAGATGTCATCCAAGATCATCCATAAATATTTTATAGCAGCCTGTGAGCCCTTTGGTGAAAGACAGAGACCTCAGCCCTGCTCCAAGCTAATTACTGAATGCCGACAAATGCTTCTAATTGGCTTGGTGGCCGTGACAATGTTATTGACAGCAACAGGGAGAACAGCCTGCTGGTGTTTATTTGCTTTGCTGTGGATACCCGTGGTCATAAAATGTAAATTGAGGGTGATGCATAAGCCTTGGTGGGGAGCTTCTGTTCTGTCCTATTGAATTAACACAGAAACCTAAGGAAAGAGGGAGAGGTGAGGGGATGCAGGGGAGCTGCTGGGAGGATGCTGCCCCAAGGCACAGGCAGGAGTCACTTGGTATTTGGTGTTTTCAGCCAGCTGAACCCCAGCAGGCACCATGGAATGAGGAAAGGGATATTTTCCAGGAATCTAACCCATTTACTGTCAGATTGAACATCCTGGAACCAAAATCCCATTTTCTCAGCTCTTTCCCAGTGACAGAGTGTCAGCAAATAGGAGATATGAAATGAAGGGGGAGAGGGTGCAGGATTCAAATGGATTCTGTTCCTGGCCTGCCCTGTATTTGCCACACACCACTCGTTTCTCAGAGGCTGCAGCACTGTCCCCATGTCACCAGGGATGATGTGACACTTGATTTGTTGCTGTTTCCAGAGCATTTTGAGGTCTTTGTTTGAAAGGAGCTTTTATTAAACTTCCTGCGTGCTAAGAACTGCCTAGGACTAATAAACAGGGTTTAAGGAAAGTAATTTGGGGACATGACAGCAGCTTGGTTCTGTGTGTAACCGTGCCTGTGTGTGTGTACAAGTGCCTGTAGCTCACAAATTCTCTTGAGAGCCCCCTTCCACATGAACATAAGTCTTGAAATGGCAATATTTTATATGCCAGCATTAATCCCTCTCGGAGCAGCCCATTTATTAAAGCTCGGCGAGTTTCATTTTTGAAGCTGCTTTCTCAAGATGTCATTATCCTCCTGCTGCAGCAGATTAGCGGATTGCTAGGAGGATGCAATTTGAGCTCAATTAATTCTGCTTCAAGCCCCAGTTTGGTGCTGTTAAATAGCTTTCAAACCCTCTGCTCAGGCTCTCCAAGCCTCAGGAATGCTGCCCTGGGCCTGGGTTTCTACCCACCCAGGCACTGGTCCCGTTTGTACCATCACTCCCTCTTTTCTAGAGGACTTCTGCAGGATTTTTTGCTTAGTTACTCATCCTTCTGTCCAGGGAACAAACACTGAGTTGGTCTTGCAAAACATCACCTCAGCATTCAGTTTTTCTTTTTTTTTTTTTTTTTTTTTTCTGTATCACTTCCCTTAAGTCAGTTAAACTGTTGGCACAGTCATTTCCATGTCTGCTCAGATACAGCCATGAGAGGGAATGGCAGAGCTAAGCAGATAAACTAGAAAGCAGTGAAATAAAAGTAGTCACTTCACAAGCAGGGTTTGGTTTGTTGTTTTTTATTCCTTGGGTAAGACTTTCTTTGCCTGACATAAGTAGGATTAAACCAGAGGTTGACTAAACCTGCTGTGCCCAGAGCCTGCAATCCTCACTCGTGTGCTTGGGTTTGTGTGAGTAGAAATTGGGGTCCTGGCATGTGTGAAGTGAGGAGAGTGTCAATCACAGCTCATTCTTCCATTTCTTCATATGTCTTTTCAAAACCTGCAAAACTGGGCCTGGAGCTAAGACTACCCCAATCATTGACCTGGTTTACAAACAGGTATCAAGTCCATTTCCTTCACTCCTGTCCCTCCTCTCTCCTCCTTCCTTGCTCTCCCTCTTGTGCTCACAAATACATACTGCACATCCCCTTTCCTGCATCCAGCCAGCATCTCTTACAATGAACCCACCTTACTTGTTTGTTTCATGTGAATTCAGACCTTACCAGGACATTCACCATCCTCCCAATCTGACATGTCTATTTTCACTGGGTGCTCAAGAGAGGAGAGTTTGGGTACCAGAAGGCAAATTAAAGCATCCCCATCAGCATGGATGTGGAGTAGGTGACTCTTGAAGCATCTTCATTTCTGAGCAGGGAGGATTTCTGGAATGCAGGCCCTCTGAAGGGGACAGAGCTGGGGCAGGTGGGGGATGGAGCTGTTTTCAGACATGCAGGCACAGGGGGTTTCCAGCAGCTGTGCAGAGAGAGCCATGGCAGCTGCAGACTCATCATCCTGCTCTCCAAATTCCCCAGCTGCATTGTGACAGAGCCAGAGTGGTAAAACTCTGTCACTGCTGCCTGGAGAAACAGTGGCTGCCCCACTGCTGGAAGTGTCCAAGGCCAGGTTGGACCTGCAGCAACCTGGTCTAAAGGAAGATTCCCTGCTCATGCAAGAGTGACACTGGATGATCTTTAAAAGTTCTCTTTCAACTCCAACTATTCTGTGATTGTATAAACTCTGAATTGTCAGGTGGGACCACAGAGCCCAAACAACAAAAACACTTGCCCTGAGCTCAAGTTGAAAGGCCTGTGTTGTTCTCTTCTTCCTTTCAGGCTTCTAGATGTCTCAGGGCTTTGCTTCTCTGCTGCCACACACCTGCCCATGTCCTGAGGCATCACAAAATCCTGTGGCAGGCACAAAGATGCAGATGCTGACACTTCCATGCCCTGTCATTGACAGCTATGCCCACAAACCCTTGGAGCTGGTAATGTTTTGCACATGAGCCAAGGACTGTTATTAACAAGATTAGATATCAAAATTTTTCACACAGAGGGTGGAAAATTCCTGTTTGAGGCAGTGGAACAGGCTCCCCAGGGCAGTAGCCACAACACCATTCCTGACAGAGTACAGAAGCATTTGGAGACCAATCTCAGGCACATGGTGTGCCCTGCATAGAGCCAGGAGTTGGATTTGATGGCCCCTTCCAACTCAGCATTTTCTGTGATTCTGTGACTGTTCAAAGACCTGGCACTGCATTCGAGCCTTTCTGAGCACAGCCCACCAGCAAAAGGCAGGAAATGCAACTCAGGGAGAAAGTCAGCTCCACAGGGATCCTCCTGCACATTCCAGACCTTTAGCCCATCAGACAGCAGCCTGAGAAAATACTTGGTCCTAAAGGTCAGCACATGTCACAGCAGTGCCCAGCTGGGGAGTGAAGGGCACAGCTGAGGGATCTGGCACTGGCCACAGGTGCCACAAACCAGCAGGCTCCCAGAACACCTCTGCTGCCTCAGTGTGCTCTGTTTGCAGTGCCTCTGTGCTCGAGTGGGACACAAAGCCTTGTCCCTGTCCTGCTGCACAGGCACAGCTGCCAGTGAAGCAGCCAGAGGAGCAGAGTGCAGCAGAGCTGGTGGCAGCAGCACCCTGATCCTGGGAGGCACAGGGTGACCTTGGCAGGGGTGCCACTGCCTTTGGGGTGTCTGGGTGCCATGGACATGCTGTCCTGAGCCTTGAGGGGTGGCCACAGCCAAGCACTGTCTGCACTCCATGGCCCTGGCTGTGACAGGGGGGTGGCCTTCACCCTGTGCTGTCCCCTTGCCTTGCACAGCCAGCAGCACATGCTCTCTTCTGGAATTTTCTCATTCCCTGCATTCTTGTCTTTGGACATGTGGATTGCTTGGCTTTCCTGGTGCTATCCTTCAGAAACAGGGTGTTGAAGTGTGGGGGTGCTCACAGGGATGTGCTCTCACTCTCACTGTGCCCTAGGAGGAAATGTGCAGCTCCCATGTCCTGCAGCACATCCCTGGGGCTGTGCAGCTCTGCAGTGCTGGCTGGGCAGCTCTGGTGGCAGGGAAGCTGAGCTGTGCCCATCTCCTCTGCCCTGCTGCTGGAGACTCTCCCAGGTGCTGAGGGCACCTGGGCTGGCAGGGGCTGGGCTGGCTGTGCTCTGCCCACTGCCTGCCCCTGGGCATCACCCAGGGCTGGGGAGCAGCTCAGGGCCAGGCTCCAGCTGCTGTCTGCTCTATCCCTGGTGTGCAGAGGGGATGAGCAAGGCTGAGGTGGGCTCAGCCAGGCCAGCTGCACCCAGGCCACCCTGATGGGGTGAATTCCAACCCAGCCTGTGGCACAGGGTATCTCATGGGGCTTTGCTGCCCCTCCAAGGCAGTGCAGCCAGCCCAGCCCCTCTCCAAGGCACTGATCAGCCCCTCTGCTTGCAAGGTGCTTGCCATGGCTGGGGGGGATTGTGGCTATCGACTGAAGGGATGGGATCAATACACAATCTGTCTCTCCTTTGTGCCTGGGAATCCTTCAAAAAACAGTGAAATGCTTGGACAGCCCCAGAGGAGGATGTTGCAGCTGGGGTTCATGACCCTGGCAGATGCCTGCTCCTGTGGGGCCACCCTGCCTTTCCCAAATATCCCCACGGGGGGTTCCCAGCCCAGGGGAGGATTGGAGGGCACAGGAGGGGCTGGGATGCCAGCACAGGGGTGTCAGTTTTCCATCCTGAGGCAAGAGAGCCCCGTGCACAGAGTCAGCACTACCACCTGGAATAATCCTCATTCTGCAGTGTGATCCCAGCCTCAGGCCTTTCAGCAAAGAAAGAACCATCCCACATGCCCCATGCAGAGCTGCTTGGAGATCAGAGCCACAGCCTCTAATCCAAGAGGCTCTGGGGTCCACGATGATTTTAAAACATTTATTTGCATGTTAATTTTCCTAGGAGAACCTTGTGGCTTGGAAAGTTCCTAAGAGCACCCACTAAATGGGGAGGTGAATGGGTTTCAGTGCTACAGCTTCCTGCTGGAATTTCCAGGGCATTTTGGTCAGCTTATGTGGACAGCTGAAGTCTTTCAGCCATCCCTGTGTCTGTCAACCTGCAGCTCATAATGCCCAGCCTGAGTGGAGAGAAGAAGCAGCTTCCAAAATCTGCAGCTCAGTCTCACTGCCAGCTGGGGGCAAGGGCAGGAGCTGAAGAGACTCAGAGAAAGGGCAGGTGAGGGATACAGGGGAAGAGCAGGTGGGGAGGAAGATGCTTTTGCCAAGGAGAAAGAGAGGGGAAAAAAAAAAAAGGGAATTTTTCTGTTGTTATTTCGGGTTATTTTTTCAAATGAGAATTCCCTGTGAAACAGGGATCAAGGATCAAGGATCAAGGATCAAGGATCTTTTCCAGTGGTGCCAATGCCACTGGAGATGCTCTACCATTAAAATGATCATTACTGATCTACTGAACAAAACACATCCTTGCCTCGTGCCTGGCTGGTGCTCCAGCCTCTTTTCCTGATGCCGATGCTGGAAAAGCAGAACACCTTCAAACCCCTTAAACAGGAGGTTCCAAAGGGGTGACCCAAGAGTGAGGATCAGCTGCCCAACACCATCCAGAAGGAAAAATTACCTGGCATTTCTCTAGAGTGATGAGATCCCAACAGAAGGTGATTTCCTGGTGCTGTGAGTCTGTCTGTTTTGTGCAGAGCTCAGACATCTGGCAGAGCATGAGGGGCCAGGGGTGGCCAGCCCTGTCCCCATGCTGGCCAGAGAGCTGCGCTCAGTGGAACACTGACCACGATTCTCATGCAAATGGCCAGGCTGCAAGAACAGATGTGAAACGTTTGTTTCTGTTCTTGCTGGCTTGTAAAGAAATAATGCAACTGGAATGGGGTTAAAAAGGGGGCCAAGCAGGGTGTGGGGGAGAAAGTTTATAACAATGACTCTCCCTTGGTGGCCCAAAGTGATGGAGTTTATGTCAGGCTGTGCCAAATTCCTATCTCTAAGTGAATTGGACCAGCCCAGTCAGGCTTTGAGGTAGGGGCAATACACAAATATTATAAATATAGGGAAGTGTAGAAGCTGTGTCATGTCCAGTGTGGAGCCATCAATCATCCCCTTCCCGTCCTCAGTTTATAAAGTGGTTTTGGTGGTACTGAGGCAGTTGATGCTGGCTGTGTGCACAGGCTGGAAAAGCTGACTGCATGCTCCAAGTATGTCGTGTGTGCTCTGGGGGAGCAGCAGTGATGAGGTGCCCTGGCAGGTTGTGTTGATGTTAGCCAGTCAGAAAGATGTACAATCCATTGAAGCAAAGACAGGCAACTGGAAAGCACAGCTGACCTGGTGGCAGGGGTGCCTTCATCTCCCTCTCCACTGCCTTGTTCAGTGCACAGGAAGGGGAAACCAGGCAGAAAAACCCCAGTGACACAGTGTGAGATGATGCTCCATCCTCTCTGAGATATTCCTCATCATGGCTCTGGAGTTGCCCACTCAGGTATAGGTGAGATTTAAATGAGTGAGGCCCTTTTTCTGGGAACATCCATGCAGAGAAACCCTTGAAGGAGCAGAGCCCTGAGTGAGAACATGCCTGACATGCAGATGTGAGCTCAGAGCTCACACTGTGCAACCACGTGGGTGTCCCCACAGCAAAACACACACCCACACCTCTGCCTGTGCTCCTCAGTGCATTGCAACACAAATATTTACACAGAGATGGGAGCATCCCTTGGCAGCACACACAGATGGTCCTGAGCTCCACTTTTCCCTTCTGTATCTCTGTGGATACCTCTGAGCTGGATCACGAGCTCAGACAGTGAAGGGAAACCTCAAAGGTGAGGTTATCCCACCCTCAGCAGTGCCTGAGCCCTCCCACCATACCTCTGCATATCCCAAGGGAGAGAGAAGGCCTGCTGGGGAAATGTGGAGACCAGGAAGGGAATGGAGAGAAGGGTAGGGGAAGATGCCAAGGTCCTGAATCATGGAATCAATCACAGAGTCAGAGTCACAGAATCACAGAATCACAGAATGAACAGGGTTGGAACAGATCTTTGAGACCACCAAGTCCAACCTGGGATCTAACACCTGCTCATCAACTAAACCATGGCCCTGAGTGCCACATCCAGGCTTTTTTTAACACATCCAGGGACAGTGACTCCAGCACCTGCCAGGGCAGATGATTCCAATGCCCAGTCAGTCTCTCAGTGAAGAATTTTCATCCTGACAACTGACCTGAACTGCCCCTGGCACAGCCTGAGACTGTGTCCTCTGGATAACAAGTGTGAGCTGACCTGTCCTGCCCTGAGCCTGTTCCCCAGCTGGAGAGGTGAGCACCTCTCCCTGGTGTGTGCAGCTCAGGCTCTGCAGCCTCCCCTGCTGCCATGGCCAAACTTCAGGGCAGCTGCATGTGGAATCTGCTTGTGTTCTGTGTCACCCTGACACACACAGTGACACATAGTGACAATGCCACACACAGTGCGACACACAGGCACACTGACACACACGCAGTGACACACAATGACACAGCCACACACACAGTGACACACAGTGACACACAGTCACACAAAGTGTAACACACAGGCACACACACAGTGTGACACAGCCACACACACAGTGACACAGCCACACACAGTGTGACACAGCCACACACATAGTGACACACAGTGTGACACACAGTCACACACACAGTGACACAGCCACACACAGTGTGACACAGTCACACACACAGTGACACAAGCACACACACAGTGTGACACACTGACACACACACAGTGTGACACAGCCACACACACAGAGTGACACAGTCACACACAGTGTGACACAGTCACACACACAGTGACACAAGCACACACACAGTGTGACACACTGACACACACACAGTGTGACACAGCCACACACACACAGTGACACAGTCACGCACACAGTGACACAGGCACACACATAGTGTAACACACAGCCACACGCAGTGTGACACAGCCACACACACAGTGACACAGGCACACACACAGTGTGACACACAGCCACACGCAGTGTGACACAGCCACACACACAGTGACACAGGCACACACACAGTGTGACACACAGCCACACACAGTGTGGCACAGTCACACAGCCACACTCAGTGTGACACAGCTACACACAGTGTGACACAGTGACACAGTCACACACACAGTGTGACACACAGGAACACACAGTGTGACACACAGCCACACACAATGTGACACAGTCACACAGTCATACACACAGTGTGACACAGTCACACCCCCAACAGGGCAGCTCTCCCCTGGGTTTTTGGGTGTGTTCAGCATGGCCCTGGCTGCTCAGCCTGCTCACCCTCAGTGATGTCCCCAAGTGATCCTGCAGCCCAGCCATGTCAGGGCTGTGCTTTGAGCACTGACTGCCCCACAGGAGCAGGGCTGGCTCTGGGGGTGCTGAGAACACAGCATTCAGCCCAAACCCTCAGGGTGATACCATAAGGCCAAATTTCCCATACAAGGCAGGAATGTGCATCTCTTGTTCCCCCTTCCAGCAAGAACTAAGGCTGTGTTGCTGCTTTGCTTCCTTTTAAAGAGCTCTGTTCAGCCCAGCAAAGCCTGAGAGCAGAGCTGTCACCAGCTCAGCTGGGGTGAACAGGGGAGCAGAGTGCTCCAAAGAGGGGGCACCCAGGGAATTCCAGCTCTGCTGCTGTGCATCACTGCCCCTCTCTCTGTGCTGGGTGTTGTCTGGGTGTTGCAAACACCCCAGGAACACTGTGGGGCTCTGGGCTCAGGTCCTGTTACTGGGCCAGTTGTTTCCAGCTGTGGTTTCACCTCCTGAGGAGAGTGGGGTGATCCAAAGGTATTTCACAAAAAGAGCAAGGCACAAGTGCCTCCACATTAACCTCCACATGTACCATTTCTGTACAAAGGGCAAATTATCCCTAAAACCTGCTCTGAAGGGTTTTACACCCAGGCCCTCATTGGTGACTCTCTGTTTGATTTTCCAGGTTTTTGGAAAACTGATTCAGCCCTCAGTGCTCTCCAAGCATTGCCTGATACCCAATTAAATTCATTAAAGAACTGCCTTTAATTTCAGAGCTGCTTGGTTGAGCCTTCACAGACAGATAAACCATTTTATGGAGGAGAAAAAGGGAAGCTGGAAGTGAGCAACTCTCACCCCCATGTTGGGCACACCTTTTCCCCAGTCCAGCTGTTGGGGTCATTTTTCCAGCTGTCCATCCTGAATGTCCATCCTGGACTGGGGAAACCTTATCTCGTCTTCATCAAAGCCAACCGTACTCCCCAAAACACACCACTTTCCCCAAAAGCACTTTTTAAACAGAACCAAAACATTTTATCAAGAGTTAGTAGCCAGCCTTCCCTGTGTTTAATGAAGAACCATAAATGCAGATTTAGGGTTTAATTTTCCCTGTACTGTTTTCATTGCCTGACTTGGCTCTTTTTTTTTTTTCTTCTTTTATTTTTTTTTTTTTAATGGAGAATAATATTAAAAAGCACAAAAGGCCTGCAAGGTATTTATTGTTGTTCCAACCCACAGCCACTCACAACTGCATCAAGCCCAGCACAAGGAAGCACGCAGAGCACAAATAAAACGAGACACAAACAAAGGTAATAAAGGAGACAAGTATCTGTTTCAAAAGCACTGGAAGAGCAGCAGGAGTGTAACTACTTCATGTTCCAGATAATATAGCTGTCTGGAGCCATCCACAGGAAGCTATACCAGGGAGCAGTTTATGGGTTCCCCTTGGAGAGCTCTTGTAAATATTTGCCTGCAGTGGCTGAGGGCGGCTGGGAATGCCAGGGAGGGGCTGGGAATGTCCCAGGATACAGCCTCACAGCAAAGCCCTGCCTGGAGTGTGCAGAGAGCATCCCCAGTAGGCCTGGGTGTGTAGCAGGGTACCACAGGCCATCTCAGGCTGGGCTGGGTTACCCCTGCAGGGGGTTTTGCAGGGATGAGAGCTGCTGATGCACAAGCACTGGGGTGTAACAGGTTGGTTCACAGTGTCCCCATCCCTGCTGCTGCCCTGGCTCTCCAGCTGGCAGTCCATTGTTTCCCACAGCCAGGGAGGGGTGGATGTCATTCCATCCAGCCAGGATGACACAGTGCCTTTTCCTTTGGTAAAAGCCAAGAGCAGAGCAGAGCTCAGCACCCAGACCCCACAGTGCAGCTCCTCGACCTGCCAGTGTAGATCTCACAGTGTGACACAAGTCTCCACATGCTGAACCTGATGCAGAAAAGAAACGTTAAAAATTAATCTGAAAAACCTCAAGAATTCTAACCAAGTCTTGACTTTGAGAAATAAACACATGGCTGTGGGGTGGCATCTACTGAAATTTATATTGAATATGCAGAAAAGCACATTTATCTAAGATGCTCTCACACAGAGCCCTCAGTGCATCACCCAGCTCCCATTCCAGTAGTTCCAGACCTTCCCATCCAGACTCCAGCCCTCTGCAGCCAAACAAGTCCCACCACTGCCCCTGGAGCCAGCCCAGCCTGCCTGGGGAAAGGAGCCCTTCACCCACTCCTGGGTGAACAGGGGGACAATCCTGGTGCAGAAAGCCTCCCTTGTGTGGCCAGCATGGTGGCTGTTTGCCTGTGGGATGTGTTGAGCCAGCTAATTTTGTGTTCAGCTGTGGTTCCAGTCCCCTGAGGGCACTGCCTACAGTCAGTGCCTCTGGCTGGAGCCCATGGGCTGCTGCTCCTCTGGCTGGGCACAGAGGTGGGCTGACTGCCCTGGAGGGCTCCCTGCTCACCTGGGGGCTGAGGCTCCAGATGAGTATCAGCCAAGCCAGGGCTGCCCTGCCTGGCCCTGCCACCATCTGTGCCAGCCTGTCCCACCATCACAGCAGCCTGAAGCAGTGATGGGCACCAGAACCACAGCTGGCAGCTGTGGCTCCAGGCATGGTCCTGCTGGTCCCAGGGGTCCCCCTCCAGCCTTTGGGGACCCTGAGCATGCACAAGCTGACAGCAGCTCTGCCCTCCTGCCCTCCCCTGAGCAGGATGCCACCTTGGGAAGGGCAGAGCCCATTTCCAGCAGCCAGGCACCATGGCTGGCACCATGGGGCTCCTGCCATGGCTCTGAGTCCAACTCAGTCTCCTCCCCTTTCTGGTTCTTAGTAATTCATGCTCCTGATCTGAGGCCTCCCAGATGTCCTCATGGCTTGTGCCAGCTCTCTAATCAAGTTGGCCCAAACCCAGCTGGGCAGGAGGTATCAGGAACAAGGTGCATTCACTCAGTGCCATGGCCAGGCATCAGGTACAGAGATCTGTGGCCTCCAGCCCCAGCCAAAGCAGGACTCAGATTTCACCATTGTGCTCACAGGTCTGTTTGCTTTTGGGCACAGGCATGGCAAATTATACAACCGACCAAGTCATTTTATCAGCTTAAGTGAGTGCAGAGTGAAAATAGTATCTCAAAACTTCTCTTTTTTTCTTTTTTCCTGGTTTACATGGTATTTCCTGTGAATACTTTTGTCCTTCCAAAAGAAAAAAAAATTTAAAAACTAAAAACAAGATCCCATCCCTACATTTTTACTGTCTCTGGCTCAATATTTCAAGATACCTTTTCAACAGAACTACCAGGACTGGAGTTGATGATCATGTCTCCAACACCTCTCCATCACCTGTCCTGTGTGCTCGGGCTCTGTTGATGCTCCAAGGGATGCAATTCCTGTTCCCAGTGCTCTCATGGCTCTGCTGCTGCCCTGAGCACCCTCAGCACATGCTATGCCTAAGGAGGCCCTGCTGCCCCCTAACAGAAAGAGCAGGGTTCCTTTTTTTAATAATTTGACAGCATTTGACTCTGCCAGGTTCTGGGCATCCACACAGTCTCAGTGGATTTGGAAGCTCCCTTGGGACGAGGTCAGCAGCCAGGGTGCTCCTGCCACCAGAGCCAGCCCAGGGCTGGGACATCCCAGCACAGCAGCAGCTCCTACCTGGCCTCTCAGCTGCCCCAGCACACCTCAGTGGCTCTGGAGAACAATCTGTGTTCCTACAACCTAAAGGCAAAAAGTCCTTGAACGTTCTGACTGATTTCAAGGGGGGAAAGCCCAGGAGATTATTGAGATCAATAGAGGATTTGGGTAGAACAGGAGCTGTCGTTGCCTCCTCCCTCCGCCCTGGCTCTCAGATCCTTGGCCACTGCTGGCCTGTCCCCATTAGCCATTGTTCCCATTCATTTTAGATGAAGGGGCTTTTGTTGCAGGAGCCTATGTGGGGTCACATCACCCCTGGGTTATCAATCTGTTTCACTCTGCTCGGGCCCATACTCCATCTCCCCAGTACAATGGGATGTTTTCTTCAGCAGCAGCTTCCTGACAGGCAGGGCTTCCCTTTCCCTTCAGACCTTATAATCACTTGTTAAGTTGTGCTAGCCTGGGGCTCCTGGGCCCTTTTCCACCATACTCCCAGCTTAACCCCTGGTCCCATCTGTGCTACGGGTCACTGGCAAAGGGGGGAAATACAGCCATAAATACAGCCACAAATACAACCACAAACACAGCCACAAACACAGCCATAAATACAGCCACAAACACAGCCACAAATACAGCCACAAACACAGCCACAAATACAGCACAAACACAGCTACAAATACAGCCACAAACACAGCCACAAATACACACACAAATACAGCCACAAACACAGCCACAAATACAGCACAAATACAGCCACAAATACAGCCACAAATACAGCCACAAATACACACACAAATACAGCCACAAACACAGCCACAAATACAGTCAGAAACACAGCCACAAATACACACACAAATACAGCCACAAATACAGCCACAAATACACACACAAATACAGCCACAAACACAGCCACAAATACAGTCAGAAACACAGCCACAAATACACACACAAATACAGCCACAAATACAGCACAAATACAGCACAAACACAGCCACAAATACAGCCACAAACACAGCCATAAATACAGCACAAATACAGCCACAAATACAGCCACAAACACAGCCACAAATACAGCACAAATACAGCACAAACACAGCCACAAACACAGCCATAAATACAGCCACAAATACACACACAAATACACACACAAACACTGTCACAAATACAGCACAAATACAGCCACAAATACAGCCACAAACACAGCCACAAATACAGCCACAAATACAGCACAAATACAGCCACAAATACAGCACAAATACAGCCACAAATACAGCCACAAACACAGCCACAAATACAGCCATAAATACAAATACAGCACAAACACAGCCACAAACACAGCCACAAATACAGCCATAAATACAAATACAGCACAAACACAGCCACAAACACAGCCACAAATACAGCCATAAATACAGCCACAAATACAGCCACAAACACAGCCACAAATACAGCCACAAATACAGCCACAAACACAGCCACAAACACAGCCACAAACACAGCCACAAATACACACACAAATACAGCCACAAATACAGCCATAAATACAGCCATAAATACAGCCACAAATACAGCCACAAACACAGCCATAAATACAAATACAGCCATCCCAGTGGGGCTGGCACAGGCTGTGCAAAAAGTGTCTGGGGTGAAGCCTTCCACTTTCCCAGTTGTTTGAAAGCACCTGGAAATATCAGATGGTGGAAGCAAAGCCTTCAGCTCTGGTTTGCCAAGGGGGCAGAAGATTTTGGTTGCTCAGTTAAAGCCTCACATGCCAAAGGTCTCTCCTGGTCTGTTTCTGAGGTCTGTTTCCTCAGTGCCCCATGAAGGGCATCCCAAATCAGCCCATTTGGAGCATAAAGGAAACTTTGCTGCTGCTGCTGCTGCTGCAAGGAGGATTTTGGCACCAGCCATGCCAGGACTGGAGCCTCACTCACCCTCAACAGGAGCACTGAAATGACAGGAGCAGTGGAGCATTCCTGGGGGAGGCAGGAGTGCAGTGAGCAATAAATCTGTGGATAGATAAAAGGAGAAAGGAATGGAGCAAAGGAAGGAGCAAATGCAAAGAGGAGCCCAGAGGAGCCTGCCAGCACCATCCCAGGGCTGAGCCCAGAGCAGCAGCAGGGCTGGTGCCAGGGAACTGTGAGCCACAGCCATGGGGCACAGCCCTGGGGGTGCCACAGCCCTGCACCTGCCAGCACAGTGGGGACAAGGAAAGGGACAGGGAGAGTGACCATGACAGACAGTGACAGTGACTATGACAGAGACAGTGACAGTGACTGTGACCAGTGACAGTGATAGAGACACAGACAGTGACAATGACAGTGACAGTGACAGAGACACAGACACAGTGACAGTGTCTGTGACAGTGACTGTGACAGTGACAGAGACACACACAGTGACAGTGACAGTGACCCATAACTGTGACTGACAGTGACAGTGACAGAGACAGTGACAGTGACAGTGACAGCAACCAGTGACAGTGACAGAGACAGTGACTGTGACCAGTGTCAGTGACAGTGACAGAGACAGTGATACTGACAGAGACAGTGACAGTGACCAGTGATAGTGACAGAGACAATGACAATGATAGTGACAGGGACAGGGACAGTGACAGTGACAATGACACACAGTGACTGTGACTGTGACTGTGACTGTGACTGTGACTGTGACTGTGACAGCAATAGTGACAGTGACACACAGTGACAGTGACAGTGACAGTGACGGTGACAATGATAGTGACAGTGACATGACACTGACCCTGCCCATGGGCCCAGCATGTGCAGAGCTGCCTGGGCCCCCAGGGATGCCAGCACCCCTGCTGCTGCTGCCAGGCTCCAGCAGATCCATGCTGGGACTGTGCTGGGTGTGATGAAAAGCTCTGAGATGGGCAAACAGAAATTTAAGGGGAAAAGAAAGAGGCTGCACTGAAAATGTTCAGTCACTTGTGCAAGAGACTGAGCAAAATGAAAAGCAACTTTTGCTCCAAGCTCTAAGTCATTAAAAAACCCTCAAGTTATCCCTGAGAAGGGTTATTTTTGCAGCAGGGCTTAAATAGATAAGAGGAGTAAGTTCTCAGCACTCGATGTCATGATGTCAGCCACATAATTTTTCTGGCTTTATAGCACAGCGTTCATCAAATGGTCTCTGTAGCAAGAAAAACTCGTCCAAAAATAAGGACCAAACCACTCTGCTGCTAATAAAGCCTCTCAGATTTGCAGCTGTGCTAACAGAGTCCACAGCAATACGGGTGAAACTATTTCCCTGTACTGCCCTTTCTAAAGCATTAAGACACCTTCCTTCTTGGAGAGCTGCTCCTGGCTCCAGAATTACTGGTGCCTTCAGCCCCAGGAGGCAGAAACCATGAGTCAGGGTCTGTAAAAATATCACAAGTTTGCCTTAAATATCGTAGGGCTCTTTTAAATATAGATGTATTTAGCTTATTGCTTTCTAGACACTGAAACTTTTTATACAGGCTCTGGTCATATTTTCCCCAGTTAGCTAGTGACTCTTGAAAGGAAAGCTGAGATTCACACAAATATTTCCAGGAAAAATGCTGCAAACATATGTCTTGCAATGCAATCCCAGCAAACACAGAAAAGAGAGATACAGAAAGAGCTCTACACTCTTTCACATAAATTTCACTTCTCTGTTTTCCTCCATTTGAAATGATCATTTTTTTCAAACAGAAAGTGTAGCACTGCTCTAAGTGTCTAGGAAAAAACTATCATAGTGAGAATAAGACGAAGTCAAACCACTTTTGCCTTTCTGCAGGGCCCAATCCAAAGCCCATTGATGTCAACAAAGTATTTTCATTGATTTCAATGAGCTGGATCAGAGCACAGATTTATAAAGGCATTTAGGTTCCTAATGATGTAAGTAGTTGCACAGAGGTGTTGGTGGCCTAACCTGCTGTAGCATTTTGTAAATCTACTTACATATTGGAACACTGAAATACCTGAAACACTACAGTATCCTGAAGTAACCAAACACACCAAGATCTAGCAGAGTAATTCTATGCAAATAGCATTTGTTATTAATTTTGGTGTGTTTACTATTTGGAAAGATATTTTTATTAGCCAGCCAGCTCTGCAGATGGCTGATTGTAATTCAATGCAATTTTTTCTCCCTTCTTTTCATTACATAATTTGTGGATACACCAGCTTTATTTCCAACTAGTTGAAGTCCTCAGCTAGGTCCACACCAAAGAGAAGCGAAAAAAAAAATCTAAGTTAAGTGTTTCATGTGCAAGTTTGTTTGAAAATGCTATAATCTATGACAAACATTTCAAATTAAGAGGGCATTCCCACAGGCAATGAAATAACGAAGCCCTTACAATCAGGCAGCAGAGCCATGAAGCTGAGAGCTATTTCCACATTTTATGTACTCTCAAAGGACAAGAGCAAATTCCAAGAGCAATATCGTGTTGTGTTTGTAGATATTCCTTACCAACCGTGGGCCAGATTCTGCAGCCAGACTAGGGGCAGCTTGTGCAAGTTAGAGGGGAAAAGTCTGATTGTGGCTGTTTCTGAGCTGTGTTGAGCTCGGTGGAACTGTTGTTGTGATGCTGTGAGTGTGCTTTACACCCCTGCCAGTGGCTTCACTGAGCTGGAGGGGACTGTTCTTCCGCGCAAAGGCATTTGTGTCACTCACGGTGGATTATTGGGCATGTCAGGAATTTGTGCTCAGGTCCGGAGGGATGCGGGGGGGTCAGTTCAAAAACCTGAGTGCAAGGACAGGCAGTGGACAGCGTGGTCAGACAAACACCAAAATCGCCCCGCACGTGCTGGACAAAGTCCTGCGGAGTTCGGCTGCCAAGAGAGGCTCCCCGCGGGCTGAGCGCAGTCCGCACCGAGAGAAAAGCGAGAAAGGTGTTCCCACATCTCCTCCTGCCCTACGGGATGGACTCAGGGCATCCCCGCACCCTCCGCGACAGCTCCTGAGGCAGACCCGCATCCCGGGCACAGCCTGGAGGCATTCCCGCATCCCGGGCACAGCCTGGAGGCATTCCCGCATCCCCGGGACAGCCTGGGGGCATTCCCGCATCCCGGGCACAGCCTGGAGGCATTCCCGCATCCCTGGGACAGCCTGGGGGCATTCCTGCATCCCCAGCACAGCCTGGAGGCATTCCCGCATCCCCGGGACAGCCTGGGGGCATTCCCGCATCTCGGGCACAGCCTGGGGGCATTCCCGCATCCCCGGGACAGCCTGGGGGCATTCCTGCATCCCCAGCACAGCCTGGGGGCATTCCTGCATCCCCAGCACAGCCTGGGGACATTCCCGCATCCCGGGCACAGCCTGGGGGCATTCCTGCATCCCCAGCACAGCCTGGGGGCATTCCCGCATCCCCGGCACAGCCTCGGGTCATTCCCGCACCCCCGACACAGCCTGGGGGTACTCCCGTATACCCGGCACAGCCTCGGGGGGTTCCCGCATCCCCTTGCGCATCCCCTGGCGCATCCCCCGGCGCATCCCGCATCCCCCGGGACACCTCCCCGCGCACCCCGCTCCCCCCGACAGGCTGGGCAGAGGATCCCGGGCTCCCGGCGGGGTCCGCCCGCCCCCCGCCCCCGCCGCGCCATTGGCCCCGCCGCCGCGCTCCGCCCCGCGCCCGGCGATGCCTCCGCCGAAGTTTTCCGCGGCGAGCTCCGCACGTGGGAGCCCCGCGTCGAGCCCCGGCTCCGCATCCCGTCCGAGCCCGCAGCGGCGGCGGGGGCGGCTCCGATGCCCCCGTGAGGCGCCGGGGATGCGGCGGCGCGGAGTCCCCCGGCCCAGCGGAGCCCCCCGGCCCGGAGGAGCGGCCCGGCCCGGCGGAGCGCAGCGCGGAGCGGCCGCGCCGGGGGCCGGCGGAGCATGGCCAGGGCGCCCGGCCGCGCTCTCGGGGTAGCATGGCCGTGAGCCCCGCCGCCGAGCCGCTGCCCCGCAGCATCTTCAAGAAGTTCCTGGTGATGCTCTGCTCCCTCCTTATGTCCCTCTACGTTTTCTACTGCCTGGCCGACCGCTGCCAGACGCTGCCCGGACCCATCATCGCCGCCGGCGCCGCATCCGAGGAGGAGGAGGGCGGCGGCGGGGAGTTGCTGGGCGGCTCTGCCGAGCTGCCCCCCTGGCAGGCGGCGGCGGCGCGGCGCAAGCGGCTCCTGCAGCGCCTCAAGCAGCGGCGGCGGCGGCAGGAGGAGCAGGAGGCGCCGGCCGGGGGCGGCGGGAGCCGGGCCGGGGGCTCGGGTGGCGGGGGCAGCACGGCGGGCACGGCGGGCACAGCCGGCACGCTGGCCCTGCTGCTGGGCGAGGGCAGCAAGCGGCTGCCGCAGGCCATCATCATCGGCGTGAAGAAGGGGGGGACGCGGGCGCTGCTGGAGTTCCTGCGGGTGCACCCCGACGTGCGCGCCGTCGGCGCCGAGCCCCACTTCTTCGACCGCAACTACGAGCGGGGACTCGCCTGGTACAGGTACGGGATGGGGATGGGGATGGGGATGGGGATGGAGCGGTGGCCGAGCCGCCAGTGCCCCCCGCTGGCCGCCGCTGCCGGCAGCCCCGTCCTGGCTCCGCAAAGCACCCTCCGAGCTTTTTCTGCTCCCTCCGAGCTTTTTCTGCGCCCTCCGAGCGTTTTCTGCATCCTCCGATCCTTTCCTCACCCGCCCCGCCAGCCCCTGTCTTTATCGAGCACTCTTCCCCCAGCCCCTCGCTCCACCCGTTCTTCCATCCCTGCTCCCCGATCCCCCAGCCCCGCTCTCCCCGCATCCCCTCCTGGCTCTCCCGGTTCCTGAGTCCCCGCTCCCCGTGTCCCCCGCTGCCCGGAGCGGTCCCTCCGGTGGTGTCTCACACCAAGGGAGCAGCGCTGGGTGCCCGCTGCCCTGAGGGGATGCTGAGGCACAGCTGAACCCCGCCGTGAGAACCCCAGCCCCCCAATATCTTCATTCTCTCCCAGCTCTTTGCAAAACCTGTGGCTGAGCGCTCATTCTCGCCGAGCCTCCCCGCAGCCCCGGCGGATCCCCATCGGATCATCGCCTCCCGCAGCCACTAGAATCCACTTTTCCCGTAGTCACTGTGGACAAAACCCCCCATTTCCCACGTAAATGTTTCAGCATCCCAGTAATGAGTAAATAAAAATGTCACTTTCACACCCCACATGCCCACCTTGCCTACGAAATACTAGCAAGCGGTCGATCGGGTGGTTCTTTTAATGAATTCGTGTTTTGTTAAACAAGCCGGTAAACGTTAAAGCCGAGAGGGCTCTCGCTGAAGTTGTTCAGGTCTTTTTTTGTTGCGTGTTTTAAAGTTAGTAGAGGAGCGTCTTTCTGGCAGATTCCTATAGGAGGGCTCGGTTAGGGTGAGAGGGAAACTGCTGTTTTGAGAAGCGTATTTTGTGTTTGTGACTTTCTTGAATGAACAAGCAAACAGGCGAGGATTTGGGGTACCCCTGGAGCTTGTTTTACTTTCACAGAAAGCCCGGCTGTTAGCAGAGAGAAGAAGGGTTTGGCTCAGCTTGTGGCGACAGCATTGAAATGTGGAGTAGGGTAGTACTGACAGTCCGAGTGTTTATGTAAAAGACTTAACACGTGGAAGGGATGAGCTTCCTTGTGTATCTGCCAATGTCAGAAACACGCCGGGTTTCTGCAGGCTGAAAAGTGTGGGTTCTCTTGAGAAGAAAGATTTCTTTTTGTGTGGGCTGAAGCTGTCTACAAAATTATATTTTTAGTCTGTGCTTATCCGATTTCCACATGCTGACCCTGTAGCAGGAAGGAAACGTTAAAAATGAATCTGAAAAACCTCAAGAACTCTAATCAAGTCTTGACTTTGAGAAATAAACACATGGCTGTGGGGTGGCATCTACTGAAATTTATGGTGGATATGCAGAAAAGCTCATTTATCAAAGATGCTCTGGAAGCTTTGAGGAGCAGATGGCAGTGGGATAGACCTGCTTCTGGAAGCAGTCCCTGAGCGAGGAGCGCAGACCTAGACAGAGGAGGAGCCACAGGCATTTAGGGCATGGTGCACTGCTCGGTATCGGGGATATAATTTTCCAGAGGTTTGGTCTTGATCTTGCAGCTCTTGCTCGCTGGCCGTGCTGCCCCGTGCGCTGTTTGTGTTTTCATTACATTTTAGCAGTTGGCACACGAGCACTCCCATTAATTGCTGCAGTTTGTTTGTTCTGGTATTTGATGTACTGAGTTGAGTTTCATTTTTTTTTTAATTTTTTTTTATTTTTTTATTTTTTTAATTTTTTTATTAGCCCCGTGGAGGCTGAGGTACAGTGAACTCTTTGTACGGGATTATTCCTTTGAGACCTAATCTTGCTGGCTTTGCTTGTGTGAGTAATCTTTGCTAGCACACGGAGTCCCGGCGCGATGGCAGAGCCGCGGTGCCACCAGCCTGCTACAAATACTCATTTCAAAAACTACCTGTCTCTCTGCACGCTTGCTTGTAATCTTTGATGAGGGAGAGCTGGGGAAATGGCCAGATGTTTGCCAGAGGTCCCGATTCCTTATCTCCGGCATCAGAGGCTTAGGTTTCAGCGCGCTGCTGTTTCCCAGCAGTCAGACTAAACAGCGTCGTTACAAGGTATAAACAGCCGGGTTTGTTTCCAGCGCCCGCAGGAAGGCACAGCAGCCAGAGCCCGGCTACAGAAAGCCGGTGGCTGCTGCAGAAATGGAAGAGGCAGGCAGCCTTTATAGCTGATGCTGGAGCACAGAGGTGGGCTGTACAGGGACAGGGTGGCTGTGGGGTTTGGGGTGTGAGAAGAACCCCTGGTTATCCCTGGAAACACAAGAGTGCTGCCCTGGCAGCGTGGGGAATGGCTGAGCTGTGGGTGATGCTCCTGCAGCAGCCAGGCAGGTGAGGCACGGGCTTGGTGACATGCAGGTCACCTGCCAGGGTGCCACCCAGGGCATGGAAACATCATCCAGGAAATCAGATGGAGCAGTGGTGTAGCTGTGGCAGCCCCTGGTAAGGGACAGCTGTGCCCCCGAGGTGCTGTCTTTGTAAAAACCATCCGTGGGATTTAATTTGGTGAGAGTGACACCTCCGTGTGGGCCCGTGTGTGGGTTGCATATCAAGGGGAGCTGTGTGCCCAAAGGAGCTTTTTCTGTTTGGGGTTGGAGTCCCCTCATCCAGTGGGGACAAAAGGAGGGAGGGGGCAGCCCACAATGCTGGCATTGACTTTGACTGGGATTGCTGCTCCAGCCCTGAACGGGGCTATTGAGCCCACAGAGTTCAATAGCAGGTGAGCATGGGCTTTAGCAGAGTTCAACTGCCAACCCCCACCCAAAAACGGCTGTACAGCCTGGGGGAAACTCCCAAGAGCAGGGGCTGAGCCAGTCATGTAAAAAAAAAAAAAGCCTGGATTAAAAGGAAATATCTGTGTTTGCCGTGATACTGCGGATCTGCCTCCTTCCCTCTGATCTTTTGTTAGTCTCGCACTGATTGAGCTGCCTGTTGGAATGCCATTGTACTGTCAGTCACCTCAGCAACATTTATTTCATATGTTTTAATCTCTCTGCTTCTGTAGCAGCAGTGCCACTTTCACTAGAGTGAAGCCAAGTTAATGTCATTAGATTACATCTGATCCAGGAGAAGATGAAAGGTATTTCGAAGTTGCTCCGTCAGGTTGGGAGTTTAAGTGTTGCTCCTCCTCCATGCTTCCAGAGCTGGGGACTTCTGACTCCTAATTAATGGCCTCTTGGGATTTCTTTCCGAGGTTTGTTGGTTTATTTTTCTCCTTTGTAATCAAGGCAACCACTGATATTTCTGAGTCAAAGGGAAGAGAGAAATCTCAGATGTTGAAGAGGTCTGGGATGGAGGAAAAGGAGGATTGTTGGGAGGGGATGTGCTCACAGCAGCTGTGAGCAGCTGCATCCCACCTCGAGCTGTGTCCATCCTCTGTGCCTCAGGCCAGGGTGAAATCAGCCTGGCATGGAGGAGCCAGGCTGCTCCTGCAGCAGGGCTTGGGGTGTTTGCAGCCCAGCAGTGCATTCTGAGAGGGAGTAACTGTGGGAAGGAGGGTGGCAGTGCTGGTGTGGGGCAGGAGTGTGTGGGTGATGTCAGGGGGACATCAGAGCAGTGAATCCAATTTATAGAAGGAGGAACAGGACTGGGGTGGCCTTCAGGAGCAAAGACCTTGTTGCAAGCCCCTCTGCATGAAGGAAATGATGTAGCAATAGTTGCCTTGAAGTGATCATCTCCCCACTTTTCCTCAGCATTGCTGCTTCTGCAAGAACACCAGCTCTTTGAGTTCAGGGTGTGCCCAGCCCAGAACATGGCTTGTGTTATTGAACATTGAGTTTATTTGGGTTTTCCACTCCCTGCTGCACGTAGGAAGGGCTGGTTTAACAGTATCTTCTCCTTGTCCTGGGAACATCTCATCTCCCAAACACATTAGAATCTCTAATAGCATCAAGCACAGCCTGCAGCAGTTTGGAAATTGCAGCCTTGGACAGCCACATGCTGAAGAGATCAAGGTCCTTGTTTATTTATTAGCTGTGTAATCAAACACCTCCTGTACTGAGCAGGGCCAGGTACTGCATGAAAAGGAAACAAAAGGTGGTCATGGCCCCAAAGTGCAGCAAATTCACTGTAAACAACAGGTGGAGATGGGCTGAGCCTGGCACAGACAGTGCCTGTGGTGTTTGCATGGGGCTCCTGGGCAGGGGGTCCTGCAGGGACCTTTCCTTGCTGGGGAAAAGCAGGAGGAAAGGAGCTGGAAATGCTGGGGAAATCAGGGCTGGAGTCATTGAGTCTGTGTGACAGTAACTGGTTCTGTTGCTCATATGTTTTGCCACTGCCTGGGCTTGGATACTCCAGGGATTTTCAGTAGAGATGTGGAACAGTTTGGACCTTGGCACTGACTGTGCTGTGGTGTGCCTCAGTTTACCCACGTGTAAAGGAGATGCCACTGCCCTGTGCTGCTGGGGTGACACCTCTCTCCAGCACAGGCACAAAGAGTTACATGGGGTCTGGTGGGTTAAATACCACCCCAAAAAGGTGAACTCCACCAGGGCAGCTGTGGCCTTGACACAACTTTGACTGGCTGGTGTTTCTCACATCTTGCAGCTGATGGACTGTGCAGGGGTGGCACTGGGCAGGCACTCCTCACGAGATCTCTCTGCAGACAACCAGGGCTGGGCTCTTGCCACTCTTACTCCTTAAACAGACCCCAAAGGGTTATTATTTTTTGGTGGTTTTTCCCAAGCATTTTGTATCTCTACATATCCCTTCTGTTTTCTGTTAATGGTAAAGTTACTATCTGGGGTTTGTGTCTGTTCCTGATGATGGAGTGAGCTCCTGAGCTGGCATATTAGGAGAAATCAACCACATACTATCAGAAAGCATCAAAATAAATACTTAAGATTTTACTGGACCCTTCTTTCCAGATGCTGTGGTCTGCATAGGGGTAAACTGGAGAGGTTCAGAAGTCTATAGACCATCTTCTTCAGTGCTGCTTCACACCTCAGTCCTGGAGAGAACAGCACCTTTCTCACCCCCCTTGTGGCTCTGCCTCAGCCTGAGATGCTTGGAAATAGAGCTCCCCTGGTGCTGCCTGCTGGTGCTGAGCAACTGTGAAAATATGGCCTTGCCTGTCCAAGATGTTGTCAGTAAAATTCTCAGAGCCAGCTCGCGTGGAGAGCAGCACAAAGCTGCAGCTGGCTGGGGTGAGAGCTCATTTATGGCAAAAACTGGGATAAACTTTAGAGAAGCAGCAGACTGACCTGCTTTAAGCACTCTGGGTGGGTGCAGTGAGTCTCCATCTCTGCACGTAGCCTGTCCTGCTGCCTTGGGGCTCCTGGGGTCATTCCATCGAGTCTGGGCCCAGGGCTGTGCTCTGGCCACACCATCACCACCAGGATGCCTTTACCACAGCCCAGCTTGGATTTCACCCTGACCTTTTGAAGTTTATAATAGGAGCAGTGAGGTCTGGGGAGGGGGAAGGGAGCTGGGAGCATTTCCAAAGAGTTCAGAGCAAACAAGCAGTGATCAGAAAACCTGAGAATAACCCCCCATCAGCCCCCTGTGTGACTCAGGCATTGAAACTCCTGAGCTGCTAATTATGCCTTTTCCCTGGAGGATTCTGAGGTAACCCAAACTGCTTTCACAGGGAACAGCAGATGCTGGCCAGGGGCAGCAGGGGCCGGCCCTGTGGCTGTAAATCTTTGCAAATTCTCATTACATGCAGGTATTAGGGGAGGGAAGTGAATTAGGTTGCATTAAATTTGTGTTGCTGGGGTTGGATAGTGGGATCTTACCCTGTTACAAAACCCAAGTGGGGCAGTGAGGGTGGTCAGGGTCATGCCAGGGATTGTGGCAGTGGCTGCTGTTTCTGCTTTTCTCCTGCATAACCCACCTCCTGGGAAATTCACTTTTTCATGGTTTGGGGTTAAACATGTTCAGCTCCAAACTGTGCCCAGCTGAGCCCTGTGCCAGGAGCTGTGTGAGCAGGATGGTGCCTGCAGTGAGAGTATAAATAGAGCTGCTCGAGGAAGTGAATTATTCCTGGCGTTTCTTCCATTGAATAATGGGATTCTGCAGGAGGAAATCTTTCAGCAGAAGGAATCACCAGTTCCCTTCGTGCATGACAAGACCATCCTTCTTGCTTCCTGGAAGTGAGGAGACTCGTTATGTGCTCTTCCTCTTGCAGCACCATCTGCTGCAGGATATGAGGATCCCTGCTCAGACTCCCCCAGGCTGCTGGGTACATCTCTGGTGGCAGATAGAGGAGAAACTTCTTGTGCTGCCCCAGGGGCGCTTTGGAAGTTTTGTCTGGTTGTTTTCCCCATGGCCAAGCAGCTGTGTCATGTAAGAAACTCTCACTGGGGCAGTTTGAGGCATCTGGAGACATTTCTAGCACCAAACTCCTGCAGAGTCAGTGGGATCCTGCCTGGCTCCCAACTCTTGGACTCCAGTTCCTGAGCACAGCTGGGATATTAGCAGTTGGATCATTTCTTTCCACAGCCACCCTTCTCACATCATCCCCTGGGGAGAGATGTTCAGGTTCAAGTGCAACATCATGATGGGAAGCTTGTTTTTTATGGATTTAATTATATATATATCTCTCCAGTGGGGTATTTTTTTGTTAAAAATTGCAAAAAGCCAGGCTGATTTGTTCTGCCATTGCCTGTTGGAAAAGGGCTCCCTCCCATAAACCAAGCTGCCTGGGGAAGCCTTTTATGGAAA
The DNA here is from genome assembly GCF_903797595.1 of Erithacus rubecula. Lineage (NCBI taxonomy): Eukaryota > Metazoa > Chordata > Aves > Passeriformes > Muscicapidae > Erithacus > Erithacus rubecula. Next base: position 2,594,963 of record NC_136672.1, read on the forward strand.
ATCACCAGATCAATACTTTTACCTTCTGTTTTTTTCCATGTGTGGCTCTGTATGTTCATGTCTGTAGCTTTCAGCTCTCAGTGTTGCATTTTGTCATTACCATTGCACTTCTGGTCTTGTATTGTAACATAGACATCTTTTGACATTGTTTAAACACTTTAGCACAGTCTGAACTGGACTATTTGGGAAGCCTAATTACAGGGAGAAATCCCAAGCATTGGCTCAGTAGAACAAGTGGGGAAACATCTGGATTTCCCCCCTGGGTGATGCTCTGTGTCCTGGCTCCTCCAGCACAGAGTTAGTGAGTGGAAGGCTGGGGATGTGATGCCCAGGAGCGGTGTTGTGCCAGGGAGGTGCCTGGCTCAGCTGAGCCACCAAAACACCCTGCAACTCAGGGACCCCACAGTGCTGATGGCTCCAAGCCCCTGTAGCCAACAGGACGTGCTGCTTTCCCCATTTTGGAGCTGCACTTTGTCTCCAGAGTTGCTCCCTCAGTTGGAAACTTGCTCCTTAAATCCCATTGCTTTCCAGCATTGCTGGACTCCAGGGTGTGCCTTGCCAAGTTTTGGGTTGGGGGAGGTCCCTGGGTCTCCAGGTGCAGCAAGGCACAGCTTTCCCCTGCTGCTGGGGGAGCTGAGCCCATGGCAGGGTCCCCAGGCCTGGATGGGGGAGCAATTAGTGGGTTTAGTATTAGAATTAGCAATTAGTATTGTGCCATTAACATGTTGTGATTTACACAGGTAATACTGGAGATGGCAGGAGGAGCCAGGGTGAGGTACCAGAGCCACAGGAGAGGGACATCTCCCTTCTGTGAGTCACAAGCACTGGGTCAGTGGGTCACTGGCCTCATCTGGGGTGTCTCTTACTTGCCTAAACCTTGCTGGTAGAAAATGCTGGCAAAGCCACAACTCATCCCATCCCATCCCATCCTGGTTTGGAGGACAGGTGTCTGCCAAGAAAGACAGAAGCTTCTCTTTGAAATGGAGAATGTAAACCCCCTCCCTCCAAATTATTATAATTTTGAAATTAAGGGGCTCTCAGGCAAAGATATGGGAATTAGGAATAACAGTTCTTTATTAGGAAAATTAAAATAGAAATGCAGTATTACAAAGAACAATCCCCAAACCCTGCCAGAGTCAGAATCCAAGCTGACACAGTCAGTCAGTCAGGGTGGTGGCAGCAGTCCCATTCAATGGTGGCTGCATCCTCCTGCAGTGGCAGATGTGGTTCAGCTGGAGCAGTGCTCCTGGAGAAGGTGCAGTTTCCTCTGAAGCTCCAGGGATGATGTGGAAGGATCTGGCTTTCCTCTGGAATCCAGTGGAAAGAAGGTGCCTTGGTGTCCAAAATCTCAGTTTTTCTCTGGGTAGGAAAGGCTTGGCTCCTGCCCTGGCTGGAGCATCTCCCAGTGGGATGATGGAATTTTATCAGTCATGCACTGGGACTCACTGGCCATGAACAGGAGATATCTCCTGGAGGGAGGATGGGCTGTGGGAAGATAAAGATGATTGCCCAGCTGGTTTAAAGATGGCCCATTAGCAGAGAATATGTGCCAGGAGATCAGGGTCACTGCCACACCTGGGTCAGCAGATGGGGACAGAATACACATTGCTGGGCACATCCTGTATTGCAATTCAAGGCACCATCCCATCCCCTGTGTTTGGCAGGTTGGTGCCATGCCATGGCCATCAGCAGGAATTGAGGATGAGGAAATTTCTCACCTCTGCCCATGGAGAAAGAGGCAGAAAAGCACCCAGAGCCTCTGGCAGAATGAAGCTGAGCACGTGTTCAGGCAGTGCTGCTGTCCCTGGCTGTGGTGGGAGGGGAGTTTGGCTGGGACAAACATCACCCATGGGTGTTCAGGGTGTGCTGAGCTTCCCTTGGCATCATCCACATCCTCCAGGATGCTCCTCAACCTGCTGCCTGTGCTCAAGGTCAGGAAAAGTTCCCTTGATGCCTCTCACAAGGGTTGAGGGTGCTAATCTCCACGTCTGGGCTAACTTCCATCTCAGGTAATTCTGGTCTCTGCCCCTAAAAATGAACTCTGCTCTTTCAGTTGGCTCCACTTTGTTCCCTGTCTGTGGACCTGGTGGGCATAGCCCCACCAGAGGGCTTGGGGTGTTTGGTTTTAAATGCTGCAAAGTGCTTGTTCTGAAAGACAGAGTGGGTTTTTCTGCTTGTAAAAGCTGCATGTCACAGCAAGGCATAAAGTGAATATTGTGCAATAATCCCATCCTCTTGCACTGCTGAGCTCTGCTGTGTGAATATGAATATTTGTAAATGTTTACTTGGTATTCAGCACTCTTGTACGTGTGTGGCAAAGGTTGTTACAGCCTTCATCACCTCTAAAGGAGGACAAAAACACAAAAGGCAAATCCCATTGCCTGCAGCAAGCAGAGCACAGGCAGTGACATGCAGTGCTGGGCCAGAGGAGCATGATTTGGGGTTGACAGCTGGGACAGCACGTCCTGTGCAGGGCTTGGGGAGCCCTGGCTTGTGCATGGTCACTCCAGGGCTCCAGCAGCCTCGGGGAGGAGATTTCATGGGGTGAGGCAGTGGCTGTCCCTCCTCCCCCTCCCATGTGCCCATCTGTGCCATCAGCAACAGGTTGGAAAGGAGCAGAATTAGAGACTGTCTCAAACAGTGTGAGATTAAGCTGTGAAATTGGCTGCCACGGGAGGTGTTTAGCTAAAAGAGTCTAAAAAGGGTTCTGGAAGTGCTTGGCAAAGAACAATGCACCAGGAGCTGCTGAGTGTGATGGGCCAGAAACAAAGTCCAGCTGAGGGAGTTTCCAAATCTCACCCAGGGCTCAGCTCCTGCTGCTGGCACAGGAATTATCTCCTGGATCACAGGGTGACCCAGGGAGGCTCATCTTCCATAACTGCTGGAGGGGAATTATGGTTGGTGGTGTTTGGGTAAAAATCCAGCTGGTGTGCAGGGGTGAATTTTCCACTTGGCATCAAGTGGGTGGTAGCAAAGAAGGGAGAATTTCCACTTTGCACCGTGGTCTGGGTAATTTGGGTAGAAATGGCCATCAAAGCCCTGCTCCCTGTCAGCTCTTGTGCTGCCTGGGGTCATTAGCCCAACTCCTCTGCCTGGGTTTAAGGGCTGCCAGAGCAGGCACAAAAACCCCAAAACAGTCTGTAGGTAGGTGTGAATGGCTGAGAGTCAATGTGTGTCCTGCAGAGCACCAAATGTTTCTTGTCCAGCTGCTCTGTTGGACCCTCCTTAGGGCCAGGGATGGGATTTTGTTGAGCACAAGTGCAGAGAGAGGTGCAAGGGCCAGCAGGGGCATGGACAGCATGCTGTGTGTCATGTCCAGAGCAGCTGAGGAGGCTTTGGGACACTCTCAGCTGGCTGAGTGCTGAGCAAGGCCCTGATGAACTCACAAAGCACTGAGCTCATTGCTAAGGGCACAGCTGGAAGGGCTGGGACTGGGTTTCCTGCAGGCAGTGAGCATGAAAGAGCATGATCTGCTGGGCTGTGTTTGCTCTGAGCACAGGCAGACTCTCAAGGTGCCATGAGGCTGGGACACAGGAGTGACACTGAGCTGGAATCCTGTTTTCACCTGGCCGGGGTGTGATCCCTGCTCAGCCCAGCACAGGCTGGAGCTGCCTTTGTCACAAGGGATGCTGTGATGCTGCTCTGCCTGCCCTGGCCCTCCCTGCCAGCACAGCATCCTCTGGAGCAGCCTGCCCAGAGCTCAGTGGGACGTGCAGGCAGCTTGGGAGGCAGGGGCAGGGCAGGGCAGGCTGGCCCAGATGCTGCACACCCACTAATTGAGTTTGACCATCGGCAGTGCCTGGATTGGGTCACCCTGGGCAGCCCCAGAGCTGCAGCTCTTTGTTTGGAGCTGCACAGGTTGAGCTCTGCCCTGCCTGCCCAGGGGGTCGTGGCCCCTGGCACATGCTGGGGACCTGCTGTCCCAGGGGTGATGTGACAGGGTCAGGGAGCTGTGGGCTGCACCGTGCGGTTCACAGCTCCCTCTGCTCCAGCCTTCCCATGCACTGCAGAGGTTTGGCCAGCTCAGTCACAGTGATGTGTGTGTGTCCCTGTCCTGCTGCTCCCATCCCTGCAGCCAGGCTGTGGGGGATGCCTTTAGGAGCTGTCTGACCCCTCAGCTTCCACAGGCGCCTTGGCCAAGGTGTGCAGAGGAAGCTGTCCTGGCTGCTGTCCCAGGCACAGGCACACTCTGGGGAGGAAGGTGCACTGTGCACTGAAACCATCCCATCCCTGTGCTGTCCTCAGGGACAGGCATTGTCACATCCCTAGATGTGGGAGTGGGACCTTGACATGATCTCAATCCTGCTTTTTCCAGCCCAGAGCTGTAAAGCAGACTCCAGCAGGATGCTGGAGATGAGGAGCAGGGAGACACCTGGGCACTGCCCCACTCTCCACCCCTGGCAGCACCAGGGGCAGTGCCAGAGGCTCCTGGGAGCCACAAGCCCAGTTCCAGGTACTCAGGAGTGAGCTTTGGGGATGAATAATAGCCTCAGCCAGGCAGGGCTGTGCTCAGAGAGGCACAGTGATTTCCTGGTGATATTCCTGCAGATACAGACCTACCTGCTCCCCCAGCTCTGGAGCACAGGGCAGGGACAGTGGGGACATCCCTGAGCCCTGCTCTGCAGAGGGACTTTGAGGCACAAGCCCATGGGTCACCCTGACACTGCTGACTCAGCCATGGGCCCTTCCCTCAGCAGATCCTTCCAGGAATGCCATCCTTAGCATCTCCCACTAGGCAAATCATAGCCAGCATATGGTTAGGGAGAAATTGGATTTACCCTGCAATCTAATCAATGTTAAATAACAGTAATTCCAACTCTGAGCTCCGTGTTTAAAGTGCTGTTGGTCTCTGGGGTTCATGGAGTTATTTAATCTAATGAAATCCCATTACTGTCTCATGAGGGTGCACCACAGGGATGTCATTCCTAGCAAGGAAAGCAATGGTTAAAGAATTGGCAGCCAGGGAGAAATATCCAGTAGGAGAAAGGGGCTGAGTGCAGTGAGCTGGGGGTTTCACCTGGCAGGAATTCAGAGCACTTTGCTGCATCATTCCAATTGCATCATTGTCACTGCTCAGGACATGGTGGTGGGCAGCACATGCCCAGGTTCCTCCTGTCCCCTCCATGGGCAGGCTGCATGATGTGGTGCCACCTTTTCCCTTTTCCTATAACAGGAGTTATGTTTAACCCATCTCAATGCCCAGCACATTGCTTTTCTCATCACTGCCTCCCTGTGCTGCTCCTGGCTCTGCTGGCTACTGGACTTTGGTAGAAGCAGAGACTCACCCATGGTTTGCCCTGGAAGGGCCTTACAGACCAGCTCAGTCCAAGCCCCCTGCTGTAGGCAGGCACTCCTTCCACAAGCCCAACCTGCCCTTCAACACTTCCAGGGATTTAGGATGGTTTCCCCCAAACCTGATGTACTTTTTCCATTTGCATTGAGCAATTTTTCCTAATCTGCTTTACAGGGGGAGATAGGAACTCTTCTGGGTCACATTTCCCACGCTGGCTTTGTGACAATTTCTGAGCCTTCAATCAATCACATCACAACAGAATCCAGCCAAACCCATTGCACCAGTTGCTCTCCTGCATGCTGAGCATATTGTATTCAAATATCTTGAAATTCTGGCAGCAGAAGGCAGGGACTCTGCTGCTGTCAAATACCAGCAGGGCAACATCCTGTGTGCTGGGGGAGTGTTCCTTCCCCTGTAGTGTGTACTCCAGTTTCCCATTATTACTGATGTAATAAGACTGGTACTCACTCTGCATTGCTCATTTGCTCTAAAATTGGAGCCATCACACAGTAAGGGACAATTTCCCTTTTGGGCAGGGTGGGTGGGAGCCCAGTGTGCTGTCCCAAAGCACAGGGACCAAAGCTGCCTTTCAGCTGTGAGTTCCTGTCCCACACTGGAGCAGCTGGGGTGACTCAGGGGTGCCCAGCCTCATCCAGAGGAAGGATTGCACCCACAGGTGCTGGGAGAGACACACCTGGCTCACTGTGGATGTGGTGGGAATGAGGGCTTGTGGCTCTGTGCTGTGAGTTTCCTTGGGACATCTCTGAGCTGTCCATCCCCAAGGAGCAGCTTCTTTCCTTGAAAACCATCTCCATGATGGAAAAAAAAAATCAAAACAAACATTAAAAAGGAGCATTTCTGGTAATTTAATCATGTTGAGTGCTCCTAAGATCAGATCTGCACTGCACAGCAGCATGCCAGAGCTCTCTGCAGGAGCATGTGGGGCAGGGCTAGGTGCAGAGAGATGGGGCAAAGGAGGGATTTCTGCAGGAGGGACGGGGAGACATGCCCTGGCAAGCACTGCAGGGCCAGCCCTTGTCCTCTGAGAGGTGGCAGTGTGTCCTGAGCAGGGCTGGGGGAGGCTGGCAGGTCCCTTAGGGGTGGCAGTGTGTCCTGAGCTGGTCCCTTAGGGGTGGCAGTGTGTCCTGAGCAGGGCTGGGGGAGGCTGGCAGGTCCCTTAGGGGTGGCAGTGTGTCCTGAGCTGGTCCCTTAGGGGTGGCAGTGTGTCCTGAGCAGGGCTGGGGAGGCTGGCAGGTCCCTGGGGTGCCGTGGGAGGGGGTGATGCTGGCTGTGCTAACGAGAGCTGTGCTGGCTGTGCTCATTATGCACATCCCTTTCACACTGCCTTCATTATTCCCTGGCTATCTAGTGTCATTAAGATATCAAGTTCATTTAGGTACATCCACATTGGCAGTTTAATTATGTCTGGGTACTACTCTGTATTTTATTCATGGACTATCTGGGGGCAGTTGTCAAACACAAGACTGGGAGATAAAGGTTGGGTGGCTGCAGAATGCTAATGTCCTGCTGGTTCCCTTTTGGCAAGTGCACATCCAGCTATTACCAAACTGATTATTTCATTCATTAACACCACATACATCAGCTCCCTTCACCCACTATTATTGTGTACATTCATCTTTTCATAAACAATTACCTGACAAAGTTGAGAAAGGCAAGTATTGGGAATTAATGCTGTGCTGGGAAGTTCCTGGAGTGGGTTAGAACCAGGGTGCTGGGGGTGTGCAGAGTGCTGTGTTAGTGTGATGGCTTCATTAATCACATTGGGGACAATAGCATGTCACATGTGTGCTGTGTTCCCAACATCCCCCTTAGCTGGCCAGGGCTGCCTGGGGCTCCCTGCCCACTCTGTGGTGACAGGAAATCCTGGGCACCCTGTGGCAAGGCTTCATCATGAGCTCATTCCTCATTATTGCTGGTTTTACTAGTATTATTATCATTATTATGATGAGGAATATTTGTGTGAAATCTGGTTCTTTGTGTGTTGTTTCTGCCTTTTTTCTAGCTTCCTCATACTGCTGTTCCCACGTTGGAGCCCAGTGCAATGGGATTAGAAGTGGTAGGGATGGTTAGGACATCAGAAGCATGTAACAGAGCCCCCACCTGTTCTTCTCTACAGGTTTTGGGTGTAAAAGCTGGTGATGGAGAAATAAAGTAGCAGGGAGATGTGAGCAGTGAAGAGTGACCCAAATCATGGAATAATTCCTGCAGCTTTCTTGGAGATGGTGCTGAGGCAGCAGGAAGGGCTGGGAATCCCAGAGGGAGATGATGCTCCACAAAAACCCCAGCACAAGCCCTTGGGGAAGGGATCAGACCTGGAGCTGAGCACATCCCCGTGGCTCTGCTGTGATTCCTGCAGGTGCCTTGTGCCCTCAGCTGTTTCCCCAGGCAGTCTCTCTCCCTGGGATGTGAAGGAGCAGCTGCAGGAGGCCAGCAGTACAGCCAGGATCAATTCAGCTTTCACTCAGGCAGACATGCTCCAGAAGCAATGCTTCAGGGGTCACACTGCTGCACTGCTCCAGTGCAGGATTTGCAAACTAAATAAAGGATCTGAGTGAGTTTTAAGTGCCTAACTCCCTTAGGCCCCTTTGGAGAAAGCCCCACTGGAATAACTGAGAAGCTTTCACTGTGCCTTTGCAGAAACATTAATCCTCCTTGCTATGTCAAGTCTCTTTGATCACACTTCAAAATCTTCATCTCCAGGGGTCCAGGGGTCCTGCCTGGGCTTTCCAAAGTGGCTTAAGAGCAGAATAACCTGGACCCCAAGGCTCAGAATCCTTCTCCAAATCCCTCTGTGGCTCTCTGTGTTGGCATGGGGAGATCACACCATGCCAGGGGTGCCCAGTCCCACTCCCTGCAGGGTGGGACCCACCATGGGTGATGGGAGACAGTCATGGTGGGCTGTGGGGTTTAAAATCCCTGCTGCCCTAGAGAGTGTCAGCATGGGCTCAGTCAGTTCTTGCTGTGCTTCCTTAGGTATTCCCAGGGAAGTGTGGGGAAAGCACACTCAGCCTGGGCTTTCTCTTCAGGGATGTGAGAAATGGATGGTGAAGGAGGGTTGGTATTGCTAACAGGGCAGCCTGCAAAAGGAGAGGCTGGCAGTCATCTTCAGGAGCTGGTCTGAAGCCTCCAGCCCTCTCCAGTTCATCACTGAGTGAGGAAGAGCAATGTTTATTGACCTGGATCTGAATTACTCAAGTTGACTTATGAACCTGAGGGTTTTTCCATCCATCCATATTCTGGAGAACACTTCATCTTTCTTTTTTCTTTTTCTTTTTTTTTTTAATTTTTTTTTCCACATTATTGAGCTGTATTCACTCTGAACAGCCTTGGTGTCACACCAATGGCCAAGCCCCATCCTCCACATCCCTTGCTGTGACCTGAGGGTGAGCATGGCACAAACCTAGAGACCAGCCAGAGCTGAGCTGGTGCTGTGTCATTTATCCACGAAATTCAGATCTACTGCAAACTAAAACTCCCTGAAATGTGTCAGATACTGGATTAGACAGTGATGCATTCCCTGGGAGGTGGAATTGCTGAGCACAGGGAAGAGCTCTTGTGGGGAGTGGTAAACTCCCTGCCTTGATGTGGGTTGGAGAGATCAGAGTCCATCCCTGTGCAGCTCCCTCTGCACTGGCCCTTGCCTTGCCCAGAACTTGCAAATTAGGCCAGGAAGAATCTCTTTCAGCTTTCTGTTTTCTGGAGATTTTTGCACACTTTGCACTTAACTGCTTTGCTCTGGGAATGAAAGTACAGAGCCCTTTCCCAGCTATTAAAGTTCCATTTAACAAAAGGGCAAAGAATTGGCACAGGAAGGATGGAGAGCCACTGCAAGAGTAAACTTGTGTGACTCTGTGTATTTTAGATCATAGCCTGAGGTCAGGCTCCTTTTTTTGGAATACAGATAGAGGGTTTTTTGGCCATGCAGCAGGAGATGTGTAGTGATACATAAAGAAGTCACTTCTCAGCATAATTTAAGGAGCAGCCTCTGTTCTCAGCAGTGAATCCTTTGAGGTGTCTGGGCCTTTCATAAAACTCTGCATGCTCAGATGCACACAGATGTGCACACACCATCTCCAGCAGCACAGGACATGCCACAGGGATTCCCAAAACTTTATCATCATCTCTAATTAACTGATTGGACTCCACACCAACATCTTGGCAGACAGATCCTTTTACCTCTGCAGATAAGGGAGAAAATCCATCTCCTTGCTCCCAAAGCCCTGCAGCCAGATCATAATCTCCAGACACACAAGGGTGTCCAAAACTCCCCAGGTGTGGCTGTAGAGCCCAGCCTGCTGCATGCCCTGCCCATTTCCAATATGATTCCCTACCTCCAGCTCCAGCTGCCTGAATTTAGCTGGTTTAGTCCCTGCACTCACTAGGTCCTGATTTTCAGTCTCAGATTTGATGGCATTTCTTCAGAAGGAAGAATGGAAGAACACTGTGTCTTTTTCTTTTTCTTTTTTTTTTTTTCTTTTTCTTTTTATTTTTCTTTTTTCCTTTTCTTTTTTTCTCTTTCTTTCTTTCTTTCTTTCTTTCTTTCTTTCTTTCTTTCTTTCTTTCTTTCTTTCTTTCTTTCTTTCTTTCTTTCTTTCTTTCTTTCTTTCTTTCTTTCTTTCTTTCTTCTTTCTTTCTTATTTCTTTCTTTCTTCGTTCTTTCTTTCGTTCTTTCTTCTTTCTTT